>NW_026087499.1:4846288-6057860 GCF_022539395.1 Myiozetetes cayanensis | reverse complement strand
GAGTGGGATGTCTGAGGAAGGGGGGCATGGAGGGATGGAGGGATGGATGGGGAGATGGAGGGAAAGAAGGAGGGTTTGAAGGATGACTGGATGGTGGATCAATGAATGGATGGCTAGATGTTGGATGATGGATGGCTGGATGGATAGATGGATGGATGGATGGATGGATGGATGGAAGTTGGATGGATGGATATTGGATGTTGGATGTTGGATGGATGGATGGATGTTGGATGTTGGATGGATGTTGGATGGATGTTGGATGGATGGATGGATGTTGGATGGATGGATGGATGGATGTTGGATGTTGGATGGATGGATGGATGTTGGATGGATGTTGGATGGATGTATGGATGGATGGATGGATGGATGGATGGATGGATGGATGTTGGATGTTGGATGGATGGATGGATGGATGGATGCTGGACGTTGGAAGTTGGATGAATAGATGGACATGGGATGGACCCCCTGTCCGTGTCACCACAGCCGGGGGGCCGCTGCCGGAGAAGCTGCAGCAGGCGGAGCTGCCGGTGGTGGATCACGAGCACTGCACCCAGCTCGACTGGTGGGGGCCCGTGGCCATCCGCAACACCATGATCTGTGCCGGCGGCGCCGAGAAGGCCGGGTGCAACGTGGGTACCGGGGTGGCACACATGGCATGGCGTGGCATGGCAAGGGGTGGGGGACTGCTTGGGACCCCCCCAGTGCTAATCCCACCCTGTGCACCCCAGGGCGACTCGGGGGGCCCCCTGAACTGCCAGGCCGAGGATGGCACGTGGGAGGTCCACGGCATCGCCAGCTTCGTGTCCGCCCTGGGCTGCAACGCCGAGAAGAAGCCGACTGTGTTCACCAGGGTGTCCGCCTTCGAGGACTGGATCGCACAGGTGGGCACATGGCACCTACTGGTACTGGTGCCAGGGAACTGGGGTATTGGGGTGCCAGGGTGCCAGGGATGGTGGTACTGGGGTACCAGTGTGTCAGGGGACCAGGGACTGGAGTATCAGGCTGTTGGGTGCCAGGGTGCCAGGGAACTGGGATACCAGGATGTGAGGCTGTCAGGGTGCCAGGGAATTGGGATACCAGGGTGTGAGGCTGTCAGGGTGCCAGGGAATTGGGATACCAGGGTGTGAGAGTGCCAGGGTGTCAGGGAACTGGGATATCGAGGTGCCAGGGTGCCAGGGCCATGGGGGCCAGGAGAGTGTCAGGGTACCGTGGTACAAGGGCTCTGGGTGCCAGAGTACCAGGGTGCTGGGTTCTGGGGTGCCAGGGGACACGAGTGCCAGGGTACCACAGTGTCAGCTGGGGCACTGGGGTGCTGGGGGGACAGGGCAATGGGGTGCCAAGGCTCAGGGGTGCCAGGGTGCCATGGTGTCAGCATGCCAGGACCCTGGGATGCTGGGATGGGCACTGGGGGTGCCAGGGCAATGGGGTGCCAGCTTATTGGGGTGCCAGGGTGCTGGGTGCCATAGTGCTGGAGTGTTGGGGTGTCTGGGTGTTGGGGTGCCAGGGTTTTGGGGTGCCAGGGTGTTGGGGTGCCAGGATGGTGTTGAGTTCCCCACCCTGAGCAGCCTCTCCCTTGCAGACCATAAGGGACAACTGAGCGTGGCAGCGTCATCGTCACCGACCGCCTGGCCTGGCACCAGGCAAATAAACCACAGGCCCTGCACCACCGTGTCCTGTGCTGGGGGGGCACTGGGGGCACTGGGGCTGGGGATGGCACTGGGAACACCCAGAGGTGCCCGGATACCAGGGGGATGGGCACCCAGAGACACCTCAGTGTCACAGGAGGGGCACCCAGAGACACCCAGATAGAGTGGAATTGGACACTGAGAGGTGCCCAGACACCCCAGGGAGGGCACCCACAGTTGCCCAGATGCCATGGGGAGGGCACCCAGATGTACCCAGACACCCCAGGGGTGGTTTAAGCTGCACAGCCCTGATGCCCTGGGGATGGGCACCCTCAGACACACAGATACCACAGGGACAAGCGCCCCACCGTGTCCTGAAGCCACGGGCACGGCCACCCTGGTGCCACAGGCACCCCAGGACACAGGAACGCCACGGCCGTGGGTGCCCTGAGGACACAGGGACGGGCCTCACCCACGTGCCCCGATGCCACAGCGATGGCACCAGTGACGTCCTCTCCCCCCCACGGGGCTGTGCCCCCCCCCGAGGTGCCCTCAGGCCCCGGTGTGGCCCCCTCGGGTGCCCCCGGGCCGGGTGCCCGTGCCCGCGTCCCTCCCGTCACTCCGCAACCGCCACCACCGGCGCGTGACCGGGAACAAAGAGCCCTTTGAGCGGCAACCCCGCCACCACCGGCACCCCAGGGACCCCCCCACGGGGCACCCAACCCCGCCCAGCACCCCGGGACCCCCGACGGGTGGTCCCCAACCCAGCCCGGGCGGCCGTGGGTGCCGCAGCGCTCCCTGATTCCCGGCGGGATCCGGGTGGAAAATTCCTGCACGGGGCTGTATAAGTTTATGGGCCCCTCGTCACCCTGGCCCCGCGGACCTTTGTCCCCTGGCGGTGGCCCCGGCGCCCGCCCCGGCCCCCCCGGGCCCCCCTCCCAGCCCCTCGGGCTCTCTCGTGGCCCTTTGCTCAGCCCGAGACCCCCCGGGCTCGTGACGGCCCTTGCACAAGTGGGGGTCATCCAGCAGAAGCCACGCAAGGGGGACACGGGGTGACACCCAGCAGGGGATGTGGGACAGGGGGTGACACCCAGCACAGGGTTCTGGGCGGGGGGCACCAGCTGTGGCCCCTTTGGTGCCACCGGTGGGATTGGTGGTGGGATGGCACTGGTTGGTGATGCCTGTTGGGTGAGGACACCCCTGGGCGCGGGGCAGCGGAGGGGGCAGTGCAGGGACTGGGTGTGGCCAGACTGTGGGTGCCATGGGACTGGTGTGGGTGTCACAGGACTGGTGTGGGTGCCGTGGGACTGGTGTGGGTGTCACAGGACTGGTGTGGGTGCCGTGAGATTGGTGTAGGTGCTACAAGCCTGGTACAGGTGCTGTGGGCATGGTGTGGGTGCTGTGGGCAGGGTGTGGGTCCCGTGGGCATGGCATGGGTGCTGTGGGACTGATACAGATGGTACAGACCTGGCACAGGTCCTGTGAGCATGACAGGGGTGGTGAGAGCCTGGCACGGGTGCTGTGAGTGTGGGCTGGGTGTGTGAGTGTGGGATGGGTGCTGTAGTGTGGGATGGGTACTGGAGTGTGGGATGGGTGTATGAGACTGCCCTGGGTGATACAAAGTGTGGTGTGGGTGCTGTGAGCCAGGTATGGGTGCTGTGAGCTGGATATGGGTGCTGTGAACCAGGTATGGGTGTTGTGAGCCAGGTATGGGTGTTGTGAGCCAGGTATGGGTGGTGCAATCTTGGGATGGGCTGTGCGAGCCCAGCCATGAGTGAGGGGTGGGTGCTGGAGTGTAGGATGGGTGCCCTGGGGGTGGGATGGGTGCTGGAGTGTGGGGTGGGTTCTGTGAGCCTGCTGAGAGTGCTACCAGGCTTGCAAAGGTGCTGTTAGCATGGCATGGGTAGTCCTCACCTGGAGAGGGTGGTGTGAGCCTGGAGTGGGTGCTGTGAGCTCAACACAGGTGCTGTGGCCATGCTGTGCATGCTGTGAGCCCAACAAAGGTGCTGTAGGCACGCTGTGGGTGCTCTGTGGGTTCAGTCGCCATGCTGTGGGTGTTCTGTGGGTGCTGTGAGCCCAACACAGGTGCTGTGGCCATGCTGTGGGTGCTGTGAGTGTTCTGTGGGTGCTGTGGCCATGCTGTGGGTGCTGTGAGCATGCTGTGGGTGCTGTGGCTGTTCTGTGGGTGCTGTGGCTGTTCTGTGGGTGCAGTGGCCATGCTGTGGGTGCAGTGGCCCCGCTGTGGGTGCTGCGGGCCTGGCACCAGCTCCGTGGCTGGACACGGGGCACTGCAAGCCTGGCACGGGTGTTTGTGAGCCTGGCACCGGAGCTGCAGGGCTGGCACCAGCGCCGCGAGCCTGGCGTGGGCACCGGCAGGCTGGCAGGGGCGCTGCGAGCCTGGCAGGGGCGCTGGGAAGCTTGGCAGGGGCGCCGGGAGCCTGGCGTGGCCCCCCGGCCCCCCGGGGCAGCTCCTCCCTCGCCGGTGGTGCCAGTCGGCTGCGAACCCCCCGTGGCCGTGGCCGTGGCCTCTGGCCGGACCCACCCCCGCCGGGTGACTCAGCCCGGGAGGCTTTTCCTTATATAACGCGGCGGCTCCCGCGGCTCCCACGGGAGCAGCCCCTGCCCAGGGAGCAGCCCCTGCCTCAGTTTCCCCTCCCCGGGGTGTCACCGTCACCGCCGCCGCCGCCGCTGCCACCGCTGCCATGTGGATGGTGTCCCCGCCGGTCGGTAAGTGCCACCCTCGCCCCGCTCGGCCCCTGGGCAAGGTGTCCCACCCCTCCCCCCCGCCCCCAAAAATCAGCTTTTTTGGGGGGGTTAGTAGTAAAATTAGGGTAAAAACGGGAATCGGCGCCAAAACATCGGTGGGTTTTGCGCTTCCCCCTTTTCCCTGTGCCCGGGGGAAGGAGGAGATGCCCTGGGGGCACAACGGACCCCCCCGTGGCACATATGGGATCACGGGGAAAGCCAAAATCACCTCGTTTTCCCCCAAAAGGGGTAATAAAAGCAGCGGGAGCAGCGCCAGGGCGGAGGGATTCCCTCCCTCCTCCTTTCCTTCCTCCCCAGCACTTGGAGTCTGGGGTGAGAAACGCCAGGAACGGGCAAGTTCAGGTGGCACCGCAGTGCCCGGGGGTTTGTGCCACTCACGGCAACATTCCCGAGGCTGGGAAGGGCAGGGATGAGGCACCGCAACCCCAAACTCGCCGGGGTTTTCCCCACTTTGAAGACCACAAAGCACCGAATTCGGGGATAAAAGTGAGGGGGTGGCAGCGCCCAGTGAGGCCTCCCCCCACAAAAAAAAAAAAAACCAAAAAAACAAATTCCCTGGCTCCGGGAAAGCCGTGGATCAGGAGGGATTTTTCCAGCTCAGCCGGTGCCGGCAGCTCCGGGTGCGGTGTCCAAAGGTCGCCCCGTGTCCCGCAGCAGCTCCGGAGCCACCGACCCCCAACCCTACAGATAACCCCCCCCATCCTTCCTGCTTTCCATACCCCCCAAATCCTTCCTGCTTTCCAAACCTGGGGAGCTGTTTTTGGGATCATTCCGGTGATGAGCCCGAGGGGTCTCTGAGGGGCTTTAAGAGGCTCTGAGGGGACTCTAAGGGGGCTTAGAGGGGTCTCTGAGAGGGCTCTGAGGGTCTCTGAGGGGCTCCAAGCAGCTCTGAGGGGTCTTTAGGAGGCTCTGAGGGGGCTTTGAGGGGTTTCTAAGAGGCTCTGAGTGTCTCTGAGGGGGCTCTGAGGGGCGGGGGGGGGGGGGTGTTTTGCTCTGACGTGCTGTTTTCTTTCAGATGAAGGATCTTCCTGGCTTTGGGACACGGCAAAGGCGGGGGGCACAGCACAGGACCCTTAAATTCTTTCCCTAAAGCTTAGCCTGATAGGTATTTAAGATCCATACAGAGCTTAAAACCGGGGTTGGCTTTTAGTCTAAGCTTGGGTTTGGCTTAATTTCCTTCACTTCATTCATTTTTTTCGCCGTTCTTTGCTCGGTTTCTTTGTGCTTTTTCTTTTTTTTTTGCCTCTTTTCTCCCATTGTTTTTTTTTGGGGAGGGGGGGCAGCACCAAAAAAATAAAAATCCCCCCCCTCCTCCCCCGCTGCTTCTTTTTGGGGGATTTTGGTTCGAGGAGGGGGAAGCCCTGGCATGGAGTTGGTTTATTTTTTTGGGGGGGAGGGGGCTGAAGCCCCTCTTTTGGTTGGAACACGGGGGGGGGGGTTTGTAGGTGTTTTCCAGGCCACCAAAAAGCTGGTGCTGAGCGAGAGGGAGGGACGGGAGCGGGTGCTGGAATTCCTGAGGAAAAACGCCGCCAACGGGCTCTCCGTGGCAAATCTGCTGGCAGGGCTCTCGTCCATCCTCTGCAGCGTCAACAGGTGGGGGAAAAAGGGGGGAAAAGGGGATTTGGGAAGCGGGGGAGCATCGGGGGTTGGGGTGTCTCCGTGGTTGGGAGGCTCCGGCTGCTGCGGGATTGGTAGAGGGGAAATAAGGGGGGAATGGGGTGGGAAATGGGGTGGAAAAGTGGAGATCACCCCTGGTTTTGCTGGAAGAAGGGAGAGATGGGGTAGAAGAGGGGGAAAAGGGAGAGGAAAAAAGGGGGAAAAGAGGGTGAAAATTGGACAAGAGGAGTGTAAAAATGGGGGATGAATAGTGGGGATCACCCCGGTTTTACTCTCTCCGTGGTCAGGATCTGCTCCAGCCTCTGCAGATCAATAATGGGGGAAAAAAGGGGGAAAGGGGGTGAAAAATGGGGTTGGAAAGTGAAGGTCACTCTGTTTTTGCTGGAAAAAGGAAGAAAGGGGTGAAAAAGGGGGAAATGGGGTGAAAGGGGGGAAATGGGGTGAAAAAGGGATGAGGTAGGAAAGGGATAAATGGGGTGGAAATGGGAAAAGGAGTAAAAAATGGGGAAAGGGGGTGAAATGGGGGAAAGGGGGGAAAAAGAGAGAAGGGAGAAAAAGGGATAAATGGGGTGAAAAAGAGGGAAAGGGGTGAAAAGTGGGGGTCACCCTGTTTTTGCTGGAAAAAGGGGGAGATGGGGTGAAAAAGGGGGAAATGGGGTGAAAGGGGGAAATGGGATGAAAAGGGGGGAAATGGGGTGAAAAGGGGGAAATGGGGTGAAAAAAAGGGGAAATGGGGTGAAAAATAGGGGAAATGGGTCAAAAGGGTGGAAAATGGTGTTAAAAAAGAGGGAAAATGGGGTCAAAAATAGGGGAAATAGAGTGGAAAAAATGGATTGTAAAGAGGGGTCACCCCAGTTTTACTCTGTGCCCAACCTGGTGGTCGAGCTCTGCTCCAGCCTCCAAAGACTGGAGGGGAAAAGGGGCAAAAAAAAAAGTGGAAATGGGTGCAAAGGAGGCTGCAAAGTGGGGTTCCCCCCCTGTGTTCCCCCTCCCCAGGCAGTACCAGCTCTCCTGCTGGCTGCTCCTGCTGGGATTCCTGCTGGATTTGGCCGATGGGGCCGTGGCGCGGCAGCTCAACGCCTGCTCGGCGCTGGGTGAGTGTGACCCCTCGGCCCTTGGGGGGCAGCCCGGGGGTCCCCCGTGCCCGGGGCTCTCCTGGCACCTGCCCCTCGCTGCCCTGCAGGTGCCAAGCTGGATGATTTCGCGGATTTCACCACCTTCGGGCTGGGCACGGCCCTGCTGCTGCAGCCGCACGGGGTGCTGGGGGGGCTGCTGAGCCTCGCCTACGTCCTGGCCGTGTTCGCCCGGCTCTGCTTCTTCTCCAGCGGTAAGGGCAGCCCTGGGGGCTCACAGGAGGGGGAAAAGGGGAAAAAAGGGGGAAATGGGGGAAAAAGGGGAGGTCTCGGTGGTTTTTCTGCAAAAAAAAGGTGAAATAGGGCAAAAAAACGGGATGGAAATGAGGTCGCGCTGGTGGCCGAGCTGGGGGCTGGGAGCTGTTTTGCCTTCAAAAGGTGGGGGGAAAAGAGGAGAATGGGGTTAAAAAATGGGGAAGTTGGGTCAAAAAGGGAGAAATGGGGAGAAAAAGTGGAGGTCACGGTGGTTTTGCTTGGAAAAAGGGGAAATAGGGGGAAAAAACGGGATGGAAAATGAGGTCACGCTGGCGACCAAGCTGGGGGTTGGGATCTGCTCCGGCCTCAATAGGTGAGGGGAAAAGCAGGAAATTGGGTTCAAATGGGATGGAAAAGAGGGAAATGTGGTGGAAAGGGGGGGTGAGAAGTGGGAGGTTCCCTGTTTTTTCTGGAAAACAGGGAAAGATGGGGAAAAATGGGGATAGAACGTTCTCTCTGTGGCCAAGCTGGGGCCTGGCTCTGCTCCGGCCTCAATAGGTGGCAGAAGGAGAAAATAGGGGTCAAAAAGGAGCCAATGGGCTGAAAAAGGGGACTGAAGATTGGGGGACACCCTGGATTTTTCTAGAAAAGGCGGGAAATGGGGTGAAAAGAGAGGCTGAAAAGTGGGATCACCCCATTTTTTTGCTCTGTGGCCAAGCTGGGGCCGGGCTCTGCTCCAGCCTCAATGGGCGGGAGAAGAAAATGGCGAAACGGAGGAGGGTTTTTTTTTTGAGTTTTTCCCCCAACCTGAAACCGTGGCTCCCCCCTCTCCAGGGATCCCCTTCACCTACAGGGGCCTGCCCTGCCCCTACCCCTCGGCCCTGCTGGCCAGCACCTTCGTGCTGTCGGGGGGCCACGTGGCGCTGCTGCGCGTGGCGGCGGCGGCGATGATCGTGGCCATGGCCGACTGCGGCTCCTACCCCCACGACCGCGTGCTCGAGTCCCAGCGCTGGAAGAAGGTGGTTTATGCCGGAGGTAAGGCCGGGATGGAGCCCTTCCTGGGCTGGGATAGCCCTTCCTGGCCGGGCAGGGCCGGGCAGGGCAGTGCAGATGCCCAGGACTGTCTCTCCGCAGGGGTGCTGGCGGTGCTGCTGGCGCCGGCGCCGGTGGCCGCCGTTTATTGCCTGGCCTGGGCCGTGTCCTACATCGCGTTCCCCTCCGCCCTGTGGAGCTGCAAGGCTTGAGCCCCGCCCAGACAGCAGTAAAGCCTCGGCTTAACTCGGCCTTCCTGTGCCTTTGGTGTCGGGGGGTGGGGGGAAAGGGTCGGGTGGGGAGGGGGAGGGGACCCCAAACCCACCCCGGAGCTGCGGCAGGGAGCGGGGGACGTGTGGGGAACGGGGAGTTTGGGGATTGCCCACGCAAAGCCTTGGGAATGGGGTTTTAGGGATCAACCTCCCAAGCCTTTGGGACATGGGGAGTTTAGGGATTGCTCCCACAAAGCCTTGGAAATGGGATTTTAGGGATCAACCCCACAAACCTTTGGGGCACAGGGAGTTTGGGGATTGCCCACGCAAAGCCTTGGGAATGGGGTTTTAGGGATCAACCCCACAAACCTTTGGGGCACAGGGAGTTTGGGGATTGCCCACGCAAAGCCTTGGGAATGGGGTTTTAGGGATCAACCCCACAAACCTTTGGGGCACGGGGAGTTTAGGGATTGCCCACACAAAGCCTTGTTTCAGGGACTGCCCCCACAAGGATCCCACAAACCCTGGGGAAACAGGGAATTTTAGGGACCAACCCCACGAGAGACCCACAAATGCTGGGGAAATGGGAAATTTAAAGATCAAACTCCACACAGGAGACCTCTAAACCCTTGGGAAACAAGGAATTTAGGGATCAACCCCACAACAGACTCCCAATGCCTTGGGAAACAGGGAATTTCAGGGATTGCCCCCACCAACCCTTGGAAACAGGGGATTTAGGGATAGACCTCACAAGAGAACTCAAAATCCTTTGGGGAAAAGAAGGAGATGGGAAAGGGGGAAGCAGGATTTGATCCCAAGCCTCTGGAAAGCCGGAGGCTGCTGGAGGGTGTGGGAGGAGGAAGGAAGCGAAGGTTGGACCTGGAGAAACACTTGGGATCCCCTGGGAGGATCCAGCAGCTGCGAGAGGGGTCCTCTGGGAGAAATCCTGGGAAAACCCCGGCTCTGGGAGGGTAGGAACCTTCCTCTCAGCTGGGAATGTTGGGATGGGGCCAGGGCAGGGAATGTGGGCATGAGGCCGGGACAGGAATGACAGGATGGAGTCAGAACAAGACCCTTCCCTGGGCAGGGAATATCGGGATGGGGCCAGGACAGGAACTTTTCCTGGGCAGGGAATTAGAATGTTGGGATGGGACTGTGGTAGGAATGTAAGGATGGGGTCAGGGCAGGGCCTTATCCTGGGCAGGGAATGTTGGGATGAGGCCAGGACAGGGAATGCAGGGATGGGGCTGGGGAAGGAGCTTTTCCAGGACAGGGAATGTCAGGATGGAAGCAGGGCAGGAATCTGGGGATGGGGTTGGGGAAGGAGCTTTTCCAGGGCAGGGAATGTCAGGATGGAAGCAGGGCAGGAATCTGGGGATGGGGTTGGGGCAGGACCCTTTCTAGGCAAAGAATTACAATTGGAATGTCGGGATGAGGCTGGGGCAGGACCTTTCCCTGGGCAGGGAATAACACTGGGATGGGGCCAGGGCAGGAATGTCAGGGTGGGGCCAAGGCAAGGAATGTTGGGATGGGGCCAAAACAAGACCCTTCTCTGGGTTGGGAATGCCAGAGTGGAGCCAGGGCAGGAACAATGGGATGGAGTCAGAACAGGACCCTTCCCTGGGCAGGGACTTGGAATGTCAGGATGGGACTATGGCAGGACCTTTCCCTTGGCTGGGAATGTCAGGATGGGGTCAGGGAGCTGGAATGCTGGGATAAGGCCTCCCCCATCCCCTGGATCCCGGTGTGGCGGAACAGCCGAATTTTATTGGTACAAAACGAAGATGGGACAATAAATACAGGGGTACAAAAGGGGTCAGGGGTCCCAGGGGGTCGTGGGGGGTCCCGGGGGTCACTCCCCCCCTCCCTGCATCTGTTTGCAGAAGGAGTCAAACTGCTGCTGCTCCAGCTCCGTCATCACGCGGTTCAGGGCGTAGATCTGGGATCGGGAAAGGAGGGATGGAAAAGGAGGGATGGAAAAAAGGGGGCCTGGCCCGGGTTGGGCTGCTTTTCCTGTCCCCCACTCCCAGTCCTGGCCCCAAATTCCTGGTCGCATTCCCGGTCCCTCTCGCATTCCCGGTGCCGTTCCCGGTCGCACCTCGGCCCTCTGGCGCTGTTTGAGCTCTTGCTGTGCCGATCTCTGCTTGGCCTTTTCCAGCCGCGCCGGCGCCTCCCGCGCCTTCGGCCGCTCCTTGCGCGGCCCCGCGCCCGGATCCATGGCTGGGATCCACGGGGGGGGGTCACACAGGGACCCCCGGCAGCGGCACCCCGGAGCCCCCAGCCCGGCCCAGCACCTCCAGAGCCCCCAACCCGGCCCGGCCCCCCAGAGCCCCCAGCCCGGCCCGGCCCTCAGGAGCCCCCCCGGACAGGGAACCCCCCAGGCTGCAGCTCTGACATCCTGAGCCCCTCAGGAGATCCCCAACACCCCCCCACGGGACACCCCAAACTTCCACTGGCATCCCAAGCACAATGGGAGACCCCCCAAACCCCCACAGGTAACCCCTCCAAACCTTCACTGACATCCTGAGCTCCCCCGGAAACCCCAAACTCCCAGTGTCCCCCCACAGACATCCTGAGCCCCACAGGAGACCCCCAAAACCCCACAGACATCCCGAGCCCCACAAGTGACACCCCCTCTCACACCCACGCTGACCCCACGGGAGACCCTCAACCCCCACTGACACCCTGAGCCCTATGGGAGACCCCCAAACCCTCAGAGGAGACCCTCAAACCCCTCCAGGGTGGCACCCCCCAGACATCCTGAGCCCCCCAAATTCCCCAGCTCGGCCCCCTCAGCTGCCCCATCTCTCCCCCACCCAATTACTCCACAATCTCCCAGAGCCCCCTAGCCCACACAGACCCCACCCCATAGCCCCTCAAGACCTCCTATAACTCCCCCAGGCCCCCCCATCCCCTCATAAACCCTCGCCCCCTTTCAGCCCCACAACCCTCTGTGCCAACCCGCAGCCCCTCATATCCCACAGCACGCCCGACAGCCACCCCTCCACCGCAGCCCCCGTGGCCCCTGACAACCTGCAGGCCCGCCAAACACCCTCACGGCCCCCGAGCCCTCCCCAAACCCCCTGCCTCTCCCACTCTCCGGTACCGGCCGGGCCGCTCCCGGGGCAAGATGGCGGCGGGGCCCCTCCCGCCGCTCGGCGATCGATTGCCCGCCCTGCGCGCGCGCGCCGGGAGGGGCGGGGACAGCGCCCCCTGGCGGAGAGAGCGGAACCGCGGGGGCCGAGGACAGTGGGGACAGCGACACCAGTGACAGTGACACCTGTGACCCCACTGTGACCCACTGTCCTACAGAAACACTGACCCTACAGCCCCAGTGACCCATCAGTGACACCAGAGCCCTACAGAAACACTGATCCTAACGGTGTCCCCACTTCCCCTATAGCCAACCCCCCTCTCCAGTGCTGGGATATCCCACCCACCACCTGTACAGCTCCCCCTTACGTATCACCCCATCTATATCCCTCTCCCATAGAGCCCACCCCTATATCACCCCCCCACTGCACAGCCCCCCCATCATCTCATACAAACCCACCCGTGTACAGACCACCCCCTATATACCTTCCCCCATACACCACACCCCTCTATAGTTCACCCCATATATCCCTCCCCCCTATAGCCATGCCCTATATATCCCCCCATACAGCCCCATCCCCTGTATAGCTGACCCCATATATCTCCCCCATTATACCATGTCCCCTATATAGCCCATCCCCTACACATCACCCCCTATGTATCACCTGTCTACAGCCCCCTATGTATCTCCCCATATACCATAACCCCTATATATCCCAGTCCCTATACATTATACTCCCTATAGCCCACCCCATACAGCCCAACCCCTATACACAATACCCCATATAGCCTACTCCCTACACATCACATCCCCTATAGCCCACTCCTACATATAACCCCTCCATACCACAACCCCCATGCAGCCCAGCTCCTACATCCCATATATCACATCCCTATATACCACATCCCCTTCTACATCACACCCCTTATGTATCTCACCCCTATATATCAGCCCCCCTGGATAAACTTACCCTATAGATCCCACCTCTAAATATCACAGTCCTGTACAGATCACCCCCTAAATCTTACATTCCTATATATCACATCCCCTATATATCACACCCCTCATACATCACATATCCTATGTATCAGACCCCCTATATATCACACCTCTATATATCACATCCCCTATATATCAGACCCCCCTGGATAGACTTACCCTATAGAGCCCATCTCTGTATATCACAGTCCCTGTATAGATCACCCCCTATATCTCACCCCCCTATACACCACATCCCTTATATATCCCACCCTATAGCTCACAGCCCCTCTGTGTCCACCCCCCTGGACAGACCCACCCCATAGAGCCCACCCCCTATAGATCCCCAGACACCCCCCCATAGCCCCCATACCCACACACAGCCCAGAGAACTCAAACAGACCCTACAGGGGTATAGGGACCCCTATAGGGACACAGGGAACCCTACAGAGACCCCTACATGGCTATAGGGAACCCTACATAGATACACATCCATGGATACCCCACATGGATACAGGGACCCTCCATGGATATAGGGAGCTCTGTATGGATACATGGACCCCTACGTGGACATGTGGAACCCTACATAGATACACAGACCCTATATGGATAAAGGGAACCCTACGTGGATACAGAGACCCTACATGGACCTGTCCCTGTCCCCGTTCCAGGACAGCCCAGCAGAGGATGACACACATGGCACAGCAGCGTCCCAGGGCACGGTGCTGCACCCCTGGCACGGCTCAGGACGCACCCCAGGGCACTGTGACCCCCCACGGGTGTGGCACTCATGGCATGGCACCCCACAGTGCCCCTGGCCCTGTTGTGACACCCCACGGTGCCCCCCACCACAGTGAGAGACCCCCCCAGCACAGCATGGCCCTCCCCCCACCCCGGTCCCTCCACCACCTCCCTTCTCTCCAAATCCTTTATTGCCACATCCCAGCCCCCACACCGGGATTCCCTGGAAGCACAGGCCGGGCCGCTGTGCCGGGACCAGTCCCTGGGGTGGCCCGACCACCCCTCTGAGGGGCACGGACCCCCCAACCCCCCCACCCCCCGAGATCCCTCAGATGCGGACGGTGTTGATGCGCAGCGGCTGCACGTTCTTGCCGTTGGCGTGGCTCTGCCCGGGGCTGAAGTAGGAGCAGAGCTTCCCGGGAAACCTCTCCCGGAAGGTGTAGAGCCAGGACATGTCGTCGGCGTTGTAGAAGATGAGCAGCCCCTTGTCGTAGTCCAGGAAGACGCCCACCTTCTCCAGCTTGCCCTTGACGTTGAGCCGCGTCCAGGGCTCGGTGCAGGCGCTGTACTGGTTGCCGTCGTGCATCACGATGCAGTAGAAGCCGCGGCTGGGCAGGATCTGGATGCTGCCCTTGCGGCTCACGGCCTCGTGCGCCAGGCCCAGCACCCACTGGGTCTTCTCGGACACCACCACCTCCCAGTAGTGCACGCCGGCGCCGAAGGCCTGCGCGCCCAGCACCGACACCTCCACGTCGAAGCGCTTGGGCGAGTCCTGCAGCGGCTGCGGGTGCAGGTTCCCGTAGGCCACGATGGTGCAGTCGTCCGACAGGATGAGCCGGTGGTGGGCGGTGCCCGGGTCCAGGGTCAGCGCGGCGGGCACTGCGGGGCGGGGCACGGGGTCAGCGTGGCCGGCTCTGCCCCCACGGTGTGGGGACCACGGGGCGGGTCATGGGGGCTGCCAGCCCTCAGATCCCTCAGCAGTGTGGCACTGGGCCGCCCTGGTGGGTCCCCAACCCCTCACCAGTGACATCCCCATCCCTCCCTGGTGTGTTCCTGTCCCTCATCAGGGATGCCCCTGTTCCTCACTGGTGTGTCCCCATCCCTCACCAGTGACATCCCCATCCCTCCCTGGTGTGTTCCCGTCCCTCATCAGGGATGCCCCGTCCCTCACTGGTGTGTCCCCATCCCTCACCAGTGACATCCCCATCCCTCTCCAGTATGCCCCTGTCCCTCACTGGTGTGTCCCCATCCCCATCCCCCTCCAGTATGCCCCTGTCCCTCACTGGTGTGTCCCCATCCCCATCCCTCTCCAGTATGTCCCTGTCCTTCACTGGTGTGTCCCCATCCCTCACCAGTAACATCCCCATCCCCATCCCTCTCCAGTATGCCCCTGTCCCTCACCAGTGACATTCCCACTCCTGTCCCTTCCTGCCGTGTCCCCACCCCTGCCCAGTGCCACCCCTTCCCTGTCCCCGCTCCCTGCCGTGCCCTCACCGGGATGGATGTCCTGGAAGAGGGATTTCCAGATGGTGAACTGCAGGGGGCCCATGTACTTGGAGGTGGGGAAGTCCTCGTAGGTCAGGTTGGTCTCGTGGATCTTCCCCTTCAACCTGCACGGCACAGACAGTGTCCCCAGTGTCACCCCAGTGTCACCCCAGTGACACCAGTGAGCCCTCACTGTGCCCCCAGTGCCCCCGTGGCACCCACCTCTCGGACAGGGAGGCCACTCCAGCCAGGAAGACGTGTTTGTCGGCCTCTGCCAGGCGCTCCTGCAGGATCTGGGTGCCCTCCTGCACCTTGCGCAGCTGGTGGCTGTAGCGCTGGATCTTGTGCTCGATGTCCGAGAGCGTCCGCGCCGTGTCGGCCTCCAGCTCCTCCAGCATGGCCTTCTGGCGCTCCCGCAGCAGCCGGTGCAGCCGCTCGAACGCCTCCCCGATCGTCACCCGCAGGCTCTTGGCTGACGACTGGGGGGGTAAAAACGGGGTTAGCGGGGGGGCCACGAGCTCCTGAAGAACCCTCGGAGGAAAGAACCTCCCAAAGAACCCTCAGAGAATCTCCCAAAGAACCCAAAAAGAACCTCCCAAAGAACTCTCACAGAACCTGAAAAGAACCTCCCAAAGAACCTGAAAAGAACCTCCCAAAGAACCCTCAGAGAACCTCCCAAAGAACTCTCAGAGAACCTCCCAAAGAACCCTCAGACAACCTCCCAAAGAACCTGCCAAAGAAACCCCAGAGAACCCAAAAAGAACCTGAAAAGAACCTCCCAAAGAACCCTCAGAGAACCTCCCAAAGAACCCTCACAGAACCTCCCAAAGAACCCTCACAGAACCTGAAAAGAACCTCCCAAAGAACCTGAAAAGAACCTCCCAAAGAACCTGAAAAGAACCTCCCAAAGAACCTGAAAAGAACCTCCCAAAGAACTTGAAAAGAACCTCCCAAAGAACTCGAAAAGAACCTCCCAAAGAACTCAAAAAGAACCTCCCAAAGAACTCAAAAAGAACCTCCCAAAGAACCTCCCCAAGGAACCTAAAAGACCCCTAAAAGAAGCCTGAAAGAACTTCCCAAAGAACCTTGAAAAGACAACCCTGAAAGAACCTGGTGAAGAACCCTAAGAATTCCTAAAAGAACCTCCCGAAGAACCCTTGCAAAGAACCCCAAGGTCACCCTAAAAGAACCTCCCAAGGAACCTTAAAAGAACCTCCCCAAGAAACCTAAAAGAACCTTGAAAGAACTTTCCAAAGAACCTTGAAAAGAACCCCAAAACAACACTAAAAGAACCTCGAAAAGAACCCCAAGACAACACTAAAAGAAACTCCCACAGAACCTCAAGAGAACCTCCCTCAGAAGATTAAAAGAACCTCATAAAACCCCCTAAAAGAACTCTCAAAGAACCTCCCAAACACTTAAAGAACTCTTAAAGGACCTCTAAAAAGAACCTCTAAAAAGCCCTAAAAGAACCCTGAAAGAACCTCCTGAAGAACCTTGCAAAGAACCCAAAGATCACCTTAAAAAAACCTTCCCAAAGAAGCTAAAAAAATCCTAAAAGAACCCTGAAAGAACTTCCCAAAGAACCTTGAAAAGAAGCCTGAGAGAACCCTGAAATAACCTGGCAAAGAACCCTAAGATTACCCTAAAAGAGCCTCCCAAGGAACCTTAAAAGAACCTCCTCAAGACACATAAAAGACCCTCCAAAAAAATCGTAAAAGAATGCTGAAAGAGCTTCCCAAAGAACCTTGAACTTTAAGAGAACCCTGAAAGAACCCAGCAAAGAACCCTAAGAGAACCCTAAAAGAACCTCAGAAAACCCCCTAAAAGAACTCTGAAAGAACCTCTCCCAAAAAAACCCTGAAAAAATCTCCCAAAACAATTTTAAAGAACTCTAAAGGAATCCTTAAAGAACTTCTAAAAAGACCCTCTAAAAAACCCTAAAAGAACCCTGAAAGAACGTCCAAAAAAACTTTAAAAGAACTCTTAAAGGACCTTGAAAAGGACCCTCTAAAAGACCCCAAAATAACCCTAATAGAACCTCCAAAAAAACCTTAAAAATTCTTAAAGAACCTCTAAAAAGATCCTCAAAAAACCCTAAAAGAACCTTCTAAAAAACCTTTTAAGAATTCATAAAAGACCTCTAAAAAGACCTTCTAAAAAACCCTAAAAGAACCCTGAAAGAACCTCCCTCCAAAAAACCTCTAAAAAGACCCACTAAAAAAACCCTAAAGAAAAATCTCTAAACCCCTCTAATAAACTCTGAAAAAAACCTCAACCTCCCCCAACAAAACCTTAAAAAACCCCAAAACAAAACAGTAAATAACCCCTAAAAACCCTAAATCCTAAAAAAAACTCCCCTCCCCAATCACTGGTGGCAATGGGGAGAAAACTGCCCCTGCCTGGGAGCTGAGTGAGGAGATAATTCAAGGGATTAATTAAAAAGATAAATTAAAACCCTAAAGAAGGAAATCCCAGAGGGCTGAGCAGCCCCGTGGTGGGGGGGTTTGGGGAGCAGCACCCTCCCCCCAAGGGTGGGTTTTGGGGTGCCAGAGAAAGGGGGATAAAAAGGGGCAAATCCATGAGGAGTGTTTGGGGTCCTGGAATGAGGTTGGTGAGGGGCAGGGTTGGTCGTGGCAGTGGGGGGGGTGACCCCACTGGTGGTTTTGGGGGTGTGTGTGGAGGGTTGGGGGCACAGGGGGGGACATGGAGGGGTCCCCTCACGTACCTTGGTCTCGGCCAGCTGCTTCTTGAGGAGCTGCAGGGCTTCGGTGTGGCCGCGCTCGCTCTCCTGCAGCCCCTGGAGCTGCTCCTTCAGCTCCCGCTGGAAACACGGCACGAGGGGGTTTAGGGAATAACAGGGATCCCACAAAGGCAGCTGTCCCACCCAGCTGGGGGGTTATGGGGTGGGGGAATCCTGCCCAGGGAAGGGTTTAGGGGGGTCCTGCCTGAGGGGCAGCTCAGCGGGGTCTTGGAGGGGCACAGGTTTGGAGGTTTCCAAGGACTCCCAGGGGAGGGAGAGAGGGATGGGTGGAGGGAGGGAAGGATGGAAGGATGGACAGATGGATGGAGGGATGGAGGGAGGGAGGAAGGGATGGAAGTATAGGTGGATGGAGAGATGGAGGGAGGGGTGAAGGGCACAGGGTGGTCCCAACGGGGACAAAAGGACCATGGGACAGACAGACATGAGGAGGGCACAGAGCTGACCCTGATGGGGACAGGAGGAGTGAGGGACAGACAGATGGACATGAGGAGGGCACAGAATTGACCCTGATGGGGACAGGAGGGGTGAGGGACAGACAGATGGCTGGACAGGAGGAAGGCTGACCCTGAAGGGGTGTAGGGACACAGGGACAGGAGGAAGTCCCTGGACTGACCCCACAGCTTCAGGAGGGACACAGGGACAGGCACCAACACCGAGGGGAGAGGGACCAGCTGGGCAAAGCAGCCCCGAGGAGCCACCTGGGGCAGGGAACCCCCACCCAGACTGACCCTCCATGACCCACCTGCAGCTCAACCACAACCCCCTGCAGCTCCTCCACCATGACCCACCTGCTGCTCCCTCACGGCCTGATCTTCCACAACTCCCACCTGCAGCTCCTCAACCATCAACCACAACCCACCTGCAGATCCAGCACAGCCCACCTCAACCACAACCTGCTCACCTGCAGCTCCTCATCTACAGCTCCCCAACCAGGACCCGCCTGCAGCTCCTCAACAAAAACTCATCTGCAGCTCCCTCATAGCCTGACCCTTCACAACTCACCTGCAGCTCCTCAACCATCAACCAAAATCCACCTGCAGTTCCTCAGCCACAACCCCACCTGCAGCTCCTCATCTCCAGCTCCCCAACCATGACCCACGTCAACCAAAACTCACCTGCAGCTCCTCATCTTCAGCTCCCCAACCAGGACCCGCCTGCAGCTCCTCAACAAAAACTCATCTGCAGCTCCTCAACCTGCAGCTCCCTCAAGGCCTTACCCTTCACAACTCACCTGCAGCTCCTCAACCATCAACCAAAACCCACCTGCGGCTCCTCACCCAAAACCCACCTGCGGCTCCTCACCCAAAACCCACCTGCAGCTCCTCACCCAATACTCACCTGCAGCTCCTCATCTCCAGCTCCCCAACCAGGACCCACCTGCAGCTCCTCAACAAAAACTCATCTGCAGCTCCTCAACCTGCAGCTCCCTCAAGGCCTTACCCTTCACAACCCACCTGCAGCTCCTCAACCATCAACCAAAACCCACCTGCAGCTCCTCACCCACGACTAAAGGTGCAGCTCCCTCACGGACTGACCCTCCACAACCCCCCTGCAGCTCCTCATCCACCCTCCCCCCCTGCACGTCCTGACCCCACCTGCAGCTCCTCGAAGGCGTCGTCCACGTTGGTGACCTGGTGCTGCTCGTGCACGGCGGGCTCGTCGCAGAAGAAGCAGACGACGGCGCGGTCGGTGAGGCAGAAGAGCTTGACCTTCTCGTGGTCCTTGCAGGGGAAGGGGCTGCGCTGGGCACCCAGGATGGCGTCCAGGGGGAAGGCGCTGTAGCGCTCCACGATGTTGGCCAGCTTGAGGCTGGGGGCCAGCGTGGGCTCGGCGAAGGTGCGGCGGCACTCGGGGCAGTCGCGCGTGCCCTGCGGCTCCTGGCGCAGCCAGTGCTCGGTGATGCAGCGGCGGCAGAAGTAGTGCTCGCAGCCCAGGCACACCGGATCCTGGTAGATGCTCAGGCAGATGGAGCACAGCAGCTCGTCCTTCAGGCTGCACGCCATGGCTGCGGAGGGGACAGGGTCAGAGGGCAGGGGGGAAGTGGAGGATGAGGAAGGGAAATGGGGAGAAGGATGAAGGGGGAGACGGGGGAATGGGAAAGAGGGGCAGGGGGAGAGGGGGAATGGGGAGGAACTCATCCTTCAGGCTGCACACCATGGCTGAGGAGGGGAGAGGGTCAGAGGAGGGGAGAAATGGGGGAATGAGGAAAAGGAGGGAAATGGGGGAGAAGGGGAATGGGGAAAATGGGGGAATGGGGGAGAGGGAAGAGGGAGAGGGGAGAACGGGGAGAGATCGCCTTCAGGCTGCATGTCATGGTGGGGATGGGGGAAAGGGTGAGAAGGGAATGGGGAGATGGGGGGAGAGGAGAGTGAGGGGGCTTGGAGGGATAGGGCAAGGGGGATTGGGGTAATGGGGGAGTGGGGAGGGAGGGTAGAGCAGGGGAATGAGGGAGAGGGGGAGGGAGAATGGGGAGAGAGGGAGTGGGGAGAGGGAGGGATGGGGTGAAAGGGTGAGTGGAAGCTTGGGGGTAATGGGGAGAGGTGGGAGGGGAAATGGAGGAGGGGGAATGGGAGAAGAGGGGGAGTGGGGGCTGGGAAATGGGGGAGAAGGTGAGTGGAGGGGAATGGGGGAGGGGTGAATGGAGGAGAGGGGGAATGGGGGAGAGGGTGAGTGGGGAAAATGGGGAAGACAGGGAGAGGGTGAGTGGGGAGAGAGAGGTTGAGTGGAGGGCTTGGGAGGGGATGGGGCGAGAGGGGAATGGGGAATTGGGGTAGAATGGGGAGAAATAGGGGAGAGGGGGAGTGAGGGGTTTTGGGGAAAAGGGTTAGTAGGGGTCTTGCGGTGAAATGGAAGAGAGGGTGAGTGGGTGGGAATGGGGGGAAAGGGTGAGTGGGGGTTGGGGGGATTTGGGGTACAGGGAGGTTGGGCATTGAATGGGGATTTGGGGTGAGGGGAAAGAAGGTGAGTGGGGGGATTTGGGTTAGAAGGAGGTTCTGGGGGGAGAGGGTGAATGGTGGGCCAAGGAGGGGGAGAGTGGGAGAGGGTGGGGAGAAGTTGCACGTGGTGGGGAATAGGGGTGTCAGGAGGCAATGGGGGGCTTACTAAGAGGAGGAATGGGGAGGATCAGGATGAAATAGGGGGGCTGGGGGGCTGCAAGGAGTGGAATTGGAGGGTTTGGATTTGGGGTGTCAGGGCCAGATTTGGGGTACCAGGATAAGGCTGGATTTGGGGAATCATAGCTGGATTTGTGGTGTTGGGTCTGGAATTGGGGAATAGGCTGGATTTGGGGTGTCAGGGTCGGATTCAGGGTATCGGGACGGGATTTGGGGTACCGGGGTGAGGCTGGACTTGGGGATCAGGTCTGGATTTGGGGTGTCAGAGCCGGATTTGGGGTACTGGGGAGAGGCTGCATTTGGGGATGTGTTAGGGCCACATTCAGGGTCTCGGGATGGGATTTGGGGTACTGAGGTGAGGCTGGACTGAGGGATCAGGACTGAATTTGAGGTGTCAGGTCTGGATTTGGGGTGTTGGGGCCAGATTCGGGGTTATTGGGACAGGATTTGGGGTTACCGGGGTGAAGCTGGATTGAGGGTGTCAGGGCCGGATTTGGGATACCAGGGTGAGGCTGCATTTGGGGATGTGTCAGGGCCGGATTCGGGGTCTCAGGGCGGGATTGGGGTACCAGGGTGAGGCTGCATTTGGGGATCACGGCTGGATTTGTGGTGTCAGGGTCGGGTTCGGGGTACGGGGACAGGCTCTGGGGTACCGGGGTGAGGCTGGACTGGGGGACCGGGGATGGATTTGTGGTGTCAGGGTCGGGTTCGGGGTACCGGGACAGGCTCGGGGGTACCGGGGTGAGGCTGGACCGGGGGATCGCGGCTGTACCGGCCGCTGCACCGGGATCCGCGGGTTCGAGCCCGCCCCCGCTCCCGGCAGGACCCGGGTTCGAGACCGGCCCCCGCCAAGCCCCGTGCGATGCCGCCCCGCGCCTCCCACCCCGCCGGCGCCGCTGCCCTCACCCGCCGCCGCTGCCGCCACCGTGCCCGCCGCCGCTCCCGGTGCCGTCGCCGTTCCCGTTCCTGATCCCGGGGGATCCGCGCTCCCGCCGCCGCCTCAGAGCGGCCCCGCCGCGACGGGCGGGGGGTGTCTGAGCGGGAGGGGGCGCGGCCGCGCGGCACTTCCTGCCCGCCCCCAGCGCCCACAGTGGTCCCGCCCCCGCCCATTGTCCCCCGCGCGGCGCGGCCCCGCCGGCGCGTTCCACCGCCCGCCCGCGGGGGGGCGCTTAAAGGGGCCGCGGAGCCGCCGGCCGCGTCCTGCCTGTCCGTCTGTCCGGCCAGCGCAGCGCTGCCCCTTCCCCTCCCGCCCTCAGGCCGTTCGGCTGTCCTTCTGGCTGTCCCTCCGGCCGTCCCGTTCTCCCTTGTCCAGCTCTTGGTTGCTCCGTTTGTCCATCTGACTTTTCTTCCCTCTGTCCTTCTGTCCCTCCATCTGTCCATCCCTCTGGCTGTCCATCCTTCCACTCATCTCTGGGTCCCTCGTCCAGCCATCTCCACATCCAGGCCTTAATCTCTCCATCCATCCATCCATCCATTCCATTTCTCTATCCATCCTGTCCCTCTGTCCCTCCATCCCTCCCTCCCATTGACCATCCTTCTGTCTCTCTATCTGTCCATCAGTTCATCCATCCATGCATTGATCCCTCTGTCCCATCCATCCCTCCCTCCCTCCATCCATCTCTCCTATTGTCCATCTCTCTGTCTGTTTTTCCCTCCTTCTATCCATCCCTCTATCCCTCCATCTGTCCATCATTCCATCCACCCATCTCTCTGTCTCTCCCTGTGTCCAACCATCTCTCCCATTGTCCACCCCTCTGTCCATCTTTTCCTCCCACTGTACCTCTTTCCCTCCATCCATCCACTACTACTCCATCCACATGTCCCTTCTTTCCCTGTCCATCCATCTCCCCATCCAGCTCTTAATCCCTTCATCCATCCATTTGTCCATCTATCCTTCCATCCCTCTGTACCCCTATCCCTCAATCCCTCAAACCCCCAGGATCCCCAGGGGTCCCTTCACTTCCCCCTCAAGGATCAGGGACACAGGGGAGGGACCACTGGGGTGGGAGGAAGGGGGGCTGGGAGGATGGAGCAGGGACCACAATTCCCAGGGGGAAGTTGAGCCACATATTTTGGAAGCAGCGTGGCCACCTGGCTGGGAGCCAACAGGAACAAACTCCTTGGCTCTCACCCCTGGATCACCCCCCTTTCCTCCCCCAACCTTGGGTACCCCCCATCCCTCTTCCCCTCCTTCCAAGGAATAACCACCCGCTTTGTTCCTCTTCCCTCCAGGCCCCAAACGCTTGGAAACAGCTAAAAAAAAAAAAAATCCCACATGCATTTGTTATTTTTTTTTCCCAGCTTGTTTTCCTGCATTAGGAATTCAGGTCGTGTCTCCCCTCTGGGACCCTCTGGGGACTGAGGAATGGCTGGAATGATATCAAATAACCGTGGAAAGAGGGGGGAAAATCCTCTATTTTTCCTCCCAGATTCAGGTATGGGGGGGGAGGGATTTCACGTAGTTAATGGGTTATTTCATTGTATCCCAAGCGTTTGGCTGAAATTTCCAGGAATTTGGGGTGATGGAGGGAGAGCATTGTGGCACTGCACTCGCCCTGGCGGATCCTTGGGAAACCACGGGGTGGTTTGGGCAAACAGGGAAATTAATCCCTGTTAATTAGTAAATTGGCTTTGTTACCTCCTGGTAAACCCTGTGTGAGCCCGGGGAGGGGGGGAGGAAGGGGGGTGGGGAGGGCTCCTCCATGCCTTGATTCCCAATCTTTTTGGGATACACGGCCCTTCCCCGCTGCGGTTCCGGAGCATTCCAGGATGTGGGTGATCCGGCAAAGCCGCCGGGCAGGGAAAACCCGTCTCGTGGCCACGTGTGCCGCGTGTGCCGGGAATGCTGGCGGGAAGGGCGGGAGGCCCCGAGGAGGAGCTGCGGTGCTGGAATGTTCCCCCCCTTTGGCCGCGGGATGGGCACGCCGGGACGTGCCCGCTCCCTCCGTGCCTCCATCCTGGCACGGCTCTGCCCCTCCCTGGAATGTTGGGAACATCCCACCTGCTTCCCGGAGCCCCCGGTGCCGCTGGATTTCACCCCGCATTCCTTTAAGGACCCCACTTTCCTTCAGGATCCCACAGCCCTCCACGGAGCAGGCAGGAAGCCGGCGCGTCTCATCTCCACAGTGCTTTGCAAACAGTAACTAATTAATCCTAATTAACTCGTTACCTAATTAGAGCCCAAGGCCCTCCCCTTCGCAGGGAAATTCTGGCACCTCTGGGTTTGTTTTTTTACCAAACACCCCAAAACCTCCGGGTTGGCTTCACTTTGCCAGCAGCAAAGCCCTTGGTGCTCCCCAGCACTGCCAATCCGGGGGGAAAATCCCGCTTTTGGGATCGCCAATGCCGAGGAACCCGGAATGAGGGTTTTCACTCATCTGGATAACTGGCACTGGGAATGCTGGTACCCCCAATTCCCAACCCATCCCAGGGGAACTCCCCTCCGGTAGGTGATTTCACCATGATTTTGTGGAAAACGAGAGATTTTGGGGGAAGGAAACGAGTGGGTGGGTGGGTGGGTGGGTGGGGATGGAGGTGTTTCCCAAAGAATTCCTTGCCTGGTGTGCCCTGATCCGGGACACAGGCTTTGGGAAGCTTGATGGGATCCCAGTGTCACCATGCAGGGAGCCCTTTTTCCACTGGGACATCCCAATTTGCCATCCATAAAAATCTCCTTTTCTCCACCGAGTCAACTGGAGGGGTCTTCCAACGTGGATCCAGCTTCCCGGTGCTGTTGGAATGGGAAGGATCTGCTGCTCCACGCGGGTGTAGCAGCCCCAGGGCTCTGCCAAAAGTCCACAGTGGTGATTCCAGCAGTGATTTCCCTCCGCTCCCGCCTTCCCCTCCTTTTAATAGTGGTTGGATCTATCCCGGGAACAACCCCAGCCTTGGAATCCTTCTTTTTCAGCAGGCGAGCGCTGATTTCCTTCGCTTTCCAGCCCAGGATGGAGCCGGGCATGGGTTTATTATTATTATTTGATTTTTTTTTTTTCTCCCTGCATACCAACCACCTTCCCAGGAAAGGGGCCCCTTTCCCACACCCAAGATTAATCCACCCAAAGTAGGGTCGGAAAAAAAGCCCGGAGCGTCCCTTCTCCCAGCCAGTCCCAACCAGGAGAATCCCAGGAGATGTTCACCAAGCCTTTGGTGGATCCCACAAGCCCAGGGGTGACCCCACAGAGTTTCCTCCCAACGCAGATTTGGGGTTGGGTAACTCCAGTCCCCCCTCCCCCCAAAAAAAACCAAACAACTCAGGAAATGCCTAAATTGGTGCTGAGGTTTAAAACCACCAGTTTCATAATCACAGGGAAAATCAAATCACGCTGCAGAAGAGAAAGTCCCGATGAAAACGGACCCAGTGAGGGGGAATTCGGGCATCAGGGAAGCTCCAGGGGGATCCAGGCTCTCCCAGTGTTCTGGTTTGGGGTGACACTGGTGTTGGGTGGCAACTGCTGGTTGTCAGCATCCGAAAATCAGATGAAAAAGGGAGTTTTGGAGCTGCTGGCTCGGGTTGTCGGTTGAGTCATGGATAATTAAAGGACCTGGGGACCTTCCCAGATGGGGAAGTGCTGGCGGCTGGGGGATCCCAGCTGGGGGACTGATGGAGCAGTGGGAATGTGGGAGGGGACAGAGTCAGGCCCCAGAGGTCCCAAGGATGATGGTCCCTCTGTCCCAACTCCATTGCCACGACCTGCCCCAGGGGCTTCTGAGCCCCCCACCCCCAGCAGCTGCAGAGGGACACCCACTCCCTGGTGGAGAACTCTTGGACACTCATCCAACCTCATCCTATTTCATCCCATCTTCATCCCCATCCCATCCCACTCCATTCTGTCTCACTCTATTCCATGTCATTGCATCCCACTCCATCCTACCTCATTCCATCCCATTCCACTCCATTCCCAACCCATCCTCACTTTGTCCCATCCTACCCCATCCCATCTCACCCTCGCCCTGTCCTAACCCACTGCCATCCCCACCCCATTCCACACTATTCTCATTCCACCCAACCCCACCCCTATCCCATCTCACTCTCTTCCTATCCTACCTCGTGCCATGCCATTCCACCACGTCCCACCCCATCCAAATCCCTTTTCCCATCCCATCCCTACTCAATCCCATCCCATCATCATCCTTCCCCACTCCCCACCTCTCCCAGAGGCACTGTGTCCATACAGGACATCCATCTCCAATCCATCCTCCTCTGAGATGGACCATTTTGGGAAAACATGAAAAAATTCCCTAATTTTGTGAGGTTTTCTAAAGTCACTTTTAAATTGGAAACTTGGAAAGTCCACCATCCCCTGGATGGGGGAAGGAGGTGGGATTTGCTCCCCTTTTCCTTCCCCTGTGGGCTGTGCCTGTGCATTTGGGGGGGCCTCAGGACCCACAGACGGGCTGGGGGGGACTCGGGGATGGGGCAAAGACCCTGAGAGGGGCTGGGGGGACCCCCAGAGAAAGGGGGGGACCCTCCAGGGTGTGAGGAGATACTGGGAGGACTGAGGGGGTGTCCTCGGGGGGTGGCTGTGGAGACCCATAAAGGGGGGTTGTCAGAGGCAGAGAGGGGGACTGAGGGAATTGGAGGGGCTGAGGGAACTGGGGGCCGAGGGGAATTGGGGGCTGAGGGGAATTGGAGGGCTGAGGTAATCTGGGGGGCTGAAGGGAATTGGGGGGGGGAGCTGATGGGGAGATTTGGAGGGGGCGGGATGTGAGGAGACCTGGAGGGGCTGAGGGAAACCACAAGGTTGAGGTTTGGGGGGGATGAGATTTGGGGGCTCTGAAGAGACCTGGAAGGCCTGAGGGGAACCATGAGGGGCTGAGAGGAAATGGGGAGAGTGAGGAGGTCTAGGGGGGCTAAGGAAGAGCTGTGGGAGGCTGAGAAGAATGGAAAGACTTGAGGGGATCTTGGGGCTGAGGAGACTTGGGGGACACTGAAGGAACCAGGGTCTCCAAGGAGATTTGGGGGGAAGGGGCTGAGGGAAACCAGGGTGCTGAGAGAACAGAGGGCTCTGAGGAGATCTGGAGGGGTTGAGGAGATTTGGGGAGGTGGGGACATTGAGGAGCCCTGGAGGAAATCGGGGGATTCCCACTGAGGGAACTGGGGTCTCTGAGGGGATCTGGGGGTTTGAGGGGAACTGAGGGGGCTGAGGGGAACCAGGGGCTGAGGAGACATGGGGGATCTGAGGAGATTATGAGGGGTGTGAAGAGATTTGGGGATGTGGGGACACTGAGGAGTCCTGGAGGTGCTGAGGGAACCAGAGGCTCTGAGATCTGAGGGGGCTGAAGGGGCTGAGAGGAACCAGGTGGGTACTGAGGTGGGCTGGAGGAGACTGAGGAGAATGGAAGGAGCTGAAGGGATCTAGGGGTAAAGAGATTTGGGAGGTGGTCTGAGTAGAACTGGGGGTCTGAGGATCCCAGGGGTCTGAGACCTGCAGGGTCTGAGATTTGGGGGATCTGAGGCGATTTGGGGGTGGTGTGTCAAAGGGGAACTGAGGGGGCTGAGGGGAAATGGGGGTCTGAGGAGATTTGGGGGTACTGAGGACACTGAGGGGAGCAGGGGCAGGCTGAGGAGATCCAAAGGGATCCAGGGGTACAGAGACCTGTGGGTGCTTAGAGAACCAAGCGGAGGGTGGGGAG
This sequence comes from Myiozetetes cayanensis, assembly GCF_022539395.1. NCBI lineage: Eukaryota > Metazoa > Chordata > Aves > Passeriformes > Tyrannidae > Myiozetetes > Myiozetetes cayanensis. The sequence goes on along the minus strand of NW_026087499.1, from coordinate 6,030,472 downwards.
GTTTTGGGGGGCTGAGAACACTGAGGAGGTTTTGTGGGGCTGCAGACATTGGGGGGCTGAGGAGGTTTTGGGGGCTGAAGGACCTGAGGAACTGAAGAAGTTTGGGGGGCTGAGGAGGTTTGGGAAGCTCCCTGGGGCTGAGGAGGGGGCTGAGGACACTGAGGAGGTTTTGGGGACTGCAGACCCTTGGGAGCCCTGTCAGAGCTGAGGAGGTTTGGGGAACCCTGACTGGGCTGAGGAGGTTTGGGGGCTGAGGACACTGAGGTGGTTTGGGGGGGCTGAGGGACCTGAGGGACTGAGGGGGTTTGTTTTGGGGGTGCGACTGAGGACAATGAGGAGGTTTTGGGGAACTGAAGGAACTGAGGGGCTGAGGAGGTTTTGTGGGGGATGCTGAGAGAACCGAGGGGCTGAGGAGTTCTGGGTTCTGAGAGAAGCGAGGTGCCGAGGAGGTTTGGGGGACTGAGGAGGTTTTGGGGGCTGAGGGAACTGAGGACACTGTGAGGAGGCTTTTGGGGGCTGCTGACCCCGGGGAGCCCTGTTGGCACTGAGGAGGTTTGGGGGGCTGAGGAGGTTTGGGGGCTGAGGAGGTTTGGGGGCTGAGGAGTTTTGGGGGGCTGAGGAGGTTTGGTGGGGCTGAGGTTTGGGGGCTGAGGAGGTTTGAGGGGGCTGAGGACACCTGAGGAGGTTTTGGGGGCTGAGAAGGTTTGGGGGGCTGAGGAGGTTTGGGGGGCTGAGAAGGTTTGGGGGCGCTGAGGAGGTTTGGTGGGTCTGAGGGCACTGAGGAGGTTTGGAGGGCTGGGCAACCCGGGAGGCCCCCTGTACCTGGGGTCCCACGGAGCCCCTGCATGGGTGCCCCGGCCCAGCCCGTGCCTGGGCGGGCGGTGGCGGCGGCGGTGGCGGGGCCGGGCGGGCCGGGGGCAGGGGCGGCGGCGGGGGCGGCGCGGGGCTCCATCTTCCTCCGTGCGGCGGAGCCGGCAGGACGGCGAGGGCACCATGGCTGTCGGTATAGGAAGTGTCTTTTTTTTTTTTTACCTTCCCCCTCGCTTTATTTTTTTTTTTTGTGTGTATCTCTCATCCCTCCCTTTCTTCCCCCCTCTCCTTTCTCCAAAACACCTCAACCTCCCCCACTCCGCCGCCACCCCCAAAACCCCCTCACCCCGGCGGCGAGCTGTATGTGTGTGGGTGGGGGGCTCCTCCACACTCCCTCCCCTTCCCTGCGCTGCTTTTATTCGTTTTTCCCTAAATCAAATTTTTTTCAAAATTTTTCCTCCTTTTTCCCCCTCTCGCCTCCCTTCCCTCCCCTCAGCCCTGCAGAACATGGCGTCCCCGTCCTAGCGTTTTAAAAATAAGCCGGGGCTGCCATTTTTGTTTGCCTTTTGTCTGCGAATTTTAATAAAAACGTCTGAGAATGTGGGAGAGGCGGCGGATGGAGGGGGGGGGGGAGCACCCAGCCTGGCCACCCCCTTTCCCAAACCCCCTTCCATCCCCATCCCCCGGCCTTTTTGTCTGGCAACCCCCCCTTCCCCCCCAAATCCCCTCCCAGGTTGAGGATTTCAACTTCACTTAACCAAACTTCGCCTTTTTCCACCTCTTTTTTTCCCATTATTATCATTATTCCACCTCCCCCCCCCACACCCCGCCACCACTCCAAGCAGGAAGAAGAAGGAAAAGAGAAAAAAAGGGGGAGGGGGGACATCGAGGAAAATACCCATTTTCCAGGATTTTCCCTTTTTCTCTCCCTCTGGATGGTCTAATGGAAAAGTTAATTGCAGCCGAACGTACCTATTTTTGTGGATGTTGCATGTTTTGAGGGGGGGGGCGTTCTGCTTTTTTTTTTTTTCTTTTTTAATGCATTCACGGCTTTTTCCTGACGGTTATTTTTTTGCTTACGGGGGGGGGGGGGGCAGAAGCAGCGCAGGGGCTGAATATTATCATTCCCATCACCGTAATCACCCCTCTTCTGATTTTCACCATTTTAATTCCTTTTCTCCTTCCTCTTTTCTGCCTTTCCCTCGCTTTTTTCCGCATTAACCGGTTTTGTCTAGAAAAGTGGTCTCGCTGGCTGGAAGGTCTAAGAGGGAGGTGGGGGGGATGTGTGTGTATTTTTTTTTTTCATGGCGTTTTTGGCAGGAATGCGGCAGCTTTAGCGAGGGACCCAAATTTCCGTGGCCGTGTCCCAGAGGTCTGTCTGTCCCTCTCCAACATATATTTAGCCATATACTATTTATACATCCATAATCTCTCGGCCACGTCGGGGGGCCTGAAGTCGGGGGTGGGGGGGGAGCTTGGAGCCGGTGTGGCCGCAACGCTTCGGACCCAGGAATGCTGAATTTGATGCTTTTGATTTCTTTTTCTCCCCTCAAGGTTGGAGGATGCTCCTTGTTGGGTTATTTTTCCCCCCCAGCCCCGCGGTGCTTGGGATGGCAGCCGGGTTTTTTAACCGGGCCAGGATGGAGCGGGCGAAAGCGGCTTCGAGCCCGAGGCCTTTTGAGATTATAAAGTGATATTTTAGCAGCGAGGTAAAAAAGTTTTTTAAGTCCCTCCCGGCGTGCAGTTTGCCGAGAGGCGGAGGGTCCAGGGCGAGGGGATGGATTTCACCCCCAATTTTCCAGCCAGCTCCCCCATCCCTCCCCTTGCCTTTTCCCGACAGCTTTGGGGGTGAGCGGGGGCTTTAAAAAAAAACCACTTTTTTTTTTTTTATTCTTTTTTATTTTCCCTTTTTTTGGTTGCCTTTTTTTTTTTGGTTGTTGTTGTTGTGTTTTTTTTTTCTTTTTTTTTTTTTGTTGTTTTCTCTCTATTTTCAGGCAAAACCCCACGTTCCCACGGGTCGGGTAGGTCGGAGCCGCTTCGCTTTTGTTCCTCCGCTGTGGGATCTCGCGCGCCGGGGGCTGGCGGGGGGTTCGGGGTGTGTGAAGTTGTCCTCCTCCTTGTCCCCCCGTAGAAAAACGCCCCACGTGCAGCACCCGGTCTCAGCTAGAGCTGGAGATGGACGCGGATAAGGGGAAGCAACGCCAGTACTCGCAGAGGTGGGCATTGATGGCTGGATGGAGGGGGTGGGGGGGGGGAACAAAAAAAATAATCCCTATTTTTTTGTGTGCGTTTCCACGTTGGAATAGCGTTACAACTTGAGGTTGTGCATGCATTTGTGTGCTGGTGGAAATAATGTATATGTGCACGCCACAGTCCAGGTGCTATGTGTGGATATATATATTTATATACAAGAGGGGGCAGAGGGTTCAGGGGGGCTCCCTGCCTGCCCCCTGCCCAATCCCAGCATAAATAAGACCCCTTGATGTTTCCCTTTTAAGAAACGTGCCTTTATACGCCTAAAATAATCGTCTTCTCCCTCGACCCCCCCTCCCCCTCATGTTTTCTTCCCTTACAAACGTGGATTTTCGGGCGGTGGGTGCGATGTCACGACAAGTGCATGTTGTTGGATCCGGCGCGTCCGCTCCCCCCTCAGGGTGAAGCCCTGCCTGTGCCTCGGTGTCCCCGTGTGCTGTCACCACCCCCTGATGTTTAGGAGGGGGTTGGTTGCCCCCAGGCTGGTTTGTGGGCGCTGCCTTTGCCTTGCTGGTCTCCTGGACGGGGCTGTTTGGGGTCAGGGGGAGCAGGACCCCTCACGCTGGTGTGTTTTGGGGGGCACGTGTGCCCCGTGTTTGGCGCGAGCGTCACTCCCACGGGCTCCCTTCGGGCTGTCCCCGTGTCCCTTCGGTGTGTGACACGGCCCACCCTGCGGATTCGGGATCACGCTGCCTCAACCTCCACCCTTTGGGGGCTTCCCCCTGACTTGGGGACCCTGTGGGGGTCCCCAGTGGGGCTTTACCCCCCTCCTCCCACTTGCCGCCGGCGCTTGGCTCCTCACCCTGCCCCGTGCACCCCCCTTCCCACGCAGGGACTCCCGGCCTGACCTGGGGGGCTTGTTTTGGGTAGGTTTTGCTGGAAATGCAGAAGGAGGAGAAGCCCCAACCCAGGGCCCTTTGGGGAGCGGAAGCCGGGGCTTTAATTGATTCCATCTTGGGTGAATTCTTGCGGCGCGGGGGCCACCCCCTCCCCGAGCCACGGGGGGCTCGGGGCTCTCCCGGCCTTCCTGCTTCCCGGCCTCCTGCGCCCTCAGCTGCAGGGTGAATCCCTCCCGGATGAGCACAGTCCGGGCGGGAAGGGATGTGCCTTCCCCGAGGATGGGGCCGGATGCTCCTTCCCACCCCGGTGGCTTTGGCATGTGGGGGGTTTGTGGATGGGCTTTCCCTCCAAAAACCCTCCTGCTCCAGGCAAACCCCGAGGACACTTGTTCTTATGGGGGGGCCTTGTGTTTTGGGGGGAAACTGAGGCACAGCCTGGGCAGAGCTGGGTTCTCTGGCCTGGAACGATGTGGTATCACTGTCCCTGGTGTGGGATTTGGGTGGGGGGACACTCAGGGGACACTCCCCCCCGCTTGGCTCTCGCCCACCGCGCCGTCTCGGGCCGCCGCCGGCTTTCCTGCGCTCGCCACTTGGCACGGGGAGGGCGGGCAGGAGCTGTGCCCCGGTGCCCTCGCTGGGACGCTCGGGGGGACACCACACTGGGCGTCGAGAACACGCTGAGCCACCAAGTGCTGCTCTGGTGTCCCCCAGACCCCTCTCCTCACCTCCCAGGCCCCCTGTTTTCCGGCTGTGCTGGGTTGGTGGTCGCTCGCCGGGCCCCGGGAGCTGCCCCTTGAGCTGCCCCTTGAGCTGCCCCTTTTCTCCCGGCGGTGCCGTGCAAAGAAATCTCTTGTTTCTTTTTATTTCAGCGAAGGCGAGACAGAGAGGGCTGCCAAGGTAGAGGCGTTCCCTAGAGAACTGTAGCTTGACTTAGCGGCAGTTGGGTAGGAAGTTGGAAGGCTCTAGTGAGCTCGTGCCCACCCGTGCCATCATCTACCTCCCATCAATCTGGAGCCTCAGCGACACGTCTCCCCAGGCAGCTGCGCCCACCTGGCTCCAGAGGCCACCCTGTGAGTACCAACCACCTGACGGCTCCGGCACCGCTGCCCCCGCTCCCCCCTCGCCACCCCCAGCCCCGGCTCTCCGGCTTCTCCCGCTCTTCCCTCCCCATGGGAAGGAGGCTTTTGGTCTCTTTTTAGGGCGCTGCCGCTTCCCCCCGGGGCCTGGCAGAGTGGTGATGCCGTGGGAATCCGGGGTTCAGCCCCTGCTTTTGGGGCTCTGTGCATCTTCCTGCTTGCTCTTCCCACTCGTCCCTCGTTCCCGCTTGGGTCCCCACTGTGCTTTGGGCACCCTCCTTGTCCCCTGGGATAACCTTTGCCATCCCTTCAGCACCCAAAGCCAGTGCCTGTGGAGGATGTCGGGCTCTTCCCTCCATGGTTGGGACCACACCACTGGAGGCGTTACCCATGGGGGGTTTCCCTCTGCCTAGCCAAAATCTGGGGGGCACAGAGAGCCCCGCCACCCCCCGTGCCCCGCAGAGACGCGCCGCAGCATTTCCCCACCCTCCACAATTTCCATTTTAATGGATTTTCCTTTTTTTTCCGCCTTTGCTGCATGTCAGCTTCCATTTCTCATAGTTAGCTGAGAATAGAGAAAAAAGGGAGTTTTTTATATATACACATATCTGTATTTTTTCCATCTGCTTTCTCCCCTCTCCCACTCCCTCCCCCAGCCCTGGGAGAGGGGGACGCCGCTCCCGACCAAACACCGCAGGATTTACCACACGAAAAATCGGGACAGGAACAGGGATTTTTGATCATTGTTTTGGCAACGCCGACCATTTCTTCCCTCTTGTTCATCCAGCTCTGAGCACGGTGCTTTTACCAGTAACTCCTTGTTTCTTTTAGCCAGGTGGGGGCGGGGAAACACGTGATATTTATGCTTTTCTCCCCAAAATACCCTCCGTGGCTTTGCAGCCCCTGTCCAGCTTTGCACGGGGTGTCCTGGGGCTGGTGGGGGAGGTTCTGTGCCGTGTCCTGCTGGTGGTTTGGGGGCCACACCGCTGGGGTTCATCCGTGTGGGTGCTGCTGTCGGCTCCTGGCGGGACAGGGAGCGGGACAGATGGACGGATGGGAAGGACAGAGGTCGAGGGGCACCTGCTGGGATGGGGGAGCAGCTCCAAAATTCCCTTTGCTAATCATAGCTCCGGTTTCCTGTTTTCCCACGGCCGCGCCGGGGCGGGGGGTCGGTGCTGGGATTTGGGGGGGGTCGGTGCCGGGTGCTTGGCTGTGCCGAGGGGGCTCGGAGCCCTCTGCCTGTGCTCCTCCTGCCCCCACATCATGAGGGATTCCCTGCTTCCAGCTCTGCTTTTGGCCCCTCTTCCCAGTGTCCGGCCCTTTGTGCCAGTACTAGTCACTCATCCCATGCTCATCATCCCAAGGGATCTTATATATATATACACATGTATATGTATATATGTGTGTTTATGTAGCCAGTGGGTAAATGCACAGCGTGGGCGGCCTGTGGTACATACATAATTACCCAAACACCTGGCAGGGGAAGGTGCATTTCATACTCCCAGTGAATTCCCATTCCATGGCACTGAGCAGGACCCCGGCTCTGCCTGCCCTGCTGGGATCCAGCACCGCTTCCACTTGGAAAATCCAACATTTGGTGCACTGGGGAGGTGACCTGGAGCAGGTCAGGGCTGGGAAAGGGAATTCCCAAAGCTGGTGTCGGGGTCTGCCATGGGAAATGGCTCCAGTTCCCCAGCTCCCCAGAAATGCACCGGTGCCGTCCTGCCCTGGAGCATGAGGTGGGGGTTCCCTCCTTCCTGCCTCAGTTTCCCCACAAAAAACTGGGGGAGTTCATCCCACAGCTCCTTCAGGCTGTTGGGATGCTGAAGGGCTCCATTTCTCTCGGCCTGTGGAGAGCTCAGGGTCTGATTGAAACCCAGGGCAGTGAGCGAGTGGGATGAGGAGGAGGAAGAGGAGGAGAAGAGGAGGGCTCATCACCCCCAAATCCCGCCGCCCCAGGGCTTCTGGGGACACACACTGCTCCAGTTTCTCCCGGGATCCCAGCCATGGCCTGGTTTATTTTGGAGCGGGAGCTCCTGGGGGACCCCTCCCATACCTCCCACCCTTTCCCCTGTGCCCCTGAGGGGATTTGCCGGCGTGGCAGTGCCCGGTCACGCCGGGCCATTCTACTGGGATCACCCGCTCGCCGTCCCCTTCCAGCTGCTCCCCGTTACCCAGGGATGGATTTAGAATTAATTTCCCCAACACCTTTAACGTCTCCATAAATCTCCCAGCCCTGCTGCAGCCGGGGGTTCCCGCCCGGCCGCTCCCGGGGGCTTCGCTCGCCTTTGGGGGAGTTTTGTGGGGGGAATTCAGCTGGGATTTGCCATCTCTCACAGCGGTGTCCTGTCCACCTCTAATTCCTCCTGGATGGGAGGGATACCTCCAGTGCTTGGGAGATATCCCAAGCTTTTTTTCCTCAAATGTCAACCTTCCCCTCTTTCCCAAATTTCATCCGCCGGTGTTTCGGGGTCTCGGAGACGGGCGGGTGTCTCCTTGATCCTGCAGGAATTTCCATCTGGGAAGATGCCTGGGGGTGGTTCCCCAGCCCTGCCCGCTCCCTGCCCTTGCTCAGAGCCTGGGTCTTGCTTGCTGGGGGTGATGGTTGGTTTTGGGGGGTTGGAGCCCCCCGAGGGAGGTGGGAGGGAGAGGGTTCCATGCGGGGACTGGTGACACCCCATAACGTCCCCCTCTCTCCCCAGGATGGCGGAGCCTCGCTTCAACAACCCCTACTTCTGGCCGCCCCCCCCCACCATGCCCAGCCAGGTAGGACCCCGCACAGTGGGATTTTGGGGAGGAGGGAGGATGGATGGACGGGAGAGATGCCCAGGGGGAGCCTGAGGGTCCCGGTTCCTGCACCTTGACCCACCTCTCTGCCTTCCCCCCCCCTCAGCTGGACAACCTGGTCCTGATCAACAAAATCAAGGAGCAGTTGATGGCGGAGAAGATCCGCCCCCCACACCTGCCCCCCACCTCGGTGGCCTCCCAGCAGCCCCTCCTGGTGCCCCCCTCGCCTGCCGAGAGCAGCCAGTCCATCATGTCCCTGCCCAAGCTGCAGCAGGTGCCAGGGCTGCACCCCCAGGCTGTGCCCCAGCCCGACGTGGCCCTGCACGCCCGGCCGGCCACCAGCACCGTCACAGGTACCACGGGGGCCCCCCGGGCCGGGGGGGCGCAGGGGGCCCCCCAGAACCCCCACCTCCCCTCTCCTCGCCCTCGCCAGGGTTGGGGCTGGCGTCCCGCGCGCCCGCCGTCAGCACCTCGGAGTCCAGCCCGGGAACCGGGACCACCACGCCCTCGACCCCCACCTCCACCAGCCAGAGCCGCCTCATCGCCTCCTCGCCCACCCTAATCTCAGGAATCACCAGCCCCCCCCTCCTCGACTCCATCAAGACAATCCAGGGCCACGGCTTGCTGGGAGCGCCCAAGGCCGAGCGGGGCCGCAAGAAGATCAAGGCGGAAAACCCCTCGGGCCCACCGGTGCTGGTGGTGCCCTACCCCATCCTGGCCTCGGGGGAGACGGCCAAAGAGGGCAAGACGTACAGGTAGGCACCCCCCCCGCCCGCCGTGGGGGCCGGGGCGCTGGCGGGGCGACCCCCGCCCCAGCCCGGTCCCTGCGGGGTTCTCCCCCACACCCTCCAGGTGTAAGGTCTGCCCCTTGACGTTCTTCACCAAGTCGGAGATGCAGATCCACTCCAAGTCGCACACGGAGGCCAAGCCCCACAAGTGCCCCCACTGCTCCAAGTCCTTCGCCAACGCCTCCTACCTGGCCCAGCACCTGCGGATCCACCTGGGCGTCAAACCCTACCACTGCTCCTACTGCGAGAAGTCCTTCCGCCAGCTGTCCCACCTCCAGCAGCACACCCGGTGAGGGACCCTCGGGAGGGCTGGGGGACCCTCGGGAGCCCCCTTGGCCGTGGAGGGGGCAGCCCTGCACCCTGACTGGCAGCTCTGCTGCCCTGCTTTGTGGTGCCCGCTGGCCCCGCTGCTGCCTTCATCCCTGCCATGCTCATCATCAGCACCACCATCATCCCTGCCATGCTCATCATCACCACCATCATCATCCCCACTACAATTGTCATCTCCAGCACCTTCATCCTCCCCAAAACACCTTCATCATCCCCAACACCTTTGTCATCCCCAACACACTCATCTCCAGCACTTCTATGGTCTCCAGCACACTCATTGTCTCCACCACCTTTGTCATCCCCACTGTGCTCATCATCTCCACCACCATCATAGCCTTCATGCATTGTCCACCCTGCTTCTTCCTCCCCACCACTCATCGTCTCCAGCACCTTTGTTGTCCCTACTGTGCTCCTCCATCTTCACCCAGCTCATTGTTCCCACCACTTTCTTCATCCCCACCACCCTCATTATCCCCAACACTTTCACTGATCCCATCATGGTCATCTGTCTGCTGTGCCAGTCCATCCTCACCACCTTCATCCTCTCCACGACCCTCATCATCCTCCCTGGAACACCAGTTTGTCTCCGCTGTCTTCATCATCCCCACCACCCTCATCATCCCTGCCATGCTCATACATGCTCAACACCTTCATCATCCTCTCCACCTTCATTGACCCCACCATGGTCATGTGTCTGTGCTGTGCCAGTCCATCCCCACTGCCTTCATCATCTCCACCACACTCATCATCCTCAACACCATCGTCCCCACCATGCTTATCATCCTCAACACCTTCATGCTCCCCACAACCTTCATCCTCCCCACGATCTCCACCCTCTCCTCTCTCCCAGCCCCCACATCCCCCCCCTTTGCCGTGTCCTGTGGCATCGGTGCTGCCGTGCCATGGTGGTGGCAGGTTGGTGACTGTGTGTGTGTCTCCAGAATCCACACCGGTGACAGACCCTACAAGTGCCCCCACCCCGGCTGCGAGAAGGCCTTCACCCAGCTCTCCAACCTCCAGGTCAGTGCAGGGGGCCTGGGCTGACACTGGGGGCAGGGCTGCAGCGGCAGGGGGATAAGGGGGATCCCCCCAGCCCTGCCTGACCCCCCCTGCCTGCCCCCCCAGTCCCACCAGCGCCAGCACAACAAGGACAAGCCCTACAAGTGCCCCAACTGCTACCGGGCCTACACGGACTCGGCGTCGCTGCAGATCCACCTGTCGGCCCACGCCATCAAACACGCCAAGGCCTATTGCTGCAGCATGTGCGGCCGTGCCTACACCTCGGTGAGCACGGGGGGCACCCCTGACACCCCCCTGGAGCCCCCCAGAGCCCCCCCCGGGCCCCCCTCATCCCTGTGCCCCTTCCCCAGGAGACCTATCTGATGAAGCACATGTCCAAGCACACGGTGGTGGAGCACCTGGTCAGCCAGCACTCGCCGCAGCGCACCGAGTCCCCCGGCATTCCCGTGCGGATCTCCCTCATCTAAGCGGGGAGGGGGGGCAGCAGCAGGACCCCCCCAGCACGAGGAGGAGGAGGAGGAGGAGGAGGAGCCCCCCCCGGCGCCGCGGGCCGTGCCCCCGCAGGTTTGGTGACACCCAAAGACGGTTTCAGAGCACTTTGAATCTCTGCGGTTTGGTTTTGTTTTTTGGGGGGAAGGGGGGCACGTAGAGGTGGGGGAAGGAGCAGTGGGGGTGGGGACATCCCCTTGCCCCCGCTAGGCCCTCCACCCCCTACCCCCGTTTTTGGATACAAATATATATATATATTTATTGGCCAAGAACTTGGTGCTGCTAAAAAACCAGAAATTAACCCCAAAAACGAACCGTGGATGGAGCAAAAACGCAGCGGGGAGAGGGGGGGCCCCCCTGCCTCTCCCCTGTCCCCCAACGGACTCTGGGCCCCAGCGCCTCCATTTGGGGTTGATTTTTAACCATTTTGGAGTTGGTTTTTTTGTGTTCTTTTGGGGTCCCTTTCGAGGGCAGAGCTGCGTCCCCCCCGGGGCTGGACCCCCCATCCCACAGCCCCGCTTTTGGGGGGTCTGGGGGGTCCCACCGCTTTGCCTTGTGCCTGCCTGTACATACCCCCTGTATAGAGCCGGGGGGGCCACCCCCCAAACCTCATCTATATTCTGTACCTTTTGGTTCATTTTGGATATTAACTGTGTTATTTTTTATACACTTTTTAAGCCTTAACTCAGCGTTTCTTTGGTTTTTTTTGTTGTTGTTGTTGTTTATTTTGTTTTGTTTTTTTTCAGGGTGTTTTATTTACCTTTTATTAATTTTTAACCCCTGTTCTTTTTTACCCCCCTCCCCCCATTGTTTGTACCCCAGTTCTTTTTTACCCCCCCATTATTTCCCCCCTCGATGTTGTACGATATCAATATTGTAACCTTTTTTGTCAGCATGTTAATACTGTGTAAATAAGCCTCTTATACACAAACCTCCCCCCTTTTTTCTCCAACCTCCCCCCACCCAAACCCCAAATTTTGGGGCTTTTTTATTTTCCTTGCTGCCCAGCCAGGCCAGGCCCCCCTAGATCTAGTTGGTACCTTATTAAAAAAGGGGAAAAAAAGGTTAAAAAAAGAGAGAAAAGAGGAGAAAATGGATAAAAACAGTTGCCCCCCCCACTCTGTTCTCTCCTCCCACCCCTTACCCCCAAAATCCTGCATTGTGGTTCCTGGAGAAGCTGGGGGGAGCACAGCCTCGTGGTGTGGAAAGGAGGGAACCCCCAACCCCTTTCCAAAAAAGAGAATAAAGAGAAGAAAAAAAAAGAACAAAACGGGAATTAATGATCGTGGGGGGGAGGTGGGGAAGGATTGGGGGGGGCAGCACTTTGGGGACGTTTGGGGTCAAAGCCTGGGGGGGTCCCTGTGGGGTGGCAGCAGGGGAGGGTGGAGCTGTCCCCAAAGTGTCCCCAGGGATGGGGTGGCAGTGCCACACACCTGGGGGTCACTGCTGTCTCGGGGTGAAGGTGGCAGGTCCTGGTCCTGGGAACAGGGGGGTGAGTGACCCCAGTGAGCCACTTTTGGGGACATCAGCTCTGGGGACAGCCCAGTGTGGCCACCACTGTGGGGACACTTCACCATGGCCACCAGCTCTGGGGTCACCTGACTGTGGCCAGCAATGTCAGGGACATGGCAGAGTGGGTGCCACCTCCAGGGACACAGCTCTGGGACACTCCCAGGGCCACCAGCTCCAAGGATGTGTCACCACCAGGGCCACCAGCGCTGGGGACACCTGAGCACAGGTGCCACATCCAGGGTCACCTCCCCAGGGACACTCCACCCTGGGCATCAGCTCCAGGGATGTGTCACCCACCTCCAGGCCATCCCACCCCAGGGGGTGTCCCCTCCTGTCCCCCTGCCCTCCTTTGGGGTCCCCTGTGGCCCCCAAGCACTGGGATTTTGGGGTCACCAGTGTCACCACAGGCTCTGTGAGGGGGGACCACACCCCCCAGATGTGGGGGGCAGCAGGGACCCCCCTCCCTGGGTCACAGGGGATGTGGCACCACCCCCACAGTGACACCTGGGCACAGCCCTGAGGTGGCACTTGGGGACACCCCTGCAGTGCCACCTCACAGGGAATTGGGGGGGTTGAAGGCACAAAAGGTGGGGGTCCATTTTTCTCTGTTTTTTTCCGTGTTTATTAAAAACAACCCAAAATCCAGCCCAGGAGGGGAGGGGCCGGGTTTTATTTTTTTTTCCTATTTTTTTTCCTTTTCTTTTCTTAAAAAGGCCGCGGTGGCCGTGGGGGGTGGGAGAGAGGGAGTGGGGGGGTCCTTACCTGCCTGGGGGGGGCCCCCCCTTCCCACCATCCTGTACTGAGGTGCCCCCAAACCAGCCCAGCGTGGGGGGGGGTGTGTGTGAACCCCACCCCTCCCCAACCCCCCCCTCCAGGGACCCCCAAAATCCCAGCTGGGGGAGGGGCTCACATTAAGGCAACCATCCTGCTTGGCCCTGCCGACTGGGGAGGGGGGTGTGAGGGGCACGGGGGGGACGTGGGGACCCCCCCTCCCTGCCGGAGAAGAGGGGGTGACCCCCCAGACTGTGAGGGGGGGGCTCTAAGAGCTACGGGCTATTTACACCCCCGGGGGCTCCCCGGGCTCGGGTTGTGCTCACAGGGGTCTCCCCCACCACCACCCACCCCCTCCCCGGGGCCAGGGGGGTGTTTTGGGGGGTCCCGTGGGGAGGGTGGTGGTGTTTTGGGGGGTGTCCCTCCCCCCAGTTCAGGAGTCCTTGAGCATGTTGATGCGGGCGTAGATCTTGAGGGCGGGGCCCAGCTTGATGTTCATGGTGCTCATCAGATGGTCCTCCTTGAGCAGCAGCAGCGCCTGCCCATCGATCTCCTGCGCCCGGAACTCCTCCGCGATCTCCTGGCAGCCTGCAAAGGTCGGGAATGCCGCCAGGGCCTCAGCTGAGAGCCCCTCACCCCCTCCAGGGGGGATGGAGGGGGGAGCGATTCCCCCTCAGGAGCGTGTTTAGGGGGTTATCGGTGTGTAAATCCCCCCCAAAAAACACAGGTATGGGGTTAGCATTGTGTAAATCCCCCCAAAAAATATATTTCTGGAGTTATCAGGGAGTAAATCCCCCCCAAAAATACAGGTATGGGGTTATCAGGGGGTAAATCCCCCCCCAACAATTATGGATGGCGTTATCTGTGTGTAAATACCCCCCCAAAATACGTTTATGGAGTTATCCATGTGTAAAATCCTCTCCAATGCATTTTTTATGGAGCTATCCGTGTGTAAATCCCCCCCCAAAAAATACATTTATCCGGGAGTAAATCCCCCTCCCCAAACTACTTACGGAGCTCTCCATGAGCAATCCCCACATTCCTGGGGTTCTCTTGGAGCAGTTCCCCCAAACTCCACTCGGGAGGTTCTCCCTGAGCAGACCCCATCCCCAATCCCATTCCCAGGGCTGTCCCTGGTCCATCCCCCCCCAGTTCCCGGGCCGTGCCCGTTCCTCACCGGGCAGGGAGCGGATGAACTCGTACACGTCCTCCACGTTCCACTTGCTGGGCTCGCTGGGCAGGAAGCGGTGGCCGAGCCCGGGCAGGTCCCGGCCGTGCACGTCGGGCAGTTCCATCTCCCGCAGATCCAGGTCCCGCTCCCCCTGCCGGCGCCGGGACGTGGAGGAGCTGGCGGAGATGGGCGACAGCGGCTCCTCGTAGCTCGAGTTGTCGGAGCAGCGGCTCGAATCCTCCTGGCTGTGGTTGAGCTGCGGCGACAACGACGGCGACGCCGCTGGGACACGGCCCGGGGGCTGCGGGGACAGCGCCGGCACCAGCGCCCAAAAATGGGGACAAACACCAGCCGTGGTGCCCCAAAAATGGGGACAAACCTCACCCTCAGTGCCCATCCCTGCCCCCAAAATTCAGGGACAAACTCCGGCCTCAGCACCCCCATCATGTCCCCAAAATACAGGGACAAACCCTGGCCTCAGATTCCACCCCATGTCCCCCCCAAATGGGGACAATCCCAGGCTTAGTGCTCAACCCCTCCACAAAATTCAATGACAAACCCCAGCCTTGGTGCTCAACCCATCCCCAAAAATGGGGACAACCGTCGGCCCCAGCCCCCAGCCTGTGTCCCCAAAATTCAGGGACAAATCCTGGCCTCAGCACCCACCCCGTGTCCCAGCTGCAGCCTCAGTGCCCAGCCCGTGTCCCTGGAATTCTGTGACAAACCCTGCCTTGGTGCCCCCTCACCTGTTTCTTGCTGTCCTTGCCCAGGGGGGGCAGGGTCCCTTTGCAGCTGCGGCGCCGCCCGTGGGGGGGCCCCCCCGGTTTCTGCAGTTTGGTGCGGTCGGGATGGAACAAACCCACCCTCTTGGTGCAGCCCACGTTGTACCTGCGGGGGGACACGGCTCAGGGGGAGCCACCCCACGGGAAGGGGGGGGTTTGGGGTTTACCCCCACCCTCCTAAGTGGATTTTGGAGTTATCTCCACCCTCCTGAGTGAATTTCGGGCCTATTGCCACCCCATCAGGTGGGTTTTGGGGTTCTCTCTACCCTGATGGGGTGGAGGTCAGGTGGATTTTGGGGGTCACCCTCACACTGCTAAGTGGATTTTGGGGTTATCCCCATCCTGCCAAGGGGGTGGGTGGGTTTTAGGGGTCCCTCTACCCCACTGGACGGAGTTTTGGGGTTCCCTCTACTCCACTGAGGGTGAGGGAGGGGCAGGTGGCTTTCAGGGTTACCTCTACGCTGCCAAATAGATTTAGGGGTTACCTCTATCCTGTTGACATGGGGAGGCCGGGTGGGTTTTGGGGTTACCCCCATCCCCAGATGGACTTTGGGGTTCCCTCCATTCCCCCAGGCACATTTTGGGATTACCCTCCTTCCACCAGACGGATTTTAGGGTTTTCCCATCCCCCCCCAAAATGGATTTGTGGGTCTCCCCACTGCTCAGGTGTGTGCTGGGGTTACCTCTTGGCACAGGCCATGGAGCAGAAGCGCTTGGAGCGCTTGAACTTGTAGGCGAAGTCGACGCGGCCGCAGAGCTCACACTTCAGCTTGGGGGGGTTCCCCTCCTCTTTGGATTCTGGGGGGCGCGGGGGGACACCCAGAGAGAGAAACAGCCAGCTCAGCCCCCCTGTCCCCCCAGGGAGGAGTTTTTGGGGGTGTTCTGGCGGGGATTTGGGCGCTACCTTGCAGGTAGGGCTCCTCCATGTCCGAGTCGGTGGTGGTGGTGTTGTCCTGCGGTGGCAGCTTGTCCGGGAGCAGCTCCTGCGCATACTGTTTGTGCAGGGCCCCCACCAGCAGCGAGGAACGCCCCACCTGCCACGGCACAGCACGCGTGGGGGGGCTGCCCCTGCACCCCCACACCCGGGAGAGCCCCACCCTGCAGCCACAGAGCCGGGAGGAACTGCCCAACTTCCCAAATCCAGGGAATGTGGTGCTGCGGATGGCTCAGCCCCCTCCCGCGTGGTGATAATGTGGGTGTGGATTTGGGGGGTCTAACAATTGTCTGGGGGCCCAACAATTGTCTGGGGGCCCCATTTGCAGCCCCTTAAATGTGGGAGATCCCCCTCCTGCAGCCACAACACCAGGAGGAACAACCCAACTTCCCTGATTCAGGAACGGGGACAAGAAATGTTGTACCGGGACAGCTCAGCCCCCTCCCGGGTGATGAAATGTTTGATAATGGGGGTAAGGATTTGGGGTTCGTGATTGTCTGGGTGCCCCATTCCCTATTCCTAACGTTGGGAGACCCCCCTCCTGCACCCACAGCCAGGAGGAACTTGCCCAACCTCCCGAATCCAGGAATGAGGGTAGGGGATGAGGTGCCAGGGACGGCTCAGCCCCTTCCCAGGTGACAAAGAGCTCAATAAGGTGGGTGAGGACAGTTGATCACAACTGTCTGGGTGCCCCATTCCCAACTCCCTAAATTTGGGAGACTCCTCCACCCTGCATCCACAGAGCTGGGAGGAACTGCCCGACTTCCCTGATCCAGAAATGAGGACAAGAAATGGGGTACTGGGAGGGCTCAGCCCCCTCCCCACTGATGATAATGTGTGTGTAGATTTGGGGGGGCCATAACTGTCTGGGTGCTCCATTTTCAGCCCCCTAAATTTGGGAGACCCCCCTCCTGTATCCACAGAGCCGGGAGGAACTGCCCAATTTCCCTAAACCAGGAATGAGGACAAGAAACGTTGCATTGGGATGGCTCAGCCCCCTCCCGGGTGATGATAATGTGGGTGTGGATTTGGGGTCTAACAATTGTCTGGGTGCCCCATTCCCAACCCCTAAATGCAGGAACCCACTTCCCAATTCCCCAAATCCAGGAAGAAGGACAGGTAGAGGGGGATACATTACTGGGAATGTACAGCCCCTTCCTGGATAATGAAGAGCTCAGTAATGTGGGAAAGGATTTGGGGGTTCCCAATTGTCTGGGAATGGGGCACCCAACCCCTCAAACCCAGGAGGAAGGACATGGAAATGGGATACGTTACCTGGAATGCTTCTGCCCTTTCCTTTATGCCTCATTCCCAACACCCCCAAATCCAGGAATAAGGATATGGATACAGGGATACATTACAGGGAATGACTCAGCTCCTTCCTGGGAGATGAACCCCTCAATAACACGGGGGACAATTTGGGGTTACCCTTCCAGATACCCCAAATCCAGAAGCTCCTTCCCAAACCCCCAAGTCAGGGGATAAGAGCATGGAGTGTGGGATACATCACAGGGAACAGCTCAGCCCTTTCCTGGGTGAGGATCTGTGGGGTCAAGATGGTTTGGGGGCCCCATTCCCAACTCCCCAAATCCAGGAGTTCATTCCTAGCCCCCCCCCAATGCCTGGAATACAGATCTGGAAAGTGGGATACATTACCAGGAACAGCTCAGCCCCTTCCTGGATGGTGAACCCCTCGATAACACAGGGGAGGATTTGGGGGTTCAAGACAATTTGGGTGCCCCATTCCCAACCCCTGGAACACGAGTCTGGATTGTGGGATACACTGCCAGGAACAGCTCAGCCCTCTCTTGGATGACAAACCCCTCAGTAACACAGGGCAGGATTTGGGGGTTCAAGACTGTTTGGGTGCCTCACTGCCAACCCCTCCAGCACCCCAATCCCTGGAATACAGGTCTGGAAAGTGGGATACATTACCAGGAACAGCTCAGCTCTTCCTGTATGAAGAAACCCTCGATGATGTGGGTGAGGATCTGGGGGGGGTTCAAGCCACTCCAGGTGCCCCCATTCCCCACCCCTCCACCCCAGGATCCCCTTTCCCACCCCCGCAGCCCCCGGGATACGTTACCGGGAAGGGCTCGGCGCCCTCCTGGATGACGAAGCCCTCGATGACGTGGGTGAGGATCTGGGGTTTCACGATGGCCTGGGGTGGTTTGTTCTCACCATTGTGGGGGGCGGCGCCGGCGACCGTGGCGGCAGCGCTGCCGGAGCCCGAGGTCATCCCGGGAATGCGGGGCTGCGCATGGAGGCGCTCGGGGGGCTCTGGGGACACCCCGGGAGGAGGGGGGGACACACACAGACACAGACACAAGGAGCGGGGTCAGGTGACGGTGACGCGGGGCCGTGATTTCCATACAGCTGGCACGGGCGGCAGCTGCGCCGCTCCCAGGGAGGGGGGAGAGGGGGAGAGACCCCGGAATAGCCCGGACACCCCGGGAAGGGCCGGGAAAGGCTCAGGGAGGCACCGGGTCAGCCCCAGTGAGGCCCCGGCCAGGCTCGATCTCCCCCAGGAAAACCCCGATCTCCCCCAGTAAATCCCCAACCTCCCCTACTAAACCCCCAATCTCTCCCAGTAAGGCCCCAATCTCCCCCAGTAAATCCCCAATCTCCCCCAGTAAGGCCCCGGCACGCCCCCAACAAAGCCCGAGCGAGCCCCGCAGAGCCGCCATCTCCCCCCGCAAAGCCCCGAACTCCCCGGGCAAGGCCCCGCTCCGTCCCCACAGCCCCCGGGACGCCGCGGCAAGGCCCGATGTCCCCCGCTACGATCCCGGCACCCCTCGCTCGGCCCCGGCCCGGCCGCCCCTCCCCGTGCCCCCTCAGGGCCGGCCCGGCCCGGCGGGCCCCGCTCGGCCCCGGCGGCCCCATCACCTTTGTCCGGCGGCGGCTCCCGCTCCGCCGCCCCTCCCTCGCCGGGGCCGCGGGGCCGGGCCGCGCCGGGGGCGGATGCGGAAGTGAGGTCAGAGCGTTGGCCGCCGCCCCAGCGGGCCCGGCCCGCTCGCCCTGACTCACCGTGCGCTCAGCGGGTCAGGGGGCCATGGCGGGGGCCGGGCCGGGGGTGGCGGCAGGAGCGGCCCAGGAGCGGGGCCGGGGCCGAAGCGGGGACAAAGGCGGCGGCACAGGGGGCGGGGCCAGGGGCGGGACACGCCCCCCCGCTCAGCGCCCATTGGACAGCGCCGCCGCGCGCGCCACGGGGGCGGAGCCTCGGGGATGGCCACGCCCCCTCCCCCCACAGCTCGCCCACCCTCGCGCGTCCCCGACGAGAGGGCGGAGTCTCGCGCTGAGGGGCGTGGCCTTGGCCCACACAGGGGAGGGAGCGCTCGCTGACCACGCCCCCTCAGCGCAGCCCGCGCTCCCGGAGGGGCGTGGCCATTACCCCGGTCTGTGGCCACGCCCCATGTGTCGTCTTAGAAGGGGCGTGGCACTGTGGTGACCACGCCCCTCCCCTCGAGCCACCTCCGCGTGTGACGCTGGGCGCCCCCTGGCGGCCGCTGCTCTGAGCCCGCAGCCCCCCCTCCCGTGTCACCCGCGGGTGACACCGCGGACACGCGGGGGGCTCAGGGGACCCCGTGGGGTGGGCGCTTACCGTGGGTGGGGGGCCGCTCGCCGTCGGGGGTGGCGGGGCCCGCGGGCGCGGCGGGCGGGGACAGGGCGGGGGCGGCGGCGGCGCGGCGGGCGGGCTCTCGGCGCTCCTCGGCGCGGGCAGCGGGTCCCGGCGGGCGCCCTCGGGGACACCGAGAGGGGGCTGCGGCGGCGGGGACACGCGGGCACGGTCAGGGTGGGCGGGGGGACAGGGGTGCACAAGGGTGGGCAGAGGGGCAGGTGTGCACAAGTGTGCGCACAGAGGTGTGTGGATCAGGGTGTATTTGGATCGGGTGTGTGTGTGGATCAGGGTGTGTCGATCAGAGGTGTGTGTGGATCAGGGGTGGGCATGGTGAGGTGTGGGAGGCACGTGGGCATGCACATGCATGGCTGGAGGGTGCACATGTGTGCCTGGGTTTGGGCATGCACATGCACACACGTGTGCCATCAAGCACAGGTGTCTACACACAGGCACACATGTGGTCTGGCACACGTGTGGCACACACGTGTACGCAGACAGTGACAGGTGTGCACACACATGGAGTGGACACACATGTACACAGGTACACACGTGTGTGCACACGTGTATATGAGGGGGCAGGGGGTGCACACACACATCAGCCACGAGGATCAAGCACGGGCACACACATGTGATGGATGAGGCCAACCTGTGCACATGTGCATGGAGCAGGTACACGCATGCACAGCTCAGGTACACACGTGCACACCTGCACATACGTGTGGATCACACATGTGCAGGGCTGGGGCCCACCCACCCCCCTGTGCCCAGCTCAGGTACACACGTGCATGTGCACACACACACGTGCACAGTCACACCCCTGCACACCCACACACGTGTGCACACACACCTGCCTCCCCAAGCCCCCCATTCCAACCCCAGTGCCCCCAGCCCTCCTCCCCTCCTGTCCCAGGGGGTTTGGGGATCCCTCACTGTGAGGGTTTTGGGGGGTAGGTTTGGGGGCTGCTCACTGCGAGGCTTTGGGAGAGGGGGCTTTGGGGGCCCCTCACTGTGGGGATCTGGTGGAGGTGGTTTGGGGACCTCTCGACACAGGAGGTTTGGTCGTCCCTCACCACAGGGGTTTGGGGGCTCCTCGCTGTGAGGGTTTGGGGTGGGGAAGTTTGGGGGCCCCTCCCTGTGGAGGTTTGGCATGGGGAGGTTTTGTTTTGGGGATCCCTCACCATGGGTGTTTGGTTCAGAGGTGGATCTGGGGGCACCCTCACCGTGGGTGTTTGGTTTAGGGGTGGGTTGGGGGGGTCCCTCACCATCAGTGTTTGGTTTAGGGGTGGGTCTGGAGACCCCTCCCTGGGGAGTTTGGTTTAAGGGTGGGTTGGGGGTCCCTCACTGTGGGTGTTTGGTTTGGGGAGGTTGCTTTGGGGACCCCTCCCCTGGGGGTTTGGTTCAGGGGTGGGGCTGGGGGTCCCTCACCGTGGGCCCAGCGGGCTGCAGCTGCAGGATGACGGCCGATGCGTGCTGGAACTTGCGGGGTGGGGCCGCGTGGCAGCCCCAGGGTGCCCGTTGGGAGGCCCCTCGCCCCCCGCTCCCTGCGGGACCCCGCCTTGGGCTGGGGGCGGGGCCGGGGCTGGCGGGGGGCAGGGGCTGCAGCTGGGGGGCACCGGGGGGGCCCGGGGGAGGCTGCCCACGGGGGCCCAGCGGCTGCTGCTGCTGCTGGATCACGAACTGCTGCTGCTGCTGCTGCTGCTGGGGCTGCACTGGCTTCGGGGGCTGCTGCAGGAACTGGGGGGGCTGCAGCGGGGCGTAGGCTGCGGGGACAGCAGGGGGGACAGGGACCCCCCCCTTGTCACTGCCACCTCAGTCCCAAGGGACCCTGACACTCCCCCCCCCACCCAGGGTCCCCCTGAGGTGCTGCTCACTCTGGTGCCCACAACACCCCGCTGTGCCAGTGCCCACCGCCGCTGCTGCGGGGGGAAAGTTGGGCTGCGGGTCCCACATTTTGGGAGCCCCACCAGCACAGCACCCCCAGGCTCCAGCCCCCATGGCCCACACCCTCACTGCCCCAGCCCTCTGCACCCCATTGCAGGGGCTCACCCCACAGACTCCAGGATCCTATGGGTGCTAAAACCCAGATCGCCCACACCCCACTGCAGGGGCTCACCCCACAGACCCTGGCATCCTATGGGTGCTGAGACCCAGCCCCCCTGGACCCCACTGCAGGGACTCAACCCATGAAACCCCACGATCCTATGGGTGCTGAGACCCAGCCCCCCTGGACCCCACTGCAGGGTCTTACCCCTCAGGTAACCCCGGGACCCTATGGGTGCTGAGACCCTGCCCTAGGCAGGGCCCCTGATGAGGGGGGCAGGTCCCAAATCCAGGCAGGTGACAATCACTGGGTTCAGAGTGAATGCCCCACAGGCCGTGCCCACCCTGCCCTCATGTCTGAGCACCCAAAGTGGGGGTGATGTGCCCCCAAATGGGTGCTGGTCCCACAAACAGGCAGGAGAACCATCCTTAGTTTCAGTGCCCGCTCCCCCGGCCCCGCCCTTACCTGTGGTGACGAGCGGGTGGGCGGTGGTGGGGGCAGCTCGGGCCAGGGGGTGGGCGCGGGCCTCGGGCCCCTCGGCCTTTTTGAGGTGCTCGGTGGGGGGTCGGGCGGGGGACCCCGAGGGGGCCGGCCCGGGGTGGGGCACCCCCGGGGGGCTTCATGGCCAGGGCGGGGAGGTGGGGGCCGGCGGGGCGCAGGGCCAGGCTGTGCACCTGCAACGGCAGCGGGTCAGGGCCTGGGAGGCTGGTGTAGGTTTGGGGGGCTGGGGGTGGTCGGGCAGCTCACCTGGGGGGCGGTGGGTGGTGGGGCAGGCGGTGGGGCCGCAGGAGGGGCCGGTGCGGGGCTCTCGGGCCGGACGGCGCTGACGGGGCCCGTGGGCGTGAAGATGAGCTGAGGGCACAGACAGGGTGGGTGGTCCCTCAGGGCAGGGTGGCACCCCATGTGTGATCCCCCCTCCCCCCCACATTGTCCCTACAGGGGTGGCAGCCCCTGTGTGACTGCTCTGTATCCCTACAGGGTGGCACTCCTTGTGTAACCCCCTCTGTGTCCCTATGGGGTGGCACCCTTTGTGTAACCGCCTCTGTGTCCCTATGGGGTGGCACCCCATGTGTGACCCTCCTGTGTGTCCCTTATGGGGTGGCACATGTGTAAGGTGGCATGGAAACCCTATAGGGTCTGAGCACCCCCAGGGGAATGGGGGGCACCCTATAGGGTCCAGACACCCCCTACAAAAGCAAAGAGCACCCGCTTGGGCACCCCTCGATGGGGTGATGGGCACTCCATTCAGAGTAACGGGTACCCTACAGGGACAGGGCCCCTTATGGGGTCCCAGGCACCCCACACCAAGACCATGGGCACCTCCATAGGTCCTGGGCTCCCCAGAGCACGACCGTGGGCACCCCAGAGCACAACCACGGGCACCCTATGAGTCCCAGCCACCCCACAGTGAGACAATGGGCACACCCCATGGGTCCTGGCTATCCCACCATGGGATGATGGGCCCCCCACGAGCCTTAGGCACCCACAGTAGGATGATGGGCACCCTATGGGTCCCAGCCACCCTGCTGAAGGACCATGGGGACCCTATGGGTTCTGGGCACCCCAGAGCAAGACAATGGGCACCCAATGGGTCCCAGCCATCCCACTATGGGATGATGGGCCTCCCATGGGTCTTGGCCACCCCACAGCAGGATGATGGGCCCCCCACAAGTCCTGGGCACCCACAGCAGAAGGATGGGCACCCTAATGGGTCCCAGCTACCCCACAGTGAGAGAATGGGCACCCTAAGGGTTCTGGGCACCCACAGTGGGATGATGGGCACCCAGTGGGTCCCGGCTATCCCACTATGGGATATGGCCTCTCATGAGTCCTGGACACCCACAGTAGGATGATGGGTACCCTATGGGTCCCAGCCACCCTGCTGAAGGATCTTGAGGACCCTGTGAGTCCTGAGCACTCCACAATGAGGCAGTGGGCATCTAATGGGTCTGGACATGCCTGCAGTGGGATGATGGGCACCTTATGGATCCTGGCCATCCCACTGTGGGATGATGGTCTCCCAGGATTCCTGGGCACCCGTAGCAGGATGACGGGCACCCTCTGGGTCCCAGCCACCCTGCTGAAGGACCATGGGGACCCTAAGGGTTCTGGGCACCCCACAGTGAGACGACGGGCACCCCATGGGTCTGGACCACCCCACAGCAGGATGACAGGCGCCCCGTGGGTGCCGGCTGCCCCTCACCACGATGCCCTCCACATCCCACCGGCCCCACAGTGCCGCGGGGTGCCCCTTACCATCTGTGCCCGCAGGTACATCTGTGCCTGGCTGGCGGTGAGGGCGGGTGAGGCGGCGTTGCCCAGCAGCACCGCCTGCTGCGCGATGCCCGAGGCGCCGGGGCCCACGCTCTGCGCCCGGTTCAGCAGCTGCGCCGCCGCCGGCGACGTCGCCAGGTTGATCTGGAACAGGGTGTCGGGACAAGGTCAGGGTGCTGGCACAGGTGGGCGCTGCTGTGCCGAGCGCACGGGGGGGACTCACCGTGGGCTGCTGCGCCGGGGCGGGCTGGGTACCGTTGCCTGCCGAGGAGCCGCTCTGCCGGTTGGCCGCCAAGCTCGCCTCGGGGAGAAGCGGAACGTGAGGGGGGTGTGCCAACCCCGAGCACCCGGGGGTGCCCCCGGGGTGGCCCTACCTGCTGGACGGCTGCCAGGCTCTGGAGCTGGGCGCTGGTGAGGTGCTGCTGCTGCAGGGCGGCCGTCTGCAGCATGAGGTGCTGCTGCTGGGCCGCGTACATCTGCTGCAGGTACTGCGCCGCCGTGTTGGGCTGCCGGTGCAGCGCCTGCTGGATCACCTGTGGTGGCAGGGGGGCAAACGTGGCCCTGGGCAGCGCCATGACCCCCCAGAGCTCCCCAGGAAACCCCCCAGGGCTGTACCTGCACGGTCTGGCGGTCAGGGATGCCGCTGTACACGGAGATCTGGGGCCCGGGCGGGCGCGTGGCCGCGGTGCTGGCGGCGGTCGGGGCGGTGCCCCCGGAGCTGCTGGCGGGGGCCGGGGCCGGGAGCTGCTCGTTCTCCATGGTGGGGCCGGGCAGGGGGGTCGGGTCAGGCTAGAGCTGGGGGAGAAAGGGGTGAGAGGGGCACCCTGCAGCACCCTGAGGCTGGGCTACCACGGTTAGAGGAGCACCCCGCAAAAACCCATGGCCGGGTGAGGGCCAGGGGCCAGGACTGAGGAGGAGGAGGAAGGTGGGAGGGAGGAAGAACAGCAGGAGGTGCCATGGTTCATCCTCCTCCACCAAAACTGGGGGTAAACACCCTGGGAGATGGGGAATGGGAGCATGGACAGAGGGAGGGATGGACAGGACAGAGGGAAGGAGGAAGGGAAGGATGGGAGCAAGAGAGATGGACAGAAGGATGGACTGGAGGAGGAGTGGGATGAAGGGATGGACAGACAAAAGGAAATGAAGGAAGGAGGGAAGGAGAGAAAGAAATGAGGGAAGGGAAGGAGGGAAGTAGGAAAGGGTCAAAGAACAGAAGGAAGTAGGGAAGAGATGGAAGGAAAGAGACCAAGGGAAAGGTGGAAGTAGGAACGGACAGACAGAAGGACTGGTGGAAGTAGGAAAGGGATGAAGGGAAGGATGGAAGGAGAGACAGAATGACAGACCAGGGGAGGAAAGGGATGGACAGAAGGATGGATGGATGGATGGATGGACAGAAAGGGGAAAGGGATGGGAGGAGGGAGGAAGGATGGATGAAAGTAAGGAAGGAAGAAGGAAAGGAAAGGATGGTAAGAGCAGAAGGAAGGATGGAAGGAATGATGGATGGATCAATGGATCTAAGGATGGAAGAAAGGGACGATGGATGGATGGACAGAAAGACAGACAGAATGGATGGAAGAAAGGCCAGATGTCTGTAGCAGAGGGACACAGGGACAGGAGGAAGGACGGAGGCAAGGGGAGATGGAAGGAAGAGCAGAAAGAAGGAAGAAGAGGGATGAATGGATGGCAGGAAGGGGATGGACAGTGGGACAGGAGGAGGACAGGGACAAAGGGATGGTGCTGGGGGGGGGTGCAGGGGGGTTTTGGGCAGCACCCCCATCGCTGCCACCACTGTGCCACCACAAGGCTCCGTGGTCACCAACAGCCACCCATGGCCACCAGCCGTGTCACCCATCCCTGCCGAGCCCCTGCAGTGCCACTGTCACAGCTGTCCCAGCAGGACCAGGCACAGGGGGGTGGGGCACTGCAGACCACGGTGGGTGGCCTTGGTGGCCACAGTGGGTGGCCAGGCCACCCCAGCCCCAGCCTGGCACCCAAGGGACGTGGCAGCGGTGACGTCCCAGCCTCGGCGGCCTGTGGGGCCATGTCACCTGGGGGTGCCACTCCCAAAGCAGGGGTGGGACATCCACTGGTGTCCCCAGCCCTGTGTGTGGCCTGTGACACTTCCCACCCTCTGCTCTGTGTCCTGGCACGTGCCCACCATGAGCTGGAGAGATTTTGGGCATCCCCTTCCCTGCTGGACAGCCTTTTGTCCCCACTGGTGGTACTGGTGTGACACGGGGTCACCACAGCGCCCAACACAGAGGGACCATGCCAGGCCCATCCAGAGCCAATCCCCCTGGGATGGGCACAGCCCAGGAAGCTCCTGGCAGCTCCCACCCTCTGTGGTTGGAACCCCCCAGGAATTTGGGGTGTCAGAGCGGGCACTTTTGACCCAGAGGTGACAGAGGATACCTGCTCAACCCCCCCTAAAAAAAACACCATTAAACCCACTCAAAACAACAAAAAGGGAAGATCCCAAAATCTTCAGCAATCAGCAGGACACACCAAGATGGGGGGATTTGGGGGATCCCCCAGCTGGGACAGGGAGGAGCCACAGAGCTGGAATTCCTGATCTGAGCCCAAAATGGGGGGGGGAAAAGGGCAGAACGATGTGGGGGTGAGGAAATCATGGGGAGGGTGTGGAATGGGGGTACAGGTAGGATAGAGGGAGGGAATATGGGATGGGAGGAGGAATATGGGATAGAGGGAGGGAATATAGGATAGAAAGAAGGAATAATAAGGGGGTGCAGAACAAGGGGGGTGCAAGATGTAGGTGAGGGGTGGGATATAGGGGGGGTCAGAGATAATATGAAGGGGTCAGATAAAATAGTAGAGATTGGAAAACGTGGGGGGGTGGGAATAATAATAATAAGGGGGTGTGAAATCACCAAGGGGGTGCAAGATGGGGAGTGGGATATGATGGTGGGGGGTGGAAAACAGTAGTGGGGAGGACAGAGGAAAGAGGGGTAGAGATAAAATTGGGGGTGGGGGGATCAGAGATAAGAGCAGGCACTGGAATGTGATGGTGGGGAGTGGGAAATAATAACAAAGGGGTGTAAAATAAGAGGGGGGATGCAAGATGCTGGTGAGGGGTGGGACGTGATTGTGGGGGGTGAAAAACACCAGTGGAGGAGGGGGGATAGAAAATAAGGGGGTCTGATATAATAGTAAGAACTGGAATATGAGGGGTGGCCAATAATAATAATAATAATAATCAGGGGGTGCAGAAGCAGAGGAGGGGGTGCAGGAGGATGGGGAGGGGATAGAGACATGGGTGGGGGTGGGAGGGAAATGTGGGGGTCAGACAGGATAGAGGGGGCCAGAGATAACAGCTGGCATTGGAATATGATGGTGGGGGTGGGTAGTAATAATAAGTAATAATAATAATGATAATAATAATAATAAGAAGAAGAAGAGGGTGCAGAAGCAGAGGTGCAAGATGGAGGGGACTGGGGGGGGAAACACTAGTGATGGGTGGGACAGAAGACAGGGGGGTCAGATACAATACTGGGGGGTTCAGACAATACAGGGGGCTGAGATAATATGAGGGCACTGGAGAAAGATGGTGGGGGTGAGCTAACAATAATAATAATAGGGTGCAGAAACAGAGGAGGGGGTGCAGGAGGGTGGGGAGGGGGCAGGCGGGGGTGGGGTGCAGCAGGGTCCCCACGGGGGCTGTGTGGGGTCTCTCTGTAATCTCTCAGGGGCTCTCTGGGGTCTCTCTGGGGTCCGTATGGGGTCTCTAAGGGTTCTCTCTGGGGTCCCTAAGGGATCTCTAATGGGTCTCTCTGGGGTCCCTAGGGTCTCTAATGGGTCTTTCTGGGGTCCCTCTGGGGTGTCTAATGGGTCTCTCTGGGGCTTTCTGGAGTTCCTCCGGGGTCTCTAACGCGTCTTTCTGGAGGCTCTCTGGGGTCCCCATGGGGTCTCTCTGGGGGTCGCGGGGCGGCGCGGCCCGGGCGGGTAAACTGAGGCACGGCGCGTGCGCATGCGCGTCCCCCTCTTTCCTTTCCTCCCACTTTCCTCCTCCCTCCCTCCCTCAGAGCCCCCCCCCGGCCCAGACAAAGCCCGGCGGGGCCCGGCGGCGGCGGCACAGCGCGGGTACCTGCGGGCCGGGCCGGGCGAGGCGGCGGTGCCATGGCCCGGAGGAGGGTCCCGTTGCGGGGTCGGGGGGTGCCGTGGCGGGCAGGGGTCCCGGCGGGGCCGGGCCAGGCCCGCTCCCTCCTGTCCCTCCTCCTCCTCCCTTCCCTCGGCCCGTCCCTCCTCCCTCAGGCGGCGGCGGCGGCGGCGGCGCGAGGCCGCGCCTCATTTGCATGCCCGCGTCACGTGGGGCCGCCCCCGGCCAATCGCCGGCACGCCCCTCCTCGCCGGGGGACACGCCCACCCCGCGCCGCGCGCGCTCGCCATGGCAACCGCGCGGGGGGCGGGGGATGGTCGTCATGGTAACGGGGAGGGGAGGGACAGGGGAAAGGATGGGAATGAGGGGAGGGGGACGGGATGGGAATGACGGGGGGAAAGGGGAGGGGGAAGGTGCTGTTCGGGGGCACCCCCGGCACGCCGAGGGATGGGACTGGTGGGATGCGGTGGCGGGGGATGGATGGATGGTGGCACCGCGCCCTGCTGTCACCGGGGGTCACCCGGGGGATGCTGAGCGTCCGTACCGGTGGGCACCGGGCCTTGGTGCTGCCTGGGGTCATCCGGAGTCACCCTGGGGGTGCTGAGCGTCGGTGCCGGTGAGAACCCACAGCGTGGGGCTGGTGGCACCGGGCACGGGTGTTACCTGGGCTCACCCCAAGGATGCTCAGGGCCGGTGCTGGTGGGATGCGGTGGCGGGAGGATGGTGGCACTGGTCCCCGGTGCTGCCTGGGGTCACTCGGGGTCATCCCGGCGTGTCCAGAGCCGGGACCGCTGCGCTGCTGCACGGCAGGGATGGTGGCACCGATCCCCGCCACCACCGGGGGTCACCCGGGGTCACACCGGGGCTGCCCAGGGCCGGGACCGGCGGGAATCCCGTTCCTGGTGCTGCCTGGGGTCACCCCAAGGATGCTCGGGACGATGGAGGGACGGTGTCACCGCGCCCCGCCGCCACCGGGGGTCACCCGCGGTGGCGCCGGGGATGCTCGGCAGCGGCAGCGGCGGAGGCGGCGGTGCAGGGGTGGTGGCACCGCTTCCCGGTGCTGCCGGGGCTTGCTCGGGGTCACCCCAAGGGTGCTCAGGACCCCCACGGGCGTGATGCTGCACCGCAGGGATGGTGCCACCGGACCCCGCCGCCACCGGGGGTCACTCGGGGTCACCCCGGGGGCTGCCCAGGGCCGGGACCGGCGGGAGGTGGTGGCGCTTGTGGGGTCTGTCCCCGGAGCGCGGGTCTGTCCCCGGTGTTTCCCGGGTGTCCCCGGGGGTCTCAACGCCGGTGCCGGTGGGAGGTGGTGGCAGGGGTGGTGTCACCTCTCCCAGTGCTCCCGGGGGGTCACGGCGGGGCTCGCGGCTCTGGCAGTGGGTCACCCGTGGGTCACCCGTGGGTCACCCGTGGCCACCAAACCCCTCCAGCTTCGGGGGGGGTCTGTCCCGCCTGAGGACACTGGGGGGATTGGGGGATACTGGGTGGGCTATGGGGAGGAACGGGGGCCATGGGGGGCACTGGGGGGGTTCTAAAGGCTATGGGGGGGATCCCAGGGGAACTGGGAGAGACTGGGGGAGCACGGGTGGCCTGTGGGGAGCTATGAGGGTACGGGGCAGTCATGGGGGGCTATGGGGGGCTATTGGGCCACTGGTTGGCTATAGGGAGACTGGGGGGACTATAGGAGCACTGGAGAGCTACTAGGGGGGTTTTGGGGATACTGGAGGCTATGAGGGGATACTGGGGGCTCTGGGGTTACAGTGGGCTGTGGGGGCTATGGGGGCACTGGTTGGCTCTAGGAGTCCTGGAGAAGCTGTGGGGAGGGGCACTGGGAAGTTACTGAGGGGCTATGGGGGATACTGGGGTTCTACGGGGGCACTGGGAGCTATAGGGGGTACTGGAGGCTATGGAGGTTACTGGGGGTTATGGGGGTACTGAGGGGCTATGGGGGCTATGTGGAGTACTGGGGGCTAGGGGTACACTGGGGGGCTCTGGGGCACTGGAGATTACTGGGGTTATGGGGAGTACTTGGGGCTATGAGGGGCACTGGGCGGCTATGGGGTACTGGGGAGCTCTATAGGGTTACTGG
Organism: Myiozetetes cayanensis; assembly: GCF_022539395.1. Classification (NCBI taxonomy): domain Eukaryota; kingdom Metazoa; phylum Chordata; class Aves; order Passeriformes; family Tyrannidae; genus Myiozetetes; species Myiozetetes cayanensis. The sequence goes on along the minus strand of NW_026087499.1, from coordinate 6,000,773 downwards.
GGGCTATAGGGGGCACTGGGGGCTATGGAGGTTACTGGGGGTTAGGTGGGGAGTTCTTGGGGCTATTGGGGGGGCACTGGGGTTATCAGGATTACTGGGGAGCTATGGGGATACAGGGGTACTGAGGGCTGTGGGGGTTACTATGGGGGTTATGTGGGGTTCTTAGGGGGCTATAGGGGGTAATGGGGGCTATGGGGGCACTGGGGGGCTGTGGGAGTACTGGGGGGCTATGGAGGTTACTGGGGCTTACGGGGAGTATTGGGGAGCTCTGGGGCGGTACTGGGGGCTCTGGGGGTCATGCCCGGAGCTAACCCCCCCTTCCCCCGTGGGCTGCCCGGGCGGTGCCACGAGGGGCCGCTGCCGCCCCGCGGGGACCGGCCGGGAGGGACCGAGCGCTGCTTCCGCCTTCCCAGCATTTCCCGGGTTCCCCCCTCGTTTTCTCCCCATTTACACCCCCCCTCTTTTCCCTGTTTTTCCTCTGTTTCCTCTGTTCCCCCCCTTTTATCCCCTTTTCCCTGTTTTTCCCGTTTCCCCTCGTTTTCCCCCCCTTCTTGTTTTTCCTCTGTTTCTCCCTGATTTTCCCTGCTTTTCCCTGTTTTTCCTGTCCCCCCACCCCTGTTTCCCCCTTTCATCCATTTCCCATTTGTCCTCTGTTTTCCCCCATTTCTCCTCTTTCTCTCTGATTTCCCCCCCTTTCCCTCTCCTTTTCCCCATTTTTCCTGTTTCTCCCCCGTTTTGCCCCATTTCCTCAGTTTTTCCTCTGATACCTGCTGGTTTTCCTCTGGATTCCCTCCTTTCCCCCTTTCCCTCTTTTTCTCTGTTTCCCCCTGGTTTCCCCCCCTTCCTTCCCCTCTTCCCCTCTTTCTCTCCCTTTATCCTCCTTCCCACACTTTTCCCCCAGTTTTCACCCCTTTTCCCCTGGTTTTCCTCCTTTTCCCATTTATTCCCTTTCTCCCTCCTTTTTTCCCCTCTTTTTTCCCTCACCCCCTTTTTTTCCTGCCCTTTCCCTTTCCTGCCCCAGGGATCCCACATTCCCAGATCCCGTCCCTTCCCACAAGCACCTCAAGCAGTTCATGGCCCAAATCCTGCCCTTTTCAGCCCAAAAAAGCCTCGGCAGGTGACAAAGTCTCCCCAGGACAGGGCTTGGGATCCTCTTGGCATCCCCAATCCCTAATCCCAAGGCTGGGATCCAATTTTGGAGTGGGATGGACCCCCACTCCTGCATCCACCCCTCATCCCTGGATCCCTGGAATTTTTAGGATGGGAAGGGTCCCCCATTCCTCATCCCACACCTCACCCCTGGATCCTTAATCATTTTGGGATAGGGTGAATCCCACATCTGGCTCTCGTCCCTGGATCCCTAATTTTTGGGATGTGATGGATTCCCCATCTCCCATCCAGCCCCTCATCCCTGGATCCCTATAATTTTTAGGATGGGTCCCACCATTCCTCATTTCACCTCTCATCCCTGGATCCCTATAATATTGGGATAGGATGAGTTCCACATCCCACATCCACCTCTCATCCCTGGATTTCTAGAATTCTTAGGATGGGATGGGTCCCCTATTCCTCATCCCCCCCTCATCCCTGGATCCTTACCATTTTTAAGATGGGATGGATCCCCATTTCTCCTCCTATCCCTCATACCTCGATCCCTATAATTTTGGGATGGATCCCACATCCCACCTCTCCTCCCCACATCCAACTACTTATCCCTGGATCCTTATAATTTTCAGGATGAGATGGTTCCCCCAATGCACATCCATCCTGGATCCCTATAATTGTTAGGACAGGAAGGATCCCCCATTCCATATCCAACCCTCATCCCCAGATCCCTTATTTTTAGGATGGGATGGATCCCCCATTCCAATTGTCACGCCTCATCCCTATAATTTTGGGATAGGATGGATCCCACAGTCTGTATTCCACCCCTCATCCCTGGATCCCTGTCATTTTTAGGATGGGTCCCACATTCCACCCCTCATCCCTGGATCCCTATCATTTTTAGGATCCACCCCTCCTCCCTTGATGCCTGTAATTTTTAGGATGGGATGGATCCCACATTCCTCATCCCACCCCTCATCCCTGGCTCCCTCTAATTTTTGGGATAGGAAGGGTCCCACATTTTATATCCCACCCCTCCTCCCTGACTCCCTGTAATTTTGGGATAGGATGGATCCCCCATTCCGTATCCACCCCTCATCCCTGGATCCCTATAATTTTGGGATAGGATAGACCCCACATTTTATATCCCACCCCTCCTTCCTGGCTCCCTATAATTTTAGGATAGGATGGATCCCACATTTTATATCCCACCCCTCCTTCCTGGCTCCCTATAATTTTAGGATAGGATGGATCCCACATTTTATATCCCACCCCTCATCCCTGGCTCCCTATAATTTGGGATATCATTTGGGAATGGAATAGACCCCCCCACCAACGCCGCCTCATCCCGGCTCCTCTCTCCCCCTGGAATTCCCCCCCGCTCCCGGAGCCGCCGTTCCTCATGGATCCCTCTCCCGTCTCCCCGCAGTTCCGGGCTCTCTCCAGGGAAGCGCCGGGAAAAGCTTTTCATCCCCAATCCATATTGTTCCCCGCAGCGGGGCGCCCATTCACGCTCCCACCAGGAGCAGGGTTGGGTTTCCAGCCGGAAATTTCCCTCCGAACGGACAAAAAAAAGTCATTTTTTTACCCCCCCCCGCCCCCAATAAAAAAAAACTAAAGGAGGAGGAGGGAAAGAAAAAAAAAATATATAAAATTCCTCGTCCTCCTTCCCGCAGGTTGGACATTCCAAATATTTCTGGATCCAAAGGGGTCCCGAGGGAACAAAACACGGACACGGCGCGGCCCCCCCCGAACAATGGGCCGGATATTCGGGAGGGGGGAGCGGAGCCCGCGCCGGAGCTCGAGCATATCCGGCCCCAAATCCCGGGGATTTTTGGGAAAAAGGCCCCTAATTTGGAGAAAAAAAAATTGATTTTTTTTTAAAGGGAAAAATAGGGGGGTTCGGGGAGAAATAGGGGGTTTTAAAGGGAAAAAACAAGGGGGTCGTGGAAAAAATTGGGGTTTTTAAAGGGAAAATAGGGGGGATTTTGGGGGAAAAGTGTTTTTTTTTTTAGGGGAAAATAGGGGGTGTTTGTGAAAAAAGAAATATTTTTTCAAAGGGAAAGTTAAGGCTTTTTTTTGCGGAAAAAATTGGGGTTTTTAAAGGGAAAATAGGGTTTTTTTAAAGGAAAAGTTGAGAGGTCGTGGAAAAAATTGGGTGTTTTAAAAGGAAGAATGGGGGGGGTTTGAAAAACTGTGCTTTTCTTTTTTAAAGGACAAATAAGGGGTTCGTGGGAAAAATTGTGGTTTTTAAAGGGAGAAAATAAGGGTTTTTTTGTGTGTGGAAAATGTGTGGGTTTTTAAGGGAAAATAGGGGTTTTAAAAGGAAAAAATAAGGGGGTTGTGGAAAAAATTGGCGATTTTTTAAGAGAAAAATGGGGGGGATTGGGGGTTTTTAAAGGAAAAAATAAGGGTTTTTTTAAAAAAAAATGTGGTTTTTTTAAAGAAAAAATAAGGGAGTTTGTGGGGAAAAATATATTTAAAAAAATAGGTGGGGTTTGTAAAAAAAAAAAGTTTTTCAAAGGGAAAAAATAAGATTTTATGGAAAAAAGGTGTTTTTTTAAAAGAAAAATAGGGGGCTCGTGGAAAAAAAATCGGGTTTTTTTAGGGAAAAATACAGGACTTTGTGGGGAAAAATAGGTTTTTTAAAAAGAAAAAATAAGGGGGTTGTGGAAAAAAAAGTGGGTTTTTTTAAGGACAAAATAGGAGGTTTTGGAAAAAATGTGGTTTCTTAGAGGGAAAATAGAGGTGATTTTGGAAAGAAAAACTTTTTTTAAGAGAAAATACGTGGAGTTTGTGAAAAAAATCGTTTCTTTCTAAGGGAAAATAGATTTTTAAAGGAAAAAATAGGGGCTTTAAAGGAAAAAAAGGGGGTTCATGGAAAAAATTGAGGGGTTTTAAGGAAAAAATAGGGAGATTTGTGGGAAAATGGGCTTTTTAAAGGGAAAAATAGAGGTTTATGGAAAAAAAAATTGAGGTTCTTTAACATAAAAAATAGGGAGGTAACAAAAAAACCGGGTTTTTTAAAGGAAAAAGTAAAGGGTTTTGTGGAGAAAGGTGAGTTTTTAAAAGGAAAAGGTAAGGGGGGTTGAAAAAAATTTGGGTTATTTTTGGAAAAAGTTTCTTGGAGAAAAGGATTTTTTACTTAGGAAAAAGGGGGTTTGGAGGAAAAAAGAGGGATTTGGGGGGGAAAGGGGTTTTGGAAAAAAAAAGAAGGTGCTTTTGGAGAGAAGAAGGGATTTTGAAAAAATAAAAGGTGATTTTTACGAGGAAATAAGGTTTTTTTTTTTAAAAAGGCACTTTTTGAGAGCAAAAAAAAGATTTTTCTTGGGAAAATGTTTTTTTTTTTTAATTTAAAAAAAGCTTTGTGGGAAAAATAGGCTTTTTTTTCTCGGCAAAAAAAAGGTCTTTCTGTAGAAAAAAGTGATTTTAAAATACTAAAATAGCCCTGTTTATGGGGGGAAAAAAACCCTACAGGGAGAAAAAAGGGGGTTTTAGGAAAAGAAGGTGGTGCTTTTTGGGAAAATAAGAATTGTTTTAATGTGGATTTTGTAGGAAAAACGAGCCTTTTTGGGGACAAAAAAGGTTTTATTGGGAAAAAAGGTGGGTTTTTTTGAGAAGTTTTTTTAATGGAAAAAAGGAACTTTTGGGAATGAAACTTTTAGGTGAAGAAGCATTCTTAGTGAAAAAAGCCTTTTATTTCTTGGTAGAAAAAGGGGTTTTTGAAATAAAACCCGTGCTTCGTGGAAAAAAAATATGCTTTTTTGGGGGAAAATGTGCTATTTTTTGAGGAGAAAGAATTTTTTTTTTTTGAGGAAAAAAGGCTGTTTGTGGAGGAAATAAAAGGTTTTTCTTAGTGTAAAAATGCTCTTTTTTGAGCAAAAAAAGACTTATTTTGGACAAAACCCGAGTTTTTTTAAAAGAGAACTTTTTTTAATAAAAGCACCTTATTTTTTAAAAAAGGCTTTTTGAAAAAATTATTTATTTAAAAAATGACAACAGCATTTGGGAGGAAAAAAGGCCTTTTTTGGGGGGGGAAAGCTATTTTAGGGGGGAAAGGCTTTATTTGGGGAAAAATTGTGGTTTTGTTTTGGTTTATTTTTTAAAGAAGACTTTGTTTTCCTTGGGAAAAAAGTGGGTTTTTTTGGGAAAAAGGTCTTTTTTGGGGATAAAAATGAGCCTTTTTGGGGGGGACCAGAAACCTGGAAAAGCCCTGACCGAGGTCACACAAATATCCCGAGTTGCCTTTGGGGGTTTATTCCATGTCCTTGCCACGGAGTCGGGTACTTTTCCAAAGGAAATCTCCCGCTGACGTGCTCGGTCCGTCCCATCCCATCCCATCCCATCCCACCCCCCCCGGGCTTTTCTGGATGCTCCAAATCGGCCTTTTTTTACACATTTTTTTCTCAGAGTGTTTTTTTTTTCCTGTTTTCCCCTCTTTTTTTGCCCCAAATCCTCCCGTTTTCTGCTCTGGGAACAGGAATTGCAATTCCCGTCCACTTGGGGTCAGCTCCGGCCTCGTCCATCCCAAACCACCCCGAGCCCACCAGCGCTGGCTTTTTTTTGGGATCCATCCCCCTTCGCTGCGATTAAACCCTTAATTAACCAGCGCTAATTATCCAGCCGCTAATTATCCCCCGGGATCCACCCGGGAGGGATCCAGCCCTTACTTCCCAGCTGGAATCAGCCCTGGAATCCCCACCTTGGGTGGATTAAATCTCCACAATTAATCTGGAAATGAGTTAAGCTCTGGGATAGGGGAGTTACCCCAAAATGGCATTTTGGAAGTGATGGGAATTTTTTGGTTATGGTTAAAGCAGGATGAGCCGATTGCTGGAGCTCCAGGGAATTCTGTGCCTGAGGAATTTGGCACTGGAATATTTACTGTTGGGGCAATAAACCCCAGGGCACTGAGCTCCAGGGAATTTAGTACCTGGGAATTTGGTGTTGGGGACGTTTGGCTCTGGAATATTTAATGTTGGGGCATTTGGAATCCGGGGAATTAAGCTCTGGGATATTTAGTGCCTGGAGAATTTAGTACCTGGGAATTTAATACCTGGGTCATTTAACAGCAGCGTTCAGAACTGGAGTGTTCCCCACGTGAACATTAAGTTGGGATTAATTTTTGGGGTATTTCCCATCGGGGTGTCCAGCCTTGCTGCAGAAATTGGGTATTTAACCTTGGGATAATGAACATTGGGGTGTTCAGCACTGAGGGAATTCATATGGGAATATTTTAGACCTGGGGGAATAAACACTGGGGTATTTAGCTCTAGGTCATTAAAAATCAGGGTATTTAGCTCTGGGGCAATAAACATTGGGGTATTTAGCTCTGGGGGAATAACTATCGGGGTATTTAGCTGTGAGTCATTAAACATCAGGGTATTTAGCTCTGGATCATTAAAGATCGGGGTATTTACCCCTGGGTCATTAAACACCGGGGTATTTAGCTCTGGGTCGTTAAAAATCGGGGTATTTAGCTCTGTGGTATTAAGCATTTGGGAAAAGGGCACTGAGAATGGAGGCATTTACCTCTGGAGCATGAAACATCAGGGCATTGAGCTCTGGGGTATTTAGCTTTGGGGTATTTAGCATGTCTGCATCAAATATTGGGGTATTAAACACGACAGAATTTAGCTCCAGGTTATTTAGTGCTGGGGTATTAAATATTGGGGTATTAAACTCTGGGGCAATTAATGTTTAGGGCATTAAACTTTGGGGTGTTAACTCTGGGGTATTTAGGGTTGGGCTATTAAAAGCTGGAGCATTTATTTCAGGGACATTTAGTATTGGGGTGTTAAAAATTGGGGCATTTGGCTCCGAGGTATTTAGGGTTGGGATATTAAACATCAGGGTGTTTTGCTCTGGAGTTGTTTAATGTTTGGGGTATTAAACACTGGCATGGTGAGCTCTGGGGTATTTAGGGTTGGGACATTAAACATAGGGGCATTTAGCTCTGGGGTATTTAATATTTGGGGTATTAAAAATTGGGACATTTAGCTCTGGGTTATTTAAATTTGGGACATTTAGCTCTGGGGTATTTAGTGTTTGGAGCAATAAACATCAGGGTCTTAAGCTCTGGGGTATTTATTCTAGGGTATTTAAAATGGAGGGATTTAGTGCTGGGGTATTTAATGTTTAGGGTATTAAACACTGGGGGTTTAGCTTCGGGGTATTTAGTGTTGGGCCCTTAAACATGCGGTATTTGGCTCTGGGGTGTTTAGGCTTGGGTATTAAACATCGAGGTGTTCAGCTCTGGGGTTTAAGTGTTTGGGGCACTAAAAATTGGGGTGTTTAGTTCTGGGATATTTAGTGCTGGGATATTAAAGATTGGGCTGTTTAGCTCTGTGGTATTTAATGCTGGGACATTAAACATCAGGGCATTTAACTCTGGGGTGTTTAGTGTTTGAGGCATTAAACATCAGGGTCTTAAGCTCTGGGGTATTTAATGCAGGGTATTAAAAATTGGGGCATTTAGTTTTGGGATATTTAATGTTTAGGGCGTTAAACATCAGGGCATTTGGATCCAGGGTATTAAACATTGGGGTATTTAGCTCTGGAGTATTTGGGGTTGGGGCATTAAACATGGGGGGCATTAAAAATTGGGGCATTTAGTTCTGGGGTATTTAGGGTTGGGGAATTAAACACCGGGGTGTTTAGCTCTGGGGTATTTAGTGTTTGGGGTATCAAACATCATGGAATTTAGCTCTGGGGTATTTAGGGTTGGGGAATTAAACGTCGGGGTGTCCAGCTCCGGGGAATTATTGTCTGTCCCGTGCCCCGTTGCTCCCGGGCCCGTTCCAGAACTCCCCGGCGAGGCCCCAGGCGCTGCCGAATTCCCAGACACGAGGGATTTGCATTTGAGGGATTTTTTCACTTGAGGGATTTGCGCTTGGACCCGGAGCCCCAGAGAAATCCCGGCTCCCTGGGAACCTGCCCCGGGGGGTGGTCGGTCCCGGCGGGGACAGAGCTGGGGGGGTCAACTTCCAAAAAAACCTTCCACGGAGCAATCTGAGCCCGGACACACGCGGGGAGAGGGTGGGAATGCTGCGGAGAGGGTGGGAATGCTGCGGAGAGGGTGGGAATGCTGCAGAGACAGTGGGAATGTTGGGGAGAGGGTGGCAATGCGGGAGAGTGATTGGGAATGTTAGGGAGAGAGAGGGAATCCTGGGGAGAGGGTGGGAATGCCGGGAAGAAGTTCTGAACGCTGGGGAGAGGGTAGCAGTGCCAGAGAGAGGGTGGCGTCTCTGGACACGGCACCGCTGCCCATGGGGCCATAGATCTCGCCCACCACTCTCCTCCTTCTCCTCCTCCTCCTCTTCTTCCTCCTCCTCCTCCTCTTCCTCTCCCAGCCCGGCTCTGTCCGGCTTCGGCTGCGGGAGACGCGGCGGGTCCAGCAGAGAGCAGTGGTAACACACCGACATCCTGCCCATCCCGGCCTTTCCAGTAAATCCCAAACTTCCCTGGAAAGAGCAAAGTGGAATTTGCCAAAAAAACGCAAGGAGCTTAATTAAAAACAAAACAAAACAACACAACAAAAACAACCCCACCGCAGTTTTCCTGGTGGTGGCGGCGGGCCGGGATTGACGGGCTGAGCCGAGGCTTGGTAACAGCAAAGCAAATAATAATTAAAAAAAAAAACCCAACCCGGTAAGAGCAGGGAAAAAAAAAAAAAAAAAGAAAAAACACAACAACCTTGTAAAAATAAATTATCGGGTTCTCTATTAAATTATTCCGCCCCGCTGGAGCGGGACACCCGTGGCCTTTGATCGTGCCGCTGCCCGGCCGTTCCCAGCCCGCGGGATGGGGGCACCAGGACCCCGACGGTAATGGGGGATGACAGCTTGGAAAAGCGAGACGGGCCCTTCGTTAATGAGCCCTAACGAAGGCCGGGGGCCCCCCGAAGCCGTCGGCGGGTTCTGCTGAGCCGGCGGGGCTGGCAGGGCCGGGGTGATGCCCCGGAGCGGCGGCGGGAGCCGAGGGAGGGGGGGCTGGGAGAGGTGGGGTTTGTCTCCTTCCCCTCTATCCTTTGGTTTTCCGAGGGGAAAGACTGAATTCGAGGGAATGAAGTGGCAGATGAGCAGGGAGATGGGGCTTGGGGGGCTCTGGAAAGGCAGGGAGGGAGAGGTGAGAGAAGCCCCAGTTTGCAACAGGTTTGCAGTGGGTTTACACAAGGGGGATGCAATGGGATAGAAATGGGCTTGCAAGGCGTTTATAATGGGTTTCCAACTGGTTTACAGTGGAATTGTAAGGGGATTGAAATGGCCTTCCAAGGACCTCAATGAATTTGTAATGAGCTAAACCAACAGGTTTGCAGTGGGTTTACAAGGGGCTTGAAATGGCCTTTCAAGGTCCCCAATGAATCTGTAATGAGCTGAAACAACAGGTTTGCAATGGATTTACAGGAGGAACACACAGTGAGATGGAAACAGGTTTGCAGTGGATTTACACGAGGAACACACAATGGGATTGAAACAGGTTTGCAGTGGATTTACAGTGGGTTTGCAACAGATTTACACGGGAGAGTTCAGTGGGATTGAAACAGACTCGCAGTGGGTTTGCAATGGGCCTGTAATGGGTTTGCAATCAGTTTACAATGGGTTTACAAGGGGCTTGAAATGGCCTTCCAAGGTCCTCAATGACCATTGCAACGAGCTTGCAAAGGGCCTGCAATGCCTTCCCTCCCCACGGGCAGCCAGACTGTTGGCACATCCCAGGAATCCCAATCCCAACGTTTGTCCCTCAGTCGCAGGACCCTCTTGGACAGGGGGCCCCCAACATTCCCGTGCTGCTCCTGCTCTCCCAGGGCCCCTCTGGATCCAGCCCATCCTGGGGGACGATGCACTGCAATCCCCTCGTGGAAAATCCACTGCAAACCAGTTGCAAGCCCGTGGTAAGTTGGGGTTGCTCTCACCTCTCCCTGCCTGCCTTTCCAGAGCCCCCCAAGCCTCATCTCCCTGCTCCTCGTCTGCCACTTCATTCCCTCGAATTCAGTCTTTCTCCTTGGAAAACCGAGGGATAGAGGGGAAGGAGACAAACCCCACCCTGGGCTTTGCTGTCTGTGATTGAAGGAGAAGCAGCTGCTCCAAGTGCGGAGATGGAAGAGCTGCTGGAGCCACGGGAGTGTGGAAAACCCCCCTCGAGGAGGATCCCAAAGCCCTGGATCCTCCAAGTAACTGGAACCAAATGGGAGGGGGAGTCAAATCTGATGCAAATCTGGACAGATCTGATGTGATTTCAGCCTCCCTCCTGGATTTGTAGCACAGAGGAAGGAAACCAACCCCCTCCACTCTCCAAAATCCCCTCATTCCTGGCATTTGCTCCATGGAAATCCCCACACAATCCCACCCCAGCCCTTGCTGGATGAGCAATCCCACACTGACTGAACAAATTCCCACGGATTTGGGTGGGAAAGCTCCAAATATTCCATATTTCTGATTTTTTTTTCTTTTTTCTCTTACTGGGGTTACTCTACTGGTGGGATTTTGCTTTCCTTTGGAGCTTTTCCCTGTTTCCAGCAGGATCTGATGGTGTTTTATGTCCTTGATTTGCACTGGGGAGGATGTTCAGCATCACTCCCCCCAAAAAATTCCATATTCCAAGGTCCAAACACCAACGGAAATGGCTTTTCCTGGAAATTCACTTTTTTGCAACTCCAAATCTTGGAGATGAAAACCCAGAGGAAGAATCATTTTGGGATAGGGCTGGAGAAGACATTGCAGAACCTCTCCAAGAGGTGTCCAGCCCATCCCAACCTCTTGGTTTCACATTTTTTGTGGAAAAATGTTTTCTTTCTTTTTAAAAAAAAAAGGCAATTTTTTGGAGAGAAAAAATGTTTTTTGGTGGGAAAAAGTTGGTTTTTGTAAAAGAAAATATCTGTGGGAAAAATAACCTTTTTGTAATGGGAAATTTCTTTTTTTTTTTTTTTTTTAGAAATAGAGAGGGTTCATTTTGGGAAAAAGGTGTCCTTTTTGTTGGGAAAAAAGACTTCAGGAAGAAAAAAAAGGGCTTTGGAGAAAAAGAAGTGGTTTTTAGGGAGAAATAGGATTTTTTCTGAAAAAAGCTCCTTTTTTGAAAAGTTTTTTAAGGAAAAAGTAGGATTTTTTTAATGAAAAAATGGGGCATTTTTTTGGAAAAGCTTCTTGGGAAAAACTTTTTTTTTTTTTTCCCTTGGGAAAAGGGTTTTTTGGGAGAGATAAAAAGTGTGGTTTTTTTGTGTGTGTGGGGAATCCATCCTTGATGGAATGGTGTTTTTTGGGGAAGCAAATGGAGATGTGGGTTTTTCCTGTGGATACAAAGTGTTTGTCCCTCCACTCATCCAGTGACTAGGGAGGAATTTTCCTGGAGAAACCACCCAAATTTGCAAAAAACCCTCCTTTTCTGGAGCAGGGATGAAATGCTGGGGATTATTAAAGAACTGAGGTACGTTTGGAAGCACCCCAAGATCTTCTGTGGCCATCCTGCTTTTGGAACGTGCTGGAGAATCCCAAAATCCCCATCCCCGTGTGCATCCACCTGTAATTAGGGTGGCATCACCTCCAAAATCTCCACACCCCAAGAACCTGGCTCTAAGGAAGGTGCTCCAAGTCCACCTGTGGGACTTTCTCCTTGATCAACCCCCGGGATGGTCCCACCACCCACGGGAAATGATCCACTTGGATCTTGGGAATGCTGGCAAGGAAAGATGAACGTGGTGAGCTCTTCTGGGCTATTTAAGGTGGGATTCAACCAGGCTTGGCATCACCTGGGTGGGAGGGGAGTGAGTCTGGATTTGGGCTCTCATCTCCCACTGCAGGAGGTCACAGAGGCTTTGGGATCTAAGCCTTGGAATCTCTGGGAGCAGCCCTTTTCCTTACTTTGCCCAGAGCTGACCTGTTGGATTTCTCCTCCAGCTTTTGGTTCCTGGCTGATGCCAAAGCCACAAAGCCTCATCCCCCTCATCCCATCACACACAAACCAGAGCTGGGAACACCCAAAGCTGGGGAGCTCCCCGTGCAACGTTGGCTTTGCAAGTGCCCACCCTGAGGGATGGGACACCTCCAGCTTGGTCTGACCTCCAGGGTTAACTCCAGCTCCTCCCAGCTCTCCATGGCTCTGGTTCTCCAGCCCAGCCTCCTTGCTTCTCTTGCAAGACTTTCATCCCTTGCCCACACCAAGATCTTCATCTCTTGCTCACACCAAGCCCTTAATCCCTTTCCCACACCAGGATCTTCATCCCTTTCCCACACCAAAACCTTCATCTTTTCTTTACACCAAGACTTTCATCTGCCCACTCCAAGTCCTTCACCCCTTGCCCACACTGAGACCTTCATCTCTTGCTCACACCAAGATCTCCATCTTTTCTTTACACCAAGACCTTCATCCCTTTCCCACACCAAGACCTTCATCCCTTTCCCACACCAAGATCTTCATCTCTTGCTCACACCAAGATCTCCAAGGCTTTTGGATACACGATTCCAGGTGAGACTCCATCCCATTCCCACCACGGTTCCTGTGGGGTCACATCCTCCCTCTTTCCTCTGCTGCCCTCTGATTATTTATCTACCCACTCGGCTTCTTCCTTTTCCCACCCTTTGAAAGAGCCTTTTTGCTTCCTTTTGAGTCATCCTGGAGTTCCTGCTCCCTCCCAGGTCAAGAGAAAGAGGAGAGGGACCAACGTAGGGACAGCAGGATTCCCAGGCTGGGAGATGGGAGGGGAGCTGGGCTGGGGGTGGTGAGGAAGAGGAGGGAGAGGGGAGGATGGAACACAAGCACGGAGGGTGGAGGCTGTTCCTGAAGAGGACAATCCTGCCTGGAAGCACTCCATCCCTGGAAGTGCCCAAGGCCAGCTTGGATAGGGTTTGGAGCAACCTGGGCTAGTGGAAGGTGTCCCTGCCCATGGGATGAGCTTTAAGGTCCCTCCCAACCCAAACCATTCTGGGATTCTATTCCACGAAAATCCAAATTCATCATAAAACCCCCTCAACTCCACGCCCCGATTTCCAGAACCTGGAGATCCCAAACCCCCTCATTTTCAGCCTCCTTCCCTTTTCCTTCCCATTTTCTAACCGGGGTGGGAACCTTGGAACAAAAACCCTGGGAATTGTTTCAGCTCAACAGGTCGGAAATGGCACAGCTGTCGCTTCCCATTTTCCAGCCCCGTGCACCGGTGGGAATTTAATGTAAATAACCCAACCCCATCCTATGGCATGTCCAGCTCCAAGAGGGGTCGGATCAACCTCCTCCCCCCATCCCAATCCGTCCTGGCATGAAAATCCACAGCAAACGTGTTCTCTTAGGGTTTTTTTTTCCCCCCTAAATCCTTCCCGGCAGAGTTTTCTGGGAGTGATCCAGCCTGGATTAACATCAGGAACACGTGGAGGGGGAAGATCCCGAAGGATTGGCTTCAACCTGACGTTTGAAGTGGAAAAAAAAAAAAAAAGGGTGGGGGTGTTGGTGGATTTTTGGTGATTTTTTAGGGTCTGGGGGAGGTTTAAATCCCTCAGGGTTGTAAATTATGTCTTTATCATTTATATTTATATATTTATAAAATTTATATATTTATAAAATTTCTATACTTCTATATTTATTTATAATTTATCATTCTAATATATAAATATTATATCTATATATCTGTAATCTATAATAATATATATAAAAATATATTTTATATGCATACACACATAGAGAGTTACATGTGTATTACTATGTATGTATATATTTATTTATATTATAAACTATATTGTATATATTTGTTTATATAATTTATAATATTATAGATTTGTTTAAATTCTATAATATATTATTTTCTATTATATATTTTATGTAACAATATATTGTATATATTTGTTTATATAATGTACACTATAATTTATACATATTTATATTCCAGAAGATATAGTATAATATTATATATTTACATATATATTATATGTTATACTATATATTTCTATTATGCAATTATATTTTTATATATTTAGGTATATTTCTCTATGATATATTACATTATATATTTCTATTATATAGCTGTGAATATATATAACTAGAGATTAAAATAATTATTAAAAATATAAAATTTAAAAATAAATAGAAATATTTAATACATTTCTATATATTGTATAATATATATAATTTATATATGAATATGGAACATCCAAATATATAAAAGAAAATTTATACATTAAAATATAATTTATACAATAAAATATATAAATTTTATAACCCCTTTTCCCCAACAAGGTTTGGGAAAGGAGAACCCAACCTGAAGCTCAGCTCCCTCCAGCTTAATCCCCCACCAAAGAATAGACCCTTTATTAATTAAAGAACGAAATCAAACTATAGATTCCCGAAAATATTTCCTGCTGGGCACGTGCCCCCAAATCCCAGCGCCGGGTTTGCTGCTTAGCCCGGGTTTCTCGGGGTCCTGATCCCCAGCACTGCCCTCAAACAGCCTCCTGCAGCTTTTAGGCTCAGTTTTAGTGGGGTTTAGGGCAAAGAAGGGTTATTTTCCTGCCTGGAAATGAGAAAGAACGTCCGGGAATAGGAGTGGAGCCTGAAAATCCACCAAAATATGGGGAAGAATGTCCAGGAATTAGAGTGGGAACTGAAAATCCACCCCCATTTTTTAATTTTTTCTTAAGGTAAATCAGAGCTCCAGGGGAGAAATAATGAAGAGTCACGACCTTTTGAGTTTAAGCAATGAATTATACCCAAATTAATCCTTTTATTTTATCTTTTAAGAAACCCCCAAACCCCTTTTCTTTGATGGCCAGGGGTTGGATGCAGGAAGTTGGAAAAAAACACCTGAGGATTGCAAAATTGGGGAGTAAAAAGTCCCCAAAAAGGGTCCCAAGTTGAAGAAAAAGGGTCCCAGATTTGCAAAAAGGGGTCTTGGTTTGTAAATTGGGGGCCCAGATTTACAAAAGGCCCCCCCCAGGTTTAAGCAAAAACACCCCGAGTTTGTCAAATGGGGCTCAAGGGTTGCAAAAAGGGGTCCCAGGGTTGCAAAAAGACACCCCAAGTTCCCTAAAATGGGTCCAGGATTCCCTAAAACGGGTCCCAAGTTCCCAAAAAGGGCTCCCAGGTCGAAGAAAAGCCACCCCAAGTTGAAGAAAACGAGTTTAAGATAACCCACCCCCTCCAAATGTAAGGAAAAACTCCCCCAAGTTCCCAAAATGGGATCCCAGGGTTGAAAAATACACTCCAAATTCAAGGAAAGACCCCCCTCCACTCCCCCAATATTCCCAAAACAGAATCCTAGCTTCCTGCTTTGCTGGAGGGATCCCAGATTTCCCAAAAAATGCCCCCAGATTTCAGGAAACAACCCCCAGATCTGCACGTTTGGGGGTCCCAGGTTTGTAGGATCCCAGATCTTGGGTGAATTTTCCACCCTGACCCACGTGGGAATGGCCCTTGGATCCCCCCCTTGGGTATTACCATTCCCAAAGCCGAGTTTTGGGAAATGATGGAGCTGGCAACAACCCCCCCGGGGGGTTTGGGGGGAGATTTCCCTGGATAATCCTCTAATTCCTTGAGCCCTGAGCTCTGATTGCTGCAAAACACACAAAACGTGTGGAGAAGGCACCAAAAATCCCTGCTGGGAGCAGGAAGGGCTTTCTTGGGGCTGGTTGTGCCCTGAAATCCCCGTGATCCCCAAACCCGGAGTTTAGGGGATCCCACAACCCCCACCTCAAGGTGAATGTGGAATTGGGGTGGGGGGTTGTGAGTGGGGTCCCCCAAGGAACCCATTTTTTGGGGTGGGGTCCCCCAAGAAAGGAATTTTTGCAGCATTGGGGTGTCCCCCAAATTTTTGCAGCTCGGAGTCCCCCACGGGGGGGTCCCCTCGAACGTGGAGTCCCCCAAAACCCCCATTTCTGCACTCTTGGGGTCCCCCAAAAGACCCGTTTTGGGATTGGGGGGGCCCTCAATAAACCCATTTTTTCACTTTTGGGGTCCCCCCCAAATCCTATTTTTTTGGCATCGGGGGGGCCCCCAAAGCCCCCATTTTGTAGCACTGGGACCCCAAATAAATCTGCTTTTGAGGTGTGGGATCCCCCAAAATCCCACAGTGGGGAGCCCCAATAAACCCCTTTTTGCACTCCTGGGGTTCCCCCAAAGACACATTTTTACAATATCAGATCCCCCCAAAAATATCCAATTTTACACCAGAGGATTCCCTGAAACACCCAGTTTTGCACTCTTGGAGTTTCCCAAAAACCTCCATTTTTTTCCAGCCCGAGGACCCCAAAAGCTCTGATTTTACAGCATTGGGATCCCCCAGATAATCAATTTTTGGAGTTTGGGGTCCCCCAGGAAACCCATTTTTCACTCTTGGGGTCCCCCTAAAGACCCGTTTTTTCCAGGGGGGGAAATAATATAATAAACTATAATAAAATATAAATAATATATTCTAATAATACAATAATATATAATTTGAAATTACTAGAAACAAACAGAATATGAAAGTAAAATAAGAGAAAAAAACCTACATTAAACCTAAAGAATACTAAAAAAAAAAAAAAAGGAAATCAATATAAAGACCACTAAAAACCAAAATAAAAGGGTCCCAAATCTGAGCCCAGAAAAACCCAGGGATGTGACTCCAAAAATAATCCAATAATTCAATTAATCCTGTTTATTATTTCCCCTCCTCCCTCAAGTGCCCTCGGGACGCTCTGCTGGGAAAGGAATTCCAGGGAGGGAAGGACTTGGTGCTGGAGTTCACACCTTTTCCTACTTTTCTTCCTCCTCCTCTTCCTCTTCCTTCTCCTCCTCCTCTTCTTCCACTTCTTCTTCCTTCTCCTCCTCTTTCTCCTCTTCTTCATCCTCTCCCTAGACCTTTCCCTCCTCCTCTTCTTTTTCTTCCTCCTCCCCTTCTTCCTCCTCTACTTCTTTCTCCTCTTTCTCCTTCTCTTTTTCTTCCTACTCATCTTCATCTTCTTCTTCCTCTTCCTTCTCTTCCTCCCTTTCCTCCTCCTCCACTTCTTTTTCTTCCTGCCCCTCTTCTCTCTTTCTCCTTCTTTTATTCTTCCTTCTCATCTTCAGCTTCTTCTTCCTCCTCTTCTCTTCTTCTCCTTCCTCTACTTCTTCCTTCTCTTCATCTTCTTCTTCCTCCTCTACTTCTTCCTCTTTGTCCTCCTGCTTTTCCTCCTCCTCCTCTTCTCATTACTCTTCTTCTTCCTCTACTTCTTTCTTCTCTTCCTCCCTCTCTTCTTCTTCCTCCTCCTCTTCTTCTTCCTCCTCCTCTTCTTCCTCTTCCTCCTCCTCCTCTTCTTCCTCCTCCTCTTCTTCCTCTTCTTCCTCTTCTTATTCCTCCTCCTCTTATTCCTCTTCTTCCTGCTCTACTTCTTCCTCCTCTTTCTCCTTCCTCCTCATCTTCTTCATCTTCTTCTTCTTCCTTCTCTTCCTCTTCTTCCTCCTCCTCTTCCTCCTTTTCCTCCTCCTTCTCTTCTTTCTCCTTCTCCTCTTATTCCTCCTCTCCCTCCTCTTCCTCTTCCTCCTCCTCTTCTTCATCCTCCCCCTCCTCCTCCTCCCGTCTCTCCCCGGGGGTTCCCGCCCTTTGTTCTCCCTCCTCTCCAGCACCGGGAGGGGGGTTTGGTTGGGTTTTTTTTGGCGTTTCCTAAATTAAATAAACACGGTTTTTTTCCCACCTTTCTGGAATTTTCCTGCCCCGGGAATGGCCCCGTTCAGGCTTGGATTTGATTACTTTGAATTTTATTAATTATTTGTTTTGTTTGTTGTTTTAGTTTGTTCTCCGGCTGTTCTGGGAAGAGGAAAAACAACCCACGCAGGCACCGACCCCCCACCCCCCTTGGGCGGGGAATCACATCCCCCCCCCAAAAAAAAAACCTGGAAAAAATTCCACCCTGGATGAAAACTCGTCAGAAAAGGCTTTTCCTTAAAAAAAAAGGAAAGAGGGGAGATTTTGGGATACTGGAGAATGCTCCTGCAGCCCTGCCCACACCACCTGTGGCACCCACAGCCAGGTAAATTTGGGGAAAAACTATGGAATATCCACTCCAGAAAATCCCCATCAGAGGGATTCAAGGGGGAAATTTTAGAAAAACTACGGAAAATCCGCCCAGAAAAGTCACATTTTCCCTCAGTTGTGGGATTTAAGGGAGAAATATTGGAAAAAATAGGGAAATATGCACACACACACACACACAAATTGCATTTTTCCCACTTGGTGGGATTTAAGCAAGAAATTTTGGGAAAATTGTGGAAAACCCACCCCAAAAAGTCACAGTTTCTCTCCTCAGTGGGATCTAACAGGGAAATTTTGGAAAGGCTATGGAAAATATGCCCTGAAAAGTCACATTTTCATCCATTGGTGGGATTTAAGGGTAAATTTTGGAAAAAACTATGGAAAATTCACCTCCCCAAAAAATCATATTTTCCCCATCGGTGGGACCTAAGGGGGAAATTTTGGAAAAATTCAGCAAAATATGCACAAAAAAAAGCACATTTCACCCCATCAATGGGATTTCAGCAAGAAATTTCGGGAAAATTATGGAAAATCCACCCCAAAAAGTCACGATTTCTCTCCTTGGGGGGGATCTTGGTGGAAAAACTGTGGAATATCCTCTCCAGAAATTCCCATTTACCCCTCTTTAAGAGGGATTTAAGGGGAAATTTTGGAAAAACTGTGGGAAATCCACCCCAGAAAGTCACATTTCCCCCCTTGGTGGAATAGACTTATTCCATGGATAGATTTTTTTTTTTTTTTTTTGGCTTTCTAGTGAAAAAAAAACCCAAAACAATTAAACTCCCATATATATTTTTTCGGTGAATAATGTTGTGGCTTCCCAGTGGAAAAAAAACCACCTCAACCCTCCCATATATATATTTTTATCTATAACTTTGCAGCTTTCTAACAATAAAAAGACCTGAAATTCCCATATATATGAACACATAATTAACAAATAAATAAAATAAACAAATAAACCTCTTCCAGCTGTTCCCTGATTTCCCAGGGATTAATCAATTTTTTTCATGGATGCAAAATGATAATTTCCCCCCAAGTTTGGAAAATTTGATATTTTGGGCAAAACCTTCCCTTGTAAAATTAGGTTTATTGTATCATTTTTTAACTTCTTTCTTCCAAATTTATTTTCCCACCTTTCCAAACTCCTCGGGGAATGAATTTTAGGGATGTGGAGGGAAAATAAACGAGAGGGTTTTGTCTCTAAACCCCATAAATATGACAGGGGTTTTTCAGTGGGACACGGGGTTTTTTCGGGTGGGTAACGGGGGAATTCACAGATTTGGAGGCTCGATGGAAAATTACTGTCGGGTGAACAAAGAAATCTGGGATTTGGGAATAAACAGGCGGGCCAGGAAACCGGGAGGAAACCTTGGGCAGGGGAAGGGAAGGGAGAGAAAAGGTCCCACCACGGGGGGTGGAGAAAATAACCCGGGGGTCCCGGTGTGGGAAAGGGGCACAGAGGCTCCAGGAGGGGGATCCCAACTGGAATTCTTTGGGATGGGGGAAAAATACAGCTCGAGGCACCCAAACACCGCCACCCCAACTTCCCCGTGTTTGGGGGGGTCTGGGAATTTTAGGGGAGAAAGGGGGGGGGATCCCACCATGGAGGGATTTATTTGGGCCTCAGGGGTCTTTGGGAGCAGAGGGGGTGCAAGGGATGAGGAGGGTGGGAAGGGAAAAGGGAATGAGTGTGGAAAGGAGGGAATGTGTGGAAAGGGAATGTGTGGAAAGGGAATGAGTTTGGAAAGAGAGGGAGTGTGGAAAGGAGGGAGTTTGGAAAGGGAATGAGTTTGGAAAGAGAGGGAGTGTGGAAATGAATGATGGAAAGGGAGGGAGTGTGGAAAAGGGAGTGAATGTGGAAAGGAGGGAGTGTGGAAGAGGAGCAAGTGTGGAAGGGGAAGCAGTGTGGAAGGGGAAGGAGTGTGCACACGGAGTGGGTGTGCAAGGAGAACAGTCCCAGGAGGGGATCAGGCTGCAGAGGGAGGGAGTGTGCAAGGGGGAAAGAACAATTCCAGAGGGGAAGCTGAAGAGGGGGTGAGTGTGCAAGGGGTGAACACACATGAGGACAGCAAGTGTGCAGGGGAACCAGCAGTCCAGGGAGCAAAATTCCAAAGGGAAAGCTCATGGAAGAGGAGCAGGTGTGTGTGGAGCGTGGCTGGGAAGAGAGTGTGCAGAGGGAGTGAGTGTGAAAAGGGGAGCAAGACTGCAAGGGAGCAAGTGTACAAGGGAATGAGTGTGCAGGGGGGAAAGGGAAAGGGAAGGAGTGTGGAAAGGAAGGAGAGAGAACAGGAACAAGTGTGCAAAGGGGAGAAGATTGAAATGTGAGTGTGCAAAAGGAGCAGAGGGGGGGCCGAGCAGGCAGGGAGTGTGCAAGGAAAGGGGGGAGTGTGAACGGGGGCTGAGTGTGCAAGGGCTGAGCGTGTGCAAGGCCAGTGGGTGTGTGAGGGGCTGTGGGGGCAGCCCTGTTCAACCACAGCCCCCGGCATTCCTGCTTTCCTCAAGTTTTCCTGATCTTTTTAGAAATCAAACTTAGAAATAAAATAAAACTTAAAAAAGGGACCTGGAGCTGGGTGAGCCCCCACAGAACCCACATTCCTGAGGTTGGGAATGGCTGTGTTTAGAAGGGTTTTGAAGGAGCAGGTTCCCTAAGTTTGGCTCCCTAAATGTAATTCCCTAAATTTGGCTGAGCAGGTGGGATGTGGGGACACGGTGGGACACGGGAGCCCCCCCCAGCCCTGTGGATCCTGCCTGGAGCACAACCCCGGGAAAAGGATTTGGACACAGCGCTGCTCCCCCATCCCAGGGGGATTCCTGTATCCATCCGGCTCTGGTGCATCCCAAAAAGTGGAGAGTGAGGGGATGAGGAGCTGGGAGAGGCAGGAGGAGGCTTCTGGGCAGGACGGGTCCCACCACCCCGTCAGGCCGGAACACGCCCAGCCCCCGCCTCGGGTAAGAGCTTGGAATGAGGAAGAGACTCCTCCTGCTCCTCCTGCTCCTGCTCCTCCTGCTCCTGTTGCTCCTCCTGCTGCTCCTGCCGCTCCTGCCGCTCCTGCCGCTCCTGCTCCTGCAGGCTGGGCACGGAGCAGGAGCCTCAGCCCAAAATCCAAGCCCCCCCCCCGGGGAGAGCTGTGCCCCACTGAGGGACCTCCCGGTGGGGGCCCTGCTCCAGTGGTGGCTCCAGGACATGGGGTACCACGTGGAACCCCATGGATATCCCTCATCCCAGAGAGGGCCTTTATCCCATGGAGGTCCTTTGTTCCATGGGTATCCTTCACCCCATGGAGGTCCTTCATGCCTGTGGATATCCCTCACCCCATGGAGGGCCTTTGTCCCGTGGATGGATATCCTTCACCCCATGGATATCCCTCAACCCACAGATATCCTTCACTCCATGGATATCTTTCATCCCATGGATATCCTTAACCTTGTGGAACATCCTTCACCCCCTGGATATCCTTCAGCCTTTGGGATACCCTTCACCCCACAGGTGTCCTCACCCCACAATCACCTCCATCCCCATGCCCACCCCTTCCCAAATCCCACTGGGAAAAGGCCCCTATCCATGTCACGAGCTTCCCTGGACTCAGGCCCCTTTCCATCCTGTCGTTCAGGAACAACAGGTGGGAACAAGCCCTGACCTGACTCCATGCCCCCAAATTTTGGGGCTCCTCTGGCCAGGCTGGGCAGGTCCTGGCAGCTCCGGCTGGAGTGGATTTGGGAGGGTGTTGCCGGGATTTGACCTTGGTTTTGGGAAGAGAAAGGGTTTTTTGGCAACCAGCTTTTTGAGGTCTCTGGGTAATGGGAGGGGGAACCCCTAAAATATTGACACCCCCTCCCAAGGAGCCAGAAAAAGAGGGAAAAATCAACCCACAGTCCCAGGTTGGGGAGCGCAGGGTGGAATTCAAAAGCCGCAGGAATTTCAGAGGCTGAAAATTGCGGGAGGAATCAAAGTGGCTGCGTGGGAATGGGCAAGTCCTGGCAGGATCCGGGGTGACCTGGCTTTGACATTCCCAGAAATCCAGATCCATCCCACAGGTATCGCTTCCCATCCCGGTGCGAATCCAGGATGGGAACCCCCTCACTCCCAAAATCACATCTTGAAGCCCCCAAAGGACCCTGATGGGGGGGAGGGATGGACTCCAGGATTTTTCAGGATGCTCTGGGCATCCCCCAATCCCACCGGGCCGGTTCCCCGGCATGCCAGGACGTGCTGGGAAGCACTGGCTGTTCCAGCCTTTTCCTATCTCTCCCTCATGCAAAGAATTCCGTGCTAAAAAGCGGCGCCCGGGGGGGGGGCTTCGCTCCGGCTCCATCCCACCCTTCCCGTGGGACACGCGGCGCTGCTGCCCGGGGGGGCTGGATTTTGGATGGCACAGGAATTGCATGGGATGGCAAGAGGGGACGGCGTGGGATTGCATCACCTTGCACGGGATTGCGTGGGATGATTGCATGGGAATCGCACGGGGTGGTCACAGGTTGTTTAGTGGGATACCTTGGGCTGGCTGTGGGGGAATTGCATGGATTGGTTGCATGGAATTCCATGAGGTGGTTGCATGGGATGATCGTGTGGGATTGCATGGGATTCCTTGGTATGTTTGCACACGATTCCATGCGACTACATGGGATTGCATTTGGATTCCATGGGATTGCATGGGATGATTGCCTGGGACTCCTTGGGATGGTTGCATGGGATTGCATGGCATTTCATCAGGTGAATCCATGGGATTGCATTAAATTCCATTGGGATTGCATTAGATTCCACTGGGATTGCACGGAATTCCATGGGATTGCACGGGATTGCATGGGAAGCGAGAACACAGCGGGAGCTGCTCCTGCAGGGGTGTGAGGGATCAAGGAATGGGGGATATCTGGGATGGAAACTGGCTCTGCCTCTCACCAGCACATCCCAAGGCTTTGACCTCCCCCATCCCATTTCCATCCCGGGGAATGGAGGAGGAACATCCCCCTGGGATATCCCAGAGCCGGTTTCGCTGAATTCCAGACCAATGGGGGTTTCAAATCCTTAAAGCCTCCAAAACTCCCTGATCCGGCACAAAAAAAAAGCCCCTTTGGCATCTCCTTGGACAAATCGAGCTGGGAAAATGACCAAATTTGGGAATTTCATGGCAGGCAGTGTCAATCTCCCTTCCCCACAGCCCCATTTTTGGGGGTCCCAAGCCCCAGTTCCACCATCTCCTCTTCCCTCTAACGAGGGAGCCGTTCCCTCTCCCTAATTAACCCCCCTCATTAACGCCCGGGATTTAATTGCTCCCGACAAGGGGGCAGCGAGAGCTGCATTTCCAATTTCCTTCCCTTAATTCTTTTAATTGGGAGAAGCCGGGGGAGGGTGACCCTGCACGGCCAGAAAATCCACCCACGGGGATATTCGGGAATCTTTTCCATCGGTTTCATCCAAGGGCTTTGTGTGCCCTCCAAAAATAGGGATAATATCCCCAAAACATGAGGAAAGTGCTGTGTTATTGCTGCCATCAGTGCTGACTCCTGTAATAATAATAATAATAATAATAATTATTATTATTATTAATAATAATGATGATGATAATTTTGATCCAACATTTTATTCTGGATTATTTCTAAAGCCAAAATTAAAATTCCAAGAAATACCTGAGCTGACAGAGGGCATTTTTGGGGGAGCTTTGTGGGTTTTTTTGGAGCCAATCCATCGGCCTGGCTTTTCCTCTTCTTCTCCCACTTGGAAAGGAGTTTGGAATCTGCCTCCTGGGTTTTTTTTGGGAGCTGCTGAGTCATGAGTTTGGGGAATGGGGTTATGGAGAGGACGGGCGAGGCTCTGGGAGAAGGTGGAGTGTTGGGAGAGCCTCCAAAATACCCAATTCCATCATCCTGGGAAGTTGAGGACCCCCAAAAAATCAAGTTTGATCGTCCTCGGGAGGGTGATATTCCCCCAAAAATCCAATTGCGTTGTCCTGGAATGATGGGAAACTCCTCAAAATTGAATTGTGTTGTCTTGGAAATGGGGGAGGGACCCCCCCAAAATCAAAATGCATCATCCTGGGAGGATAATGACCCCCAAAATTGAATTAGATTGTCTTGGGAATACATTTGGCCCCCCAAAAATCAATTTTTATTATCATGGGGTGGGGGATAATCGCCCCCAAAATCAACTTTAGTCATCCTGGGAGGCTGATACCCCCCAAAAATCAAATTACATAATCCTAGGAGGATAACGACCCCCCCAAAATCCAGATTGTTTTGTGCTGGGAAGGCGACACCCCCACAAAAATCAAATTCCATCAACCTGGGAGAGCAGTGATGGCCCAAAAATGGAATTTCACCCCCCCAAATTGAAATTCCAGAAGGTGACATCACCCCAAAAATCAAATTGCATCCCCCTGGGTACGATCAAGACCCCCCCCAAAAAGTTAAATTCCAGCATCCTGGAATTCCATGTCCCCTCCCCTCGCTGCAGAGCCGCTCCCACCGCGGGATAAGCAGGTTCTGGGGAGGTTTTTCCCTCCTGGATTTGCAGGGCCCGACGTGTCCCTGCAGCCGAGGGCTGATGACACACAAATACCTGCCTAATTAGTATTCAGGCGGTTAATTAGCTAATGGGGATTAACTCGCCCGTCCTGCGGGCGGGAATTGCCGCTGGAGCTCTTACCCATTCCCGGGATGGGATGGGATGGGATGGGATGGGATGGGATGGGGTGGGATGGGGTGGGATGGGATGGGATGGGATGGGATGGGGTGGGATGAGGGGCAGAGCCCACCCCGTTGGGAGTGACCCCTCTCAGGGGTTTGAATGAAAGGAAAGTTTTGTTCCCTGGGGTTTTCCTGCACCCAAAAACCCACCCAGGTGGGCCCGGGGAGGGGAAAACTCACCTTGGGGAAAATCATTAATTAAATTAATTGATTAGTAGTGGAATGACAGCTCAGGGAGCAGCCCACGGGATGGGATCTTCCTCCTCCATCCCGAGTGGGATTCCTGGAGCCCCTCACCCAGCCCGCGGCCCACATTCCTGATTAATATCACAACAAGGGGATATTAAACCCATTTTATATATACATATATATATATATATATAAACCCCATTATTTATATATATAACCCATTATACATATACATAACCCATAATATATCTCTATATAACCCATTTTGAGATATATACACACATAATATATAATTTATATATAAAATAAACATAACACTTCAGATATATTTATATAAAATATATAAAATACATATAAAAAGATACCTTCTATATAATATAGAAGGTATAATATATATGTTACATATACACATAACCACCTTCTAAAACAACCCGTAATATATCTATTTATAACCCATTTTAATATATATTATAACCCATTTAAGTGTATGTACATACATGGTATAGAATATATGTTATATATAAAAATACATAATGCATAATATGTATTTATATAAAGTATATAAAATATATAAAATATACGTAAACATAGATAATATATAATATAGAAGATATATTAGATACATTTTCTAAATATATTCTCACTCTCCTAAAAACCCCATAGAATATATATAACCCATAATATGTCTATATATTATAATATATTTTTTCACATATATATTCACATATAAAATACATATTATATATGTGAGATATAATAGATATGTTTAATATATGTATATTCCCACCCTCTAAACCAACCCATAATATACATCTATAACCCATTATATATAATCCATAATATATTAAATAACAAACCCATTATATATATTTTAGACATTTGATATAATATATTTTATAGAGAGAGAATATGCATGATGTACAACATATATTTATATATTATATATATAAAATATACATTATACATAATATGTAAGGTATAATACATATATTTCATATAGATATTCCCATCCTCTAAAACAACCCATAATAGAGAAGCCATAATATATATAATACATAATATATAACCCCCATCATATATATATTTATATACCATATAATATATATTTTGTATATAAAATATACATAATGTGTAATATATATTTTATATATAATATACATTATATAGAATATGTAAGATATTATATATATGCTTTTTATATATATCCCTGTTCCACCCTTTTCCTCCCTCATCCACTGTTTTCCCCACCCTATTCCACCTTTTTTTCTCCTTTTTCCACCCTTTTTCTTTCTGATCCTCCTTTTTTTCTCAGTTCCACCCTTTTTTTTTACTCCCTAATCCACCTCTTTTTCTTCCTAATCCCTCTTTTCTCTCCCCATTCCACCCCCTTTTCACCTTGTTCCACCCATTTTCACCTTGTTCCACCTTTTTTTCTCTCTGATCCACCCTTTTCCCACCCTGTTCCACCGTTTTTCTCTCTGTTCTCCCTTTTTTCTTCCTGTCCCACCTTTCCCCCCTTCCACCCTTTTTCTCCCCATTTCACCTTTTTTTCTCCCTATTCCACATTTTTTCTCCCAGTTCCACACTTTTTGTCCCTTTCCCACCCTTTTTTTCTCTGTTCCATCCCTTTTTCTCCCTATTCCACCCATTTACTTCTTATTCCATCTTTTTTTTCCACTATCTAATTCACCCTTTTTCTCCCTATTTCACCTTTTTTTCTCCTGGTTCCACCTTTTTTTGTGTCCCTAATCCAACTTTTTTTAAAGTCAATCCAGTCTTTTTCACCCTTATCCATCCTTTTCTCCCTATTCTACCTTATTCTCCCTATTCCTCCCTTTTCCTCCATAATCCATCTCTTTTTTTTCTCCCTATTTTATTTCTTTCTCCCTGTTCCACCTTTTTCCTCCCAGGTGAAGAAAACCCCAGGAGCTGAATCCCAAAAACTCAGCAACTCCCCCCAAAAATTCCCCCTGTGGGATCCTCCACCCCATGGGAACGAGGTGAAATAAAATCCCAGAATTAATCCCAAAATTACCCAAACAAGGATCATCCCTGTAAATGCCATTATTTGCTCATTATCACTAACAATTAATTACTGTCCTAAAGCTCCACAGCTTCCCAAGAGATAAAAAAACACACTGGCACATGGGAATTATTGCATTATAATATTATGAGAAAGGGGGGGAAAAAATCCTTTTTCCTGCTATTTTGGCCATTTTGGGACATCCAAGGAGGTTTTATAAAATGGGAAAACCAGGATTATATGCCTATATATATATATATATATATAAAATTATCTTTATATTCATCTTTTTCTTTCTTCCTGGACAAGGACTGGGAATCCTCGGGCATGAACGAAGGGAAAAGGGATTTTTTCCCCCATCCTCTTCCCATGGATTTCAGCTCCAGCTCCGTTGGTTTGACACTCCCAGCTCCTGCTGTGACTCACGGGTTATTTTTAGCCCCGACCTCTTTTCTCCCCATGTTTTCATCCACCTCGTGGTGCCCTAAAAATGCAAAACGAGGGATGAAAAGCCAAACCCGCCTTGGGAAGAGCTGGAGCTGGGGGGTAATTCCCCCCTTTCCATGGAGAAACCAGAAATTCCCTTCATTTCCCTGTTTAGTGGTTGTAAAAGCCAACAAAACCAGGGCGGTTCAGGACAAGGAAGAAGTCACTGCCTGGACTGGAAAACTTTTGATTTATTAATTGGGATAAGTGAAATTGTAATAATTGATTTGATTTGGATTGGTGTTCCTGCTTTTTTCGGATGGGAAGCGTTTCTCCAGCTCGCTCTAACCCAGGGACTGGGGGGTTTAATGCACTTTAATCCCGGCCTAACCAATCCTGAGGTTTAACTAATCCAGGTTTAAGGATAAAAAGTGAAATCCAAGGAGATCCAGCTGTTAAATCCAGATATTAAGGGAGCTTTGGTGTCTCTAGGATTGATGGGGTTGATCCCAGTGACTCCAAGAAGGCTCCAGGAGCATTGCCTGGGTTTTGGGAGCAGCACAGAATCCCAGTGGAAAAGCCAAGTCAGGGCGTTTTGGGACTGAAATCCCAGTGGAAGTTGTGCCCAACCCGCTGTGGTGACAAATCCCGCTTCCGGATGGACTTTATCCCCAGTTTCGTCACCTGGGTTGATGTTTTTCCAGCTGATCCGACTCTGGCTCATCCCACACCTTCAAAGAGCCTCAACTCCAAGAAAAAACACCCTGGATTGACCCAGTTCATGGAATGTTGGTGGGATCACCAGGAGTGTGTCCGGGTAGATGTTGGTCCAGCTGTTGGGGGCTGGGGTTGTGGGACTGGAATTACATGCTCCTGAATATTTTTTCATGATTTTTTAGGAACTGGGAGGAATTGGGATAGTGGAGCTCTGGAAATCCCATTTTTTTTAGGATTTTTGACTGGGCTTTGAAAGGGGAAACCCCCAACTTTTGGCTCAGGGAATTATTTTGAAGTTCCTTGGGGCTCAAATACATCACAGGACATTGGGAATGTTAAAACATATTCCCCCCTGGAGTGGATTAATTCCATCCCAAGGATGCTCAGCACTGGGGTTCAACTCCTTAAGTTTTCCCTAATTTTTCAGGGATAATCCAGGATTTTTGGTTCATGAGTCCCAGCAAAGCCAAGTTCCCTTCCTTGTTCCATCCAGCGATGCTGGTTTTGTCATCCCTGCAAACATTAAACATTGCTGGAAAGGTGATTCCAGCCTGGACTTTGCCTGAAAAAAATGGGAGCTGTGCCCGAATCGCCCTCCCCAAATCCTGTTAGTGGCATGTCCGTGTCCCTGGTGTTCCTGGTGTTCCCGAGGGTGGGACCTGGGGTGGGATGGGAGGGGCCAGGAGATAAGGAGCTCGTCACCACGGGCTGATGTGACAAAGGGCTCGTCCCGACAGTGACAATCACTGAGGTGGTTGATGTGGGGCAGGGATCTGTCTGGGAGCCCGGATTTCCTCGTCTGCTGGGAATGACGTTGGGAGAAATCCCGACTGCCACGTGGTGGGGGTGGGGGGTGTGTGTGTGTGTCAGGAGTCGGAGACGGAATCTGTGCATGGAACAGGGTGAGGATGGAGAGGCTGAGCCCATCCCTGTGTCCTGGACACCCCTCGAATCCCTGAGCCCACCCCTGTGGCCTCAATCCTCAACACTCAAGGGATCCCATGGAGAAGCTGAGCCCATCCCTGTGCTCCCTGTGCCCCGAGCCCATTCCCATGGCCCTGGCTCTCCACCACAACTCGAATCCCATGGAGAGGCTGAGCCCATCCCCGAGCTCCTTTGTCCTCACCCATCGCTGTGTCCTCTGTCTTGGACACAACTCCTCTCTCCCTGAGCCCATCCCTGTGTCCTGGATCCCGGACACACTCACATCCCTGAGCCCACTCCCTGATTCCCTGAGCCCATTCCCTGATTCCCTGGGCCCATCCCTGATTCCCTGGGCCCACCCCTGATTCCCTGAGCCCATTCCCTGATTCCCTGAGCCCATCCCCGTTTCCCCCAGCCCATCCCCGAGGCCTCCGGCCTCCCCCTCCTCCCCCTCCCCGTGTTATTTTAACCCTTTTCCCCGGAGCAAATCCCCCTAAATCCCCTCCAGCCCCTCGGCCCCGCCGGGATTATCCCGCTCCGGCCGTTTCCCTCCATCAGCATTCCCGCGGCGCCGGGAGGGTCCCGCCGGGAATTGCCGAGTCGGCAAAACCCAACCCGGCTCCCTTGGGATGGGCAAAACCCGGGGGAAAAGGGGCAGGGATGGATCCCATGGATATTTAATGGAATTTGCAGGTGAGGAGTTGCCTGGGATGGCCAAATTTGGGGCAAAGTCTGGTAGATTTAGGAAAGAAAATTAATATTTTTTTTAATTGGCCCAATTTTTTCTTTTTTAGTGCTTTTGAGTTTTGCCCTTTTTTTGGTGCATTTTGCCTTTTTTCCCCCTTTTCTTATTTTTTGTGCATTTTTCCCTTTCCCCTCCATTTTTTCTACATTTAGGTGCAAAATTTGCGCTCTTTTCCCCTTCTTGCATTTTTCAAAATAATATTTGTGCAATATTTTGCATTTTTTCTTTCTTCCCCCTTATAAAACTCCTATACATTTTTGTGCTTTATTCTTCCTTGCCCCCTTTTTTATTTCCCCCCTTTTCTCCTCAATTTTTGTGCAGCTTGTTATTCAAGTTTTTTTTTTAAATTTTCTTTCCCATTTTTATATTTTCTGTGCGATTTCTTCCCATTTTTGTGTGGTTTTTTGTGCTTTTTTTTCCAATATTTATGATTTTTTGGGGTGCGTTTTGGTACATATTTTGTGCCCACACAGGTGAACAAACCCTTGCACGCTCACGTAGAGCCCCTTGCACGCTCACACCCGTGCAAATAGCACATGTACACACGTGTGCCCCTTGCACACTCACGCGTGCACACCCTGGGATTGTCACACGTGTCACAAGGTCCCTTGCGCACTCACATGTGCACACGCAGAGCCACACGCGTGTGAGCACAGGCACGGCTGTGCTTGCACACTCACAGGTGCATCTGTGGCCCCTCGCACACTCACACGTGCGCACACTCATTTGCACACTCATTTGCACACTCATTCAGACTCATTTGCACTCACGCTCACTCGCACACGTTCGCACGCTCATTCACCCTCACACTCATTCATTCCCACGCTCATTCACTCCCTCGCTCGCCCACCCTCGCACTCCCACGCCCCCCACGCGTGTAAACACTCCCCCCCCCACACCCACTGCGCACGTGCACGCGCACGTGCCCCTCTCCCACCTCTCCCCCCACACCCCCTCCCCTCTGCAGCCCCCTCCCTCCCCTCCCCTCCCCTCCCACCCCTCCCCCACCCCACGTGCGGCCCCGCACGCGCCGCCGCCCCCGCGCGCCCCCTTCCCACGCCCCCATTCACGGCCCGCTCCGAGCCCCGCCCACTCCCCTGTTTAACCCCGCCCTCGCCCCGCCCCCAACCCCAACACCGCCCAATGGGCGCTGCCGCGGGCCCGGCCCCGCCCCCGGGCTCTTAAGCCGCTCAATGCCCGGGCGGCGGCCGCGCCTCCCCGCTCCGCTCCGCGCCCTGCGCCCTGCACGGCCCTGCACGACCGGCCCGCCCGGACCCGCCGCAGCGCCCGCCCGCCCGCCCCGGCCCCGCCGCACGGCCCCGCCATGGACACCGGCAGCAGGTGAGCCCCGCGCCGCTCCCCCCTCCTCCCGCCCCGATCCGCGCTGCCCGCGTTACACAACGCGCCGCCCGCCGCCCCCGCGCGGCCCCGCAACCCCCGCGCACCGCGTCCCGGCCGCGCTCGGGCTTTGCGGTGCGCACACCCCTTCCAAAAAACCCTGGGAACTCCCCCCCAAACACACACACACACACACGGAGAATCGGGCTCGCGGCGCCCCCGGCAGCCGCTTCGTGGGATCCCCTTCCGCCCGGTCCCCCCCTCCCTCCGCTCCGTTCGGGATGCGGAACTGAGAAGGAGCGACCCAAAAAAAAGGGCCCTCTTGGCCCCGTTCCCGACGCGGGGAAAGGGACGCAAAAGGCCGGGAAGGGCCGAGGTGGTTTGGGGGGACCGAGGTTGGGGATCCCCCCCCCGGATACTCCCCGGACCTCCACAGTGTTGGGGTCCGGCCGCGGCACATCCCGCCGGCAGCTCCTGACCCAATTCCCATGGATTTGTCCCAAAATTGGAGTTATGAAATGATCTGAACCCCTCCCGGCCGCTCGGCAGCTGCCGGGATCCCCCATCACCCCTTCCCCCTAAATTATTTAATTTATAATTAATTTGGGGAGGGGGATTAAAGCCCGAAACGATCCCGGTGATTAATTCCAGCAGCTCGCTGCCATCACTTGCCTCATCCCAATCCCCAAAACATTCCCGTCCCCCAAAGTATTCCCGTCTGGGAATGGCTGGGATAAATCCAACTTTTTTTTTTTTTTTTTGGACAGAGAGTGCGTAAGGAAATTGAAAAATTGGCTCCGTGGCAGCACAAAGTGCAATTAAACGCCCAAATCGTGATTTGATCCTCATTAAAAATGTGACGGGAACGATCCCTCTTCTTTTTTTTCCCCTAGAAAACAACTCCTTGATTTCCCTCCCCCCCCCCATTTTTGGAGCGTTAAACCCACCATTTTTTTAAATTTAGTGGATATTTTAATATATTTTTTAATTTTTAATGATTTTATTCCCAGCCGGCTGGCTCCCAGCGCCTGTTTTCCGGGATGAGTGGTGGGATTGGGGTGGGAGCTGGGAACGTGCCGGCCGGCAGCGCTCTGATGGGGGCAGGAATTAAACACAAATTTGGTCTCAGATCCAAGAAATCCGACGCACTTAACTCCCGACTTCCCAAATGGATTCGGAGCTGCGTTCCCGCTGCTTTTCCAGCTCCGTAACCCCCCCACCTCCCCCCGCTCGGCTGGATTTGGGTTAGAAATGATTAATTTGGGCAAAGGTAATTAATCGCTGGGATGATTTACCGAGCGCTGATGGGCGACGCTTCCAGCCAGACGGTGTTTTGCATGGAAAAAAAAAAAAAAAAAAGGATTTTTTATGGAAGCAGCCGGCGCTTGGGATGCCGGAGGGGGGGCTGGGAAAATGGGGAACAAACCCACCCTCCCGCCTTTATATTTATTAATGAATATTTTTAATCGAGAATGGGCTGGTTTTTTCTTTTTTTTTTTGCACATTCCGGGTGTTTTTTCCGGCTCATTCCATGCAAAAAACATCTCCCGGGCTTGTCGCAGTTGCAAAACTCGCCGGGATCGTGTGGCCGTCCCTGGATGACCTTTAAGCAAGGAACTAAATAAATAAAAAATCAGATTCTGCCGCTCCGCCGCTGCTTCCCATCCCCCCACCGTGCTCTCCAGCATCCCGAATTCCCCCTAAATCGCTCCCAAATTCCCCCTAAATCCCCCCAGGGCCGCTGTCCCCCGCCAACTTGTCCAGCTGCAAATCCCCTCCCGTGGGTTTTTCCAGGTTTTTGGTGGGGGTAGGAGTTTTTCCTGGGCTGGGAGGCAGCTCCAGCCGTGTTATCCCTGTGCCCTCCTCATTCCCAGGAATGTGGAAATGGGCGTGCAAGGGGCTCTATCCCATCCCTGTATTCCCCCATCCATCCCAGGACTGCACCTTGCAGGAGCAGCTGCTGGGATGCTCCTTAAATCCTCATGGAATGTTTTCTGTGGGGTCTTTGTAAGGTGGATTTTCCCCCAAATTCCCTCCTAGGACGCATTTTTTTAAATATTATTTTGATTATTTAAGGAGTTGTTCATTTTTCTGGCTCCACGAGGCAGCAGCATCCCAAAATCCTCCATGGCTGAGTGAAAAAAACACTGGAATTTCGTCCTGGGACACTTTTTTCAAAATATTATTTTTAGGGAATTAATAGTTTCCTTGTTCCATGAGGAGGCAGCATCCCAAAATCCTCCATGCTGGAGTAAAAAAACATTGAGAGATCCTCCTGGCATCTTTTTTTCCCCCTATAATATGACTAATTTGCTTTTAAAGGAATTATTGATTCCTGAGACAACCAGCATCCCAAAAACCCCTCCAAATCCTTCTGCACTGGAGTAAAAAAAAAAAGTTGAAATTCCCTTCTGGGACACCTTTAATATTATTTTAGAGGAATTATGAATCGTTCCATGAGGAGCAGCATCCCCAAAATCCTCCATTCTGGAGTAAAAAAAAAAAAAATTGGAATTCCCTCCTGGGCCATTTTAAGATATCATTATCTTAATATTTTAATATTATTATTATTTTGCTTTTAAAGGGATTATTCATTCCCTTGATCCGTGAGGTGAGCTGTATCCTGAAAGTTCTTCAAGGCCATATCCCAAAAGTCCTTCCAGGCCAGAGGATAAAATAAATGGGTTAAAAATAGAGTTGTAAAGCCCAAGGCAGCAGATTTGGGGGGGCCCCTGTGACACCCCCCCCTCCATCAACCTCCCCAGAGCTTCCGCCTTGGAGCCTGGGGAGGAAGCAGGAAACAGCAAAAGGGAAAACAAATCCCACCAGTTGAATCCAATTCCAGCTTTCCTATAAAATACAGGAGTTATTAGGGACAAACCCAGGAGTTTTGGGTCTGCCCAGCCTTCAACAAGTTGATTTTATGGCAATAAGAGGCGGAATTTGTCCCAAAATTCCCTATAAAGCTGCTCTTTTTTTTTTTTTTTCCCGCACAAGGAGTTAAAAAATCCTGCCCTCGGCCCCACGTGGGGTTTGGCAGGAGCTGCCCGGGCAAAGCTGCCCTTAAAAATCGACTTTTCCTTTTATTTAATTATTTTTTTTGCCCCCAAACTTGCCTTTAATGGTGAAGTTCAAACCGAAAGGCTCCGGGATGGGAGCGTGTTTGGAATGGGAAGGGAGCGGGAGGAGCTGACTCACCGTGACCCTACTCGGGAAGAGCCTCCAAAAAGCAATTTTTTTTTTTTCCCTGCCAGTTTTACCCTTTCACCTCTTCAAACTGCTGGAATTTCATCCAAACACAGTTTTTTGGTTTTTTTTTAAGCTGGGATTTTCCCCCAAAATCTGATTTTTCTGGGGCTGGCTCCGAAAAAAATTCTCTTTTTCCTGAGTCAAAATGAAATAATTGATTTAATTTGATTTTTTTTTTTGCTGTGGGAGCTCCAAGGGGTTGTTACCTCTGCCTTCCCGGAGCAAAGTTCATCCTGGCTGTGCATCCCTATCCCTGGAGCTCCATGACTCACCTGTGTGCTCACCTACGTGTTGCTTTCCAGAGCCTTCCTTTGACCAGGAAAAGACAAAATCAGCCCCCCTGAAAATTCGGGATGATCCTTAAAAAGCGAAGGAAAATCACCCAAACCACAAAAATTCCCTCCAAATCCCCCCAATCCCTTGTTTTTTAGCAGCATTTATCCAAGCACAAGGTGTTCTTGCCGTTCCCAGTGTTGCTTGTCCCGGTTTTTTGAGGGATGGATGAGCTCAGAATTGGAATTTTGGATTTTTTTGGGGGACCTTTTCCCGTGGTGTTGGTTTTGTTTTTTTTTTGGGAATACCACCAACTTCCCAGCCTGTTTCTGGCCTCCCAAACGTGGTGTTTTCTGCTTGGGGGTGGATTTATTCCAGAGCACCGACCAAATCCAAGTGCCAAAAACCTCCCTGATTAGTTGTGTTGGGGCCAAGCCTAATTAATGAGCTTCATTAACGGGCCTGGCTCCATTCCCTCTGCTTTTTCCCTGGGAACTTTCCCGTGGAGGGAGGCGATGGCCGGAGCGGCAAGGTCAGGGAGCAGCATTAATTCCATTATTTATTTATTTAAAAAAAAAAAGGAGGAAAATGGGTCTTAAATATTAAAAAAATACCCTTTTTTGGGGGAGTTGGAGTTGCCTCTCCTGGTTCAGGTGGGATCTGAGGCGTGAATCCCTTGGGAATATGAATCCAAGAGGCCACAGGAGCATCCTTGGGGTGACGGGTTGGTCCCCAGGGGAAACCTCCCTTCAGCCCCCACCCCCCAACCCCTCAAATTAAGGGGCTTATAAATTTCACGTGGCTCATCCCAAAGCTGATTAGGTGGGAATGTCGGATCCTGGTTCCAGTGCCGGGACAATCTCCTGCCCGGGATAATTGGGCCGTTAACGAAGGTGGCCCAAGCGCTGCCCTGCCCTGACCCCGCTCCCGAACAAGGCTCCGATTGTTGCTCCGGCTCAGGCGGCAGCGAGAGGAGGCTCGGGAAGGCTTTGCCAACTAACCGGGATTTTTGCTCGGCGACTCCTAATTAGGATCCCGTGGAAAAACCTTCGTTAGCGGCACCCGGAGCGTCCCCGGAGCGTGGGGAAGGCGGAGGCCCCGCCGTGGCCCCAAAAAACCAGCCGGGGCTGGAGCGGTGCCAGGGGTCACGTGGGGGCTCCGAGGGGACCCTGTGAGCCCAGATAACGCCTCCCGCCCACTCCGGAGCTCAAATTCCTGGAAGCCCCAAAACCAGGTCCTTTCCGACCCCCCCAAAATGATATTTTTGAAGTTACTCCATTCACCCCTCAAGCGCCTACAAAAAAAAAAGTGAGTTTTGTCTTTTCTCTGGGATATTTGTGCTCGCCGCCTTCCCTGGGAATGCTCTGGTGTGGGAAGGATCCTGGGTTTAACCCCTATTCCCTGTTTTCCCACAGATGACGGCCCGCCTGATGCTGGCTGTGGGAGGAGCAGTGCTGGGCTCCCTCCAGTTCGGCTACAACACCGGTGTCATCAACGCCCCGCAGAAGGTGAGCGCTCCCCCGATTTCCTCCAGTGGGAAATTCCAGCCCTTCCATCTCAAAATTCCACCCCCCCCTTCCCTTCCCGTGGTCCGAGAACAAACCGGGATCCGCTGCCAGCCCGGCTAAAATAGTACATCCCGCTAGGCAGCTTATGGCTCTAATGGGATTTGTGAGGGAGCTGCTGTGCTCCGGCCTTTCCCGGGAGATTTGGTTTCCTCCCTGCCTGGCATTTTTGTTGGGAAAGAGCCCGGCAGCGCCGCAGGATGCGCTCCGGGTGCGGCCGGTGGAACTTTTCACCTCGGCTCTCAGCAAAGGTCTGGGGGTTAATTAGGGCTTGAGTCACCTCAAGTGGCTGCTCCGACGGGATCCCGGAGTTCTGCATCCCGGGAGGAGCGGGGGTTGGCTGGGAAATGCCAGGAGGGAGTTGGCCCATCCCCTGATGTAGCCCACCCCCCCTCAGCCACTGGAGATCCGTGGAAAACATGAGCTTCTCCCAGATTTGGTGGCTCTCTGAGGTGTTAAAGGCTTGGGAAAGTTAGCTTGGAATTCCCGTGTGGCGCTCGTGGCATTCCCTGGCTCGGCTCCTGTGCTGGGATGAGGTGTGGGGGGACAACCTGGCAGGAGTGGAGCCGTCCCCAGGCAACACCATCCCGAGGAACTGAGCCCATGGAGCAGAGTTTGATCCCATCCCAGGGATTGGCTGTGGAATGTGGCCTCACACACTGAAAGAACTCCTGGCGGGAGAGAAGACCCTGTGGAAAAACTGCCCAGACCCCACTGGTGGAGGAAGAGGAAAAAAGCCGGGAATTTATTGAAGGTGTTGCGTTACATGGTGTTGAATCCTGGGATTCCACGTGGCTGTGGAGCCCACCCAGCTCCCACAGCTTGGAGGCATCATCCTGCTGAGGTATCCCAATCCCTGGTCACCTTCCTCTGGATCCATCCGACCTCGTAACGTCCATCCCGGAATGCTGTCGATCACTCTCCTCCGGAGCCGGGCAGTGGGAGCAGTGCTGGAGCCCTCGGAGCTGCAAAATCCCTGGAATCGTGTTGAGCAGCTGCTCCCTGGCCTGTGCCCTGGTTTTCCTGAGCCCTGGCACTGTGGGAAGCGGGAATGCTGGGATTGCCACCCTGCCTGGAGCCCCATCCCAGGAGAAGCGTCGTTTCCCTGCGCTGAAGGATTTGTCTCCGTCCTTTCCCAGCCTGCAGCGCTGGGGGACATGGGCAGGGATCATGGAAAGTGGGAGCTTCCCGTGGGACTGAGCTCTGGAGCCCCCAGCCAAGCCAGACACCCCTGATGGGAGTTGCTTCAGTTTTCCTCCTGATTTTTGGGATGAATCCTGTGGTTTGGGGCCAGGATTCTACCTGTGTTAGGGAAGGATTCAGGATGCTCCATGTGGGGGCACGAGGAGAGGCAGGATGAGGGTTTTCCTGGAGGCAGGATGTGCTGGACATGGGGCTGTGGAACATTAAGGGCCCCCATTAAGGATAGGGAAGCAGTGGGATGCAGGATTGGGATGGAAACCTCTCAGGGTGCAGGATTGGGATGCATTGGAATGGGGATGGGGATGCATTGAGGTAAACTGGGATGCAGGATTGGGGTTGGGATGCAGGTTGGGGTGCATTGGGATGAACTGGGATATGAGATGTGGGTTGGGATGCAGGTTAGGAATGCACTGGAGTGCAGGATTGGGATGCATTGGGATAAACTGGGGTGCAGGACTGGGTTGGGATGCAGGATGGGGATTCACTTGGATAAAGTGGTGTGAAGGATTGGGGTTGGGATGCATCAGGACTGGCATGGGAATGCGCAGGGATGCAGCACTGGGATGCACTGGGATACATTGGGGCACAGGATTGCGATGCACCGGGATTGGGATTCCTTGAGGAGCAGGCTGGGGATGCATCCAATGCTCTGCTGAGACGAGAGAGAAGCCAAAAATTCTCCAAGTTTTGAGGAAGCCAAATTAATTTTTTTTTACCCTTCTCCCTTTAAACTCATTTTTCATCTCCTCCTCTCCCCTCAAAAAATTGGGCTCTTCCACATAATCTCATTTTTCAGGAGGAAGGGGCAGGAGATGCCGTCCAGGTGTGATTTTCAGAGACCCTCTGGCCCCCACTGAAAGCCTGAGCCAGCCCAGGCTTCTCCAATAATCCTCTCAATTACTTATTTTGGGAATGCTGGGAAAAGAGAAAGAAGCATCCAAACCTCCAGGTGAAGCTGGAGGGAAAGAAACCTCACAATCATGAAAATTCTCCTGGTTCAGGTGCTTTGGAAAAGGAGCAACTTGAAAAAATAATGATATTATTGTAATTTTTAGCCCAGCCCAGGGTGTGCTTCTCCTGCTGCCTCTGCTGAGGCTCCCGGATTTGGGCTTGGATTGATGGGAGAGGTGGAAAGTGAAGCCAAGGGAAGTGAAGCCATGCCCAAGGGAATTGGGAATGAAACCCTTCGGAGCAGCGAGGTCTTGGAGCCACCCAATGTCCAGCAGAGCAGGGAATCTCCGCTCCTTCCAGCTGGGCTTGGTGGGGTGTGTTGTGGAGCCCTTTGCCGAGGTGATTTGGGTCTGGGTGACCCTTAAATCCTGGAATTCCAGAAGGATTTGGGTTGGAAGGGCCCTTCAAAGGGTCTCTTAGGCCAAGCCTTCAGCACGGGCAGGGAGAGGAATTTATGGAAGCTGTTGGCGATGGGGTGGCTTTAAAAAAGAGATTAAAAAGATACAAAGTGTATATGAAAACATGCAAAGTAGCTATAAAAAGATACAAAGTATATCTGAAATAACACAGTAGCTATAAAATATATCAAGTGTGTATAAAAATAACAGTATAAAAATAACAAAGTAAAATAAGGCAGTATATATGAAAGATACAAAAATGTTTGATATATACAAAAAATATACTATATATAAAATATGCAAAATAGGTATAAAATATATAATATATGTAAAATGGGCAAAATAGAGATGAAGAGGCATAGAATGGGCAAAATGTACGAAGCAGACAAAATATGTGTAAAATACACAAAATATATATATATCTATATATAATACCCACAAAAAATATATAGTACAGAAAATGTATATAAAATCTCTATAAAAAGATGTAAGAAATACAGGCAGGGTGATCTGTGAAGGCGGTGTTTCAAACCCAACACGTTTAGAAGTGCTCCAGAATCGTGGCAAAATAACGCGTTACGGAATTACCGCGGGGAAAAACCCCCCCGAAAACCCAATTCCAGGAGTGTCTCCAGGGGGGCCGGGAACGTTTCAGGACCTGCTGTTGGCGTTCCTGCCCTTCCTCTCGCTCTCCCTGTGCCGCCTCATCCTCGCCGGTGCCCCGGGGAGCGGCGTGACCTGCCCGTGCCCGGCGAGGCGGCAGCGGGGTTTTGGCAGCGCCGAGCGTGTCCCTCCCCGGGCAGGGCGAGCCCAGAACCCGTCCGGCCGCATTTCCCCCACGCATCCCAGCAGGTCCCTCCCTGGGGCTGGAGCCGAGCCCCGGCGGCTCCCGCTGACGCATCGTCTTGTGAGCTGAGGTGGCCGAGCCCTCGTGGCTGTGCCGGCGGCACGGGGTGGGTTTAACCCGGGCCGTGGTTTTTCTCCTGCCGTCTCCCAGGTGATCGAGGATTTCTACAACCGCACGTGGCTGTACCGATATGAGGAGCCCATCAGCCCCGCCACGCTCACCACGCTCTGGTCCCTCTCTGTCGCCATCTTCTCCGTCGGGGGCATGATCGGCTCCTTCTCCGTGGGGCTCTTCGTCAATCGCTTTGGGAGGTGAGCACAGGGCCTGGTGGGTCTGTGGTGGATCCATGGTGGATCCGTGTTGGATCCCTGTTGGATCCCTGGCAAAACTGTGGCGGATCCATGGTGGATTCATGATGGATTCTATGGTGGGTCCCTGGGGGATCCGTGGTGGACCTCAGTGAAGGGAATTTGTGCAGCCTCACCCCACCCTGGCATCCCACTAGGGTGGATTTGGGCACTCCCTGCTGCCCAGGGCTGACGTTGAGGGTTCTCCTGGTTGTTCCTTATGGTCCTTTTCCCGTCCCTCCCCAGACGCAACTCCATGCTGATGTCCAACATCCTGGCCTTCCTGTCGGCTGTGCTCATGGGCTTCTCCAAGATGGCTTTCTCCTTCGAGATGCTCATCCTCGGCCGCTTCATCATCGGCCTCTACTCTGGCCTCACCACCGGTTTTGTGCCCATGTACGTGGGCGAGGTGTCCCCCACTGCGCTCCGGGGGGCCCTGGGGACCTTCCACCAGCTGGGCATCGTCCTGGGCATCCTCATTGCTCAGGTGAGTGGTGGAGAGCTTTCTATGGGAGGCGTTTCCTCTGGTTTTGTCGCTGATGCTCAAAAGGTCTGCGGGGATGAGGTGCTGCAGGTCTGCATGGCCCTCCAGGCGGAGCTGGCGTGGGATGGTGGGAGCTGGAGCTCAGCAGGAGCAGGGTGGGATGGTTGGAGTTCAGTCAGGGGCAGGGTGGGATGGTTGGAGCTCAGTAGGGGCAGGGTGGGATGGTTGGAGCTCAGCAGGGGCAGGGTGGGATGGTTGGAGCTCAGCAGGGGCAGGGTGGGATGGTTGGAGCTCAGCAGGGGCAGGGTGGGATGGTTGGAGCTCAGCAGGGGCAGGGTGGGATGGTTGGAGCTCAGCAGGGGCAGGGATGCCATGGGATCTGAAGGTTTGGGATGGGCAGCACCCGGATATGATGCCTGTTGGCTGCCTGGAAGCAGCACAGCAGCTGTGTCCCCACAC
The DNA here is from genome assembly GCF_022539395.1 of Myiozetetes cayanensis. NCBI lineage: Eukaryota > Metazoa > Chordata > Aves > Passeriformes > Tyrannidae > Myiozetetes > Myiozetetes cayanensis. The sequence goes on along the minus strand of NW_026087499.1, from coordinate 5,959,884 downwards.
AGTGGGTGTCCCAGCACCCACAGGCAGCAGAGTTGGGTCCAGCTGGGAAAGGGTGGCTCAACCCTTCCTGTCGTTCTCAGGTGTTCGGTTTGGACCTGATCATGGGAAATGACACGCTGTGGCCGCTGCTGCTGGGCTTCATCTTCGTGCCTGCCCTGCTGCAGTGCATCATCCTGCCCTTCGCCCCCGAGAGCCCCCGCTTCCTCCTCATCAACCGCAACGAAGAGAACAAGGCCAAGAGTGGTGAGTGACCCCTCCCCGAGCCTGTTCCCCAGCCCTGGAGGGTTCTTGGCTGCTCCTCACCCCACCTGTCCCCACCCCTCAGTCCTCAAGAAGCTGCGGGGCACGACGGACGTGAGCAGTGACCTGCAGGAGATGAAGGAGGAGAGCCGGCAGATGATGAGGGAGAAGAAGGTGACCATCATGGAGCTGTTCCGCTCGCCCATGTACCGCCAGCCCATCCTCATCGCCATCGTCCTGCAGCTCTCCCAGCAGCTCTCGGGCATCAACGCGGTGAGTCCCGGGGTCGCAGCGTATTCCAAGCTGGAAGGGACCCACAAGGATCAGGGAGTGCAGCTCTGGAGTGAACGGCCCATGTGGGTGACAAACCCACGGCCTAAGCTCGTTCAGGTTCAGGTTCAGGTCATTTCATCCACAACCTGGACTGTGTTGTCTCCAAGACCTGACTTGAGGTGCTTCCCTGCCCTTTGCAGGTTTTCTACTACTCCACCAGCATCTTCGAGAAGTCGGGGGTGGAGCAGCCCGTCTATGCCACCATCGGCTCCGGCGTGGTAAATACGGCCTTCACGGTGGTCTCGGTGAGTGTTGGCCCCCTGAGGTCTCACTGGGGGGAGCAGGGGCCCGTCCTGCAGGCTGGGCAGGTGCTGATGACGTGTCTCCATCTCCCAGCTGTTCGTGGTGGAGCGGGCCGGGCGCAGGACCCTGCACCTCATCGGCCTGGCGGGGATGGCAGGGTGTGCCGTGCTCATGACCATCGCCCTCACGCTGCTGGTGAGTACTGGGCACTGAGGGGACAGGTGGGCTGGGAGGAGGAGGAAGGACTTATCCTCCTCAGGGTGATGGCTGAGGTCCCAGAATTCTGGGAGAGAAGCCTGGTGGCTCCTCTGCCAGCACCAGCTGGCTGCTGCCTTGCCCTTCAGGTGCTTCATGCCCCTTCTCCACACTGACCTTCTCCCTCTCCCTTGCCCAGGACCAAATGCCCTGGATGTCCTACCTCAGCATCGTGGCCATCTTTGGGTTCGTGGCCTTCTTCGAGATCGGTCCTGGCCCCATCCCGTGGTTCATCGTGGCCGAGCTGTTCAGCCAAGGCCCCCGTCCCGCCGCCTTCGCCGTGGCCGGGCTCTCCAACTGGACCTCCAACTTCATCGTGGGGATGGGCTTCCAGTACATCGCGGTAATCACGGGGGGACCGTGGGGGGGAACAGGGGACACGGGAATCCAGGTGGCTGGAGGGGTTCTGGTGTCCCAGAGGCGTCCCAGGAATCTGGGGGAGTCGCAATCCCGCATGCCCAGGACTGGGTTGGTTCTGGAAGGACCCAGATCCCAGTTCTGGATCAGGGATGGAGGTGGTGTCTGGCCGGATCCTGATGATGGGTCCTGGCGGTGGATCCCTGTGCCAGACTCAAGTGCAGGATCCCATTGCTGTATCCTGCTGCCAAATCCAAGTGCTGAGTGCAGCTGCTGGATCCCAGTGCTGGATGTCGTTGCCAGATTTCAGTGTTGGATCCTGGTGTCAGGTCCTGGTGCTGGATCCCAGTGTTGGATCTCAGGGCCGTGTCCTTGAGCCCTGAAACCTGGGGAGAGGGATGGGGCTGGGACCTGGGGAAGGAGCAGGGATCCTGATGGATTATCCCAACTTGAGGTGTTCCATGAAAGCAGGACCTGGGTGGTCAGGGTGGTCACCAGCTGGTCCTTCAGCTGTGCTCCATCCCTCTGGTGAGTCCAGAGTGGGGAACGGAGCTGGGGAAGGGTCTGGAATGTTTGAGGGAGCTGGGGGGGCTCAGCCTGGAGAAAAGGAGGCTCAGGGGGGACATTCACACTCTCTGCAACTCCCTGTCTGGGGGGAGAGTTTGGACCTGGGACAGGACGAGAGGAAATGGCCTCAAGCTGTGCCAAGAGAAGGGTCAGGTTGGATTAGAAAATTCCTTCATGGAAAGGACAGTCAGGCAGGCACTGGCACAGCTGCCCAGGGCGGTGCTGGAGTCCCCATCCCTGCAGGTGTTCAGTGGACCTGTGGATGTGGCACTTGGGGACACGGTTTGGTGGTGGCCTTGGCAGTGCTGGCTCGATGGTTGGACTCGATGACCTCAGAGGGCTAAAGAACACCACAGTTCCACGATCTCCACCCCACCCCCCGCTCACCTTTTCCCCCTTTCCTCCCCAGCAACTCTGCGGCTCCTACGTCTTCATCATCTTCACGGTGCTGCTCGTGCTCTTCTTCATCTTCACCTACTTCAAGGTGCCGGAGACGAAGGGCCGGACCTTCGACGAGATCGCCTCGGGCTTCCGGCAGGGCGGGGGCGGCCAGAGCGACAAGACCCCGGACGAGTTCCACAGCCTGGGCGCCGACTCGCAGGTGTAACCGCTGGGGTGGCCGCGGGTGGCACCTCGGGTGGCACCGCCGGCGCCTCCGCCCCGACCCGCACGGGAGGGGGGGGGTTCTTTTTTTTTTAAAAAAAACACTTTGTACAGACCCCAGGCAGGAGGGATTGTGTGTGTGTGTGTGCGTGTAAGGGGGGTCCCACCCTCGTGTGCAGACGCCCCTTCCCGGCCTCCCCCCCCTCCACTGGTTTATTGGGGACAGACTGAGCTATTTTATTATTTTATTATTTTTTTTTTTTGGTGTTTGTTTGTTTGGTTGTTTGTTTTTCCTGGCTAGGAACGATTTTTATTTTATTTTATTCCGTAGCTGGTCTCGTGTCCAGGATTTCAAAGCCCCAGAGGGGTTTTCCAAACCCACCTGACTCGGCTTCCACCAGCAGGAAGGCGATTCCTGCTTTTTTTTTTTAATTAACGATGCGATTTTTGGGTTATTTAACGACGACAAAAATCATGGAGAGAGGAAGTTTTTAAAGCTGGAAGCTTATTTTTTAATGTTCTAATCATAGAGAAAAAAAACAAAAAACAAAAACCACCTAAATTGACTAAACTAAACCCAACGATTATTTAAAAAAAAAAACTTACAAAAAACACACAAAAAAAAAAACAACCCAAAACATCAGGAAAAACGAGTTACTTTCATTTTTTCAAGTCTCCTTGATTTCAAGCCCCGCGGTGGGTTCATGGACGGGGACCTCCCGCCCCGGGGCAGCGCGGAGGACGGAGCCGTCCCGGATGGATCGGTTGGAAAAGGTCAAGCCCAAGAGTCAAGCAGGCTCCTCTGCTCCGCCTGAATTCCAGCTGGGATGGGGAGGGGGGAGGTTGGAAACGGGAGAGGAGGGGTTGGAACGTGTTCTCGTTGAATTTTCGGGGTTAATCTTGGCAATATTTGCCCGACAGTGAAGCGCCAGCGGCAGCCGCACACGACAACATCCCACCATCCCCCTTCCATCACCACCCCCATCCTGGGACTCACCAAATTCCAGCACCGCATGGATTCAGCCGTTTCCTGCTCTGTGTATAGACTGGAAGATATTTATATTATATATATTTTTGTTCAATGGTTGTTAATAGTAGAATTTTAAGTTATAGTGTTTCTGATTTGACAAGCCAAGTACTGTAAATATTCTCGTATATTCACACTGTATAATGTATACAAAAGGTACAGAGAAAGGTTATAGTTTCTATAGCAACTAAGAGAAAAAAAGAAAAAAAAAGCTTGTACATGGTTAGGAAGACTTTTTTTGTATAGTTCTGCACTGTAGTTGTACCTATTGCACTGAATTTCAGGCTGTAGTATATTAAACAAAAAAAAAAACCCAAACAAAAACACGTGAGAAATACTGTCCTTTTCAAACAAAATTGAAAACACACACAGAAAAAAAAAAAAAAAAAAAAAAAAGAGCATTTCCCTGAGTGCAGCTGGTGTGGGAGAGCTCCTGGCACATTCCCAAAGCCACAGAGAAGGTTTTTGTTTTTTTTTTTTAATAGTATCTCTTTTTTTTTTTAATTTATTTGCCTGGTATGGAAGTGATGACACTTGACCACATGTGGAGGAAAATAAAGGTTGGGGAGGGGGGAACGGGGAGGGGGGGGAAGGAGAAATAAAAGTTTCTATAAAACCCCACCCCTTGCTCAGCTGGTCCCGACAGGGCCTCCGTGTGGGAGTGTGGGGTTTTTTTTTAAAACAAATCTCTACAGTGAAGTGCCAAGAGGAAGGTGTGTGGTGTGAACAATAAAGGAGAATGTTTGCAGCGACCCAGCCAGCCGTGTCCTGTGCCTTTATTTCGTGTCCTGTGCCAGTATTTCATGTCCTGTGCCTTTATTTCATGTCTTGTGCCTTGATTTTGTGTCCTGTGACTTTGTGTCCCATGCCATTACTAGGCATCCTGTGCCTTTATTTCATGTCCCGTGCTTTTATTTCAGATCCTATGCCCTTATTTCATGTTCTGTGCCTTGATTTCATGTCCTGTGCCAGTATTTCATGTCCTGTGCCTTTATTTCATGTCTTGTACCTTTGTTTCAAATGTTGTGCCTTGATTTTGTGTCCTGTGCCTCTATTTTATGTCCTTTGCCTTTATTTCATATCATGTGCCCTTACTTCATGCCCTGTGCCCTTATTTTGTGTCCTGACCCTTGATTTCATGTCCTGTGCCTTTATTTCATGTCCTCTGCCTCCTATATCCTGTTCTGTGCCTTGATTTCGTGTTCTGTGCCTTTATTTCACATCCTCTGCCTTTATTTCGTATCCTGCTTTTTTATTTCGTGTCCTTGGCCCCTTTTTTTCGTGTCCCCTGCCTTTATTTCAGCAGAGCTGGGCTTTCCCCTCCCCTGCCTTGCCCGGGATGGCTGCGCGTGTGGGGGGAGGTTTGGGCAGTGCGTGTCCCTGCAAAGCTTTTCCACCTCGGAACGACTCACCTGCTTGCAAAATACCTGCTCTGGGTGTAGGACCAGGTTTTAATTGCCTGGAGCAGCCTGGGCTGCGATCAGGGCAGGAGCTGGATGGAGCTTTCGTGCTCCGGGGACCCCAAAGCCGCTCCGAGCCAGGACCGAGCCCTTGGTCGTGTTCACAAGCACCAGGGAGGGAAGGAAGGAAGGAGAGAAGATGCTGCTGCTGCTCCAGGGATTTGGTTTTTCCCCCTGGAGCTGAGAAGGTGCCAAGAGCTGCAAGCCCGAACACTTTCAGGCAAAATCTTGGTCACTTCAGGCTTTTCTTTCTCGAAGCAGCTCTTTGCCCCCGAGGGCAGCGCTGGGCACGGCTGGGGGAGGAAATCGCTCTCGTCATGTCTTTTAAAGCTGCCCAGATTTTTGATGTGCCCGGGGCTCCTCTCCTCGCCTGTGCTGTTCCATTCCCGGCTCCAGGAGCTGCTCAGCCCCCCTCACAACCTTCATTTTCCCCCTGGTTTCGTGTTGTTGAATCCCCGGACCAGCCACGCTGCCCCCCCAAGGCTCAGCTTGGCCACGGAGCACCCGGGGGATTATATCCACAACCGAGCTCCAAATCCCCGGTGACCCAAATCCTCGGTGCCCTGGGGCATTGTGCCAGCAGGCACAGCCACCCCCCCCCGCCCCCCGGCTCCCCCACTCCACAGAGGGGGTCGTTCCAGCCCCCTTTGTGTCCCTCACCACATGCAGGTGGGTTTTCCAACCCTCCTGGTGTCCTCCACCCCACGGAGGTGGCTGTTCCAGCCCCTACAACATCCCCCCCACCCCACAGAGGTGGCTGTTCCAACCCTTTCCAACATCCCCCTTCCCACACAGGTGGTCGTTCCAGCCATGGACAGACCCGATGAGGTGGGAACACCCACCGGTATCCCCCGTAGGAGTTCTGGGTGTCTCCCACCTCTTCCCCAGCCCTGTGCCAAGCCCCCTGCCCAGTGTTCTTCCACCCCACAGACTGGGACGTGGCTGAACCCGCAGCTCTCCCTCCCCAGCAGCTCCAAGCCCTCTAATTGCTCAGGCCCCAGCTTGACGGAGCGTTTACAAAGCACACTTGACTCCAGCCCAGCAATTAAACACCCTCGTAAATCCTGCCCAGGAAAATGAGCCTTAATCGGGGCTTAGGGCTCAGCCAGGTTCCCTTCACCCCTTTCCCAGCCCCAGGGATCACATGCTCCGGCTGCTCCGGAGCCTTCCCAGGGCCCCACCGGCCCTTCCAAAGCAGGGTCACCCTGAGGGGCCTCTCTGGAGATTTTGGAACGGTGACATCAGGGGCCTCCTCCCCTTGAGGTTGGTGGTAGAGTTAAGGGAGTCCCAGCTCTCCACATTTCCTTTAGGGTGGAATCTCCAACTGGAGCCTTTTCATCCTTTCCCTCAGGGCTGCTCAGAGTCTCCCAGGCCCCTGGTGGTCTCCTCTGGGTGGAAGTTCTTCCAGAAGAAGAACAAACTAGAAGGGGAACAAACTCGCCCCTCAGTGCCCAGAGACAGGAGAGTCCTCAAAGCTCTGCAGAAAGGGGAAACTGAGCACCCTGGTCCAGTGGAAGGCGTCCAGGGTGGAACTGGATGAGCTTTAAGGTCCCTTCTACCCCAAAGCAGCCTGGGATTCTAGGAAGACTGGTTTGGAGATGGAAGGGGCTCTGCAGAGACCTGCGACACCTCATCAACCAGGTCCCTGGGAGCAGGTGCCCACCCTGCATCCCTCCCCTATCCCTCCACAGGATCTCCCTCACCAAACTGGAAGGCAAAGCCAGGAAACCAGCAACAAACACACCTGAGCTGCCCTTGGCTCCTGGCCAGCCCAGGTGAGGCCATGAGAGGCTGTTTGCTCACTCACAGCCCAGCCAACAATGATTTATTCATGGTGTGCTGGGGGTGCCTTTGTTTCTCACCCTGACAACTTCCAGAGGTGGAGCAGCACATGAAAGTTAACTCAGACCAAAGTGTTTACTTTCCAAAGAGTTTGGGACAGCCGGGGAACAAGAGCTGGGAAGAGGCAGCAGTGAGAAGGAGGGAGGGCTCGTGACGCCTGTGGTGTCCAGGAACCTTGGGAAGAGATAACCTGGCCAAACACCTGGATCTGGCAGAGCCAGTTCTTATTTTTTGTGGGAAAAGCTGGCATTAATCAGCTCCAACAGGTGACCGATGGTTTCTAGAGACTCTTGCTGGGGCAGCTCTTTGGCCAGGTCGAAGGCTTTCATCCCCACCTCCCGGGCCTGGAATGGGACAGAAGAAACACACAGGGATCGTCAGGAATTCGGCTTTTCTCACGGGTAAATACCTGCCCAGGCTCAGTGCAGGAGCAGCCTGGAGCAGATCCAGGCTCCCTTTTCGAGGTGACCTGTACAAGCTGCTTTACAGGAGAGCCTAAAGCTGCCAGATCTCATATTTAGGATCCAGTGGTGCAGACAGAAGAGATTATTGACCCCAGCCCCCCGTCCTGGACATCACCTCCCACCTCGTGTAGCTCATCTGAACATTCCCAAAGCTCTTTCAGGGAAAAAAAAAAACCAGTTGTATTGACTCAGTCTGAACTAAATCCCTCATTTTCCTCAGCATGGAACTAAATAATTTCCCTTGCTAGCTCCTCCAGGGATTAGACATTCTTACAATTACAAAGCTTTGTCTTCTTTCTAATTTGAATTTGTTTCCTTGTGTCTTGCAAACACTCCCATGGCTGTGGCTTTCTCTGAGACAATGAAGAGACCATTAATATTTCAACACAGTGTTTTGCACCATCTGTATTTTCCCTTCCCAAAACATAGGCAGGAGAAACTCAGGGTTTTTGAGCTGAGTCTGAAGAGAGGGGCCAGATTTCCAGATGCTCAGCACTTCCTCAAAATCAGTTCTTGGTAAGGCACAGAATTTACCACTCACCTCTGGAATTTTCAGCCAGAAAAATATGTGGGTTCAAATTCTAAACTGATTGACAGGCTGCAGTAGAGTAAACCCTGAACTCAGAGGAGTCTGGAGTGTAAGGTCCACGTCCTGCTCGCCGTGTGACACCTCACCTGATGTCTAAAGGCAGCCTGTGACAGGCAGTGACACTGCCAGGAGAGCCCAGGGAAAGGATGAACACAGAACATGTGGATAACCTGGATCCTATATCCTGGATAACTGCAGGACCTGCTGGGGATGGCAGGGAGCAAAACAGCTCCAGAGGGATTGTCAGCCTCTACAGGTCACAGAATCCCAGGATTGGGAGGGACCTTAAAGATGATCCATTTCCACTGCCCCAGGTTGCTCCAAGCCCTGTCCAACCTGGCCTTGGACACTCCCAGGGATTCAGGGGCAGGCACAGCTGCTCTGGGCACCCTGTGCCAGGGCCTCAGGGAAGCATTTCCCCCCCAATATCCCACCCAAGCCACGAGGTGCAGATCCCTGAGGCAGCTCCACGCTCTGTCCCCCATCCCTGCAGGGCTCTCATGGGCTCAGGAGATGTTCCAGGGGAACAAGCGTTCCAGGAGATGGGGTAACCCCCAAAAACACTTGGCCAACCCTTCCAGCCACAACTTACCTTCTCCAGATCCAGGCCCAGGTAGTGGAGCATGGCCAGGGCGTGCAGGACTTGGACTGTTTCCTCGGGGAGCTGCTGCTGCTCCCTGACCCCCAGCAGGGCCTGCAGCACCCGCATCGCCTCTTCCTGCAGGGCTCTGGCTGCACAGGAACGGAAATATCCCGTTGGATGGGTGGGTTTGGGCAAGGGAATGCATTGCAAACTGCCCAGTTAGCTCTTGCAGACATCAAAGCATTTCTGTGACAAACATCAACACAGTGTGAGGGTGCTGAGGCCCTGGCACAGCTGTGGATGCCCCTGGATCCCTGGGAGTATCCAAGGCCAGGCTTGGAGCAACCTGGGACAGTGGGAGGTGTCCCTGCCCATGGCAGGGGTGGAGTGGGATGAGCTTTAAGGTCTGTCCCAGCCCAAAGCAGTCTGGGATTCTGTGATTCCATGATTCCATGATTCCATGATCCCAGCTCCATGCACATTCCATGCCCATGAACAGAACTCTTTTCATGGGTCAGGGATTGTGTTGATCAGCCTTTAGTGAGGATGTGGAGCCACAAAAACTTCAGAAGAACAACTTTCCTGCTCCTGTCACAGCAAAGATGGTCTCCTGTAGCCCTGCCTTGGTGTGGTTCCTTCTTTAGGAACTCCTGATGGAGACAATGCCAGGAAATGGCTTTCACAGAGATGTTCCTCTTAGAACACAGAATCCAAAACTGGTTTGGGTTGGGAGGATCCTTAAAGCTCCTCCCACTCCACCAGGGACACCTTCCACTAGACCAGGTTGCTCCAAGTCCTCTCCAATCTGGCCTTGGACACTTCCAGGGATAGAAATTCCCTTCCCTGACAATATCCCACTTAGCACAGAGGTAGAAAGGAGACAAAAAGCAGAGTCTGCTCTGGCTTCAGTGGAGCTTGGGGTAGTACCAGGCTCATTAATGCTTTAGGCACATTCATGTCCCCCAGCCTCTCTCCTGTGGATATTCTCCTGATTAACACATCCAATTACCAGGACAGGCTCTTCCATGGAGCAGCTCTCTGCTGCTGCAGGAGAGAGCTGTAACCCCACCTAAAGGAGGGGAAATGTCACCTTCATTATTAAAGGGAGACAAAGGAGATGCAGAGGAATGAGAACGTTCGAGTCTCAAGTTGCACCAGGGGAGGTTTGGATCGGATATTAGGAAAAAAATTTGTCATGGAAAGGGATGTAAAGCACTGGAACAGGCTGTCCAGGGAGCTGGTGGAGCCATCAACCCTGGAAGTGTTCAGGAGATGTGTGGATGTGGCCCTGGGGGATGGGGGTTAGGGGTGAATGTGGCAGTGCTGGGGGACTGGTTGGGCTCGGTGATCTTAAAGGTCTTTTCCAACCCTAATGATACCATGATTCTATGAAGTGGAATCAAATCCTGAAAGGCAAAAATCTTGCTGCAGTCCCTGCCAAGGGTGCTGTGAAAGGGACTATGTGGACAGAGAGGGCAAAGCTGCTGTGCCTCCGTGGAAAACCCTCATTCCTGAAGGCACCTCGTGGCACAATCCACAGAACACCAACACCCAAAGCACCCAGAATTCCCAGAAGTTGGTCTCTGGGAATGCCACACCGACCCTAACACTTGTGAACATGATCTGTAGGATGCACAGACTCCTCCAAACCCCACTTTCCAAGCGGTTCTGGGGCAACAGCAGCTCTTACTCATCCTGTCCTCGGCCACCTCCTCGTCGTCAGCCCACGGAGCCGCCTCGGCGCGGGCCCGGAGCCACCGGAGCCGTCCCTGGTGCTCCTGCAGTGAGCTCAGCAGCCAGGAATGCCACAGCCTGGTCACCTGGCAGGAAGCACAGGAATTATTTCACTTGTGTGGGTACCTGGTATTCCTTGTTCTCCAAACAATGTCTCGGGCACGGCCTCTCCGCGTGCCGGCGGGTCACTGAGCCACGGATGTTCCACGCTGGGATCGCTCCCAGCTTCTCCCACACAGCCCCAGCTGGGACTTCGTTTCTCCACCTGGGCACTGATTTTAACCAGACCAAAATATTCACCAAAAAGTAAAGTTTGGGAGTGGGTTGTGCAGGTTCCAAAGCTTCACTTCCACAAAAATCGCTCTAAACAAATGAAAGCTCCTTTGCCCTCCCCCCCCCAGTTATTAAATCAATTAGGTAATTAGATAATTCAGTTAGACAATTATCAATTAGATAATTCAGTTATTAAATCAGTTAGATAATTATTACTTTCCTCTCCTGATCGGTCCATTCTGAGAATCTTTTATCAGTGTGACTTTTCATTGATTCCCAGTATTAATTTTAGGTGGTTTGTGTCCTGCTCTTCCCTGGCTTTGGAACCTCCTTGGAGACCCTCTCTCCTTTAACCTCTGGCACAGGGAATTTAAAGGCAAAGCTGCTTTTTGACAAGCATTTGGCTGCCCAAACTGAAGACAATTCAATTAACAACCCTGAGCACAGGATTAAAGTCTCCTGCTCTCAACTCGGAGAATTATTTAAGTATGAAAAGGCTTTCTGAGACTGAGCCTAAAAGGTTTGATGTGGCCACCAGCACATTGATTAAAAGTTGGGAAAGCATTGGAAAGAGCCCCCAAAACACCTGAGGAATGATGGATTTGGTTCTACCAACCTCAGTGTAGAGTGAGTTTGCCACATCCACTTTATTCTGGCGGAGGAAAATGTTGGCCATGTGGAAATACCCTCCAGAGACCTCAATGGCATCCACTCCAAAGGCAGAAGTAGCAAGATAAACCTGAAATCAATATTAAACACACACATACAGACAAAAAAATAAACCCCAGAAGCTTAATGTTCATGTCAAAACTGGGAAGTTTTTCCTTGTGGATTAATAAATTGCAGGTGTTCCAGGTTTTGTTACGCTGCAAGGGTCGGTTCTGCCTGGTTGGGGTTGGAAAGTGTGGTGCTAACAAGCTGGATTTGGGGGTTATGTAGAGGAATGAGGTGTTAAAAAACTGGAATCTGGGGTTTATCCACAGGAGTGATGTACTAAAATGGTGTGTTTTGGGGTTGATCCATAGGAATGAGGTATAAACCCCTGTATTTTGGGGCTATCCATAGGAATGAGATATTAAAAGCTGCATTTTGGGCTTTATCCATAGGAATGAGGTCCTAAAACGCAGCATTTTGGGGTTATCCACAGGAATCAGGTCCTAAAAAGCTGCATTTTGGGGTTATCCATAGGAATGAGGCACTAAAAAGGTGGGTTTGGGGGTTCTGGAAAGGAATGAGGTACCAAAAATTGTATTTGGGGGTTGCACAAATGAATGAGATATAAAAGCTGTATTCTGGGGTTACCCACAGGAATAAGGTCCTAAAAAGCTGCATTTTGGGGTTATCCATAGGAATGAGGTCCTAAAAAGCTGCATTTTGGGGTTATCCATAGGAATAAGCTGCATTTTGGGGTCAATCCATGGGAATGCAACACCCCTTTTCCTGGGCCAGAGGAACCTTCGGAACGTGTTGCCCTCAACCCAGGGCAGGTTTGCCACCTCTCCCCACCCCTGTGCCCGTCCCACCTCTCCCAAATCCCACCCTGCTGCCTTCCCAGCCCTGCTGGAGCCCCTGGAGCCGGGATTGGGGGAAGGCACTGGTGCATTCCAGCTATTCTGAGCTGGCGTGTGACTCTCAGCAGATCCCAGACACGCAGCCAAAGGTCCCAGCAGCTCCTGGGCTGCTCCAACCTGGAGCAACCACTTGCTAAGAGCAAAAAAACCTCATTACCTGGTGCCCTTTCAGGCAGCACATTTAGGAATCTTAAAAACAAAAAGGGGTTTTGGGAGTTTCCCTTTGTGGGAACCTCGAATTCCCAAAGGGTTTATGGCATAAGAAAAGGCTGGGTTGTGTCTGTTAAGAATGGAAAGGGTCTAATTCTTGGCCCCCATCCCTGACACCCACACAAAGCCACTATCAAATTCCCCAGGAGTGGGGAGCCATCACTCAGCACAGGATAAATTTAGGCACCACGGGACAGAAATAGGAGGTGGAGAAGTTCATCTGGCTTTGGAGGATCAAATGGCAGGCGAAGCATCCCCAGGAACACAGCTGGCAACCCCCACCTTCAACGTAGCAAACTGTTCCCCTGGCTCAAAGGGTGGAATTGGGGAAATTCAACCCCGAAATTGGGTCACTGAACCAGATACTGAAAGAGTTTAAAAAGGCATTGATTAAATATGGCTGAAGATCTGGGAAAGTATTGAGGGAAATAGCAGCCAAAATGTAAATTATCTGTGGGATAAAAGGTGACAATATGAGTTTGAGGCAGGAATGTCTGGGCATCTCAGCAAAGCTGATGGGTAAATCTAAAGGGAGGAAAGGAATGTGGCAAGGACACAGGGAATGTGACAAGGAGTGGCTGAGGGAGCTGGGGGGGCTCAGCCTGGAGAAAAGGAGGCTCAGGGGGGACCTTCTGGCTCTGCAATCCCTGACAGGAGGGGGCAGAAGGGGAGGGTCGGGCTCTGCTCCCAGAGAAAAAGGGACAGGATGAAACAGCCTCAGGTTGTGCCAGGGGAGTGTTAGATTGGATATTTGGGAAAATTCCTTCACAGAAAGGGTGGTCAGGCACTGGCACAGGCTGCCCAGGGCAGTGGGGGAGCCCCCATCCCTGGAAGTGTTCAAACAACCTGTGGATGTGGCACTTGGGGACACAGTTCAGTGGTGGCCCTGGCAGTGCTGGGGGAATGGTTGGACCTGATGATCTCAGGGGCTTTTCCAACCTCAGTGATTCCATGATTCTCTGTCACTTCACGGGAACAGGGATAACTGGTAAAACCCAGCTTTGGCTCCCACATGGACACACAGGTGTGTCAGATCCATCCAGTTCAGTTTTTTGGGATGGGAACCCTCTCAGGATCCCATATTTGCCTGCTGGGGTTTCCATACTGACCCAGAAGGAGGGGAGGAATCAAACCCAAGGTGTTCCTGTGTTTCAGGTGACTCACATCAGTGGCCAGGTGATACAAAGCCTTGTCAAGGTTTCCTTGAGCGACACAGAACAGCCCCAGCCCACGGTGTAACTTGGACTGCACAGCAGCAGGGCAGTCTGGGGTCTGCAGGACGATCCACTCGGCCTCAGAGAGGTACTTGGATGCCTGTCGGAGATTCCCAGTGCCTGGAATGACATGTGGAAAAAAAAGCAGGGAGATAAGGAGGATGGAGAAGGTTTTTTTTTAATCTGGGAAGTCAGAGGATCCTGCCTGCTGTCCCTTTGGGTAGTTTGATGTAGGGATGGAGTTTGTGGATTCCTCACTTCTCTCCCGAGTGCTCCTGAGCTGCCCATGTGTTCAAAGGCTCAGTTACACCCAGGCTGAGGGTTGAGAGTGACAAGAGGAGCCAGAAACCACAGAATCCTAGGATGGTTTGGGTTGGGAGGGACCTTAAAGCTCTTCTCATTCCACCCCCTTTCATGGAATAAAACCTCAGAATCCCAGAATGGTTTGGTTTGGGAAGGACCTTAAAACTCACCCAGTCCCACCCCTTGCCATGGGCAGGGACACCTCCCACCAGCACAGGTGGCTCCAAGCCCCTTCCAACCTGGCCTTGGACACTTCCAGGGATCCAGGGGCAGCCACAGCTTCTCTGGGTACCCTGTGCCAGGGCCTCCCACTCTCACAGCCAGGAATTCCTTCCCAATATCCCAGTCTATATCAACTCTCTTTCAGCTTAAAACCATCCCCCCTTGTCCTGTCCCTCCATCCCTTGTTCCAAGTCCCTCTCCAGCTCTCTAAGGTCTCCCTGGAGTTTTCCTTCCCCAGGCTGAACCCTCCCAGCTCTCCCCAGAGGGTTTACTGCCCTCAGTATCTCCGGAACACGTGTCCCAAACAGGTTCACTCCATGACTCGCACGTTATCACACTGGAATTACTCATCGGAATTTTTTTCCCCTGCTCTCAGTGCACCGTTTAGGACGAGCCCCGAGCCAGCCCTGCTCTGCCGGCAGGGCATTGTGTGCTCCTGGAACTGCAGTGATTTACAGGGAGCTCTCAGCCCTTTGGCCGTGGCTGAGCAGAGAGCAGCTCCCATGCCCTAATTTGCCGTGTTTTCCAAAGCACACAATGAGGAAAAGCTCTGCTCAGGCAGAGCAGGATTTGTGAATGGGCACATTGGTGAATGCACGCCCAGACGTTCCTGGGGTGCAATGGCCTCAGAAAAAAAAAAAAAAAAAAAAATGTTCCCTGAGATGATAAGCACAGCCAAGCACCCTCGGGAATGTGATGCTTCAGGATGTCATCTGAGGTCACAGAGGTAAAGAGAAGACTTTCATTTGGCTTCTCTCGTGGGAACTGGGGGAGAGGGACTAAACATTCCAGCTGCTTTCATTGATTCTCTTCCCCAGACCCCCAGAAAGGGGTGTGAGGAGGGTGTGTGTGTGTGGGGGCACTTCTCCAATCTCCCCACAACGCCCTTGAGGAAGAGCAGGGCACAGAGCCGGTCCTTCCCCCGATAAATGGGAAAAGGAAACCAGAAACCTGACCCCAGGGAGGCCTTGCCCTCACCAGGGGTTGGATTCAGACAATGCTCACCCGTGGAGGCCTCGGCCAGGAGGAGATAAACGGGCACCAGCTGCACCGAGCTCCAGCCGAACACGCGGGCGCTGAAGCGAAGGGCCTGCAGGGCTGCAGGGAGGGCTTGCAGGGCCTTCCCTTCCCAAAGGAACCCCTGGGCAGCCCTGAGAGCCACCTCCACGATGGATTTCTGCGGGGAAACACAGGGTCAGGGCTGGGGGAGGAAAGAGAAGGGGGGAGATAATCACAGGATCGCCGGTTTGGGTTGGAGCGACCTGAAAATCCATCTTGTTCTGAAAATCCATCCCTGCCATGGAATAAAATCATTGAATCCAAGACTGGTTTGGGCTGGAGGGATCTCAAAGCCCACCTCGTTCCACCCCCTGCCATGGAATAAAATCACAGAATCTCAGATTAGTTTGGTTGGAGGGACCTTAAAGACCATCTAGTTCCGACCTCCGCCACGGAATAAAATCATGGAATCCCAGACTGGTTTGGGTTGGAGGACCTGAAAGTCCATCTCACTCCATCCCCTGCCATGGAATGAAGTCAGGGAATCACTGGTTTGGGTCAGAGGGACCTTAAAGCCCATCCTATTTTGTCCCCTGCCATGGAATGAAATCATGGAATCCCAGACTGCTTTGTGTTGGAGGGACCTGAAAGCCCCATCCTCATCCCTGCCATGGGCAGGGGACACTTTTCACCAGCCCAGGTGGTTACAATTGCACAGCCTCCTTTTAAAATCGAGTTTCCAGACTCTAAAGCAGCGATTGTAATGCAGTTTGTGGCTGTAATTAATAGGCAGACTTTAAAGCTGTCATATTAGAGCATATTAGAGCATATTAGAGCTTGGCTTCATTCCTGCTCCGAGCAGGAGCAGCTTTGGCCATCCTTGTAGGTCATGTGGTGTCTTCCAGGACGAAGAATCCTTTACTGCTCCTGACAAGGGCTCATAAGCCTGAGCAATAAAAGCTGTGAAGCACAGAAAATGATCATCACAAGACCAGAGCAGACATCAGACAAAGGGGCTCCGCCGGGCTCTGCCGGGAACGCTGCTGACTCAGAGGCAGCGGAGCAGCTCCGGCCGTGCCAGCCGGGCACAGCTCCAGCTGCCGGAGCCAGGGAGCCAGGAGAGAGCTCCTCACACGGAGTGCAGCTTCATCCCACCCTCTCCTGGCCAGCTCTGGGCTGGTGCTTTGGGTGCAGAGGCTGGAAATGGGTCAGAATCTGAATGTGTTACACCCTGAAGATCCAGCACCAGGGTCTGTGGGGCAGCAGTGGCTGGGTTGGTTGTGAGAATCCAAAAGTTATCCTGCACTTATCCATGTCCAGCTCCTCCCTGCCTTTTGCTGCTCCTGCCAGTCCACACCATTTGGTCTTTTCACCCTTTGCAGCACCTGCTGTGACCCCCCCAGCTCCACAAACAGCTCCATCCAAATGCTGCTCCCTGCCAGGGGTGTGGATGCTGTGCCCTCCCAGGGAAAAAGAGCCTTGGAGAATCCCAGAATGGTTTGGATTGCAAGGGACCTTAAAGCCCATCTCGTTCCACCATGGGCAGGGACACCTTCCACTAGACCAGGTTACTCCAAGCCCCACACAGCCAGTTCCTAACACTTCTCCATCAGCTTTTCCCCACCGGTGGTGCTGCAGGGAAGCTCCCTGGGAAGCAGTGGGATGGCAGGAAAGCTGCTGGAGAGCCCTGGTAAGTCAGCGAGGCCCTGACTCTCCCTGGACACCACAGAAAATACCATTTCACCTCTTTATTACCTTCTGCCTCCAGCTGGGGCTGAGCTGGGCAGAGGAACCATTCCCAGGGCTCCTGGAGGCTGGGCTTTGGCATTTTGCTGAGCTCCAAGTGCTCAGGGTGAGGTAGAGAGGGTCATGCCAGGGGTGAAAGAGCAGCTCAGGGACAGGGAAGCTCCAGGACAGCCTGGGAGGGTTTCCTGGAGATCCTGGCTGAGTTAAAGAGACACTGGTTTGGATAAATGAGAGCTTCAAAGAACACAGCCCAGAGCAAGAGCCCCCTGCCAAGAGCTGGAAAACACAGCAGCCATCCCTGAGCTACCGGAATATGGAGAGGGAAAAGGAAGGTTTTCCAGAGAAGCTGTGGCTGCCCCATCCCTGGAAGTGTCCAAGGCCAGGTTGGAGCAACCTGGGCTAGTGGAAGGTGTCCCTGCCCATGGCAAGGGGTTGGAATGATGGTCTTTAAGGTCCCTCTCAACCCACACCAGTCTGGGATTCTACCAAACCCAAACTGTATCCAGGGAGCACGTGGTGCCCAGGGAAAGCCAGGACACGCTTGGGGCAGCAGCAGGAAAAGCTGGTATTTCTCAGGCTGCTTTTTCTGTCTGTGCCAGGCTGGTGCAACCAGCAGGACCCTGGTGCGTGGGCACGGCCCAGATTGGCATCTGGGAGGGGCTGGAGATAGGGATCATGCCTTTTTTTCACTCCTTGTCAACGGGATCATCTCTGCTTCCCCAGAGTGAACTATCTGAAACATCTGCAGAGCTGGGTGTTGGACTCTGGCACAGCTTCCAGGAGGAGAAGGAAGGGCAGGAGGCAAAAGAAGCCCTGAAGCCCTGAATATTTTCTACCACAGTTCCAAGCCTGGGGGGGAACCATTCCCTTTGGCCCTGAACAGCCCTGGGGGGATCATTCCCTTTGTCCCTGGCCTGGTTTCCCCCCTTTCCCACAGCCCCACACCCCCAGCCCTCCTCCCTTTGGGCTCTTTTCATGTGAGCTGCAATTAGAGGTTTCTCTGAACTGCCCCCACACAGGTTTTTTGGGGAGGCCAAGGACCCCAGCTCTGCTGCAGGTGGGAGCAGGGGGGTTGGGAACACGCTCAGGGTTCAGTGCCACATCCATTACCCACTCCCAAATTCACGGTGTGCCTGCAGAAAGGAGGATTTAGGGAAGAAGGGAGGCCCCATTAGCACAGGCTGAACCTGCAGCCTCTGTGACTGAATCCTCTGGGATCTTTTCCCATGCCCAGGGGCTGTGGGGAGCTGACATCACAACATCACACAGGCAGGTGAGGCTCTTTTCCAAACAGAAACTTGGAATTCTGTCAGTTTGGAGGTGCTGGCTGCAGGCACCCCCAAGGCTACGTTGACAGCAGCAGATTTCTATCAACAAAGCTCTGGAAGCCAGACGAGGAATAGAAATGAAACTCCTCACTCCTGGCTCCCTGCTCCTGGAGCCACTGGGCATTGGGATGTGCCCAGGCTTTCCTGTGTCCTGGCTGGGGCTGGAGCTCTGTGTTTTCTAAACAAACACCGTGCAGGAGGGGGAGAAGTGCAGCAGAAATGTTCAAAAAAACCCCAAACCCATGGGCAGGCTCTGGGCAGCAGGTTTGTGCTCTGGTTATCGTGAGACCGTAGAGCTTTCCCCCTCGGCTCCAAAGGCCTTTTTTTTCATGGAATCCCAAACAGGTTTGGGTTGGGAGAGATCTTAAACTCATCTCATTCTACTCCCTGTCATGGGCAGGGACACCTTCCACTAGCCCAGGTTGCTCCAACCTGGCCTTGGACACTTCCAGGGATTCAGGGGCAGCCACAGCTTCTCTGGGCAGGTTGTGCCAGGGCCTGCCCACCCTCACAGGGAAGAACATTTTAAAGCATTTTGCTGGCTCTGGAAGAGGAGTTTGATGCAGCCAGTGAGACAAGGCACTAAATAACCTCCCCCTTTCCCAGATCCTCTCAGTCAGGCCAGGCCCAGCCTGACTGCCCCAAACCCTGCTGGGCACAAAGACACTTTCTCACTCTCTTCTTGTCTTCTCACCTCTCCCTCTCTCTGGGAGAGCCACCAGGTCATCAAGGGATTTCCAGAGTCTCTCTTCCTTTCTTCAGAAAGAGGGAAGGCAAAGTGTCCCAGCACATCCTGTTCCCAGAACCTATTTTATTTACCCAGGCTGGAGACAAAGGTCAAAGAACAGACATTGTTAAGGGTTGTTAAAGAGCCCATGAAAGTCTCTCCTTTGAAGGAGGCTCAGTCTGCAGTCCCTGCCTTCCCAGGCTCAGCCAGGTGAACCCCAACCCAGAGCGACTCCCTCTCCTCCTCCAGCCCTTCCTGCTGGCTTTCCCTGCCCCTAATTAAGCCAGCTGATTACCTTCCAGCTAATCAAGGAGCACTTCCTCCAGCTGTCACTCACGTGGCTCTTGGGATGTGTAAGGGATGATTTGAGTTGTTGTAAAGTCAGTGATGTAACCACGGGGTTCAATAGAAGGGGGAGTTCCTTGGAACAGCTTCAAGCATTTCTGGGTGGAAAAAAAATCCTGCCACACCCCCTGTGACAGCAATTTTAACCTTGCCTGCAGGCCTTATAAAGGATCAACTTCAGCAGAACCTGGAACTGGGGAGCTTTGACTTTTCTGGGCCGTGCTGGCCCGACACACCTTCTGTGGACTTTGCTCCACGGGCTCACGTGGGGTTTTCAGCCAGACAGGAGTTTCCAAACCAGCCTGGGCTGTCACTGCCCAGTTCCTGTAAAACCCAGAGGAATCTGATACCCAAAGCCTGTCACGAGCTCTCCCCAAGCAGCACTTTTGAACTGAATTTAAAATTCCTCTTTCTGGCTTCTCCCAAGAAACACAACAGCACTGAGCTGCTCACCAAAGCCCCACACCTGGGCCAGAAACACCTTGGAAATAATAATAACTCGTGGCAAATCCACAAGATTCCTGGTGTTCTTCTCAATGGTTGGATTGTTCCCAGCTCAGTCTGCTCCCCTTTTACTCCAGGACTGGGAGTTCTGCAATTACAGAGGGGAGAATTTATTTCCAGGGGGAGGGTTTTCAGGAGCAGATGCACCTGGGTGGGGTGTTTTAGCAACACTGTGGGGCAGCAGCTCCTGCCACCACGTCAACAGAGAGAGAAAGAGCTGCAAAACCACCGGGGCTGGGCAGGAGCTGCACATCTGCACCTCTCCCGGGGCCCCACGGGAGATAAAAGGCTGCACTTAGTGGGGAAAGAGCATTCCAGGGCCAAGCTGGGCAAGTAAACCAAGGGAAGGGACTTGATTTCTTTGCCCCCCCGCTCTAGGAAAGGGGATTCCCTCCTTTCAGACAGCCTGGAAGAAGTAGGATCCTGGACTAGTCAGGGAGATGGACTACCTGGCCAGGGGGCAGAGCCAGGATTGTGCTACCTCGGGAAGGTCAGGACTTGGAGTAAGGGCTGTGGAAAAGGCTGGAGGCTCGAGAATCTCACAGAGGGTGCTTCCACTCCCCTCATTGTTGAGGTTTTGTTTGAAAAAAACAACCCTCAAGTTGCAATGGGGCACCAAATCACCCAAGGAAGTGACTGTCGCCTTTCTTGGGAGCATCCAGAGAGAGGAATTCTAAAGGGGTGAAGGCAAAAGTCCTGCTCTGCTTTAGGCAGCAGATTCCTCTCAGTGTTGTAGGAATGGGCAGTGACAGCCCAGGCTGGTTTGGAAGCTCCTGTGTGGCTGAAAACCCCGGGTGAGCCCGTGGAGCCCAGTTTGGGTAGGGAGAGAAGCTGGAATCAACCTCCCCTGGAGCACTTTGAAGTGGTGTTTGTTCTGCTGCACCCACCTGCCTCCTCAGCAGCTGCTCCTTGCCGTGTTTTCTGTCCCTCTCTGAGTGGAAGCAGGGCTGGGGTGGGATGAGCAGGGGGCAGATCTTCTCGTGGATGCTCTTCCAGTCGGCCCCCTGGTGAGAGGCATCGCTGCCCAAGGGGGCACAGCCAGAGTTTTATCCATCTTGGAGGTGCTGGGAGGGAAGATTATCCCCTGCTGGGCCTTCTGGACTTTCCCCACAGGAATCCCCCCCTCCCACCCCCAGCCCTTGGGCTGCTCACACAGCACATGACATTCCCAGATGGAAGCACAGCTACGTCCTACCAAGCCCCCCTGGTGCTGGATGTTAAAATTCTTGTTCAAATCACTCCCTGCATTACTGATACAGTCAAATCCATCGATTCCAACCATGTGGACACAAAACCCCCACCCAACCTGGGCCTTCTCCCTGTGTCCTGAGCCTCATCCTGGGGCTGGTCCCTGTCTCCTGCCATGTCCCAGGCCTGTTCCTGCTTCCTGGGCTTTCTCCCCATGTCCTGTGCCTCATCCCTGGACTAGTCCCAGCCTCTTTCCCTGTCCTGTCCCCTGGATCTCATCCTGGCCCTACTCCCTGTGTCCTGAGCCTCATCCCAAGGACAATCCCTGCCTCCTGCCCTGTCTGGACCTGATTCTGCTTCCCAGGCTTTCTCCCTGTGTCCTGGGCCTTCTCCTGGACCTGTTCCTGCTTCCTGTGTTTCATCCTGGGCTTTTCCCCCGTGTCCTGAGCCTTATCCCAGGCTTTCCCCTCCTGTCCTGAGCCTTCTCCTGGGCCTTTTCCGTGTGACCCGAGCCTTGTTCTGGGTCTAGTCCCTGACTCCTGCTTTGTCCCAGGCCTGTTCCTGCCTGCTGGCTTTTGTCCCCACCTCCAGCACCTCATCCCGGGGACTATTCCTGGCCTTTTACCCTGTCCTCTCCTTCCCCCTCGGGGGCCTTGTAATAGAAGGGTTAACTTTGTTCATAAAATCTTATGTGTATGAGGGAATAAGGAACTTTTGTTATAATTCAACAAGATAAGTTTCGTGGACATCCTGTTAATCAAGCAAGTGTCAGTAAAAATAATTGCAGACATCTTGCTAAACAAACAAGTACCAGTATTGGTAAAATTTACAACTGATAAGAACTGCACCTTTCATCTCTGACAAATGCCAGATGACCACTTAACAATGAGCCACGAACTCAAGCCACAAGCAGATTTACATCCAAAACCCAGGACTTGAAATTGTATAAAAAAGAGACACTGACTTCATTTCAGTGTGTGCCTTGGCGGGGCACCTGCCCCCAGGCCACCCAGTGCTGTTTTGCTTTATTATCGCTTGCTTAATATATTTATTAATGTTTAATTGAAATTGAGTTGTCTAAATTCTTATACTAACTTATAACAGGCCTCATCCTGGCCCTTCTCCCGGTGTCCTGGGCCCCATCCCGGGGTCAATCCCTGCCCGCTCATCCTGCCTGCTGGGTGTCCTGAGCCTTCTCCCAGGCTCTCTCCCTGTATCCTGAGGTCAATCCCTGCCTGCTGGGTGTCCTGAGCCTTCTCCCAGGCTCTCTCCCTGTATCCTGAGGTCAATCCCTGCCTGCTGGGTGTCCTGAGCCTTCTCCCAGACTCTCTCCCTGTATCCTGAGCCCCGTCCCGTGCCTGTTCCTGCCTCTCGTGTCTCACCGTGGCACAAGATGCGTGTCCTGAGCCCCACCCCGGGGCTGCTCCCAGGCCCGTAGCTGCCTCCCGGCCCTTCTCCCCGCCTCCCTCCCCCTCCCTGTCCCCGTGTCCCCCGAGCCGGGGGTCCCTCACCAGTATCGGACGAGGCGGCAGCGGGGGCAGAGCCGCGGGGCCGGGCGGCTCCCGCACAGCTCGCAGCGGGGCCGGCCCGCCATGCCCGGCCCGGTGCCCTCCCCGGTCCCCGGAGCGTCCCGCGTTGCCATGGCAACCAGCCGCCGAAATTTTAACAGTCGGTTTCCCCCTTCCAGTTCTCTCCGCTGGAAGTGGAAAAGCTACTGTCTGTGCACGTAATATGCCTCTATTCCTCTATTTCATCTTATTAGTGGAGTCTTAATTCTGCCTTTGCCAAAGGCAGGGTCACCCGCATTTTATGTCGATTAGTGTTCTGTGACCTTCCATCTGAGATTAGCGATTTCAACAAAGAAATAGAGGAACGATTTCAAAGTGCTTGTGGAAGTGAATGAAACAGTCTACGGTGTTTTATTTGGGAAACTGAAACAACTGTTAGCACCTGTGGAAGACAGTGACAAAAACGGGAATGGAGACCAGACGAGACTGGGTTTAGGCTTTGAGCCAGGTCCAGAAGGAAGGAAACCGTGTCAAGAGTAGAACAGGCAATTCGAGGGGGAAAATGGGGTGAGACAGGCGAGGGAATCCTTGAATCTGTAATTAGGAAGTTGTTTAAACTGATGAAACCCATGCGATTCAGGGTGCATCGCGGGGAATCCTTCCCGACGCACCCTGCGCTGCAACAAACGTGCGTGCTTTTTTTTTTTTTGGCTTTATGTCCCCAAAACGAAGCCTGGAGAGCTTCTTCCAAACTTTTCGGGGCGAAGTCCGCAGGCACGGGCGTTGCCAAGGCAACACTTCCGGGGTGAGGGCGGCAGCGTCGGCGTTGCCAGGGCAACACTTCCGGCGCGGGCCTGCGAGGAGAAGCCTCCACTTCCGGCGGGCGGGTCATGGCGGAGCCGGGGAAGGAGAAGGAGGGGAAGGAGAAGAAGGAGGACGCGGAGAAGGAGGACGGGGAGGACGTGGCGGCGCTGGCGGTCGAGCGCCGGGTGCGGGCCTGGGCGGCGGCGCAGGCGGCGCGCGGTCGGCGCGTGGCGCTGGTGACCTCGGGCGGGACGCAGGTGCCGCTGGAGGCGCGGGCCGTGCGCTTCCTGGAGAACTTCAGCAGCGGGCGGCGCGGGGCGGCCTCGGCCGAGCGGCTCGTGGGGCTCGGCTACGGCGTGTGCTTCCTGCACCGCGCCCGCTCCGTCTTCCCCTGGGCCCGCGCGCTGCCCCCGCACGGCCCCGCGCTGCTGGACGCGCTCCGCCTCGACCCGGGCCCCCCGCCCGCCGTGGCCGCCGCGCCCGCCGCGCTGCCCGCGCTGCTGCCCGCGCTGCGGGAGTACCACCGGGCCACCGAGGAGGGAGCGCTGCTCGCCATCGAGTTCACCGGGCTGGCAGAGTACCTGGCGCTGCTGCGCGCCGCGGCCAGGGCGCTGGCACCGCTGGGTACGGAGGCGATGGGGGGGGGACAGAGAGGGCGAGGTCCCCCGTGGGGGTCTCCAGGGTGGAGGGACAGAGCGGGACCGCGCTGCGAGGAGATGGCGTGGCCCCGGGAGGGTCCCTGATATGAGGGGACACGGGGATGGGGTGGCTTTGGGGTGCAGGAGCAGGGCGAGAGAGGGCGAGGGTGAGGGAATAGGGGGGAGCTGCGGGACATTGGGGATGGGGGGAAAACCTGGGGAGACACCAGGTGTGAAGGGATGGGGTGGCTCCAGGAGGGTCCCCCCCCTGGTGTGAGGGGACAGGGATGAGCTGGAGCGGCCGTGGGGTGGGGGGTGTAAGGCAAGAGAAGGATGAGGCCCCTTTGGGAGTCCCCAAAGGGAGGGGGCCCAGGCCTGAGGGGATCTGGGGGACATGGGCATGAGGGGACCTGGTGGTCATGGGGGCCAGGCGAGGGAGGATGTCCCTGGCCTGAGGGGATAATGTGACCCCCTCGGGGTGGTCCCAGAGCCCAGGTATGATGGGACAAGGTGGCCCTGTTGCCCATGGGGCTCTGGCATGAGTGGACCTCTTATCTGGGGCACGGCAGACCCCAGTGGGGGACGGTGTGTCTGAGGGGACCCCTGGGAGGGGGCAGCTCTGAGGGGGCTCTGAGGGGGCCCTGCTGGCTCTGGGGTCCCTGGAGTGACAGGGCCAGTCCCACAGAGGGGTGACAGAGCTCTTTCCCACAGGCTCCAGTGTCATGTTCTACCTGGCAGCCGCCGTGTCCGATTTCTACATCCCGGCCTCTGAAATGCCCGAGCACAAGATCCAGTCCTCGGAGGGGCCCCTGCAGGTGAGGCCTTACCCCCTTTCTGCCACCCTCCCCTGCTACCCCCTCCTTGCTCCCAGGGTCCTGCCTGGTCGTGGATAAAGCCTGGGAAAGCTGCAAAGCACCAGCTCCTGTGTGTTCTCAGAGGGCATGAATGGGAGGGTGAGTTTTTCCACAGGGGTGGAGATGCTGGAGTTGCATTGTTTTGTTCTTATCTTGCACCAGGGGGGCCCAGATAAGAGGGCAGGGCAGGGTCAGCCCTGCTCTGCTTTGATCCAGGTTTATTTTTAGGATGGCATGAAGGGGGTTGAGTGGCAAACTCCAGCCCCAGCAGTGAGTGGTGCCGTGCCTTATCCGTGGGTTATCCACGGGTTATCCATGGAGCCTTGTCCAGCACTGCTCTGTCTGGGTGTTGAGAGGCAGCAGCTTCAACATGCCAGCAGTTGTGCTGTGGAATGTGAAGGAGCAACTGTGAGGTGCCTCCTGCTCTTCTGGCTTTGTCCTTTAGAGCTGCCTGTGCTTCCATGGAGATGAGGAGAGGTGGGGCTCAGGGAGCTGAAGTGCTCCAGGAATAGCTCCTCCAGTACTTGAGTTGCTGCCTTCTGGCTGGAGAGAGGCTTTGGACAAGGGCCTGGAGTGACTGGACAAGGGGAATGGTTTTAAGCTTAAAGAGGCTGGATCCATACTGGGATTTTGGGGACAAATCCTTCCCTGTGAGGGTGGGGAGCCCCTGGCACAGGTTGCCCAGAGAAGCTGTGGCTGCCCCAATCCCTGGAAGTGTCCAAGGCCAGCAACGTGGGATAGTGGGAGGTGTCCCTGCCCGTGGCAGGGGGTGGAACAAGATGGTCTTTAAGGTCTCTTTCCACCCAAACCATCCCATGAGTCTGGATCCATCCTGCCTGCACTGATGATGGTCCAACACTCGTGTCTCTTGCCCTCTCAGCAATGGTAGCAGTTGACTCCAGAGCTCTGTGTGCAACAAACACCAAATTAATTTAATATAATCAGCACCTAAGAAGTTGCTGGGCTTATTTCTTTATCATTAGCACCAGAGAGGTGGGACCCAACCTGATTCCTAGTGATGGACACAGAGTTTGGGAAGCTGGAGAACAAAGTCTCCTACTTTTTTTTCCCCCTATGCTTTGGGACTTTGAAGCCTCATGTGCCTTAAGGAGTTGAGAGAAGCAAAGTTGAAGGTGTAATAACCTACCTGGATTCTGGAGAGCTGAAAAACTCAGACTTCTCAAGCTGTAATGCTTTTTTTTTTGCTTTTTTTTTAATCTTTCTCTGCTCATATTTATATTCCCAGAGTGGGGTTTAGCTCTGGGAGTGCAGAGTTGCTGTGGCCCTGCTTCAGAACCCCGCTGCTTTTTATGGGTACCACTTTGGTCGTGGAATTGGGTTGGGTTGAGTTGAATTAAATTGAATTGGATTTACACCCTGCTTATTGGTGGCACCTCGCTGATCCTTTTAAGTCAAACTTACAGAGTGTTGCAGTGACATTTGAGCCTTGTTTGCTGAGGGCTGATCAAACACTGCCTTGCAGAACTTCCCGCTGCAAACACAACGTGAAGCAAAGCTGGAATTTCCCTCTCTTACTAAAACTCACTGGGATCTTTTGACTGATTTGTTGTTGTTGTTGTTGTTCACAGATCACAATGAAGATGGTGCCAAAAATGCTGTCCCCCCTGGTCAGAGACTGGGCCCCTGAGGCCTTTGTGATTTCCTTCAAGCTGGAGACGGATGCCCAGATCCTGATCGACAAATCCCGCCAGGCTCTGGAGAAGTACCGGCACCAGGTGGTGGTGGCCAACGTCCTGGAATCCCGCAGGACCTCCGTCATCATCGTCACCAGCGACTCACAGACCCCCCTGTCCCTCTCTGAGGAGGAGGTAGCACAAGGCATGGAGATAGAGGAGAAAATTGTGAGCTACCTGCAGGGCCAGCACACGGCCTTCATAGAGAGGAAAGGCTGAGGAGCAGCTGAGAATTGTGCTGGAGAGGAACTGGAATGATTCCCTGGAGTGATTCCCTGTCCAGGTAAATAAACCAAACCTCCAGGATGCTCTGGAGGCCCGTCCAAAACTGTGTCACTTCTCCACAGCTTGGCCACAGCTTGTCCTGGCTTCGGGAAGGAGAAATCCACGGAAGTGAAACTGTTCCAAAGGACGTTTGTCCCGGTGTCCAGAGCAGGAAAGGATTTGGTTTCTGTCCCCTGGCAGGAGGAGAAATGGTGCAGATGTCTATATAATATAAAGAACTTCTTGAACCTCTCTCTTCCAAGTTTCTTTTGGAATGGCCTAGAGGATGGAATGGGGCTTTGCAGCAAAGATGGGCTGGTTTTATGACTGGAGTGGGGAATCATCTGGTGTTAAGGGTGGATGGTGAAACAAGGGTGGGAAAAGGAGGAGAATGAGGTGACCCAAACCTGTGCCAGGGCCTCCCCAACCTCACAGAGAAGGATTTCTCCCCAGTGTCTCATCTAACCCTGCCCTCTGACAGTGGGAAGCCATTTCCCCTTGGCATGTCCCTCTATCCCTTGTCCCAAGTCCCTCTCCAGTTTTCCTGGAGGCCCTTTAGGCACTGGAAGGAGCTGTAAGGTCTCCCTGGAGCTTCTCTTGTCCAGGTGAACCCCCCAGCTCTCCCAGCCTGGCTCCAGAGCAGAGGGGCTGCTGCCCTTGGAGCATCTCCATGGCCTCCTCTGGACTCTGTCCAGGAGCTCCACATCCTTCCTGTGCTGTCTCCAGGGCTGGGGCAGCTCCGCAGGGGGGTCTCACCTTAGCACTGGAAGGGGCTCTAAGGTCTCCCCGGCCACTTCTCCTCTCCAGGCTCAGCTCCATGCCCGTGCCCTAGTCCCCTCGGCCCATCCCTTCAGCTCCAGCAGTTTTTCGAAGAAAACCGGGACAACTTTTTGCCCGCTTTGTTGGGATTTTTTGGAGGCCGGTCCGTGCCGCGGGGCCCCCGCCAGGGGGCGCCTGTCGAGAGGGGCGTGGCCGGGGGCGTGACCTCACCCGATCCCTCACACCACTATTGGCTGGAGGCGGGACAGTGGGCGTGGCACCTGAGCCAGCGCCGTGAGGGGGCGTGGCCTCCCGGGGGGCGTGTCCTGTTGCCATGGGGACGGGGTCGGTCCCGCCGCATGGACGCGGCCGCCGCGGCCGCCCCGGTGGGTGCGGGGAGCGGGCCCGGGGGCCCTGCGGTGCCCCCGGGACCGCCAACAGGGGCTGAGGGCGCGCCGGTTGTATCCCTGGGATTGGGGGGCTTGGAGGGGGGGTCGTTTTATCCCCGGGACCAGCCTGGGTGTTTCGGGGAGCCGGTTCTACCCTGAGTTTGGGATCGGGGGTTGAGGGGGGGGGTCGGTTGTACCCCCGGGGTTTGGGATCGTGGGCTGAGAGGGGTCTGTTGTAGCACCGTGTTTGGGATCGTGGGGCTAAAGGAGGGTCGTTTGTAGCCCTGGGATCGGGGTCTGAGAGGGGTCGGTTGTACCCCGGGTTTGGGATCGGGGGTCGAGGGGAGTCTGTTGTACCCCCAGGTTTGGCATCGGGAGCTAAAGGAGGGTGTTTGTACCCCCGGGAGCGGGGGTTGAGGGGTATCGATTGTACCCCCAAGGGTTTGGGATCGGGGGTTGAGAGCGGTCAATTGTCCCCCAGGGTTTGGGGTCCGAGAGGGTCGGTTGTACCCCCAGGCCGGGGGTCAGGGGTGTCGCTTGTACCCCGCCTCTCACGCCCCTGTGTCCCCCCAGGCCGAGCCCCCGGTGCCGGCGGACGCGGTGCTGCGCTGGCTGCGGGCGGAGGGCGCGGATCCCGCGGCCCCGGCCCAGGAGCAGCTGGGCTTGGCCTGGCGGCTGCTTCGGAAAGCGGAGACGCGGCTGGGAGAGCTGGAACGGCGGCGGGAGCAGGACATGAGAGACGTAAGGGGCTCTGCTGGAGCTGTCCTGGCATGGGAGCGGGCTGGGGAAGGGGCTGGAGCACCAGGGATGAGGGAGCTGGGGGGGCTCAGCCTGGAGAAAAGGAGGCTCAGGGGGGACCTTCTGGCTCTGCAATTCCCTGACAGGAGGGGGAGCTGGGGGGGGTCGGGCTCTGCTCCCAGGGAACAGGGACAGGAGGAGAGGAAAGGGCGTCAAGCTGTGCCAGGGGAGGGTCAGGTTGGACATCAGGAGGAATTCCTTCATGGAAAGGGTGGTCAGGCACTGGAAGGGGCTGCCCAGGGCGTTGGTGGAGTCCACACCCCTGGAGGTGTCTGAGGAAGGACTGGACATGGCCCTCAGTGCCCAGGTGGGCATTGGCCACAGGTTGCACTCCGTGATTTTTTCCAACCTAAGCAATCCTCTGATTCCCCCCACCCGGGTTTAACCCACCCAGTCCCACACTCCCCGTGTGCAGCAGCACGCCCAGGGTGTCACAGCCATTCTGCTGCCCCAGGAAAGTCGGGGCATCCACACTACATTCCCCATTCCTCATGTGGGGGCATCAAAAAGCAGGTGGTGAACCCAGCATCTCCCACAGAGCTGTGGCTCAGAGCCCCCCCCACATCCCAGCACCCCCACACCTCTCACCCTCTCCCCCTCTCCAGCCCTCCCAGTCAAGGTTTTCCCATCCCCAGCTGTTCCCAAGGTGGAGTGCCCTACAAATATTCAAGCTTATCCTTTAAATATGAGGGTGGCAGATCTCCCTGTGCCCCCTGTGGAGGCTCTGGCAGCTACAAGGATGCGGGGTGTTTTCCCTATTCCAGGTGGAAAGGGCTGTTTTCCCTGTTCCAGGTGGAAAGGGCTGTTTTCCCTATTCCAGGTGGAAAGGGCTGTTTTCCCTATTCCAGGTGGAAAGGGCTGTTTTCCCTGTTCCAGGTGGAAAGCTACGTGGGCCACGTCCGTGCCCTGACGGAGGAGCGGGATGCCATCGCCTCGGAGTACGAGAAGGAGAATGAGCAGCTCAGGCTGGAGCTGGCACGGCTGCAGCTGCTCCAGGGTAATGATCCCTCCTCACCACGAGCCCAGGGAATGCCCTGGCAGGTGTTAAACCTTCCTGGAAAGCAGAGCAACCTTCCTTGGGGATTCTCAGGGAGCTCTCTCAGGGACATCTTGCGGGGCTTTCAGGGAGCTCTCAAGGAGTCTTCGGGGACCTCTCAGTGGTTTGCTCTTTGGGAGGTTGCTAAAAGTGTTAATGAGCTGCTAGAGCTGATTTTTAATTGATTTAGAGGTTCTTGCCTGCTTTCACTGCCTTTATTCGGGGGGTTTGGCACTTTCTCCATGTGGCTCTGTTGGTGCCTCTTCCAGGGGCTGTTTGGTTTCCAACACTGATTTCTCTGTCATTGACTCCTCACTCCCACCCAGGCAGTAAATTTGCCTTTGGTTTGCACAAGCTCCCCATTTTTTAAAGCAGCTGTGAGGATCAGTTGTGCTGGGGATTCACAACCTGGGTGTGTTTATTGTCACAGAATCCCAGGATGGTTCGGGTTGGAAGGGACCTTAAAGCCCATCCAGTTCCACTCCCTGCTGTGGCAGGGACACCTCCCACTACCCCAGGTTGCTCAGAGCCCCTCAGAGCTCCACTATTTTAGGTGCAGTACTTTTGTTTAAAGGAATTATTTCATTAATTTCGCTTCAAATAATTTATTTTCAAACCCTGAGGTCACTTCCAATAACGGCTAATGTGTTTTTTCTGGGTTTAAGTCTTGATGTTCTTCAGTCTTTTGTTGTGCTTTGAGCACCTTTGTTACACCAACTCCTTTTGTGGGGTGTGCTGTCCTGACCCTAAGGTAAAATTGGAGGTGATGGCACAGCTTCTCTGTGATAGAGGCTTTGTTTGGGGCAGCAAATCAAGGAGTTTTGGGCAAACTGATCCTAGTTTTGAGTATCTTTTGGGTTTTCAAGGAGCATATTTGATGGAGGGGCTTTCCAAAGACGGGTTTACCTAAAATTCTGGTTTCTCTGGGCACCTCAAGCAGTGCTTTGAGGTGAAAATGCTGGTTACAAGGGGTTGAAATGATTAATGAGTTTTTGGGAGCAGGGAACCTGTGTTCCTGGTTCTTCTCTCACTTCCCACGAGGTGGCAGGAGAAGGACAGGTCTTCCCCAAAGCTGGAATGCAGCGATTCCCTCCTGGTCTTGGATTTTCCCCATTTCTGAGGGATTCTGGTGGCTGTTGAGCAATGATTGAGGCTGAAATGGAAGCCGAGATCGGTGTCCACGGGTCTGGATTTTATCTGTGCTCGTGTTGTTCCCAGGGGGTTTTGTGGATTCAGTGCCATAGGGTTTTTCTGTGTGGGGGGGTTGGGATATCACTGGCAGATTGTGGGTTTAAGGATTGCCAATCCCTAGTGCTGGCACTGGGGATGTTTGGGGATAATTTAGGGGTCTGGGCAAGGACAGGACTCAAGGAATGGCTGGAGCTGTGCCAGGGAGGTTTAGGATGGATATTAGGAAAAGGTTCTTCCCCAGAGGGTGGTTGGGCACTGAACAGGCTCCTCAGGGCAGCCCCGAGGCTGCCAGAGCTCCAGGAATGTTTGGACAAAGCTTTTAGGGTGGGATTGTTGGGGTTGTCCAGGATTTGGACTGGATGATCCCTGTGGGTCCTTTCCAGCTCAGGATATTCTCTGATTCCATGATTCTAGCTCAGCCTTTTCACAAAAAAATCCCCCTGGCCATCTTTGGCACGGAGCAGACGGATGTGCTTGTGCTGTGCCACATTCCCAAAGGATTGGAATGGAATCACAGACTGGGTTGGGTTTGGAGAGACCTTAAAGCCCCTCCAGTCCCACCCTCTGCCACGAGCAGGGACACTTTCCACTATCCCAGGTTGCTCCAAGCCCCATCCAACCTGGGCGAGGGGCAGCCACAGCTTCTCTGGGCACCCTGTGCCAGGGGCTCCCCACCCTTACAGGGAGGGATTCCTTCCCAATAGCCCATCTAAATTCCCCCCCTTTTAATGTAAAACCATCCCCCCTTGCCCAAAGTCCCTCCCCAGCTCTCCTGGAGCCCCTTCAGGCTCTGAGGGTCGTTAATGCTCATCACTGACCCTCGAGGAGTTTCTGATGGCACGATTAAATCCCTGCTCACAGATTTACTCTGTGCCTGGCACAGGATCCTGCTGGAGCAGCCAGGGCTGGTTCCTGCTGGGCTGTGGAGCTGAGCTTCACCTCGTGTGGATCCTCTGCCCAGAGTGACATTTTTCCTCCCCTGCAGGCGGTTCCTGATCCGATGGCTCTCACTGGACGCTCCGGGGTGTTGTTGGAGGGCAGGTCAATGGCACACGTGCTGTGGTGCCCAAAGCCTTCCTGCAAAACAACTCTAATGGGCAGTGAAGCACCACACTGGGGGGAGCTGCCTCCGTTCGTTTCGAAAAGTGGAATAAAAAGAATAAATAGTTGTGGTCTGAGCTTGTTTGTTGGAACAGCTGGGACAGCTGGACCGGTAAAACACACCCAGCAGAGACAGGGGGGGCAGGTCTGGGGTGGGGCGAGGGCACCACTGAGCTGCTGCTTCTGAGAGTCTTCTTGGGGGAGGAAAATACAACTAGAAATAGAAGAACTTACTTCCAAACAAGCAAGGGCAGGAGGTGGCAGTGGGAACCCAGCAGTGCTCTGGTGGAACAGTGCCTGTTGGCTCTTCCCAGACCTGCTGGAGGAGGGAGGGAAGGGGTTTGTGAGAAACGAGTGGGTTTGACAGGCAGGTGAGCTGTGCTGGGTATGGCAGAGCCTTCTCATCCTCACAGATGCTTTTCCCTCCTCAGCCAGTGGAAAATGTCTGGGATCTGAGGCTGTACACATTGCTTTGCAGGGTGTGAGGGAAGCACTGGCAGGGGGAGGTGTCAGTGGCACGGGGGGGTCCCATTCCTGGCCATAAATCAGAGCAGTTTCCCCTTCATTTTAGCTGGGATCTGTCAAAGTTCTGGGAGCAAACTGCAAGGCAGGTTGGGGTCAGTTTGCTGTGATCCATGGGCTCTTCCTGGTGGACATGGAGTAAGTC
This sequence comes from Myiozetetes cayanensis, assembly GCF_022539395.1. Lineage (NCBI taxonomy): Eukaryota > Metazoa > Chordata > Aves > Passeriformes > Tyrannidae > Myiozetetes > Myiozetetes cayanensis. Next base: position 5,927,254 of record NW_026087499.1, on the reverse strand, counting down.
CAGCTATTTTGATGCTGCCAAAAGCCCTGTTTGCTGTGCTGCAGCTGCTGGTGGGCCCTGTTTGATCCCCTATTGACTGAGCTGTGCTCTGTGACCCCAGGGGACCGCAGGGTGTTTTCCATCCACAGGGCTGGAACAGCAGAGTGGAAACATGGGATTGATTGGAGCCTCAGGAGGTGGTTAAATCAGTGCAGGGAAGGGAGGACCAGGCTTGTCCAGAGCTCTGTGTGTCCTGGGTGATGGGCATCAGTTGTCCAGCTCCAACTCCCTGAGTGAAAAATCTGGGAATATCCCTCCTTCTTCCTTACAACTCCCTGCACTCCCATCCTGCAGCACTCAGAAACCTTTAGAACCTGCTTTGGGCCAGAAGTTTGGTTTTGTTTTAATATGAATTACCCAGGGAGGGTTGGAAAAGCCCTTCCCTGGCTCCACAAGCTGCTGGAGCTGGTGCAGGAGTTACTGCCCTGACCACTCCAGAGACCAAAGGTTCCTCGTTTTCTCCTGGCAGGTAAATTCCAGCCACAGAAAACAAAGGAATCTTTTTAGCACCTGTTTATGCCTGGCCATAAACTGACTTCTGCAAGTGTTGTCATGAAATCTTCCATTGAATCTGGAAGTTCTTCCCAGTACAGAGCATTCCTGGCTATAAATTTGGGATAAATGGTGAAGGATTGGCACTTTAATTCCTAAAGATATTTAGATCTGCCTCTCTCTTTGGGGAAAATAGTGATGCTCTCTAGGAGTGATCTGGTGTTTTGTGTCTCTTGCTGAAGAAAATATCTGCTTCTCTCCAAGAGATTCTTGGGGATCTGAAGCTTGGAATTGATAATCTTGGAGGTCTTTTCCTTAATGGTTCCACGGTTCCCTCATGTTTAACCTGTTTAGTTTCCCCCCAGCTGCACTCAGGGTTAATGGGGTGAGGATAAAACAGGTTGGGAGGAGATGATGGTTGGAGAAACTCCTCCACTGAAAACCAGGCAGGAGAACTCCAAGTGAGTGTGTAGCAGGTCCTGTGGCTTGGCAGGCAGGGAAGGGGATGGATGAGCAGAAACCTTATGAGAGAGGGAATAGGGCTGAGATAACGGGTAAGAACAGGGAGTGGGAAGCAGGAGGAGAGACCGGAGGAACCATCGGGCTCCAGGAGAAACGGGAGCTGCTGCACTGGGGAATCAGAGGATCTGGGAAGCAGATCTGCAGGAAATCGTGCCCTGTTTGCTCCTCTGCTCACCCCAAGCCTTGCCTTGCCTTGCAGAAGCCCAGCTGAAGGAGGTGGAGGAGATGCTGGAGCAGGAAGGGCTGTCCCAGATCGCCCACAGCGCTGCCAGCGAACAGGTCGCCTATTTACTGGTGGAGAGGACGGCCCTGCTGGGGAAACTGGGACTGCTCCACAGCACCACACAGGGCATCCAGGTACCTCCTGCTCAGCTGCTCAGGCTGGGAAAGGAATGTCTTTGGGATATTTCTGCAATTACAGCTATTTCTCCTGTCTCTGAGGCCTCAGTGGAGTCTCGGTGGTGAAGTACCTGAAAGAGAGACTATTTACAGGAGCAGACAGTGCCAGGACAAGGGGAATGGCTTCAAACTACCAGAGAGTAGGTTTAGATGGGATATTGGAAAGAAATCCTTCCCTGGGAGGGTGGGAGGCCCTGGCACAGGTTGCCCAGAGAAGCTGTGGCTGCCCCATCCCTGGGAGTGTCCAAGGCCAGGTTGGAGCAGCCTGAGCTTGTGGAAGGTGTCCCTGCCCAGGGCAAGGAGTGGAACTGGGTGGGCTTTAAGATCCCTTCCAACCCAAACCAAGCTGGAATTCTTTGAGTCTGTGTCTTTCTTAGTTCCCCCCTTGGACATTTGCCTTTGATTTGCTCCCACACCTGCACAGCTCTCAGGGGCAGGGTGGGATTGTTGGGGGGTCTGTGCAGGGCCAGGAGTTGGACTGGATGATACTTGGGGGGTCCCTTCTGTGATTTTAAGGCCACCAATTCCCACCTACTCCTGAATGTGGCTATTTCATGGAGCATTCTGAAATTCTGGGAACTGCTGTTTGAGTGACAAAGCAGTGAGGAAGGAGGTGGAGCTGGGGGAAAGCAGGGAGGGGGCAAGACCTCAAAAAGGGGTCAGGGCTTGGCCTTCTCCTGCTTTTGTGCCTTTCAGTTCCTTGCTGCTGACAGGAATGGAATCACACAGCAGTTTGGGTTGGGAGGAGATGGGGACACCTTCCACTGGACCTGGCCTTGAACACTTCCAGGGAATTTTTATGAGCATAATGCTCCTTGTTTTCAACCAAACACAAATTCTCCCCAGTTCTTACACTGGGCACCGTTTCTGTTGTTCTGAACCAGGTGAAGGACACTTTGGCAGATCTGTTTTCCCGGAAAACAGGCTCCCTGAAACTGCTTATTCCCGCCAGATGATGTCATTGCTGTCCACCCCTGTGAACCAGAAACTGTGGATTAAGCACCCCATTGTTCAGGGGAGCATCACTCTTGTTTCCCAGAATCATTAGAGTCCCCTCAGTGTTACAGGTTAATGGGTTAATTGCTCCTCTTACTCCGTTTGCGGGAATGTGTGGCCTTGCTTGTTCCCAGCTGACCTGTCCCACCCTGGGGATGAGGGGCCATCCCTGTCCTGGCTGGTACAGGGATGAATTCAGCTTTTAGCCTGACTGCCCAAGCAGAACTGATTGTTTTGCTGTGTCCCCACTGAGGCAGAAATGGGTTTCCAAACCTGCAGTTTGTGTGGTCAGCTCTGACAGGTCCATGGGGAAATCTTCGAGTGTGGGGAAGCTCAGGAACATCTCTAGGAGTGCCAAATATCAGTGACCCCCAACCTGCTGGGTTCGTGGCTGGAGAAGGAACGTGTTCCTAAATGGCTCCAAGGCCAGGGGACAGCCTGAGGGATGGGTTTGGGGGTTCTCATGGATGGAAGGCGGGACGTGAACCCACAGTGTGTGTTTGCACCCCAAAGGCCAATTAAATCTGGACTCTGTCCCCCTGCCCTCCTCAGGTGAGAACAGATGCCCTGGCACAGGTTGGGCAGAGAAGCTGTGGCTGCCCCTGAATCCCTGGCAGTGTCCAAGGTCAGGTTGGACAGGGCTTGGAGCAGCCTGGGCTGGTGGAAGGTGTCCCTGCCCATGGCAGGAGGTGGCACTGGATGGGGTTTAAGGTCCCTTCTATCCCAAACCATTCCATGATCCTGAGTCTCTCAGTGTTACTCTGATAAAGGGAGTCAATCTCTGGACAAAGCTGAGCCCTCTGGCTCTGAAAGGCACATCCAGGATGTCAGAGGTTTTAAAACAGTGAACCCACAGAGCTGCCAGTACTCACTGGGACAACTGGGGGGTTTTCCCAAGGATTTGGAATAACTCTGAAGCTGAAAATCCCCCCTCAGTGGTGCCAAGGGGCACATGGCAGGGCCCAGGGGCACATGGCCATGCTCTGGCTGGTGCTGCTGTGCATTAAAATCTGCTGTGCAAGGCTGGCTCTGGTCACACTCCCCAGGCACTGGGAGCTGGACTCCCCCAGCTGCTTCCTAAGGGACAGTGAGAAAGGAAATACACATTTTCTTGCTCACAGTTGGGATTTCATAGACTCAACAGGTTGGAAAAGCCCTCTGAAATCATTCTAGTCCAACCATTAACCCAGCACTGCCACGTTCACCACTGAACTGTGTCCCCAAGTGCCACATCCACATGTTTTTTGAGCACTTCCAGGGTTGGTGACTCCACCACTGCCCTGGACAGCCCGTGCCAGTGCCTGCCCACCCTTTCCATGAAGGAATTTTCCCAAATATCCAATCTAAATCTGCCCTGGTAAAATTTGTTTCCTCTCATCCTGTCCCTTATTCCCTGGGAGCAGAGCCTGATTCTCCCCCCACCCCCGACTCCCTCCTCCTGTCAGGGAGTTGCAGAGAGTGAGAAGGTCCCCCCTGAGCCTCCTTTTCTCCAGGCTGAGCCCCCCCCCCCAGCTTCTCCTCATCAGACTTGTGGTCTCCCCCCTATTTCAGGTCTCTTCCTGAGCCCACTGGGAGGGTTTTTATTGATTTTAGAATGAGAACTCACGGCCTGAACATCTCCAGAGCCTCATCCACAGGCTGTGCAGCCAGTGCAGGTGTGAATCCCCTCTGCTGGGAGCCAGGGAACACTCAGAGCTTCGAGTCAGGGCTGCCCTGTGGGTGTCACCTGCCCTTGGTGTGCCCCAGAAATGGCACTGGAGATGAGGGGACCGATGTCAGAGAGGGGGTCAAACAGCTCTGCCTCGGTCCCATCTCCCCCGGGTTTTCTGATTTCCAGTGGAACTTTAACCCCTGTGCTTCAGTTCTGCAGGGAAGAGCTGGAGAGGGAACCTGCAGGAGCTGTGGGAGAGCTGGGTGAGGCTCCCCAGAGGCTGATGGTGGCCCAGGAAGAGCTCCAGGGGATGACAGAGGGGTTGGATGCACCCAGCGAGGAGCAGAGTGGAGCAGGTAAAGCCACTCCTAATTCCTGCTTGTCACCAGCCCACTCAGGGTAAGGTCATCTCCCCACCTCTGGGGAGGTGGGGGCAGCCTCTGCTGTGTCCTCTCTGCTTGGAATGTGGGAAAATCAGGTGTGGAATCAGGTGGGAAAAATCTCTGCTCCTTAGGAGATGGGAATGCAATTATTGACAGTCGCAAATCCGTTCATTCTGAGTCGGGAGTTCTGTGGGTCTGGACTGAATTCCTCTCCCTGGCCCCTCCACAGGGAGAAATTCCTGCACTAGGAGGGGATGGAGAGGGAATGAGGGCTTGGTACAGGAACAGGGTAGCTGGAATACCGTGTGCACACGTTTTTCTGGACTCCTCATCCCAAACTTCTCCACAGGCACTTTGGATGTTGCCTCTTTGGGAGCCCTTGGCAAGAGCAGCAGTGATGAAGTGACTGCTTAGATTGTGTCCCCTCACCTGCTTCCTGAAATAACTGTTGCTGACCAGCCCTGAAGGGTTATTTATTTTTAGTATTTTCTATAAATACTGAAATGTTTATATAGACTGAAATACTGTGGAAAGGAGCAGTTTCCTGGAGGGAGATGTGATAAAGCTGCTCTTGGCATGGTCCAGGTGCTTTGCTGGACACAGGCTGCTTTTTTGGGTGGGGGGTTCCTTACATTGTCCTTGTCATGTGAAAGGTGGGAGTTCAGATTTTTCCTCATTTTCTTTATGTTTGGGTGGAGTTTGAGTGGCTCCAGTCATAAAAGCTTTTTTATTTCTGATGGCTGTACCCAGTGAGAGAAGGTTTGGCCACTTGAGGAGGGGATTTGGATGTGGCTGCAGCAGCAGAACATCCTGACTCTCCCTGATCAGACAAGGTCTCAGTGCTGCAGTGTTCTCCCATTCTGCTGGGATTAGGATGGAGGAGCCCACCTGGTCTCTGCCTGGTCCCACACTCCGTTCTGTCCCTCTGGGCAGATGTTTCTGCTTGTTCTGGGGAGCATCTCAACCTCTGTCCGTCCAGGGAGTGGCAGCTGCTTCTCACCTTAAATTCTGAATCCCCTCTAGGTTTAACTTTACCCATCACCCCACACAGCCCCCAAACCAGTGATGCAGAATTCCAGGGGAGAGCAGCAAGCTGGGCTGAGGTGACACATCCCAGCCCCACGGGAGACCAAGCCACTCCAGGACACTCCAGGGTCAGGTTTAGGGGAGAGTGGCAGGTACTGGTGCTGTGTGTGAGGGCCTGGCCCTCACCCCAGGAGCTTCCAGGACCTGGCAGCTCCTCCCCAGCTCCCAACCCCGTCACCCACCACGCTCTAAAGCCAGGCAGGGCCGTGCTGGGTGTGTGGATTGATCCACGTGTCCCCAGGGATGGGGTGAGCCCGGCAGTGGCAGCTCCAGCACACAGAGCACGGAGCAGCTCCAGCCTGGGTCCCCATGGATCATTCCCTTCATATTCCCTGAGCTTTGTGATCTGCTGGAGTGTCAGATGAATACAAGGCCTTGCAAACTGTGAGTAAGGGCTCGATGCTTTGTGTTTGTGGGGTTTTGTTGTGCTGGGTGTGTCAAAGGAGGGTGACATCTCAGTGGTGTTCCCAGTGCTGTATCTCTGCTGCTCCTCCTGGCAAATTCACAGCCAACTGCTTTATAAAGGAATTTATTTGCTAATAAAAACCCTCAGAGAAATCACTGATCTTTACTAGAATAAATTTTCTCTCCTGTCCTCTTCTGTCCTCTTCTGTCCTGTCCTCTCCTCTCCTGTCCTGTCCCTGTCCCTCTCCCTCTTCCTCTCCTGGTTTGAATCAGGGACTGGGATTGTGTGGGTTTTTTCCCTGTTTTTTTCCAAATTGGGACCAAACAAGGAGAGATGTTTTGATTTTTGCCTGAATAAAAATCAATCTGCAGCTGAAATTTCCCATGCTCACCCCTTAAGCTGGAAAGGGAATAACTCTTTCTTCCCTTTTCTGGGAAGAGAACTGTCTCTTCCCTGGTTTTTGGGACACGATTCTGTCCATGTGCTCCTCATCCCAACACCTTTCCCTGGTTTTTTTTGCACTGGGAATACTGGGAGTCTGCATTAACTGGTGTTGTGATTGCACTGGTTTATTGATTCAGCCTTGAAGGGTTGCTGTGCAGCCACAGATTTCCTGTCCCGGCCATTCCATAAATGTTAATGCCTGGAAAACATGGATACAATAATTCTGGTTGTGTTCCCGCTTGGAGCAGTGAGGCATTTTGCGGTGAAAATAAGGAATTTTTGGGTTGTTTGGGTTTTCCAAAGCTTTCCTTGCTATTTGTGAATCCTGTGCTAAAGATGGGGGGAGGGGAGGTGTGGGATTCTCCACGATCCAGAGGCAAACTGGAATCCCTGGGGTAACTGTGGAATGTAGGGAACACAGCACTGCTGTTGAACCTGGACCTCCTGGAAGGTGGAGATCTGCTGGGGGAGGGAGAGGATGGTGTTCCCTGGGGATGGTGTTCCATGAAGATGGTGTTCCATGGGAATGTTTTCCATGGGAATGTGTTCCATGGGGATGTGTTCTGTGTGTTCCACAAGGATGGTGTTCCATGAGGATGTTCTCCCACATGGAGTGTCTGTGCTCCTGCCCATGGACCCCTGTGTGTGGGGGGCAGCCTGGGAGCCCTGGTGGAGCTGGGGCAGGGCCAGAGCAGGGACTGGGGTCACACCAGTGATGGGGTGACATCAGACTGTCATCTGTCACCAGTGGGGTTCAGCAGGGCTCCATCTTGGGCCCTGTGCTCTCCAACATCTCCATCAGTGACTTGGATGCAGGACTGGAAGGGACACTGAGCAAGTTTGAAGGTGATCCCAGAACTGGGAGGAGCTCTTGGGTCCCTGGAGGGCAGGGAGGCCCTGCAGAGACACCTCGATGGATCCAAGGGCTGGGAATCACCAACCATGGGAAGTTCAACAAGGGGAAGTGCCGGATTCTGCCCCTGGGATGGGGCAACCCAGGATGTAGGGACAGACTGGGAATGAGAGGCTGGGAAGCAGTGCCAGGAAAGGGCCCTGGGGGTCCTGGTGGGTGCCAGTTGTCCCTGAGTCAGCAGTGCCCTGGCAGCCAGGAGGGCCAAGCCTGTCCTGGGGGCATCAGGGAGGGGATTGTCCCGCTCTGCTCTGCCCTGGGGCGGCCTCACCTCAACATTGGGGCAGTTTGGGGGACACAGTATGAGAAACATATGAAGCCATCAGAGAGTGTCCAAAGGAGGGAAATGGAGATGGGGAAGGACCTTGATTTGAAGCCCTGTGAGGACACTGAGGGCACTTGGGGTGTTCAGCTGGAGAGGAGGAGACTGAGGGGAGACCTCACTGCAGTTCCAACTGCCTGGGCAGGGGCAGAGGAGGGGCAGGACTGAGCTCTGCTCTGGGGGGACCAGGGACAGCCCCCAGGGAATGGCTGGAGCTGTGTCAGGGTAGGGTCAGGGTGGATCTCAGGGAAAGGTTCTTCCCCCAGAGGGTGGTTGGCACTGAACAGGCTCCCCAGGGCAGTGGGCACAGCCCCAAGGCTGCCAGAGCTCCAGGAGCGTTTGGACAACACTTTCGGGGACAGGGTGGGATTGTTGGGGTGTCTGTGCAGGGCTGAGGATTGGACTGGATGATCCTTGTGGGTCCCTTCCAACTCAACTGGGATTCAGTGGCCAGTTTGTCCTGTCCTGTGCTTTTCCAGGCAGGACTGAGCTCCAGGAGGCCATGGAGCACAACAGCCGGCTGGATAAGGAGATCCTGGCACTGCGGGCTCGGGTCCAGACGCTGGACCTGGAGAGGAAAGCTTTCCTGGAGCTGGTGAGCACACACCCACCCCACTCCTGCTCTGCCATGGCCCTGAGGAGCCTCAGTGGGGCCAACAGCTCTGGCTGGCTCCTGGAAGCCATCCCTGCTCCCTGATAGTCCTGGCTGGCTCCTGGAAGCCATCCCTGCTCCCTGATAGTTCTGGATTGGCTCCTGGAAGCCATCCCTGCTCCCTGATAGTTCTGGATTGGCTCCTGGAAGCCATCCCTGCTCCCTGATGTCCTGGCTGGCTCTTGGAAGCCATCCCTGCTCCCTGATAGTTCTGGATTGGCTCCTGGAAGCCATCCCTGCTCCCTGCCCTCCTCCCTCCTTCCCCTCTGTGTTCTATCCCCAGTCTGTCCAGGGCTGCTGTTTGGCTGTTTTGTGTTCTCAGAATAATAAAATCTGGGAAATGGGCAGAACAAATCCCCAGGAATGCAGCTCTGGAGCCTCCTCCCTGCAGGAAGAGTTTGATGCTCTGCTGGACACGGAGGGGCTGGGTGGGCTCAGACTGAGGGAGGGCTCTGGGGGCTTTGGGACACATTTCATGTGCCCAGGGGAGCAGGATCAGCTCCAAGCTCCCTTAGCCCACCTTTGCCCCGGATCAGGTGGATAAACAGAGGAAGCAGCACATCCACCTTCTCCCTGGACCTGGGTTAAAGCCTCCGGTTTTGCCAAGCTTAGCCTAAAACCCACCACCAGCTGCTTTTAAACTGATGCTGATTTTTGGTCCCTCTCAGCCTCTTTTAATGCAGCTGCACCGATTGATTTGCTAATTTTGTAGGGGATTTCCTAAGGGAATGACTTCCTGTGACATTACTACTGATGGAACACATCCAGGATCCTCCAAATGCCACCCTGAATTAAGGAACAGTTAAGGGACTATCAGCAAAACAGTTCCTCACTGGGATTGCCAACAGGGAAGGAATAAAACCAATCTGTTTCCTATTAAAATGTGTCATTTGGCACAAGATCTGTGCCTGCTCTTATCTCCTCGTTCCTCCACATCAGCCCTTCAGCAGCCTGGAATTGTTTCTGCCATCCCAGCCCTGAGCTCTGTGGGTTTTTTTTTGCAGTTCTCTCATGTAAAATGGGTATTTTTAAAGGAACACAAACATCTCTGAGGAGATCTCACCCAAGTGAGATTTATCAGATAATATCTTGAATTAATTTAGTCACATCTGAGGGGTTTAAAATTGAGCTGCATAATTATGCTCCTTGCATTGCAAAAACTGCTGGTTCTTCCACGTCTTTCACCTCAGACCTTGCAGTTACACCACACTTTGTTTTTAGGGCTGCATAAAAATGGAATAATAGAATATAAAAATAAAATTAATTTAGTTCAAGTTCCTCAGTTTATTCTTTTTAAATTCCAAATAATATTGCCTTTGCTTGAGGATATTGCTCCTTTCAGTCACTATGGGTGCACGTGTGTGTATAGGATATAATAAAATAGAAATACAGTATTTAAATATCTTTTAATATTTAATATTTAATACAGTTTTACCAACAGTTCTGTGTCCTGAAATGTCTTTTCCTGCCTGTGGGTCATGGAGTCAGTGCCTGTGGTGGGAGCAGCTGCTGCCAAGGGCAGAATTCCACTGATCTCATGGCAAAAAGGCTGGAAGGTGTCCTGGAAATCAGCAGTTGGGATCTCATTGCTCAGTACAGGGGGTGTTCAGTGTGTGTGTGGTCAGTGAGGGAAAGAAATTAAGGATAATCACCTTTAATGCTTCATGAGATTCCCCCTTTTCCTGCCCTTCCTCTCCCAGTCCTCTGAGTCCACCCAGCTGGAGCAGCCACGGGATCCCAACCGGTCCTCAAGACGAGCAACGATAATAAATTAATGATGAAAAATAATTTAAAAATTCATTAATATTGATAAACCTGCAGTTCCTCTACAGCAAATTTGAGGGGGAGGGAGAATCTTAATTCTCCACAACAGAGAGATGAACATTGTTGGAGAAACCCAAAGGAGTGTTGTGTGCTGCAGGTGGAGCAGCTCAAGGAGGAGATCTGTGAGTACCAGAGGAGCGAGAGGCTGGGGCCGTCCCTGCCGGAGGAGCCTGGAGCAGCCTCACTGCAGGTACTTCCAAGGGCTCTTTTTTGACCATTCCAGAAGGACAGGGTCCCTCTGCATTCCAGGCTCTCCGTGGGATGGGATGGGGATGGTTTGCTGCTGTGGTGAGCTCGGGTTGTGTGGCTGATGGAGCTCCTGATCGTGTTTTAGTTTATGAGGGGCTCAGGAGCCTTGAGCTCACACAGGGAACACCCAGAGCTGCTGGAGAAAGTCCAGAGGAAAACAGGGAGCTGCTCTCAGGGCTGGAGCCCCTCTGCTCTGCAGCCAGGCTGGGAGAGCTGAGGAGCTTCACTTGGAGAAGAGAAACTCCAGGGAGATCTGAGAGCCCTTTCTGGGGCCTAAAGGGGCTCCAGGAGAGCTGGAGAGGGACTGGGGACAAGGGATGGAGGGACAGGACACAGGGAATGGCTTCACATTGGAAAAATGGAGGTTTGGGTGGGATATTGGAAGGAATTCTTGGCTGTGAGGGTGGGCAGGCCCTGGTACAGGGTGCCCAGAGAAGCTGTGGCTGCCCCTGAGTCCCTGGAAGTGTCCAAGGTCAGGTTGGACGGGGCTTGAAGCAACCTGGGCTGGTGGAAGGTGTCCCATGGCAGGGGATGGAACTGGATGGGGTTTGAGGTCCCTCCTAACCCAAAACACTCTGGGATTTCCTGATTGCAATCCTAGTTTTCTGCTGACTTTGGATTTCCTCCAGGGCACTCGGGATGAAGGGAGGGCTGAAGATGAGCGTGGGGCAGGAAGAGCCTGGTCCTCCTCGGATCAGGAGGAGAGAGATCCGGGGGGTGAAACTCTCCATAAAAGGTGAGAGGTGCAGAAATCCTTCCCCTCCTGTGCTTTTCGGGGTTCCTGGGGCTGTGGGTGCTGCTGCTCTGTCTTGGAGGGGGATTGAATTGTTGCATCCTTTGGAATATTCTTTGGGACTTTGTTCCTCTGGCTCCAGCTGGGAGATTTTGGTGCAGTCCCGAGGATTCTGGAGCCCCCTGGTTGTTTTTGGACACTTCCTCCAGTTTGTTGCTTTCCTAAAAGAACAGCCTTGGGCCTCTGGGGCTGTGTGCACACAAAAGTGTTGTTTCCAAACCTGTTTTGGTGCTGGGAAGTTTTCCCTGGATTTGGTTGCTCTCCAGGGCTGCACTGGAACACTTGGCTTTCAACCTTCAGTGTGTAAACTGGGGTTTTTTAAGGGAAGTCAAAGCTTTGCTCTCCCCTGAGCTGCTCAGGGAGCTAGCTGCACCTCTTCCAGCAGGTTCAGGGAGGAAAGGGAGCTGATCCCATCTCTGGGACTCTTTTTCCCTCAGATTCCCCAGCCTGTTCCCACCTCAAGCAGCTGAATTTATTGCCATCCTCACGCCTGGCCATTTTTCTCCCAGACCTTCCTTGTGTAGAGCCCATCCCCCCTAATTCCCACCTAATTAGGAACAGGCCATGCTGATGTGAGACTGGGAACCAACAGGACAGGAATATTCCATAGTGAGGAACTCCCTGGCTTTTCCTGGCTGGTGGGAAGGATTGGGATGCAGTTCCAGCCTTGCTGATGTTGGTTTCGGGGTGTAGGTGCCGGGAGGTGATGGAAAACATGGAGGGCAGGAATTCCCAGCTCCTTCACAAGCTGCAGAAACTGGAGCAGGAACACGAGGATTTGGTGGAGCGCAACGAGGAGCTGGAATCCATCCTGGGAGAGACTCAGATCCAAACCAAGCAGGAGAAGGAGCAGTTTGAGAGCGAGGTGGAGGGGCTGCAGCAGAAGGTGAGTGAAGAACAGGGCAGACCAGGGTTGGGGTTGTTTCATTGCAGCTGCTTTTTTGCCCTTAATTGATAAAATAAAATGATGTTTGACCTGGACCTGCACCCTGTGGGTTTAGTTTGATGAGAAAAACCTGCCAGTTCAGAAAAGAGGGAAAAAGGAGGGAAAAAATCTCGGCAGGGAGTAAATGACACTTGTTTGGAAGTGCAGATTCCCCAGTGTTACAGGAGCATTGTCTCCTGGCCCTGTCACAGAATCCCAGACTTGTTTGGGTTGGAAAAGACCTTAAAGATGATCCATTTCCATCCCTGCCATGAGCAGGGACACCTTCCACTATCCCAGGTTTTTCCAAGCTCTGTCCAACCAGGGATTCAGAGGCAGCCACAGCTTCTATGGGCAACCTGTGCCAGGACCTCACCACCCACACAGCCAAGAATTCCTCCCCAATACCCCACCTATCCCTGCCCTCTGGCAGTCGGGACACTGTTAATAGGAGAAGTCCACTCAGGTCATCCTTTGACTTCAGGGGGTGGATAGAAATCCTTTATTATTTGCATGGGACACTCTGGGAACCTTTGGGAAGCCTCAGATGTGAAGCAGCACCTGGAATATCTGCTTTGACAGATCCATGGGGCGTCCTGGCAGGGCCACCTCCATCCTTTGGGCAAGGGTTGAAGCTTCTCAAGCTGCTGCTGCTGCTTTTCTCAGGGGGGTTTAAACCTCAGTTTTAGGGAGGGATTCTCCATCCCTCTGGAGCAGCTCTGGGAGGAGCACCAGCCCTTACACGTTGTCCCCAGGGCACCTTGGATTTCTGGGATGAGATTTTAGGCTCCCCCCAAGGTTTCAGTCAAGACTGACATGTCCACGACGTAGGAGATGGTGCAGGGGTGCAGGTGTGTCCCACAGGGATGCTGGAGTAGCCACACATCCCCAGGATGGATTGTCTGAAGGAAGAGACCTGGAATTCTCTGTCAGCAGCCTCTGGCTGAGAGGGAAAAGCCTCTTAAACCAGGCTGAGGGCATGTGCCAGTGTCTGAGTGAGGATGCCAATGATGCCATGCTTGTCTCCTCTCTCCAAGGAGCCAAGGGCTGGCCCTGGAATGGGATGGAAAAGGGTTTGCCCACCGTGGTTGTGCTTTGTTTAACTCAGGGCTTATTCAGCTCCCACCAAACTGTTCCCCACTGGAGCAGAACAAACACAACCCTCCTCAGATCAGACTGAAGAGTTTGGACAAATCCCCCCTTTGCTCAGTGGATCGTTAAACAGATCCCTGGGAACGTCATGGCATCGAGTAACCAAGGGGATGTGAAGTAATTTGGGCTGGGTTTGAGGCTTGCAGGGCACGGAGGAGAGCTGGGATGGAAGAGGAAGTGGGTTAACCCCTGGTTAGATCCCTCTGCTCGGACAGAGAGGGCTGAGCTGCACCCACATCCCCAGGGGGAGCATTTGGGAGCCTTGGAGGGGAGCAGGGAAGGGCTGCACTGCTGGGGGTTTTTGCCAGCCCTGCTCCATGTGGGAAGCACTTGGGAGGTTTCCCTGGGTTGACACAACTCCAAAAGCCTGGGCTGGCCAGGCTGGGACTCAGGCCCAGGGCACAGTGGGAGGATTGTTGTCCTGTTGGCACGGGACCTGTGAGCACAAAGGAAGGGCTCAAACCTTGGTGGCTCGGAGGGAAAATGAGCAAACTGATGGAAGTGCCTTGCTGGGCATCAACTTCTGACCAAAGGCTGGCTGGGGGTGAGGAGGGGAGGTGTGTTTTGCCTTTGACATCTCTTTCATAACACCAAGGCCTTGCTTGAACCCTAAACTCCCACGTAGTCATGCAAGAGGAGGGGGTTTATTGCTCTTTAGCTCTTCAGTGAGAGGTCTGAATGTCTCAGCCCACTTTTAATAGCTGTGAACACCTTGGGTGGGTCACTTCCTTGTCTTAAAATCCCAGTGTTGCAGCAGGGTCTGAGAGATCAATCCCTGCTGGGAGCTCCAGCAGGGCCAGAATGTGCTGGAGACTGTCAGGGAGAGCAAAGCTCCTGGGCTTTGATGTCCTGCTTTGGGAATGGGAAATGGGCTGGGATTGACAGGGAATTGGAACTGCAGAACCCATAATCCATCCCAAAGGATCCCCCCAAGGGAGATGAGATGATCCATGTGCAGAGTGAGCACTTGTCCACACAAACACAAAAACTTGTCCTCCTGCCTTCCAGGAGGAACTTGGGGGTCCCAAATCCCTTTGGGAGTCCTTGGAGCCCCGAGGGAGGGATTGACGACCTTTGAGCAGTGGAGGGACCAGGACAAGTCTGGTCTGAACATCTGCTGGGATAAATCAGCTGTAGACACCAGATCAGTGGTTATGGGGTCAGAACCACCTTGGGGGGGGTGTGTGTGGAGGGGGAAGAGATGGGTGGAACCACGTGGAAGTGGGGTGGTGCTGTACCCTCGTGGCAGCACCTGGAACCCACGTGGAGAAGCCCTGGAGCAGCTGCCAGTCACAAAGAGCTCAGGAGAACTTCACCATCCTCTGCTTCTCCTTCTTTGCTCCTTTCTTGATGCTTTAGGTGGCTTGGAGCTGGAGGGATTAAATCTTGAGTGTTGTGGATGGATTGGATCTTGGCTTAATTGTTGTGGATTAGCATGTGCTGAGTTGGTATCGCAGTAAATCTTTGCCAAGTACCCTCATTTTTCTCCCCTAAATTAATAAAGATACCTCTTGGGAACAAGCCTATGGCTTATTCTCTTCATGCCATCTCAAGGTATTAAAGAACCTTATATATTAAATATATATATAAAATAATATATATTATATAATAATTTAGATATAATCATATATTTGTGGGGCTTAAAAACATATAAATATATAAAAATATGTTATATATATGATATAGATATATATTTTTACATATATAATATATATATTATATAAATATATATAATGTATAAATATATATAAAAATACATAAAATACATAAATATACATAAATGTACATAAATATATAAAATATATAAAATATATAAATATATAATATATATAATATATAAAAATATATAATATATAATATATAAATATATAAAATATATTTATACATATACATATACATATATAAATATAAATATAAATATAAATATAAATATAAATATAAATATATTTATACATATACGTAAATATATATAAATATATATTTATAAGTGGGGCTTCTCCTGGAACAGCAGCACAAGGAGCAGTTTAGCAGGAATTCTGCATTTCGTTGGGAGTCCTGGCTTGGTTCTAACTCGTGGTTTTTCCATGTTCAGATCAGCAGTTTAGAAACAGAGCTGCTTGAGGTGCAGAAGAGCAAAAGTGAGACGGACAGGAAGGAGCAGGCGGCGTCTGGAGCGCAGGAGATGCAGGAGGTGAGAGCTTCCCCTTGAGAAATCGGCTGTTTTATTTTAGGGATGTCTGAGGGAACGTCTTAAATGAGCATCTCAAGTGGCCCTGTCCTGGGGATGCTCTTTGTCAGCACCTCCTGGGAGTTTGGAGCCCCTCAGCTCGTGGAGACAGGAGGATGGTCTGGCCTTCAGCTCTGCCAGCTGAGGAGTTTGCTGTGAGGGTGAAGGTGTTACCTGTGGGAAGGTTCTCACTTCTTGTTCAGGGTTCAGTGAAACCAAGGGGTTTGTAGGTACATTTAAAGCTCTTTCCCAGCAGGTCCATTTGTTCCCAACAATCGGATCTTTCCGATGTTTCAGCGAGGCAGAGCTTCTTACAGGTGGGAGAGGACCTTCCCAAGGGATCTTGGGTCAGTGGAGGCTCCAGTCCTTCCAGCCCTGGGTGTGAGGGGCAGGAATCCCCCTGGAAACTTTTGAGAGCCCTTTTTTCTCCTTTCTGTGTCTTCCTAGAAGACACATCTCCTGCAGTTTGTTTCTCTTTGGGTAGAATAAAGGATGCTGGAGAAGAGACTCCTAATGTTTCTTGTTCCAGATGTTGGAAAGCTGTCAGGAAACCATAGACAAGTTGGGAAATCAGCTGGGAGAGCGGAGGGAGAGGAGGAAGCAACTTGTGTCTGAGCTTGAGCTGCTGAGAGAGGATCTGAAGGCTGAGAAGGGGGTCCTGGGCAGCCAGGTATGTGGGACTCCCTGAACAAGCCAGTTCCCTTTGGATGCTCCATAAAATCCAACAGTGCCCCCCCAAGCACATGTTTTGACTTCTCTTGGTGCTTTTCTCTACTTTGAAACCTTTGGCAGAGGGGTTTCAATCCACCTGTTTTCATAGCACTGTCTCTAACTCTATAATTTGTTTTTTTCCTTCAGTGGATCTAATCCCAAACCAGTCATTCCAAATTTGTAGCCAAACCCTAATTTTCTGGAGGGGCAGAGTGGGAATTTTCAGACTCAGGTGCTTATTGCAGGAGTCAGAACACCCCAGAGCCACAGGAGGTGACATGAACATCCTGCTGGGATCCCAGTGCTCCTGGGATGTTCCCCAAGGACCTCAGCACGCTTTGCTCGAGCCACTTTAATTGCTAAATCGACTCCTGGGGGATTCTCCCTGCTGGGAGTGTTGCTGGAGCTCTTGGCTTCCAGCTGGGCCCCAGTTTGTGGTGCCAGCAAAACTGCCCAGGGGCTGAATAAGGGCTGGAAATCAGGCTCAAAATCCAGGAGAGCTGCAGATCCACAGCCTGGATCAGGCAGACCTGAGGGAGAGTGGAAAAGGGGGGGTTTCATCCAGCAGAAATCCCATGGTTTAGCTTTGAGAGGCCTTAAATCAGCTCTGAGTCCGGTCACTTCCTTGAATGCAAGTGAAAACCATGGAATTCCTGAGCTGTTGGCACAGCTCCACAGACACAGGAGCTGCTGGAGGAACAGTGGCATCTACAGGCCAGGGCTTTGTCCTGCTGCAACAAATCCACACTGAAAGCTGGGGTGGAAATCAGGCATGCAGAGCTCCAGATCCAAACCAATCCTGGCTGGAGAGTGGGTGAGGAAAGGGCTGGAAAGGAATTGTCCATCCCCACGAAGGGGGGATGCTGAGGGAAATGGGAAGAGTCCTTTTGTAAGCCCTGCATCCCAACAGTTCAACCTGCTCATGGACCACTGGATCCAAATCATCCATCCCTGGAAGTCTGGTTGGAATTCAGCCACGAGCTGCTGGTGGCTTTGCCAAAGGAGGGACTGTTTTTCCACCCAAGCGATCATGGGGTGAAATGCAGAGCCCTGGGAACATCCTTTAGCACAGGGACCCTTTTTGGTGGCATTCCTGGCTTCCCACATGGGCTCATCCCCTTTGGATGGAGCAGCTGGATTGGGATGAATTGTTTCCCGACAGCGCTGGAAATGAGCTTGGTGTGAAATCAGTGGGTTCTCTCAGCTGGAATGATCTTGTTTTTCACGAGGTTTTAGGACATTTGAGAGGAGAAAACTTTTCCTGAGCTTGTCCTTCATCCACTGACTCCTGTTGTTTCCTCTCCAGGGGTTTTCTGCCTCACTGTCTGAGCTCCCGAGCCACGGTAACACCTCCCCTGCTCTCCAGAGAACATCAGCCAGCAGGGATCTCATGGATGTGTCCCATGAGAAGCACAAGGACAGTGCTTTGTTGGACCCAGAGGTGAGACATGGAAAGAAATCCTGGTTGTCCAAGGGCCTGGAGCAGACAGGAGCTGCTGGGGCTCAGAGTGGATCCATCCTGGTGGAGATAAGGCCACCTGGAATTGAACTTCCAGTGCTCAGGAAGAGCTATTGGTTAAAAATGTTTAGGAATCAACGTTGTTGCTGGTGTTTAGTGGGGAGAGCAGTGGTTGTGTCTGATGGATTTGGGTTCACCACTGGAGATACTGGTCCAGGCAGGTTCAGGTTCTGATCCAGCCTGGGAATTCCTGTATCCTGACCCATTCCTGCTTTCCTGCCCCTTTTATTTTCTTGTCTTCTCTTCCAGTCTCAGGTTTGGGGGCAGTTTGGTCTGGTGTTCCAGCGTTGGGTGATGCTGTGGGTGGAGAGCAGCCACCCCTGGAGAGGATTTTGGGTGGTCTGGACAGGGGATCTCTCTGAGATCCAACTAAATCCACAGCTTTCCCAAGAGCTGCTGGTTTTGTCAGGAGATTTGGCACATGCTGTAAATCTCTGGGAGCTGCAGATGGGATGAAATCAAACAAAGAGCCGTGACTTGGTGGTGGTTCACACACAGCTACAGCCCCTGCAGGAGGAAGGACTCCAAGAACTGGGATAATTTAACCACAGAATCACAAACCATGTCTTGCTGGAGCCCCCCAGATTGCCCTGCACTGGCTCAAAGGATTTCCATCAGAGCAGAGGAAATCCAAGTGCTGGTGTTTTCTGACCTTACAGGCCTCTGAAATCCTGCAAGACAGAGAACAGAGTCACAGAGTGGAGCAGACCCAGGAAGATCCCCATGGAGATGCAAAGACCTACGAGGAACAGATGGCTAAAGTTGTGTTTTTGGAAGAACAGGTCAAAAGCCTGAGGGAGGAACAAGAGCTGCTCTGGTAAAGCTTCTCAAGGCCTGTGGTATTTTCTTGTCTTTGCTGACTTAATTTCTGAGTCTTTTCCAACTCCCTGTCCTGGCGAGAACAGGCCCAGCAGCTTCATGTCCTTATGGGAGCAGTGTCTGATTTTGGGGAATTCCCTCAGTGACGTCAGGATGAGCCAGGAGCAAACCTTTCTTCTGCAGCTATTGCAGGTTCTGAGCAGCCTAAATGAGGGCTGTCCTTGGGGAAGAGGATTTTTCCCTTGGAGTCAGGAGGTGTTTGGAGTAAGGGGGTCCAAACACTTGGACTTAGCCCAAATATTTGGACTAAAAGGGTCCCAAAAAAGCTCCAGTTGTGGGTTTAGGCTCCACCAGCAGTGGTGTTCCTCATGCTGCTGGGGATTTTGGGAGTCCTTGGAATTTATATGTCCTTGGAGGGCAGGTGTCACCAGGTGTTGGTCTGACTCCCATTTTTGAGGTAGACCAGCAGAAATTTGGAGCTGGAGCATCCGGGCTCCTTAGTAAGGAAAAGTTTGGATTAGATCCAGGGTGGTTACAATCAGCCCAGTGGCACTGGGATAAAGTATAACCAGGAGAACTGGGCACTGGGATAAAGTACAACCAGGAGGAGGCAGGCAGGGTGTGCTGAGGAATTATGGAATCATTCTGGAAAAGCCCTCTGAGATCAGTGAGTCCAACCATTCTCCCAGCACTGCCAGGGCCACCACTAAGCCATGTCCCCAAGGGCCACATCCACACAGCCACTCCCAGGGATGGTGATTCCAGAGCTGATTCCAGTGCCTGAACATGTAGGATGTGGAATCATGGAATGGTTTGGGTTGGAAAGGATATTAAAACTCGTCTCATTCCACCCCCATCCATGAGCAGGGACACCTTCCACTACCCAAACCCCATCCAACCCGGCCTTGGACACTTCCAGGGATGGGGCAGCCCCAACTTTGAGTTTGGATGGAGACAATGGAGACTGAGTTTGGATGGAGGTGAGCCAGACAGGGACTGGGAGACCCAAACCCCTCCTTCCAGTGCTTCCCTGTGCCTTGGGAGCACAGAGAGCACCTCCCACTCTGTGCAGGGTTCCCTTGGCCAGCCTGTGACCTCCTCCCAGGGAGGGCTGAGCCTCTGGACACACGTGGTTTTGTGGGACAGTGTTCCAGGAGACTGACCCTTGCCCAGAACTGCTGCTCCCAGGATTGGATCCCCTGTGGAGCCTCCTGAGGCATTTGAGCGTTCACTGGACTCTCACATCCCGAGTTTTCCCCTTTTACGGGTGTTTTCCCTGGGATATGTGTAGTCATCTCTCTCCTTTATAATTTCCCCTTCAAGCTCTGAATTACTAGAGAGCAACAAGAAGAAGGAAGAGCTGGAAAAGCAGCTCAAAGAGAGCAATGAAGAGAAAAGGATGCTGCTGGAAGAGATCTCCCAGCTCAAGCGCAACATCCAGAGCGCCCGGGAACAGGGAGACCCTGGAGAGACCTGGAGGATGAACCCAGGCCTGGAGCAGAGGGAGAGCAGGTTCCTCCCATGGCAGAGCTCAGCAGGCAGTTCAGATGGGAGCCTTAAACAGGTATGGCAGCTTTGCCATCTGATTTTGGTCACTAATTAGTTCCCCACTAGGGTGGGAAATCCTAACTAAAGGGGGCTGGAAGCCAATCCAACCCTTGGGAATTAGGGATGTCTTAATTTCCTTGGGTGGTGCTTTTGAGTGTGGTAGGAACTTGCAAAAAGTCAGTGCAAGGGATGTAAATGGGATTTGTTACCCTTTCTTACCTCGTGAGCTGGAAGAGAGAGGCAAGAGCAGGAATCCTTGCCAGGAAGGGTGGGAATGATGGGGGAGCCCAGGATGGGGAGGCTGAGGAGGAGCAAGGATTCTGTGCGAGGGTTTGGATGGGAAGAGAGGGCTGGGTGACCTGTGGGCAAGAGTGGGAGTGGAAAGGAGAGGATTGGAGTTGTGCTGGATGCAAGAAGCAGCAAATCCCTACAGATGGAGCAGAGCAGGACACGAGGGAATGCTGGAAAGGATCCTGATAGAAGCAGGTGAGGGGGAAAAAAACTCACAAAACCTCATGGATCTCAAGGACAACAGCCACTGGCAGACCCCACAAGGGATCAAGGCCTTTCCCAGCTTGGGGAGTTATCTGGGGATGTATTTAAGAAGGAAAGCTTGGTCTTGAGTGGATTCCCTGTAGTCCCAAGAGCAGAGGGAGAGGATACACAGTGGGAATTCAGATCCAGAGGTGGCTGGAAGTTATGCTGGGAAGAAGGGCTTTGGTTCAAACCAAGCAGAGCTTTTGGTCTGTGTGGCAGGCCCTTGCAGGAAGGTGGGTGGTCCAAGGAGCTCCAAAAGCCACCCCAGGCCGTTGGTGACATCTCGGGGTGTTGGGGCTGTCTCAGTGTGTTCCTGCACTGCTGTCAGGATTCCCTGTGTCCCTGTTCCCTCTTGGAGCAGGGCTGGATGTGCTGCTCCTGCTTGGTTGCCTCAGTGAGGTTCTGACACAAGAGTTCAGAGTAGCCTGGTGGCTTTCTTTGGTTCGAAAGGGTCATTTTAACAGGGATTTGTTCCCTCATCCGGGTTTTCACACGTTCTCCCTCGACCTCAGGAGTCATGTTGGCTTCTTTGAGGGGACTGAGAGAACCCTGGAATGACTGAGCTTGGAAAAGCCCTCTGACATCATAACCCAGCACTGCCACATTCACCACAAACCACATCTCCAAGTGGCACATCCAAACCCTTCCAGGGACACGGTGTGGAATGCCGGGCTTTGCCCATCTCCCTGCTTAAATACCCTTAAATACCTTCCTTCCTACCAGCCTTTCCCCTTCCCTGGGGCTGCTGTCCATGTGACCCGTGCTGTTTGTGCTGCTCCCTCAGGCTGTGCCCGAGGAGAAGTTCCAGCAGCAGGAGGAGAAGCTGCAGCAGCTGCGCCAGGACCTGCGGCGGGTGCAGAACTTGTGCAGCTCTGCCGAGAGGGAGCTCAGGTACGAGAGGGAGAAGAACGCAGAGCTCCAGAAGCAGAACCTGCTGCTCCAGCAGGAATGCACCAAGGTAGGAACAGAGCTGGGCATCTCAGCTCCTTGGGAATTGTGGCCCCTCTGCCCGTGGAAACAGGCTGGGAGAGCTGGGGGGGTTCACCTGGAGAAGAGAAGGCTCCAGGGAGACCTGAGAGCCCCTGCCAGGGCCTAAAGGGGCTCCAGGAGAGCTGGAGAGGGACTGGGGACAAGGGATGGAGGGACAGGATGAGGGAATGGCTTCCCACTGCCAGAAGGCAGGGATAGATGGGATATTGGAAGGAATTCTTGGCTGTGAGCATGGTGAGGCCCTGGCACAGGGTGCCCAGAGAAGCTGTGGCTGCCCCTGAATCCCTGGAAGTGTCCAAGGCCAGGTTGGACGAGGCTTGGAGCAACCTGGGCTGGTGGAAGGTGTCCTTGCCCATGGAATGAGGTTGAGCTTTAAGGTCCCTTCCAACTGAAACTTCTCTGGAATCCCATGAGAAATTTCCCTGCCTCCAAATCAAATCTGCTGCACTTCCTCCCTGATCCCTCTTTTGCTCCCAATCCCCTTTCCTACCCAAGCCATTCCACCTGATCTTTGCTGAAGTACAAACTCCATTTCTTCTTTGCAAACTCAGGTCAAAGCTGAGCTGAAACAGGCCCGGGCCAAACTCTCAGACTCCACAGAAACCTGCTCATCCCTGTCAGCACAGTGGGAGAGGAGCCAGCAGAAGGTCCGGGAGCTGGAGCAGGAGCTCTCCAAGTGCTCCCAAGCTGACAAGCTCCAGAGCAGCCTGAGGGACAGGCTGGCCCAGGAGAAATCCAGGGCAGGAGAAGCCCAGAAAAAGGTGAGTGTGAGTTCACCTCAGGGGTGTATTTGGCAGAGGCAGCTCAGGAATTGGTTCCCCCAAAGTCCATTTTGGGATCACTCAGATAAACATTGTAGGAAGAAAGTCTGTCGTTGGTGGGAAGGGAGCAGAAGCCAAGTGTGATGGCTCAGTGTCCCTGAAATGCTGTGACTGAGACTGGCAGGCACAGGGAGCCTCAGTGCTGTCCTTGCCAAGCAGATTTACTGCTGTTTGCTGGCTGGAGATTTCCAAAACCTTGTGTTTCCCCTGGCACTGATTGTGCTGTGCCCCTGCAGGAATCACTGGAGCCAGTTTTGAAGTTTACGGGATCTAATTGAGTCCCAAAAGAATTGCTGCCAATTCATGACACACTGTCTGATCCAAGATCCAAAATCTACTTGGCCATTCCAGAGGTTTTGCTCTCCATGGACTTGTGACTCAAAACAAGGAAATCTTTCATTCCCAAGTCCTGGGCACCGAGCGGTCAAAGGGACCTGGTGCAGACACCGGTTGATACATTCAGAAATTTAATCTGTGCCCATTTTCCTCCAAGATTTCAAAGCTCCAGCAGAAGCTGAAGGATTCCCAGCAGCAGCTCCTGCTGGCAGAGGCCCGTGTTTCTGACAAGAAGCTGCTGGAGGAGGAGCTGAAGGAGGCCCGGGAGAACGAAGCTCGAGTGCGGCGGGAGCTCCACGAGGGGCAGCTGAAGAGGTGCTGGAGCTGTCCTGCCAGTTCATGGGAACAGCAGCTCCTGAGGGGATCAGGGAATCCTAAACCACTGGTTTGACCTCCCCTTTGGATCTGCCACATCCCTGGAGGAGCAACAGGGATCCCCTCTTGGAGATTTAGGAGATTGTTGGGGACTTGAGCTGCCTCAGAAGGTCCTTGGTCTCTCCTGCCAGCACAGGGATACCAACAACCTGTGGAGCTGGGATGATGATCCCAGTGCATAATCCACTCTTTTTCATGTCACTGGGACATGAGGGTAACCCAGGTTCTGGTTAATAAATCCCTTGGGTGGATTAGAGTGAAAGGACACTGAATAATCAGTGTTTTTAAACATAAAATATGTATGTAGGGTTTACTTTAGAACAATTTTGTTTCAAAGGTAAACAGATGTGTTGCTGTTTTGGATGTTCTTATCTATAGTAATGCAGCAATATTAAAGCATCTATAGCAGCCTGAAAGCATAAAAATAACACTTAAGGAAATGCATAAGGCAAGGAAGAGAAAGAAAGGATAAAGGTGGAAAGCTGTTTATGGTCACTACCCCTTGGATCCAGAGATGAAGCTTGGGAGTTGCAGCTTCCATATCTGTTGGTCTGGTGGTTGGGAAGCCCCCCCCCCCCAAACTCAAAGATTTCATGAGTAATTATACTCTTCCAGCTCATGTGGGAATGGCACCCACTTCACTGATCTGAAGGATCAGTAGGGTATTCAGGGAGGCATGAGCTTTGCTGGGTGAGCAGCTGCTTCTCTCCAGCTTGCAGAAGTCCTTTGGTGATCTTACAATGTGTGAGATCACTCAGATAAACACTGGGATCACTCAGATAAACACTGGGATCACTGTTTCACTGGGATTTCGCTGGGGACACTGGGATGTGCTGATTCCTCTTTCCTTTCCTGTCACCAAGGGCAGTGGGATGTTTTTAGGGGACACCCAGCCTTGGGGGCACATGGTGGTGTCACCTCCACCCCAGGGTCTCACTGTCCCACTCTGGTGTCCTCAGGAAGCTCCTGGAGCAGCAGGTGGAGGATCTGAGGCAGCAGCTCCGGCATTCCCGGGAGACGGAGGCGTCGCTGGCCAGGATGCACGTGGAGCTCCAGGCCAAGACCCTGCACGCCCTGGAGGATGAGAGGAAACCTGACCCTGCAGAGGTGGGGGCTCCTCATCATCCTGGGGGGAACAGGAAGGTTCCAAGGGGTCAATGTACACCTGGGAGCTGCTGGAACAGGGGCTGAGGTGCTGAGCCCTTGCAGATGCCACTGATTTAACAGGAGCTGCAGGAAAAACACCGTCCCATCAGTGAAAATGTGGAACTGGGATTGATGGAGGGGCTGCAGCTCCTTTTGTGTTCAGATTCCTCACAAGGGGCAGCTCCAATCTCTGCTCTGGTGAGCAGGGACAGAACCCAGGGAATGGCTGGAGCTGTGCCAGGGAGGGTCAGGTTGGATCTCAGGGAAAGTTCTTCCCCCAGAGGGTGGTTGGTGCTGAACAGGCTCCCCAGGGCAGTGGGCACAGCCCCAAGGCTGCCAGAGCTCCAGGAGGGTTTGGACAATGCTCTGAGGGACAGGGTGGGATTTGTCCAGGATTTGGACTGGATGATCCCTGCGGGTCCCTTCCAACTCAGAACATTCCATGATTTCCTTTCACGTAGGTTTCCTGGGATGAAGCTTTGAGGGCATGGGAAGACTTGATGGTTTCTTCCTTCAGAGCATGGAGTTTTTCCAGTGAAATTTGGGCAGATTTCATTGTCTGAGAGAATCCATTGCCTCCCTCTGCTCTGAAATTCCCATGGCCTCTTGTTAGGAGGAGGAGGCCTGGGGGGCAGAATGGGTGGATGGATGGATATGTAGATGGATGGATGGAAGAATGGGGGGATGGATGGTTGGAGGGATGAGTGGATGGATGGATGGACGGATGGATGGATGGAGGGATGGACAGATGGATGGATGGATGGATGGATGGTTGGAGGGATGAGTGGATGGATGGATGGATATTATTTGTGGTGGGAACCACTGGGATTGAGGAGAGAGAAGCTTTGCAGCCCAGGCTGCAGAGGGCAGGGGAGCAGAGGGGCTCCTGCAGCCACCCCCAGTAAAGCAGAGCTGTTTTGCAGTACCTGCAGTGCCGAAAGGAGAACCAGAAGCTCTCAGAGCAGCTGTCCCTGCTGAAGGAGGAGAACAAGGCCCTTTATGATGAGGGTGTTCGGCTCCTGAACCAGAAGGATCTCTATGTGAGGTGATGGCACAAACCCCTCCCCAGGAATTGCTCCTCCTGTGCCTGGCAGTGGATTTGGCCGCTGTGTGGTCTTTCCTGTCTCCTGTTCAGGGATTTGGCACTGCAAGATCCCCGTGAATCCATAGCCCCACTGTGCCGTGATGTCACACCCTGTGTGTCTGATGTCATGGAATTTCATATGGGTTTGGGTGGGAACAGACCTTAAAGATCGTCTCATTCCACCCCCTCCATGGGCAGGGACTCCTTCCACCAGCCCAGGGTGCTCCAAGCCCCATCCAACCTGGCCTTGGACACTCCCAGGGATCCAGGGGCAGCCACAGCTTCTCTGGGCACCCTGTGCCAGGGCCTCACCATGCTCACAGCCAAGAATTCTTTCCAATATCCCATCTATCCCTGCCCTCTGGCAGTGTGAGGCCATTCCCTGTGTGCTGTCCCTCCATCCCTTGTCCCCAGTCCCTCTCCAGCTCTCCTGGAGCCCCTTTAGGCCCTGGGAGGGGCTCTCAGGTCTCCCTGGAACCTTCTCTTCTCCTTTCTCCCCACACCCCTTTCTGGTCTAATGTTAAAGCCCAGTAGCTTTTTGATCATGAATTTTGAACCAATGTGGTCAATTATCCCTTATATGGGTAGAAATTTCTCCTTTTTGATGTTATTTTGGAAATGCTTTGGGTCCTTTTCCCTTAATCAATTTCCGTTTGATTGACAATTAAAAATGTAACATTTCCAACCAAAAAAAAAAAAACAAACCCAAATTGATCAATGAAAAACTCCAGAAAGTCCATTCTGTGCAGACAGAGAGCTGGGGGAGGGCTGAGCATCCCAGTTCAGGCTTTTGAGGAGCCTGAGGGAACTCAGGACATCTCCTGCCAGGGAACCTTTCCCAGCCTGAGGGCTGTCTCTGCCTCCTCAGGAAATACAACGAGATGCAGCTCCGGCACAAGGACAAGATCCGCAGGGCCAAGGAGACCTTCATCCACGAGGTGAAACAGAGGGACAGCAGGATCAAACAGCTGGAAAACGAGCTCAGCGAGTCCAAGCTCCAAGTGGAGAAGGTGAGAGAAGACACCGAGGGCTTCTCCAGCAAGGGAAGGCTGCAGGAGCATCCCTGCTTCCAGAAGGGTCATGGAATGGCTTGGGTTGGAAGAGACATTAAAAACCATCCAGTCCCATGGGCAGGGACACCTTCCACCAGCCCAGGTTGCTCCAAGACACATCCAACCTGGCCTTGGACACTGCCAGGGATTCAGGGGCAGCCACAGCTTCTCTGGGCACCCTGTGCCAGGGCCTCACCATGCTCACAGCCAAGAATTCCTTCCCAGTATCCCATCTAACCCTGCCCTCTGGCAGTGGGAAGCCATTCCCTGTGTCCTGTCCCTCCAGACCCTCATCCAAAGTCCCTCCTTGCAGGAAGGACCAGCCCCTCCTGGAAGAGTCCAGGAGCACTGTCCCCAGTGTATAGGAACAAAAAGCCCACAGGAAATTCCTGGCTCAGGTTTGCCCTCAGGGGAAGCCAAACCCTCCAATCCCCCCCAGACTCTGCCTGAGCTCCATCTTCCTTTGCTTCAGCTGGGAAGTGACCCCAAAGCCTCCATTTGGGATATTTTACACGAGGCAGGGAATGGAATTCCAGAGTCGTTACGGTTGGAGAAACCCTTTAAGATGATGATCCTCCTCAAGTCCAGCCATCAACCCTCCACCACGTTCACCCCTACCCCGTGTCCCCAAGTGCCACCTGGTCCTTGAACCCTCCCAGGGCTGGGCACTCCAAGGTTCATCCCTGCCGGTGACCCCTTTGGGAGGGCTCTGGGATTTGCAGGGGATGGAGAAGGCCCAGGTGTAAGTGCTGGTTGTTCTTCCCTTGTCCACCACCCCTCAGGGGAAGGTGCTGATTGCCCAGATCACTGCTGAGAATGAGAAGCTGCTCCAGGAGAGGCGGCGGCTCCTCCAGAAGATTTCGGAGCAGGAGGAGCCCCTTTGGAGCCTCCGCTCTGTGACTGCCCCCTCGCCCAGCAGGTAGGACCCTCCTGATGTCCATCCCTCCCTCTGGGAGCCTCCCTCTTCCCTGGTTTTGTGCCTGAATTTGCTTTTCTTAAATTTTTTTCTTTGATTTTATTACATTTTATGAAATTAAATGTTTTTCTTTTTTAATTTTAGCCTTTATTATAGTTTTCTTTTTATATAAAGATATTTTATTATATAACAATGTATTATTATACATAACTATATAAATAATTATCATTATTATAAATAAACATATTAATAAAAGATTATTTAACAATATGCTGTTATACACATATATAATTATTATATATTTTTTAATTTTAGCTTTTATTATAGTTTTCTTTTTATATAAAGGTATTTTATTATGTAACAATGTATTATTATACATAACTATATAAATAATTATCATTAAGTTATTATAAATAAACATATTAATAAAAGATTATTTAACAATATGCTGTTATACACATATATAATTATTTAACAATAACACATTAATAAAGAATATTATTATTTTATATTAATTAAATATATTAATATACATTAATTATGTATTAATAATAAATAATGTATAAAATAAATAAAATAATAAATATAATAATAAATTATTATTAGCTGCAATTAGGGCTGTAATTAGCCCGTTTTCCCACCAGAATCCTCGACCTTTAGCTGGAGACTGTGGAGGAGGGTCTGGGGTTGGAAAAGAGAAAACTCCCCTTTGAAAACAAGAGCGTGGCCAGAAGGAAAATAACTCGTGCCTTTTCCCACGCTCAGAGGGAAGACCCTGGAGGAGGAGAACAAGCTCCAGCTCTCCGGCCACGTGCCTGCCTCACCGCGCATTCCCAGGAGCAGCCCCGCTCCCAGCGCAGAGGTGAGACCCTGGCAGGGCTGGGAGCAGCAGGAGCTGAGCCCTGAGGGGCTGGAGAAGAGCTGGATCCCCCAGGATGGCATGGAAAGGGCCCCAAACGTGGGATAGGTCACCCCAGCTTTGTGGGGAGCTGAAGGTTCCGTGCACTCCCCGCTCACCCCTGAGCTGCTGTGCCTGGGGATCCCTTTCCATGGGAACAGGAATCTCATTTGGCACCTCTGGAGCTGTTCAAAGATCTCAGTTGTGGAGTTGGCTCCAGTAGTAGGAGGATCAACCCCGAGCAGGGGGGTTGGGTGTGTTCCTCCTGTCACCCAAAACCCTCCAGGCCGAGCTGAGCGATCGTCCCCACGGACTGCATTAGGAAGGGCTTTGGGGGGAGAAAGGAGGGATGAAAAGGGGAAATCAAAGACCTTTCAAACCAGCCAGGTGGAGCTGGAGGTTTATTAGGATGTTTTAATGTGGAGGGAACCCAGTTTGGGTGGAAATGAGAGGGAAAGGGCTGTTTGGGGCTCCCCTGGGCTGGATGGGGTTTGGTTTGGGGTTTTTTTCTTTAAAGGTCAGACCCAAAGGCCAGATCCCAGATTGGCACCTCTGTGGGGCTGGAGCTGATGGGGAGAACTCTCAGTGGAGCCGAGGAGGGCTTGGAAGACCAGGATATGTTGGAATTCAGGGTCTGACCTGCACCTCCTCCTTTCAAAGTATCTGTTCCTTCTTCCAGGACTCGAAAACCCTTCACGTCTCCGAACACCAACTCCAGAGCAAGGTGGTGCCACTTTCCCGTGCCAGGTACCTTGGGGGGAGCAGGAGAAGCCAGGAGAAGGTTGTGGGTGTGGGTGAGGGAGTGTGAGAGCTTTGGAGAGGGTTTTGGGGGCAGGTGAGGGGTGTGAGAAGCTTGGAGAAGGTTCTTGGTTTGGTAAGGGGCGTGAAATCCTTGGAGGAGGTTGTGGGGTGGGGGTGTGAGATCCTGTGGAGTGGGAGAAGGTTGTGAGATCCTTGGAGGAGGTTGTGGGATCCTTTGAGGAGGTTGTGGGGGTGGGTGAGGGGTGTGAGACCCTTGGAGAAGGTTCTGAGGTGTGTCAAGGGTGACTTAACAGTGGAAATTCCTTCCAGCTTCCCACCCCGGGATCTCCCAGAACCTTTCAGTGCCATGAAGGCCCCTCAAGACACGAAGCCTGAGGGAGAGGCCCAAAGCCAGGACTCCTCCCTGGGCCTGTCCCCCTCCCAGCCCTCAGAGCAGGGCTACCTGAACGTGGCCTCCCCGGGGGACCCTGCGGGGTCCCCGCTGCAGGAGGAGAGGAGAAGCATCGGCTCCGAGACCTTCTGAGCTGGGGATGGCTGTGCAGAGTCACCTGCACTGCAGGACTGGGGCTCCTGCGCTGGGAATGTTCACACAGTGTCACCTGGATACAGGATGGGGCTCCTGAGCTGGGAATTCTGTGCAGTGTCACCTGGATGCAGGACTGGGGCTCCTGGTGCCACGGGGTGACAGAGACTGCAAAGAGGAGAATTGCCAAATGGACTGACCTGGGGATTTCTGGGATATTTTCCAGCTAAATTAACCCTGAGTGTTGGTTTTTTGGTTTTTTTTTTATTCCACTTCCCCCCTGTAAATGTGTTTGTGTCATCCCAGAGCCACTGGAGGTTGGAATTTGTAGATAAACTCATAAACATGGAAGATGGGTGGGGTGAAGAGTGTCCTCCCTCAGCCCTAATTCCTTGTCCATGCCAAATCTATAAAATTTGTAAAGAAAAGAAATTAATGTCCATTGGTTCTTAATTGCATGATTCTCTTTCATTAGCCAGTACTCTACTTCTATTGGTTATTAATTTCTCACTTTTTGTCCCAATTAAATCCACATTTTTAGCATCTTTTTTCCTAGAAGGGGCTTTCCAGCACATGGACTGAATTCTTTGTTAATTCTTTTCTACATCTTCTGGTTTCTGCAAAAGGTCCTTGGTTAGGTGGCATGTTGGGAAAAATTCCTCCCTGGGAGGGTGGGGAGGGGCTGGGATGGAATTCCCAGAGAAGCTGTGGCTGCTCCTGAATCCCTGGGAGTGTCCAAGGCCAGGTTGGAGCAACCTGAGAGAGTTGCTGTGTCCGGGGCATCTCAGGTGAGGGCCAGCAGTGCTGGGTGGTGACTCTTTGGAAGGGGATATTTGTGGGGGCAACCCTTAAAAGGACGAGTGCAGCCTCCTTGCCCTTGTAGGGTGAAGCCTGGCAGGTGCCAGGCGTGTGTGTGTCCCTTCAGCCCCACACTGAGGTCACAGTGAGACATTCTGGCTCCCTTGACGACACCCCAGTGCCCGCTTCCCTAAGAACCAGAGCCAGGCAGAACCGTGGGGAGCTGCTCCCAGGATCTGCAGCCCCACTTTGGGACCATGGTGAGATGGAGAGGAGGAGGAGAGTAACTCGGGCACGAGGAGCTGCAGCCAAGACAGAGCCCTTTCCTGGCTCCCTCCTCGCCCTGTCCCCAGACCTGGTGTATTTCTCCAAGGATGGTGAGGCCTTGAGCTCCCCTGAGGCCCCAGAGCCACGGGATCAACCCAGCTTTTTACAGGATCACAGAATATGCTGAGTTGGAAATTATCCAGTCCAACCCTCAGCCCTGCACAGACCCAGCCCCAAGAGTCCCACCCTGTGCCCCAGAGGATCATCCAAACCCTCCTGCAGCTCTGGCAGCCTTGGGGCTGTGCCCACTGCCCTGGGGAGCCTGTTCAGTGCCAACCACCCTCTGGGGGAAGAACCTTTCCCTGAGATCCACCCTGAGCCTGCCCTGACACAGCTCCAGCCATTCCCTGGGGGCTGTCCCTGGTCCCCCCAGAGCAGAGCTCAGTCCTGCCCCTCCTCTGCCCCTCCCCAGAAGCTGGAACTGCAGGGAAGTCTCCCCTCAGTCTCCTCTGCTCCAGCTGAACACCCCAAGTGCCCTCAGTGTCCTCACAGGGCTTCAAATCAAGGCCCTTCCCCATCTTTGTTGCTTCCTTTGGACACTCTCCAATGGCTTCATATCTTTCTCATATTATGTCCCCCAAACTGCCCCAGTGTTGAGGTGAGGCCGCCCCAGGGCAGAGCAGAGCGGGACAATCCCCTCCCTGATGCCCCCAGCACAGGGATGTCGCTCCTGGCTGCCAGGACACTGCTGACTCAGGGACAACTGGCACCCACCAGCACCCCCAGGGCTCTTTCCAGGCACTGCTTTCCAGCCTCTCATTCCCCAGTTACCCAAATATGCCATTTCTGACTGTCTTCTCCTGGTATTCCCATCTGGAGTTTCCCACAGTCACTCAAACAGTCCCACTTGGGCCAATTTCAGTGTTTGAATTGCAGAATTACTCAGTGCCAGCTCAGAAAAGGTGGTTCAGGTTACCAGGGCCCTTCTGTGCACCTTGATTTTACTGCAAAATGAAGACAAAATAGGGTTTTTAGGGAATTAGCAAATACGAGGAAAGAACAGATAAGGTTTTTGGAGAATCAGAAAATATGATGAATCTGAAAGAAAATTGCATTGTTCTTATATCTCCTTCATTAGACCAGTGTTGATTTTAGAGGCTACACAGATTGAGATGCTACTCCAGTCACCAGTAACAACTGCGTTGGTGGCTTTCCCCGAGAAGAGTCCCTGTGGAGAAGGGGATGGGAGGTTAGGAAGGTGAGGGGGGTTGATGAGCTCCATAACCTCAGCATGCCCCTTCCTTCTCTTTTTCCGACAGTAATCGCTAAAATTTGGGACTGTGTGTCCGAGTGCTGCCGCCAAGACCTGCTGCTGAAGAAGGTGGGGTTGGTTTCCTCGTTCCCCCTCAGGCCATGGGGGTTTCCTGACTCTTCCCTGTCCTGCTCATCCAGCTTAAGTGTCCCAGGCAGCCCCTGCAGGTGGAGAGAGCAGACAAGCAG
Source organism: Myiozetetes cayanensis (assembly GCF_022539395.1). Taxonomy (NCBI): domain Eukaryota; kingdom Metazoa; phylum Chordata; class Aves; order Passeriformes; family Tyrannidae; genus Myiozetetes; species Myiozetetes cayanensis. The sequence continues at coordinate 5,895,180 of NW_026087499.1, read as the reverse complement.
CCCTTGAGCAGGAGAATGTTGGAGTTCTTTTTTGGAGTCTTTCTTTTCCAGCACAGCTGGAAGGGAGGAACAGCCTGTGGGAGAGCCCAGGCAGTGCTCTGACGCTTCCCAGCTCTTGGCACTCCTTGGGCTTTCCCGGGATCTGCGAGTCCTGCACCCTGCAGGGAGCGAGGAACCACCCTCAGTGCAAGGCTCTTCTCCAGAGCTTTCCTGAGGGCTCCATCCCAGGCCTCACAGCAGAGCTGGAGAAGCCACAGATCCCCCTCAGTGGAGTCCACACGAGCCTTTACCCCCATCTGCTCCCTGAGAAGGGCCTGGCCTTGCTTATCACCCACCTTTGGTTCCAGAGAGTCGGGCTGATGGGCCTGGGCACCATCCACATCACGAAAAAACCCATCTGGCAGGGAAAACTGGAAGGTTTCTTGGCTGACAGCCCCGAGTTCGAGCTGGACAAGCCATTCCTGGTGGGGAACAAGCTCCCCCATGGGAACAGACTGGTACCTGGTAAGATGAGCCCTGGACACAGCCGGGCAGCTCCGCAGCCCTTCCAAGGCGCCCTAAATCCGTGGGCTGCCGGTGCTGCCCGGGCAGCTCTCCTGGAGGTGCCCCTGAGAGTCACTGCACGGCCCCACAGGGGCACCACATTTGCTGCTGGATCACCATCCACACGCTGGGAGGGCTGGCGGGCTCTGGAGGGGCCGGTGACGCTCTGAGGGTGACGCTGCCGTGGGGTTGGTTCCTCCCCAGAGCTCTCCAAAGCCGACGAGCTGCTCTGCGCCGAGGTCGCCCTGCGCCTGCACGTGCCCAAGGCCACCGTGCTGATGTGCGTCAAGGCCACCGCGAGGGTCTTCGAGTGGGCCTTGTCCAGCGGGCAGAACCTGGACTTCGTGTTCAAGGGCATCGGGGTCCTGCTGTGCCGGGGCAGCCGCGTGGCCATGAGGTTCTTCGAGGACCTGGCGCGGGAGGTGGCTCAGTCCGAGAACCCGGCCGACGGTTTGCTCCAGGTGGGTTCTGGTGCACCCCTTTCAACTCTTTGGGCAGCTTCCCCCTGCTGGTCCTGCTGGCTGGGCCTGCCCTCCTGCCCCCCCCCAAGAGGGTTGTGCCTGGAGGATGAGCCGTGCTGGGCTTTGGCTGCTGAGGAGACACCACGAGGTTGGGGATGGCAGAGGGGGAGTTGGGGTTAGGGTGGAGGAGAGGTAGTTGGGGTTGGAGTTGAGGAGAGTTGTTTGGGTTTGGGGAGGGGTTGGGTGTGACAGAGACAACAGGGGTTGGGGTTGCAGAGAGGTTTCTGCCCGCTGAGCAGGGTAAATTCCCTGTGGATCTCTGCCACGTCTCTCTCCCTGCTGCAGTCACCAAACCTGAGGCAGTCAATCATAGCCCACACGGACATTTCCCAGCTGCCTCCTGGAGGTGTCCTGGTGTTGCCACAGTGAGTGCCTCCATTCCTGTTCCAGGGTTGTGTTCCCTCCTGGCTGGGCAGTGTCCCAGCCCCTCCTGGGCTGAGCTGCCCCTCCTGGGTCGGGTGCTGCTGCCAGGGCTGGTCTCCTCCTGAGGTGGGGTGGGAATAACTGTGCCCAGGGAATTATTCTGTGCAAAGCCCAAGGCCATTCTGGCTTCTTTGGGAAGTGCCTCCAGGGGGATTCCCTGGGAACAAGGCCTGTTTTGCCTTTCCACCTATGTGGGAAGTGCCCTGGAGACACAGTTGGGTGCCACGGTGAAGAAGTCCACCATCACCATCCCTTTCCTTGGAATGAGACTGAGAACCAAGAGGCCTCAGAGCCCAGGATATTCTCAGGTCCCAGAACTCAGGATGTTTCCATTCACTGTGTGTTTGTTTCTTTTGGGAAGCACCTCTGACCAGGGGGATCCCAGACTTGCCTAAGAGAAACCCTGCAGATGGAGGCTCCAGGGGAACGTACCACTCCTCCTGTTGTGCCTCCCTCTGAAAACTGGATGGCTGGGACCAGCTCCTTCCATGGACTGTGCTATGCCCATTCCAACTGGGATCTCCACATTCTTTCCAGCTTTGTGCAGGTGGATGGGAAGTCAAAGCCACATCCTGTGAGTGCTCCCCTGCAGGGTACCAGAACGAGTGCTGAGCACCAACTGACTCCAGGTATATCCCCTCCCTGAACCGACCTCCTCCATGCCCAAGGCAATCCCCTCTCCAGCCTGAAAAGTGTCCCAGCAGGTCACATTTTTCTACATGGGGCCCCAAGGCAGCAGTGGGGCAGCTCCAGTCCCTCAGGGAAGGGGGTGATGGCCAGGACAAGAGGGCTGCTGGCACATCCTTTGTGTCCAAAGCTTTCCAGAGATGCAGTTGAGAGGAGCTGCTTCTTTTCCTTCCCCAGGGAACGTTCCTGCCCAGCGCCTTCTTTCTCGCCCGCGTGTTTCTCCGAGCCGGATTCGGGATGTGGAGGTGGCAGGAAGGGAGAAGAGAAAGGCTGATTCTGGAGGGCAGAGAGGGAGGTGAGTCCTGGAGGATGGTTCTGGGGAACACTGAGTGCCACGTGCTCCTGGGTGGGTGTGAGGAGCTGCCACCCTCGGCCACTGTGCCTGGACTCAGCCAGAGCAGATCCCAGCATGGGCACAAGGACTTGGCTCTTCCCGTGGGGTGGCAGGAACGTGCAGGGATGTTGGGGAGGGCACAGCCCTGGGGAGGTTTTGTTCCTCAGACAAAGTGCTCCTGTGGTGTCTTTTCAGTTTGCTGCCTCCCATTTTTGGGAACCCTGGGCAGAAGAGTGGAGCTGTGGAGCAGGTGGAAGCACCCAGAGCTGGTGTCCTCACTCCCAGAAATCAGGTGAAATATGTCCCAGTACATGGGCCAGGTTTGGGATCCTGTCCTGTGTCCCAGCACAGATTAGGGATCATGTCCTGTGTCCTGGTACACGGCACAGGTGTGGGGTCATGTCCTGTGTCCCTGTGGGAAGGCTGCATCCACCCTGAGGAGAGGGAGGCTTGAAGGATCCCTTTGGATGGGTTCATTCCAGAATGCCTTTTGGCTCCTCTCCTGAGCCTTGGGAATGACTCCATTGGTCTGTGCTGCCCTTTCCAGGGTCTTTTCCCTGAACTTGGTCTTTACAGTGTTCAGGTTTCCACAGGGAGCAGAAGGTTCCTGCTGAGGGTTCTGGGAGAGAGAGGAGGAAACCAAAGTGTCCCTTGGGTCACAGGCTGTGGGATGGGATTTGGACAGTTGCCAAAATGTCTGAGCTGCCTCCCTTTTCCCCACACAACAGCTCCCACCCGTGGCAGAGCAGGGGAGTCCAGAGAAGAAAGCTGCCTCCCACCCTGGGCAGTTTGAGAGGATGAGGAAGAAGAGGGCAGCAGCTGTGGCAGGAGTGGCAGCTGCATTGTCCCCAGAGAGAGGGGAGACCATGAAAACCCCTTTCCCTCTTGGCAGGAGGCCAAAGCAAAAGTAAGAGGAGAAAAGGGAAAGGGAAAAGCCAGGGAGAGAGTTGAGCAGGTGGGAGGGAAAATGGAGTGGTGAAAGGGGTGGTGGGGCCAAAGGGAGTGTGGGCACAGGGGCAGGAGGGGGAAGGGACAGGGACAGGGGGACAGGGGCAGGGAAAGGGTTAGGGACAGGTTAGGGACAAGGGGCTGGGACAGGGGCTGGAACAGGGGCAGGAACAAGGTGAACAAGGATGGGGACTGGGAGGGGGACAGGGACAGCAGTGGTAAGGGGCATGGACAGGGACAGGGGTTGGGACAGGGACAGGAGCAGGAATGGGCAGGAACTGGTACAGGGACTGGGATGGGGACAGAGAGATGGACAGGGACAGGAGTAGGACAGGGACAGGAGCAGGGGCTGGGATAGGAGCAGGGGCAAGAGTGGGCAGAGACAGGGAGAGGGGCTGGGACAGGGACAGGAGCAGGAGCAGGGACAGGACAGGAATGAGCAGAGACAGGGACAGGAGAGGGCAGGGGCTGGGACAGGGACAGGAATGGGTAGGGACAGGGACAGGGACAGGGGCAATGGCAGGTGCAGGACAGGGGCTGGGCCAGGAGCAGGGGAAGGGACAGGGACAGACAGGGGCAGGGGCAGGAGCAGGGACAGGCTCAGGAGTGGGCAGGAGGCTGTACCAGACAGGGTCTCATCCAGGGAGCAAGAGGGACTCTGTCCCTGTCCTTGCAGGACACCACGAGCAAAGCAGGTCCTGGCAAACCTGGAGCCGTTCCGGGTGTCCCGGGAGCAGTGCATGAAGGCCCTGCAGATCAACAAGCTGCGGAAATGGTCCCAGGACAGTTCCTCTGGTGGGTATTCCCAGGCACAGGAGGTGTTATTTCCCCAAGGAGGACGTCCTGCCCTGCTGGATGGGTGCCAGGAGAGCAGGGGGTCCTGGGGCTGTGACCCTGAGCCAGAGCTGCCCTCCAGCCCCAGGGCCGTGGCCACAGGCACAGCCAGGCCAGGTGGGGACATGGATGGGTTCCTCTGGGGTTTGGCCTGACCAGGTCTTGGCACCTTGGCAGGGCAGGGGGATCTTGGACACCCTGGAACCCTCCAGGAAGGTCTCTGCCCTCCTCTCTGCACCTCCAGCTGAGCAGTTCATGATTCCCCCTTAGCTTGGTGAAGCAGAAGGAGCTCCAAGACCCCAGAGAAGAGCAGAAGTGGGCTCAGAGCAGCCCCATTGCACCAGGAAAAAAAGGAATAAAGGAATCCCTCACATCCCTCCCCTGGCTGTGTGAGTTGCTCCTGTGCACCAGGGAACAAGATGTTTGGTGACCCAGGTGTGACTGCTGGACGTGGATTGGCATGGAAGGGACCACAGTGGGTCTCTTGGTCCCACCTCCCTGCTCCATCCCAGAGTGCATGTCACAGGATTGTATCCAAAATGTTCTGGAATGTCCCCAGTGAGGAGACTCCACACTCCCTCTGGACAATCCACTCAGTGCTTGGCCACTGCACAGAAAAGAAGTTCTTCCTCAGATGGAACTTTCTGGGCATCAGTTCCAGCCTGTCCCTCTTTTTTGTGCCTTCTGCTGTTCCACCCCTGGCCCAGACTGATGAAATTCAGGGCAGAGGATGAGTTGTTGAGGATTTGTAAGTGGTGGCTCCTGGCCATGGCTGCACAGAAAGCAGAGAAATCAGAACAGGAGAGGAAACCTGCTGTTTTTGATAAAAAAGATCCTTCCAGGGGTCCAAATGTGATGGCTGAGGCATGAACTGGGCTGGTGGAGAGAAGCCAGGCCAGGCAGTCCCCAGGTGACACTGTCAGCTCAGGGGTTAGTTCAGCTCTACTGAAGTTTTTGGAACATGAGAATTCCCATTCTCCCCCTGGAAAGAAAACCTGTAACCTTTGGATTTAAAGTGCAGTTAGAGGCTGCCTAGGGCGCTCCATGGGCAGCAGGAGCTTTCTCTCATGCCACCTTTTTTGTCTGGGAGGAATCTTCGTCTGTGTTCGAGTCTGGGAGTCGGGAGTGGCGATTCCACCGCACGTCACCAAAAAAGGGAACTGCAGCTTTCTTTCCCGAGGAAGGAAAGCCTGTAGCTTTTGGGTTTTAGGTGCAGCTGGCAGGGCACTCCATGGGCAGCATCCTGGGTGCACAGTGGAAGCTGGAAGCTGGAACTGTAATGAGGTCTCCCCTCGGTCTCCACTTCCCCAGCCGAACACACCAAGCACCCTCTGTGTCATCGCACGGCTTCAAATCAAGACCCTTCCCCATCCTCATGTCCCTCCTTTGGACAGTCACCAACAGCTCATTGGCTTCCTTATGTTATGTCCCCCAAACTGCCCCAGTTTGGCAGGTGAGGCCACCTAAAAGCAGAGCAAAGTGAGACAATCCCATCCCCAGCCCAGCTGACCCGATGTGGACACTTCCCAATGGACACTTCCCACAGTGCTTCCTTATAGGGAGGCACTCCTGGTGGTGCAGGAAAAGATCTCCCAGTGGCACAGGCAGCTGTTCCTGTCTCCAGGGCCTCCTCTGGAGCCAATCCCGTAGGAGCAGATGAAGGAACAGCTGCACACTTGGCTTTCTTCTGGGCAAGAGAGAGAGAGAGACCCCATCCCTGCCAGAGCCTCTGGCAGAGCTGCCAGACTCCTGTCCCAGGAGATCCCTCTGTCTGCTCTCCCTTCTCCCTTTGCCAGGTGGCAGCACCACACAAGGTACATCCCTGGGGAGACACATGGCAAGGGAAAGGCTGGAACCCAGGAGCCTCCTGCAGGCTCCTAAGAAGACATTCCAGCCTGCAAGTGGCAAGCTGAGTTTGTCTTGGAGCCACCAGGTCACAACCCAGGCCATTGTGGTGAGGAATTCCCAGGAGCAGGTGCAACACAACCTGCTGTCCTCTCTCTGTTTGCCTTCTCTCCGAGGCTGGACTTGATCTGAAGGCCAGACTTGATAATCCTGGAGGTCTTTCCATCCTTAACAATTCCCAACTCTCCCTCAGGGCCTGTTTAATCTGTTCTTTATTTTCCCCCAACCCGTAGTCGGGCTCAGAAAGTGTCAGGATAAACCAGGCTGAGGAGAAGGAAATGGTTGTAGAGACTCCCCCTGGAATCTGTTCAGAGGAACTTTTTTGTTCAGCCTTCTGCTGTTCCACCCCTGGCCCAGACTGATGAAATTCAGGGCAGAGGATGAGTTGTTGAGGATTTGTAGGTGGTGGCTCCTGGCCATGGATGGCAGCACAGAAAGCAGAGAAATCAGAACAGGAGAGGAAACCTGCTGTGTTTGATAAAAAAGATCCTTTCAGGGGTCCAAATGTGATGGCTGAGGCATGAACTGGGCTGGTGGAGAGAAGCCAGGCCAGTCAGTCCCCAGGTGACACTGTCAGCTCAGGGGTTAGTTCAGCTCTACTGCAGTTTTTGGGTTATATTGAACCAGAGAATTCCCATTCTCTCCTCCAAGGCCACGCCTGGGAAATCCAGGCTGCTTTAGTTCCTGGGATTTGGTTCCAGGAAGAATGGTCATCAACATCTGGAGCCCTTGTGCCACCCCACACTGCTGAGGTTTGGGGAAGTTCTCAGTGGGTGACTCTTTCCCTCTCCTGCTCTGCCGGAACAAGGAACGTTTTTTTCCTGCTGTCCCCGTAAATTAAAAACCACCAAATGCCAGAAATCATTTACAGATGAAAGGACCTGAGCCTGACGTCAGACCTGAGCTGAATGAGGTAAGTTGTTTCCTCTGCATCCATGTGACATTGTGGTGTTTGTGAATAAGGATGAAACCCGTGGAGAAATGGATTTGATTCCTGGTGGCTTTTATGCCTGTTCACAAACCCCCTGCCTTTGGACACCTGGATTTTAAGAAGGTGCTGCCAGAAGCAGCACTAAAGCATGGCCAGGCACTGGCACAGCTGCCCAGGCCACTCGAGGGGGTGTCACCATCCCTGGAAGTGTTCAAAAAATCCTGTGGAGGTTGCACTTATGGACGTTATTTCAGCGATAAAAAACCTATTACCAGGTGCTGGGTTGAGGGACCCTCTGATCTCAGAAGGCTTTCCCAACATTATTCCATGATTCCATAATTGCACCTTTTTAGTACCTACAGAAGAGGGAACTGATTGGGTCAATTTTTTTTGTCTCTCCTTCGAAATTTATTTGCCCCTCCCAGCTCTGCAGCCAGAACTGTGGAGCCTGAGTTCCTGGGGGGGGGTTCATTGGATCAATCCCCACATTCATTTATGGCAGGTTGGAATATTTTGACTGTCCGTGGCCCAGAGATTGAGTGACTCATAAATCACAGGATCTGCTTGGGTGTGACTGAGCTGCTCTGCCAAAGAGCAGAAAACTGAGAGCCCTCTGGGGGTTTATGATATGTCCATAAAAAGCTTGGATTAATGGATTACCAAGCCAATGCTGGCTGAAGTCTTTATAAGCTTCGAGTGCTGGGCAGAGAGAGAAAGTCTGAGAGACAAAAAAAGAAAAAAAGAGGCAGAGAAAGACCAAACCTAGAGAAAATAAATTACATCCAGGTTAGGAGAGGCTCAGCTTTGCAGGTACCATGAGAGGCCTCCTTCCCTGGGCCATCCTGGCAGTCCTTGTGCTGGTGCACAGCTCCTGGGCAGTCTATGTGCAGGTGAGTTTTTTCTCTTTAGTTTATTGGTATTAAGAGCTCAACCAGGTTGCTGATATTATTTAAACTTGTGGCTGCAACAGGAATCTTGAAGTCAAGTAAAGAGACCTGGATTTTTGCTTTGCTCTGCCTTGAGATCCAAGTGCCCCTCCCTGTGCTCCACGTTTGCTTTCTGTAAAATTCTCCAGGTGTCACGAAAATTCTGTTTATTTACCTTCTCCAGGCACATCCCTGCTCTGAAATCCCTCAGGTGTTTTGTGTCCAGGGTTTTCCTTGGTAGATAATCCCAAGGTGCAAGAACTGGGGATGCCCCTGATTTTAAACCAAAGCCACAAAATGTCAGGGAATGATGCAAACCTCTAACAAGGTTTAATGTACACAAGGTGTGATGCAACAGAAATTGTCTTGTCTCACCTGGGTCTGGACAGGAGGGTCTTTTATAAACAGGTGTGTTTATGGGCTGGACCTACAACTTCCACCTGTAAGAAGAGGTGAAAAAAAATTTTCCCAAAGTACACAACACCTGATATTCCATGTGCACAGACTGATATTCCATGTGCACAGACTGGCATTCCATGTGCACAGACTGAATTCCACGTGCACAGACTGATATTCCACGTGACATGAACGCAGTTAGGAAGGTCCTGAAGTGCTCTGGTCTGTCCTTGGGACAGCTTTGGATCATCCAGAGAAACGGTTTGGGAGATGTGGGTTTGTCTTGTCGACAACTTCCTCAGAATTCCAAGAGAATTCATGTTTCTTAAACAATTATTGGCTCTGTGTGTGCAGCAGCTTTCCAGGGATAAGGTGCCCTGGACTATCCTCTCTTTGTCCTTTGGATGACAGACATATCCACAGGTTTCAGCTGTTCCTTTCCTCCAAATCATTCTTCAACAAATTAGGTTTTTGGGGAGCAGATATTTTACTACTTCATGGAAAAGAACACTTCAGTTTGGTTTTTTTTTTTTTTTTTTGGTCATTAAAACCAAACCCTAAATGGGAAGAGCTCTTTCTAGGTTAGGTAAAAGTGTAGGAAGTGGATTTTTAAGCTGGAATTTTTATCCCATGAACCATTAAATCCATATTTTCCCCAGCACACCAGCACTGTGCCCTGGGGGTGTTGCCCTCCTTTCACCTTCACCACCTGAGATCCCTGAGGTCTCACTCGTTCCTCACCTGCACAGAGTTGACTTCCACCCTTCTTGCCTGAAGTTCTTCCTCAGAACCTCCCTTTCCCTCCCCTTTAATAGCCCAGAAATGTTTCATTTCAAGAAATGTTTTTGCAAGGAGCTTCATTTGATGCCCAGCTTGGTTTCGAAGTCTGGGTGTCGCTGTCCTGGCACTTCCCATCACAGATCTGGAGGGAATGGGATGGAAATTGGAGGAATATGAGTTACCTCACTTTGGAGGGGAGATTCTGCTCAGATTTAGCTCTGTAATACATTGTTCTTATCTGAGCTGGTGGGGTTTTTTTCTATTTTTGTTGTTCCTTTGTTCACTTTTGTCCCCTTGACCTGCACATCTAAGGGTTTGTTCCTGATTCCTGGATTCTCTGAAATTGCCCCTGCTGAAATCCACCTTTTTATAGTTCCCTGTTTTATGTCTGATATCTGAGAGCAATGGCTGAATTTGGAACTGCTTTTATACAGGAAAAGTTGATTTCTCACAGGCAGTCAGGGCTGGTTTAGGTTGGAAAAGCCCTCTGAAATCATCATGTCCAATCATTAACCCAGCACTGCCAGGGCCACCACTAATCCATGTCCCCAAATGCCACATCCACTTGTTTTTTGATCACTTCCAGAGGTGGTGGCTCCACCACTGCCCTGGAACTATTACCTCACCATTCTTTATAGAATCATAAAATCACTAAGGTTGGAAAAGCCCTCTGAGATTATCGGATCCAGCTGATAAATTGACCAGAGTAAAAAAATAAGCTGAGTGCAAGAGCAAAGAGTTTGACTTTCTTCAGTAATTTAATATCTAAACTTTACATGGTTGTTTTTTTTTTTTTAAACTTTAACACTGAAATTCTCTGATTCTGTGAAAAAACCCCACCCCCAATCTATCAGAGTCAACTACTCCCCCCCATCTCACACTTTTCACCACTCAGCTCGTGAGATTATGAAACAAAAGACAAAATTCAGTCTTGTGCTGTATCAGAGTCACTTTTTTTCCTGTGAATGAGTTGCTTTTCCCAGAATGGTTTGGGTTCAAAGGGACATTAAAACTCCCCTTGGTCCATCCCCTGCCCACGGGCACCTCCCACATCCCCTTTGGGATATATTGGCTATTCAAGCAGGTTAAAACAGAGGATAAAGATAAAATTGAAAATGCTTATTTCTCTTCTAGGCCAGGCTCTACTAATCTGCAGACAAGCACCAACTTTGTGGACTTGGTTTAGCAGCTGCAAAACCTGCAGCTTACATTTCTGACCTCAAAAGGGGGAATTCACTGGGAACTGTGGGAATGGCATTTAACAGTGATTTAAAATAATGGAGTAATATTTCCCAGAATCCCACCTTGGCTTCCTGAAGAATTTCCAGTGAGCTTTGAGAAGTGTCACGTTCATGCTTCCAATAAGTTGAGTCCCATGAGTTGTGTGTAAGACAAATTTTAAATTGGCACAGGGTGGGGTTGTTGGGGTGTCCTGTGCAGGGCCAGGAGTTGGGCTGGATGGTCCTTGAAGGTCCCTTCCAACTCAGAAGCTTCTGTGATTCTGAACTGATGGAAATTTGCCACTTCCCCTGGGCTCTGGCACGGATTGCCCAGAGAAGCTGTGGCTGCCCCAGCCCTGGAAGTGTCCAAGGTCAGGTTGGACGGGGCTTGGAGGAACCTGGGCTGGTGGAAGGTGTCCCTGCCCATGGCAGGGCGTGAAAAGAGATGGGTTTTAAGGTCCTTTTCAACCCAAACCATTCCATGATTCCATGACATTGCCCAGTCATCTCTTTTCCAGCCTGTTTTGAGTCTCAGTCCTGGGGCTGAGCAGTTGTGCCTCTGTCCCCTGTGACTCCCAGCAAAGGCCTGAGCAGCAGTTGGGTCTCACAGCTGCTCTGCAAGGTCTGTGCCTTCAAGAGCTCATGATTTTGCCTTGAGCCAGCACAGGTTTTATCTAGTTTTCCATTCTTTTCCCTCTATAACAATTTTTAGGGAGAGCTGGAGGTCGAAACAGAAAAGATTTTCCCTGAGGACTGACCCTCCTTATGTCTTTTTTAAAATTTATTTTTTTTTTCTGATTCTTTCCACACAGGATGGAGACCTGAAATTCCCCCTGGAATCTGTGAGGAAGCTGAAGGAGCTCATGAATGAGAACAGGCCTGTCAGCCCTCGCTTGGCAGTGCCCGTGGCCAGCCATGCTGTGTGCCGTGACAAATCCCTCCCTGCAGAATTCCAACCCCTGTGCAAGAGGGAAGATGCCCACGAGATTTTCCAGAGGCTGAGTATGTCTCTCACATTGCAGAGTTGCCATTCTAAGCCTGCTTTTCCACCTTAGGCATTTAAATTGCCTGGAGGCAAAGGTGTGGAATGACTTGTCCTGTCGCTCCTGAAGGAGCTGAGGGGGTTTGTGCTGCCTTTGGGATGCTTTTTCTCCCACAAGGGTTGGGCTGCACAGGGTGTGAGGCCCCTAAAGAAGATTCCTGCTGTGCTGTGCCCCGGGCACACCATGAAAAAGTTGATCCAAGTAGAATCATGGAATCACTAAATGGTCTGGATTGGAAGGGACATAAAGCCCATCCAGTTCCACACCCTGCCACAGGCAGGGACTCCTTCCACCTGACCAGGTCTCTCCAAGCCCTGTCCAACCTGGCCTTGGACACTTCCAGGGATTCAGGGGCAGCCACAACTTCTCTGGGCAACCTGTGCCAGGGCCTGCCCACCCTCACCATATTCTTCCTTAATATTTTATCTAAATAGATCCTTTTTCAACTTAAAGCCACTCCTGCTACCCAAGGCTCCCCTGCCGTGCTCTGCTGCTGCACTGGTTGCTTTTTCATGGTGTTACACCCCATTTATCCCCTGTCCAATGCAGAGAACCCTTCAGGAAGCAATGCTGCCATGTTCTGCTCTCCCCATGTCCTCCTCCACCCTTTGCTTCCCGATGGATCCGTGCTCCATTTAGTTCCTTAAGCCAGACTTTAGCAAGAGCAGGAATATTAAAGCAGTGGAGCAGTGATGGGGAGGGGCTCTCCAAGTCCTTTGACACGTGGCTCTGCTCCCTTGGCCTCTGGTTTAACCCCCCTCTCCCCGTGCCAGGCCTGGCTGCCCAGGATGACCTGTGCGAGATCTGCGCCAACGCCGCCTGTGCCGGCTGCTTTTGAGGGAGGAACCCCCAAGAAGAGGTGTCCAGCTGGGAAGTTCGTTCATTCCTGTGGCCAGATCACGTCCTTTCACCGATCAATACCTCTCCCACCACAGCCCAAGCAATGCTGTGGTGACATCAGGTGCCACCAGCAGGGCAGTTCTGCCAACAAGGGGGCTGGGAGCTCACCCTGAGAGCCTCCAGAGCTGCTGGAGTTGGTTCACACTTCCATGAAAACGTCCTGGGTTTCGTTTCTCACTGCTTTACCTGGATTTGAACATCCCCAGTTGAAAATCAGTGGTCTTTTCAGGCTTTTTAGTAGCTGATATGTAATATCTGATATTTGATGTCTAATGCATAATATCTGATCCTTAGTATCTGCCTGGTGATTTGGCCTCCCCCTGCACACAGCACTGGGTTATTATCCCCTTTCCCAGCCCTTTCCCAGTGCCTTGGATCACTCTCCTTGTCTGCAGGTGACACCTCTCTGTTTGTAACAGAACTGCAGGAAACAACTGGATAAATCCCTGCTGTTTTGCAACCTCCTCACAGTCAGAAATCAGTCTGTTACTTGCACTAATTGCTGTGTGTTCAGGGATGTAGAGGAGCACAGGGACACTTCCCACCTGCTTGGATATCCATGTTCTTTAAGTTCCCTTCACCAGAAAGGAATTCAAACCTGCAGTGCTGGAATGACTTGGAAATGAAAGCACTGCCTTGTGGTTGTACTTGTTGGTGGCAAGACAGTGAAGGAAGGATCTGCCCATGTTTATAACCTGTATATGAAATAAAAGCTAGTAATAATTTGGATTTTTTGTTTTTCTTTATGTTTTTTTGCTGGGGTTTAGGGTGGGTTTTATGTGGGGACAGTCTTGCCTACTTCCTTTCTCTCATGTCCAGGTATTCACTGCAATAAAACTTATCTTGTTTAGATGTCCTGAATTTAAACTAATTTGTTGTCACAGAATCCCAGGATCACTGAGGTTGGAAAAGCCCTCCAAGGTCATGGAGTCCAACCTGTGCCCCATTCCCACTTGGGCACTGAGTGCCACGTCCAGTTGTTCCTGGGACACCTCCAGGGATGGGGACTCAACCATCTCCTGGGGCAGCCCCTTCCAGTGCCTGACCACCCTTTCCATGGAGAAATTCCTGCTGATGTCCAACCTGACCTTCCCCTGGCACAGCTTGAGGCCGTTCCCTCTCCTCCTGTCCCTGTTCCCTGGGAGAAGAGCTCGACCCCTCCCTGGCTCCCCCCTCCTGTCAGGGAATTGCAGAGCCAGAAGGTCCCCCCTGAGCCTCCTTTTCTCCAGGCTGAGCCCCCCCAGCTCCCTCATAGCAATGTAAGGTTGTATCTGAGATGCTAATTATTCCTTTTTAACTGTTGAATTATTGCCTCCATTTTTTCTATCTGGGACCCCTCAACTCAGCAACCAAGTTCCACCAAGAGTCTCAGTGCTCCAAAGCTGCACGTTGAGCCCAGAGAGTGGGTGCCTAAATCCAGAAATGCTCTTTAAAAAGTAACATTGGGTGCACAAATTCCCGTTCCACTGGACAGAAAAGCTGTGAATGTGGAGGATTCCTTGCATCCAGCGTGCTGAGCACTCCAGGACAAACCCCATCCAACAGCAAATTCCAAAGAGAAAGTCTCAAACTAAGGCTCTTCCTGATGCCTTGAAAATGGGGGCTTGCAGCAACCTGGGCTGCTTGAAGATTTCCCTGCTCGTGGCAGTGGGGTGGGACTGGATAATCTTCAAGGTCCCTTCAACCCAAACCACCCTGGGATTCTCTGATACGATTCCATAACTTCCCATTAATATTTAATCCCTAATGAGGACACAGACGTCACCCTGCTGTCGTTATCTCTCTCCTCAGGTGAGATCTGCAGACAATCAGCTCTTGGCTCTGGGCTCTTGTCAGAAAATGCTGTCTCCCATTTCTTGTTGCTGTAGATGAGGAATAAGCAAAACAGGTGAAGAGAGGCCAAAGGGCAGGGTGAGGCAAGAAATCATGCTGGGAGTGTTATGAGCAGATGCTGCAGAGGATCCAGAAGATATTTCCAGGCTCAGTCTGATGGTTTAGGAACTGATTCTTTTCACACTCACCTGTATCTTGACCTGACCAGACAGCACCTACGTGGATTTATCTGTGAGGTTTGTTTGTGTCAGGTTTTGTCTCTTCTGCAGGGTTTTTTGTTGAAAGGCTATGTAGGAAAGAACAGAGCAACTCCATCAGAGCCACCTGAAGCCAAATCAGAGGGAATATTGGTCAGTTTTTCTACGTCAAAATTGTCCTGTCTCAGGAAATCTTTTTGTACCTCCAAGTTCGGCTGCAAATGGGAGTGGAGTCTGTCCCTGGGAGTTGGATGAGGGAAGATGCCACTGGAACAAATTTTAGATATACTCAACTTTTGGGGATTGCCCCCATAAAAGAAAGTTTTTCTCAGAAGCTGCCATGGCCTTGGTTCTGAGTGTTCACCCCATGCCCAGGTGGGCAATTCTGTGATCAGATTTTAACCAAACTACAGGATTTTAAGTAGTGACCTGAGAGAGTTTCAGGCTGGTTTTGGAGTTTAGGACTTGCCCAGATCTGGTATTCTGCACATTGTGCTCCTTGTTAAAGGACTGACATTGTTTTAAAAGTGAAAAAATACAGGGAACACTGATGTATCATTTTCTGTGGTGCCGTTTTTGATTATTTGGGAAAATGTGCTCCAATTTATAGGGCACTTCTGGGAGCATAACAGTGCCCCCTTTAAGCAATATGAATTTCTCTCTGCACTTTGTTCACATGCAAATCCCTTATCTTCGACATCCTTTACAGGAGGATGATGGAGCAGCTGCAGGATGGAGATTGCACAGGTGGGAAGGGAAAAAAAGGATCTTCCTGCTCTCCTGCTGCTGGAACTGCCCACGTTCTTGATTACACCAGCGAGGGTGGAGGAAATGGAAAGGAGATTTAGGGCCAAGTTCAAGGAAAAGGATGTGGCATAAGGATTTCAAAGGCTTTTAGTGGCCATGGAGCTCTTTTGTAATAAAAGAGAAAGGAAATTTTCCAAGGCCATGCAGTGAAAACAGGAGGGGGAGTGGCCTTAAGCTGAAGGAGGGTGGATTTAGGTTGGATTTCAGGTAGGAATTCTTGGGTAGAAGCACTAAATAGAGGTAGAAGCAGAAGGGCAAGGCAGGTCCTCCTGGGGTGATCCTGGGCATGGAATGTGTTAGTGATTATTGTGCTACTTGTCCAGGAGAAGAGAGAGAAGTTGAGGTGACTTCACTGACACAGGGGGATGTTTGCAGAGAGGGAAAGCTCCTTGATAAAAAGAAGGATTTTTTGCCAAAATGCTGGGCAGGTAAATCCAGGGTTTGAGGTGCCCTTTCCTCCTAGGGTGTGTCGTTAGATAACAGGGAGATGGAGCATCTGCTGATTAAAGCATTGCCCAAATTATCTTTCTCAAACACAGACTTTACATCCACATCCTTAACCACACAGGAATTGTTCCTTAACTCCTTCACACCTTTCCCTGGCAGGTGCTAAATCCCAGTTCACTCTGGGGGTGTGCAGGGTGGGCTTTTCAGCTTTAGAATCTACCAATTCTTTTTTCTAAATCATCCCCCCCCTCTTTCCTTCTGATCCACAGGGAGGGAAGTGTGGTCTGGACTGTCCTGATAACCCCCAGGTTTGAACCTTGGCAAAAAAAAAACAACAACCCACTTTAGTAGTAGTAATAATAATAATAATAATAATAATAATAATAATGGCTCCTTTACTGCTAAATCCCAGCACTGGATTTTTTTTTTCCTTGATCACTGAGATGACAAATTCAATCAGTTCCCAAGTTCCAGAGACTTGGTTGCTCTTCCCTGAGTCCATCACTTTACTATCTCTGCCTCTGATTCCCCTCATCACTTTATTCCTGTGGAATTCCATCTTCAGGTGTTCAGTAAGTCCACATTTACCAGTGATGAGGGATTTTTTCTTTCCCCACTATTTTTATATGCTCAGACTTTTGTGCCTGTTTTTTTTCGCCTCAATTTTCCCTCGCCATTCTCCTCACTCTGATCAGCTTTTCCAAGTTTCTGTGTTGGCCTCCCAGTTTTGCCTGATATATCCTTTTATTCTACTTACTGGCTGCCAATTCTAGTCCCTCCTTCTGGCACCCACTTCCCAGACTCTTTCCTTTAGTTTTTGCAGTTTGGATTGGATTTTTTCTCCTTGGCTCTGCATTGTGGCTCTTTCCCCAATTTTCTTTATTCCTTCCCTTTCGATCCTGCTCTAAGACTCTCTTTGTACTTCTCTGATTTCCCTGCCCATTTCTTCCCCAGTTTTGCTGAAGCCCAAAATTCCCTGGGCTAATGAGACATTTTTCTTACTTTAAAATATGTCCCATCTCCTTATTTCACGTATTTTTGCTCTCTCCTCCAGGTGTAGTGAGAGTGTAGTTGCAGTGTTCTCAACCAACCAGCTTTTAAAAAATCCCAAACCCCATTTCTTCCCAATTCCCACCCACATCACCCTCCAGTCTCACTCCTCTATCCCTTCTATGCAGAAATTTTGTACCTCTCTGCTTCTATTCCCACAAACCTCTGTCTTCCTAACCCATCTGGCCATTACCATGTCCTGGTTTGCCCATGATCTGCCTGTATTTCATCATGTTTGTTACCCCTTGATTTCTTTGATTTTTATTTCACTTTTTTTCCTTTTTTTTCCACCCCTTTTTTTCTTTTCTTTTCTTTTTTTTTTTTTAATTATTTTTTGGGAGGAAATTTCAATGCTAAAAGCTTTTCCTGGTAAAAAAACCAGAGTGAATGCAGGCAAAGCTGATTGAAGGATCTCCAAGGATTGCTCAGCAAACACTGAGCACACAAAGGTGGGATTGTCCTTGGGGTAATATTTTAACTCCAAGAGTCAGAGAAAGTACCAACCATGATATGACTTGGTTTATGAGCAATAAAAAGTCTATAAAAGTCATGGTACAGCCAAGGACCATTTGCATTAAATATTTTGCCATGTCCTGATAAAAAAATCACAGGGTTTAAATAAACATGCTGTTAGATCTTTCCAGAAGCTTTTTTTTTTTTTTTTTTTTTTCCCAGGAAAAAAGACAAACCCAGTGTTCTCCTTTTCCTGGGATATTTGCACTGTCAGACACTGGAATCAGAATTAATGACAAAGATCTTTTTTTGGTGTTTTCAGCCCAGTCATGGTGAGATACTTTTTGATGACATCAATATGTTTTCTCTGTTTTATTCCAGTGAATCTCAATATTCCACTCAGCATTCTTCTGCTGTGGATGGTAAATACACCCCAGCTTTATGTCTTCCCACACCTGAGTGTCTCCATTTATTTGGGATTAAGTTGATTTAGCCCAGGCAGCTGATTTTCCTTGATGTCCAGCCCTTCTCCTGGTGATACCAGGAGGGGAAAAGATGGACAATCCAGTGCAGGGTGACCAAGGTGTTGATGGGTCTGTGGCAAAGAGATGAACCTCTTTAACCTGGGAAAGAGGAGAGCAAAAGGGTGAGTGGGACAATTATGCAGAAGGGTTAATTATGGAAGGACAGCCACTCACAGATGCCTTCAAGAAGCACAAGAACTTCTGTGCTGCTTCCAAGGGACTGTGTCTCTGTTTGCTCATGAGTTATACTGGCATTTCATAGCTCTGGGAGACTTTTTTGGGTGTTTTTTTTGAAGTTTGTCCCAGGTGTGGGGCAGATCTGGGGGTGAGAAGGAAGTATTTGCGATTACCACGAAGCTGCTGCCTGATCATTCCACTGAATTTCCTTTGTGTCATGAACCTCCCTGTGCTCCAGAGCTGTTCCCTGACTTTGATCACCTTGTTGACTCAAACTTTAGAGGCCTCTGGCAGACCTCGTGGTGGCTCTGGGTGGAGCTGGAAGGGACAGATGTGGCTGAGTGAGCACACAAAGCCACGGCAGATCAACCCTGGCTTGCAGCAATAACAAAGGGTGACAATTCCACCTATAAAACTGGTGATAAAGTTGTTTTTTGGGAAGGATGGAAGGTCTGGACTCCAACAAATCAACAGCAGAGACAACTCAGGACTGGAGTGATGGATTCACCCACAGAGCAACACAAGGGAAGATTGTTTTCCTCTTACATTCCAGGAAGAAGACATTGTACCACAGAACTGTCAACTGTGGAGATCTGCACCAGGTTGAAGATGTGACCAAAACTGGTTTGTAATTGCAAGTCAGAAAGAGTGTCAGAGGGTCACAGAGATGCTCCAAGGGCTGCAGCTCCTCTGCTCTGGGGCCAGGCTGGGAGAGCTTGGGGGGATTCACCTGGAGAAGGGAAACTCCAGGGAGACCTGAGAGCCCCTTGCAGGCCCTAAAGGGACTCCAGGAGAGCTGGAGAGGGACTTGAGAAAAGGGATGGGAGGACAGGACACAGGGAATATCTTCCTACTGCCAGAGAGCAGGGTTAGATGGGATATTGGGAAGGAAATGTTGGCTGTGAGGGTGGGCAGGCCCTGGCACAGGTTGGGCAGAGAAGCTGTGGCTGCCCCTGAATCCCTGGAAGTGTCCAAGGCCAGGTTGGACAGGGCTTGGAGCAGCCTGGGCTGGTGGAAGGTGTCCTTGGCCATAGCAGGGAGTGGGAATGAGATGGGCTTTAAGGTCCCTCCCAACCCAAACCTTTGTGGGGTTCTGTGAACATCCATCACCTTCCTCCTCTGTAAGACCATCCCACATCCAGCTCTGTTACACTAACTTCTTACAAAATCATATTTGGCAGAGTCAAGATACAAAAGAGGTGATGCTTTTTCCTCAAAAAAATGATGAATAACTCCGAGATGGCCTTTTTAGGGAGCACCTGAAAAGAAAAGCAGGAACCACCTGGGGAAATGTGGGAGAAGCTGCTGGGAGCTACAGACTGTCACTGTGGACAAGGGAGCCTCTCTTACCTTAAGGGCTTGTATCCATCTGCAGCAGGAGCTACTGGGAGTTTCATCACAGTATTATCTGGAAGTCAAGGTCATAATTATAAAGCTCTCCAGCAAACGTCACAGTGGGTTTAGTCTCACGTGGCTCCTGCAGTTACAGATTCACAGGCTGGTCCCAATCAAAGAGAAAATTCCTCAGCAAGGTAAGGCAATGTCTGAAACGTTTCTTGAGCAAAAGCAGGTCTGTTATGACTAAATAAAACAAAAAGGGACTGGGCTGGTTTGGGCTGGGAGAGATCTTAAAGCTCATCTTGTCCCCATGGGCAGGGACACCTTCCACCAGCCCAGGATGCTCTAAGCCCTGTCCAACCTGGCCTTGGACACTTCCAGGGCAGCCCCAGCTTCTCTGGGCAATGAGACAACTCTCAGATGCACAGTGGAAGGTTGGGAAAGCCTCATTGTCCTGCCAGAGCAAGGATACCGTTCTCTGGCTCCTCCCAGGACCCCCCAGGGCAGTGTCACAGCCCCAAGGCTGCCAGGACTCAAGGAATGTTTGGCCAACGCTCTCAGGGAGAGGATGGAACTGTTTGGGTCTCTGTGCAGGGCCAGGAGTTGGACTGGATGATCCTTGTGGGTCCCTGCCAGCTCAGGGAGATTCGATGCCTCTTTATTCCAGGTGTAAAATCCATCACCACAAGTCAAATGGGAAAAGTTGAGGTTTCCCCCCAACCTCTTTTTCCTCTCTCCCTGCACAGGGATGTGGGACACATTATTGGATGCATGGGAAGACCATTCCAGGATCCCATCAGACTTACTATAGAATGTTTAGGGGAGTACCCAAAGGTGGGGAAAGGGAGGGATTGGGTGAGAGGAACAAACACAGGGGGAAAAAAAAAGAAAGAAGGATAAAGGGACAAGCTGTGTAAACAGCTTACTGACAGTGTGATCCTGATCAGGACTTGTCTTCTCTTTCAAATCCAGAAACAAAAACAGAGACTGCAAACAGAACAGGAACCCTCTCTCCGAGGGTTTATGGCAGGAACACTGTTTGTTCCTTGTAAAACAAGGGGAACTGCAGATCCTGGTTCCTCAGGCTGCCTCACTGGGAGGTCAGACCAACACAGGCTCAGGTACAAACCACTTCTCTGTGGTGCAGATTTCTGGGAGGATGAGGGTGTCCAGTCAGGTGTTGTGCAGTTATTGGAGCCTTTCTAGAGCCTCCTCTCCCACCAATCTTTCATCTCCTTAAAAAACCAAAACCAAAAAATCCATTCTGGTGACGCTCTGGCAGTGAGGGCTGAGGAATATTAACATTTACTGCCTGATAAAGCTCTGCACAGAACTCTGACCTCACCTCTCAAACCAGGCTGTGATCCAGAAGCTGTGCCAGCTGCCCTGTGGTGGGGCACGTGGTCAGCACCCCGTGGAGACCACCCCGTCCTGTGGGGTCCTCTGAGAGTGCTGGGCTAGAAGGGATGTCCCACACCTGGATCTCAAGTGACTCTCCAGGACATGAGACATGAGCCAGAGAAGGATTGCCAGTGTTCACCCTACCAGTGAGTTACAGGTCTATTGATCCAGATTTATGGTGATCTACAGATCTATTGATCCCCATAGATTTATACTGAATGGCAGATTTATTGATCCAGGTTTATGGTGATCTACAGGTGTATCTATTGGTAGATCTGTGGGAGTCTATTGATCCACACAGATTTATGTGGAACTACAGATTTACGTTTTCCTTCCAAAGCAGAAGTGATTCTTTCTGAGTCATTCCCTTTCTGACTTGTTCTTAAGGTCCTGCAAATCAGGGAAATTCAACAACTTCCTCAGAAATGTCAAAAGCTTCCCTGTGTCTCTTATCTAAACCTTTTCTCTTTGAATCAACCCTTTGCTGTATTTCACAGAATCCCAGAATCATGGAATGGGTTATGTTGGAAGGACCTTAAAGCCCATCCTGTCCAATCCCCTACCATGAGCAGGGACACCTTCCACTATCCCAGGATGCTCCAAGCCCTGTCCAACCTGGCCTTGGACACTTCCAGGGCTGGGGCAGCCACAGCTTCTCTGGGCACCCTGTGCCAGGGTCTGCCCACCCTCCCAGGAAAGTATTCCTTCCCAATATCCCATCTAACCCTGTCCTCTGGCAGTGAGGAACCATTCCCTGTGTCCTGTCCCTCCAGACCCTTGTCCAGAGTCCCTCCCCAGCTCTCTTGGAGCCCCTTTAGCCCAAACTTCTCTTCCCCAGGCTAAACCTTAGGAAAAACCAACAGCCCACAATTCCCAGTTCTCCACATGGAAATGGAGATCAGAACAACCTCGTCCTCTTTTATTAACTCTCTACAAACCCAACCCAAATCCAATATTTTCATCCTCACCCTAATCTTCTCTATTTCCTGTTTATATTTTTTTAAAGAAAAGGGCAGAACTGAACATTCAAATTCCCGGTCTGCAACTTCGAGTTCATTGAATTTAAAATCCACCTAGAGGGTGTTTGCTCCTCTCCCCCAGGAGATGGCAGAAGAGCCTCGACGATGCCGAGGACCCCTTTTTTGCTGAGCGACTGATGTTTCAGCACCGGGAAAAACCCGGGAGCTTTTGAGCCGCGATCCAAAATGGGCCGAACCTTCAAGATTTACAGCCCAGGCTTTTTCCTGCTGGCTGTAAATTCACGTGGGAGCAGAGGAGGATGGAAAGGGCTGCCAGGAGGATCGTGGGCCGGGACGGACAGGATGACAGTGCCAGGATTGGGGTGAAGGCTCAAACCGAGGGATTGAATTCCTTGAAATGACGTCACAATAACCATGTTTTACAATCTGTGGGTGGGAGACGGTGGAAAGTGCAAAGTGATGAGGAGGTACCTTGAGGGTACCTTCAGTGCAGGGATCCAGGGAAAACAACCAGTGGAGGGATCCAGGGAAAACAACCTCCTCCAGTCCTGCTATCCCAGGGAAAGCAACCTCCTATCATTCCAATATCCAGGGAAAACAACCTGTCTGCAGGTACAGGAATGCCAGGAAAACAACCCCCTGCCAGTGCAGGGATCTGGGATCCAGCTGCTCTTCAAGAGCTAAAAATCCTGGGAAATTTATACTTCTCATCTCCAGAAACCAGGAGAGTTACTTTGATATGATCAAGTTAATTTGTGTTTTGGGATTCGGGATGTACCATATGCCCCACTGGTTTTGGTTATTCACTGATTATTCATTGGATATCGACAGAATTATCATTTTCATCAGGCAAATTTCATATAAAAGAAAGGTTGAAACAAAGTGCAAAGGTTGATCAGCAGGATTGGGAGCCTGTTCTTGTTTTATACATGAGATGTGTGCAATTCCAGGTCATGGATGAGGGGCTGTGGACAGATCAGCAGGAAGACTTGGATGTGAAAACTCCTACACTGGCCAGGGCAGCAGAAAAGAAAATGAAATCTGATGTCTGGCAACTGCAAATTGGGTAAGAAAAAATAATTTCAGCTCCCCAGTAAATAGCAGTGAGGAGCTCCAGGCTCTCTTTGCAGGCAGAAAAGTGAAAGCAGAATTATTTGTCCTACCTGTCCCACAAATGTGGAAAATTATTTTTTTAAATCTCTGTTTAATCTTCAGTGGGACTACTTAAATTAAATGGTGTTGGAAACAACACCATTTTGTTGTCGCTCTGCCTTTGGGAAAATGAAATTTTTAACTCCACTGTGGATTTTTCATTATTTCACATCGAGATCTTGCAAAACCCGCGCTCTTAAGGGATTTAGTGCCTGCTTTTCAGCAGACCTTTTCCAAAAGCATCCTGGCACCTGCTGGAAGGAAAATAAAGGAACAGAAAGCTTTTTTTTTTTGCAGTTTGTGGTCACTTTTGGCATCAAGGAAGGGGATATAAAGAAAACATTTCCAAGCCTGCCCTGCAAGAGCAGTGAAATAACGACCCACCAAACCCCAACAGATTGCAGGGCCTGTCACTTGATATCCTGGGTGCAGATGGAATTGTGCAATGAAAAGGTTGCCTCAAATATATATTTATATATAAATATAAATAAATATATATTTTTATATATAATATATTATATATAATATATATAATGTATAATATATATAATATATTATATTATACACAATATATAATATATATTTATATATAAATATATAAAATATATATTACATTTATATACAAATATTTATAATATAAATATTTATATATTTTATATATATATATATATATATAAAAATATATATTATATATTTATATATAAATATATATTTAAGCAGAGTTTAGACTGAAGGGACAGACCAGTTTGGGAGGCTTAAAAACCTCCACAGGAGTGTTGCTGTGTGTGTGGTAAATTCAAGAAATTCCAAGGGAATGCTACACACCCAAATAATCCACCCATAGTTAGGGAGGAAAAGGCTTCAAGCTCTTCAGATTTCCCTAATTTGCACCAAAAGCTTTGAGAAGTGTTTTTGTGGCTCTGCTGCCAACTTGTGCTATCTTTAAAAACAAACCCACATGTTCTGCAATATTTTGTGCCTAAAAAAAGTCACTGAGCCGTGGAAAAAAAGCCCGATCTGGCTCCGTGGATTCCGTACTTCCCACTCATCCATGTTTGAATGCCTTTGAAGTGTAACCTTAACTGGATAATTTGAGTTTATTGTGCTTGTTTTGAGAAAATTATCTCATCACGGAGCAATCACAACATCCTTGTGAGGCTGATTGGAGGAAGGCACGCCGGGAGAGGAGTCGGGAATTGTTCCCTGTCAAACCAGGGTGCTGCACCAAGTGTGATTCCAGGGGAATCTGTGCCAACCAGCACTGTCCAAGATTTCCATGGGACACCTTGGATTGGACAGATTTTGCTCACACTTGCAGATAAAACCAGGCTGTGAGGGGTGAGCTGAGCAGGGAGATGTTTGAGAGGAAGAGGGGCCCGTTCTGGCATCCTGGAGAGGCAGAATAAGCACGGGCAGCAGGACTACTGGGCATGGGGCACTTCTGCAAATGTCTGGGGATTATTATGGATTAAAAATGGGATGCAGATCATGAGATAAAAAATAAAAAAGCTGGCTGGGACACTTCTCACCAGCCTGGGTTGCTCCTTTGATCCAACCTGGCCTCGGACACTTCCAGGGATGAAGCAGTCCCAGCTTTTCTGGGCAATCTGTGCCAGGGTCTCCCCACCTTCACAGGGAGGAATTTCTTCCCAGTATCCCATCTCCATAGACTTCCTGGGAATTAACTGCATGAATATTTGGAGAATGTACCCAACTAACTAAAAACAAAACCAAGAATCGGGATGAACTTCCAGACCTTCCTTCATAGCAGAAAAAAACCCACCTTGTACTCTGGGGATCATTTCTTGTGCCCTCAAGATCATCAGGATGAACTTCCAGACCTTTCTTCACAGCAGAAAAAAACCCACCTTGTATATTCTGGTGACCTTTTTTTTCCCCCTCAAAATTATAACTAATATTGATAATATTTTTCCCACAAACCTGTAGTGACAGGAGGAAGATCCCCATCTCTGTGTCCTTTGCTGGATCCTGTGGCACAGGAGGAGCTCAGGGCTTTTCCTGGGATTGTAAAATCCCTGACCTGCAGCAGTGCTGGGATTAAAGGGGTCGGTGTTCCCAGTCCAGCTCCACACAGCGATATTTGTGTCACCTCCTGTCACCCTGTGGGGAAGCTGCTGCTGCTCTGCCAATTCCCAGAGAAATCTGGGATATTCTGATGTGGGTATAATCCTCAGAGGATGAGAGGCTTCTGGTGACATCCCCCTCCCACAGATCCTAATCCCTGGAGCTGAAATTCCTTGACACGGTGTGTGAGGGTGAATAAGTCGTGAAGTTCCCTCCACAGAGCCCGGTCACAGATCACAGCAACTCCCCAAAATTAATAGAAAAAAGAGAATTTCCGTGTTTTCAAGCTGCAGTTTGCATGATCCAGCTGCAATTGGATGTGGCTTTGGGAGATATTTCTCCTAGAACCCAACTGGCAGCGATGCCTGGATCAACCGCTACGAAAAATGTTGTGAAGTTTAAGGAAATTTAAAATAATAGTTGATAATAAAAATGTTTAGAACAAGCTTTAATTTAAATTTATCCCCATTTTAATTTATTCTTATTATTTATATATTATAAATCATTATTTTGTTTTTATTAAGGTCCATATCCCATGGCAGAGGGTGTGTATCCCATGCCATGGGATCTCCAGGGGGCTGCAGGCAGGACTGAGTTCCATTTCCTTGCCAGTTCGGGCATGAACACAGCAGGGATTAAGCCTGCAGATAATTCTGCTTTTCTTAACCTGCAGTCTAGGCATTATTTTCCATAGGTGAGTTTTTAAGGATTTCTGGAAGAGTGATTGTGAGAGTGGGATTGAAATCATGAGTGGAAAATTGTGGGAATTCCAAGCATAACCTGTTGTTTCCTTATCTCTGTGGTGAATGGTGTAAACAACAGCAAGGAGATGTTTTCATCAGCTTCATCCAAACCACCCCAAACAACTGATTAGGCGGAATCTTTGTCTTCAAGAGACTGTATTTGCATATATTTACATGAATTTACAGGTTTTTATATGCATTTACATCTGCAAGCGAAATATTAAAAAATATATTTACTGCAGTATCTCACAGTGCAGGGAAAAAAAAAAGGGGGTTGTTCTCAGCTTTCAAATACAAAAAAAGGATCAGTGATTCATCAGAAAATGCTTCCCAGTTGTTCAAATAAGGAAAAACATTAGCAAAATACAGCCTAAATAAAAGAAGAAAACTACGTCTTTCTGCAGTGCAATTGAAATTTCCCATTTTAGAAGGTTTGGCTTCATTGCCTCAGTACCTGCTCTTTTGTGATATTAAAAACTCTGCATCACTCTGATATGAAAAAGCACAGATGGCACAAGAATTTCTGCTGTAATATATCAGTAAGAAAGGCAGCCCTGTAAACCATTTCTGGGGTGTTGGTTTTTTTTTTTCATGTGTAAAACATAAAAACATAAAAATTAAGCCTTGGTAGAGGGATAATGAAAGGACTCCTCGGGGTAGATTTGGCTCCTGCAATTTGTTTGGGGTTTCCACCACCCAAATGGTGTCTCTGAGGACCAGAGTTATGGCTGTTCCATCCCTGGAAGTGTCCAAGGCCAGATTGGAGAGGGATTGGAGCAACCTGGTGTGGTGGAAGGTGTCCCTGCACCTCCAGAGCAGATGAAAAAGTGAATTTGTTAAGGGTTGTCTGGTTAAAAGAAACGAAAAACCCTGGGGTTTGGGAATAAAAGGGGCTTGGGAATCCCTTCCTGGGTGTTGAACTGTTATAAATCTTCAGAAATACGGGGGTCAAAATTGCAAAGCAAAGATCAGGATGAAAGAAAACTTCCAGAGGACGCTGTTGGAGCTGCTGTGACCACGGGCACAGCTCCCAAAGCAAGATGCCCAGAAGTGGGATGATAAACCCCCAGTAGTGTTGGGTTTATTCATGGTGACAGAAATCTGAGCTGTAGGAATGACTTTACCACTATTTTGGGCCCAGGGAGTGATAACAAAACCTCTTTGGTGCTGGAGAATCCTGCATCTTTCCTGCTCATTTTCAATGGAGTAGTTTTAGGGCAATTTTGCCAGAAATGTCAAAATTTATCCTGTATAATAGGAAAAAAATAGAATCATATCATAGAATCCCAGACTGGTTTAGGTTGGAAGGGACCTTAAAGCTCATCTTGTTCCATGGGCAGGGACACCTCCCCCTACCCCAGGTTGCTCCAAGCCCCATCCAACCTGGCCTTGGACACTTCCAGGGATGGGGCAGCCACAGCTTCTCTGGGAAAATAGTGAAGAGGTTGTAAAATTGCCTTAGATACAATCAAGACAAATTGTTTATTATTAAACTCTCCTGTATAAAATTAATCTCATAAAACTGATGCTTCTGCCAAGAGCCTGGGGCGGTTCCTTTCCCGTGGAATTCCTGTGGCATTTCACCACATCCCAGGAATTCCAAAGAGAAAAGGCTTGGACAGCAGGTACCTGACAAAGTCCAAACCTCTCTGTGTGGGGAGAAACAGCTTTTCCTGGCAGAGTTAGGACAAAGCTCTTCCTTCTGCTGCTCTGGTGACCTTCATTCCTAGAGCAAAGATGAGGGAAAAGTGAGATCTCCCAGCACTGCCTCCAACATGGAGCTGGATCTCCAGCCAGGAAAGCTGGAAAGACTCCAACCACTCACACCAGATGTGGCTGCCTATTTTTTCCTTTGATGTAAAGAGGCTGAACTTGACTTGCAGCAGGGGAAACACATGGGCAGTGTTTGTTCTGATTCCAGGGAGGTTTTTAGGAGAGTGTCTTGGGCATTGCTAGAAGTGGGCATTGACTAGTAATTTTCCTAAAATCCACCTTGAACCTCCCAAGGTGCAATTTGTGGCTATTGCCTGTTGTTGGACTGTCTGATACCACTTCTCTGTCCTCTTTGTAATTGTCCTCCAAGGAGATGTAGTTGCTGGTAGGTCGATCCTTCAGCCCTCTCTTCATCTGCCAAAGCCAGCTCAGATGCCACCACATCTGGTTATAGTCACAGAATCACAGAACAGAATGTGCTGAACTGGAAGGGACCCACAAGGATCATCCAGTCCAACTCTTGGCCCTGCACAGGCCCAGCCCCAAGAGTCCCACCCTGTGCCCCAGAGGATCATCCAAACCCTCCTGGAGCTCTGGCAGCCTTGGGGCTGTGCCCACTGCCCTGGGGAGCCTGTTCAGTGCCAACCACCCTCTGGGGGAAGAACCTTTCCCTGAGATCCACCCTGAGCCTGCCCTGACACAGCTCCAGCCATTCCCTGGGGGCTGTCCCTGGTCCCCCCAGAGCAGAGCTCAGTCCTGCCCCTCCTCTACCCCTGCCCAGGCAGCTGGAACTGCAGGGAGGTCTCCCCTCAGTCTCCTCCTCTCCAGCTGAACACCCCAAGTGCCCTCAGTGTCCTCACAGGGCTTCA
Source organism: Myiozetetes cayanensis (assembly GCF_022539395.1). Taxonomy (NCBI): domain Eukaryota; kingdom Metazoa; phylum Chordata; class Aves; order Passeriformes; family Tyrannidae; genus Myiozetetes; species Myiozetetes cayanensis. The sequence continues at coordinate 5,867,020 of NW_026087499.1, read as the reverse complement.
AATCAAGGCCCTTCCCCATCTTTGTTGCCTCCTTTGGACATTCTCTAAAGGTTGCAATCACAAAATCATATCCTAGAGCCCAGAAAGGTGAGGTGTGTCAGGTGTGTCATGGCAGTGGAGGCACCTACACAGGAAATCCACCCCAGTACAAGACCCCTGGGCAGTACCAGGCAGGACAGGAGGCATTTGCATAGCTTTTATTGCTGTTGCTACAGCCCAGGTTAAACACTTGAACATATGAGGTTGTACAGACTATGGAATGTCATCACCTACAGAGGACAGAGGAAGCCAATCCAGCAGTGGCCCTGTAAGGCAAGGTTTCCGTGGTTCCATGTGTTGATCAGAGAAGTGGAATTGTCTGAGAAAAGCCAGAGAACTGAGTTTGTGCATCATGGATTTCTGTGGGCTTTCAGTGACGGCCTCTCTGCTCCAAACTGAGGCTGATGAGCAGCACACAGAGTGAGGACACTGAGGCAACCAGAGAGAGGCTGGTGGGACTCTTGGCACTTGTGCCTGCCACTGTTCCCACCACAGGGATGTGCTGTTGGCCATTAACGACGTGGAATCGTTGATTCACCAGGGTTGGAAAAGACCTCCAAGGTCACTGAGTCCAACCACCCACCCAGCACTGTCACGTTCACCACCAAAACACGTCCCCAAGTGCCACACCCACACGTTCACTGAACACCTCCAGGGGTGGGGAATCCACCACTGCAGGTGCTCCTGTCCTCAGTGCAGAGCTGCCCAGGATGATGTCCTTTCCCTCAGCATCTTCACTCACACCTGGGGACATTTGCAGACAGACACCCAGCCCAAAACACCCAGAAAGATTCCCACGCATTCCTGCGGTCAAACACCACAGTCACACCCTTTCCTGTCCAGCTGGAATGTCCCAGATTATGTCCATGTGGTCCTGCCCACAAAAGTGAGCTTCTATTTCTCCCCTGAAGTTCTACAACATCCTTGGTGTGACCACCACTTCTGCAGAAATCCATGGAGCCAAGACCACGTTGTTCTCTGCTCTTTTCACAGTTTCCTCCTTGTGACCTGGAGGAAAAAAAAAGAATCCCAGGGATCCCAAGCAGGGCCTGGGGTCAGGTTGGTGCCGTATTTTAGCACATCAGGCTTTTGGCAAACCCAGGTAAGGGATCTTGCTCTTGGTAGATGGGCTCCTGAAAAGCCCTGGAAACAAAACCCTTGGACTGAAGAAGAGATATTTTCTGAGAGACACAGGGCATTTCCAGCCCTTTGATGATACCAGTCGATAACTACAGTGGTCATCAAACAGACAATGGAAGCGTGGACACTTCAGTGCTCAGCTTTGTTTTTATGGCATCCAAACACAATCCCCCCAGCACATTCCCACCTCTTTTTTATGCATCCCAGCTGGCCTTTTGTGCATTTTTCGGGGGTTGCCAGCCGTTAAAAGTCACATCAGAAGTGGGAAGTCATTTTAGAAGCATTTGTTTGGCAAAAGAGCCCTTTGCCACCACCTCTCCCTTTTAAATGGCTTCCCTGGAGCCACCCAGAGTCTGGTAAGACACAGATTTGGAGCCACCTCCCAGAGGAGGCGAGGGGAGCAGGGGGTGTTTCAGCTGTAGAACACGGGCTTGCGGAGCACCCGCACCACGTTGTACGTGTTCAACCCCGGAGCGTCAAAGCCAGGGGACAAACCCTTGCGGTCAAAGGGGTAAAAGTTAAAGAGCTGCCCGTTTTGGGTCTCCAGGGAGATGGAGGCAGAGCCCAGGTGCAGGACACACGGGAACTCCTTGTCGAAAACCACTTGGAAAACGCGATCCTCCAGGTGGTGGAGCTTGATCGTCCGGTACTTCTCGGGGATCAGCTCCTCCACGTGAGGCCCAAACTGCTGCATGGTCAGCACCCCACCAATGCCAACTTTGATCTCATAGAAAGTCAGGTTGGAATAGGTGTAGTAGCCAACATAAGGGACAGGGTTTGGGGGGGGGACCACGCTCTTCTCTGCCTCCCTGAAAGCCGTCTCCATGGCCGGCACGAGGTACTCGTACGTCTGAGTCACGACATCCCCGCCCTGAGGCCTGGGCCCTGCCATGAGCACGATGAAGCTCAGGCGGAGCTTGGGGATGAGAGAGAAGGTGGCTGAGTAGCCATCGAGGTCCCCATCCTTCCTGATGACGTCGTAGCCCAGCTGCTCGTTGATCTCCCAGGGCGTGCCGGTCTTGTTGGCGAAGTAGTCCCTGGAGCACTTGAGCAGCGGGGTCAGCATGGTCTTCACGGTGTCGGGCGCCAGGAGCCGGCGGTGGTAGGTGCCCAGGAACACCATGGCCAGCTTGGCCAGGTCTGCAGCCGTGGAGTACATCTGCCCAGAGGGTCTGTACCAGCCCAGGTCGTAGAGCGGGGCCGGCTGGCGGCTGCCGTAGAAGCCCACGGCCATCTGCGAGCGGATGGGCGGCGTGAGGTCGAACCCCGTGTCCTCCATGCCCAGGCGGTCCAGGACATGCTCCGACACCCAGCGCTGGTACTGCCCGTCGGCCCCGTGCTCGGCCAGCACGTGGGCCAGCAGGGAGAAGGCCAGGTTGCTGTAGTGGCACCTGAGAAGGAGGAGGAAGGTCTTGGGGTCAGCTTTAAACACAGTGCGGGTGGGACAGAACGGCGCCCGTGTCGGTTGTTTGGGGTGGATTCACATTTTAGGGGATGATGTGCTGAAGGGAGAGGAGAGGTGGAGGAGAGGCAGATACACTGTGGGTGTGGATGTGAAACAGATCTCTGTAGTTTAGGAAAGATTCACGTTTTATGGAATGACATGGAGGGAGAGGGATAGTGGGGGTGATGTCACAAAATAGTGATCGTGTCTCTTATGTAGGGGAAAATCCTCATTTTATGGAGTGGCATGGTAAAGGGAGGTGAAGGAGAGACAGGGATACAGCGTGGATGTGGACATGGATATGGATATGGATATGGATGTGGATGTGGATATGGATATGGATATGGATGTGGATATGGATGTGGATATGGATATGGATGTGGATGTGGATATGGATGTGGATATGGATGTGGATATGGATATGGATATGGATGTGGATGTGGATGTGGATGTGGATGTGGATATGGATGTGGATGTGGATATGGATATGGATATGGATATGGATGTGGATATGGATATGGATATGTGGATTGTGGATATGGATATGATAGATATGGATGTGGATGTGAGATGTGGATGTGGATATGGATATGATATGGATATGGATGTGATAGATGGATATGATATGGAATGATAGGATATGGATATGGATATGAATGATATCGATATGGATATGGATATGGATGTGGATATGGATGTGGATATGGATGTGGATATGGATATGGATGTGGATATGGATATGGATATGGATATGAAAAATCAGTGGCTATGACCCTTATTTAGGGGAAAAAGCAGATTTTATGGAATCACTTGATTAAAAGAGAGGAGCGATGAAGGAGAGACAGAGAAAGACTCTGTGTTGTTGCCTTGTTGTTCAGTCAAGACAGAGAAATATTTCACAGCAACATCAGCAGAGTTATTGAGCTCTGGTGGACAGAAAGATCTGGGGATGAAACAGAAACACCCCAATAAATTTGCATAACCTGACTTACTGCTTATAACAGTTCACAAAGAACACATCCATTGTTTTTAGAGCAAACAGAGTTCCAGGTGTTCCCTCAGAGGTCTCAAAATCCCAGGTAAGCCTCTTTGGGGATTGACTCTGGTATAATCACTTAAACACCTAAGCTACCTTAAGATGATAAAGGCACTTAAAGGGCACTTAAAAGCCCACAAAGCAGCAACCAGCACAGTGAAGTCATTAGAGAAGTGCTTCAGTCTTTAATATCCATCAAGTGATTTAAGCCTTTACACTTGAATGAAGTTTAATGGCGTGAAGACATGAATGAATAAGTTTTTTAAAAACATTTTCAAAATTCATTGTATTTGCAGCTTGGTTGTTTATTTGGGTTTTGGTTTTTTTGGGTTTTTTTCAATTCTGTGAAGCCACACATCTCACTGAGGCCTATTTAGGTCATAAATTTGGTACCACTTCAACCTTTTCGAGCCCATCTGGTTGAATAAAAGTGTGGTGAGCGTATATATTTATTACCCTAAGAATAAACACATTCTGGGTCTAAAATTTTATGTCTGAAATGGAGTTGAACTTCAACATAGAAAAATATATTAAAATGTCTGTGTCAATAAGTGGGAACTTCTTTGGGAAGTATGTCCAGGAACAGGGAGAGAGTTAAAACTATCAACATTAAGTTGATATTTATTAAGTTATTAAGATGTTATGAGACTGTGAGTTGATGTCCCTGTGTATCTACACGGGGAGCACAATATAAAGATATCAACAGAGATAATACCAATAAAGATATAAAAATATCAAAGAAAACTATGTTATTAAAGTGTTAAAATCCTTGAAGGAATATCTATTGTAACCTCCTACATGATATGGGAAAGAATTAACAGAAGTGAAGGAACCTCTGAGCTTTCCTCCTTCATGGCCACGGCAGATCCTCAGCCACCCTGGGTAAATTATTTCAGGATGCAATTCTGTTCCCTGACCATTTTGCAGACTTGGAAAAACTTTCCCAAGTTGGTTACACTCCTTTCCCTCACCTGATGTCCACTGGATCCTTTTTTTAAAGGAAGTTTAAAGTTTAAGGAAGTGTGGGAGTGTCCAAGGCCAGGTTGGATGGGGTTTGGAGTAACCTGGTCTAGTGGAAGAGGGGTGGAACAAGTTAATCTTTAAGGTCTTTTCCAACCCAAACCATTCTGGGATTCTATAATTCCATGATGGTTTTGAATGTTTGCAACTCAGGTAATGGACTTTTAACAGGCCATAGAAATTATAAAAAGCGTTCACAGACTTTATAGATAATTTAGAGACATACAAGTGACTACAGACATGATTTTAACTGAAATCTGTGACTGTTTAAACTGTTAAAACTGTTTAAACTAACATTTCCACTAGAGAAAACCTGCATTTAAGGTTTATTGGACCCAACTGTGGCAGTTTAACTTGCCTCATCTAGACCTGACAAATAAAAAATAGAATTACAGAATATTCTGAGTTGGAAGGGACCCACAAAGATCATCAGGTCAGCTCCAGCCTCAGACAAGTGCGTGGGGAGGTGGCTGAAGCTCCCTTTGGGAATGTTTATCCACTGGCCATGGAGGTTGCAGGTGGGGCTAAGAATGAAAAGCACTCTCCTAAAAGCTCCTAAAATTAATCCATATGACCTGCTAAAGAGAGGAGAGACAGTGTGGGTATGGATATGGGTATGATAAATGTCTCTTACTTAGGGGAAAATTCACATTTGATGGAATGACATCGTAAAGAGAGGGGAAGGATGAAGGAGAGACAGGGACACAGCGTGAATATGGATGTGGAGATGACCCAAAAGCTCGGAAATGAATCCATCTGACCTGGTTCCTGGATCAGCCACCAGCACATCATCCTTCAGGAGAGCCAGGGCGTCCTGCGTGCTGCCCTTCCACAGCAGGCTGGTGGATCTGAGCCTCCTGGGCAGACCTGTGCCAGGGAAAAGGGGTTAATTCCAGGGAAAGCATGGAAATGATGAGTCTGGTGAAGAGGGAACAGAAAACCAAGAGTCAGTGGCAAAGTGGAAGCGACAATGATGGACACAAAAGGACCTGTTCACACCACACTGCAGGACCCTCAAACCTGGGGGGTGTGAGTCCTACCCAGCATGAACTCGGAGTGCCACATCTCAGTGAAAACACCTCCAGGAATGATCCAAAAGCTCCTGTATCCCCAGGTGTGTTTTGGCTTGGTGGGTGTTGGGGAAATCCCTGCCAATATTGCCGTGGGACTCTGCTCCCCTGACTACAAAGGTGTGCAACAGCCATTTTTTACCAGGATTTCATTCTTTACTCCTCACTTTTGAGGGTTTGAACTTCTCTGAATGGCTCCAGGCTTGGCCTAAAGTATTTTTGTCTTCCCCCCTGCCCATCTTTAGCAACATTTATTAAAGGGTTCTGAATGTAGGAAAAAACAAACTTATTTTCACCGGGGAAAATGCTGGTTTTTTAACTTTTAGTTCCATACTGAGCATGGATTCCCTAAAATCTTTTGACCAGTAGTTTTTAAATTGCCCCAGTTCCTCTGAACAGGATCTGTGGCTCACCAAGTCCAGAACTTGGATTACACCTTGAGTGGAGTCCTTGTGGCTGCTTTCTGCTCACTTTGATGTAGAAGTGGGGAGGAAACTGGGAAGTGTTTGTGACAGAAAAGCAGCTTGTAATAGTCTGCTCAGTGACCATGGGCTTAATCACAGAACTATGGAATTGTTAGTGTTGAAAAAGCCCTCTGAGATGGAGCCCAGCCATCAGGCCCAGCACCAACCACCATCATGTCCACCACCAAACCACGTCCCCAGTGCCCCATCCACACGTGGTTCAAACACTTCCAGGGATGGGGACTCTTCCAATGCTTTTCAAACTTCCCTGTGAAAATCCTTCTCCTAAAACCCAGTCTAAGCCTTCCTTGGTGCAACATGAGGGTTTTTCCTCTCCTCCTGAATCCTGGTAAAGCTGAAGGAGGCCCCACTTTTTTTTGGAGCAGCGACTCTTGTTCTTCTCAGTTGGCCTGACCTTGGGATTCGAGCTGCAATGAGAGCACTGTTCGTGCTCCTGCTCTGTGGTTGTTTGTGCAGCTGAGTGACCAGGTAAGTGATGCATTTACCAGGACACAATGGGCTCCTTCATTTCCTCCTTGCTGCAAAGACAATGTTGGACCATGGGAGGGTTCCCCAGAGCCCTGACAGCAGTGCAGTGTCTCTCCTGAGGTTCATTAAGAATGATAAACCAGAGGATGTGTGAGCATAATTACAACCCATAGTCACGGATTTATAGCTCATGGGCTGCTAATTGATGTGACAAGCACACTGTTAATAATTTACAACCTCATCCCATCCTGTCATTGAGATGTGTTTGAAAATCCTGGGCTTAACAAGCTGGAGCTCCCAACCAGAAATGTGCTGAGTGCTGAGGAGAAAGACCTTTGGAGTTCCTTTTGTAATATTCAGTGGAGAAGAGCCCAGATAATGAGAATCTATTAGGGATCACTTTCCACTGGAAGAATTCAGATGAAAACCACTTTACAATTCAGATGAAAACCACTTTACAATGTGTCATGCAGGGGCTTTGATCCTGGTGCCAAGCAAAACCTACTCCTTTTTTTGGGGGGGTTTTGACAGACAGCAAATGTAATGTGGGACCTCGACATTCAATTCATTTGCAGCTGGGATTTTGAAACTCTGCTTTTGCTTCTAGTAAATTGTCAGGGTCTGAGGTGGTTGTTGTGTCCTGCTGATGTGGGCTGAGAAATTTGGGCCAAATTCTAAAAACAACAAAAAAAAAAAAAGGCAATGGAGGGGCTGCACAGAACAAGAGACCAGGGGCACTTTTGACTTGTTCTTCTCCCAGCATTTCTGGGGTGCACTTCACACCTCACTGGGTGACAGGAGCCCTAATTTTAGGGCATTTATTCCAACCTGCAGTAATGCAGAGGCTAAAGAGATTTACCAAAGTGCCACACAAGATAACCAGCACAGTCTCTTTGACCATTTTAAATTGTGGAATCTCTCAGTTGAGTATTAGCAGCTTTATTTCCGAGAAAGGTTAAAATTCTGAGTCCTGTGAGCTCCTTCTACCTTAATGTAACAGTTACCCAGTTCTGAAGTAGCAGCACATTCATTCTCCTCTGCCAACCAGTGCAGAGCCATGAATAGCTCAGGAATCCCGGATCAGGAGCCACGCTGGCAGCTAAATTTAGCTCATCAATCAAGGTCTTTCTATTCAAAGCAAAGAGGTTTGGTGCCTCTTTGACCCCCAACTCCACATCTCAGAAAAACCAGAGTGCTCTGGGCTGGAGCACAAGGCACTGTTATGCAATAAGAGTTTCAAGATATTTCAGGAATAAGATGGTGGGATGCACCAGGAAAAAAAAATTGGGGGTGTTGGGATATTTGGTGAATAAAATACTAGGATGTGGTGGGAACAGAATGATGGGATAAAATATGGCAGGAATAAAATATTGGGATATGTGACATGTAAAACCTTGGGATGGGATGGGATTTAATGTTGGGAACATGCTGTGAATAAAGAATTGGGATATGTGGGGAATAGAATATTGGGAGTGAAATGCTGGTGTGTGTGTTGAATCCAACCCTGTGGTACCAAATTGTGAGGAATCTGAATCACTTTCCAGGGGAAAAACAACCCCCCAGCCCACGGGGCAGCTTGGTCCCTTTCCTGGCAGGTGACCTGGGCAAGAGTTTCCTTTTAGCACTCCAGGAAGCCGCTCCCAGGAGTCCTTCTGACCTCTGGGAAGGGCACAGGAGCAGGGTCCACGCTGGGAAAGAGCCTCTCAGGAGCCTTTTTGCACCCCTGGAACTTGGGCTGTGGTGTCTGTGGGCTCTGAGGTGGCCCAGAGCAGGGCTGGCTCACCTGAGAGCTGGCTGGCCATCCTGCGCAGGGTGACGGGCGACGGCTTCAGTGGGGTCGAGCCCTTCTCCAAAAACACCAGCCCATCTGCTGTGTATCTCTGCTCTGAGTCCTTCAGCCTGCCCAGGGGGTTCTTGATGACGAAGTTCTGGGCGTAACGCTCCAAGGGGTCGTCCAGGGAGGTGACCTTGCCTTCCTCCCACATCTTGTACAGCATGATGGTGGGGAAGATCTTGGAGACGCTGGCGATTCTGCGAGGGGACAAACAGGTAGGGAAATTAAACTTTAGGAAGCTCATGAATGAAGAGGAAAGATGGTCAGTACGTGGGATCACCGTAGCTTTCACAGCACCTTGACAGAGGTCAAGGCAAACTTTCCAAAAATGTTTATTCCAAGGACAAAATCTGACAGTCAGAGTGCAGCCCATGTGTTTCATGCATGATCCTTCAGGGCACACGGTGTGACTCCTGGGGATGAGCATGTGCAGGGCTGAGGGCTGGGCTGGATGATCCTTTTGGGTCCCTTACAACTTAGCATATTCTGTGATTCTGTGACACCTTTGCCCGTTCTAAAGGGAAGGGTTAAAATGCAGGTAAGAAGCTTGAATTGATATCCTTAAATCTTAACCCTTACTGATGGACAGCCTCTGTCTGTGCCCAGTAGTGCAGTGGCTGCAGATCTTTTCCTAGTCACTTAGTGTTCATAAAATTACCTATTTTGTAAATGATTGGTTAGTAAATACTGATCTCTGCTCTGTGAGGACCAGGGACAGGCCAGGGAATGGCCTGGAGTTGTGTCAGGGCAGGGTTAGGTTCTCACGAAAAGGATTTCAGGAAAAGGTTCTTCTCCCAGAGGGTGGTTGGCACTGAACAGGCTCCCCAGGGCAGTGGGCACAGCCCCAAGGCTGCCAGAGCTGCAGGAGGGTTTGGATGATCCTCTGGGGCACAGGGGGTGACTCCTGGGAATGGTCCTGTGCAGGGCTGAGGGTTGGACTGGATGCTCCTCGTGGGTCCCTCCCAGCTCAGCACATTCCGCGATTTTGCGACAAAAACTTGCTGGCAGTTCGTTGGAATTTTATGATTAAAATCACGGAATTACAGATCCCTTTAGGGTGGGAAAGCCCTCTATGATCATTAAGCCTCACCATTTACCCAGGGCCACCCCTAAACCTTGTCCCCAAGTGGGAGATCTGCACGTTTGGAGCTGCCTCCATCCCGTCCCCGTGGCGCAAGCGGGCAGCGCGTTCGGCTGTTAACCGAGAGGCTGGTGGTTCGAACCCACCCGGGGACGTGGAAGTGATTCCAGGGCATGATTCCAGGGGCTGGAACTACACCTTTAATGTTCCTTCCAACTCAAACCATCTAATGGTTCTGGGAGGAAAAAGGGCAGGAGGTCATTTTAACCGTTATTACAGACGGGGAAGGAACGGGTGATTGGAAACTTTCCAAAAATGTTTATTCCAAGGACAAAACTTGACAGTCAGAGTGCAGCCCATGTGTTTTATGGATAAGAGAGGTAGAATTCACTGAAAATACATCTTGAAAGGAAAATATTTTTTTTGTTGTTGTTTTTTTAGCACATATTAAGAGCTGGATTCTATATTCACCTAAAGAAATAACATACACTTATTCATCCTCCCAGTGTCATACTGGCTAAGTCTATTTTATGTATGGTAGAAACTCTCCCCAACCCCCAAATTTTTCCTAGGCTGATATATTATTATTATTATTATTATTATTGCTTTAATTAATATTTTAACCCTCTGGCCCTGTCTTCTCTCTGTTCTCTTTTTTCAGTAACTGTGCCAGTTCTCAGCCTTCAGATTTGTGCACTAGACCTCCTCAAAATATGGAGCCACTCCCATGAAGGTTCTTCAGAATGGTCATTTAAAACATTATCAGATCAAATTAAGAAAAAAATCAATAAATTCATCCTAAGCAACTCATTAAACCACCAGCAAGTGATAATTTGGGGATTTGACTGAAGCATCGTCTCATAAAGTCTCAAGAGATGTTCCTGAAGGGAACATGACTGTGGCTCTATTCCCAGGGATCAGATCTCCATGTGTGGATGTGCCCTTTCCTGGCTCCCTGCCTGTGCCAGGGGTACATTTTCCTGCCTTTTCCTGGTTCTCTGCCTGTGCCAGGGCTCTCACCTGTAAATGGTGTATTCGTTGGGCACGGCCGAGGAGGGGTCAGAGATGTTCTTCTTCCCAAAGTTTCCTGTCCAGAGCACTGTGTCATTGTAGATGACGATGGCAGACATGGCTGGGAGCCCTGAGCTGTGCATCTTCTGCCTCAGCATCAAATCCACCTGGAGAACAAGGGGAGACCAGGAATTCCCAAATGAAAACTCTTATAGTGCATCCAGCCTGTATCAGACCACCAGCCCTCCTCACTCCTGAGCACTCCAGAGGGGTTCTGTGAAATGTGTTTTGTCACAAGAAAATATTTTAATTGTTCAACAGTTTCTTAGAATTGCTTATGTTGAATTATCCAGTGTCTTCCTTTTGGTCTACATGTCGAAGAGCCTGTTGCTCATCCTTGTAATATTTAAGATTAAAACCAAAAACCAACGTGTAATAACTGTAAATTCTTCCCTTTTAAATTGTACCCTGCACATCTGTACTCTGCATTAGTTATTTTAGGGTCACAGATGTGCAAGAAGAAGACTTTTCAAATATCCCATGGGACTTTTCACTCCACGAATCACCAGACCTTCCAGTGGACAACTGATCATGTTTCTCCATCAGAGCTTTCCTCTGGGTAAGAGAACTGCTCGAGGACCTGTCCTGAATGTTCACTGGAGGAGTTTCATATCACCCATTTCCAGGTTCACCTGTTCTCCTTGATTCCACACCTCCTTCCCAGAGATGCTCAGAGGCAAATGACACATTCCCCCCTGCTCTACCCCTGCAGGAGAGCAGCCACGAGGCTCCCTCTGTTCCCTTCTCCCCACAGACCTTCTCCAGGGCATCCTTCAGGATGGGGATGGGGTGGTCCAGGGGTACCGGCTCAGGGTAGCGGGGACACATCTGCACAGACTCTGATCTCACTTCCATCACAGAAGGGCCTGGAAAACATGGCAGAGGGAGCACAGGTGACTCCAACAGACACACTGACAAGGTTTAATCTCACTGCAAAAAAGTGGGGAGAAAGGGTTTTATCAATGTCCCGAATTTCTGTGCCAAACTATGGGCGAGGTTCAAGTCGAGTTACTCACTGGGCTCCACCTTGGGGAGGCTGTACTGCCACAGGAAGCAGCCTGTCATTGCCACAGACAGCAGGAAGAGGAAGACAACCAAGACATGGATCCACTTCACCTCCATAGCAGTGAGTTTGAGGAAGCTCCGGCTGCTGGGAGCCTTCTGCAAGCAGAAAAGGAGTCAGAGAGAGAGAAAAAACCACCTCTCCTGCATTACAGCTGGTGGGAGAGGCCCAGTGCACCAGAGATCAAAGCTGCTGAAGGGACGTGGGTTGATTTGAGCCCCCTGGTCCAGTGGAAGAGCAGAATGAGATGGGTTTTGAGGTCCTTTCCAACCCAAACCAGTCTGGGATTCTGGGAGAATTTCAGCACCAGAGCTGGGCATACCAGCCCATGTTGGGACAACTGGAACCAGAGATGACTTCTTGCCTTTCAGTGAAGTTGGCAAGCCTTACCTTGTGGGTTCTTGTAGAAGAACACAACTACTCCTTCTGCCTTCCCCCTCCCTGCAGGTGAACACCCATCAGACAGGATTCTCAGATACAGCTCTCAGTCCCTCCCTTCTCAACCATCAGCACTTATTCCTGGATATCTTTCCAGCCCCCTTTTTCTTTTCCCCAGAGTCAGCATCTGTTCATGGCACCCACCAGCCAGATCATCTGAGTGGATCCAGGTTTTCCAGATGAACGACGGAATTTTTTCACCGTTTGCTGCCCTCACCCTTCCATGTTGGGCCTGTAAATCCCGTCCTATCACGTACCATCTGCAGGCTTGGCGTTTACAGATGCCATGTTTTGGGGAAACTGGCTGATATTTTGAGTGTGTGCAGCTCTCACAACACTGGAGACCATCCAGGTTGGGGAGAGAACCAGATCAACGCTGAAGAAAAACAAGGAACAGATGACAAACGAGGAGGTGCCTGAGCCTGGGCTGTGCTCCTTCCCTGCCTGCAGGAGGTCAGGAGGGTGCTTTTGAAAGTTTGGCAATTAATGTTACAAAACATATGGGCTGCCATTTGCCTCCAATATGGTCCACATTCCAAAGCTGTTTCAGGTTGTCTGGACTCACTCGTGGGATAGACAGATTGAAATATTCATATTCCCTTTAGATTTCCACATGGCCCTATTCTTTTCCTTTTTTTTTTTTTTTTGAGATGCAGGAGGGTTCAGGCAAAAGCTTCTCCAAATCAGCTGAGCCTTGTCAGTCCCAACCAGGGAATTCCAGACTCCCCCAAGGCTCTGTGGCTCAGGAAGGATCCAGCTGTGTTTTCCAGCCCCTGATGAAACTCTAGGTTGCACTTCCTGCGCGATAACAGGAACACATCACAGTTCTTCCTGAAGCTTTTCAGCCTGTTCAGACACTCCCATGGGAATTTCTGAAGGCAGGTTCTTCCATAACACGATTAAAACTTCAAGGGTGGCTTAAGATCATGCAGGTACCTGCAACCTCCCCCAACCTGAGCCTGCCAGAGCACACGAGGTCCATGTCCCACCCTGGGATGTGTTTCTGAACAGGGCAATGCCATTTTAGCACCAAAGCCATTTTTGTTTGGATGTCCTAACCTCCTGAATTCCTTAGTAGGTAGGAGATCACACTGCTCCAGGAGGAGCCTGTGTGTTGAGATCTCTTTAATCCCCCACCCTGGCAGGGTTCAAGGATGTCACCTAGAGCTGTTTTCCTGCAGCAAGGAGTGGCACAGGGCCCTCTTTGCCCAGCAGTGGTCATGGGATGGCTTTTTTTGGCTTCAGTCCCATCACAATAATGTGATTCCCCCGCCTATTTTCTCTGTTCTTCTGCCTCTTCCCTTGTGTCACTGAGAAACCCTGATTTCTGAGTCCCTCAGAGTGAAAGGAAATGCATTTTCTGGTGTATTCCTCATCTCATAGATTCCAGACTCCTTGGATCACTAACTGAGGACCCAGAGATACCAACACTGAGCTCATCCTTTAGTCCAAACATCCTTCAGTCCAACCTCCCCTTCACCTCTTTCAGGTCATGAGTGCCCTGAATGTTTTTTTCATTTTTTGCCCTATAATTTAGTGGGAATGCAAAGAAACCCTGAAGGTGCCATGGACTAGAGACATGGATCTCTCCTTTATTGATGGAACACCCAAAAGTGTGAGAAACATTCATCCCCCCCCCTCAGGAGATGCTCCACCCTCCAAACCACCTTTCAGGAAAAAACCCCACTGTTTCCCCGCACCTGGAAGAGTTTGAGGGAAGCAGATGGATAAATCCCTACAAACAGACTCCTCACAGCTCCCACTCCGGGGCCTGTCTGGTCCCACCTCCCTCTCGGCTGGTTTTGTGTTGCTCAGTGACCGTCTCTGCTCGCACGCAGCCACAGCCGGGCAGAGGGGGGGGCGAGGGGGGGGCTTCCGAGCACTTAAACGCATGCAAATAAATGCAAATACATGCAGAACAAGCTCACACGGCTCCCCAGGGGGTAGGTTGGCAGCATGATACATTTTTTTTTTCCCTCCTGAGCTTTGAAAAATTAGGACGGGGAGGGGGAAGTATTTGGGATTCCTACGGGCCACCCAGGTGCACGGTCCACCCACTGCGGACCAGTCGGTCCACGAATATCCCAACGCTGGTCAGGGAGATGCAGAAGACCCCCAGCCCCCCTCACATACCAGCAGCAGGAGTGTCTTAATCCCAAAGGCTGTTGTTGTCCCACGTCCAGGGGTGTGAGGAACAAAACGAGCCCACTCCGCCCCGGGCAGGGGGGAGCGCGGGGTGCCACCATCCTCTAAATTCACCCGCGGGTCACTGGAGGTGCTGCTCGGTCACGGCGGCCGGGTTTAGCTTCCCCAAAAATCCCTCTCCGGGTCTCCCCGTCCATTGGAGCCATGGGAGCCCTCCCGAGGATGCTGCTGAGCTCCCCCGGGCAGGGGGATTAAGGGATGGGGACGGGGGGGACGGACACAGGATGGCGTTTGCACTCAGGAAAGTGCCCGAGGGATTGGATGTTAATTCTCCCTAATGCTTCTGTGCCATGTGTGTGAATCACGGCTGCAACCAGGAGGGCTTCGCCGTCTATTTATAGCGCTTTCATCTCCTCCTGACATCGGAACATGAGGCGATTAAGCAGGAGAGGGACAGTCCCTAAGAAGCTCCCGGGCCGGACAGGGCAGGTTGGGCTGCTCGGGAAAGGAGGGGAGGTGGGGAGATAAACCAGGAGTTCAGGCACTCTCTGGGCTTAATCCTGAGCAGCCTCCTGGAGCTCCCCGGCAGTGACACACAAGGGAGTCATTCCCAGCTCACCGGACACAACCGGGATTTCTTTCCCTTCGGATCTGGAGGATGGTGGGGGGTTATGGTCTGCACGAGGGGAGCCTTACCCGCAGCGGTAACCCCTCCATGGCCGCTCAGGACTCTCTTCTCATCCCCCGTTCTGCCTGTCTGCACAAACAGCAGGCTCATAAACCCCTGTGATGAGGAGAAACCAACAGTTAGTGCAGGAAAAAAGTGGAGTCAGAGCGAGGGAATTCCAGGGTAACCAAGCCCAGCTCGGGTAAACAGAACAGCAGGGAGGGGCTGGTTTTGGATAGGTGATTTTCCAGCCCAAATCATAGTAACCATACGAGGTGAGTCCTCATTAACACCTTCCCTTTCTCTGCCTCTGGTTTGGTATTTACCCCCGAAGAACCACTTGACTCCTTGGGTGATTTAAGAGCCATTCCCAGCTCTCCAAGGGCCCAGCTTCAGAAATGGTCCCTTTCTTCCCCCTTCAAAGAACCACTTGACTCCTGGACTCCCCTGGGGCCATTCCCATCTCCCTGAGGGCACTGCCCAGTCCCCTGGCAGGAGGTGTCCCCTGTCAGGCTGGGCAGTACGATGTGGCACAGATTTCTCACTTCCCAGGGCCATCCTCACCCCATCTCCAAACACAAGGAACCAGAGTCACTGTGCCTGCTCCACAGGGTCCTTCCAGCCCCCTCCAAGTCTTCACCACCTTGCTCCCTCCACACAGCCAACAACACCCCCCTTACACCTGGGACTCACAGACACCTGTGTGACAGCTTTGGAAGTGCCAAGATAACGGCACAACCACCACCTTTCCCATAAAACCTCCCTCATCTTGCTACCTGGCAGAGGCAATTCAATCATCAACCCCCCTCCTAAAAAAGAGCTCTTACCAGCCTTGCTGCTCCCTTCTGGCTTCCAGCTGATGAATTTGGGGCTGTCCTGCAGCTGCAGATTTTGAGAGCAGCTGAAGCACTAATCCAGCAGCCTCTCTGAGCACAGATTAATCGGCCAGGCCTCACCCCTCTGCAGCATCTGGCCAGGGATGCAGCCAAAGGAAGGATTGTTGGTGATTTCCTGGCTTCAGCAGCGCAGCAGAGTGGAAAATGGGGAGCTAGGGGGCTGAGGGAGGGGTGTCCATACCACCCCATGAGCTGAAAATGTTAACCATGGGCTGCCACAGCATGGGAGGTACATTATAAACATTCACCAAAGAGAAGGGCATGGCCATGCCCTCACTTATGCCCCAAATCCAGGGGCAATATGTACCTCAATGCCATCCTATTACCTTCTTCAGCCCTTCATTTCAGTATCTCCAGGAGTTGCCCAGAACCTGAGAGTGCCCCAAATACTCTGGTGCAGCCTGTGCCCCTGAACTGTGCCCAAATTTTGGTGAGTGGGGCTGCAGACGACCTCCTCACTGACTAGAACAGATCAAGCTCCTCGTAGGTTTGTTGCTCCTCATTTCTGGGAACTTCCATTTCACTTCCAGCGTTCTCTGTGGTGATCCTGTGCCCAGTTATCCCAAAATACCAATAATCCATTTGTCCTGGGAACACAGTCTTTAGCTGAGGTGGTGGAAAGTGAGTCTGTGCTGGTCAAAGGTCCCTCAAAGGTTGCCAGAGGAGCTGTGGCTGCCCCTGGATCCCTGGAAGTGTCCAAGGCCAGGTTGGTGTAAACTGGGATAGTGGAAGGTGTCCCTGCCCATGGCAGAGGGTGGGATGAGATGGGCTTCAGGTAACCTTCCAATCCCAACCATTCCATGATTCTCTGTTTCTGTGATCCAGCACCTCAGGGAAGGCGAACTGTGTGGGGTGGGATTCACAGGAGCCACATGGTGAGTGTGGGGGTGGCACAACCTGCCAGTAATTGGCACAAAACCACCTGAAATTCACGTTTGCCTGGATTTTAAGGGCCTTAAGGTCCCCCAGACTGGGGGTCCAACAGTGGCTTCCCTCAGCCCATGGAGTGACAGTGAAACCTCCACCACCCCACATCAGTGCTGGCCACAGCTGGCCCCAACTTTGGCTCCTTTTCCTCTTCCCTCCATGCCTCAGGAGCCTTCAGGGAGCTGGGTTTTCCCTGAGCTGTTTCCAAGCTCTCTCATTAACTGCTTGCCAGCAGCCAGCGCTCCCATAATGGGCATCTCCTCTGGAAATTGCAGCCCCATGGCAACAAGGAGTTTAATGGCCATTATTCCTAAATGAAGGACACTGGTCTAGTAATCCACCTCCTGCCTCTTGCAAAGGCCCTTGGAAATGATGATTTCCCATTGCAGGTAAGGCAGGAAAATACACACAGACACAAGTCTGTTAAAAACCACACCAGCATGGCCTTGTGGTTCAGTGTTTAATATTTCAAAATACTGGTTTATGGTTGTTTGGTTTGTTTGTTGTTATTTTTTTCATTGACTAAGTGAAGATAAAGGAATCCTTTAGGCTTTTTGAGAATTGAAAGGTGCAGATCTTTCTTACAAATAAAGATGGGAAACCTGATTTTAATGATAGGGCTCATTTCACCTGGTTTCCAGCAGAGATTTTTGGTATCTTGTGCCTGTAGTTGTTCATTTTCAAGTTGAAGACATTTTCCTGGGTATCCCAATAAAAAACCATGGAATCCTGGGGTGATTTGGGTTGGCAGGGACCTTAAAGACCATTTCATTTCATTTCATCCCTACCATGGGCAGGGAAACCTTCCACTAGCACAGGTTGCTCCAACCTGGCCTTGGACGCTTCCAGGGATGGGGCAGCCACAGCTTCTCTGGGCACCCTGTGCCCATCTCTGCTGTCCTTTCTCTGCCCACCCAGTCTGTCCTTTCTCCAGGCCCTCAACCCTCTCTCCTCCCTGTGCTCCAGCTCCAACCATCTCAGTGATCCTCCTCTGGATCCATCAGGGTTCACCAACACCCCCAAGCACCCCAAACTCTGCCACCAGAGCACCCATCTCTTCCTGGGCACCTCAAAGTGCCACGAGAGCACCCATCCCTCCCCAGGGACCCCAAACTCTGCCATGAACACACTCACCCCTCCCCAGGCTCACTAAACTGTGCACCCCCAGCCCAGAGCCTGAACGGGGTAAAGGAGGATGATGCCCTGAGCAGCACCAGCAGCCCCAGAAGCACCACCAGCAACACTTGCCTGCTTGCAGTGCCCAGACTGGCAGGTGTGGGTGCCCTGCTGCCCAAGGGGGTGCCCCAGGAAGCCCCCCCTGCAGCCTGGCCCTGCCTGCTGCGGGCTGAGGCAGCAGCGACCTGCTCTGCCCTGCCTTGGGGTACTTAAAATAGGTCAGCAGCAGGTGCCTGGCTGAAATTACCCTTCATTTTCTTGTGAGGGAGCTGCAGAGAGGTCCTTCCCCGTGGATAACAGCGGGATTGCTGGGGACAATGGAATGGTTTGAAATCCAGCAGTTTTTATTAACTCCTCGTGCTCTGTGTGCCTCTGCCGGCTCAGCCTTGCCTTGGAGTGTCACCAGCTGGGTCAGGGGGATGTCACTGCTCCTAAATGGGCACAGAGACATGTCCCAGACAGCCCTGGGCACCACAGGGGTACAAACACATCACTGGGGGGGGTCACTGTGACACACAGAGCCCCTTTCTGTGCCCTCCAATCCCTTCAGAATGGGGGGGTCTGGAACAGCAAAGAGCCAGTTTGGCCCTGGCACCAAAATCTCTCCATTTGTGGAGGTAAACGGGGAACAGAACACAGAGAACAGCACACAAACAGAACATAGATCTTCATGGGACACCGGGTGCAAGTGGACTTGGATTGTGTCAGAGAGGGAAGGGCACGACTTGAACATCAGGGTGTGGACACAGCAGGACACCAAGGGATGGGGTAGGGATGGAGTGGTGACAAAATGAGCTCTGATGATGTGTGAACCCGAGGGCAGGAATGTCTCAGTGGGAGAAAAGAGCAGGTTGAGGGCTGGGAATGAGCCCAGGGCTGGAGCAGCATGTGGTGCCAGGGGTTCAGGGAGCTGCATGTGACAGAAGGACATTAAATCACAACAGTGGCAATGAAAGGGGACTGACTTGTCCTTATCCCCCAAGTTCTGTCGGTAAATCTACCTTCTCATTTACCCAGTGTCCAGCAGACCCTCGGGAGGAACAGGGCTGACACAAAGAAGCATTTTAATGTCTGTGGTTGAGGATAAACAAGATAAACAAGACCCACAGTGCAGGGCCCGTGTAGGGCAGCCCAGCTTGGACTGGCAGCAGGGGTAGGAGGTGACAGTGCCCCCAGCCCGGGTGACCCCAGTGCCAGAGCAGACCACGAGAACAGCAGTGCTGGGACAATCCACCACCTGGACACTCCAGATCCCAGCAGTTAACCCAGAAGGCAGAGGGGAAAGAGGATGGACAAGGACAGCTCACTCAGTCCAGCAGCTCCTGCCACTGGAAAGGGGGGGCATCCCCTCCTCTTGATCCTCTTCCCTCCTCTCCCAAGTCTTTCCTGTCCCCCCCCACTATCTCCCGTGCTTGTCAACCTTCCTGCAAAGGGGTTCAGCTCCCTCCAGCACCTCCGAGGTGTCCGCTGAGCACCTCCAGAGCGGTGGAAGGTAAGGCAAGACCTCCCCCTTGTGCTGAGCCGTCACATCACCGCAGATTTACAGCGGCAGCCTCGGACAGACGCTGCGGGTGGGAAACCAGCAAAGGAATGTCTTAGTAAAGGAATTAGCCTTGCAGATCCCACAGAAGAAAATTCCTTTTGCTTCAACAGGTAGGAAAAACTCACTCCAGGTCCTGTTGCAGCGCAGGGCAGACGCTGCCCCTCACCTGATGAGCTGTGCTTGGATTTTTCCTGCTTTGTTTTGGTTTTTTTTCCCCCATAGGATGTCCTTCAGGGTGGAAGAGACCATGGGAAGTGATTTGGTCCAAACTACTACTCAGCTGCTTTGAGGTCACACCAGGCTACTTATGGCCTTTTCCTCAAGAGGTCTTGGAAACCCCAAAGTCTTCTGGACAACGTGGTGGGATTCCTGAGGTTGTGCTGTCGGCCAGGAGTTGTACTCAAGGGTACTTGGGAGCAAGGAACGATGGTGACAAACAGAAGAGGTGAGTCCTGAAACACAGGGAATGCAAAACACGGGAAAAACCTGAGTGGGAGCCCTGCAAACACAGACACTTCAGAGAAGGGCTTGGAGGAGCCAAAGTATGGAAGATTTCTGCTCCCCCAGTGAAATTCTACTGCCCAGTGGTGAAATTATTGGAGGAAGGAAGACAATGACCAGGATATTCAACTGTCTGTGCCAGTCCCACCTGGTTCCTCTGCCCAGGGTACCTGGTGCTCCTGTGCTGCCCCTGGGCAAAGTGAGAATGTGCTGTTGGTCTTGGAGCAGAAACACAGCCCTGACCTTCTCTGTGTCAGTGCAGTCCCTGCCCCAGGACTGGGGACCCTCTGCAAGGTCCCACAAGGTTTATATTGTTAGTTCTTACCTCCTCCTCAGGCTCTGCTCAGGCACTGCTGCACAGAGACTCTGGGAACTTGCCAAGAGACTGATGGTATGTGCTGATTTTCATATGAATTTACATGAATTTGCATACATCTCCCTCTCAGTTTGCATTCATTGCTTGTGATGCCTTTAAGAACAAGTAAAACATTGTCTGCTCTGAATGAGTAGAATTTTCTACTTCAGTCTTCTCTTTTGCTGATACACAGAACGTGAAAAATTCAGCTACTGGTTGATTTTTTTTTCCCCCATTTCTACTGTTTTTTCCACTTCCCTTCCACCCTGAGATACCACATTGCTCTGTTATTTTTATTTAACGTTATATGAACATTGTTATAAAATGATTCCCTCAGTTGTCCACGAAGCAGGTAAACTATGGCACTGCCTGTCCCTTTTGCACAGCACTGATGGTTCACTGGCTAATTTTAATATGCTGTTTCACTTTTCATTTCCTCCCCTGTACAGTGTCTGAGGTTTGCTCGGTGAGAAGCTCTAGGTTACTAAAATCCCACACAAAATCAAATATTGAAGAAATATCATCCCCAAGGGGTGCTGTGCTGTGTGGGATCATGGGCTTGGAGTGTCCTGCGTGGAGCACTGTGGGGAACTGCAGATGTTTTGGGAAGTGTGGTGACTGTGGGACCTGATGGAGTGAGACCTGACCTCCCTGAACCCTTTTTGTTTCTGTGGCTTCATCCTCCAAGTATCTGAGGATGGTCTCCAGCCCCTCAGCACCCTCTTTATCTGACAGCACAAACCAGCTCCTCCTCCCTGTCCTGGGGCCACATTTCTGACCCCTCACCCACCTCTGCCAGACCTCCCGTGTCCCTTTTTGTCACCCCCTTCTCATTCTGGGTGGAGGGGAGGGAACCTGGGGGATGGACAAGCAGGGGTGTCCAAGCACCGAGCTGAGGGATTGGGAACTCACAGCCCAGTTCGTGCTTTCCCTGCTTTGCCATGAGAGAGCACTGTTGACTCGTGTTCCATTTGTCCTCCTGGTCCTTCCCAGCAGGCTGATCCATTGCTTTCCCAGGCTGCAGGGATGGCTGGGGTGATCCTGCCCTGCTCCAGAGCAGCTGATTGGAGATCCAGGTCTGCTGTTTGCTGAGGTCCCTCTGACCCAAAGCCACGCCATTCACGTGCCAGCTGCTCCCTCTTGTCAAGTGCTGGCTACAAAGGTGGCCAGGCTGCATCTGAATCATCACCCAGAAAGCACATGGAGATGTTGAACTACATGGAGATTCATGGAGATATTGAAACACCCTGATTGCTACCCCAAAGGCTGCCAGAGCTCAAGGACTGTTCACGCAATGGTCTGAGGGACAGGGTGGGATTGTTGGGGTGTCTGTGCAGGGCCAAGAGATGGGCTTTGATGATCCTTGTGGGTCCCTTCCAGCTTCCATGATTTTAAATTCCATGATTCCATATCTTTCCTGTAACTGGCCCCTTCATGCTGCCTCCAGTGTCTCCCATCCCACTGCTTCCCTCTGACTTCAGCTGGATGCAGCTCTTGGCTCCAGTCTGATTCTTGCCACCCTGGGATCACTGAAAATGGTCTGTGGCTCTGGGCTCACCGGCTTTTCCTGTGATTTGGGAGTCTTTGTCCTGGCAGGAGGTGGTTTGATCAGAACTCCTCTTCCCTCCTGGGTGCTCCCAGGTCCACTCAGCTTTGGGGAGATGTCTTTGGGGTGCGTGGCTGAGGTTTGGGAAGATGGAATCTGTTCCCATGTGGGTCTGTTTTCCCTGGTGAGGTATTATCCCAGTTCTTTGCCATCTCAGGGCAGGGCAGGGTGTCCTTACATCCATTCACATGTGTCAGGGAAAAGGCAAGAGCCTCTCCAAAAGTACCTGTGCCTGGCCTATCCATGAAAACCACTAAGATGGAAAATCTACTCCAGTGACCAGGAAGGGACTGTTTATAGTCAGTGAGAGAGAGATGGGGATATTTTCAACTTTCCCCCTTTATATAAGGTTGTTGTTGTGCTTTTCCTGATTTTTTGGAGGTAGTCCTTCCCTGTTTTTTCGGAGACACTCCTTCCCTGGTTTTTAAGTTCCAGGTGAAATACACCATTATTTGTACCTTTTAAGTGTAAAGCATGAATCCAGTCAAGTACCTGAAATCTATAACCAAATTCCTGAGGAAAATCTGAAGATTGGCCAAGCTTGGCATACAAATAGATGCCACCAGAAAAAAAGGTGTCCCTCTGAGACAGGAGCTCCTTCTGATGTAGAGGACTTGGCACAGGGAATTCCACGAAAGGTGTCGAGTGGGGAGCTCAGGCTCTGAGGGAATCCAAGTTATTCCGTTGCCACAGAGGGAGGGTGGTTTGGGGATGATCCCGAAGGATGTAAAGCTGGAAGAGGAGCTCTTTAGCCAACCCCCATGGGGGGTGTGAATGGGTCTGTAATTGAGGAGTGAGGAGAATATTCTTCAAGTCAACATTCATTATTCTCACCCTCCTTTGTGGGGTAAGAGCCAAACAAGGGGAAGAGTTTTACTGATAGCACTGGCACAGCCCAGGGTACAGCCAGGACTTGGTGCTCGAGTAGCCCAGCAACACCCCCCTGTGTGCTAAGAAACACCTCTGACTTTATTTAAACCATCTGAGTAGGAAGAAAAGCAGAGAACTTTCTGTAGCAGGTAAATGCAGCTCTAGTTCACTACTCAAGTTTTAGCTGCAGACAATATTTAATAGATGTTTACAGGCAGTTTTTTTGAGTTACAGCTTTTTATTAGCAATTAGCTCTGCTGATTTTAAAACTCGAGGAGGGCAAACTGTAAATGTGATATGTACCCAAGATAAAAAGATTATTTATAGCCCTACTTACTCCTCAAAATCATTCCCCCTTCTTCTCTGGAATCAGGCTTTTTGGGGATTTGGCCTTGTTTTTTCCTCTTTAACTTGCAGAATTGCTCAGGTTGTTAGTGATGTGATGTCTTTCCTTGTGCATCTCACAGTGAAGGGTTAAATCAGCCCAGGAGTGTGCAGGGGATGTGCTTGACTTTCATTACTGGTTGCAGCACATAAGGCAGAGAACCCAGCATGTCCTCTTTAAAGGAAAATTGTGTTCCTCCTCCTGCTTTGTGTGTTGTCAGCAAACCAGTTGTGAAAGATGCAATTTACTGAGTCTTTCAAAAGCCTTTGCCAAAGTTCCTCACTAAAGTCACAGAGGACCAAAAGCATCTCAGGAAGCTCCATTGTACGACAAAACTCCAGCCAGGCAGGGCTTGCAACCAGGGACTCCCCTGATGTGGTGCTGGGGGGTCACAGTGAACCTTGAAAATGAAGGAATGCTCCTCAAATTAAGTGTTTTCTTCTGGGGTTGCTTGGTCTGGAAAAAGGAGGCTCAGGGTGGGACCTTCTCACTCTCTCCAACTCCCTGGCAGGAGGGTGGAGCTGAGGGGGGTCGGGCTCTGCTCCCAGGGAACAAGGGACAGGAGGAGAGGGAAGAGCCTCAAGTTGTGCCAGGGAAGGTTTAGATTGGATATTAAGGAAAATTTCTCATGGGAAGGGTGGTCAGGCACTGGAACAGGCTGCCCAGGGCAGTGGTGGAGTCACCATGACTGGAAGTGTTCATAAAACCAGCAGATGTGGCACTGTGTGCTGTGGTTTAGTGGGCAGGGGGGATTCATTCAAAGGTTGGGCTGGATGATCAGAATCACAGGATCAATTAGCTTGGAAAAGACCTGAGATCATCAAGTCCAGCCTATGACCCAACACCACCTTGTCAACTGAGTGCCACATCCAGTCTGTCCTTAGACACCTCCTGGTGACTCCAGCACCTCCCTGGGCAGCCCCTTCCAACATCTGATCACTCCTTCTGTGCAGAACTTCTTCCTGATGTCCAACCTGAACCTCCCCTGGTGCAGCTTAAGACTGTGCCCTCTTGTCCTGTTACCTGGGAGAAGAGCCTCACCTTCCCCCCTGGCTCCAGGGATGTGTCAGGGGGTTGCAGAGAGCAAGAAGGCCCCCTGAGCCTCCTCCTCTCCAGGCTCAGCCCCCCCAGCTCCCTCAGCTGCTCCTCACAGGGCTTGTGCTCCAGACCCTTCCCCAGCCTTGCTGCCCTTCTCTGGACACACCCCAGCACCTGGAGGTCTTTTCTAACCTAAATGATTCCCTGTTTCTATGAAACATCACCATCCCTGGCATCCACCCTGCCCTGGCTCACGGAGTTGTCTTCAGGTGAGCACAGTCTCACTGAAAGGACATGACAGGCAACAGCAAGAGAGAAAAGTGTTGCTTGTACAAACCCCAGTGGGCTCAGGTGACTTGTCAGAGAAACCTGTCCCCCAGCAGCTCTGGCAGCCAAACACCACAGTGTCTGTGCCACTCCTCTTATCCCAACAAACACACCAGAGCCACCAGAGGCCCAGGACAAGGAAACACAAGCAATAGAAATCAATCTCACATAAGACTTTACTGAGGGTGAAGCAAGAAAAAAAAATCTAAAGCAAAAGATCAGATTGCCATTCACTGCTGCCAGCGAGGGCTCAGCCACAGAGGGAAAGAGGGCAAAAATAATTCCTGTTTCCAGCAATAAAGAGCTCAGTGCTGAGGAGGGAGCTGCACCCACCCCCACGTGGCCTTCCCCCAGTGCCCCTCTTGGGCCAGCTGATGGATATTTGTTTCCCAGCCAGCCCAGAAAAGCTGCTGAAGAACATTTGGATGTGTCCTCAATCACTTTTGGAGCCAGTCAATGAGGACCCTGCATCAGCTGTGGGAATTTTAACAGCATCACTGATGGCAGGAGAGGGGCTGGAGCCTCCAACACCTCCATGGATCTGCCACTGCTCCTCCTGACCCTTTCACTCTGCTTCATTGTCTGCCTGCATTGTCTTCCACAGAAACAGCTTCACTTTGAGATTCCCTTCCTCCTGCACAGGCCCTTTTAAAACTTTATTTAACCCGAAATACTCTTCCAGGCCCCACTGTGCTTCTTATGCCACCTGTCCTGCACAAATACCAATATTCATCACAGAGCTTAGAGGTGCCTCATGGCTTAATAAAACCTGTTTTAGCCAAGGCAAAAGATTCAGGCAGGAATCAGCTCACTCAGCAGAGGAAACTGTTCTCCTAAACACACTCATCAAGCCATTTCCCCGAGGAAACCAGTTCAAAGGCACGTTGGCAAGCAGCAGGCTGAGACAAAGGTAGATCAATCTGTTGGATGAGTTGCACGCTGCAGACAGTAGGATGACATAATTCTGGGTTTTCTTCTCGTGGCAGGTGAATTTAGGACCCAGGGCACCTCAGAACATGCAAAATCATTTAGGAAATTGAGTTTTGTCCTGGTTTACTGAGTCCTAAAGAGCAAGGGGGAAAGGGGATGGATTCGGTGTCAGATGTTTCAGAGCTGCGAGGAGTTAATAAATTCATAAGCACACTCTCTGCAAGCTACTCAGTCTCAGGAACCTCACAAATGATTCAAGGCAGAGCCTGGAGCTGCCCAGCACATCCAAGTCCCCAGGGAAGCACCCAAGGATAGGAATAATGGTCTCACAGGGAACACCATGGAACTGGGGGAGCTGGGAAACAGGGATTTTGCCAGCACTGGGTTTCAGATCTTCTCCTTTGGCAGTTTGTTAACTGGTAATCCATATTAATGCTTCCTGGAGCTTCCTGTGGGTGGAGAAGCTGCTGAACCATCAGAGCTCCCTGTGGTCCTTCTCATGGCGCAGTGGGAAGGTCCTGGCTCTGCTTGGCTGGTGCAGAGCCCAAGACTTCTCATAACTAATTGAGTGTTAACTGGTGAAGCTCAGGAAAATGCTGTGTTTGGCACTGATGGTTTCTCAGGGTTTATGTTTACAAGGAGTAAAAGGAACAGATTCATTGTCCTGGAGAAGCTGTGGCTGCTCCATCCCTGCAAGTGTCCAAGGGCAGGTTGGACGGGGCTTGGAGTAACCTGGACTAGTGGAAGGTGTCCCTGCACATGGCAGGGGGTGGAATGAGATGAGATTTAACACTCCTTCCAACTCAACCCTTTCTCATGATCCCTATGACTCCATAATTACCTTATTTCCAGCCTTGTTGTCTCTCACATAATCAAATTGTAAGGTAAGGTCACTGTCAGAGTGAAGTTCTGAATAAGTGCCTGAAAATCAGGATTCCTGTTCCTGCTCTATCAGTGAAATGTTCTATCCCTTCACCTTGAATATTGGGGCAGTTTGGGGGGCCACAATATGAGAAAGATATGAAGCCATTGGAGAGTGTCCAAAGGAGGCAACAAAGATGGGGAAGGGCCTGGATTTGAAGCCCTGTGAGGACACTGAGGGCACTTGGGGTGTTCAGCTGGAGAGGAGGAGACTGAAGGGAGACCTCCCTGCAGTTCCAACTGCCTGGGCAGGGGCAGAGGAGGGGCAGGACTGAGCTCTGCTCTGGGGGGACCAGGGACAGCCCCCAGGGAATGGCTGGAGCTGTGTCAGGGCAGGCTCAGGGTGGATCTCAGGGAAAGGTTCTTCCCCCAGAGGGGGGTTGGCACTGAACAGGCTCCCCAGGGCAGTGGGCACAGCCCCAAGGCTGCCAGAGCTGCAGGAGGGTTTGGATGATCCTCTGGGGCACAAGGGGGGACTCTTGGGGCTGGGCCTGTGCAGGGCTGAGGGTTGGACTGGAGGATCATTGTAGGTCCCTTCCAACTCAGCATATTCTGTGATTCTATGATTTCCCTGAGGCACTTCCATGCACAGCCTCTGCTGCTCACTCTGCCCCTACAGACAGACCTGGGGAGCTCTGAGTGCCAAATAACTGCTTTTAGTGCAGAACTGTGCCCTGCAGCCCTGTCAATGCTGCTGCTTCTGCTCCATCCCTGCTGCCAAAGCTTCTGGCACAGGCACCAGCCCCTGCTCAGTGTGGCACTTCAGCCACTGAGTCCCCAACAATGCCAGGGTCACACGTGGTCACTGTAATTAAGGTCTTTATTTTCCGACATGTTTCCCTGTCAGCCCTGCTCCTGAACTCTTGAACTTGCCTGTCCCTGGCCTGGGGCTCCCTGGAATGCTTTGCTGCCACGTTTTTATCCTGCTGTTGTTCCCACTTATCCCCATCACCTTGGTGCTAATGGATACCCAGAACACACAGCTGGCAGCTTTGGGGGGGTGAGGTGGAAGCCTTGACCCTGATGTCACTCATGGATTCCTGGAGCTGGCTCTGATTGTGTCACCATGTCTGGGAGTTCATATTCCTGGGGTTACCCCCAGCCACAGGCACCTGCATGATACACAGCCAGTCACAGAATCCCAGAATGTGCTGAGCTGGAAAGGATCCACAAGGAGCATCCAGTCCAACCCTCAGCCCTGCACAGACCCAGCCTCAGGAGTCCCACCCTGTGCCCCAGAGGATCATCCAAAGCCTCCTGCAGCTCTGGCAGCCTTGGGGCTGTGCCCACTGCCCTGGGGAGCCTGTTCAGTGCCAACCACCCTCTGGGGGAAGAACCTTTCCTGACATCCACCCTGAGCCTGCCCTGACACAGCTCCAGCCATTCCCTGGGGGCTGTCCCTGGTCCCCCCAGAGCAGAGCTCAGTCCTGCCCCTCCTCTGCCCCTGCCCAGGCAGTTGGAACTGCAGTGATGTCTCCCCTCAGTCTCCTCTTCTCCAGCTGAACACCCCAAGTGCCCTCAGTGTCCTCACAGGGCTTCAAATCCAGGCCCTTCCCCATCTTTGTTGCCTCCTTTGGACACTCTCTGATGGCTTCATATGTTTCTCATGTTGTGTCCCCCCAAACTGCCCCAATCTTGCAGGTGAGGCCACCCCAGGGCAGAGCAGAGCGGGACAATCCCCTCCCTGATGCCCCCAGGACAGGGTTGTCCCTCCTGGCTGCCAGGGCACTGCTGACTCAGGGCCAACTGGCCACTGACCAGTTTAGCACCCAGAGGGTGGCTGGCACTGAACAGGCTCCCCAGGGCAGTGGGCACAGCACCAAGGCTGCCAGAGCTCCAGGAGGGTTTGGATGATCCTCTGGGGCACAGGGTGGGACTCCTGGGGCTGGACCTGTGCAGGGCTGAGGGTTGGACTGGATGCTCCTGGTGGGTCCCTCCCCACTCAGCACATTCCACAGCAAAGCCCAGCAGCTCCCTCTGCCCCCCGTGCGCACCGGGAATCCCATCCTGCTTTCCGCCCGGGGGAATTCGAGGAGCGAGGAGGCTCCTGCAGCTCCCTGCTCCTCTCCCCTGGGTGTGCAGCTCACCGGTGCCATCCACCCCTTCCTGCAGCTCCTGCCTGGATTGCGGCTGGATTGCACGGAGCCCGATTGACACTGAGCGTCAGCAAAGCCCCGTCCGGACGCGGCCCCTCCGTGCCATGGTGACAGTCCCGGCCCCGAGTGACAAGTCCCGCTCTCCCCTTTTCATCGGGACGCGCCTGGGTCAGGGCTGTTCCTCGCTGCTCGGGTTTTCAAAGGCTCCACATCAAAGCCAGCCCGTGGGTTCCTCAGTTTCTTTCATATCGCCCACAATGGCCTTGTTAAATCACAGGAACCTTTGTGGCTTTTCTCCTTTCTTTTCTTTCCTTTCTTTCTTTCTCTATTATTTTTTCTTCTAAATAATATTTTCTTTTAGGGGGAATTGATAAGGGAAAGTGGTTGTTGGGGGGAAGGAAATTTCTTCCATAACGTTTTTATAAGTGTCTTGCTTATCAAAGCACCGGAAAAGAAGCACCAAGGAAAATGCAAGCAGGTGGATGAAATGCTTTCCTTTTATATAAATATATATATTTTTAAATGTAGCTTTGGAGATGTGGCTTTGATTTTCTCATTCTTCTCCTGTTTGCCCCCACTTTGAGTCTACAAAATCTGCAGCTGGGGAACCGAGCCAGAATCCCATGGAATATCCCTTTCAGTTTTCTTTCCTCCAACTCCCACCTCACAGGCTCAGAGAAAACTGTTAACCCCCAAATTCCTGTATTTGTGCTGGGTCCTCTGAGCCCACAGGAACCTGATGTAGCAGCTCCAAGAAGGCCAAACTATCCAGGGACTCACACTCCTGGTGTGAGAGGTGTGAGCAGTTCTGGCCAAATTTGGGACATGTTTGGTTCTGTTGAGTCATCTGGGTGTCTGTCAATAAATCCTGTCAGCTCCCTCCCACCCACAACAACCCAGCCCGTCTTCTCCAGGTACCATCTGCTTCCAGACAGCTCTCCTTGGAATTTACCATCCTTTTTTCACCTCCTCTGAAATTTCCTCCTTCCTGAGGTGAAATTGGGAGTTTCTCCAGGCTACTCCTACCACTGCACCTTCCACCACCCCAGGTTTCCAGTCTAAACTTACCTGGCCTGTGAATCCATCCCTGTCTTTCCTTCCATCACCACTATGCAGCTGCTTAAAAAGCTTCTCCCCAGTTACTGAGTCTCCCAGAATGTTCACAGACCATCTGATCTCCTCCAGACCATCATTTGGCTTCTGGGTGATGTCTTCCAGTCCTGCTCCTGGGACAGCCATCCTAAGGGATGTCTCTTGGGTGGGAGATGCCGTAGGATGACTGCTGATGGACTAGACAAGTATCCTCACCAGCACCAGTGAGAACTGTGGACAGTTTGAGGGCACTCTGGCACAGGGGGGATGTCAAAAAAAGGCTGCAAAGTCCAGTGAGGGCTCTGGGTCTCTTTAACCTGGCTGGGCAAGGTCTGCAGCAAAGGTGTGGTCAAAAATCTCCGGCCCTGGAGGTTTTCAAAACTTGACTGGGAAAGCTCTTGATAAATCACAGAATCATAGAAAGGCTTGGGTTGGAAGGGACCTTAAAGTTCATCTCATTCCACACCCTGCCATGGGCAGGGACACCTCCCACTAGCCTAGGTTGCTCCAAGTCCTTTCCAACCTGGCCTTGGACACTTCCAGGAATGAGGCAGCCACAGCTTCTCTGGGGGATGTGCTATGACTTTGGTTTGCCCTGGGGACAGATCAGGAGGTTAGAGGTCTCCAGAGGGGTTTTCCACCTTCCTGTGGCTCCAAGAAATCAAAAGCCAAGGTGCATGACAGACTGCTCTCTTCAGCCCCTGCAGATGCATCTTCACAGCTCTTCCTCCCAGCTGCTTCACCCAGAGCGGGTCTGACTGGGAGTGGAATGCAACACTGCTCCAGAGGCTCCTGCTTCACTCCATCTGCAGGAATGGGAGGATTGCACCAGTCTTGGTCATTTCTCATACAAGTTCAGCCAAATGAAAGCAAGCACCAGGTGATCTCCCTCTGGGAGCATGATCCCCAAATTTCCTCTCCTGATGGCTCCCAGCTGTTCCCACCAAGGCTCCTGTGCCAGCAGGAACTGCCATATCATGCAGGGACTATCTCTAATCCTGCCTACACACCACACCTGTGCCAGGGGCTCTGCTGACCCTGTTTTCCTATCTTACAAAGAAGGTCTTGATGGGAAGAACATTCATGTCTTCCTCTGGTTCCAGCTGGCAGGCCTTTGTAGGAATGAAGTCCTAGCAGAAGGAGCAGATGAAGTGAAGAGCAGAGATTGGAAGGGGAGTGACAAAAATGTGCTGTTTCTGTGCCACCATAGGTGAGTTTTTGGGTTTGTGTGCACAAAAACAGCTGCTGGGAGTTTGGGGGGGTGTTACCAGGGTGGGTGGGTGAAAGGTCTGGGTTTAAAATCAGATATCTCCCAAGCAGTGAGGCATTGCTGGATGGAGTGCTGGGAGCAGAGCAGTGGCCAGAAGCTGTCAGGGGGTGGAGAGGGTGTTGTGACCTCTTCTGCTCATCCCACCATCCCAAAGAACATCCCAATGTTCTCCTCTGCAGGAACACAGCCCCTGACTCTCCCAGGCAGCCCACAGAGACTGGCCTGGATCCAGGATGGCTCTGTTTGCTCAGATAAGTCCCTGAGTGATTGCTCCAACATTATCTTGGCCGGGGATCAAGCCCTGTGACAGCACATCCCAATCTCCCATTCCAGCACATCCCAATCTCCCATTCCATCACAGGTCAAACCGGTCCAGGCAGAGACACCTCAGCCTCGACAACCTGAGGTGTTTCTGCTCAGCCCCTGCCAGGAAAACCTGGCAACTCCTCCTGAGGATCTGCTGCTATCAGAGAAGATCAGATGTCCTCAGATGAACACAAAGTATTTCGAAGGTAATGAATCACAAGAGAAGGGCTTGGCGAGAATATCCCAGCCCTCCTGGCCCTTCCCTTCTCCAGGCCAGGTTGGACGTGGTTTGGAGCAACCTGGGATACTGAAAGGTGTCCCTGCCCATGGCAGGGAGTGGAATGGGATAATCTTTAAGGTCCCTCCAATCCCAAGCATTCCATGATTCTCTGTTTCTATGATCCAGTGAGCTGTGTGGGGTGGGATTCACAGGAGCCACACGGTGAGTGTGGGGGTGGCACAACCTGCCAGTAATTGGCACAAACACATCTGAAATTCGTGTTTTCCTGGATTTCTGACATCCCTCCCCCCAGCTGGAGATCACAGGTGCCAGGGGCTGGTTCTGGGGCTCACTAAAGCTTAGCTGGAGGAGCTGTGGCAGCACCACTGCTGTCTTGTAGAAATGCCCAGTGGGTAGAAATGTGAAAAACCACCAAAAAGCTGTGTGGGATCCCCAGATCCAGAGCTGAGCCTTCCCCGGGACAGCTGCTAGGAGGGTGCTGTGGTGGGGTGAGTCCCCTGCAAGTGCTTTTGCTGTCAGACTGGGGAATTCACAGGTGAAGGAGGATGCATGAACACAACCCTGGGATGGGTGAAACACGAGGAAAATCCAGCATGGCTTGAAACCTTTGAGAGGCAGAAAGAAGAGGAAATGGCAGTGGGCTGGCAGAGCATGGGAGGCTGGAGGGGGGCTGCCTGTGAGGGAAGCTCATGTATAATTCCCTTCTCCAGAGCTGGAAAACAGCCTTCAGCCTGGTCTCCCCTGCTGGTTAAGCAGACACAGCCACAGAACAGAGGAGGCTCTCCTGCCCTCAGACCCCTTCCTGGGGAGAGCACTATCAAAAGCACAGGATTTTTTGCAGGGCTTAAATAGCATCTTCTATGAAAAAGGTTTCCTTGATTATTTCCCAGCTAACTGCCAGCCTTTGCAGCAGCCCAAACATCACAGGAGGAGACAGAGGATGTGAGGACAGTGCAGGGCAGTCCCGTGTCCTCGATGCTGAGCTGAAATTGTTCTTCTCCCAGCACTGGTCCTGTCACCACTGCTGTGGCCAGGGCATGTGAGAGCCCTTGTGAACCATCAAACATCCTTCACCCACGCTCCCCCACGTGATCCAGCTCCTGCTGCCACACAGCTGTGGATAACTCGTGCAGTGTGGACAACACAGGGATGTTTTGTGCTATTCTTTTGGTCCTGGTGCCTCAGTTTCCCAATTTCTTCTGTGCTGAGGAACAGATAGGATGACACCCTTCTGCTCCAGGAGACGAAAAGAAGTGTTTTCTTTGCACACAGGTCCCCAAACAAGGCACAGTCAGAAGTGGGGCTTGTGCTCCAAACCAGGGAACAGAAACTCTCTCCTACCTTTCACAGGATCATGGAACTGTTGAGGCTGGAAAGCCCTCTGAGATCACCGAGTTCAACCATTCCGCCAGCACTGCCAAGGCTGCCATCAAGCCGTGTCCCCAAGTGCCGTGTCCCCAAGTGCCATGTCCCCAAGTGCCATGTCCCCACGTTTTTTGGACACTTCCAGGAGTTGTGACTCCACCACTGCCCTGGGCAGCCTATGCCAGTGCCTGACCACCCTTTCCACTGGGAAATTTTCTTCAATATCCAGCCTAAACCTCTCCTGGTGCAGCTTCCTGACACCTGTTACGGATCCTGTGCACTTTACAGCCTTTCCATGGAGTCTTCCCATCCAACCAGGTATCAAATGAAGAGGAAACAGGAATTCAGGTGAGATTTTTCAGAGAATCACTTACGTGGAAAAAGCCCTCTAAGACCATCAGGTCCAACCATTAACCCAGCACAGCCAACCCCCACACCAAGAAAAGAAGATATTCCCAAACAGCACAAAGTCTTCCTCCTTCCAGTTGCAGGACTGTGCAAAGCTCTGGCACTCTGTGTTTTGAAGCAGACCCCTGGAAATCTCCAGGCAAACCTAATTTATCCATGGGTAGGAGTTCTGGAGAGAGACCTGGGATGAAGGGATAGAGCAGAAGTACCCACGTGCCATCATCAGTAGCTGCTGGGGAAGGCTGGAGAATGGGTGGAAACAAACTTATTCACCATTCCCACTTCCCATGTCACCTGAAAATTTGGGATCATCAGATTTGGAATGTGCTGAGCTAGAAGGGACCCACAAGCATCATGGAGTTCAGCTCCTGGCCCTGCACAGGGCAACCCTAATTTGCCTGACTGGGCATCTTGCCTGTTATTAAATGTCATTTTTTTACTCTTATGGTGCCCTGTGATCCTTCCCTGATGGGTGGAAGGAGCCAGGGACAGAACCTGGCAGCTGTGTACAGAAATGCCAGTCCCCTAAGCTGGCAGGAATTGGGGAACTGGGACAGTGTGGGCAAGGGATCAACCAGTGGTGAGGCACATGTAGGAGCAGACTGACAGAAGGTGTAAGGAAAAGTTCTGAGGAAAAAATCCCTGGGAAGGAATCAGAAAATTTAATGCCTGGCCCAGAAAACGAGGAGAGAAAAAAGGAATAATTGGACAAGAAAGAAAGAAGGCTCAATGTAAGGAGAGCCAGCCACCTGCTGGGCTCAGAAATCCAGGAAAATTGTGTTAGCTGGGGTCAATATTTCACATACAGCCCTAATCCCATCTGCTCCTGTTCTTCCAGCAGGAGCCTGGGCACAGCTCTGAGAATTCAGCATTTCTGATTAGAGAGGAGGCTGGGCTCTGCCCAGGTTGGGCTTTGCAGCTCATTATCTGTGCAGGGACAGAGGAGGATGGCCGGGATTCGGGGGTGGGAGCCCCTCTGCCGGTGCTGAGGCCACGGGCTCGTCTGGGGAGGAATTACCTTGCCCCAGGAGTGCAGGGTGTTTTCACACTTAATGTGCTCCCCAGGGTCTCCTGTGAAGGTGTCAAGGTGAATATCAAGCAGACCTGAGGAGTCCCAGGATCTGGGCTGAGGATGCAGTCGCCATGGCAACAGAGTGGCTTCTGGTCGACAATATTGAATGATGTGTCACAGTCATAAACTCACCACTCCTCAGAGGAGCCCTTCAAGCAAAGCCAGGATGGAGCAGAGTCAGCCTGGGACGGGGCTGGGCTGACCTGTAGATTCACCAGCCCTGGAAGTGTTCCAAAAACATGTGGATGTGGCACATGTTTAGTGGTGGACCTGGCAGTGCTGGGGGAATGGTTGGACTCGATGATCTCAAAGGACTTTCCCAACCTGAATGATTCCATGATTTTCTGAAAGGCAGGGGACAGTTTCTGCTCCCTGGTTTGGAGAACAGCACCAA
Source organism: Myiozetetes cayanensis (assembly GCF_022539395.1). Lineage (NCBI taxonomy): Eukaryota > Metazoa > Chordata > Aves > Passeriformes > Tyrannidae > Myiozetetes > Myiozetetes cayanensis. The sequence goes on along the minus strand of NW_026087499.1, from coordinate 5,832,300 downwards.
TGCCAAGCACCATTTCTGATACCACTAAACCATGGTGGTTAAACCACGTTATGAAGCAACCACATTCCCACTCCTGCCTGAGCAGGACTTCGAGTGGCTTCTCTTCCCTGTTTTTGGTGGACAGTGTTTAAAAGCCTGATGGGAAAGAACCACCTGAGGGAGCAGGGAATGGTGCTTATTTCTGGGCACAGGTGGCAACAGAGCCACTGCAGAGAAGAGAAAACTCCCTCATTCCCCAGGAAAGCTGGCATTTTCCATTGGTATTCCTCACTGTGGCACAGGGAGAGGCAGGGAAGTTCAAAGCCAACAGATGGATCCAAACCCCAGTGTTGTACTTTACATTCATGCAATGACCTGGCTCAAGATTAACCTTTAGGATGAGCCTTACTGGGAAAGGCTGAGCAGGGGCATTTTTTTCTGTTAGCAGGAGGTGATACCTCAACACACTGACAGTGTCTGCATTCCCCCTTCACTCCCAGAGGGATCAGGAGTGGGTTCCCTCGACCTAAACAGGGCAGCTGGTGCTGCTGGGCACGGATCTGGATGTGCAGAACACGTTTTGCTGTCACCCTACAGCACAGAAGTGAGCCAAGCTCACCCCAGACAGAAGTTGTCTAATCCCTGCTCTCCGGATCTCGCTTTTTATTTTAACTTCTCCAACAAATGTCAGATGTAACACACCCAAGCAAGTCAGAGCAGAACCTCAAGGCACAGTTTTTCCAGCAGGTTGCACAGAAGAGGTTTCCTCCCTGCCTGTTCCTCACAGGCTCAGTTTCAAAACACACACAGAGTTTATTTATGCTCCTCTTCCAATTTCGAGTCCTCACAGCGAGTGAGGGCGGTTGGGGGGAGCTACTTCTGTTCTCTCTTCCCCAGGTGATTGGAGTTATCCCTGTGGATTTCAGCTGGGGAGGGGGATTTGCCCTCTGCCTCTCAGGCAGGTGCTCTGACTGCCAGACACGTCGTGGCCGTACGTGTTTCATGAGAAGGCAGAGGTCTAAGTGTCTAAACACAGGAATAAGTTTCATGCTCCAAATCCCAATTTCTCAAGTTGCCCAAGTGCTGCTCTTGGATAGGCACGTGAACTCATGTGGAAGAAACTCCACACAACCTGTGTCACTGCCATCTCCAGTGCAGGGCCGTGGACATCCCTGTGCTCGGCGTCATCCCTGTCACAAATCCTGCGCTCTCCCATCCCGCTTTTTCAATCCTCACTTTAAATGTCTGCAGAATTTCAAATTCCTCTCCTGGAACTGGGCTGCTGCTCCTCAGTTCTGGAAGTGCTGCACCCCTCAGGTAAGTTGAGTCTGTGGTGAATGCAGCCAGAAGAACAGTGTCACGATGAGGGATGAGGATGGAGGAAGAAGGAGTTGAACATTAATAACAGTGGACAAGACTTGTCTGCACTGATGGATGGTTTTAGGACCAGAAAATCTAAACACTTTGAGAGTGGACTTGGAAAAACCTGTGGACTGGGCTAAACCAAATGAACCCAGGAGCACCTTTTTATTTCTCTGAGCCCTCAGAACTGCTTTGCAGAGACAGAAAAAGGAACCTTTTTTTCCCCACTCTGATCCCAAACTGTTGTTTTGAAAGAGAGAACCCCTTTTAACAGGGGTCTGAGCAGGTATTTGGGGCAAGGTTTTGGTAGCACTGTGGGAGCTCTGTGGCAGAGCAGGTGTTCCCTGCATTCCATGGAGAACCTGCACTGGAGCAGATGGATATTCCTGTCAGGAAATACAGCCTGGGGAGGACCCACTCTGGAGCAGAGGTGTAGAGGGAGAATTGCACTCCCAATCTGTGATGCTGTTTGGTGATGATGGGGTTGGGTGTGACCTTTGGTGACAACAGCAGGGGCAGGGCAGGTGCTTGGAGTGAAGTCAGCCCTGGGAAAGGAGGAAGGAAAGGTTGTTTCCCTCTGTGGGGTAATATTTGTATTTTTTTATTCCCAATAGCTGAATCAAAAATTATATATAAAAATTATATATATAACTATATATAATATGTTTGTATACAATTATTTAATTATATAAACCTGGCCTAAGTCTAATGTACTAAAAATTCTGGTAATATCACATGCTACATGTTTTTCTACCACCAAGACTATTCATAAAAAAAATCAATTCTCTAAGAACTCTTCATTAGACACATACAGTTCTCTTTAACAACAAAGTGATCTCATATACAATATATTGCTCTTTAGTCTGTTTTTTTTTCCAAAATATAGAACAAAACATGCTCACAATACACTCTTTACTTCTTGCAGCCTTACTGAGCAAACCCCTATCTCGTATTGGATCCGTGTCATCACCAGAATTTTGGCTTTTAATGTACTTGGAAAACAACTTTGCCCTATTGATTGCAGCTGTGGATTTTCCCCTGCAGACCTTAAAACCCTTTATCAATTTTCTGTTCCCTTAAATGTCTGTTTAGCAGAGATTGTTGGGTATCTTTCCTCTGCCTCCTGTTATTTACAGCTTTTCCTTTTCCAGCGGAGCAGCCCAAGCCGAGTGGGAGCTGGGGAGTCAAACAGCAGGAGCTCCTGTGGCTGGAAAGAAAAGAAGGGCCCTGAGGAAAGAGGAATGTGGGACAGGCAGATGGGACAGGATGAAGGGGGGTGGCTTGGCTTGGATACCTTGGGGGTCTGGGAGGATTGGAAATGGCTGGGTGCTGAGGAGATGAGATTGCTCTTGGCAGCATCACAGCCTGCAGAGCGAGGAGCTGCGACAGGCAGCGGCCAAAAGGGGTGATGGGTGGTCTCCCTGTGGTCTGCAGCTGTGCTGGAGCTGCTCTGGCCACAGCAGTTTATGGTGTAGGTGATGTGTTGTCACTTCAGCCATCAAGGCAATGCTGTCAGACTGCAGGGAAGGGAGGGGAAACACAGGGAGTGGAGAAAGATGCTCAAGGAGCAAAAAAATCCCAGTGTTGGACATGGAGAGAGGAGACAGGGAAAGAGAAAACACTCATAAACAGCAGAAATATCCAAAGGTTAAAGAATGTAAAGTGAAGGAAAAGCATCATGATGTGTGATGGAGCCTGTGAGGAAGCACAGGACCAGCAAAAGTGACCTTCCCACCGCCCAAAACTTCTTCAAATTGAGAATAATGAAAGCAGCCACCCCACAGCACCAGGGCTAACAGTGCTCCAGGAGTGTTTGGATGATCCTCTGGGGCACAGGGGGTGACTCTTGGGGATGGGGGAGTGCAGGGCTGAGGGTTGGACTGGATGATCCTGGTGGGTCCCTCCCAGCTCAGCATGCTTCTGAGATTCCCACCTTCCAGGTGGGAAAACCACGGGCAGAAAGTCACGTCATGTCCAGTGACGAGGGGAGGGTGCAGGGAGGTTGGGCTACCTTAGTTTTTTGAGGCATTTGGTTCCCCAAGCCTGGTGAAGTTTGGAAAGTGTGACAAGGAAGAGATTTCTGCCAACAAAAGGTGCACCTGGAGGTGAGAAGTGGAAGAAAAAACATAAAAAACCCCTCTAAGAGTCATCTGGCCTATAGAAAGAATAATACAAAAAGTAACCAGGAGAACACCCTTTTTTGGTTTTTTTTTTGAGCTTTGTGTTGCTTCTTTGGGGTATTTTTGTGGTGGTTTTGTTTGCTGGTTGGTTGGGTTTTATTTGTTTAGTGGTCTTCGTTGACCTTGGTTTTGTCTTTGTTTGGTTTGTCCTTTTTGCTTGTGGTTTCTTTTTTGTTTGTTTGCTTGTTTTGTGTTGTTTGGTTTGGTTTTTTGTGGGTGTGTGTGTTTTTTTTTTTTTTTTTTTGTTTGGCTGGAGGTTTTTTGTTTGGTTTGCTTTGGGTTTTTTTGTTCAGAAAACAAGATTATGGCCTTGAAAGAACCTTCAGTCATTAAACCCAAAGCTATGGAGCTGTGAGAGGAGCTGCCAACCAGGTCCAAAAGATATTTCCACACAGGTTTTAAGGCAGTTCCTGAGGCTGCTTTTCCAGTGGACTTTGCATCAGTCCCTCTGTTTGTACCAGCAGCAATTACTGAGAAGATTAGAAAGTCGCCCAATGGTGTCAGGAACACCAGTCCCAGAGAAACAGTCTAATTAAGAATCAAATAATACAACATTCAGATAAACTCAGAGCAGCCTGATTGGGTCAAACCATCAGAGCTTTTGAAGGGAGAAGTGTGTCTGGTTAACCTGGAAAACTTAATAAAATGGGAGAGCAAGGTGACCTCAGTGCATGCCATTTATTTGGATTTTGAAAACACTTTATAAGGTCCCTCATAAAAGACTTAAGGAAATAAATGAGAGAAAGGGAAATGATTCTTCATAACTGATTGCATCAAAAGATACAAACCAGGGATAATGGGATAATGAAAAAGGGTCATTCTGTAGTAATTTTATATAATAACAGAAAAACTTAAGGTTGGAAAGGACCTCTGGAGGTCTCCTGGTCCCTCCATACTCTAAGCAGGTCATCACCTTGCTTGGGTCTTGTGAGGCCCATGGAAGGGTGAAACAACCATGAAAGGCTCTGAGAAACCTCAGGAATGCTGGAAACCAACGTGGATGGATGGATGGATAGATGTTGGATGGATGGATGGATGGATGGATGGATGGATGGATGGATGGATGGATGGATGGATGGATGGATGTTGGATGGATGGATGGATGGATGGATGGATGGATGGATGGATGGATGGATGGAAGGATGGATAGATGGAAGTGGTGCTTTGTGTTAGCAAAGAGTGTACAGAAGTGGAACGTTGTGGGAGGGGTAAAGCAGTGCCAGGAGGGAGGGTTGGGAGGTGAACAAAGTCTCCCCAGTCTCCTCTGCACCCCCAGGTCCAGCCTAACCACCACCAGTCTCAGCACAATTACCAAATGAATGAGCATTGATGGGAATTATGGGAGGCTTTAACCTCTCAAAAACGGATTAAAAGCATAATTACTGCTTATATTGGCTCAGATATTTTAAGTGATGCATTTCTTTGCAGAAGGGAGTGTAACACTTGCTTTAAACCTCTCTCCTCTATGGATATAAATGTAGTAAAATTTGAATAAAGTGCCATCCTGAGCCGACTTTTCTCACTTTAAATTTCAAAATGGGCAGAAGTAGGTCTAGAAAGAAGGGTTGGAAGCTTAGAAAGGCAAACTTTGAAATCTAAGGAAATGAATTATTGAGTCTGACTAAGCAGCTCTGAGATCTCTGTGCAGAGAAGGCACAGGTACTTAAAATTCAAAATTCAAAAGGGAGACAGTGGTGAGAAGAGGCATTTTTGAGAGGTTACACACTGAAAAGGAAACTCAGAATGACCAGAAACCTGCCTCACTCAGGAAATTAAAATTAATAATAGGAGATGGCACAGGAGGCAGAGAAACCAAGGGGAGCAAAGAGAAAATTAGGACAGTTGCACACTTGAGGCAAAAATAGATCACCAGTTACCTGTCACCAAGACTGAAAACCTTATTTAGCACAATTAACAGCAGCAACAAGGGGGTATCAAGGCATTAACAGTGTAAATTAGGGTGGGGCACAAGGCATTTGGGGAGAGGTCACTACTCAGGTTGATGCAAGTGAAAAATGAACTGCTGGTTTCTACCTGGACCAACAGCACTGGCAGAACAACAGAGTGAGAGGGAGGATGGAAATGAATTATACAAACCAGGGATAATCCCCTGAACTGGAGGGTGACAGATATAACACCTCTGTCATCAAGAGGGTGAAGGATACTCAGACAAGTGTAGGCTGTCAGTTGGATGCCCAAGATATGGAACAAGGATAGATAAACCCAAGGAAACAGGAGAAACTGATGAAGTCCAAGATAATTTACCGTAGCTAAATTGTTTCTGGATAATTTAGCAGCATTTCCTGGTAGGATCAGTGCTGCCATGCATAGGATATACATGGGCTAAATCCATCTCACTTCCTGCGAGATTCTAATAAATTAGCCATGGATTTGGGCTCTGGGGCTGAAAGGGAATGAAAGGAGTCTGCAAGTCCTCACTCTGAGGAGGGAATTCCCAGGAAAGGAGTCCTTACCTCTGGTGGTGCTCAGAGAGTTCTGAACATGGACTCCTTGGGGAAATGTGGGATCTCTGGAGAGCAAATCTCCTGCTGGAGCAAAGCTGGCTGCAAAGGGAGGTTTGTTTAGTGGCCAAAGACTGAAAGTTCGATATGAGCTTCATGAGTGAAATGTGACACAAAACTGGGGGGTGCCACCAAGCCTGACAGAAGAACTGGATCTTTCTGTTGACTGGAACAGTTCAGATGAGGAGACATTTGAGAACACAAAGCCAGACTCGTGTCCTCAGAGGATCTCAATCAAGGCTGCCTTTTGTGGTGCTTGCTGTGAAACAGGGGCCCAGGAGTTAAGGAATAAAAATGCATGAACTGCAGGCACAAGGAGGGTGGAAAAGTTTTTAAGCATTTATAGGTTGCATATGGCTTTTTATTCTTTTTTTCCACTAAGAATACGCTGGACAGACCAGCCATGACACTCATTTGGGTGAAGCTGCTGACAGAGCTGGTGTAAAAAACATTAGTATTGATACTGGAACGTTTTCTGAAGCTTTTAACATTCACCACCCCAGTAAAACTGGTTCTGGAGCTCTCTGCTCAAGCACCAACCTAGAGAAAACCCTCTTGAGTCACATTTGGTGTCGTGAAGCAGCAGCAAATGTTTGACTGAAAATGCTCACAGTAATGGAGAGGCATTTTATCTCCTAGGAAAAGGTACAAAGCAGTTAAGTCATTATCAGATCTTTAATGTAAAAAATGCTTTAGATAGAGGGAAACTGACAAAAATGGGAAAATTACTCTTTATCAAGATTGTGAAATGCTTTCCATTAACTGGATCCAACATTTGCTCCTTGTTCTACACAATCTATCAGATTTTAGGGGAGATTTCTTCTATAGCTAATAAAACAATTTTTGAAACATTCACCCTTTGCTCATTTGCATTTGCTTACAGAAAACTGTGTCTACTGTAAAGACAGCAAAGCAGTAATTATTTAAATTAGTTTGATAGATGTTTAGTAATGCTTTGATTAAAATATCAATTTTGGATACCAGTAAGTTTGTGAAAAGCAGAGCGTTTAAATGATAATGATTTTTTTTCTTCAAGAAATGGTTTTATTTTGCGCAAATGATTTGGAATCAAAAGCCCTTTTCATGCAAAAATTTCAGGCACTCAAACAATGGAGCCAGAGCAGAGCTGAGGTCAACGTGGCGACCCAGATGGATTATTACGAGATAGAAAAGGGGCATCTTTGTCAGATGAAATGTGGATGAATCCCCCTCCACAGGAGAACAGTTTTATTACGTGGGTGATGCCCAAGTAACTCAATCTTGCCTGAATGATTGTCCTGTAAGACTGACAGGAGGTTGCTCAGGGGTGAAGCTGAAGGCTTTTCAAGGCCAGGTGGGACGAGGCTTGGAGCAAGCTGGGATAGTGGGAGGTGTCCCTGCCCGTGGCAGGGGTGGAATGAGATGAGCTTTAAGGTCCCTTCCAACCCAAACCAGTCTGGGATTCTGGGATTCTAAAAGGCAAAGCCAAACTAAGACATCCTTGTGAGCAACCCAGCCCAACACCAGCCCCAGAGCTCCTCATTTCAGCCCTGGAATCACAGGGTAGGAATTTGTGGCTGTCCCCAGCCTGTTTCTCTACCTCTAGACATTTATCACTCCTGATAAATATTCATCTAATCTGTGCATCAAAATATTTCCCTGGTGACTCTGACCTAAATCCTGTTTTGCAAACAGAACTCAGTAGTTTCTGGTCTATCTATAACGGGTATGGAAGCAAAACCATTCCCTCTTTCTTCTCACAAGTCCCCTAAATCAACTGTTCCTCTGGATAAACACCTCAAATCTGTTTTTCCCCTCAGAGTTCTCTATCCAGCTGGTCTTCCTCTTCCCCAAAATGTAGTTCTTTAAAATGGAAATGTTTTTCCCACTGTGATCCAGCCCTTCCCAAGCACAACAAAATGATTGCTTCACATGCTGAAGAAAGGGAATTTAGATATTTGCCCAGGGAAGCTGTGGCTGCCCCATCCCTAGAAGTGTCCAAGGCCAGGTTGGACGGGGCTTGGAGCAACCTGGGCTAGTGGAAGGTGTCCCTTCCCATGGCAGGGGTGTGGCTGGATTATCTTTAGGGTTTCTCCAACTGAAACCATCCTGAGCTTCTATGAGATCACGGAATGGAATAAGAGATTAATCATTCTTGTTTCTCAGACATCAACTCCCACTGAGTTGGTTTATATTTTTCCTGGTGAGCTTTGCCTTCTCCAAAAAGCTCTGTGGAGATGTCTCCTCGTGTGGCTGAGTGCACAGTCCCTCTAAGTGCAGTCGTCGTTTGAAAGAGGCAAAGAGGCTTTCACAGGCTCGTTATCACAGCTAAGGAGAGGGAAGAGAGTACAGCTGCTAATGCTGGAACAGAAAACATATCTCTTCTTGACCTTCAGCCCCCTTCACCCCTCCACCCTCTGTCCCTGCAAAACTCCCCACCCCATCATGCCATGGTGTGAATCAGCACCTTTCTCTGGAGCTCTCCAATTAAGATTCAGCAGCGCTTGGAGAGCAGCAGTCGGCCCACACTGGACTAATTAATTTTTCCTGCCTGAGTAATTACAGTCCAGAGGTGACCATGAAAGCCAAGCAAATCAATTTGTGTTTTACTGAGATCCTCATCAGTCACGGAGCACTAACCAAGAAGAAAAAAAAAAAAAAAAAGACCAGGGACAGAGCCTAAAAAACAACCAACAAAGGTTGCTCTGAAGCTGCTGAAAGTCTGTGCTGGAGATGGCAAACACAGCCCTCAAAATCCTTCTTTTGGCGGTTTTCTTTTTGGCCCAATCACTCAGCTGCTCGAGCATTTAAACTTCATCTCCCTCCCTGGCACTCACATCCACTGCAACTGGTTCGTGTTCCAGCCAAAAACCCTTCAAAGCTCAGTTTACAAAGAAGAGCGGGATCGTTTTGCAAAGTGTTGGGAGTGACTTTGCCACTTCCCAAACAGAGACAATCTGCTGCTCTGCTGCACCAGGGCGGTGCCGTCAGCACCTCGAACCTTCCTCCAGGAAAAACCTTCCCCAGCGTGCCAGGGCTGCAAACAGACAGCTGTCTCCACACAGCGCTTGTTGACACACTCAGGAAATGTCTCAGCCTCAACAGAGAGAATCCCAGAGAAATATTGTCTCCTGAAATCCAAATTTTCTTCCTCCCTCGGATTTTCTTCCTTCCCTCCCCGCAGAGTTCATGCAATCCCGGATGAAGCAGCAAGTGGTTTTGGCTGGTGGTTTGATGGGGAAGATCAAGTTTTCTGTGCTCTGCAAAGAACTGGGACATGTGGTTCTCCTGGAAGCAGAATGAGGATTTGTGGGCAGGAGCTGTCTCAGCTGGAAGGGTGGAGGTGGAAGGGATCTCACTGTGGAAGTGCCATGGCATTGTGACCTTTGAGGTCCCTCCCTACCCAACCCATTCTAGGATTGGAGAAATGGGGCTCCATCCCCTTTGTAACTGCCTTCCAGGAGCTGCAGCTGCTTTTAGATCCTCCTTCAAGCCCCTCTTCACCTGGTTAACACAACCCAACTCTCTTTGGTCCTGCCTGTGGGCCTGGAACCTGAGTCTGACCCTCCTCTGGCCTCTCTCTTTTTTTTTTATTTTTTATTTTTATCATATCCCTCTTGGAGGAGAGAAGGGCCCCAAAACCGGCCACAATAAGTCACATTTGTCCTCCCCAGCACTGATCAGAGAGGAAACCACTTTCCCTGACTCTGCTGGGCACATCCTCCCAGTGTTTCCCAGGGCATGGTTTGCCTTACCTGCAGTGGGAGTGAGCTCTTGGCACACGTTCTACCCCCACATCCACAGATTCCTCCAGCAGGACCTGTGACTTTTCAGCAAGACTGAAAACGTCCAGCGCTGTCAGGTCTGGGCTGAATCAGACTCTGGAATGTTCTGGTTGAAGGGTAGACCTGAGCAAGTGGAGAAGGGCTGGTCAAGTGGCATCTGGCTTAGCCTCTCTCTTTAATATAAAAAAAAAAGGATCAATCAGGAGGAAAATGGGATGGAGTGAGAAGAACATCTCTGCCCCAGCGCTGATCTCCACATCCCCCTTGTACAACAGATGCTCCACAGTGGGACAATGTTCCCCTGACAAATATCATTGGACAGAAACACCCTGAACATGGGCTGTGGAGAAAAGGCCTCCCTCTCTGTGGAGGAGCCCCTGAGGTTTGTTGCTGAGGTCCCATAATGGGACTGGGTGACAATCAAGGTGGTCATCAGTGGTTCCCTGACCAGTAGCTGAGGGACATGATACTCCATTGCCCCATCCCTAAAAATGTCCAGGGCCAGATTGGACAGGACTTGGAGCAACCTGGTCTAGTGGGAGGTGTCCCTGCCCATGGCAGGGGGTAGGACTGGATGATCTTTAAAGTCCCTTCCAACCCTAACCAGTTTGTGATTCTCTGATTCTATTTAAGTCCACAGTCCATCATCCAGAGAAGGCATTTGCTATAAAAAGCTGATCTTTTTAACTACAGTGAAGTTGGCATTTTGGGGTTTGTTTGTGTTGGTTTTATTTTTTTGTTTATTTTTTCCCTGTGCACGGAAGATGGTTTGAGGTTTTTTTTTTGTCCTCCCAAAACGATGGCCCTTTTCCAGAACGGACTTTCCCTGCCAACACATCTATTTTTAGCCACTGTTGCTTTTCAGTCCCTCCAGATGAGCCTGCTCTGAGGAAACACAACGCTTGGGAAGGCCCCGGCCCTGCGTTCTGCAGGAACTCGGAGAGAGGGCCGAAATCCTCGGGGATTTTTCGCTTTGCTCTTCCTCCATGCTTCCTTCCCATCGTTCCCCCTGCTGCCAAGTGAAAGTCCTTGTCTTTTTGACTCCCCCAACCTCAGCGAAGCGGCGGCTGAGAGACCCCGAGGCGCCCAGAGCTTTTTGTCCCTCACAAAACCCACCCCGTTGGGGCGTGGGGGGTTCCTAAAACCCCGACAAATAATCCGGCAGTGCGGTGCTTCGAAAACCAACGGTGGTGACGATTACCCCCAACTTACACCCCAGAATAATTTCTGCCCCCAAGTTGCAAATTGCAAATTAAAAAAACTTCCCCAAAATTCTCCCGCCCCTCGCGCGATGGCGCCCAGAAGATGATTTCTCTTGACGCGCCTGAACTTTTGAACCCGACGAAATAAAAAATCTTTTTTTTTTTCTTTTTTTTTTTTTTTTTTTTTGCCACGAGAGAGTCATCCAAAGTTCATTGCCCTTTCTCACATTTGCACCACCAAAGGGACATAAGGAAAAACATCAAGTGTAATATCCGTCAATGTTAGTGAGGCATTCAGAACACATCACCGATGCATAAATAACCCACATGAAACTCCAGTGGCAGGAGGAGGTTCTGGAAGAACGGAGATGCACAACAATATTTAATTATAAATTGCATCGAAATGATTGTCTTTACTCATCAAAGGGCGTCTCACAAACGTTTCCCCTGGTTCAGATGTGAGCCTGAAAATCCTGGGTGCCCCCTTCCAAAAGCTCAGGATTTTTCTTGGTTCACTGGCTACTTTTTCCTGCCAAAGCTCATAAAAATCCAGACACCAATTTACTTAACACGAGGGGTGTGAAATCCCCACTTAGGGAAGGTGAAGTTAATTGGAGAAGAAAAAAAAAAAATCATAAATCCAGGCCACTGAGCAGTTTGAATTGGCAAGCTCTCCCGTGACCTTGATTTGTTGAGGTTTTATTTTCCTGAAATGTTTTTCCCAACACAAGTTGGGTGGAAAAATCCACTGGGATCACCAAATATTGGTTTTTCCTAGCCTTTGTATGGAGCAGCGGGTGTGGACCCTTTGTGTGAGGCAAATCCTGATGGAAAAAGCTCTCTGGAAGGTCCTGCAGGAGAAGGAGGGCGTACACCTCACACAGGTAGTCCATTAATGGGACTAAAGGGGGTTGAGCAGCTGCTGCCACCAAAAATATGTGGAATAAGATTCTCTGGAGCACCTTCTTAGCAGAAATTCAGTCAGGGATGACCCACAACCTGCGGGATGGAGCTCAGCCTACGCCGTGCCGAAGATGTTCGCTGGTGGGAGACTCTCTGGAGACTCTCAGACAAAACTGCTGCAGTGACAAGGCCCACGGGGAAACAGAGGGAATGGAGCTGGTGATCTTTGATGGCCCTTCCAACCCAAACCATCCTGTGATTCTCTGGCACAGACCCCCCCAGTTACAGACACAACACTGGTGAGGCTGAGGAAAGCACAGGAGGATGCTGAGCAGGGCCTGCTCTTGCACCAGGGGGGAAATGATCTCGACAGCCTCGAGTGAAAACCAGGCTGTGGGAGCTGTTGATGTGGAGAGAACAGAAGGTTTCCTGTCTGGAATCACGAGACAGGCTCTTATATTCCTTCCAAACACAGCCCCATGAATTAATGGGGTTAAAGCACTGTCACATGAGACCCAAAGAAAGCTGGAAGTACCGCACACCCCGATTTTGTGGCACTGCTTTGGCTGCCTGGTGAGGGATCACTTCTCTACTTCCATGCACTCACTGCCAACCAGGTTCTGCTCTTGCTGAGGAAGATGCACCTCTTTGTACAACTTCCTTCACGTTGACCTGAGTGGAAATACAGGGGAGAAGGAGGAGAGGAAAGACACCATCCCAGTCAGAAAATCCCCACACATCCCGTTGTCAGACCCATCTCCAGCTCTTGTCAAAATCCAGCTGGATAGGGAAAACAAAAGGCAACACAGGGTGTGAATATTCCCCTCTCTGGGGGTCAACAAGCTGCCCTGTGGCTTTTAGAGGGAGAGTGTCCATAAAGGGGCAAGGAACAGCTCCAGGCACAGCTTCCTGTGGGATTATCAACGTGCTGCTTGAGGGTGTGAGCAGAAATCCTGTGGGGTCATTAAAGAGCCTCCCTTTAGCCCCAGCTTTGTGTGGTGTTAGATCAGGCAGCTCTGACAACGACCTGCTGTGGGAGAGGGGCCATCAGTGTGTCCATGGAACCAGCCTGGGATTCCCTGCTGACAGTCACAGCTCTGTAATTATAGGTCATGGAAAAAAGGGAAATATGTGAGTATGCAAATGCAGAAGAAAAAAAACAACTGAGGCTCAGTGTGGAAAGCTAAATTATTTAGGGATTATTTGCCAGATATTCAGTGTACAAATGGAGATGCCAAACTCAGATAGGGATGACCAGCACATGGGAAAGGGGACAGAGAGCACAGAATAAACTGAATATTGGGGTGTGATATAAGGAGCAACATAAGGCACCTTAAGGTATTACATCTGATTGAAAGTGGCAAAATGATTGATTTCTGGGAGGGAAAAGCAGTTTCTTTATTAGTGATAAAGAATGAGACACCTTTTTTTCAGCATTTTGAAAAGTCATGGAGGTAAAGTCGGGGAGAAAACAAAGTCAGAGCGGTATCTCCCCCAGCCATCAAGACAGCAGGAAAAAACAGAAATGTATGCAAAGAATTTTTTCCTCTCTTCAGGTGTTTTAGACATCTTTTGCTTATTGAAAACCGAGTGCAAATGCAAATTTTCTTTCCATATGCCAGTGAAATAAATGAAGCTTATGTTTCTCCAGTGAAAGAAATTAATTACAATTAAATCTTTCTTCTCTGTCTCCCCCCTCCCTGATAAATATTTTTAATAAAGGAGATTTTAAACAGTAGAAATATTTAGTTCATCCTCCCATTTTCACTCCACCAGGCTGTGCTGTCCCTGTGTATTTATTGTCACCCAGACTTGCTGGCTGTTACCAGGGTTCTGAGCATGTTTTCTTTGTAATAATCCATTACAATTTCCTACACCAGCCCTGGATTTATGACATTATTTATTCTCTATAAATTCCCAGTCCTTTTTTTTTTTTTTTTCTAATGGCAATTTTATCCTTTGTGTTCCTCCAACAACCATGAGCTGGGGGTGCCTGGGCTGATTGCACTCAGTAAATGCAATTATACATCCCCCCCTCACCCCCTGCACACACACATCCATATATGCCCCTGTTTTCTGATAATAACAAATTTGCAAAGGGAAAAAGAAGAGTTCAGGAAGGATGAAAATGAGTAAAAAAACCCCACAAAATAAATCTCCTTGTGTGGCAAATCTTTCCGACCAGAAAAAATCAGGTTTTTTTTTGAAGTCCAAACGATTCTCCTTCGACCCTCGCACAGAGAATCATCTGCCTGACCAGTCAGGCCAGTGAGTTGTGACATTTCCAAAACTGAAACCCCTCTTACCTTGGGTCCAGAATAACATCTGCAAACATTTGCATTTGGAAAACAAAAAGAAGAAACAGCACCTGGTTGGGGGACCAAAAAGGAAGGGTCATTTTCAGCCTCATTAAATTCCGCAGGGATTCTGTGTGTGATTTTATTTTTTAATTTTATTTAAGGAGAACAACAAAACAGGGCAAAAACTGATTTCATTTTGCTTTGGGCCTCCTGCCCCTTTCCCTTGCTTGGGTAAATGAACAATTGATTATTCCCTTTCTGCTGTAGCACCACTGACACTGCATTTATTTCCCTCTCTGCAAATCCTCCCATTCAGAGCATTCCCAGCCCCATAAATTCCCATGAATAATGTACTAACCAGCAGAAATGTGACACTTTCATATATGTGGCCTGATCTGATTAATTGAGATCCACGACATCCTATTATCTATGTTTTCTCATCCTGGCAGTTTATATATATTAGATTGACCTGAAATACACTTTTAATTGATTTTTATCAACAAATCCAAAGAGCTGTGGTTTGGTTTTTACTGAGCTTGTAGTGGGCCTGGATCTTCACTTAAGCTGAGCTGCATTTCATATGTGGATGGATTTTTCCCACCAAGATTACAAGAAAGCACTTTATTTAGGCATTAAAATGTTGAACAAAATGTGGTGGAAAGGAATAAGAGAGCAGAGTGCAAAACAACACTGCTAAAAGTCTTATTAAAATAGATTTATGTCAACAGTGACAAAAAGAAGGTTGGTGAGACAGAAAATACAATTAATAATAGTCAGAACTGTGGAACAGCTTGGATTGGAATTAAACAAACAAACAAACAAAAACAACAACAAAAAAAAACCACAAAAACCCCCTAAACAAACAAAAACACAACCTAAAAAAAAAAAACCAAGGAAAAAGTCCAAAATCAGTGCTAATAATCAGTGAAAGTGTGGAAGGAACAGGGTTGATACAACACTATAATTCTTCATTTGAGTGTCTCTAAAGATTTTTATCTTCCTCTGAAGGCCTGTGGCAAAGGGAGTGGAAGGCTCAGAAGCTCCAGTTGGATTTTGGGAAAAGCTCCATTCTCAGGGGTTGCTGCAGCCCCAAAACGGGCAAGGTCCCCATTTTGGGTTCCCAAGACTCATCTGCACAAAGCCATGACTGTGCTGGGACAGTTCTGCTGGCAGAGGGAGGCTGGACCAGAAGCACCCAAGGTCCCTCCCACCACCCCCACCGGGATCTCTGAATAACGGGAGGACTTTGGAGCGTGGGTGGCTTTTACCTGGAGGTTTCTTCTGCTCCTCTGCCACCACAGGAGGCCAAGAACTTGTAGATGGCAAGACATATTTTTTATTACCAAGTATTCCACCAGAAACACGCTCAGACCACCTCAGACTGAGCACCCTTGGTGTAGGATGACCCCTTTGGGTGCAGCAGCTCCCCAGTCCTGTTCCAGTGTGTCCCCCAACACTGGGAACACGTGGCAATCTGCACTGCAAATGTGCCTGGGAGGACCTGAGGACTCAAAGCTTTGCACCATGTTCTGCTGCTCAAAGTGCATTGGAAGGGAGCTACAGATCACCAAGGTCCTCCTTTCCTTCTCTTCGTGGCAGAGGGATGAACAAAGGACAGGACAAACAAGGTGGGGCAGATCCAGAGGTGAGTGGAGAAAGCAAGAAAATTTTAGATATTAGGAAGAAATCCTTCCCTGGGAGGGTGGGCAGGCCCTGGCACAGGTTGCCCAGAGAAGCTGTGGCTGCCCCATCCCTGGAAGTGTCCAAGGCCAGGTTGGATGAGGTTTGGAGCAACCTGGGCTGGTGGGAGGTGTCCCTGCCCATGGCAGGGGATGGGAATGGATGATCTTTGAGGTCCTTTCCAACCCAAACCATTCTGGGATTCTATGCAGTAAAAATGTGTCAAAATTGTGCAAAGCAAGCACAGAAATGCAGCAGAGGGGAGATAAATATGCAAAGAAAGAGCAGTGCAGACAATGGCTAAAATGCCTTAAGAAAAATACCTCACAATGGGCTTGTATAATAATCACTGGCAAATCAACTATTACAGAGGAGTCTGCAGAGCAGAAAAAGCCAAGGAAAGAAAGCTCAATGTGAGCAGAACCTCAAAATATCAGATTTTTTACAGTTATGACACCAAAAAGGCAGACTTTTTTTTTTTTTTTTTTTTACAGTTCTGACTAGCACCAGATAAGGCAAAAGCTGGCAGAGGCACACAACCAACCAGGAAATTGAATGGGAAGTGGACTTCAATGCTCTGTGAAGCTACAAAGACTTCAGTGCATTGTGCTGAGGGAGGAAGCAAACCCAGAGCTGAGCAGAGAGAAATTAAAATTTCATGCAGGCTCGAAGGCAGGGTAAGACACAAACGCACCAGAAAGGATATTTATCGGCCAAACAACACAGGAGTCGTTACTTTCAGCAGTAAATTAAAGGGAGCTGACGTGAAATCAGGGAGAAATATTCCACACAAACCCACAGGAGTGAGATGGGTAAGCAAACATGAAATATTCAGTCAGTGTGAGGCGTCTGCCAGCGAGGGAGAAATCCCTTCTGATACCCAGGGCTGCAGGGACTGGTGTCACTGAGACACAACTCCCCTCTGACACTTCCTTTGGCACAGAGAAGACCCTGAATGAGGATGGGAAGGCCTGATATCAACAGAAACATCAACCACACCCCTTGAGTCCACGTGTAGGGAGACCCTGGGAAGCCCAACAGGGACATCATCCGGGATCTCTCATGTGGGTCTCAAGCAGATGGCACGTGCAGGGATTGCTGAGACCTGGAGAAAGAT
This sequence comes from Myiozetetes cayanensis, assembly GCF_022539395.1. Classification (NCBI taxonomy): domain Eukaryota; kingdom Metazoa; phylum Chordata; class Aves; order Passeriformes; family Tyrannidae; genus Myiozetetes; species Myiozetetes cayanensis. Next base: position 5,815,291 of record NW_026087499.1, on the reverse strand, counting down.
CTCCCTGTAATTCCCTCTTTAGGTCAATAACTTTGGGAAATTGCAGCCCTACACGCCCAGGACGGATTCTGATTACACAGCAGTTCCTCCTCAGTTTTTTTCCACTGCTTCCCACTGAGATGTGCCTGACTTGCATCAGTGTGATGGAAGAGGAATCCAAACTACTCAACAATCACCACTGTGTCTTCGTGGGGTGCAGCAGAGCAGCCTTGGTGGGGGGGGGAGGATTTTGGGTTGCTATTTCCTCACCAGCTGCCTTTCAAAGCAGAGCAGTGACTTGAGGAAGGGATGGTGGGGAGTAGAAACAGCGTTATGATACTGCAGGCTGCCCTTCCTGGGTCAGGAAAGGAAAAGCTCATGGTTTGGGAAGTTTAGTTTTTGCATCAGGCCTATCCTGCTGAGATCCTTTTCAGTGGTTTGCTCTGAGAGCGTTGTCCAAACACTCCCTGAGCTCCGTGCCTGATATTTTCTGTTGCCAGATATTTCACCTGTCGCTACATGAAGCTTTTTTTTATGACCAGCTTGGAGTCCAAGTGTTCCACCTCCCAGGATACTCTGCAAGATGCCACCTGTATCGTGTTTGCAGGTGGTTTTGGGCTCAGGAACCTCCCTGGATTGTTTGCAGGTTCTTTATGCTCTCGGTTCAGGTGGGAGAAGGCGTCCAGGGTCTCACAGCACTGGACATCACAAAGATTTCTGGGAGAGTGAGTGACCTGATGGAGAAAGGAGGGCTGGGAGGAGAAAGGGGATTCTGAGGGGGCTCATGGTGCAATGGGAGAGTCAGGAGGAGACTGCCTGACCCAGGCCAGTGCCCCAGCCTGGACCAATACTGCTGGGAAGAATTTCTTGGTGCACCTAAAGAAGCCCCTGGGAGCTGATCCTGGTCCCACCATCTGTTCACCAGGTTTCCAGAAGAGATCAGGTCTTACCCCAGGTCTAAGACAACACTGTTCCCTCATAAATGGAGTGGCCAGTGGGGTGGGAGGTGAGCCTTGATTTAATTGCCTTTAATTTAAGGCATTTAATGCCTTTGCTGCCTTCCCAGACTCTCCTCTGGGCTCTTTTTCTTTTGGAAAAGAAGTAGGAGGGTGACAGAATCAGGCATCACAGAACTGTGATTATGAACTGAATTATTGATGTTCCCTTCTTGTGAGTCAAAGTCTTTATTGCAGCTGGTTGTTGGGTTATGCCAGCTAATGGTCTGTACAGACTGCACTGCATTATTGACATCAGCCACCTCAGCTACACCTCCTTCTCTCAGTGTGTGTGGGCTTCTGGGTTGGGAGATTATTGCAAAGAAAAATTTGGGGGTAATAATTAAAATAAAATCGAGTTCATTTCCATAGGACTTGATCCTTTCCCTAATTTACAATAATCCTTTAAATGTGTGATTTTCCCTTTTTTTTTTAGTTTTAACACACAGGATTGTCAAGGGAAGAAGATTCCCAGGAAAACAGCTGTGATTTACTTCCAAGGTGGGATCCCAGCTGGGAGGGAGTTTCTTAGCCACTGAATTGCCTCGAGTTTCCTTCTCCTGTTTACAGTTGCTTGTCAATCCACTGGGAGTGGATATCTCCTCTTGCTCCATGAATAATGAAGACCAAGGAAAATCTGCACAGAAGTTCCAAGTTCAAATACTCAAACACGTGCACATATAAATTCCCAGCATCTTTTTACCTAAAGAACAACTTAGTGACGAACAAAGTGTTCTCCTGGATAATTTACGGCCACGTTTGGCAATTAATTATTCAGACTAAATGGTTTAAGCAGGGTAACAGTGATATCTGTTTATCTTGAAGTCATTTACCAGGCACTAAACAAGTTCTGGGCATGTTTTCCTCTCTTTAGGAAATCGATATCCCTCTTCTTTGTCTCTCATAGTATTTACATCCAAGCAGGATTATTGGGAAGGAGGAAAGCTGGACAAAGCCCCTAGAAAGGAAAGCCACAGGCAAATGCTTCAAACTTTACAATTCACATTTATTTTGAAAAAATGTTTTGTTAAAAATACTCCTACAAAGGCATTGGAGCAGCGAGTTTTCTGTTTCCTTTATAAATACATCTGATTTCTTTATTTTATTTTTTTTTTGTTTTCCTCAGTAACATCGAAAGACATCTGACGAAGCCAGGAAAGCCCTGGGCTGAATGGAAGACACATCCCTGTGTAACAAGGACCTGCACACTATCTCCCCATTCACAAGTTAAAAAAAAAAAAAACCCAAACAAAAATACAAATACTGTCATGAAAAGTGTTACGTTGTCCACGGGGTCACGGAGAGTGGGGAACCAGGGTTGGGGACACCCTGGATGTGTCCTGGGGACTGGTTTAGGGGATGGCTGGACACGCTTGTCTTTGGGTGGTTGAAGAACACATCTCATTTCCCCATCCCACACTCCCAAAGCTGTGACAACGAGGTGAGAGCCCAGCAAAGCCTCCTGTCCCTGCAACCCTTCCCTGTGACATCGGCAGCTCCTCCACAGATCCTTGGCTGAAGGACATTTTCCAGCTGGTGGCTTCACGCCACGTCACGTTTGCCCTCTGTGAGCAAACCACAGCCATCAACACCCTGGTGGACGAGGGGATTTGCTGCCACAGCACTCACCCACCCCCCACTGCTGCCTCATGGTCACCACCTCACCTCCCACCCAGCCTGAGGTTTCCTTCCCTCCCTCCAGGACCTTCCTGGGCTTCAGGGTCTGACCAGGAAAGCCCTGCAAGGGCTCTTTCCCAACTGCTCTGTTGGCTCTCTGGCTCCTCAGAAACCCCCCATGGAGGGGCAGTTTGGCCTCCTGTGCCCAGCTCACCCTGAGGGGAGGTCTCTGAGCTCCCAAACTCACCCCTGTCCTGCACCCCGTTGGTTTGAGGAGGTGAGAGGGGGTCACATCTTTATTTGGGACACTGCTTGGAAACCTCGGGTTCATTTCTCCAGCAGGAGCTGCTACTGCTTGGCTCTGGCTGCAGCTGCTTCAGCACCCTCCCAAAACTCCAAGCAGGGCCTCAAAGCGCTCCCTGAGCAGGCTGACTTCACATCCAAAGCAAACAGCACGGCAAGGGGTGACACAACGTCGGCAAAGCCTTTCCAAAACAAACTTGGGATAGAAAGCACGTCCCCAGACTGATGGATGGGCTCATTCACCTGTGGGGAAGAGGCAGGGTTGGAGTCTTTTCCCTGAACTATCCTGTGGGAACGTTGACCAGGGATCCTGACACACCTGACCTGATTTCATAGAACTTTCTACTGATCTGGGATGTGGGGAGGGGTGATAGTTCCAGCAGGAAAGGGATTTTTTCATGGGAAGAAATGTAGCTAACCACGGGTTCCCTGTGAAGATGTGCTGAGATCCAAGGAAGGGAATCCCTGGCAATGACCCAAACCTAAAAAAAAAAAATATCCAGCCAGCCCTTCCATACTGGGGGAGGGGCAGAGAAACAGCACAAAGAACAGAGAGCTGAAGGTGGAGAACAAGCAGTGGCAAAGACAAGGGTGTAACAGTCACAGGATGGAAAATGGTTGGGAAAGCCACTGGAAGAGGGCATCCAACAGAATGCTATGGGTCCACAAAAGAAGAAACAGATGCAAGCCTCCATCCCTGATCCCTGATTTCTCCCCCTCCAGCTCCAGCAGGATGTCAGGGGATGTGCTGGGATGTGGGGTCTTGGTTCAGGAGGACCACACGGAGAGGGGGAGAAGCAAAGCCAGGACTTTGGCAGGAGAACCTGGATGCTGCAGGAGAACCACAACCTTGCACCAGGGATTGCTCTCCTTGCCAGGGCATCCCCAAACTGCAGCTCCCACTCCAGCTCCCTCAACCCTGCAAGGAGTCTCTCCTTCCAGCCCTGCTCAAACCAGGGTTTTCACTGCTGGGATCTCCCTGTTGGAGGGGCCAGGGATAATCAGGCTTGCCTGTCACTCTGCCCATGCTCCTCAAACCTTGGCTGGGCTCTAGGACGTGTTCTCTCCAGACTGTGAGGTGCTCAGGGATAGGGGGAACAGTCACTGGGCACTAAAAGCTGGGATATTGAACCCCCAGCCTGGCTCCTTGGTTTCCTCACATGGGAGCTGGGCCATCCTTCCCTAAAAGCTGGCATTTTCCTATCACCCCAGTGCTCCTGAGATCATAAACATGGGAGTTGGGATTTTCAGGCTAAAAGAACCACCAGAGAGCTCATAAAACCATTATCTAGAAATACACTGGTCCTCTCCCAGCCCTACTGGAGATCAGAGGGGGCCAGGCAAGAAGCACTAACATTGTGTTCCTTCCCCAATCTCCTGCAGCTCACAGGGCTCTGCAAGGGCCAGGAATACACAGTCAGGGATCCCTTCAGCTCCAGCCAGGCCCCTCTCCCACATTCCTGGACTACTCTGCAGAGGAAAACAAATCACTGCCCGTGTCAAACAGCTCTTCATTCCTGCCACGGCAGCAGCAAGCAATGGAAGGGATTTAATGTCTGGATCTAAGTTGTCCCCAGAACATTAAGAACAAATTCCTCTTCAGAGCTGGGCCAGCACTCCCAACTGGACCCTGCAGTTAATCCCTGCCTGTATCTTGTCCTGCAGCCCCCAACACTCAGCTTTGGGGTCCCTCTGGGATTTCACTGCACTCACCCAGCCCAGCCCTGAAAAGCTCCATTGCAACAAGAGCTCTTTGCCCATTTTGGAAGCTTCTCCCAGGCTCCTTTCCTGCCTTTTTCCCCCCTGAGACAGCTCTGATGGGTCCATTTGGATTCATGGTCAGATACCCAACCATACCAGCAGCTCACAGGGACAAGTGTCACTGTCAGAATCCACACCAGAAGAGAGGAAGGGAAGGACAGGAATTTCACCTTATCCCAGCACCCCCTTAATGTTCTCTGAGTCATGAAAGAAGGTTTGAGGCAAGGATGCTTCCACAGAGAACTTCCACATCCAAAATATGATGGGTCACCAAGTCAGTCTCCCTTTTTGTGCCTTTCCTGCTGTTTGAGGCACTGATGTTGCTGAGCCCCAGGGATACCTTGGGATACACAGGGAACTGGGAGGAGAAAGCAGGGGGTTCCCTCTGACATGGGAAGCCCTCTGACTCTGCACTGAAATCCTTCCCCAGATAGAGTGAAAAGGGAAAATTAACAATACTTCATGGAGTATTTGAGCTTTTAAGAGATGCAAAATGTGTCAGTCCCAAGAATATGAGGGTACAGAAGAAGTTCTGTAGGGATGCTCTCACACAACCAGTGCCCCCAAGCATCTGTGACCCAGAAAAGACTGGAAGAGGTATTTTTGTGTCAAACTTGTCTTTCACAAGTTTGTCCTGTCACCTTTTGAATCACCAAGTCACAGAATGTTAGACTGGTTTGGGTTGGAAGGGACCTTAAGGATCATCTCATCTCACCCCTTGCCATGGGCAGGGACACCTTCCACCAGCCCAGGTTGCTCCAAGCCCCATCCAAGACAGCCTGGGACACTTCCAGGGATGGGGCAGCCACAGCTTCTCTGGGCAACCTGTGCCAGGGCCTGCCCACCCTCACAGGGAAGGATTCCTTCCCAACATCCAACCTAAACTTACCCCCTTTCAGCTTGAAATCATTCACCTTTTCCTATCAGTCCATCTAACACTGGGTATCCATGTGCTCCAGCCATGAGTTCCACCCTCCAGTCCCTGTGCTTTGTGCCAAAGAATGTTCTGCTTCACCTGACTTGGTGCTGTTCCTGTCAGCAACAGTCACTGCTGCTTTCTCACCCTTCTCTCATCTTTCCTGGTTTAATGGCATGAAATTTTGATAATTTTAACCTCTGCTAGACCAAGACTCAAAATCTATCTATCTTTTATACCTCCCAAAGACTTCTGGCAGTCCCAGAGGCAGCTCTATATATTTCTTAATTCCTGTGTATCACTTTTTGAGTCAAGGAGAACAAAAGCATGACCAGCCTTTGAGGAGCCAGCACATCAGAAATTCACTGGCTCAGTGAGAAGGCTCCTGAGTGCTTTTGCCACCCTCCACCTCCCAAACCAGCTCACCCAGCACAGCCTGGAGTCCTGAGCTGGGAGTGCAGACAAAAAAAGCAATTTGGGGAAAAGGGTGATTTGACCCTCAGGTTAAACCTCAGGTTGGATGAGTCCTCATAGAATCCCAGGATGGTTTGGGTTGGAAGGGACCTTAAAGTTCATCTCATTCCCATCCCGTGGCCACGGGCAGGACTTTGAACCCCTTTCCAGTGATTTCTTGCTAACACAGCTGTTTGGCTGTTAAAGACTTGACAAAAAGTTTAATCCTTTCCTCCCAGACTTGTTGGAATCATCAAAGGATACGGCACAACATCTGTGCAAGAACTCCACACTGACCTCAGAGGGAGAAGTAGAAGCTACAGTTGAGGCAACTGAAACATTCCTGGAGTTTACTGGAAGGAAAGAGATGGAAAAGGATCAACCAAATGTTTGTTGTCCTTCTTTTTTTTTTCATGAGGGCAAAACAGGACTCTTGACAAAAAAAAAAAATAAAAAAGAGGCACCCAAGGTGGATTTTTGTGATTTGTTTACAGGGATGGCAATGGGAGCAATGTGATATCCAGCAGGGATCAGACAGGGATACAAAGAAGGACAGAGCTCAGGACCACAGAGGGGAATTTCTGGCAGAACTGGGGACAAAAAAAAAAAAAAAAAAAGGGATAGAAACTGCTGAGTTGGTTGTAAGACAGGTAAGAATAGCCAGGAATGCAGATCCAGACAAAGATTTGTGGGGAGAGAGGTCTTGGTGCTTCCAGTCCCAAATTTCTGCAAATAACATTTGTCAGTGGAGCTGGCAGGAGCAGCAGAGGGACAGCAAGAAGGTAAATTCCAGGAAATATCTGCAGAGTGCAGGGAGTTTTCTAGGAGAGCTGTGGAAGATTTTCCAGGAAATATTTGCAGAGTGCAGGGAGTTTTCCAGGAGACATATGGAAGACTGGAACACATATGAAAGCAAACAGAGACCAACGTTTTGTCCTCTCTTCGGGAAGGGCAAAGAATTAATTATAAGAAGCAAAGCCTGAACAAGTCTAAGAAAAAAAGCTAAAATGTGACTGTAGATTAAAAAAAAAACCCTTATGTTCTGCATAATGGGAGCATTCCAGCAGCTCCCAGCAACAAGAAGGAGAAATCAGCAATACAGAAGGGAATTTTTGGTGGGAATTGCCCATGGGACAGTGGCAGAATTGCACAGAACTGGGAGCAGGGTGGATTCAGCACCATGAGCAGGTGGGACCTGTGCTTAAGTCACAAACCAGAGCTCCAGGACAGGACTGGGGGGTGTTGACTGCGACAGGTAAAGTTCAGAGCATGGAACTCTGAGGACATTTGGCCTAATCAATTGATAGAAAGGACTGTTGGTCCCACACCAGTTCCTTGGGGACTGCAGTGCAAAAGGAGGGGAACACAGCTAAGGAGACAAGTTTTAGGATGCCATCAATGGCACTGGATAACTGGCAGCAGGAGAGAAAAATGAAGCTGGTGCTGCATTAATTTTGAGGGAGGAAAAGTTGAATCCTGAATGGGAAGAACTTGCAAGTGTGTAAAATTTTTGAGGATGGAAAAAGACCTACATTAAGCCAGCCTCGAGTCAGACATGCAGGAAAGAAGATGATTTACATTAAAACAATAAACTCCACTAAAGCAAACCAGACAGCAGTGATACTTCCAGCACTCTGGATTATTCATACACCCGAGGCAGCCACAGATTTATTGCATCATCAGAGGACACAACTGTTAAGGACGCAGCAGAGCTCAAGCCCTGACTCCAGGTTTCATATAAATCAGCCTGGAAAATGCAACAAGAAGTTTCCTCAGCTGCTCAGCTCACACCCTCCAAGAGGTTTTCTCTACAGGCCACTGCTAACCTGCAGCCTGGGTGATGATTCCTGGGAAAGAACCTTTCCATTAACCCAAATTCAAAGAACAACTTCCAGGGCAGTGGAGAAGCACCATGAGAAGAGGTGCTGATGAAGCATCTCCTCCTTGGCTCATGCCATGCCAGAGCAGGAGGGAACTGCTCTGGGGAGAGCTCCAGCAGCTGGTGAAGAGAGCAGGATCCTGTTGTTGGGAAAGGGATAACAGGATCAAGAGCCTCTCTGTGACAGATGTCCCAAGGCAGATCTCAGAGGCTGTAGCACTCTTTTCTCCCCAGCTACTTCAAACACTTCCCTCTCTGCCAGTGAGAGGACCCTGTGCCATGACTGGCACAGAGCTGTGGGATGGAAGCCCACACTGGAATTGTAATCCTAAAGGAACACTGCAGCAGTGTCAAACCCTGTGCCAGCCCCACTGACCTGGACTGCTGCCTTGGGAAGCTCCTGCTCCATAGTGAGGATAGCACAGAGAGGAGAAGCTCCTCAGCTGCTGAAAACCACAAATCTCCACTGGTTTAAGAAAGGCAGCTCTGAGGTTTTACTGGGAGGTGGAAGGGCAGATCATCTGGGGAGGAGAAGTGCTGGTCACAGCTCTCTGTTTGTGTGTCACAATTCCTCGTGGCACTGCTGTATCTCACAGGTTTGTTTTTCCTTCTCCTGCACACCCCTGTGCTGCAATTCCAGAGAAAAGGCAACAGCTGGAAATGACGCTCTAAACACACTTTAACTTTTTACTATCTACGTATGCTTTGCTTTCTCTGCTCTGCCCCCTGATGCTCTGCGAGGCTTGAACTCCTCACTGGCCAACCAGCTGGGAAATTCCAGCCTGCTCAGCTTTCCCACCAAGCACCACCCCCAGGGTGACCTCAGCCAGGAGAAGTGGGGGAGAAGGGCAGGGCTGGGAGGTAGCTCAGAAGGGAGAAGGAAAACGGGAAAATCGCAACAAGCTGCCTGAAAAATCTCCTTGTGACCCCTTCTGTTCAGTCCCCACACATGCACACATGCACATGCACAACAGGATTTCACAGTGCCAACGTCAGCAAGTGCCTTTTTCCCCTCGGAACACACCGGATTTTTGCCATTAAGGCTCCCATTTCGTAGCAGTGCATTGGAGACCCATGAAATAAATATGTTAAAGTCACTCCAGTGCCTGTGCCCTGCAGTGCAGAGCGTGCCAGGGGCGTTCACAGCCAAAGGACTTGACAGGAACTCGGCTCCTCGTGCTCCCAGCAGAGCTGAGGGATGCAGAAAATCGCAGTGTTTTTTGGACCACGTCTATTTGAGTTCTCCACGAGTCCCACACAGCCAAACACAGATGTCACAGCGAGGTCTGGCACAAACAGACGGGGATGTGCTCCTTTTAGAACCAGCACCATGTGATTTTTGGTCAGAAGAAGAGGCGTGGATGTGCTTTCTCTGTCCTGGCTTTGGAGGGCTGTGGCACTGAGCTGGGTCCTGTCCTTCACAGTGGGCTGGGTCTGGCAGGTAGATGTGTCTGACAGCAGCCAGCGAGGAGCTTCAGTGCATTAAAGACAAAATGCCTCCAAATGAAGAAGACCCTGAAGTGCCCTTCCAAGCCCTGAGTGGCTCTGAAGGGGTGCTGCTCCTCCTTAGTGTCTGCAGGGATGGGCAGGATGGCAGAGAAAACAGGCAGGAATTGTCTGGGGAGGACAACTGAAGGGCATCGGTGTGCTCCTTCCACATGGCTGCCCCACAGGAATCTGCTGGTGGGTTTTCTGGGCAGGCAGCTCTCCTTGCAAAGCTCTGGCACACGAGTCTCTGGTTGGCTGTGGTGGGACAGCTTGGCACAGCACCCTCCTTCCCTCACCCTGGAGTGCCACCACACAGCTCCAGGCGTGCCTTTGGGAAAGACTGACCACTGCTCCTGGTTCAAACACGTGAGGCAGAGGCACCAGGGGAGAGTCCTCCCTGCTCCCCCCATGGGAGAAGCTCCTGGTGCCCCCTGCAAGCACTTTGTGTGATTTCATCAACTCCAGGGACTTTCCTATGTTCTTTCAAAGTCCATTATTCCCTGACCAGGAGCAAGTGCTTTTTGGATGCAAAGGCATCACCAGCATCCCTTTGGATACACAGGCAGGACAGACAGCCTGGAGCCCACTCCCCCCAAAATTCTGCCACCTGAAAGCCATGCAGGGCAGTAGTGGTGCCATCAGAGGGGCTGCCCTGGGGACACTGAGCTCAGAACACGTTCCTGGGTGCCCTGCACACACCTGGTGTTCACCTCCCTACAGGTGAGCTCTGCTGCCAAGCCAGGGATGTGCAAACACAAACACAACACTGCACTGGGGATTTTGGGTAAGCAGATTTTTAGATGAGTAGGGGCTGGAGGGACAATTCCTCCAGGTAAAGTCCTTGCTGCTGGAGCACTGAACTTTGAGACAGTGCAGGAGCTCAGTAGAGAAGTGACTCATGCCTGTAGGGAATGGTCTGATGCCACTTGCAAGGGCTTTGCTGTTGGATCTGGTCTGGAAGTGGAAAATGCTAAAAGTATTTTATAAATGGCCTCATATTTTACAAGCAGTCCAGGGAGATGATGTCTGGCCTCAGAGGTCTAGATGGCTCAGGATTTTCATCCACAGCAGACACACTTCCTCTTGGATCCAGCTCCTGGAAAATACAGCCAAGCAGCTCCCAATGAATGTGCCTTCAGCTGCTGAAAACGAGGGGAGAAGCCCAGGAATGGCAGACAGGGACCTGTAAACACCAGTTCTGCTGGTCATGGCCAGGGGGTGGCTGGAAAAATGCCAAATGTGGCCACAGGAAGGTGGTGGTGGCAGGAGCCTTTCAAAGGCTACGATGTAGTGCTGGGCAGGAAGAACAACCTGATTCCCATTTGCACTCTCTGTGCTTGGTTGGTGGCATCTAAACAGCCCAAAAAACCTTCTCAGTAACCAAAGAATTTATTTCAGTTATTTATAAACCCATGGATTGATCCTTCAGCTTCAGCCACGGTGTTTTGCCTCCAGAGACCTGGGATGAGGTTTTTGCCTTTGCTGACCCAGGTTCTCCTCGAGGTGAAGGGCTGAGACTGAAGCTGCCTCAGAGCTCCCAGAGCATCATCTCTGAGGGAGGTACCGGTCCCCCAATGGCACAGAGCACACCTGCCCAGTTTGGGAACCGCAGAGAACCAGATCACACAACTCTGACACTCCAAAACTACCAGGACTGGGCTTCCTCTGCCTTTCCGTGCTCCAGGCACCAATCCAACACCTTTCCCAGCAGCCAGACCTTCCTAAAGGGCTCTGAAAATAGAAAGACACAAAACCCAGCCACCCTCCCCCTCTCTCCCTCCCCCAAAACCCTCTGTGGTGCTGGTTCAGCCCTGCACCAGCACCCCTGAATTGAACTGGAAACCCAAGAGCCACAAAACACCTGCTGTGCCACAACCAGTGGAAAAGAACAAATACTCAAACAGGAGGGAATGTGCATATAAAAAAAACCTTTTTCTCCTGGCATATTGTCAATAAGCTGCAATTTTTCCTTCCCCAGGGAAGAGATTTTAAGTTCTTGGATGATATGATGCTTGGAGATGTAATTTCTTTTTCATTAAAAAAAAACCAAACAAACCCAAAACAACCAAAGCCCAACTGAAAAAATTTCCAACCCCCAAAACTCACAAACCGATGTTAAAACAATGGACAAATCTCCCAACAATGACAACTGAAAAATAAAGGTACACGTCAGCATTTGTAATCAAAAACTACTACATACTGTCCTTGGGAAGTCCTCTGGGAAAAGATCACTGGCATCTGGAAAGGACACCACTAAAAGTCTTGTGCATGATATGTATGAGACACGATGCCACTGGAGGGTGGATGGACAGACCCTTTAGGAAACTGTCACTCACAAAACTGTTCCATGACAAGAGAAAATAAGAGATGTAAAAAGGACTGGTTTTTTTTTATCCCACCCCCCCTCCCTCCCCCCCACCAAAGGCGTTACAGATTCCTTCTCATTTGTTGGAAACAGCCTCCTCTAAGTCTTGGTTTATTTGTCGTGTGTGGTTATTTTTTTTTTTAGAATAATAATAAAAAAAAAATAAAAACAAACAACCAAACTCTTCGGCTTTTGAAGAAGTCCATCAGTTTCTGAGATGCACTTGGTTCCACAGCACCAAAGAGCTCCAGCTCTCCCCCCTCTGATTCGCTCACAGGGGTTTTTGGGGGGAGGGCTGCACGGCATTCCCAGAGCCACAGCCCATGGGAGGAGGAAAGGATGTGCTTCTGTGGCCTTTCTTTGCATTCCTCTTCCTCAAAAAGTCTCATCTCTCCAGAGGTGCCTGGGCCCAGCTGCAGCAGCCTTGTGCAAGAGGAAACGTGAAGCTGCTCTTTTCTCTTCCTTTGGAGACTCCCATTGGTCTTGGAGCCCTTTTCAAGAATGCAATTGCTTTATTATTATTATTATTTAAAAATATTTCATAGTTTGTTGTTTTGTTTTTGTTTGTTTCAAAATAATTGTCTTTTTTTTTTTCTTTTCTTTTCTTCTTCTTTTGTTCCCTTTTTCCATTGCTTAAATTCTAGAAGCTCTTCTGTTTTTGAGGACAGGGTGTTCCTTCCTGCTGCCCTGACCCTCAGAGCAGCTGCCTGTCCCTGGTCCATGCAGAACACTCAAGAACTGGAGCTTGGACATTACAGGGGTGAAAGGGGAGCAGGGCCTTGAGGAAGAGGAGGAGGAGGAGGCCACACAGCCATCAAACCTCCACAGACTGAATTTGGTTCATCTGTGCCCTCATCACCTGGATACTGTTCAGGATTTTCTTCTGGTGTCCTGCTAAAGTGACCCCAACTCGCAGAATGTCCCTTTGGGAAGAAAAGAAAACAAGCATCAGAAGGTATTTTCTCACAACAGGACAAGATCACAGGTGATATTTCAGACGATCTCTCAACCCAAACTATTCTGTGATTCTTATGATTCCACGAGAAGGGAGCTGAAGTCTACACAGACTTCTTCCATGAATGCAACCAGTGGATGCAAACCTGGTGAAACCTCTTATTTTTTACTTTTTTCTGGTTTACCCTCCAATCTTTGCATTTTCTACCCACCTGTAGCACCCTCAGAGTCCTGGAACCTCAACAGAGAGGGAGAAACCAAACGTCCCAGGCTCTGCTGAGTCAACTTGCCTTGAACGTTCTACTCTTGTGCCATTTTGTTTGGATTCTCTTTCATTTTGTGACACATTTTTTCCATCCCTGGAGACACAGGACCAGGGTGTCCTGCCCCTCATCAGTGTGGATCTCACACTCCCCCCCTGCAGATGATGGGCTGTTCTTGATGCTTTTCCTTTGATCTGATAAGACCATGAAATGATCACCTTTTGTACTTGTGCTCTGTGTTAAATCAGGGTAATCTAATTTTTGGAATGCTTCTGTTTTTTTATAGATATTGGGCATTTCTGGGAGAAATAAAGGTCATGGCAAGAGAGTGAGTGTGACTCTAAACTGGTCCCATTTGTGGCTCCACTTGTGTTTGTTCCCCTCTGCATCCTTCCTCCTGCTGGATAAACCTCAGTCATGAATTCTTCAGATCTTCTTCCCATCAGGGGATGGATGGACACGACCCACACCTGACTCTGGAGGATTTTCAAGTGCCTTTTCTGCTGGAGTGTTAGGAACAGACTTTCAAGGGGAAGTGTGGCAAAACCCTTGCCTGGTTTCGAGTGGAAGACAAGAGGCAAAGAAGGGCAAACAGGAGCTCCAAGGAAAGATGGAAAAAATTCCTTAACTCATGTCTGTAAACCAGGACAGGACTGTGCCTCTGTGATTCCCAGCTTTCCGCCTTGGACATTGGATATTTGATTGTATACTGGGAAGGAATCCCTCCCTGTGAGGGTGGGCAGGCCCTGGCACAGGGTGCCCAGAGAAGCTGTGGCTGCCCCATCCCTGGAAATGTCCAAGGACAGCTTGGATGAGGCTTGGAGCAACCTGGGCTGGTGGAAGGTGTCCCTGCCCATGGCAGGGGTGGGATGAGATGGGCTTTAAGGTCCCTTCCAACCCAAACCATTCTGGGATTCTTGGCAGATAATTCGGTGGCCCAGGTGTCCCAGCCTGCAGACAACCAGTAAGAAACCTTTCCAGTGTTGAAACCATGCGGATTTGGGGAACCAAATCAGTCTTCAGGAAACATTTACCCTTTGCTGGCTGTGAACAAAACAGCAGCTCCACTTCCACGACTGTGTCCTTCTGCAAAGACCAGGTGAACATCAGGGGGTGGTGTGTCAAGTAGAGTTGCACCAGGATTTCCCAAGGAAAAAGGACTTGGACTGTCCTTCTCTCTGTTTTACACCCAGCCAAGCAGGTGATGGATGAGGAAGGGATGTTTGTCAGACCTGGTGGGACACGAGCTGAGGATGCCCCTGTGATTTTGGTGAAGGCACTTGGAAGATGTTGTGAGGGACGTGGTAAGGGACTGGGAGAAGTGGCATTTAAGGGACACTGAGGATGTCTGTGAAAGAACAGGCTGCATTGGCTGGACTGCCTGCAGAACTGTTTGCTCTTGGATACTCAGAATAGCACAGCCCAGGCAGGGTTAGGTTGTAGTGTGGGTCTGATGTCTCTCTTTAGTCAAAGCTTTTCTTCTCTACCCTTTCTGTTGTATGAACACAGAAAATATTGGTGCCAAAATCATCCCCAGGGCCTTGGGGTTGTACCACAGGTGTGCTGAAACAGTCAGAACTGCCCTGGGATTTTCCCAGCAGCAAATAAGAACAAAAAGCCAGAAAAGGTCCCACTGGCTGTTTGTGTGAACAGATTCTGACTCACTGGTAGATTTAAAATCTGGATTAAGGCACCAACTCCAAAATCATTCCTGGTCACCAGGCTAAAGGACATCACAGCACTTGCAGATGGTTTTAATGTTTGGCCCTTTCTAAGGGTTTCTACAGTGAAGTGCAACCAGGCACAGAGGCATCAGAGCCCCCAACCCACCACAAACGGATTTCAGCTGCTTTCTCCAAAGAGCTTGCACAGACTTTGACACTGCAGGATGTTTTTATCTAGGGGGTCCTGTTTGCCAGGAAGATTGGACTGGATGACCTCCAGTGGTCCCTTCCAACCTTTGCCTCTCTGTGATTCCATGATCTGGACTTTCAGACACCTTTCTTAGGCAGAACTTCGTTGTGTCCATCCCTGATACACCACACAACCCAGAGGACTGCAGAGTCTAAGTGTGCTCTTGAGTGGCTGGGGAAGTGTCTGATGCCACCTGAACTCTCCATTTGTTCCATGTTGGGGTTCTGGAGACCCTGGGGGGGGTGTTCATTCTCACAGTGGGGACGTGCACTGGTGTGGAGATGAACTCTGCAAGCGCAGAGAGACAGAGAACACAAAGTCTGGAGTACCACACAGAGCCTCCAGAAACTGAACAGACCAAAAGTGGTTCCACAAAGCAACAAATTCTATACAAATAAAACCACAAAATATGAAAATAAAGCTAATTCAGTAACAAGCAATTGTTGTTCAACGCCTGAGACTTCCCCTGTGTTTTGGGCACTTACTCTACAGTCATCTGAGATACTACATCAAAGGTGGTGAAGCCAGCACTGGCAAAGCTCTCCTTGTACTGGCTCATCTTGATGGCATCCAGCCATTCATCCACAGTGTTGAAGCTGGAATAATCCGGGATTGTGCGGTCCAGGAGGGGGAGGTTCATCCTGGAACACAGAAACGGGAATGAGCAGACAAAGAGCTGCAAACACAACTGTCCCTG
Source organism: Myiozetetes cayanensis (assembly GCF_022539395.1). Taxonomy (NCBI): domain Eukaryota; kingdom Metazoa; phylum Chordata; class Aves; order Passeriformes; family Tyrannidae; genus Myiozetetes; species Myiozetetes cayanensis. Next base: position 5,799,707 of record NW_026087499.1, on the reverse strand, counting down.
CACCCTCCAGCACCTGGACCAGCATCAACACTCTGTTCTGCTGAGGGACACCAAAATACACCTGGGGGACCCCAAAAGTCCCCAGGGATTCTAAAATACCTCCAAAATACACCTGGAGGATGCAAAAATACACCTAGCAGATCCCAAAATACATCTGGGGGATCCCAACCCACCCTCCCAACCCCAAGGGACTCCCAGTTGGTTCCATGTGCATGTTCAGGGTGTCAATGGTGTTCCGGGGCAAAAGGGGTTTTGGGGGAAAAATGGGGGGTTTGGGGAAGAAAGTGTTGATTTTTAAGAAGGAAAAGGGTTTTATTAGGAAAAAATGGTGGGGTTTGTGTAAAAAAAAACCAGTGGTTTTAGGAAAAAAAATGGGAAGTTTGGGGGAAAAATGGTGGGTTTTGGGGAAAAAATTTGAGCGTTCTTTGGAAAAACTGTGGGGTTTTGGGAAAAATGGGTTTTTGGGGGAGGAATTGTGGTGTCTTGAGAAACAAATGGGGTGAAAACATGGCTTTTTTTTGAAAAATATAGGTTTGGGAGGGGCAAACGCTTGATGATCTCAGAGGTCTTTTCCAGCCTCATTGATTCTGTGATTTCTATGAATGTGAGATTGGACAGCCAGAGTAACCACACTCCTCCAGCACCCTGTGTGCAGAGTCCACTGTCCATCAGCTGTCTGTGCTCACCAGACCCGTCCAAGGAGAGGGATTGGAGTGACCTTGACATCTGCAGAGGTTGCCAACCACAGGATTCCCTGTGATTCCCAGCTCTCTGGCCTGGACATTACATATTTGATTAGAGAGGAAGGAAGGAATTCTTGGCTGGGAGGGTGGGCAGGTCCTGGCACAGTCTGCCCAGAGAAGCTGTGGCTGCTCCTGCATCCCTGAGAGTGTCCAAGGCCAGGCTGGACAGAGCTTGGAGCAACCTGGGATAGTGGAAGGTGTCCCTGCCCATAAAAGGAGGGTGGGATGAGATGAGCTTTAAGATCCCCTCCAACCCAAACTGTTGTGGGGTTCTGTGATCTTTCCATGCCTACCCTGTAAAGGACTAAACACAGGCCATGTTGCCTCTAAAGCAGCTCCAGAGAGAGGTGCAGTGATGGTGCCCACCAGGACCCGAGGACAGCAGGTCTGCACAGAGGAGCCCCAGAGCGAGGGGAAGGCAGGGACACCTACCCAGAGGAGAGGGGTGCCATGGCTTTCAGGCTGTTGGGATTTCGGATCATTTTGTCCAACGTGTTGACAATTTGCCCAAATTTGGGCCTGTGGTTTCGATCCTTCTGCCAGCAGTCCAGCATCAGCTGGTGGAGGGCGTTCGGGCAATCCATGGGCGGTGGCAGCCGATAGTCTTGCTCAATGGCATTTATCACCTGCAGGAGGGGAAAAGGAGGTCAGTGCAGCTGTGATAAAACCCATTTAATCCACAGTGTCGCCTCTCTTGGATCCTGAAGGTGACTGGCACGACCACCCCTGCTGCAGCCTGCACTCAGTGGTGCCCTCCAACCCCCCCTAAACTCTCAGCCCTCGGCATTTCACTGAGGTGTGTCCTGGGGGGTGACACCAGCCTTGCTCAGCTGGCACCCAGCCTGCCTGCTCAGTCTGACCTGGTGATAGAGCCCATCCCTGCCGGGCTGTGTGACCTCACAGCTCCAGCCACGAGGCAGGGGAGTCAGGGGGATGTGTTTGGATGGGTACCCAGCCCAGCAGCTCCCTGGGAGGAGAACATCTCCATCCAGTGAAGGGTTGTGATCTACAGACAGGGATGTTGCCCCCTGTGTTTTCCTTCCTCCAAGAAGCTGCCTAGAGAAAATTAAGGATACTGCAGCTGGGAATGGGAAAGAAGCAGGGAAGTGTTGGTGGGGAGGAGGCACTGGAGGTGCTGTGGCAGTAGAAGGCTCCCTCCAAGGGAGGGCAGATGGCAGATCCGTGCCAAACAATCCAGAGGGTGAGGTGGGGGATCTGGCAGGGTTTAAGAAGGACAGTGGTTTCAGGTAGGGAATGGACTAGAAGGTTCTCCAGACACTGCTGTGCGTGGCCAAGGTGCTGGGCAGGCTGACTTGAGACCACTGCTGACAAAATGAGCCAGGTGGGAGGAATCCTCCCTGCCCTTCCCTGCTCTGGTTGGACAGGGGTTGTGAAAGTCTGACCAGAGTCATCTCCTCTACAATTCCCTGACAGGAGGATGGAGCCAGGTTGGGGTTGGTCTCTTCTCACAGGTGTGACAGGACAAGAGGAAACAGCCTCAAGTTGTGCCAGGGGAGGTTCAGATTGGTTATTAGGGAAAAATTCTTCATGAAAATGTTGTCAAGCATTAGAACAGGGTGTGCAGGGAAGTGGGGGAGTCACCATCCCTGGAAGGGTTCAAAAGGTGTGTGGATGTGGCACCTGGGGACATGGTTCAGTGGTGAACACCGCAGTGCTGGGTTGATGGTTGGACTCCATGGCCTTAGAGGTCTTTCCCAACCTCTGTGATCCCGTGACTGATGTGCTTTGTGCAGCTCTTGGCTCCTGCTCAGGTATTCTCCCAGGAGGTGCAAGTTGACCCCTCTCCCAGCTCTACATCTACCCAAGACAGAGGGGAGGGGAGGCACAGGGGGCACGGGGTTGGGCAGCAGCATCACACAAGGACCAAGTGTTCATCTCCGGCACGGACTGAGCGCTTTTTGGACGAGCCGCCTGCTGTGCTGCCACCAGACACATCCAGAGGCAGCACAGGCTGCTCTCTCCATCTCCCCTCCCATCAGACACATCCTCTGAGGCGGCACAGGCCTCAGTTGTCTCCATCTCCTCTCCCCCAGCCTCCCCAGGCGCTCACACCCCAGGGTCAGGAGGCTAATCGGCACTGAATGCCCGCCACGCGCCCTCAGCGGGGAGGACCAGCTGGCCTTAAGTGGTGACAGCTTCTGGGCCACCATGTCACCATGTCCTGCGGCAGGAAGAGCGGGAGAAAGGGCTGGGGACGGGAGATGCAGCGGGAGATGCCAAGAGGAGAGGAGCAGGCTCTGCCAGCCCCGGCAGGTGGAGCGGTGCTGCCGCAGCACCGGGGTTGTGGCAGGAGAAACCTTGGAGGGGAGAGGTCCAGGGAGGAGAAATTCTTTGAAGAGGGACTGATCAGACACTGGAATGGGCTGCCCAGGGAGGGGGTGGAGTCATTGTCCCTGGAGATGTTTAAGGAGAGACTGGATGTGGCATCGGTGCCACGGTCTCGTAGGCAAGGCGGTGTTGGGTCAAAGGTTGGACTTGATGATCTCAGGGGTGATTTCCAACCTGGTTGATTCTGTGGAGTGCAAGGGAGATGGAAGGCAGAGGGCTACAGGTACAGTGACACCTGGCTTCAGGAAATGCTTGAAGCTGAGGTGACAGTGAAGCCTCAACAGGAAGGGAATTGTCCTTGCTGAGAGGGCAGACCCTTTACCTTCTCAGCATCTGCCCATCACCTGCTCCCCTAAACCCTGTCCTACTGCTGTAGGTGCTGAGCAGTCCCCAACCTCTGCCACAGGGTGACCAGACCAAACCCCAAAATTATCCCCATTACTTCTTCCAACAGTGCCAACCTTGGGCACATGTCCCTCAGCAGGGAAGGCTCTGGACACACCACAGGCTGTGGCCACTCCTTGGCCTTGCAATGCCCCCAATTTCAGCGTTTCTGCCCCTGGTTTTCTGAACTCACATCTTGGTTGGTCATGTCCCAGTAGGGCCGCTCTCCGTAGGACATCACCTCCCACATGACGATCCCGTAGCTCCACACGTCGCTGGCTGAGGTGAATTTGCGGTACTGAATGGCCTCAGGTGCCGTCCATCGTATGGGGATCTTCCCACCCTGCAGGGAGAAAACAGAGGATGGGAACAGAAGAAATAAGAGCAACTGAAAACATGAGAGTCCATGATGTTTGCCTGTAATGTTCTGGTAAAACCCAGAAGGAAGGGACCACAGGACTACCCCTCATGCTACTTCAGGATGGATGTGGATTGTCTGGTCAAGCTGGGAAGCCTTCAGTGATGATGATTTTCCCCATTTGGTGACCTGTCCCACCACTCTCCTGAGGATGGAGCTTTTCCTGTAATTCACCTTGAACCTCACAAGCCACATTTTTGCCTGTTACTCCTTATTTTATCATCTGGTGCCACTGCAAGGAGTTTGTCTCTGCCTTCTTCCTCCAGGTCACTTAGAGACGTTCTCTCAGCCTCCTCTCCATCACATTAAACAAGACCAGCTCCTTCCACCTGCCTCCTGCTACAGTTTTTCTCAGCATGGAGAAATACTCACAGTGCTAGCAGTGACTTTGGTAGAAAAATTAAGGTCTAGGAATACAGGAAAATCCAAACTGATCTCCCTCCATCCTTTTGCTGTCACCTCTCTACCTCCAGAGCAGGATATATGGAATAAGAACACCTTCTTCTTCAGCCTTCTACAGCTGCTGACTCCTTGAAGTCAATGGTACATAATTTTTGATGTCCCCTCCATCAGGCAGACTCTTGACAGAGCTCATGGCAAGCAGTGGGTTTAAAAAAAAACATATAAAAGAGAGGTCCTAAAGTAGAAATTACAGACTTTGGAGGTTCTTTGCAGAGGAAATCACTTCTGTGAGACCTCCCCTGTATGTGGTGATGTGACCCAGGGCCTCAGCCATGACCCTCCCACACCACAGCCTGTGGCTGTTGCCCACCCATGGGCACCAGGTCCCTGGGATGGTGACAATAAAACACATTTGTGCATCCCAGGACAGGGCATTTTGCAGAGGAGGATCCTCCTGGTTCTCTGATGCAGCAGGTGCACATATTCTGTCCCTACAGATAATCTACACCCTGCCCACAGTCCAAGGAGAATAAATTAGGGTTGACAAATTTATTATTAGAGAGAGAAAAGCTACAGGCACAATAACAGGGATAGAGAACAGCAGTAAAGACCACGTATTTACTTAACAAAGGGAAAGTTAATTGGCTGTGAGGAACATGTTGTGAAAAATAAATGTTATTAAGTGCTTCTAAGGCTGTGTAAGATGGAAGAGTTGATGTTTGAAGCTACACAAGTTCAGATGAAAATAAACCCCCACACTTTTGCTGTTTGTTTGGTATTCAGCTGCTGATATAATTCACTAAGAGCTATCCCAGGTAGCTTCAAAAGACCCAGGAGGGATGATTTCCTACAGCAATACCAACACTTATTTCCAGGAATTCTTGCCTTAGGCATTGATCCTGTTGCACTGTTCCAGAGCCACGCTGTGTGATATTTATGAGAAGTCCTGGCTACAACCTCACTAAACAACAAGTCTTCAAACAATCCTTTGGTCCCAGTGAACATTCTGTAGCCTGAGACAGGCCATGAGTCCTTGGTGGCACTGTGGGTGTTCCTGGGAAGCAGTTACATGTCCAGGAAGCCTTTTCTAGGAATCTTTCTGTCTAATTTAAACAGATTCCCTGGAGAATCAGTATCTAACACTGCTGGGATGAATGCCCAGCATGCACCCACACTTCAGGCTGTCGTTCCTGGGGCTGAGCCTGTGACATGACACGGAGAAGGATGACAGATTCCTGAGCAGCAGGATGATGGATTCCTGGACAGCAGGGCAGCACAACTGGACAGTGATGATTAAAAAACCCAGACTTGCTGCCCTGGCAACAAATCTGTCAGGGCAGCATTTCAAAGGACCCCATCTGGATCCCACTGAGTGGGTATAGTGCACGATACCAACTAAGGGCTTCATCAGGGATATAAATGTTTGGAAGAAGGCTCAGCTATCCCTAGGAATGACAGGACCTTGCAGGAGAGAATCTCCTTCCATTTATTTCACTAGTCTTTCCCATCTGGGACCTTATTCCTCCTGAAAAAGCGACCTCCCTCTTTCCCCTCTCCAACTCCTTCCTTCCCCCCCCATCCCTCCCTCCGGAGGAGCAGCGTTACCAGGGCGCTGGTGTAGGTGGGATCAGAGGTGTCGTCCTCCAGGAAGCGGGAGAGGCCGAAGTCGGACACTTTGCAGACCAGGTTGCTGTTGACCAGGATGTTTCGGGCAGCCAGGTCCCGGTGCACGTAGTTCATGTCCGCCAGGTACTTCATGCCCGCAGCAATGCCCCTCAGCATCCCCACCAGCTGGATCACCGTGAACTGCCCGTCGTTTTGCTTGGGGAACAGAGAGGGGGGACATCACGTGAAAATTCACAGCCTGGCACGGTCAGGCAAACAGCCAGAGGTGTCTTTCTATGTTGTGGCAAGACACAGCTCTGCCATGAGTACGCACATTCCCTCCAGAGGGGAGTGCAGAGCTCACAGGCGCTGGGAGTCACCCCCACTCACCCCCAGGGCATCGCCTGTTACCCAAAGGTGCACCCACTTTGCACCAGAGGGCTCAGAAGGGATCATCTATTCCTGCTATCTCCCTTCAACAATTGTCCACCTCAAGCTCAGAAGTAGCAATACTTGGACAGAGCAGCTGGAGGTGAAGTCCTGCTGTGTTAAAGCTCTGTCAGACTGCCCCTCTGTGCCAGTGTGTACAGGCAGCTGTGGGCGTGCAGGAGGGCACAGCCTCTCCCTAGGATGAGACATGGACAGGTGACCTCCTGGAGGTGGTGCCACCTCCACCTCTGCTCCCAAACCACAGACCTCTGGACTATGCAGCAGCTGCTCCAGGGGGTGCTGGGCAGGGAAGGGCACTGGGAAGGGAACCTTCCCCCCCTAGTCCTCCTCTGTCCCAGCACAGCCTCTGGAGCTACCCACTCCCAGGACCCCATACCCGCAGGAAGGAGTCCAGGGAGCCGTTCTCCATGAACTCAGTGATGATCATGACTGGAGAGCTCTTGGTCACCACGCCCTCCAGGTGGATGACGTTGGGGTGGTCAAACTGGCCCATGATGCTGGCCTCGCTCAGGAAGTCCCGTCTCTGCTTCTCCGTGTAACCAGACTTGAGGGTCTTGATGGCCACAAAGATCTCCCTCTTGCCAGGAAGCTTGAGGTGCCCACTGCACACCTCTCCAAACTCCCCTGTGGATGGATAGGTAGGGCTTGTCAGCTTCCCACAGGCTCCCCTGTCTGCCCTGCACATCCCTGAGCTGCCACCCACCATCTGATCTCTGCTTCCTCCCTCCTCCACACCCAAAGACCCCCCTTCAGGTGGACTCATCACTGTGATATGGGATTATTTGCACGTGGGAACTGGGTGTTCATGTTTCTCCATGAGCACTGGACCCCGCTGCTCCTTCTAGTCCAGGCTGGGGCTAAGTAAGACCTTAGTGACACCAGTCCTCCCAGTACAGGTAAGGCTAAACCCTCACCTGATCCTGGGAGCAGGAAGGAGCCTGTGGTGCTGAGGGGAGCCAGCCATTCCCAGGTCACCTACCTGCCCCGATCACCTGCTCGATTTTGACACAAGAGATGTCGATTTCTTTCGCAAACTCCCTGACAGCCTCATTGGGATCTTCGTAGGTGAACGGATCGATATAGATCTTCATCCCTGGAGTCACTGCACAGAGGTGAGGACACAGTCAGAAAGGTGGATGCAACCACAACAACAGACTGTTGGCATCAAGGAAAAGAGAAACCTGTTTGTGTGAGGGTCCTTCTGCCTCAGCGAGTTGCACAATCAAGGGCACAAAGCAGAAACAGAGAGACAGTTTGAGAAGGAACATGCAGAGCCATGTTTCACAGGACTATTAAAGCTGGATTTAATGACTATCAGTCCACAAGTCACTGTTGGTGTAGTCGGGGGGATATGTTGTGAGCTCAGAGTGCAAACTGCAGAGTGATTTCTCCACGGGGGCAGTGCAAGCAGGATGGACACTCCAGTCTGTTCTCCTGACAGGTAACCCAAGGCTGAGTTTCCTCTTGGGAGCCCCAAAATGGCCAAGACAAGCTGTGGAGGACACAGGGAAAATTGCAAGCACCAAGTTCCTCCTGCTGGGCAGAGCAGAGGACACAGTGGGTCCTGGGAAAGGCAAAGGCCATGGGACCTGGTGAGGCTGGACTGCTGCTGCCACACCCCACACTACCTGTGGGACAGCTCTTACCTGTGGGTTTCCTCTTTCTATACCCATTTTCTGGCCTCTAGCTCACTCCAAAATGGGGATTACATGGAGGGCAGAGCTCACAGCTCACGAAACAAGAAGCCCAACATGGCACCAGAGCATGACTCCCAACTCCAGGATGCTGGTTGGGTTCAGGGGGTTCTGCAGTGCTCACAGGCTACCCAGGCTTTGGCAATTTGCTGTAGTCTCCCCACAGCAATCGCTGCTGGGGAGTGAGCAGGGACTGAGCCCTGGACAGGTGTGTTGAGTGTGGAAGTGGTTAAAAGGCACCTCAGGCCCTTTATCAGCTCACGTGCATCCCATGGCACCAAGTGGTGCAGGCACAGCCATTAATGCCACCTCAGCCTGGAGCTGCCATGTCCCACACCAGCACCAGGAGAACGTGTGAGTGTGTGTTGGCAGCCTGGACTGACAAACAACTGAGAGCTGCATTTTCATAATCTCTCCTGAAAAGTGTCATTTCTCCTGGTAAGGGATAGCGAGGCAGCCAGAACAGGCAGCTGGGCCACAGGGCTGCAGCTCAGAGCTCTGCCTTTTAGGAGGTGTTTCCCAGGAAAATGAGAAACAACAGTGAGTCCTGAGCAGAAACACTACTGGTGTTCTCCATGCTCTGAGCAAGGTCTGGGTTTGTACAGGAAAAATTATTAAAAGGGCAGAAATGCTGAAACTATGAGTAAAACACAAGGAAAATAACAACTGACACTGGAATAAAGCAAGATTAGAGCCACATGTCTCTGGTGAGGGAGGAGAAAGGGATTCCAGGGACATGCAGGTAGGGATTAATCATAGAATGGAACGACTTGGGTTGGAAGGGATCTTAAATGACCTCATCTTGTTCCACCCCTGCCATAGGCAGGGACATCTTTCACTATTCCAGGTTTCTCTGAGCCCCATCCAACCTGGCCTTGGATGCTTCCAGGGCTGGGGGAAGGAGGATGCAGTGAGGCAGAGGGTGTGCAGTGAGGCTGGGAGCAGGAATGCTGCACTGAGGGAGTGCCTTGCACTTGGGTGTTGGAAGAGGGAGGCTGCAAGAGAGGGCATGTTAGGTATTGTATTCTATACCTATCCATAGATATATCTCCTATCTACTGGGAATCTGGGAGCACTGGCATGGGCTCTAGCAAAGGTGTGTGGGCTCCTGCAGAAGGACAGCACTCTGCAGGAGGGGGACAGACCAGGGAAGAAGGGGTCTCACTGCTGCCCAGCAGACGGGCAAAGCTGAGGAGTCGGAGGAGCAAGACACGGTGTGGTAGCAGGAGCTGCAGCACAGAAGAGCGTGGTGAGGCTTCAGGGGGTGTGTTGGATGTCACAGGGGGTGTGTTGGATGTCACGGGGGGTGTGTTGGAGGTCACAGGGCTTTGCAGAGCCATGCCCAGGGGTTGCCTCCTGCCAGCACAACGGGCTGGGGAGCAGGGCAGGGATCAGGAGCTGGATCAGGGGAGATGCTCCTGCCCCACATGCACACACCAGGAGGCCCCTGAGCCCCTCCCTCCCCTCCCCAAAGGAGGAATGAGTGAACAGGAACACAAACCGAAGAGCGAGCGGCCCCCCAGGGCGGGCGGGGACCCTCGGTACGTACTGTGGCCACTGGTATAGTGCTGCAGCTTGTCGGTGTACTCGGAGTCCGCGCGCTCAAAGCCCCTTCTTCTGGAAAGGAAGGAGAGACCTGAGCACAGCATGGGCCCTTCCCATCCCCAGGCCCTGCCAAAATGTCCCCAGGGACCACGCCCTGCCCGGCCCTGGCGTGCTCAGGTGGCCTACCTGCTGCACACGATGCCGATGACGACCACGGCGATGAGGAACACCAGACCCGCCGCCGAGGAGCCGATGATGAGCGGCAGCTTCTCCTGGACGCTGGTCTGGTATTCAGCTGGTGCACAAAGAGAGGGAGTGGGTTAATGTGTCATCACCCACGAGTTCATCGAGGCCAGAGCAAGGTCCACGTTTCCATGGGTGTTGCTTGCTTTGGTCCGGGACAGGTGGTGCTGTCCCAGGCCTGGGATGTGCCCCAGTAGGCAGGTTGGATGGAGCTATCCCTTTGGAGAGGAGGGTTTAGTCCCATGGATACGTGCTGTGCCTTGTCCTTGGCCTCGGGGCTGGAAAACTGGCTTGGCCTGTTTTATTTAGCAGCACAAATTTAGAAAATTAAGAGCTGGCTCTGCATTTGTCATCACCAGCTGTGCATGTAGAACACATGAAGTTTGCTTCCTCCAACTCCAGCTGAGCAGGGGCATCCCCATGGCAGGAAAGCTGGGCAGAAATTAGACCAGCTGTGGGATTATCTGCATGGACCACCATGGCCAAACCTCTCTCTCCAGGTCTTGAACAAACAAGGGGACCAGCATTGCTGCCAGTGCCATCTCCGTGGCTTCCTGGACCCCGTGTCACCTTTCCCCAGAGGTGACAGACTCACCTTCAGTCATGGTCTGGAAGTACATCTTCCCACTGTAGCGGCCGTACCCAGCCACGGTCCGTGCCCGCACCTGGAACACGTAGATGGTGCCAGCCTTGAGGTTCTGCACTGCCACGGTGTTGGTGGGGCTTTTCACCGTGGTCGAGTTCAGCTCGCTCAGATCCTGCCAAGAAAATACGAATCTGCCATCAGAAAAACCAGTTCAGGGTCGGGTGCTGTGTTTCTGAGAGGAGGAAAGGGCAGGAGACCAGGGTGGTGTGGGCAGAGGGGCCACCCTGGGGAGAACAAACAGGCTCTTCCTCCTGGCAGTGAGACACAGAAGCAGGGATGTGAGTATGGATATCCCAGGGCTATCCAGCACCTCTCAGGAAAGGCTCTAAAGGAGGTTTTTAGCTGGAAAACTTGACTTGCTGCTCCAGGCCTCGAGCTCAATGGGGATGGGAACTGCTTCCCTCTTGTGTGCACACCTTCTCTTAGCACTGTCCTCCTTCCTCACCCCCTCCTCCTGTGCCTGATCCAGCCTCAGCACCCTCTCCATTTGCTCTTCACCACCTCCCTTTGCCTGTGCTGGTGGCAAAGCCCACCTGAACACCGGGTTTTTGGACCTTGGGAGAAGTATTTGGAGTGCTACCACCCAGGGCCTGCTTCTCCAGGGGCCATGGCCAAGTTACCAGTGCTGAGGAACCCAAGAGCACATTTAAAAGTGATAATGAGACTATTTCCAAACTTTTGCCCTGCCCCCTGTCTGCTGTTCTTCCAGCTGAGGGCTGGAGCAGTCGCATCATAACGATACAGATGGCATTGCACTTCTGTCAGTGGTGGATCCATGAGGAATTATGCCTTTAGCTGAGGACCCAGAAGCACTGGTGGACAGGAATGTACAAGAGAACAGGCAGGGACATGGAGAAACTGGACAGCAGAGGAGGATGGGACCACATTCAGAGAGTCTTGAAGGTGGTCAGAGGCCTGGCAGGCACGAAGTCCCAAAAGTCAGAGCAAAGCAGTAATCCCTGCAAAGAGCACAATGCCTCTGGAAAACACAGAGATCATAGGAAAGCCAAGTTGTGGGCATGAGCCCCGAGAAATGGAGGTGCAGGCACTGTTTTTTAACCCCAGTGTCTGTGGTGATGTTGAAGGTTCTCATCCTTCCTGGCAGCACCCCGGATCTGGCAGGTCAGGCTGCCTTGGCAGGATCAGTGGTAAAACAGAGCTGGCAGCTCAGAATCTGAGCTGGCAACTTTACAGACGAGTCCCCCGAGATCTGTTCACTTCAAGTCACTGCAAAGGGCTCAGCAAGCCCAGGGACCCCCACCCTCACCAGGGTGTTTGGGAATCAGAGTAATGACAAAGAAAAGCTCAAGGACAAATACACACAGATCAAGGGAAGATGAGCACACAGCAAACCCATGGCCTTGTTGGTCTGATCAGTCCTCAGCACTCCCTTGGACCTTTCCCAGGTGGGCCAGGAGAGAAATAGGTCAGGAAATGTTCACAGTTTTAGAGCTCAAGGGCTTGGATGAATCCTCCCAGGCCCTTGGATGGCATTAACAACACAGTAGTTTAAAAATCATTTTATCCAACTCTTTTGGAGAACCTCATCCCTGCTCCTGGAGGACTTTAAATAGAATGCGAAGGGGCAGCCTACAAGCTGGTTGATAGCCTGGGAGATTGATTTGTGCCTGTCTGAGGAAAGGGTGCTCATGACTGGGCTCTCCTTTAATCCCAGACCACAAGGAAAAAGCATTTACACCTCTCCACCCTCCCTTATCAAACCTATTCTTTCTCCTTGGCATCACCTCTCCAGAACCTCAAACACATTCACCTCAAACACTTCTTTCATCCCCCCGGGCTTCTCCAGCAGGTCCAGGGCAACCCAGACGGTTCAAAATCCAAGTCCAAACTGTTTTATTGCAGAGGTTTGTGGTGTTTGTGTTTTTTTTTTTTTTTTCCTGCTGATTTTGGTTTGTGTTTGTAATTCCTAATTCAAAATAACACACTTATTTCTTCTTAGGTTGGTTTTTGAGTCCTCATCTGGTTCCCTTTCCCACGAGTCAAACTGAAGCTGAAACCAAAGTCTGCTCAACAGAGAAAGAGCTCCTTGAAAGCCTTTCAAGTAGGCTGTGAAACACCAAAAGGACTTGCAAAAACTGCTTCTAAAATGTCACCTTTTAAAATAAATAATTAAATAAATAAAAAAGCCAAGTGAAAAATGTCAACTGGCTTAATTTGGCAGAGAGCTCCTGTGTGCCCGAACAGCCCTATCTGCCAGGACCAGACCATCACACACAGCTGAACTTCAGCCCCCATGGGATGGGGGAATGCTAAGGTGTGGGGAGAGGATCTTCCAGCCACTCTGGAGGTGGATCCATGGGGTCTGCAGAGCCTGGACTCTCATGGGGCTTCCCAGCTCCACCTGGCACAGGTCACCTCTCCCAACCATCCCAGGAGACATCAAAGGGCTCCTTTGCCTCCTAAACTATTACACTGGTGACCAAACTGGGCTGAATGTCTTCAAACAATTACAAAATTGAGCATAATCAAGCCCAATCCTTTTGCACAATGAAGAGAGCTAATTACCCTTTGCAGTGCTGGACACCACAGTGGGTCTCCAGTTCCCACACTCCAGGATGAGTCTGGCAACTTTCTGGCCAGAAAACTGCTCCGTCCTTTCTACGTGAAGGCAACAACACACTTCTCTTAGTAAGACAAATATTGGCAGGTGCATCTTGGAAGTGGAAAAAACCCACATTAAAAAAACACAGAGAGCAGCCACGTCAGGCAGGGTTTGCACAACGACCTGCACCGGTTCGCTCCAGCTCCACGTGAAAGCAACTCATAATGTTGCCTTTGTACAGGCACCTTTAATAGCACCTAAGAATAGCAATGTTATAAATAATCTGTGAGAGGGAAACAAAAATATGCCTTTGTTTCAGGTATTGTGAGTGGTTCTTCTCTAAAATAACTTCTTCCATTTTTTTTTAATTTAATTTATGTCTTTATATAGGAGAGAATCGGTTCAAAATGGAGAGGCAAGGTGCTTTTTACACAAAATGTGTGTTATGCTATTCGTCATTTGAGCTGTTTTCATGAAAATAAAACATAATTTTCAGCTGGGGGAAAAAAAAAATTCCACCAGAAACAACTTAACCAGCTCCAGAGATGTTTGCTGAGCATTCAGAAGCACGAGGGACAGTTTGCAGTGAAATATTTGGAAGGAAATCACCTCTGCAGAGACTGGCAATGGAGTGAGAACACACCTGGGGTGTATCACACACCCCATCCAACTGCAGGGCTGATGGGAAGCAGGGGAAGAGCAGAGCAGAGCCAAAGCCCTGCATTTTGGGAGTGTTCCCAGGCATCCAGTAAATGGTTCTCGATTGCAAAACTCAGCCCTGCAGTGGCCGGGCTAACCTGGCATTCAGGGATTAACCTGAGGTTCAGGGATTACCTCTGGCCCAGCAGCCTGAGCAGGACAGAGTGTCCTTATGAACACACGCACATCCCTTGGCTGGGGAGGAGTCACAGCCCTGCTGTTCTCCAACCAAAGAAATAGGGAAAAAAAAAAGGTACTGTGAGGCTCAGATGATTCTGCCCCTCTGCTCTGTTCAGGTGAGACCCCCCTGCTGAGCTGTCCCCCCTCCTCTTGGGGACCAAGCACAGGAAGGACGTGGAGCTGCTGGAGAGAGTCCAGAGGAGGCCACGGAGATGCTCCCAGGGCTGCAGCCCCTCTGTTCTGGAGCCAGGCTGGGAGAGCTGGGGGTGGTCAAATGGAGAAGGGAAACTCCAGGGAGCCCTGAGAGCCCCTCCCAGGGCCTAAAGAGGCTCCAGGAGAGCTGGGGAGAGACTTGTGATGAGGGTCTCGAGTGACAGGACAAGGGGGAATGGCTTCCCACTGCCAGAGGACAGGTTTAGGTGGGCTATTGGGAAGGAATCCTTCCCTGTGAGGGTGGGCAGGCCCTGGCACAGCTTGCCCAGAGAAACTGTGGCTGCCCCAGCCCTGGGAGTTCAAGTTGGACAGGGCTTGGAGCAACCTGGGCTAGTGGAAGGTGTCCCTGCCCATGGCAGGGGGTGGGATGAGATGAGCTTTAAGATTCCTCCAACCCAAACTCATGCTGGGATAATCCCATGGCTCTATGAAATACCAGGACTGAGAGCACCCAGCACGTGGGGCTGCCTGTGTTGTCCTCTGTGCTCTCTCCCTGCTGTCTGAGAGTGGCTTGGGCCACTTGTCCCCATCATCAGGGACAGTGTCCTAAGCTCTGACAACACTCACCTTGTGGCTGCCTGCAAAGACTGACCACCAACAGCAGCACAATGTTTTAGACAAAAAATTCTCTTTATTTACAGCCTCCCTCAGAAAACTGAGGGGAGAGGGATGAAAGACAGAGGGTGAGAGATTAAGAGAAAGTAAGAGGAGGAGAATGAACTCCTTGAGATCTTCAGCCTCTACACTGAGGGTCCCAGGGAAAGAACCCCTTTTGCTTTCCAGATCTGTCTTATCTACTCATCCATCTTGCCACATATTCTGGGATCATTTCCAAGGGTCAAATAAATGGCTGTGATTTATGCAATATAGGTCAGGACCTATTTAACAGCTTACAAAGGAGCCCCCCCCCCCTCCCTGTTCTCCCTCTGGCTCTTGGTGATGAGAAAATAGGTCACAGGCAGGCAGTGGGGGGGATTAATCATTTCTTCCGGCAACTGCTGGGAAAAACATTTTCAGTTCCATTTAATCATAAAGCTTTTTAATTAGTTAGTTTGCAATTTATAATGTATAGTTTATAAGCTCTTGTGTAAGGGGGCAGATTCCTGGAAGGAGAAATCTCCTGCTCCCCTGGGTTGCACGGATGGAGTTCACCAGCAGAGCCTGGCAGGTCCTGGGACCAACACTTACGTGGTCTTCAGGTCTCTAAGCAGCCACACAACTCCAGCCCCATGAGATGGACACCCTGGCATTGTCCAGACTGAAATCCCTCTGCTCTCCTGAGTAGGGAGATGCTGGAAGGGGCACGTTCCCCCTGGGATGAAAGAGCCAGAGCTGCAGGACCCCTTCACACCAACCCCATTGTGCAGTGTGGGCCCTCCATGGGAGCATGGACAGGTTGTCCCTGGTACAACACCCAGGTTCAGGATGCTAAACAGATGCCAAGTTCACCTTGGGTGCAAATGTACCCATGGACAGCATTCCATAAAACCTCCGAGATGGGACACCCAAAAAAGTGTGCTCTGGCCCTGGACTGGATATTGCCACCAGCACCCACTCTTCCAGTACAGGGAAGAGAAAAATCAGACCCTTGGCTACCCAGCTCTCCCTGCAGTGGGTCCACCTGCCCCAAGTGCTGTGGAGGTGAAGGGAGAAAAGTTCCTCCTGAATGACCAGCAGATTTTCCACACTTGGGTCACTGGGACTGGACTCTGGAGGGCTGATGGCCACCCACGTGGCCAAGTGCAGCCAGAGAAGTAACCTGCTGATCAGCCAACTGCTGTAGCTGGTGTTACACCCTTAGGCAGAGCTCTGCACCCCCCTCCTCTCCCCAAAAGCCGTGGGTGATCCCTGGAGTACCTTCTCGTAATACTGCAGCTCGTAGTCCAGGATGACTCCGTTGGGCTGGTCAGGCTGGGACCAGGAGAGGGTGATGCTGTCAACGGTGCGGCTCACCTGGTGCATGATGGACACAGCAGAGGGAGCTGGAAAAGAGAACAGGAGAGGGACCTCAGTCAGACACCAGCAAGGGTGGGTTATTGCTGTTTGGAGCTATGGAATTCACTCCCAGTTCAATGGTCAGGACATCCTGGATTTTGCTGTTTGTAGAGAGCAGTTAGGGGAGGGGAAAAAAAGTATTCCTTTGGATTTGTAATTAGAAAACACATGGGACAGTGCCTCCAGCAGGAAAAAGCGTAATTCCAAGGAAAAACAAGTCCAAGGTTGGAGCAAGCACAGCATTGTTCCAGCTGGGAAAAGCCCCACAAACCCAGTAACGTGCAACCCTTCCTGCTCGCCACGGGGAAATCGGGGGCTTTGCACTTTGCCATTTGCACGGGGAAGCTTTCCAAGGCTCGGGAGGAGCTTCCCAAGTCTCCGGCGGGGCGCGGGAAGCTCCTCCCGCCGGGTGCGGTTGGGTCCGCGAGCCGCACACGCCGATGGCGGGAGGTGCATCCAGCGCATCCAGCGCATCCAGCGCATCCAGCACATCCAGCAGCCTGAGCAGGCAACGCAAACCTGACCTGACACGCTGACAATGCAGAGCCGCCCGCCCGGCCCGGCCCCTGCAAACGGCACCCCCCCCCACACCCCCCCAGACGCCACTTGTCCCATGGGCACAAAGGGCCCTTCCCGTGGCTTTGAAACGGGGCCAGGTGGGAACAAGCGCTGGTGCCACGCCTTGGGAAAGCTGTCGTGGGGAGCTGTGCTGACAGGCCCGTGGGGCAGGGACCACGGCGTGGAGCTGCCACCTCCCTGGGAAACTCCGACCAGCTCTGATCTGGCTGTGGAGTCGGGGAAGGAGGGGGCAGGTGAGCCAGCCCTGGGCTGCCTGTAATCCAGCTGGATCAGGAGGCTTGCAGAGCTCATCGGGGCTGAAGGTGTGTCAGAGGAGGGTTGGGTTGGATAGCAGGAAAAGGTTCTTCCCCCAGAGGGTGGTCAGGCACTGAACAGGCTCCCCAGGGCAGTGGGCACAGCCCTGAGGACAAGTTTGGACAACACTTTTCAGGGACAGAGGTGGCATTGTTGGGGTGCCCTGTGCAGGGTCAGGAGTTGGAGTGGATGATTCTTGGGGGTTTCTCCCAGCTCAGGATAACCTGTGATTTTCTGGTTCTAGGTATTGACAGTCAGAGATGCCACAGCACTGCAGGATCAGCCACCCACCCTTGCTGGAGGGCTGACACACACACACATGGGTGCCTGTGCTGCCTCCTCAACTCTGAATTGAGAGCACCTTGCCCACTCTGTGCCCAGCCTGCCCACAGCACTGCCCACACATCCACATCAGTCCGAGGCCTTTCCAGACCTCACCCAGCGCCAACCCCACCCTGGAGAGTGTGAACTCCAGCCGAGCGTTAGCCCTGGCACGTCTGCCAGTGCAGACTCACCACTCCAGCAGCTCCAGGGCAGAGGGGAAGCCTCAGGGGTGGGAGAGGACTGGAGAGCAGGAGCATGAAAGCCTCCCCATCACTCGTGTGCCAGGTCTGGATCCGAAGGGATGCAGAGAGGTTTGCACTCAGACGGGCTTTTACCAAGTCCAACCCTTTCAATATTTCATGGAAGAACAACTCATTTGACAGCTCTGAGGCACAGCTCAGAGGAGCAGCACACAAATCAATGCCTCTCACTTCTCCCCAGGCTGGCTCCCCTTGGCATCCTGGGCAGCAACAGGAACTGTGCCAGCCGGGATTGCAGCACCAGGACCACGGTGCTTGGACCAGCGTGGCTCCAGAGTGTTCCTGCACAGCCCTGCAAGGAATTACCAAGGAGCTACTCCTCTCAAATACACCCACAAAAGCCATTTTTCTGATCCACCATCTGCCTCTTCACTGCTGGTTTTCTGGACTCTGAGCACTGCAGTCCCAGGATGTTCAGTGTCTGTGTGCCAAGGGGCTGGGTGTGGGTAAAGCCACCGCACTGCTGCACTGTTTCCCTTCACCTGCCTGGATTTGCCCACTCCTGAAGGAATCCTGATGTGGATGAGCTTCAGCAGAGTGTTGCCGAGCTCTGGTTTTGTCCAGAACTTGCTAAAATTGAAGGAGGGCAGAGAACTTCCATCACTGGAAGTGTTCAAGGCCAGCTTGGAGTAACCTGGTCTAGTGGAAGGTGTCCCTGCCCATGGCAGGGGGTGGAATGGGATGAGCTGAAAGGCCCCTTCCAACCCAAACCACTCTGGGATCCTAACAGATCCTGAGACCAATCCTTCCATCCATTCCTGGTGAAGCCAAGCCCCATTACCCACCAGTCTGAAACCCTCTGTATCACCTCAGCCCTGCCCTTGCTCCGTGGACAAGGCACTGCCTCCCTCCTGTCCCACTGCTTCAGGACACATCTTTACACACTCCTGGGAATAGTTTCTCATGCTGGTGTTAAGATAAAACACAGGTAACATTCCTGGAGCCTGCCAGCTCTTGCTGGAGCTTGCTGCTTCCCTGTCAACACAGATTCCATTGGACATCTGTGATTTTCAAGACAAACATTTATCTCTCTCTGGAGTCAAGCCCTGGAAGGGAGATGTGACCACGCTCCAGATGCCCTGCAGCTTGGATGGGACTGGAATGAGGGGAGAGCACAGCCAGGGGTCTCTCTGGTGTCTGCTCTGGGAGCTGATCCCACACTTGTACGGGCTGTCCCAGGACAGGGGCTGCACAGACCTGTCCCACTGGGATGTGGCAACATCCCATGACTTAGACAGGCTATTCCAGGACAGGACCCACACACCCCCAGACATGTCCCACCACGGAAATGGGATGTGGTAACACCTCGTGATTGAGACACAGGTTCAGTGGCCTTGCAGCTGGAGAAGCTCCTCAGCTTCAGGTTCCTCCCGGTGGGAGCGAGGTCCCTGGGATGTTCTTCTTCCAGTTCAGGCACTGCACACCGAGCTGGGAGCACACAGATCCTGCAAGGGATCTCCTGCTTCTCCAGGCTATGCTGAGGAAGATAAGCAGCTCCAGGAAGATGTGTGTGACTCATCTGTGAGCAGCCAGGCCAGGCTGCTGCGTACCTGGGGAACCTGCCCCGGTCTGGCCCAGGAGGAGACGCAAACGGATGAGGTGGAGCTCGTCTGATGAGCCCTGATGAGGCAGATGTGCTGCATGGTGGGAGGAGGCAGGTGAGATGAACGACTACAGTGACTTCAGCGCTTTTCCTGCACCTGGGGCAAGGCAGTGTCTCTGGATGGGCAGGAATCTCCCCACTGTGTCTCCTCAGAAACTGCTCCTATTATCACAGACACCAGAGGGGTGCACAGGAGTAAAATCCCAGGAAGGTTCAGCTCAGAAGTGACCCCTGGGTGTTTCTGGTCCAAGTGCATGGCAGAGTAATTTCAAAATCAGATCACTTTGCTCAGGACTGTGTCCAGCTGGGATCTGAACATGTCCATGACAGTAATCCCATGGGGCCTAGGAGATTTTTAAGTTCCCTTCCAACCCAAACCAGTCTAGGATTCCATGATTCTCTTCTGTTACCTGAGTAGACTGAGTTTCTTGAGCACTTTCATCTGCCCACATATCTACCTGATGACTCTCTCCTCAGTATTTTCCAATTTTTTGTTAACCTTTTCAAACATAAAACTCAAAACTGAGCTCAGTAGCCTGGATATGCCTCTCAGCTCCAGAGACAGCATCCAACTCCTCACTCAGGTTTGATATTCCTGCGTGTCCAAGATCACAGAATATGTTGAGTTGGAAGGGACCCACAAGGATCCTCAGTCCAGCTCCTGGCCCTGCACAGGCCCAGCCCCAAGAGTCCCACCCTGTGCCCCAGAGGATCATCCAAACCCTCCTGCAGCTCTGGCAGCCTTGGGGCTGTGCCCACTGCCCTGGGGAGCCTGTTCAGTGCCAACCACCCTCTGGGGGAAGAACCTTTCCCTGAGATCCACCCTGAGCCTGCCCTGACACAGCTCCAGCCATTCCCTGGGGGCTGTCCCTGGTCCCCCCAGAGCAGAGCTCAGTCCTGCCCCTCCTCTGCCCCTGCCCAGGCAGCTGGAACTGCAGTGAGGTCTCCCCTCAGTCTCCTCTTCTCCAGCTGAACACCCCAAGTGCCCTCAGTGTCCTCACAGGGCTTCAAATCCAGGCCCTTCCCCATCTCCATTTCCCTCCTTTGGACACTCTCCAATGGCTCAATCTCTCCCTTCCACTGTGACCCCCAAACTGCCCCAATGTTGAGGTGAGGCCACCCCAGGGCAGAGCAGAGCGGGACAATCCCCTCCCTGGCCCTGCTGGTGATGCTGGGCCTGATGTCCCAGGACAGGGTTGGCCCTCCTGGCTGCCAGGGCCACTTCCCTGGCTCAGCCCACCCTCAGCCAGCTCTGCAGAGCTGCTGTTCCCTCTCCACTGGCCACTTCCACTGTTGTTTTTCAGCTGTGCCCCCTGAGCCGGAGGGAGGAGGTGGCTGCTGCTTCCTCACTCCTTGCCCCTCCCTGCTGCTCGGGGTCAGACCCAACCCCAGCAGATTGAGGCTGCTGCAGCATTTCCTACCACCCCCTGCCTCCTGCTGGGAGAGGGGTGAGAGATCCTCGAAGCATCCGAAATTAGTGTAATTGGTAAAAGTGCTCTGTAAAGCTCGGGGCAATTCATTATGATAAAACTGACAAAAAGCAGCAGGGGGACATCACACAATGAAGAATTGTTTCGGGGCAATGGGAAAGAAATAGGCCCATTTTTCCTCCTTGTTTTTATGTCTCTGAGTTGTTTTGAGGGTTCTTAGGCAGCTCATGTGTCTCCCACCCCAACCCATCCCCACCACACCACGACTCTGAACAGGACCAGGAGCCTCAGGACATCTGCTCAGGCACCTTCCTCTTTTATTCAGCAAGAGCTTCCATCTAGGAACTGTTCCTTTCCCCCAAACCTGCTTTTTCAATATCCTAAGGAGACCTCCCTTCTATCCCATCTCTAGCTGCCCCATCCCTGGAAGTTGGACTTGGAGCAACCTGGTCTAGTGGAAGGTGTCCCTGCCCATGGCAGGGGTGGAACAAGATGAGCTTTAAGGTCCCTTCCAACCCAAACCAGGCTGGGATTCTGTGATTCTATGACTCAGTCTATTCTGGTTCATCCCATCCCAAGGGACCCACCAGGGCTCCACACATCCTTACTGCTAACAGACTTTGATAGCAGGGGCCAATTTTCTGTGTCTGAGGCCACCACAACTGCCAGGGGCTGTGGCTGCCACCAGTTTTTGGGAGGTCTGGATCCCAGTGAGGTGATGCCTCCAGTTACACCAAGCCCACCTCCAGTTACACGCTGGACGATGTCCATGGCACGCCAGGGTCACTTCCAAGCCTCTGGAAGGTCACACTGTGCAGGCTGGGAAGCTGGACTGCTGGGATAAAGGGAATAAAATGGGAAAAGAGAGTGCCTACAGCCAGGGATGCAGCCAGGGAGCAGCCCAGGGGCTCGGACTGTGCTGGCAGCATCGCCTGCAACGCTCCCCGGGAGTGCCTGGTGGGACTGTGTGGCTCCAGCCTGCTGGGGGGGACACCAGGAGCTTTCCACAGCTTCTCTTTCATCATGTCCATACCCATTTGAAATGCTGCCATGCAATCTGCCCCCCACTTTGCAGCCACCCCCTTCACCTGCCAGTCCCAAGGCTCAGCCGCTCACTCCTTGCCAGAGCGTCAGAGCTGTGCAGATCCCGAGAAAATCAAAGACTCCCCATTCCTCCGCTGGCTTAGCTGGGAGAGTCAGGTTACAGGCAGCAAACCCCTATCTCTGATCACTCTAATACCACTAACCCATGTCATGTCAGACAGAGTCAACATTTGCCCTGGAAAACACTCACCACGGAGAGAGAGCAGAGCCAGCCCGGCCCGTGGCCTCTCCCCGGCAACACTTTGAAATCACCCAGGGGAAAAAGCGAGGTGAACAGCTGGGAGTTTTCCAGCATCTCCTCAGAGCCCTCCTGACAGATCTTGGTCCCTGGAGTGTCAGGTTACCAGACTGGGGGAAACTGCTTTTATTATAGGAGGGTCAGCGGGGAATTGTGGCATTTTCAATTACCCCCGAGCAGCAGCGGCTGCGAGCCGGGGTCAGGATTAACTGCCTGACCCCCGGCTGAAGACAGAGTGCCAGGGAAATGCACCATGATGCTGGGAGGCACCAGCCAGTCCAGAGGCCATGGGATAGGGCCCTGAGTGGGGAGATGTGAGGGGGAAGGTTGTGTCAGAGCATCTGGCAGGGGATGCCTGGGACTGCCCTGCCACCGTGGACTTGGAAAGCCTTGGGGGAAGGGGACAAACTTCCCTCCCAATGCCCCCACCCAGGGACTCAAACTCTCTGGGTGACTCAGGTAGCTCCAACACGTGGGGAACAGGATTCCCTAGGAGTCCATTCCCCAGGAAAGGGTTCCCAGAGCTCCTCCTGCACTTGGAGCTGCAGAGAGGCTGAAGGGTGACACTGTGCAGTGGTGCTGTGATCCCTCACGGAGCAAGGGCCTCCCTGACCTTGAAACCACAGGGCTTGGAGACATCTAGGCTGGGATCCAGGCTCCAGCAGCGCCAGAAAACTGTGTTTGAAGTGGCAGGAGCACACAGGGCCTCTGTGCAAGGCTTCAGGAAGGTGAAGTAGGCACAGGGGGTGTGGGGAGTGACCTCTGTTTCTCCAGCAAGGGCAGAGTGGAAATCCAGGACAATTCACCGCCCACTTTCCCAGACACCTCAATGCCTTGCACCAATATCTCACCCAAGGGACACCTAACCCAAAGCAGCCCAACAGCACCCCAGTCCCAGAGGTCCCCAGCAGGTGACTGTCACTGAGCAATAGTCCCACTCTCCCCAGTCCAGGTCCTACCAAGGCCCCAGTTCTTTGTGCTCCTGCTGAGCTCAGAGTCCAAGCACATCCAGATCCCGAACTGAAAATGATTTCTCTGGTTAAAACCTTTCTCATTTTTTGCTTTTCTCAGTCAAGTTCTCTCCTGCCGTGGGCCCTCCTGGAGAATGGATTAGAATTTGAGGTGCCTTCCTCCAGTGTGAGCACCAAAAGCACCACAGGGAGGAATATCTGGCTGAGGAAGGGAGGAAGGGAAGCTTCTCCTGACCTGCCCTCCATGGGGTCCTGGTGACCCTGCTTTGTGTGTAAGGTTGGGCTGGAGACCACCAGCACTTGTGTGTGTGTGACTCTCTCCTGCTATAAGGGTTCACTATTCCTTGGACTATTACAACATTTCTCCACCCAGTTCCTTGCCCAGTCCCACCCCTGTGATGGCATTTCAGGAGCCACACACTTTTGGAATCAATACTCCCCTGCAGAAGCTGAGGAAAGCAAGGAATGACAGACAGTGCTGGGACTCTGAAACAACATTTGCCCTTAAAGCAGCAAAATCCTCAGGTCTGGGGCATTCCTGGTCTTGCTGGAGCTCTGGAAGGCTGGCACTTTGCAGTGTGTGAGGTTTTTGTTCCCAAGGTTCCTGGCAAGGTGGCCCCATCAGGCTGGTGCCCACCCTGTGTCGAGTGCCTGGAAAACTTCCCAGTGGGCCCAGCCTCCAGCTCCTTGAGTCTGTAACTACAAAACACTGGAAAATCTTAAGAACATGGCAAAGCTGGTCCTGGCTCTGGCCCCACTTGGATCAAGGCAGGCTTTGGTGTAGATTACAGCCTTTAAAACAGTTGTTAATGCCACAAGCCCAGCGACTTGGCCCAGGCAGCCGAAGGTTTTGGCTGTCTCTGAGCTCTTTGTTTAATGGGGTTTGCAGTGCCCATTTGCATGTGCCACTGGGCTGTGGAGGAGGGCAGGGCTTTGTTCCCACACTCAGGAGGTGCTCCAGAGGATGCTGGCACTCCCCACGTGGCTGTTGGAGCGGGTTTGGGGTCACTCGGCTCCAAGGTCATCCCCACCTCCTGCCCTCTCTCCATCTGCTCCAGATCAGGGGCATGATGATCATCAGCACAGGGGTAGCAGGAATACTGGCAGGAGACAGAACCCCATGCCTCCAACTTCCCCCCCTGACTTTCCACAAAATGACACTTTTCCCAGAAAACGCCAATTAATTGCAATGAAAACTGTCCTTAGGAACAGCCTGATTTCAGAATTTGAAATATAGAAAGCTCAGAGTAGAGAAATATTTCTTGAAAGAGTCAGGTCTGTGCAGAGCATTTACAGAATCACAGAATGATCTGGGTTGGAAGGGACCTTAAAGCTCAGCTCATCCCACCCCCTGCCATGGGCAGGGACACCTTCCACCAGCCCAGGTTGCTCCAAGACACATCCAACCTGGCCTTGGACACTTCCAGGGATGGGGCAGCCACAGCTTCTCTGGGTAACCTGTGCTAGGGCCTCTCCATGCTCACAGCCAAGAATTCCTTTCCAATATCCCACCTATCTCCGCCCTCTGGCAGTGGGAAGCCATTCCTCCTTGTCCTGTCCATCCATCCCTTGCCCCCACTCCCTCTCCAGCTCTTCTGGAGCCCCTTTAGACACTGAAAGGGGCTCTCAGGTCTCCCTGGAGCCTTCTCTTCTCCAGTGAACCCCCCCAGCTCTCCCAGCCTGGCTGCAGAGCAGAGGGGCTCCAGCCCTGGGAGCATCATCCCTTGGACCCACTGTGTCTTGCTAATTTTTGACTGAACTTGTCCCCTTTCCCTCTTGCATGATAACCTCCACCAGGCCCCCTGTGTGTGGTGACAACATTTTGAAATTATCAGATTTTTTTCCCTCAGGAAGAGCATTTCCTGCCCAGCCCCACGAATGCAGCTGCCCAAGGTCAGGGATGGATATGGAATGGGCTTGGAGGGACAGGCACAGTGAGCACCTTCCTGCCTGAGCAGTGTCCCTGCATTTTGTGTGTCCCTGCCTCTCCAGTGTGTCCCTGTATTCCATGTGCTGCTGCCTCTGGTACCCCCACCCTCCCCAGGGCTGGCACTCAGAACCTGCACAAGAAGTCACAGCCCCCTTGGGCCGTGTTTCCCAAGAGCAGCAGGAACACAGGAGCAAAAGGTGAGCTCTGGAGCCTCTCCATCAGCTCCCAGCACTGCACAGAACACAGGGATGGTGACACGTTGGGGGAGGGAGGTGCTGGCTCGCCAGAAGGGACTTTCCACCCCATTCATCATGGACAGGCTTTTGTTCTCTGCCCCAAGTCAGCTCCAGATGCACTGGAACAGGTTTGTGAAGCCCCCAAGGCAGGTGTGGGAAAAAAATGATCCTCGGACTCGTGGAGTAAATGATGAAAAGAGAAGCCTGGGAGTCAGCAGGTGGTGGGAGGAGAAGGGCATCTGCCAGGGATGGTGCAGCAGTGCAGCCCAACCCCTGCTCTGCCAACACTCTCCCCAACTGCCCACCACAGGAGCAGGGAGAGGATCCTGAAGAGCCAGCAGCTGGCAAAGCTCCTGCCATCTGCTGCAGATGGTCTCCAGTGGCAGGGGAGAAGGGATTTGGGCATGGCAGGATCTCTCCTGGGCACTCAGCACCGGCTGCTGCAGGCTGGGGGGGGGATGCAGTGAAGGCAACAGGTTGGGACAAGTGAGGGGAGGAGGGCAGCAAATGTCAAGCCACATCATGTTTTGGTGGCAGTGGGAGCTGCAGATGAGGGAAAGAGAAGAGGAAAAGGAGGAAAAAGCCAGGATGGTGATGTGGGTCCGTGGGAAGGGCAGGTCTGGATCTTAACTGGTGATAAGAGAAGCAGCCATGGGGATGTCAAGATTTCAGGAGGTTTGGAGACTGGGAGCAAACTGGCCAAATTGTAACAGAAATACACCCAGTGAAGTGGAGGATCTCAGGATCCTGCAGTGTCCTAGGGGGGCATCTCAGGACCTACAGTACCCCAGCAGTCACACTCCAGCTTGCTCTGCCACAGGGGCAAACCCTGCCCCAGCTCCTCCCCATGTGAGATCGCTCCAAAGCTCAGAAAATTTCTGCTTTTCCAGCTTTTTTTTTTTTTTGTCAGTTTTCTGCAGGAGAAATACCCCACCAGACCTTGAAACATCAAGAAGAGAGGCTACTTCTCATGGACCTCAGCAAGTCCCCCCAGTTCAGCCTGATGCTTCCCCACTCGGGTCACCCTGGTCTCCCATTCAGGCAGTTCCTGGACAGACTTCACAGAATCACTCCCAGCTTTAGCAGTAGTTTTCCAGATCAAATGTTTTCCTGGTGTCCTGACAGAGTCTACTGCATTTCCTTAGAAAATCAGCCATCTCCTTGGGAGAAGAAAAGGCAAGAAGAAGCTCCACGGACTCGAGCACAAGGACCTGATGGGCCGCCTGTCTCTCGATGGTTCATGTCAAGATGAGTTGCTTTCCTGAAAGGTGTTTCAGCTGAGACAGGACTGAATGTGAGGATAATTCCCATCCCTGGAGGTGTTCAAGGCCAGGCTGGATGGGGTTTGGAGCAGCCTGGTCTAGTGGAAGGTGCCCCCTGCCCGTGACACGGGGGTGAAACTGGACGAGCTTTTAAGTCCCTTCCAACCCAAACCATTCTGTGGTTCTCTGGTAAACAGACATTTCAACCCTTCGAGATAACTTCTGCAAACACTTCCCCAGGTCCTTGTTTCCCAGACAAACAATTCCTGACTGTAGCCAGCCCATACAGGGCGTGGCTGAACAGCATGAGGGGGAAAACAGGAGGTGCCACCCTCCTTGTGTCCAGAGGACGCTGCTGGGCACCCCTGGGAAGGAGGGAGCCAGCCAGATCTTCTGATGCACAGTGAAAGTGAGAAGATAAAAGCAAGACTTGCTGTGCCCCAGGCAGTACAACTCTCCCCTCCCTGTCCAGCCAGCAGCATAACTAATGTGACAAGCAAACAGCAACCTTGGAAGGCTGGTGAGAAGTTCTAGGCCTACCCATCTTATACCTTCACCTTGTCTGCTCCCCTGGCCCCTCTGTGCTCCTGCCTGCTGCGTTTGGCAGCAAAGCTCCTGGGCCGTGGCTGCAAGGGAATTGTTTTGGCTGAAGGTGAGGGGAAAAATCCTCCTTCCTGGTGCTTCTGCACTTCCCAGGATCTCTTTTGCTTCGTTGCTCATGGCTGAATTCCTCAAAGTTTGCACCAGGAGCAGGCTGGACTCTGTGCAGTCCCTGGACACCCAGAGGAGAGCGGAGCCTGGGTGAACCAGGGTGACTTTCCTTGCTTCCTGTAGGGTTAGAGAGGCCAGTGTGGGGGGCACTTAGCAGGGAGATGGAGCCCCAGCTGGCTGCTCAGTCCAGAGCCAGGGCTTCCACAGCTTCCCCAGGCTCATCCCTCCCTCTGCTCCCTCTCCTCTCCCCACAACACCCTCCATTCTCCTGTCCCAGCTCTGCCTTTGTGTCTGCAGCTTCTGTTACCAACTGCTAATGATCTACATCAAGGCTGCCAGGCGGTGTGGAGTGTAAGCAGAAGAATTCAGAGCCTCTAATTACAGAGGAATTAGCAAGCAGACAGTTAGTGTTTAGTGCTAATGAATAGATACATTAAGAGAGACATCACACAGGCTGAGAAGTGTGAGGCCTGATAATAAAGGAGTGTCAAACTAGGAAAACACAAGGAGGAGGATCCAGGGGACTGAAAAGGATTCGCCTGCAACTCAGCTCGCTGGTTTGGCTCAGGTGGAAGCATCCATGGTTAATACATGAAGCTTCAGGAACACCCAGAACTGGAAAGTATGAGCATGAAATGATGACTCAATAATGCAGGACCAGGGTGGGCAGGGGCAGAGCCCCTTCCCAGTCCCAGGCTGCATCATACCCACCCCATCTCCATCAGGGAAAGGAAGCTGAACTGGTCACTGTCCCAGATCTATTCCCCTCTCCTCTGTGTTCAGATCTGGCCCTGCTTCAGACCTTCCTTCAGACCTTCAGACCCCAAACCAGGGTTCAACACTCTCAGATCTGCCTTCAGGGCTTCAAACACATCCTCACTCTGAGCTCACAGCAGGTCAGAGGTCACCATGCTGGTTCATCCAGACATTTTTGCAGGTTCCCTCTATCCCCATGCTCTGAAAACGATGCCCAAGTGATGCCCACCTGCCCCACTGCTGCTTTAGCCCACCCAAACACCTCATCCTCTGCAGCCAGCACACACCAGTCTCCAGGCAGTTCAGTGGAAACACAACCACCACTGCCAGCTGCCAAATTCAGTTCTGAAGGTCAGGTGGTGTCCAGGGCAGGTTCAGAGGGACCACAAGAGTCTCTCCTGCTCCCACCCAGGCCTGTGCCTCACTGGCAGGCTTCCACCATCATCTGATTAATCCAAGCCCCAGCTGTTCCACTGCGGGGACAGGAAGGGCAGCTCTGCCTTGGGGCACACTCCAGCTTTTCACCGAAATAAGGGGGGATTTTCACACCCAGGGCTTGGGATTTATCCAGGAATCGCCAGGCACTCTTGGTCACCACCAACAACGTGACATCTCCCCCCACCTCTTCTCCCCTCCCAGCCCTGTTCACCCCAGCACTGACCAGGAGATGCCGCCCCACCCCTTCCCCGCCCTGCTGGGGAGCCAGGGACGCTCACCAGCCTGGTTGGTGGTGATGTTCACAGAGGCGAACTGCGGGGAGAAGGGGCTCTGGTCGGTGACGCCGTTGACGGCCTGGATCTCGAAGGTGTACTGGGTGTGTGCCAGCAGGTCGCTGATGTAGATGCGGGGCTCCGTCAGCCCCAGCTGGCGGGGGGCGAACTGCACGTTGTCCCCGCAGCGCGTGCAGGCCCCCCGGCCCGACCCGCAGCTCTTGCAGATGATGTTGTACACCAGGTCCTCCCGCCCCCCCGAGTCCCGAGGGGGGGTCCACTCCAGCATCAGGGAGGTCTCGTTCACGCTGGAGATGACGGCCTGGGGGGCGGAGGGGATGGCTGTGGAGGGAACAAAGGTGTCAGAGCCGGAGCGGTGCCCCTCGCTGCAGGACCAGATGCACCTCCCGCTCCTGATGCCAAGCAGGCACACACTGAGCCAAGTGCTTCTCCTGGGGTCAGGGATGTGTGGAGCAAAAGCTGGAGAGCCAGCAGCAAGAGTGGGAATAAAACCTGTCCTCTTATCCCAGGTAATTTGACTGTGTGACATCCCAAGGTTCTCCTCCAGTTATGGCCCCAGAGCGAAGTCACCCCACTGCCCAGAGCAGCACAAACCAGCCCAGGCTTCTGTCCCCTCTGGCCCAAAGTAGGACAGACCCACACCTGCAAAGCTCCTCTGGACAGGCCGCTTTGAGCCCCTCAGCCACCCCCCAAGCCCCACTGGGACAGATGCACTTGCCAAGCATCCCTTGATGAGCAGTTCCTTTCCCTCCCCTTCCTAATCCCTCCCAGTTGCCCAGACCCACATACTGGTGCACGGCATGTCCACGGGGTCGGCGTCCGCTCGGTAATATCCGTTCCGGCACACGCAGTTTGTGGCCCCTTCCGAGGTCGTCCGGCTGTTGATGGGACAGTGGACACACCCTTCATCCCCCTGGCTGGCCTTGAACGTCCCTGAGGGGCAGCCTGGAAGGGAACAGAGAGCAGTGGTGAGGAGGGGGCTGCGGGGGGGACACCCAGAGCCCGGCTGGGTGCTGCCAAAAACACCCCTTGGGGTTTTGCAGAGTCCAAACCCAAATCCTGACAATTGGAGGTGGACACAGTGGAGAAGGAGCAGCTGGTTTGAAGGCACCTGCAGAGATGGGTCCCCATGCAGACATCTCTGCCCCAACCACGAGCACGGAACGAGGACTGCAGGAATGCAAAGGGGAGTTTTAGCCCCTGTCACGTAAAAAGACACAAGTGGCTGTTCCAGGTCAGACCACGGTCACCAGAATCCTCTGCCCAGCAGTGACAGTGATTGAAGGGGGGTTATCTTGGATCTCAGGAGAAGGTCCTTCCCCCAGAGGGTGGTTGGGCACTGAACAGCTTCCCCAGGGCAGTGGGAACAGCCCCAAGGCTGAGAGAGCTCAAGGAGCGTTTGGACAACACTCTCAGGGACGGGGTGAGATTGTTGGGGTGTCTGTGCAGGGCTGAGGGTTGGACAGGATGATCCTTGTGGATGATCCCTTCCAGTTCAGGAAATTCCATGATTCTGTGACCACTCAAGGCACAGGACATGAGCCAGGCACACAGGTTGCCATCAGTACCTCCCCACCCTCCAACGATTCGTAGCTGTCTCAGGTGCAGGTTCTTCCCATTTCCCATGTGGGGTGTTCGTTTCTTGCACTCAGTTGTCCAGTCCCTTTTTTCATTCCCTGCAAATGTCCTGCACCCACAGAGCCCCGTGGTGCAGCCACATGCTGCATGAAGAAACTGCTGCCCTCTGCTTTGAAGCCACCAGCTGCCACTCCCGATGCCACCCCCCACTTCCACTGTCAAGGGACCCTCAATCACCATCCACCTTCTCCATGACACCACGGGTCCAAACTTCTGTCACGGCCCCATGCAAGTGGCATAACAACACTCACTATTTTATTCTCTTTTTGCCATAATCAACAACACCCAAATCACTTTTAACCACCAATGTACCTGGAGGGAAATAAGGCCAACTCCCAGTCTATCTCTGTGCAGGTGTGTGTGAATTTGTCTAGTGGAAGGTGACCCTGCCCATGGTAGAAGGTGAAACAAGACGGTCTTTAAGGTCTCTCCCACCCCAAACCATTTTGGGATTCCAGGATTTCACAAGCTGGGGTCGTTTTCTCCAACTTGTTATCACCTCAAGTCTACTGAATCCCAACTGCCTCCTCATTCCCTGGTCACACCATCTCATGAGGCCCTTCTGCAACTCTCTGCACCCAGCCTGACTTCACAACTCTGTGGATGTGGCACTTGGGAACACGGGTCAGTGGTGGCCATGGGCAGTGTTGGGACTCCATGATCTTAGAGCCCCCCACAGATGAAGAAGATGCTCCAACCTGTGTTAAACCCAGCAGGATGGGAGAGTGTAGCAGAGCAGATGGGTGATGAAAGCTGGACCTCTAATACAGCACTGACAGAGCCAGCACACGTGGCTAAAAACAGCACTGCAAGGCTTTCAACGCCACAGAGTCACCTTCCATGCCAGGGACCACCACTGCCCAGGGAAAAGCTTGCCCTGGAGTATTTCCCTGTGCTTCCTCCTGATGGTGACCCTCCCCTGCTGTTAATTCTGGGGCAGCCTGAAGAGCCTGGGGGGTGGCAGGTGCTTTCTGTGCTGAAATGAGTTTAAACAACTTCTCCTTCAGTCGCCTGCCAAGGCTTCCAGGAATGAGGCAGATCAGAAAACAGCCTGGGAAAAACACACACTCGAGGTTGCTGTAAGCAAGAGCCATTGCTGGGAAGCAGCCACTTTTTTCTTTTAGGGGAAAAAAAAAAAAAAAGAAGAAAGAAGAAAAAAAATGAGGGTTTTTTTTTCAGTTTTCATCTCCCTTCCTCCAAAATGCTCCTGAGTTTCAAATGAGAAAAGCTCTGTAGAAAAATTCCATCAGTGCCTCCTGCCTCATACGGTCAAAAGAGCTGTGGAAAAACTGGATTCTCCTCATGGTCCTGGATCTTTCCACCCTGTCCCTACGTGTTTGGCTCCATTTCTGCCTCTGTTCCCTCGGGACCAGCCCATCTCAGAGGGTGTTGAGCTGTCAGGAGAGGTGATGGCTGGGCAGTTCTCCATCAGCCAGGAGAGATGTGATGGTAGCTGAAATGATAACAGGGTCCCTGCACTAATACCAATATTTGAAACACCGTGAGAACAACACACAAAATTGCTCCAGTCTGACATCCAGGGCGAAACACAGGGTCGTTTGATCAAAGATGGTTTAAGACAGGGGCCTCTTTCACCTTCCTGAGGCTTATTCTAAAAATAACAACTTTCCTGTAAGGCTTCTTCTGCATCAAGATGGAGAGACACCCAAAAAATGCCCACGCTGTAGAGACATAGTGACTGACCCTAAGGGATAAAAACATTCCCCACATTTGCCCTGGCACAGGTCTATGGCTGGACAGGGGTAAAAATTGGGGCTGAAGGGTTGTTCTCCAGAAATACCGAGTTTGGGGCACTGAAACTCTTTGCAGGGGCCACCAACACAGAGCCAGAAGTTTTGGCAAGTCCCTCCCTCCCCAGGAGGTCCCACTTGGGATGAAACGATCCTGGAAAAATCAGCACTTCTCAAAAGATGAATGTTCTGAAATCATGTGGAAAGGCAGAAAAAATCACTGAAATTTGATGCAAAGACCTCTTTTAATTTATTTATTTTTCTCAAGTAATGACAACCCCCAGAAGTAAAATAAGCCAGCGTTGTGTTCAAAACTGTTCTGCTCCCTCCGGGTCTTCCCCTGGCTAAGAAGGCAGCTTTGCTTTTGGAATGCACCCAATTTCTTGTTTGCAGAGTAAACAGCAAATCAGGAGTGAAATCTTCACACAGTGGCTGAACCCCCTCCCGCCTGAACAGTGGGAATATTCCCACCTCGTGCTGCAGGAATCATGGAATCACAGACCATCCTGAGCTGGAAGGGACCCACAGGGATCACCCAGTCCAACTCCTGGCCTCGCACAGGACACTCCAACAATCCCACCCTGTGCCTGAGAGGATCACCCAAATACTCCTTGAGCCCTGGCAGCCTTGGGGCCGTGGCCACTGCCCTGGGGAGCCTGATCCAGTGCCAGGGGAGAAACCTTTTCCTGATATCCAGCCTGACACAGACATCAGAACATCCCAGGAGGTGACAGCAGCTTTGGGACGTGATGCTTCCCTTTAGGATTGCAGTGAGGGCAGGGACAGAGCACCCCTAGAAATCCCTGCTTGGAAAGAGGGAATTGAAACAGCAAAAGCACAGAAATTTCTACTTTATCCAAGAATCCTTAGGATCTGGGAGGCAAGGCCACCTCTGCAGCATCTGCTGCTGGAGGCAGAGCTGGCACCAAGCTTCCAGCCCTCCTGTGCCGGGGCAGCTCAGCAGGAAAAGGCATCCCATGGCTCAGCCTGAAGGAAAAGCCTTTGGCCAAACATCGCAGGAGGGGCCACAGAGGGGATCCCTGTTCCCTCCAGTCTCACTGCCTCTCTCTAACCAATGGTTTAATTAATCCAGCCTGAGCTGGGCAGGCTCCAAACAGGCATCCCAAGCTGCCCTGGCCTCCAGAGCCCACCCCAGCCCCCTCCTGCAAACAGCTCTGATCCATCAGCTCCCTCCTGCAATAAAAGCTCCTAAAACGGCACCTTCAGCCGACAGCTCTGAGGGAGGAAGGGTCCTCCTCGCCCCCTCTGCCTGGCTCTGTTTATCCTGGCACAGGGATCCCTCCACTCCAGTGAGGCATTTTAAAGGGCTGATGGAAACCAGGCAGTCCCAGCTCTGTCAGGATCCGCCAGGAGCCTTGAATTCCCAGCCTTATCTCTCCTCTGCCTCCCTCCTCCCTCCGGGCCCAGAGGTAGGGGCAGCAGCACATCCTGCCTCTCCCCCTCCTCCACAGACAGGACACCCGAAAATGGGGAAATCACTGGGTTTTAAGAGTCCATAAGACCCCAGAAAGGCTTTTTTGGGAGGAAAATCTTGTGGTTTTAAGAGTCTGTAGGACACCAGAGTGTCTTTTTTTTGGCCAGTCTTTGGGTTTTAATGGTCCATAGGAATCCTTCTGGGGGATGTCTTTGAGTTTTCAGCATCTGTAGGACACAGAAGAATGTTTACAGGGGGAAAATCTTTGTGTTTTAATAATTTGTAGGACACTGAAGGGTCTTTTTGAAGGGGAAAATCATTGGGTTTTAAGAGTCAGTAAGATCCTGGAGAGACTTTTGGGGGAAATACTTGGATTTTAAGAGTCTGTAGGACACTTAAGCCATTTATGATGTTGCCCTGTGAAGAACTATTACATCCAACCAGCTCTGAACACCCCCCTTTTTTCCTTTCACCAACCACACCCTTTTTTGCAAGAAAAGGTGAGCGTTGCAAAGACACTGTCACTTTTCCTACATTCTGCCCCTTGTGCCTTGATCCTTGCTTTCAGTTCTGCATCCAAATGGTCTCACTTTGTCTCTCCCCTGTGAATTTGTCCTTTCTCTCCTTGTTCCTGTCCCCTGTCCCACACAGGATGGTGTTTATGCCCTTAGGGAAAGGCTGAACTCAGGACAACCCAAAAATGGGGAAATCATTGAGTTTTAAGAGTCCATAAGACCCTGGAAAGGCTTTTTTGGGAGGAAAATCTTGGGAGCAACTCTGCCACCGCCTTTGGATCTGCTCCCACCTCTGCCATGGTCTGTCCAGCCTGGGGAGTGCTGGAGGGAAGAGGACTCCTTGAGGAGGCAGGTGGTGACACCCAAGCCCCTTGGACATTGGAGTTGGCTGTCAGCCTGGAAAGGGCAAGGATCTGGGACCTGCAGGTGCCAGCCCTCTGCACTTGCCCTTCCTGGGGCCACACAGGTCCTCCAGATTCCTTCCTGATGAATTTAATTAGTGGCCTGTGCTGTTACCTCATGCTCGAGATAAGCAATTAATGCCATTGCCAGGTGCTGTCACTGCCAACAGCTCTGACAGCGTTTAGAGAGCAGAGGAGAGAAACACAGGAGGGAAAACAGGGTTAAATGAGATTAACTGGAGGGGAATGTGCTCAGGCACCTCTGTGATGTGGATTACAGAGTTGTCAATAGAGGGAGAAGTCCCAGAGCAAATGTTCCCGTTTAACCCCATCGTTCTCCTCAGGACAGGAATGGAAGCAGACAACACAGGCTGAAAAATCATCCTCCTGGATGCCTTTTGGACACCACAGGACAACCAGCAGTGCTCATCACACCAAAGCCAGGCAGTCACAACCCCCCTGCTTTTCTGAGAGCATCCCAGGACAGCCTGAGGCAGGACCAGCCTCACCCCAACCCTGGCAGCTCTCTCCCAGTGCCACCAGCAGCAGGGCTGAGCCTTGCCTGGGAGAGGCTTCGTGTTGGGGGCTCCCCAGCAAATCCCTCCCCCAGCTTCTCTGGGGTTCACAAGGTCACCTCCCCAGCAGCTCCACTCCCAGGCTGCAGCACCTGGTGAGCCCAGCACACCTGTGGGCACACACACACACACACCTGGGAGCCCCCCTCCTGCTCTGGGGGGCACATCCATCAGCACTGACGGGATTCAGCTGTCAGGGAGAAATGCCAGGAATTTCTTACCTGCCCGGTCAGCTCTTACATCATCGGCCTGGTTCGGCCTCCCCAGCCCCTCTTAAAGAGAAATGGAATTCTCTTAAAGAGAAATAATCCAGCATTTGTGCTGCCAAGGCTGTGTAGTGGACATGCGAGGGGAGAGGACTTCCCTGTTCCTGGGTGGGGTCGGGCTCTGCTCCCACAGAACAGGCAACTGGACAAGAGGAAACAGCCTCAAGTTGTGCCAGAGAAGGTTTAGGTGGGATGTTAGAGAACATTTCTTCACAGAAAGGGTGGTCAGGCACTGGAACAGGCAGTGGTGGAGTCCCCATCCCTTGAAGTGTTCCAAAAACCTGTGGATGTGGCACCTGGGGACGTGGGTTAGCAGTGGGCCTGGCAGTGCTGGAGGGATGGTTGCACTGGGTGATCTTAGAGGGCTCTTCCAACCTAATGATTCCATGATTCTGTGCAGAGGAGACATGGATCTGGATGTTCATCATGCTGCTGTAGACCACAGGTGGCTGCAGCCCAAAAACTCCGCTGCTCCATCCCTGGAAGTGTCCAAGGCAAGGTTGGACAGGGCTTGGAGCAACCTGTGACATGTGGAAGGTGTCCCTGCCCATGGCAGGGGGTGGGATGAGCTGAGCTTTAAGACCCCTTCCAACTCAAACCCTTCTGTGCTTCTGTGATTTTATTCTGATGTTTTAGAGATGCTTTTCAGGCCACCAGCACATCCCTTTTCCCCTCAGTGTAAACACTGCGGACTCACAGAGCGTCTGCTCAAACCCTGAGCCAGCTTTCTCCAAGTGGTCTCCAGAAGAATTTAGGACTTGCACAGTCTGTTACTTTGTTTGGTCTTGTTTAAATGTTTCCCAAAGCTCCTGCCTGGGAGAGCTCTGCCTGGGGAGGGAGGTATTTTAACCATTGCAGGAGCAGCTCCCGAGGTTTTAAGGCAGGGAAAGAAGCAAACCAAGCGAGCAAGTGGTGACATCAAAGTTGCACCGATGGAAAACCCCCTAATCCTATAAACCCTTCCTGCTTTAATTGGTGTTAAAACAAAGATAATCTTATCTCAGCCCTATAAAAGAAGGGATAGGACGTTCTCTCTAAAAGCCTCTCTAAAAGCCCTCGTAAACTTGACAAACATTCCCTGTTTCCAGCCCGAGGAGAACGGCTTTCATCCTAAAGGAAACAGGAGAGTAAAAAGGGAGCTTTCCCTGGACAAGAGCCCTTCAAGTGGAGGGTGTCCCAGCCCTCCTGGTCCTGGTGCAAATCCAGAGTCACCCCCCTGGCACCACGGGACTGCTGGGGACGGGCACAGACCCTCCCAGAAGCAGACACAGACCTGGGGGACCAGAGCAGGCAAGAGCCCTGGGAAGGGGGGGTTGGGGGGGTGGGCATGTTTAATCATGACACTTTAACTCAGCACCCAGTTTGGACACGTTTAAAACCACGCCAGTTGGTTTGGCGCCAGCAGCCGCTTTCCAGATGACAACATTGCTCTGTGTCAGCCCTGGGTGCTGAGCAGGGCTGGCAGAGGGCGATTAGAAATGGGTTTTTACGGTGGTTTAAGCCACTGAGAGGGGGGAGGGAGGGTCGGGGAGCTGCACAGTAACTTTCTCTCCTGACCTGAAATGAGCAGAGAAGCTGTGGGGAGGCAGCAGGGCATGGGGAGGGTGGTCACACACTGTCCACCTCCGCTCCCCAGAATGCCCTGAAGGATGGTGAAAGGCAAAACACGGGCAGAACCAGCCTTCCTCCAAAAAAATCCCTCCAAGTCCCAAACTCGTCCAGTTTGGGGCTCCCCAGTGCAAGGAAGGCACTGGAGAGACTCAGGGAAGGCCACCAGGACTGGAGCACATGGTGGGAGAGGAGAGGGTTAGGTGTGAGCCTGGAGAGGAGAAGGCAAAAGAGAGACCTTGCTGCTGCCCTCAGGGTGGTGGGAAGAAAGGAAAGAAGGACAAGACTCAAGCTGGCACATGGGAAATTCCACCTTGACACAACAAGAACATTTTCCCCACGTGGGAGGTCAAGTATGGGAAGGAGGGATCAGAAGTACAAGGATCTACATCCTCAGAGACAGTCCAAAGCCTCTCCCTGGGAACTGAGATTCTCTCCTGTCCCTCCTGCTGCCTACACCCAACAAAGCTTCCACTTTTCAAGGTGCTTGTAGGAGCAGTCTGGGGGAAAAAAATCAAAATCCACTCTTCCCTTTGCTAAATCGGTCCCAGCTGAAGCGAGTGGCCCTTCCCCAGAGCAGAGCCCCCTCAGTGCTGTCCCCACGCTCGGCTCACGGGTGGCAGTGCCAGCCTGTGGCTCCAGCTCTGCCTCAGAACTCCATCTGGCCCTGCCACCTCGGATTCCCTCACGTCCCAGCAGCCACACTTCTGGTGCTCGGACGTTTTCGAGGCTTCCCTGACAACCTGAGCCGAAGCAGCTCCATCGGGCCGGGTTTGAAGTGCAGGCTTTGTTCCTGCAGGGGAAAAAAGCAGGAATAAACCAAAATCACCCCGTCTGCAGGCACCTGATCTGCCAAAAAGCTGGGGCTCCGTTGAAACAGGTCCGTCCTGAGTGGAATCATTAAGGTTGTAAAAGCCCTGTAAGATCATCAAGTGTAACTGTTAACCCAGCACTGCCAGGGCCACCACTAACCCACGTCTCCAAGTGCCAAATCCACGTGTTTTTGGAACGCTTCCAGGGATGGGGACTCCACCACTGCACTGGGCAGCCTGTTCCAATGCCTGACCATCCCTTCTGGGAAAAATTTTCCACAGTGTTCCACCTAAACCTTCCCTGGCACCACTTGAGACCCTTTCCTCTCGTCCTGCCCCTTGTTCCCTGGGAGCAGAGCCCGACCCCCACCTGGCTCCCCCATCCTGTCAGGGGGTTGGAGAGAGTGAGAAGGTCCCCCATCAGCCTCCTCTTCTCCACAGGCTGAGCATCTCCAGCTCCTTCACCCACCCCTGGTGCTCCAGCCCCTGGGCCAAGGAAGTCCAAGAAGGAAGACACATCCCTGTAATCAACACATGGATTTTTGACAGCAAACAGGGAATATGATGTGGGGCCATAGACCAAAACATGAGAAAACTACTGTAACCTCCAGCTCTTCCCAAACAGCAGGTCCTGGGGATGAGAACCAGCAGCATGGCCATGCCAAGATCAACCCTGTGCCAGGGACATGCATGTAAGGAAAGTTAAAGCAGGGATTTAATATATTATTTTCTAGGAAGCATTTTATAAAGCACAACTGTAAGGACCTCCCCAATACATGGCTGAGCACATGCCCAGAAACAATTCCTACCATCCACATTCCCTCTGCACTCAATGCCTCAAATGCAGCACTGGGGGTTGGGAGGGATCAACATCAGAGGCAAAAGGCTGAGCCCTCGGTCCCCTGGCTCCCATTCCACTGATAACTTTCCCCAAAAGGATGCTCTGATGAGGGAAAACCAGCAGCAAATAATTATCTGTCTGAATCCATCAGGAGCGGGGCTGCATGGTGGGATCTGAGAGCCGAGCGTGCCGGAAAACAGATGGGAAGAGGCAATTTTCAACAGCTCATAATTCCCATAATTCGGGTGGGTTTTGCCCCTCCATCCATCAAAATGCACCTTCCACATTTGGATGCTTTCCTCCAACCAGATTTCCTACTTCTAAAACTCCCAGATTTTCGTACTTGAGGTGGAAAAGCTGTTCTGACAGAAGGTTGGGAGATGCTGGCTGGTGTCAGCTCTGCGAAGGTTCAGCTCAGCTCCTGCCTCTGTGCATTTAAAAGCAGCTCTCAGAAAATCAGGGTCTTTCCAGCTTCCTGGATTTCCAGGACTCTCCCACCACGCTCAAGGGCTGGCTGCCAGCCCTGGGCATGAGCATGGAACAGGTTCCCAGAGATGCCAGGAAAGCCACCAAGGACAGAGAGTACAAATAAACCACTGTGAATAATAACCAAAATAGCCTCAAATAAAGTTGCTGCTGCCCCCAGGAAAAGGCAATTTTTTTTTTTTTTTTTTCAGTGAAAATTAATTTTGGACAAGAAATGACAGTGAAGGAGTAAAAATGCACCTTAAAAAGTCATGAACTGGCAGCAGTGGCTTTAAATTAGTCCAGCATGAAATACAGTAAAAGCAGTGGGAAAAAAACAGGGCCTGTAAGATTAACAGTAACAGGATGGAAATCAAGAACACAAGGAAAATGAAGCCACAGAAAAGAGCTGGGCCTGCCCCCAATATATGGCAAAATCATCTACAGTGACACAGAAAGAAAGGAATATTTACTCACACAGTGCGTGCACAGAGAGGGATTGTTTCATAACCAGCACTTTCCCAAACTTTTCCACTGCTCCTGGAAATAGGAGGAATATCAGCTCTGGGCTCCCAGCATCGGGCAGGATTAGACAACTTGTACCCCAGAGCTGTGATGCAACTGAAATCAATTCCAGACACACTGATCACACCAAGGATGTCCAGGGGTGGGAGGCTCTCAGCTCTCCTGGCCAAGGTGATGGCACCATGGGACATGAAATAAAGTCCCCTGAGGTGTTTCCTTGGTGTTGTCTCACTCTGAAGGGTGGGATCAGGCACTGGGAGTGCTGGGGAGCCTCCCAGCCCCGTTCTGCACAACGTGGGTCTGAGCAGCACGTGCCACACAAAGAAACCAGGATGGAGAACAGGGAGGAGGCTGGAGGAAACAGGTGGAGTGGGATAGCCTGGCATGGAGCTGCAGCAATGGAGCTGTGAGATCCTCGGGTGGAGAAGACCCTCCACTCTGCTCTGAGAACCCTCCCTGTAGTGCTGCATCCAGCTCTGGGGTCCTCAGCACAGGAAGGATGTGGAGCTGCTGGAATGAGAACAGAGGAGGCCATGGAGATGCTCCAAGGGCTGCAGCCCCTCTGCTCTGGATCAGGCTGGGAGAGCTGGGGGGTTCACCTGGAGAAGAGGAGGCTCCTGAGAGCCCCTTCCAGGGCCTAAAGGGACTCCAGGAGAGCTGGAGAAGGACTGGGGACAGAGTAGGGCCCAGAGGGGTCCCAGGAATCGTTCTCCAGGGGACTTCACTGCCTTTCCCCCAGGAAACCCGCAGCTCCCAAAGCCCAGGGCACGGCTGTGGTGCTGACACCAGGATTTCCTCTGTCTGCAGAGGAGAGGGGTGGGGAAGCAGCTGGGTTATTTGGAAGAGGGGTTGTGGTTGGAGAAGGGTTTTCTTCAAAGCACGAGGCTCCTGGAGCAGCTCCAGGCAGGGCTGGGAGCAGGACAGATGGCAGAGGCCCCGCTAATCCAGACGGGCAAGCCAAGCCCAGGACTGTGCAGCTCCCTGGGATGCTGCCAGGCCTGAGCTCCTGCTTTGAAGGCCCCATTGGCTCATACAGATTAACCCAGCCCCTGAGAAGGTCCCGTGGGGAGACACTCCTGTTTGGGAAGATTTGAGCCCTGACTGATGAAGGATGTGGGGCTGGAGCAGGGGAGTGAGACTGGAACCAGGCTGGAGAAAGGGACTCCAGGAGAGCTGGAGAAGGACTGGGGACAGAGTAGGGCCTAGAGGGGTCCCAGGAATCGTTCTCCAGGGGACTTCACTGCCTTTCCCCCAGGAAACCCGCAGCTCCCAAAGCCCAGGGCACGGCTGTGGTGCTGACACCAGGATTTCCTCTGTC
Organism: Myiozetetes cayanensis; assembly: GCF_022539395.1. Classification (NCBI taxonomy): domain Eukaryota; kingdom Metazoa; phylum Chordata; class Aves; order Passeriformes; family Tyrannidae; genus Myiozetetes; species Myiozetetes cayanensis. Next base: position 5,758,999 of record NW_026087499.1, on the reverse strand, counting down.
TGCAGAGGAGAGGGGTGGGGAAGCAGCTGGGTTATTTGGAAGAGGGGTTGTGGTTGGAGAAGGGTTTTCTTCAAAGCACGAGGCTCCTGGAGCAGCTCCAGGCAGGGCTGGGAGCAGGACAGATGGCAGAGGCCCCGCTAATCCAGACGGGCAAGCCAAGCCCAGGACTGTGCAGCTCCCTGGGACGCTGCCAGGCCTGAGCTCCTGCTTTGAAGGCCCCACTGGCTCATACAGATTAACCCAGCCCCTGAGAAGGTCCCGTGGGGAGACACTCCTGTTTGGGAAGATTTGAGCCCTGACTGATGAAGGATGTGGGGCTGGAGCAGGGGAGTGAGACTGGAGCCAGGCTGGAGCAGGGGGTGCATGTCCCAGCCCTCTGCTGATGTAATCCTCACCAGTGGAGTGCAAAACACTGAAATTCCCCAACCTGACACATCCTCACCGTTCATCCCAGCAGGGCACGTGCTGCAGAGCAGGGATGTTAACAAGGAATTGCCTTATTGGTAGGGGAGAACCTCGCTGTTCTCTACAACTGCTTGTAAGGGGGTGGTTGTAAGGTGGGGTTGGGCTCTTCTCCCAGGGAACAAGTGAGGGGACAAAGGGAAACAGCCTCAAGTTGTGCCAGGCAAAGTTTAGACTGGATATTAGGGAAAATTTCTTCATGGGAAGGGTATTGGCACAGGCTGCCCAGAGCAGTGGTGGAGTCACCATCGACGGAAATATTCAGGAAAGGTCTAGATGTGGCACCTGGGGACATGGTTTCGTGGTGGCCCTGTCAGGGATGGGTTAACAGATGGACTTGGTGATCTTAGAGGGTTTTTCCAACCTGCTCCTGCTCCTTTTGGCTCCATCTGCAATGCCACAGAACCTGCTTTCCCACACAAAGGCAATGTCATAGGCAAGGACATGTGAACTGACTGCAGTCAGCTTGAAAGGCAGAGAGCCCTGCTTGGCAGGACAGGACCCTGCTCTGCAATCAGCAGCTCTGCCAGGAATAAACACAAACTCCTCTGGCATCTTTGGGGTGCTCTGCTCTTCCTATCTGGTGACAGGACAAGGAGGAATGGCTTCCCACTGCCAGAGGGCAGATGTGAGGGTGGGCAGGCCCTGGCACAGCTTGCCCAGAGAAGCTGTGGCTGCCCCTGGATCCCTGGAAGTGCCCAAGGCCAGGTTGGATGGGGCTTGGAGCAACCTGGGCTGGTGGAAGGTGTTCCACGGCAGGGGGTGGGAATGAGATGAGCTTTAAGTTTCCTCCAACCCAAACCATTCTGGGATCCTGTGATTGATTCTTCCAGGCAATGAACAGCAAACCCGAGCAGGCACAGAAACTCCAAGGTAACACCAGCTCCTCACACCACAGAACGACCCCAAACCAGCACCCTGAGAGGGCTCAGGGGCATCTCATGATGTCCCTCAGCTCTGTGACCCCCTGTCCTGCCAACACAACAATGTGGGGCCCAGCAGGTTCCCCATCCCTGGGAAAGCACAAGCACCTGAGCAGGGCAGCCCCACTGCCCCCCTGTGCTGGCCACCACTGCCCTCCAGTCCATCCCAGTACAGGCAGTGCCGTGGTACTGGAACCCAGATGCTCCCAGGACTGCCCTCGCTGGTCTAGAGCTGAAAATTAAATTAAAACCGCGACAGGGACAGTTAATTAAAGCAGATTAGTGCGAGACTAATTAGGGACGCTGACACTGCAACCACCGAGCTCTGCGATGTTAATTAGCTGTTCATTAATGTCAGCTCCCTGTTCAGTACAGAAATATGAACCTGCTGATCTCCTGGGCTTCACACACAGCAGAACCCACGGGATTACCTGGTCACCTCCTCTGAGGGGATGTCCAGCCTCCGTCACCGCCCCGAGAGACACTGTCACCTGTGAGACCCTCAGTGCCACCAACAGAGACCCTCACTGTCACCACCACCAGTGAAACCCTCACTGTCATCACCAGCTACAGTGACACTCTTTACCACCACCAACAGAGACCCTCACTGTCACCACCACCAGTGAAACCCTCACTGTCATCACCAGCTACAGTGACACTCTTTACCACCACCAACAAAGACCCTCACTGCCACCACCAGTGAGACCTGGGGGGGGCAGGTAGAGGGTTACACACGGCACAGGTGGAGCTACAGGGAGCACAGAGGTTGTAGGGAGCACACAGGCACTGCAGAGAGCACACACTGCCTGTAGCAACCCCAGACACAGCTGTAGGAACCTGAGACATGGTTGTAGGAACCCCACACCTGGTTGTGGGAACCACAGACACGGTTGTAGGAACTCCAGAAATGGTTGCAGGAACCCCACATCAGGTTGTAGGAACACCACACCTGGTTGTAGAAACCCCACACCTCACTGTAGGAGCCCCACAGCTGGTTGTAGGAAACCCACACTTCATTGTAGGGACACCACAGCCGGTTGTAGGAACCCCATAGCTGGTTGTAGGAGCCCCACAGCTTGTTGCAGGAACCCCACAGGTGGTTGTAGAAACCCCACACTTCATTGTAGGGACACCCACAGCTGGTTGTAGAAACCCCACAGCTGGTTGTAGGAACCCCACAGCTGGTTGTAGGAACCCCACAGGTGGTTGTGGGGAGCCCACCCAGCGACTGCACAGAGCACAGTAGGGTTGTGCAGGGCACACACTGGGGGGCAGGGATAACACAGAGGGGTGCAGGGAGAACAGAGGGGGCTGGGGGAGCTCCACCAGTGGCTCTCAGGCTGGTCCCACTCAGTAGCACAGGCCATTGGTACTGTGCACCCCACTCCACCCTCATCCTGCTGACCCCAGCCCACACACAGTCCTACAGCTACACCCCCACAGGACCTGCCTGCCCCTCACAGCCCCCACAAGGGTCCCAGGGACACAGGAGTCCTCCTGTGTCTGGTGACAGTGACAGTGGTGAGCTGTCACCCAGAGGGAATGCTCCTGCAATCGAGCATCTCCCAGAGATACTCCAGCTGCCAGGCTGAACCAGCCCCAAAACCTTGCACATTCCTCAGGCATGGCCACATTTCCCGCCACACACTCAGAACCAAGCTGCACCTTCACATCCCACCATAGGAAACACACGAGGATGCTCAGACCTTCTCTAACTCAGGTTCTGCAGCACTGCAAAAACCCTTTTGGATGATGCACCAAACCAGCACCATGGATGATGCACCATCAGCACCCTGGTCTAGTGGAAGGTGTTCCTGTCCATGGCAGGGGGTGAAATTAAATGAGATTTAAGGTCCTTTCCCGCCCAAACCATCCTGGGATTTAGCCAGCTCTGGAGCAAAAAGGTGTCTCCTGTGGTTGGTGCAAACTGGTGATGGGGTGGGAGCTAAGTGGGGAACTTCCTAATGGGAAGCAATCAGACTCCAGTGCTCCTCCTCCCCCAGAGCGTATTTTAGAGCTTTCAGAAAGAAACAAAACTTGTTTATCTTAACGCTAATCAATTTATAGCAATCAAAATAAAACCCATTAGGAGCCATTCTCCATTTGAATTTCAAAGAGGCTCCTGACCCCAGGAGGCTCCCAGCTGATTGATTAGAAATTTCTGACACTAATGTGTGTCTTCGAAGGGTCCGGTGTGGCTTTAATTCCTCTCTCCTGAGACACTGATCGTGTGTTAACATCTGTCAGCCCCTTCCTGCACTTAGGGGAGGGGAAAATTCATGAGCACATGGAGTTGCCTGGCACAGCTGGGGAGAAGGCGGCATTTGCTGGCTTAAACAGCTTCCAGGAATCCCAGGGGGCAAATCATTTGCATGATCCTTTTCTCCTTGGGTGAAAAAAAAAGAGCTGGAGTGCACCAAGAAATGAAAAGCAGCGATACAGAGCAGGGGCAGAGGGTGGAAGGTTGGAGCTCAGGGCTGGGATTTGGCTTTTGCATCCCAGCTTTGCCCCTGACTCCTTGTGTCCCTCAAAACCACAGGAACCGCAGGATGGGTTTGGGTTGGAAGAGTCCTTAAAGATCATCGAGTTCCAACCCCCCCTGCCAGCCCCCCTACACCTTCCACTCAGCCCTGACTTCCTCCAGAAAAATCCCAGGTGGCATCTGGCACAAGGGAAACAAAAAATCTCGAACCTGAGACACACTCCCATTGTTCCAAAGCTTGTCTTTTTAACCACATTCCCACTTAGGAAATCGTGACCTTCACTTTTGCTGGGCAGGAATTTGTACCCTTCAAGGTGTTCTGTGACTCAAACTGGACTGGGTTAATCCTGGGCATTCCCTGGGCAAACCTCTGGGCAATCCCAGTCCCCCTCTGCACGAGGGAAACGGGGAAACACAAACAGCAATGAAATATATAGGAAATATATAGGAAAGGTGATTTTTATCTGCAGCTGGAGACAGATGTAGAGAGGAGCCTTCATCCTCCAGAATGGAGCACGCTTGGTCCATCAGTGGTTTGTAACATGGTGACAACCTGGGGACAGGGTTAAAGCACAGAACCCCCAGTCCTGGCACAGGGGACATTTCCTGCCTGGAGGGCATCACCCTGCTGACCACAGCCCCCTTTGCTGGAGCTGGGCACACATGGCTGGGCAAAAAAGAGCATTTTTTTTTGATGGGGAAATTGAAATAATTGACCCAAACAGTGGAGGGATCTGACCAATTACCCCCCCCCCCATCTCTTTGTGTGAAAATTACCCCCCCATCTCTTTGTGTGATGCAGAAAAGCTGAGGGTGCCCAAACATAAAGGCTCAGGGTACATCCCTGGGGGTGATCCACGGGGGGACAGAACAGGAACAGCGTAATCCCCCCCACGCATTTTCCATCTGTACAAAGAAAAGGGGTGCAGAGGCGGTGGGAGGAGAAGGGGTAAAATCTGTCCAAGCAAGGAGGAAGCAGCAGGAGCAGCAGGCAGAGCCTCCCTGCTGCCTCCACCCCCGCTCCCAGTGACATCCATCCCCTCTGCGGGTTCCCAGGCGGGACCAACTGCCTCTCACTTTCAGCAGATTAAAGCAGCTAATCTAGTTAATGAAGGCAAATCAGTCCAGTGGTGCTGCTCTCCCCTGCAGCAGGGTCACTGGAGCAGAGCTCTTCATCCCTGCCTGGAGCTCCTGGGGAGGATGCAGCATCCCAGTGTGCCAGGCTGGGCTGTCCCTGCCCCGATGGGTGGGCAAGGTCAGTGAGTGTGTGAGGATGCCCTGGGACCAACAGGAGCCTTCAGCCTCTGCCACATCCCATCCAGGAGGCAATCAGCCAGGATCACCCTGCTGGCTCTGGGTGCAGGATGATGAACCTGAGGGACGTGGAAAATTGGTCTGGGGGTGGCTGGAGCAAAGCTGCTTGGGAAGGGGAGGGACGCAGCAGCGGGGCAGGGGTGCGGTGGGTCCTGTGGGGTTGTCTGGGGTCAATGCATTACAGACACCCCCCAGGCTGGGGGGAGGTGTCCCTGACTGTGGCAGGGGGTAGAACAAGATGGTCTTTAAGGTCCCTTCCCACCCAAACCAGCCTATGACCCACAGGAACCCGGGAGGGAGGGGAAGGGGGTCTCTCCACTGCTGACACTGGTGGGAGGAACTGCTGCTGCCACAAGGTCACACCCCTTTGGACACCTCCCTCCTTCTCCACCGGTATCTCCAGCTGGGCAGCCCCACGGTCACAGCTCCAGCACCCAATGCCCATGGGATGGGAGGCACGGGAAGGGCTGTTGGCAGTGTCCCCCCCAGCAGGAGCTGCCAGCCTGGACCAGGGTCCAGCTTCAGAGAGGACACTGCCTGTGCTCTCCCAGGCACTGCTGGGCCTTTTCAGCTCCCCTGGGGCTGGGCCCTCCACAGCCTTGCACAGATTTGGGCACTGGGGCCCTGCCCTTCATGCAGGTGCCCTTTGATGACCCTCAGCTAAAGCCCAGCACTCAGCAAGGAGCCAGCTTGTTTTCCATGCTCCAAAACGTGGAGAAGTCCCTCACTGCATGAGCTTGCTCTAGTGGTTCATCACTAAGAAACACATGCCTAATTTTTTTAATTTGTTTAGCTTCAGTTTAACCCTACCAGTTCTTGTTATCCCTCCCTCTGGCAGATCAAAGAGCCCTTTGGAGCCTGGGATTTCCTTTGGTAATCATCTCACCTCCTAATCTTCTTTGTGAGAAGCCATTGAGCTCTTTCAGTCCCTCGTGGAAGGACGTTTTCCACAGCTCTTGGGACCACATTTGTCCTTCCCTGCAGCATCCTCCAGGTTTATTTTTCATATCCCACTTGCAGAGCAGGGAGGGCTGCTCACCTGGTGGCATTTTTCTGACCTCAGGCTACAGGACAGGCAAATTTTGCATTTAACTTCTTCATACGAAGCCTTGCACGACCTCCCAGACCTCCTCACTTGCTGCTTATGGTTTTATCAGCAGAGATTTTCCACTCCCTGCCAGGTGGAGGGCTGGCTCTGGGTGCTCTTGTCCCCTCATGTACCTGAGGAGCATATTTAGAATCACAGAATAGAATCACAGAATTCCTCAGGTTGGAAAAGTCCTCTAAGATCATGGAGTCCAACCTGTAACCCAGCACTGCCGTGTCCACCACTAAACCATGTCTGCAAGTGCCACATCCACACGTCTTCTAAATCCCTCCAGGGATGGAGACTCCACCAGTTCCCTGGGAAGACTGTTCCTGTGTTTGACAACCCTTGCAGGGATGAAATTTTTCCTCATATCCAATCTAAACCTCCCCTGGCACAACTCGAGGCCTTTCCCTCTCGTTCATCACTCATCATTTGAGGAGCAATCCCAAGACCTCAGCCTGGCTTCAGCACTGCCCCAGGGTCTGTCCATCCATCTCCAGAGCAGAGGTGCTGCTCGGATCAAGCTGGATCCATGGTCCTGGCACATACATGAGCATCCTTGGCATCCCAGCAGGGATGGTGGGAAGGGACCTCTGAGGTCTCCAGGCCCCTCTCCAGCTCACAGAAGGGCTAATGCCCTAAATGAGGGCAGCCAAGCCTTGGAAAGCCCTGGGATGGGGATCCTCAACCTCTCTGGGGAACTGTCTCTGCTTTTCCAAAGCCTGTTCTGAGCCTCTCAAGCTGCACTGTGTGGCTGCTGTTCCCTCCTACAGGATCTGGCACCACTGATGGGGGCTTGGCTCCATCCTTTACTGCCCCACACAGAGCTGTGTTGAGACCCCTTCTCGGGTTTTTTTCTTTACCAGGTTCTCTCCACGTGAAATCAGCTCCTGCCAAGCTCCAGCCACATCCCTCCACTGTTCCACACTGCACATGATCCAACCCTGCTCTGCCAGCTGCTCAGGAGTTGGGAAAGAGCCCCCTGGGACACGAGGCACAGAGCTCTGCTGGCCTAAGAGCGCCCGGAGAAACCACACGGAGATCCGGAACAGAGTCCGTAAAACTCCACCCAGCCTGAAAATCCCAGTAACTCAACATATTCCCTGTTGGCATCCGGAGCTCAGACCCACCAAGGGCGAGCACAAGGCACGAGTGACATCCCAAAATTCAGATTCAGCCCAGGTTGAGGCGGATGCTGAGGACACCGAAAGAAGGAGCTGCCCTGAGCACCCACCTGCAGGCTGGGTGACAAGTGACACGGCTCAGCCTCCTGATGTCCCCAGATCAGCAGGGTTTGCCGGGGCTGAACTCACTGGCACAGAGTGACAGGAAGATCTCCAGGTGCCGAGAGAGTGGGCAAGAACGTGGCAAATGAAATTCAGCGGTGACAAAAGGAAACTAATGCACTTGGGGGAGAAGAGCCCTAATTATACAAACACAATGATGGCACTAAATTAGCTATTAACATGCAGGGAGGGGATCTCGGCAGCACTAGAGATAATGCTCTGAAAACATCAGTTCAAAGCTCATCCATCATCAAAAAAAAAAATGAGGAAATGTAAGGAATTATGAAGAAAGGAGCCCTGTGAAAAGCAGGAATGTCATTAAGCCATCCATGGAGCCACGGCTCGAGCTGTGCTGGCAGTGGTGGTCAACCCCAGACAAGGGCATGAGGGAACTGATAAAAATGATTGGGGACACAGAGCAGCTTCCATATGGAGAGCCAATCAACTCAGAGCTTCCATGTGAAAAGAGGACACTCAGGGAGGGATATAAAACCATCAGGAATATGGGAGACGTGAATGGGAATAGATTGCCTGAAATTTCTTACAGTGTGCAAGGACATATTTTTTAAAGTGGTGCATAATTAAATTGCAAAACTTGCTGCCAGCAGGCACTGGAAACAGGAACAGCATGGCAGGAGACAGAAGGAAACACTGCTCTATCCACCACTTTCTTCTCTACTCTCTGGCCAGTGCAGAGCTCTGCAGACCAACAAACACCAGGGCGTTTCTGAGGAGGTCGTGTTTTTCCTTCACATGCACCATCTTGCCCAGCACACGGGAATCTCCCTCTTGGACACCTCCTGGATGTGTTCCTGGGTCTCCACAGGACCTGCAGCTACCAGGAGCTTCAGCTGATGGTTTCCAGGGGGCAGGAGGGGGATGTCCATACTCCAGCCCCCCCTTCCTCCTGGTGAGCCAGGTCAACAGTGCCAACACCTGGAACTGAAGCTGGAGGGGCTGCCAAACACAGGTACCAACAAAGCTAAGGACAGTCACTGTGTTCCTGTGAGAGCAGGAGGACCCACAGGACTGTGATGTCACACTCTGGACCATGGACTGTTTGCCTGGAATCCCAGAATTCCACGATGTCACACTCTGGACCACGGACTGTGTCTTGAGACTCCCAGCATCCCGTGATTTGTCCTTGGGCTGTGTCCCTGTCCCCTCAGCATCCCACAGAGGTGACTGCAGCAGGAGCAGGGGCTCTGGAGCCCTGGTCTTTGCCCTTGCCATGAGTGTCTGACCCTGCCCACCCACAGCACGGTGCCTGCACATGCATTAAACCTGTGCTAGGAGGCCGCTCAGCTCCTCTGATGTCCTCCGAGAGCCCTCTGCGGAACAAGAAACCCTCCCAAAACAGATCAAAGATGTCCACAGAGAGGCTGCTTAAGGGGGAAAGAGCTTCTGGGCTTCCCATTCGAGGGGTATGTTTCCCTTCACGCTCAGCCCAGTGATTAATGCTCGCCGGGGAATCGGAGCTGCAAAATGAATTTGAGAAGACAGAGCAGTGTCAGGCTGTTAGAGGCTCAAAAAGGAGCTCGGCGGCTCCCCCGAGCCCCCGAGGCTGAGCACTTACCATTCAGATTTAACAACCAAACGCTTCCAAGGCAGGCAGGGGCCTCCCCGCTCACCTCTCCCTCCCCGAGGACACCATTAGCACCTGAGAGAGGGAGAAGCCACGGCCTTGGCGCTGCGTTCGGGGTTTGGATCCGCACGAGATCCCCGGGCTCCGGGACGGCTTCGCGCGCCGGGGCTCGTATTTTTGGAAACAGCATCCCAGAGGATGCTGCTTGTTCTGCTGCCAGCCCTGACTGTTTTGGAAAGTTTGGTTAAGCTCCGTTTGGCTGCCTCGGAGTTATTCAAGCGCGGGAAGGGGGGGGTGATTGGTTACAGGAGGTTTCAGGGCTGTTCTCGGAGAGCGGTTTGGGTGAGGAAGCCCCGATTTGGGCTGCCCGGTGAGGAAATGAAGCCTCTCCCACGGGCATGCGGAGTCATGGCTCGGTCAGCAGAGGGTTATTGGAAAAGGACATATTCAGAGCTCCTGGGTCTGCTCAGTCCTGGGGCAAGAGGCACCTTCCCTGCAGCCCGAACGCCTCCACAACCCCACTGATCCCCTTCCCCCCTCCCGGCACTTCTCTCCACGCCTCCAGCAAAAGCCGCTCTTCTCCCTTCACCAGGCAGAAGGTTTGGCAGGAAAAGCTGGACAGGAGCAGGCAAGGGCTGCTCCAGTCTGCACCTCGAGCCACCCCGGGAGCCCGGGACGCCCCCTCCTCTTCCTCAGCTGCTCGCCAGCCTCACGCTGATCATAAAGAAACCTCTGTGCGTCTCCAGGGAAGCGGGACTCGGAGAGGGGCACAAAGCCTCCCGCAGCTGTGTGTTTGCAAACAACCCAGCTGAGCTGTGAAGAGGGGCTGAAAGCAGTAATTGTCTTTAATTAAAGGAGGTTGGAGGCATCTCAAGCTTTGACAAAAGACATTTCCAGCCTGCCAGCGGCTCCTCCGGCACTCAGAGCCGCCACAGCCGCCACTCGGCCCGGCCCGGGGGGTTCAAAGGCGGTGGGTGACAGCGGGACGTGGGGACACTGGCCCCAGGTGGCAGTGGGGACGTGGGGATATCAGCCCAGGATGCAGGCACAGCGGTGCCAGGGCAGTGCCACACACCCGCAGGGCACTCCCAGAAGGATGCAGGCAGTCAGCTCACAGCAGGATGAAATGCCTGGGACTCCTGCGGACCTCGTTGTGCCAGATGTGGGCCAGATGTGCCTGTTGTGTTGGGACCCAGCAGCTGCCTGAGGTGTCCCACCCTCCTGCTGGACCTCTTGTGTACAAGGTGTCACCTCAGCCCTGCTGGTGTCTCACCCTTGTCCCGACCTGCCCTCATCCCCCCCGCCCGTGGAGCTCACAAAGGGGATGCTCAGAGCCAGAGGCCACGGACCCAACGCCAAGAGCGCTGCTGCTGCAGTTCCTCCGGGGCTAATTAATTAATCCTGCTTGTTAGTGAGCTACCTGGGCTGGTGTGGAGTTCTGTCGAGGTGCTGCACCCCTGGAAGCTCGTGTTGGGCTCTGCAGCCCTGCCTGCAGCAGGAGCTCACACTGCAGGACACCCACACACGTGAATCCTGTTCCCCCAAAGCCCTCCCCAGGGCTCCCTCCCAGCCACACTCTGAGCTTCAGGGAGGTGACAGTGTCTCCCTGCCAAAGCTCCTTCCCTCCTCTCCTCCATCCTTCAGGGCCGAGGCTCCTCAGGGAGGACCTATTGCCCACCAGACACTGCTTCTTTCCTCCCTCCCTCCTTCCCTCCCTCCCTTTTGCTTTTGGCCTTCCAGCACATCAGCATGCAGGGAACAATGCTCTGGTTTCCATGGAAACCCCATCGCGGGGGGCACCCCCGGCCTGTGCACCAGGCACAGCAGTGGTGGTCCCGTGGTGGTCCCACCTGCCTTGCTGCCCCCACCCCTGGCTTGGCAACCCCCCTGCTGGGCTCCCCCAAAGCCTTTCTGAGCCCTGGGGCTGCAACCCAGGGGTGGAGGGAGGAATTCTGCTGCTGGAGAAACACGTCACATTCCCTCTCCACCTGTTTGCCCAGAGAAGCTGTGGCTGCCCCTGGATCCCTGGAAGTGTCCAAGGCCAGGTTGGACGGGGCTTGGAGCCACCTGGGATTGTGGAAGGTGTCCCTGCCCGTGGCATTGGATGAGCTTTAAGGTCCCTTGAACCCAAAGCAGTCTGGGATTCTTTAGGCAGGACTAAGCTGCAAACCAGCACCTGGGTCCAGTCTGAACCCTCAGCTCAGCTTTGCACATTGTGCTCCATCTGGTTTCCCACGTGTGCCCCCTCATCCCTCACTCTCACCCACTCCATATCTGCCTTGCAGCTGGAAGTGACGGAAAACCAGCCCCTGAACAAGGGTAAATCCCCACTGTGGCCCCTGCAAAGGTGCAGAGAACCAAACACACCCAAAATCACGTCCTAGGAGACCCACTATGCATGTTGGGCAGGTCCCCATGTGCCTATTTTTGCCTGGGAAATCCTGGAAAGAGCAGCCGTGCTCTAATTCAAGAGAAACAAAAACAAACTGGGATCACTTCCATCTGTGCCAGACAGAAAAAACTTTCCAGAAGAAAAAAAAATAAAAACCAACACACCACCAAAAAAACAGACCAGTTCTAATTATAGGGTATCCTGAAGATACACACGCTCAGATTTGTCACCCTATTTGCAAATTAGTCGTACCCTGGTGACAATGAGAGCGAGCACTGGGCGTGCTGGAGTTCCTCTCCTGGCTTCATAATCCCCTCTGGAAAGCAAGAACACCGCTGTAAGCAGTCACTGAGGGTGAGCCAGTGCATCCTGCCTTTCCCTTTTATGGAATCACTAAGGCTGGAAAAGCCCTGTCAGATCATCAAGTCCAATCATTAACCCAGCACTGCTGGGTGCACCAGTAACCCATGTCCCCAGGGGCCACTTCTAGACCTTTTTTGAACACTTCCAGGGATGGGGACTCCACCACTGCCTGTTCCAATGCCTGACCAACCTAAACCTCCCCTGGCACAACCTGAGGTTGTTTCCTCTTGTCCTGGAGGCAGAGCATGACCCCCACCTGGCTCCACCCTCCTGTCAGGGAGTTGGAGAGAGTGAGAAGGTCCCCCCCCCGAGCCTCCTTTTCTCCAGGCTGAGCCCCCCCAGCTCCTTCAGTTGTTCCTTGTGCTCCAGACCCTTCCCCAGCTCCATTCCTGTCTCTGGACCTGGTCCTAACACTGGGATTTTCCTGGCTGGAAAAACCAAGCTGGAGAAAACCTGGAGAACGTTTTTCCTACAACATCTTCCCAGTCTCTTATTCTTCAGTCAGTGTCATAGGTTGACTCCCAGGGTGGAAACTGAGAGTAAAACACCCCCATTTCTGCTTGGATCGATGTGGGAGCCGGTGCAGGTGATGGTACCTGGGAAGGTGATGGGATGACAGCACAGGCAGCGCTCTCCATCCCCCCTGGGACTACAAACAGCACCGAGATGGCAAATAAAGGCAGCTTTAAACCCATCACTGGGGTGCACTGTGGGGAAGCGTGAATGAGAAGCTTCTCTGGGTGTGAGTCATTCCCCAAATGTTTCTCCTAATCCTGTTTTCCCTGCTTTTCCTCGCTGTGTTTTATTAAGGAGGCTGCGTGGAATCACGGAGAACACGGGTGCTCCGAAAGGCTCGGAATTAATTTTGCTCGCTGTGCTGCAAGGGAAGGCCTGCAGCAGGAGTATTCCCACTGGGATAAACCCTCCTAAGCTTCCTGCCTCCAGCAGCAGGAATGCTCTGGATGATGGCTGGCATGAGGGAGCAGCTCCAGCATCCTCTGCCTGGGCAGCCTGAGGAATCGCCACCTCCTCCTCCTCCTCCTCCTTCCTCATCACAGATCCCTGAGAGCCAAAGATGGCTCTGTAGGATCCCAAACCATCCAGGTGGGGATGGACAGGGAAAGTTATCTGCCAGGATAATGCTCTGGGATCATGCTGACAGGAACATGGATGGACACTGAAGAATTGTCACCAGTAACTGGAGGGCTAAAGAAAAAGGGAAGGGAGGGAAAGGGGCAGACATCACTGAAATGGCTCAAGAGAGCAGCACCTCAGAAACTTCCAGGTAGGACTCTGATGCCCAGCTATGTCCTGTATCCCACCTGTCCCCTGTGGGCACATCAGGCCACTGCAGGGGGGACCAGCCCACATCCCAGAGGATGCAGACACCCTGCCCAGGAACAGCTCTCCTGAAGGGCAGGGAAAAGGTGGAAGGGTGTGATGGGAATTGATGGGAACCACCCACTGCTGCCCAAGAGCAAACATGTCCCTGGTCCTGTGCAGACCCTTCCCATGTTCCCAAAGAAGGCCCCCAGAGAGCTCTTCCCAAAGAAGGCCCCAGGAGAACCTGGGCCATAAAAAGGCAGATCTGGGGCATTTAATGGACTGTGCTGTTCATGTTTGACAAACATTATCTGTTCCTGCAGCCGCTTCAGAAGTCACTACGGTCTTTTCCAAAGCCATCCAGGCTGGAAAATGCCATTTGGAGCCAAGCATGCCTGTTACTCTGCTTCGGGGGCTCTGCTTCAGGCTGCACTATCTGACTACCTGAGGGTTTGGGCATTTTGATAGTTTGAAATGATAAAGCCTTTCTCTCGTGGCCTTTGATTGTTCACTCTGCTCCTGTTCCTGTCACAGCTCCAGATGGAACCAACCCTCCCCACTCAGGAGATTGTAGGAATCTGCAATCCTCCCCACCCTCTCACCTGGTTCTGCTCCTCATTCTTCACCCAGGTCCTTCCTCACGCTGCTTGAGCTCCAGCACTCACCCACGCCAGGACTGGGTGTCACAGATCACTGTGTCACCAAACTGAAGGCCTCCTTCAAATGTGACAATATTGTGTATTTTGCTGGGCCAAACCTAATTTAACCTCGTTTGATGTTCGGTCTGTGTAAACAGAGCCATTGTGTGAGCTATGAACACTTTGATTCTACTTCCTAACCTTTATGGGGACTTTTCTGTACACTTCCCAGTGATATATTATGTTTCTAAGGCATATGGGGAACAATAACGAGTTTCCCTGGAGCTAATTAAGCTAATTATGGCTTCTAGATTAAATTTTCTGTAAGATTTTTACCTTGTGTGGCTAAAATAAAAGAACTGTGCTCTTACCAAGCACATCTGACTCATCTGACATCAGAAAAACCTTAAATCTGTGCAGAGAACATCTCAGGGTATTTCCCAAAATTAAATGTTCAAAACAGTCTCTTGGCTCTGGCCCAACTTGGTCAAAAATCTCAAACGAAAAAGAAAAAACCCCTCAAAAGCACCTTTTTCTCTCATTTTTTTTTCAAGCTACATAGGACAAAGAATATTCTCCTCATAAAAATTCAGTACTGTGAGGAATTCAAGGAAAAATCCTCCTTCCTCCCCCACCCCCCCCAAGATCTCTGAGCTCTTCGAATCAAAGGAAAAAAACTAACGGCAAAAAACACATTCCCTTCATTTTATGGCAATAATGAGTTAAAATCCTGGAATCCTGGGCCTGAATCCCAGCCATTCATTCCAGTTCCTATTAATGTTTACCACTTTTCTCAGAAAAAAAAAAAAAAAAAAGGGGAGGGGGGGAAAGGGAGGCCAAGGAAGGAGAGAGAGGAATAAATGGAATAAATGCCTCTCTCCCGCTGGCGTCGGCACGGGATGCTGCCAGAGCCCCCATTCCCTGCTCACATGGGTGTAGCAGGATCAGGAATGTGGTATTTGATCCAAAATGCTGTTTCATCTGTAAAAAAATAAATCAGGGGGAGATTTTTCCTCTGGGTACACGCGTCAGCTCCGTGAAAGCACCCATGTCACAGCACCCCAGGGGGGGACACACCACCCTCCAGGGCTGCTCTCAACAGCTCCTCCCAAATTCTCCCTGATCCCAGCACAGTGGGAGTAAGGATGGGGGGAGCAGGCAATCCCAGAGTGGGAAGGGGGGGGCAGAGACCATCCCTGCAGCTCTGCAGGGGAAGACCATGTGATCTTTAAGGTGCCTTCCAACCCAAAGCGTTCTGAGATTTGAGCACAGAGATGAAGGGGCCGGTGCAAAGAGACTGGGAAGCAGCAGCTGAGGCAGACACAGTGGCAATGCAAAAACCCACCATGTTTCTCTGAGAAATCCTGGGAATGGCCATCAGTTCCATCAGGAAACTACTACTAGGGTTTTGCTGGACCTGAGATCTCCATCCCTTCCTCCAGCCCAAGGTACTCACGACCTGCCCCCACTGATAAATGAGAATATGCTGCTCCTCTTCAGCTTCCACGGGCTGCTCTAAGGCCACCCCCTGCATCCTGCTGGGTCTTTAATACACCATCACAGCAGAGCTGGAAGTGCTCTGCAACACTCCTGCTGCTTAAAATCCACTCTCACGTCCTGGAAAACCTCATCTCCTCCCTTTCTCTGTAGAGAAAATACTTCATAGAAGGTCTCAGCCCATTCCTTGTCTTGAAAGCAAAATCAGGAAGGGATTCTCATTTCTGTTGTTTCCCAAGAAGATTTAGTCCCTCTGAAGCTGCATCTCCTGCTCCAAGGTAAGTGGTCCATCTCCCTCCTCCAGCAACACATCTTGCCCCATCCCTGTGAGGTCAGCATCTCTTAGGGCTTCACACCAACAGCAAATCAATCCCTCAACCCCCCATCTGACACCCCCTTGCTCCACCAGGCTCCCCCTTGGTCCCACTCCAACCTCCCAGAGCCCAAACTCCAACGGGAACGTGCAGAGGACAGGCTGGCATCTCCTCCCACCCCAGGGAGCCACCAAGCAGGCGTGGAGCAGCTCCCAGAGCAGCTGCAGTCCCCACCACAGCCCTAATTGGATTCACAACATGGAGAGGTCAGCGAGAAGAATCAAAGCCGTGGAAAGAAAGGCGCTGTATTCTTGCTTCCCAGACGGAGAGGGAGGAGAGGGAGAAGCCCCAAAAGCAGCATCCAACAATGCCACGGAGCCCCGGCCGGCTGGGAGCATTCAAATTGTCAACAAGCCTGTAGAAAAGGCAGACAAATTCCTGTTTTGTACTTGGGAAGCAGCCAGGTGATGTAATCATCTTCGAGGATGATGGTGGAATACTTTCCATTCCAGCAGTAACTCAAGATGTTAAATAGCAGCTCCTAAAGTCAAACATGGCTAAATCAGTCTGTCAGGGCAGCCCCTTCCTAAGGGGGTGTAAAAAGGGGGCTGATGGGCCGGGGGACACTTAATATTTGTTTTCCACACACCGTGTGAGGCAACAGGTTCTGGAGATTTAGGAAAAAGCTGTTTGCTAAACGAGGCAGTTGTGGCTATTTTAGGATTGCAACGTCAGTACCAGTCAAATAAGGCTGTGCCAGACCCAGGACTGGATCAGGGAAGGATTAAAGGAAGGTAGGGATAGCAGTGCCAATCTCCTTACTTTTAGGGAAAACAGATTAAGGCAAATTAGCCTGGTAGGGCTTTTTGATGCAATTACAAGATCGGCTGGGGGTGGGGGGAGGGTAACGCTGTTAATGCCACACACCCAAACCTCTGCAGAGCATTTCCCTTGCTAACATGCATGATATTTTGATTCCAACATCAGTGGGTCCACCGACACCGTGGGACATCCTTGATGCATTAAAACTTGGCTGACACTGCAGGGCCTGAGATCTGAGCAGGGAACGTGCAGCGAGCGGGTCTGTTTCCACTAGAGCCAACAAATTCGGTCTGTGCCTCTGGGCTGTTTAACATTTTTATCAATGACCCAGGAGAGAGCCCAAAACATTCCCAATAACGTTAGCTGATGACATGGAAGTTGTAGTGTGGTAAATGCTGAGGATGATGGGTTCTTGATACAGCGACCCCCGACACCTCGGGGAGCTGGGTGCATTTCGGTACAAACACACGTCAAATCACACCTCCAGGGACAAGGATGCCACAGTCCCAGTCTTCCCAGTCCCACAAGGAAGGACAAGGATCCTTCCAAAGCACCCAGAGAAATGCCACTGCCAAAATGGTGAAGGAAAGTGGGGGGGTAGGAAGAGGGAATCTCAGCATCCCCTCTGGCACGCAGCTGATCACCACGAGCATCCTGTGCGTGGGGAGCTGGAGCTGCCAAGGGAAAGGCTAAAGCAGTGCCAAGGGCTGGGAAGAGCCAAAAAAGCTGGCTGAAAACCTTACCAGAGGAGTGGAGGCCAAGGATTACCCATGAACAGAGGCACAGAGAGCACAGAGGTGTGGCGATGGACAAAGCTCCCAGCGCTAGGCGCAGCAGGAGCGACCCGCTGGAAGCGTTTAATGGGCAGTTCTCCATCTCTGGAAACATTTCCAGCACTATTGGCTGCATCTGCTCCAGTTCAACCAGAAATGCTTCCTGGAAGAGCTTGATTATCCCTAGAGCCTTACAATTTATTGGCTGGGTCCAGCATTATCAGTGGGGGCCCAGACCCGAAACAGGCAGAGAGCCATAAATAGCCTCTCATCATCAAAACATCACGTCCCGCTCGGACAAGCCCTTCTCCGGCACTTTGGGAAGCTGTACGACGCTCCAAGCCCTTAGCACATACTTTGGCCTCCTCTGAATCCCAAGCACAGCTTGTCTGGGAAAGACCCTCACTGCTTCCCACCCCTCTGGGAAGGAGGGACGGCTCTGGGTCCTCGTGTACATGCACAGCACGATCTGCACATGCATCCTCCACACGTGGTAGGATGGGGGCAAATCTGCTGCCCTGGACACCAAAATAACATAAAGCACAGGCAGGGAAGGAGGCCCATCTCCACCTTGGGCTGGAGGATCACAGAATCCCTGAATGGTCTGGACTGGGAGGGACCTTGAAGCTCATCTTGTTCCAACATCCCTGCCATGGGCAGGGACACCTTCCACTAGACCACACAGCTCCATCCAACCTGGCCCTGAGCAATTCCAGATGGGGCAGCCACGGCTTCCCTGGGTAACCTGTGCCAGGGCCTCCCCACCCTCACAGGGAAGGATTTCTCCCCAATATCCCATCTATCTCTGCCCTCTGGCACTGGGAAGCCATTCCCTGTTGTCCTGTCCCTCCAAAGTCCCTCTCCAGCTCTCCTGGAGTCCCTTTAGGCCCTGGAAGGTGCTCTAAGGTCTCCCTGGAGCCTTCTCTTCTCTAGGTAAATACCCCCAGCTCTCCCAGCCTGACTCCAGAGCAGAGGGGCTGCAGCCCTTGGAGCATCTCCATGGCCTCCTCTGGGCTCATTCCAACAGGTCCATGTCCTTCTGGTGTTGGGGACCCCCAGAGCTGGAGGCAGCACTGGAGGAGGGAGGTCTCACAAGACTGAAGTAGAGAGGCAAAGAGCAGAGCAGAGGGGCAAGGAGAAAACAGCTGGTAGCCTGAATCTCAGGTTTCTCCTCTTCCCATCAGGTCACCAGCTCCCCTCCTCCACAGAAATGCTTGTGACCCCAAGGGGTGACACCACACGTCTCTCATAGCCAGAGAGTGTCACCAGCAGCTTCTGCAGGTCAAAACCATCCCTTGTCACCCCAGCAAGGCCAGGGGTGTCACCCCATCCTCGGCGCTGTATGGGGCGCAACAAAGAGAGAATTCCGGTATGGGAGATGCCCTCCTGTGATGGAGAGGGGCTGGAGAAGGATGAAGGGCTGAACTGCTGGGACCAGCAGTGATCCCTGAGCAGGCAGAGCCCGTGCAGGCACCGTCCAGCCAGGCCAGAGAGAGCAGCAGCACAATGGCTCTGCCTCCGCCGTGGCTGAGCGGAGCCAATGGCTACGAGAGGCACGGGGAGAAATCACTTAATATGCTGCATGGGAGGGACGGGGAGGGGGGGAGAGGGGGGAGGCGCAGACAAAGAACAGGGAGATGGAGAGAAAAGACGCAGGCAGGGAGCAGGAGGTGAAGTGGGGAGGACAGGGCTTGGGGGAGGCACAGCCCAGGAGCCGGGAAGCGAGCGGGGAAGCGGAGGGGAACGGGCAGCCAGCCCCTCGCACGGCCCTGCGGGACAGGCGAGCGAGGCCCCGGCAAAATGAAAATCTCTTAACCACACAGAATTGTTAACTGCCCCCAAATCCTTTTGTGCTGGGGCTGCGAGCTTAGAAGAGCTTAAGCTGTTAGATGCATGAACTTCCTCCATAAATATCCCCGAAGCGCAGCGCTGCGAGCAGGCTGGCGCTGTCAGCCGGCTGAGAAACCCAGTGGGGAAAAGGAGCAGCTCCTTCCAGCTGCTGGCCATTCCTTGGGATGCCCCTTCTCCACCTGGACCCCTTGGAGGGGCAGGACCGTGTCCCCCCCCACTCCCTGCTACGTCCTGTTGGGGCACCCGAGCCGTGTGAGAACACTTCACCCCAAAAGCCGGCTTGGATTTGCTTTTGTTTTGCTTCTGGAAAGGGGCCCAGATTCCCTCCCACCCCTGGAAACACGAGCAAACCTGCCAGCCACATGTAGGAGTGAGTTCCCCGAGCCAGGCGGCTCCGACGCTGCCTCCGCAGGGAGCAGGGCCAGGGCCAGGGCGGGAGGTGGGCAGGATGCAGGGCTGCATCCCACAGGTCCTTCCTGAGCCCAGCTGGGGCCACCAGCCCCTTCCCCAGACCTTTGTGGGGCTCTCTGGGAGGGCTGGGAGTGGATGGGGATGTCCTGACTGTCCTGCCAACTCCGTGGCTGTCCCAGTCCCCAGTTCGCTTCTGGGGGATACTGGGGGGAAATGGAGGGGGTGTCCCAGTCTGGTACAATCCTGGGGTGCCATCCAGCCCTGACCCAGCCCCACATGGGAAGGGGAAGGAAAAGAAAGGGAAAGATGGAAAGAGGAAGGGGAAGAGGAAAGGCAAGAGAAAGGGGAAAGGGAAGAGAAAGGGGAAAGGGGAGGGGAAAGGGAAAAGGAAGGGGAAAGGGAAGAAGAAAAGGAAGGGGAACGGGGATGGGAAAGGGAAGGGGAAAGGGATAGGAAAGGGGAAAGGAAAGGGGAAGGGGAAGGCAGCCCCAGAGCCAGCTGCCCCATGGAGACATCGGGCTGTGGCCACTGAGTGATTAATGAGGGTGGGGAGAGCGGGACCGGGCGAGCGCCAGCACCGGCTGGAGAAACAGCTGCCGAGGTACCGGACCTCCCAAAATCCTGCTGCTGCTGCTGCACACACAAAGAGGGCCCAGCCCCCCCACTCCTGCTTGCTCCCTCCACCTTGGCCCCTGCTCCTGCCTCCCCTCCAGCCCTATGGGCTCTGCATGAGGGGTCTTGGGAGCCCTGGGGCACGTGAAGGGACTGTCCCTTGGCTGGGCTGCAGCAGGACCAGGGAGCCCCCAAGAAAGCCCAGTTGGATCAGAGCAAAGAGCTGCACAGGGCTGGGTCTGCTCCGGAAAAAAACAGGCCGTGAATTGTTGGGGCTTTCTGGTGTTGCTATGGATGCTTTGCTTGGGAGTTGTAAAACCCCCATCTACCCTCTGAGGCAGGGATTAGCCAGGCTCAGTTTCCACCAGTATTTCCTTGCTGTATCCATCCCCATCCCTGCTAAGCCTGGGAGACACTTGATCTCCCGAGCTTGGTGGGAAGAGATGTTCAGTGGCCAAGTGAGGAGCAGCTGAAATCGTGGACATTAAATGACCCCCAGAGCACACCAGGACCTAAACTTTTGGCATGTGAGCAACCTATCCACCAGCAGCAGACATGGAACCCTGTCCAAGGGGACCATACAGCCTGCAGTCCCTACCAAGCATGGCCAGACTGCCCATCCCCCTCTCCAGCCTGTGCATCTTCCACTATGAGCACCTTCCCCTTGCTCGGTGCTACCTGATGATCCCTTCACAGCCAGAAGAAAGGAGACACAGCTCCTCCTGATACTGTTGGAACTGCAGTGGGATTTGGATGTTCAGCCAGGACAGGGGTGGAGAGGATCCCATGTGCCAAACACTGTGGTTTGCTCTGTGCGTGGTACAGCTGCAGGTGCCCATCACACAGCTCTTGGGTCCTCTTCTCTCTCCCAACAACCCCAGTAGTTCCTTTCCCAACTTTCCCAAGTGTGACTGGGGAGGAGCACGGAGGGAGGGTGGTGCAGAGCCTCTTGGACAACATTGGCTCCCTGGTGCTCAGCTGAGCTCAGCAGGCACTCATGGAGCCTGCTTTGAACACTACACGGCCAGGAGAACTCCTGTAGGGCAGGAGAACATCTACAAAACAGGAGAACATCTAAGGGGCAGGGAGCAGAACATCTATAGGGCAAGAAACCTCTGGCTGTTGAGGAGCCCAAGGGCCAGCTGAACAGCACATGTTCCACCCTGGGCCATTTGCACCTCACCAGGAAAATGCTGTAGACAACTTGTTCCCTCCCACTGCACCCCCTCTGGGAGGCTGCACTCCCACTGCCCTCATCCCAGAATCAAATCAGCCCACGCCAAGGGCACAAACCAATGAGAAAACAGCCCCAGTGTTTTGGGAGGCAACAGCCGGTTGGTGACACGCACCACAGCTACACACACGTGTCCCATCCGAGAGCGTGGATAGCACCAGCAACAGGCGGCCCTGGGGACCCAGAGATCAGGTAGAGCCTCTTCAAATGGATGGATGAGCCTGGGGCAGGAACTGAGGGGCTGGGGGAAGAGTCATCCTCCACCCCTGCCCAAGGAGGTCACTCCCAGCCGGTTCATGCAGACCCCAGGAGCAAACCCCAACCGCCAGCCCTGGCGCAGAGGCGGGACCGAGGCACGCGGTTACCTCTGCAGACGGTCCCGTTCTCCACCGACTCGTAGCCCGCCCGGCACATGCAGCGCCCGATGGGCACCAGCCACTCGCCGTCCCCGTTGCAGTAGAGCTTGATGGGCACGTCCACCTCCTCGGCGTTGGCGATGCACGTGCCCCGCGCCGCCACCAGCGAGGTGCTCTCCGCCCCCGAGAGGGTCTCCTGGAAGACGGCCCCGTTCTGGATCACGCGGGGGCACTTGCGGTAGAAGACGCGCACGGCGATCAGGGACATGCAGCCCCCGTAGTCCTGGAAGGCCAGGTAGAAACCGTTCTTGGAGACGGGCCCGAAGCTGCGCACCTCGGTGTTGATCTTCATCACCCGCCCGCCCAGGTCCACCTGCGAGAAGCTCTCGTCGGCGGCAATCGTATCCACCTTCATCCAAGGATTCTCCATCCAGTTAGGAAAAGTCTTGGTGGCCGAGTCAAAGTCCGACTCGAAGTAGTAGAGGTTAAAAGTCTCCTTACAGGAGCCTGGGACGTTTGGGATGCTGCTGCAGTCCCGGACGGAGAATTTCATCTCCACGTGGATGCGGTGTGCTCCTCGCCTCCAGATGTACTTGGTCCGGAGCCAGTTGTTCTGGGAGGACTCGAAGACGTTGCACACCTGGTAGGTGCGAATCGTGTTCATGTTCTCGTCGTATCCACTCACCTCTTCCCACTGAGGGCACGACACAGAAAGTCAGGGGGCTGCACTGAACGGATGCCCCACACCCTCCTCGCCTCTTCCCAGCCCCACTATGTGCCAAGCGGGCTCTACCAGCACCAGCTGCCCCCACTCTGTGCCCATCCCGTAGTGCCCAGCATCACACCCCAGCCTGCTGGGGTTTGACCCACACCACACCCAAGGCGGGCACTGTGGGGACAGTGGGGCCCAAGCCCTCAGCAGAGCTTGGGGCCACCTTGCTGCCATCAGCGCTGTGCTCCATGCTTGGATTTAGGGTCAAGCCTCTCTGCTGGTGGCAGGGACAGCAGGGTCTCCTCGACAGCAGGAATGGCTTTGGCAGGGACTCCCCCGCACGGCTCAGCCTCCGGCAAAGGAACACGATGCCTTGAGCAGGTGGATTCCCAGCAGTGCCACTATGGTTCCAGCTGTAGCAAACAGGACCCCCTTCTCCAGGAGCCCTAAAACCTCCTGGCCAGCTGCAGAGGCCAGTGGCCAGTGCCTTTCCCAGCGGCTTGAATGGACCATAGCTGACCCCACTGCATTCCCAGAAAGGGTGGGTCCCTCTGGAGCCCCCATCCCTGCCCCTTTGAGGGTCAATGTCTGCAGGTCCCAGCTCCAGCTGTCCTAAACTGGATCTATGGGATGTAGACATGCCTACGAGCCGTGGCATGACAGCAGCATCCTTCTCAGCAAGACAGCTCGGAGCTGACAGATTTCCCCTTGGGAAGCTCAGCCCACTCCCCCCAGCTGACTGACTCTGCCAGCTCTGGAGGAGGCTCTGTAGAACTCACAGATTCATAGGATCATAGAATATCCTGAGCTGGAAAGGACCCACAAGGATCAGTGTGTCCCACTCTTGGCCCTGCACGGCCACAGCAATCCCACCCGGTCCCTGAGAGCGTTGTCCAAATGCTCCTTGAGCTCTGGCAGCCTTGGTGCTGTGCCCACTGCCCTGGGGAGCCTGTTCAGCGCCAACCACCCTCTGGGGAAAGGACCTTTTCCTGAGATCCAACCTAAACCTGCCCTGACACAGCTCCAGCTGGGTCCCCACAGAGTTCAGGGTTGCTGTGGCACCTTCTGGCCCTCTTCAGCTCCCTGCCTTTTTCCCAGGCTGTTTTTTCTCAAATCCTTCAGTGCTTGTTGTCTTCAATCTGTGTGGGATGGGGATACTCCAGGGTGGGGGATGCAGAGCACAAGCTGCAGCCTCTAACAGGCCACCAACAGGGAAGAATCTTGTGGGAGGAGAACCCTCGGCTCACAGAGCATCTCCCTCAGTCCCTGCCCACCCAGGGCACCCGTGTGCTGCTGGCAGCAGGGACCAGGGTCCTGCTGGCGTGTGACACAGCACTGGAACAGCTCCCCCTGAACTTGTTCATGAACCTGCTCAAGTGGAAGCCGAGCTGTTTCCCATGGCTGTAACAACCCTGCACATCCTATCACAGCACCCAGGGCAGGGCAGCAGCACAGCCCTGACCCAGCACCAGTGCCAGGACCGAGTCCACGGGGAAAATCCTGCGGGAGCAGAGCATCCCCAGCCCCTCGGGTTGCAAACGGCCTCACGAGGGCCTCACCCAGGACTGGGGAGGGGGGCTCAGGAGATGGGAGACAGATTGCTCCTCGCACATCAAGGCTAACAGCCCAACAGAAGGCTGTCAGGAAAGATCCCCAACAGCTCCAACCACTTCAGATTGGCAGTGGCTGCAAATCTGCTGCCATGGCTGGGGGAGGAGAAGAGCACACTCGCAAAACACAGCAGAAGCATTTGCTTTGTTTTCCAGAAATAAACTTGGTGTGCTGGTGGAAAATTGCAGGATCTCCCCCCATTTTTTAGGGCACTGCTTGGGAGGGGAGAAAGGGAACCAAGGACAAGGCACAGGGAAGCAATTCCTTCCCCTGCCCTGTCTCTGACGTGGCTGTCCCTCACCTGGGCCACTCCTGACACCTACCTTGTCAAGCCACCAAGACCCAGGGACCCCCAGTGCTTCTCCATCCCCATCCACATCTGCCCAGCCCCCAGGGACCTGGGAGCACCCCGGGGTCCAGGCTCAGCATCCCCCAGCATCCTCCCACATATCCGGGGGGGGGATCCCAACCTCCCTCTTCCCAGCTGGGAGAGAAAGTCACCCCTGCACACCGGGCCTGCGCTTCCTCGGCGCTTAATTAGAAGCCTCTCCCTTTCTCCTCGCTCTCTAATTAACATGCCGGGAGCTCAAAAGGAGGCAGCAGCACAATAACCCGGGGGGGAGACGGCTTCCAGCAGGCCCAGGGCCTCATTAGGCGGGGGCTGGGGAGCAGGAGCGGGGCGTGCTTTACATATGGAAACACCGCAAACAAGAAAGGCTGGGCCGGGGGAGAAAAAAAGACTTGACCTCTGCTCCCCCCCCATTGTGTGCCCATCATCCCGCCTCGGGGGGTGGGGGGGAACTGGCCGGGCTGGGTGGGGCTCAGGCAGCACCACCTTTATCACGGTGATGGCACCCGGCTCAACACGCTGCTCAGAGCTGGGTTTGATCTCTCCACAAGAGGCTGTTTCTATCCTGCCAAGTCGGCTCGGAAGGGGGGGGAGGTTTAGGAATTGCTGTCAGCCCGGTGAGGTCCACAGAAACATCTTCATCCAGCCCCTGTGGAGGGTGGATGGAGGGCAGGATGGAGCCTGAGCCACTGCCACAGCAGGCGTGGGAAGCATCTCCAGGCGTTTGCCAGGCTGGATTGGGCTACCCAAGTGCAAGGGAGCAGGTCTGGGGTGTTGGGCACTGAGGTTGCTGCTGGTCACCACAGCCAGAGCTGGGCAGGATGCTCTGAAGCATCTCAGTGCCCCACATTCTGGTTTTCCATCACGAGTGGAAGGGCCAGGGACCACAGAAACACAGAACACACTGAGCTGGAAGGGACCCACAAGGATCATCCAATCCAACTGCTGGCCCTGCACAGGGCACCTCAGAAATCCACCCTGTCCCTGGGAGTGTTGTCCAAACCCTCCTTGAGCTCTGGGAGCCTTGGTGCTGTGACCACTGCCCTGGGGAGCCTGTTCAGTGCCAGCCACCCTCTGGGGGAAGGACCTGAAGCACTGCCTTGTCCAAGCTCTTCTTTAAAGGAGGTTGTGCTGGGTGGTCTTCACATGTGGCTCAGGGGTGGCACTGGTAAAGCAGAGAGACATTGCTGCTGAGTCAGCAAATGACTCTCCATGGGATGCCAGGGACAGTCATTTCAGGCCCTGAGGCCAATGCCCTCATCCTGCTACAAGTGACAAGTGAGACAGCTGGGGACAAATGAGGGTGGCCTTGGCATTTTGTTTCTTCCCCTCTCTTGATTTTTAGGTGGCTACAGGCTGGCTTCATGGAGAGTACGAGTCCTCCAACACCCCACTGGCCTGATTCTGTGGGGTGAGAATTACAACCCTCCAGCACTGGGGTATTTTTTTGGAGCACGACCTCCTAGAAAACTACTGGAAACCTCAAATGACAGCCTTCTTTTGTCCTCTTCCCACCAGATACCTCGAGTGGCCAGGGCACTCTGCTCACTCTGCTTCAGTGCCTGACTTTTGTTGGGCCAACCCTCCTATGCTGAAGTGCAGGAGGAGGCCCCAGAGCAGCTCTGGAAGTGCTGATGACTTACCCCTGATGGAGGATGCACCGTCCAGCCCAGCTCTGCTGTTGCTGTTGTGGAGTCCATCAGTGTCTCTGCAGGAGGAAGGTGAAACACGGAGTCATTGCAGGTTGTGAAAGGACTGAAGATGGAAACAGGGAAAAAAAGCAGAGAGGAGCCAGCCCAGGGCTGCAGAGATGGGGCCCAGACCACGCTGAGCCCTCTGGCCACATCTCTGCCAGGGGGGAGCCAAGCAGTGCTCACTCCACCCATCTGCTCCCCTATCCATTGCCAATTGCTCCCTGGCCCCCATGGAGAATCATGGATTCACAGAACTGGTAAGGCTGGAAACATCTCAAAGTTCATCAAGTCCAACCATCAGCCCAGCACCAAAACCGTGGTCACCATTAAAGCATGTCCCCAAGTGCCACATCCACATGTTTTTGAACTCTTCCAGGGATGGGGACTCCACCACTGCCCTTGGAAGTCTGTTCCAATGCCTCACCACCCTTTCCATGAAGTGTTTTCCCCTCATATCCAATCTAAACCTCCCCTGGTGCAACTTGAGGCTGCTTCCACTCATCCTGACGCTTGTTCCTGGGAGCAGCCCCCCTTTCCCCCCCAGCTCCCCGCTCCTGTCAGGGAGCAGGGATCCTCCATCACCTTCCACTCCCTTTGGAAAACAGGCTATTCTTTCCTCAGCACTTTGCACAGTCAGAATCCTCAGAGATGCAGCAGCACGTGTGGAGGAACAGCACTTTTAGGATTTAAAAGTACTAAAAAATTAAACCAGTGTTAAAGCTGGTTTTCCAGATGGTTTGGCTTGAAATAGGTCAGGTGATGCTACCACCGACCAGCACAGACAAATCTTCCGAAGCCAAACAACAGCAAAGCCTCCTCACCCTTTCTACAGCTCATCACACTTCCAGCACTGGGATTTCCTTCACCCCAGAGAGCTGCAGGTTGGTTTAACTCCATAAGGAGAGGCATAAGAAGAGGTGCTCAGGTTATGGTATTCCAATACTTGGGCTAACATGTCCCACCAGAAATACACTGGACACTCAGAATCACGGCATCAAGGTTGGAAAACCCCCTGAGATCACTGAGTCCAATCATTAACCCAGCACTGGCATTTTCACCACTAAACCACATCTCTAACCACCACATGTTTTTAACACTTTCAGGGAGTGTCCAACAGTGTTTTTTGAACACATTTTGGACACTTCCAGGAGTGGTTTCTGCAGTCTTGAGTATCTCTCCGTCCTCCAGGCCTGCACGCAGCCCAGGTTGCTCCAAGGCCCATCCAACCTGGCCTTGGACACTTCCAGGGATGGGGCAACCACAGCTTCTCTGGGCAACCTGTGCCAGGGCCTGCACCACCCTCACAGGGAAGGACTTTCTTCCCAATATCCCATCTATCCCTGCCCTCTGGCACTGGGAAGCCGTTCCTCCTTGGCCTGTCACTCCAGGCTCTTTTCTCATTCCATCCTTTCACTAGCCCAGGTTGCTCCAAATCCTGGCCTTGAACACTTCCAGGGCTGGTCCCACAACAGGAATGGAGAGTTCCTGGCTGTAACCAAGTCCTTCTGCTGCTTCCCCCCAACGAAAAACCAACCATCCTGCCACAGACCCCCCCCCCCAAAACCATCCCCACCTTCTCCACTTTCACTCCACTGAACAAAAACAAAGAAAAGTTCAGCCTTGAGCAGACCCATCACTGAAGAGACAGAGGTGGCTGCTCAGCACACAGAACCTTCCCTTTCCCACTGGCACCCCAAAAGGTGCCTCGGCACCACTGTCCTCCTTGCACCGACTCCTGGCAGTAAATCCCTCTCAGGCTGTGGGTTGTTCCTTGCTCCTGGTCCGAGCCAGCGGTTTCCAGCTCACAGGAAACCAGGATTTCAAAATTTGGTTTTATTCCAAGAGACAAAAAAAAAAAAAAAAAAAAAAGGCGCAAGAAATAGATCTCTTCAATTTTTCCCACTAGGAAGAGCTCTGGAAAACAGCTAATCCCAAAATGTTGTGGGTCAGATTTGCGAAATTTCTTTTTAAACTCAGTATTTGTTTACACAGGGCAATAATAGTGTTTATTTTATCAGAGGGTCTGGCTTTTTCATTAAAACACTAGTGGCGTTCGGATCTGAAAGGAAAACAACATTTTTCACCCAGTGCTAGCAAAGAAGCTTTAAAACCCCTTTAAATTTGTTACTTTATCTTAACTATCAATGACAGTGGTGCACAGTAAGTACATTAATAGCAGCGACTATAATATAAAAGAAGATATATTCTAAACCATTACAAATAATACCCCAAATAAACCTCACACTTTGAAGCATTTTGCATTTTTTAAAAGCCTTTTATTTAATGAAAACTCGGTGCAATGGAAATGTCATGCTCAGTGCACCACAGCTTCCAGCCTCTTATCCTGAGCTGAACAATCCCCTCGGAGCTCTGCATCCACCCTGCCTGGCCCAGGGACAAGGAGGAGAAGAAATTTGCAGGCTTTAAGCAAGTTTTTCCAATGGTCAATTATCTTCTCGTAAAAAACACCAGATATTCCATTAATTTTAGTCTGGATTTACACCATTTGGCTGCCAGCTTTTGGATTTCCTTTTCCTTCTACAAAGACCCTGCTGTCCAAAACCTCCTTTCCCGCTTGTGGTGTTCATGGGTGGCAAATGATCCATCTCCAAGACAGCAAAATTACCTGAGCTTCCTTCTTCTACCCTAAACCAGGTTCCTGTCTTTGAGGCTCCTGTTTATCAACCTTCATTGAGTAGTGGGGGGGTCCAAAGGCCGTGGTCCCCATCACACACAGTTGTAACATTCCAACATGCCCCTTTTTTGTGCAGTTTTTCCATCAGGTTGCTGCCCTGGCTCCCTTTGGAGGTGGGTCAGTGTGTGGGTGCCTGAATTACAGAACATTGGGAATAGCTGGTCCCCACAAATCACAGTAACCCTGGTTTGCTGCAGTGACAGCACAACCACAGAACCAACCTGTCCGACCCTTCCCCATCTCCATTTCCCTCCTTTGGACACTCTCTCATGGCTCAATCTCTTCCTTACACTGTGTACCCCCCAAACTGCCCCAATGTTGAGGTGAGGCTGCCCCAGGGCAGAGCAGAGCAGGACAATCCCCTCCCTGATGTCCCCAGGACAGGCTTGGCCCTCCTGGCTGCCAGGGCACTGCTGCCTCAGGGACAACTGGCACCCACCAGCACCCCCAGGGCCCTTTCCTGGCACTGCTTTCCAGTCTCTCATTCCCAGTCTGTCCATACATCCTGGGTTGCCCCATCCCAGGGGCAGAATCTGGCACTTCCCCTTGTTGAACTTCCCATGGTTGGTGATTCCCAGCCCTTGGATCCATCGAGGTGTCTCTGCAGGGCCTCCCTGCCCTCCAGGGACTCAAGAGCTCCTCCCAGTTCTGGGATCACCTGCAAACTTGCTCAGTGTCCCTTCCAGTCCTGCATCCAAGTCACTGATGGAGATGTTGGAGAGCACAGGGCCCAAGATGGAGCCCTGCTGAACCCCACTGGTGACAGATGACAGTCTGATGCCATCCCAGTCACTGTCACCCTCCGTGCCCCACCCATGAGCCAATTGCTCACCCAGCACAGGATGTGTTTATCCAGCTGTGGGTTGGACAGTTTGTCCAGGAGGATCCTGGGAGAGACAGGATTGAAAGCTTCACTGAAATCACCACCTGGCTTCCCTTGATCAGGTGGGTCACCTCATCATAGAAGGAAATCGGGTTGGATGAGCAGGACTTTCCCCTCGTGAAGCCGTGCTGGCTGTGAACAAGGACTGCGTTGTCTTTCGAGTGTTTTCCAACACCCAAATAATCTCCTCCATAATTTTACCAGGCACTGAAGTGAGACTGACAGGCCTGGAGTTTCTGGGATCCTCCTTCCTGCCCTTCTTGAAAATCAGGACAATGTTCGCCAGATTCCAGCCAGCCGGGACCTCCCTGGATTCCCAAGACCACTCAAAAATCATCAGGAGAGTTTTTGCAATGACATCAGCACCTCTACGAGGATTCTTGGTGAGTCAAATAATCCCAGAATGGTTTGGGAATGGAAGGGATCTTAAAGCTCATCTCACTCCACCCCCTCCCGTGGGCAGGGACACCTTCCACTATCCCAGGTTGCTCCAAGTGGCAAGTCCAACCTGGCCTTGGACACTTCCAGGGATGAGAAGCCTGCAGCCTCTCTGGGCAGCCTGTTCCAGGTGCTCAGGGACATTTCTGAGTGACACGTGGCTCCAGGCCCTGGGACATCAATTGGACAGAGCTACCAGCTCCACACAGGGCATGATAAGCCCCAAGCAGTGGGAACCCAACAAGACAAACTCCTGTGCTGGGGATGACAAAGACAGACCAATTTCTGGAAGGGCAACCCCAAGCCCAGCTGTTGACGCCTCACCAACCATCTCAGCAGCTTCACTCGCTGTCACAGCCAGTGCCTTCATGGTGCCATCTTGCTGGTTTGGCAGCACCAGGTAACAAGGTGAGGGCTGATGCCTCAGCAGCCCCATGAAGACCATCCTGGCACCCAGGACATGGATCAAACCCCTGTGGGGGCAGCAGGGGTGGGAGCCTGGCCCCTGGCCCACCTCTGGTGGCTGCGATAGCCGCAGCTCAGCGTGACGATCTCTCCACAGCAGCATTTCCTCAGTGTTGTTGTTTGTGCTCTTCCCTCCCTCGTGTTTATCTGCAGCCTCACATGCTGCCCACGGCATTATAAATAAATCTGCAGCTGCTCGAGACCAGCAGACACAACTCTGGCCCGCTTCCCACCGGGAACTGCTGCTTCCCACGGGATGCTCTGAGATAAGTGCCTGTCCTTTTCACTTTGAAGATGTTCTCAATAAGCAGCCCCGTTGCTGGAGCTGCTGCCGTCTCCGAGGGCGTGCCAGGGCTCTGGATGAACACTTGGCATCCCAAGATGCATCATCACCACCGCACCACCACCTCCAGATGCTCAGCAGCCACGCTGAAACGCTGTCACGCTGATGATCTGCTGTGACAATGACCTGGGAGGGAGTTCCTGTGCTTCTGCTGGGGCTTCCTGCTGCTCAGCCACAAGTGAGATGAGTGGAGGGTTCTTGGCTGCACCAGCTTTTCTCATCTGGCCAGATCAGGACTGAGATCTGGTGGGCAGAGCTGGGAGGGAGGAAAATTCTGGATGCTGGTAGTGATGGACACCAGCATGGACTGTGCAGGAGTGGGGATGGAGAGTGGCAGGACCAAGGGTCAGTGGCAGAGGCTGGAGGTGCAAGGGATTAACAGAGGAGCTGTGCATGTTGCAGACACACTTCTCTCCATCCAGAAAAATAACTTCCATGGAGTTTTGCCAATTCAGACCAATTTAGAGCATCTGGCCCTGAGTTTCTCAGAAGTCCTGGCAAATCCTTCACATTCGCAGGCTCCAAGCTCATCCAGATAAAGAAACAGCTGGACAAATAAATAGCCCCACAGATAGTTGGAGCCTCCACCCTCATTTTTCCACCCACAACTTCTTCCCTTCCCTTTTCACTACTCACACCAGCTCCTCTCTCAGGGTAGGACACTTGCCAGCATTTCAGTCCTGGTACAATATTAACAACACAGGGAGTGATCTTCTCAGGGAGCCACGACTGCATCAGCTGTGGCCAGTGCTGGATGTGCAACGCAGTCAAGAAACTGTCCAGCCCTCTCAGATGGGTTGGGAGCAAAGTCAGAGCCAGCAGGAGATCATTCCTTGTCACCATGTCCCAGACATGACCCGGAAGCCCACCCAACACACCTCATCAGCTCCGGGCTGGAGGGATGCTCAGTGTCAGAGCCCAGCCAGGTGGAGCAAGACCAGGATCCACACCGGAGACACCACAGCTTGGGATGAGCCCCTCCACGCGGGAACACGTGCTCCTGGAACCATGTTCCCATCCTGGCCTCAGGCACAGCCACAGCATCCTGGGGCAGGGGTGGGGGGGTGGCTAATGAGAAACCCGTCTGTCCCCCGCCCGAGGAGCCCCCGCCGCAGATCTCTTTACCCTGCCCGAAGTTGAAAGGCCCCCTCTCTGCCTCCTGCGCTTTACTGGAGCCTGATTATAATATTTTTGCCAGCACGAGCTGAGAGGGGCTGAGCAAACCCAGTGGCCCTTCCCTGCAGCCCCGAGCTTTGCTTTGCCTGGCCGGGGGCCAGCGGAACAGGCTGAAACCCAATCCCCCCCCCCGGCTGAGCCGCTGGCGCGGGAACAGCGCGGTGCATTGTGAGCCGGCGGCTACAGGATATTCTGGATACTTCACTCAGGGATCCACTTAAACTCCGAGAGGGAGAGTGATTGATAGGGAGTGAGAAGAGGCAGTTGACTGAGCTGGGACGGGGAGAGTCAGCACCCACCCAGCGCCCCGAGCTCCAAAGGCCACCCCGAGGGCGGCACAGCGGGTCGTGCCCGTGGCCCTGGAGCTGTGGACCCAGCCGAGAGGTACCTGATGCACTTCCCTGAAAAATTAGGTCCCTCCAGTCTCAGAGAGCTAGAATTAGGGTGATGTCCAGCATCTCCATCCCCCAGAGTACCTCTGACCCACCAGCCAGGCCCCAGAGTGACAGTACACGGAGCAGGGAGGCCTGATCCCAGAGACACCACACGACACTGGCAAGGCAAAGATGTCCCCACTTTTGGGGAGCCGTGGGGCTTCCTGGGACCTTCAGTTCATCTGGGCATCAGCCACGCCCACCTGCAAGCCCTGTGAGACAGGAGCCAGCCCCATAAAGTCAGCAGGGGACAGTGCTGGGAGCTGGTGGGGCTCACGGGACACCCTCACTCAGCTGCTGGGTGATCCTCAGCTGCTTGTGACTCTTGGGGACAGGTGTCGGACTAAGGGATGGCCCCAACACCTTGCCCTCGGCACAGCAGTTCAGCAGCCCCAGGGAAAACTCCCCCTGCAGTTCCACACCTTGCTAGGGGAAGTGCCATGAGCTGGGCTATGCTTTCCAATCCCCACCTAAATCCTCCCCTCCCACACCTTTCTTATGTCACTGGACCCATCCTCAGGGAACCAAACCCGGAGCTGATGCTGCTCTGTAGAAAGAGATCACTGAGGCCTTTGGCTTCCAGCTCTTGCCAGACTGGGAAATAGGGAAAGCAGGGCTTGGAGCAGAGCTGCACCTGGCCCTTGGGCACATGGTCATGTCGCTGGGTGAGCCAGGGCTGAGCACCACCATGACACAAATCCAGCAGCTTCCCAACTCCTCTTCCCAGCCTCTCCTCTCCCTATGAAGGCCTCGTGCTGTTGCCCTGCCCAGTGCCAACTGCTCCACTGATGGGAAGCTCAGAACAAAGTGAAAAGCCCAACTCAGCAGTCCCAGGGGTCCTGCAGGTCACCCGAGCACTTGTCCTGCTTTCTAAGCACCCATCAGCCCATCCAGGATTGTCCCTCTCACCTGCCTGGCAGGCAAGGGAGCAACAGCTCCAGCTCTCAGCTGGGAATTCTGACTTTGTGCCCTTTCAGCCCCCGCTGAAGGAGCAGGTGAGGCTGGACGGGAGGCAGGGCCATGCTCCATCCAACTGCCACGTCTCAATCGCGGCTGGGGATGCATCCTGTCTGTTCCAGTTTCCCCACACCATCTGCTCCAGCGGTCAGCAGAAACAGGATAACCCCACCAGGGACTCTGGGAAGCTGCTGCAGCAGCACTGGGGCCCACTGGCAGCATCTGTCCCGAAAGGAGCCGGGACTTGTAGGTGGTCTGGGTTCAGGCGAGGGCAGGCTGACGGGAAGAGACAATGCAGATGCCAAATGCCAGCGAGCAGAGGCCCTCCTGCTGCTGCCAGGAATGCGGGAGCCACACAGAGGAGACACAGATGCAGGCATTTAGCAGCCACTGTCACCGCTAATGACTCCTCCCCGCGGCGGCACCGACCCCACCTTAAACATCTCACCCAGTGAGACACCTTGAGGGAGGGAATCCCAGGGTGAAGTGTTGCCCTCACCTGCATCCACGCCCAGTAAAGACTAAATTCCCTCGTAAGCCACCTTCCAAGACAATGGAGTGGGGCCATGTACCTCCCGAGAGCCTCCAGGTCTCTCTCCCTCGCTGAGGGATGGACACAGGGGTGCTTTGGGAGGGCCCCCACGCCCAGGAGCCCCAAAGTTGCTTTATAACACAATAACCTGCCCCCACCACCGTGCACCGGGGCCAGCTGGAGCAAGGTGTAATGCCCAGGGTGCAGGCAGCACTGCCCAGTCCCTCTGATACCCCACAGCCACTCTCCTGTGTCCCAGGTGGAGCATCCTGTATTCCCAGCCCCACTGTCTGCATCCCCAGGCACAGGGACAAGGTCACCTCAGGAGGTCTGGAACGCAGCAGGAAGCCCAGAGGCTGCAGAGCATCACCCTGTAAGGAGCACATGCTTGGCTCTTGGTCAACATCCAACCCTTTCCCCATTATCCCCTGCCCATCGTGGGGCACAGAGGGGACCAGGAGGAGTGGCATGAGCCCAGGGCATGGCTTTGTGGCCAGCTCTGCCCATCGTGGGGCACAGAGGGGACCAGGAGGAGTGGCATGAGCCCAGGGCATGGCTTTGTGGCCAGCTCTGCCCCTCCTGCCCTCGGGGCCAAGGTTGGGATGGTGTGTGCAGCCAGTGCCACCTCCCAGCACCACTGGCACTGAAATGAGGGTTTGTCACCCTGCATGGTGGCACTATGGGCTGCAAGCAGCTCGTTCCCAGCAGGCTCTGGAGCCCTGCTCGGCATCCCAATGGAGCTACCCTTAATGGGCTTCAATTTTAATTTGCTTTTATTGGAAAACACAGATGGTGACCCCCCCCAACCCCCTCTGGGCCCAAACATATACAGGATAATGACATTTACAGGGGAAAGATGTTATCTCCAAACAGCCCCGAGCTGCAGCAAAAGCCCCACCACCCCACAAGGACACACCCACAGTTCTGGGCCAGGGCCACTCAGAGCCACCAGTGAGGGCAGGCAGGGTCAGGGCCCAGCAAAGGAGAATTAAAGAGCAGGATGAACCCCTTCCCAGCAAAGCCTGGCAGATTGGTCACCTTTCCCATGACCAGGTCCCTGCAAAACAGCCAGGGGCACTGCCCAGGGTGGAGAGATGCCCAAAGCTGCTGCCCAGCACTGGTGCCCGCCCTGTCCAGAGCCAGCCCCCGCCTGCAGCCCATGCAGCTGCTCCCAGCATCCCTAACTCCAGCCAATCCCCTGCAACAAGTCCATGTCAGAGCTCAGGATGGCTGCAGGAAGGAGCAGGGACAGGCAGGGACAGGCAGTGCTGCAGGCACCTGGCTACCCTCGCCGCAGGGGGACCAGGATTGGGGTCCCCCAAACATCACACATGTCTTCTCCATCTAGCTACCTGACATTCCTGACATTTTGCTCCTGGGTGGCAGCCCCAAGCAGGAATAGCTTGGGAGGAACTGCTGCCTGGTTTTTGCCAAACCAATAAAAGGGACACTCCAGGGGTTTGCCAGGAATGCAAACCCTCTGTCCCCTCCACCCCCCCCGCTTCAGATAAAGCCCCAGCAGCTGCAGAGAGTGGGTACTTTTAGTCAGCCTGGAAATGTTTCCCTCCTTGGGAAAACCCCATCTTCCACACCTCACCATGGAAGGGCCTTCCCTCCTTCCCTCTCACACACTAATTCCCCCTCACAAGGCAGTGAACTGAGGGGATGTTCCATCAATCAGTGCCACCGTGCACTGGTGGTCCTGCTTGGGCAAGGGATGTGCTGCATCCATCTGCCCATCCATCCTTCCATCCTTCCATCCATCCATCCCTCCCTCCCTCCATCCATCCATCCATCCATCCATCCATCCATCCTTCCATCCATCCATCTGCCCATCCATCCTTCCATCCTTCCATCCATCCATCCATCCTTCCCTCCCTCCCTCCATCCATCCATCCATCCATCCATCCATCCATCCATCCATCCATCCATCCCTCCCATCCATCCATCCAACATCCTTCCATCCATCCCTCCATCCATCCATCCATCCATCCATCCATCCATCCATCCATCCATCCATCCATCCATCCATCCATCCATCCATCCATCCATCCAACATCCATCCATCCATCCATCCATCCATCCATCCATCCATCCATCCATCCATCCATCCATCCATCCATCCATCCCTTCATCCATCCATCCATCCATCCATCCATCCACCCATCCATCCATCCATCCATCCATCCATCCATCCCTCCATCCATCCATCCCTCCCTCCATCCATCCATCCATCCACCCATCCATCCCTCCCATCCATCCATCCATCCATCCATCCATCCAACATCCATCCATCCATCATCCATCCATCCATCCATCCATCCATCCATCCATCCATCCATCCATCCATCCATCCATCCATCCATCCATCCATCCCTCCATCCATCCATCCATCCATCCCATCCATCCATCCATCCATCCATCCATCCATCCATCCACCCATCCATCCATCCACCTGCCAAGCAGCTGCATTCCACTGGGAAAAAGCATCCCTGGAGCAGGCAGGAGGTGGGCTGTGGGGCCACAGGCACATCACCCCCAAGGGCTGCAGTGAGGGAGCTGGAGGATCAGGGACTGGCACAGGAGTGGGGAATGTCCACGCTGCAGCTCTGCAGACCAGCCTGCAGCAGGTGGCAGGAGGTTATGAACCAGCTGTGCCGCTCGTGGGGCTGCAGGACAGCAAAAACGGGGTCCAGGCTGCCACTGGAGACCCCCAGGGCTCGTGGAGACTCATTCCCATCACAGAACAACTGGATGTGGGGAACGGCAGAGCAGAGCTCACCTGGTGCACCCGGCGCTGCACAGCTACAAACAACCCTAATCCGGTTCCACGGCTGCGGGAAGGGATTTTTGCATCCACCAAAAAAAAAGAAACCACACCCCGAGGTGGAAAAAGGGTAATTTCCAGAAGTTGAAAGGGATTATTAGCAAAAATTGATCAGGGCAGGGGGGGAGAGGGGGAATGTAAACAAAAACAATGAGGAGTAATTACGGCTTACGGCGGCGTTGCCAAAATCTCATAAATCTGCAATCATAAAAGAAGGCGTCTTGAGTTCAAAATTATCTTGGCTTGGAATAAAAGGAAAAAATTGCAGTAAAAATAAACATATTGTATAAATTAAACCCGGGGGAAGTTGGCAGCAGCGAATTAGCAGCTCTGAGATGCAGACAGTTGCAAAAGGATGTATCAATGAAAAAATCGACTGCCAGGAGACAGAAAGTGGGGGGAGGGGGAAAGGAATTTTTAAATACACCAAAAGCAAATACAACCAGAGCTGTGGAAAGGAGAGTCCACAGGGATGACTGAGTGTGAAGACAGGCAGCAAAGACAGACACCCCAACCAAAACAAGGGCAGGAGGGATGAGCAGTGCTGGCTCTGGGGCACCAGCAGTGCCCAGGAGATGCCAAGAGCCACGGACACACCTGAGACCCCTCTCTGGCAGCCCCGGGGGGCTGCTCACCTTGCCTCATCCAGTAGCTGAGGGCTGTGAGGGGTCAGGGTCAGGAAAACAACTTTGGAGTTGTTTCCTGATGGCAACATCCATCAGCCCCAAGACAACTCTTTGCTCTCAAGCAGCTCCATGACGTGTTCAGCACCGCCCTGGGACCAACAGCTCCCCTTTCCCCTCCCCACACCCTGTGGTGGGCACCACGCAGGGACAGTGCAGTCCAAGGGTGGGCAATGATTTTGGAGCATCCCAAAGGGCTGGTAGAAAGGAGCTTTGGGGTCTCTGTCCAACCCCATCCCCACCAAGAGACAAGGGGCAGCTCTGGGAGAGCTTCAGGGAGGGAGATGTCCCAGTGTCCCAGGGACTTGCTGCAAAGTGATGTGGGCACAAATCCAGCTGCTCAGCAAACCCTTGCTGGACCAGGAGGATCCTAAAGCACCTGGTGCAGGTGTTGCCTGCAGAGTGGCCATGGTGGCTCCACAAGCTCCGCTGCAGGAACCATCCTGGGCCCCCCCAGACATGATCAGCAAATCCTGGGAGGAGAAACAGCCCACAAAAGCCTCAGCAGTCGCCCAGACAGCTCAGCCAACATCTTGGCAGGAGTCAAACCAGAGAGATGACCAGGGCATTAGCCAGGATATAGGAAAGCAGAATGAGCATTGGAGAGGGTGGATCCAGTGCTGGAGCTCTCCAGGCCAAAATCCAGGTGGTTTGGTCCTGCACCCCTCATGCTGCTCTGCACCTCAGATGCTCTGTGGAGGTGCAGCAATTGGGACCCCCCTGAGTAAGCTTTGAGGATAAAGCAGCAGAGGTATCAGAGGTGCAGCCACGAGCCTGTGGCTCCTCTGCATCCCTCTGCACAGCCAATGCCACACCCAGCCAGCACAGACACAGGATGCCAAGGACAAGCCATCAGGAGTCTTGTGAGGTGGCACCTGGG
This sequence comes from Myiozetetes cayanensis, assembly GCF_022539395.1. Lineage (NCBI taxonomy): Eukaryota > Metazoa > Chordata > Aves > Passeriformes > Tyrannidae > Myiozetetes > Myiozetetes cayanensis. The sequence continues at coordinate 5,720,592 of NW_026087499.1, read as the reverse complement.
ATGGGGCTGAGCAGGTGATGCTGTGCCCAGGAGCAGAGCCCTCCCTCCCCCCAGAGCACAAAGCTGGCAGCTTCTCACTCAGTTCTGGGGAAAGCACTTGTTTTGGCCAGCCCAACCCCCCCCAAAACTGAGATGTTTCTGCTCCCCACAGTGCAGAGAAAACCAGACCCTGGAAAACACCACAACAAAACAGCTCTGCCTCCTTTTTTTACCGCAGGGGAGGGGGTGGGGAAGCCCCTGGGTGCTGACCCCCCTGGTCAGGGGGCAGTGGGACCCCCACTCCGCCCCTGGGCCAGGGGCTGTGGGCAGCAGGGCCGGCTGTCACGGCTGGGGGTGGGTGGCAGCCGCAGGGACGGGGGAACAAAGGCCAGTTCACAGCTCCATCGATCCCGAGGTCAGGCGGGTGACGCGGGAACATCTGCTCCGGCCCTGCCCAGCGCCGGCACAAGGACTTCCCGGGGTTACACAGGCAAGGGAGAGCCTTTCAGGAGGAGTCAGCTGGTGCTGCTGTCAGAATTCCCAGGATGGGAAGCCCCAGGAGCCCTGGTTTGTATCCAGGAGCCCCACAGGGTAAGTGCCAGGCCGTGATCCACGCAGTCCTGTCCGGGTATCTCCAGCCTTACACATGAAGCGTCCAAGGCCAGGTGGGACAGGGCTTGGAGCAACCTGGTCTAGTGGTAGGTGGCCATCCCACCTGCCCAACATGTGCCCAGGATGGCTGGAGACAGGAGAGGAGCATTGGCTGGAGGGAGGAGCCCCGGAGGTCAAAACCAGTTTATGACAAATCAGTCGTCTTTTGATCTACAGATTCGAGCAATAGCAAACCGACTCCACTCCTGGGTGAGCTGCTGCACAGTTAATTAGACACATTATTAAAAACATGCTCCTCTACCAGGCTGAATTAGTCCAGCTTCCAAGCCACAGAATCCTGCCCTGTCTAATTAAACAGACCTTCCCGATTAACAACCCTTCCTTCAGGCTGGTACCAGCAGACAAGGCAGTAGACACTTCTCCATCTGCAGGATAAAGCCAACAGTGGGCAGGTTTCCACACCTTGAGTCATGACCATTAAACCAGTTTATTTTTATTTTGGTTCTCCTTCAGCTTTGGACACCATAAACAGATGCAGAGGAAGCCAGGGCTGGCCTCTGGATCACAAGGGTAGAACACCCAGGTATGTCCTGGCTCACCAAGCAAGGACATGATTAGCTCTTCCACTCCAAGAATACCTGATTTCCAAGGTGTTTTCAGAGCCAGAGACTTCCTGGTTGTCCTGGTTATGTCCCATAGCCGTGGACCACCCTGTCTGCTCCCAGACACAGCCTGGCCATGCTCAGACCAACTCCTGTTCCCCTGGCTTACCACACTGTCTGAGGTGTAACCAATCCATCCCCTCTGGCCTTTATTGCTCTCCCAACACCAGTACCTGCTGCAGATGGGGAACTCCTTAGCAATGCTGCCCCAAAAGTGCTGATCACCCACTCAGAGTATTTTCCTCTGACCAGTCAATGTTAAGCCCCTCCAATACACACCTGTAAATCCATTTCTTGCTGGAGCACTGTGGTAACCCCACCACCCCCCTCCTCCGCTCCTAACGCTGCAGAATTGCACATAAAAGGTGTGAAAGCCCTGTTTACCTCTGCAACAACTCTTGGGGTGACTCATCTATCCCCCAGCCTGAAAGCATCAAGAGCTGCCCACGTGCTTCCCTCCACACTGACACCCTGATTATCCCACATATCCATGGACTTGCCATCCTTACAGCCAGCCTGGGCTGCAGGGTTCTCCTCAGGGCACCTTTGTGTCCCACGATGATGCAGAGCAAGTCCTGCTGCTGCTCTGTTCCCCCAAACCCCACATCTGAACCTGAGGGAGCAGCTGGAGCTGTGTCAGGGGAGGGTCAGGTTGGATCTCAGGGAAAGGTTCTTCCCCCAGAGGGTGGTTGGCACTGAACAGGCTCCCCAGGGCAGTGGGCACAGCCCCAAGGCTGCCAGAGCTCAAGGAGCATTTGCACAAACAGGGTGGGATTGTTGGGGTGTCCTGTGCAGGGCCAGGAGCTGGACTGGATGATCCTTGTGGGCCCTTTCCAACTCAGGACATTCTGTGATTCCATGAGCCCCACATCTCCCCCTTGAAGAGCATTGCTGTGCACCCATTCCTTCCCTTGGCTCACATCCCAGTGGGGCAGCATAGCTGACTGTTCCATATCCAGCTGTTTCACCTCACAAAAGCCACCCCAGCTGCCCCAGAGCCTTGTGGGGACCCTGCAGGTCAGCAGTGGGACCCAGCCCTTCCCACCATCCCGATCCCCCGCCGGCTGGGAGCCTTTGCCTCGCTCCAGAGGCTTTTATTAGAAACACACAGTCACCAGAGGCTGCAAGTGGAACCCATTACACAGCATTTAGTTCGTATCATTTGTATTTCACAGCCAGAAAATCCTCCTGGTTTCACAAGGAAACGGCGATTAAAAACCCTGCTGAGGCCAATGAGGAGGGACCACGTGGGAGCAGGGATGGAGGGAGCATTCCCAGTGCCAGGATGGATCTGCTCCCACACCTGGACATCTTTCAGAGCCACAGCCTCTCCCGCTGCATCCTCCACATGTGAGATGCTGTTGGAATGTGGGAGGAGGCAGCTCTGCTACCTGCAAATAATCACCCTGGTCTGACTCAGGAGAAGCTGGGATAGGATTGCAAATTGCTGCTCCAAAGGAAAAAGAATCTCAGAATCCCAGAATGGTTTGGAAGGAATCTTAAAGCTCATTTTGTCGTGTCCCCTGCCATGGGGGATACAACCAACAGCCCAGGTTGCTCCCAAGCCCTGTCCAACCTGGCCTTGGACACTTCCAGGGCTGGGGCAGCCACAGCTTCTCTGGGCAACCTGTGCCAGGGCCTGCCCACCCTCACAGGGGAGAATTTCTTCCCAATATCTCATCTATCCCTGCCCTCTGGCACTGAGAAGCCATTCCTGTCACTCCATGCCCTTGAGAAAAGAACCTCTGATGCTCTCCAGCGTTTAGTGTAGCACCATTCCAGTGAGGAATTCCAGATGTGTGCAGACATTTCTCGTTTGTGCACACAGAAACGTTGTGAGCCATGCCTCAGAGACAAGTCAGCTTCTGGATTAGCTCCTTTCCCACCTCCTCCCTGGTGCTTCTTCCCCCAGAGCTCCAGGACAGGAGCAATGCGGGGCCGTGGCCAAATGGGATCAGCACCACCAGGCAGTGTTATTTGTGCACCACCAGCTCTTGGGGAAGAACAAGAAGAGAATCAAAAATAAAGACATGGTTTAAACCCTCAACATGGCCGTTCCCAGAAAGATGCAAAGCTTCTTTTCTTTCTTCTTTTAAAGAAAAAGCTGGAAGTCATGAAGGGAAAACACAGCCCCCACCCACGTTCAGCTACGTAGAAGGGATCTCATCTCATAAAACAAGAAGTGACTCATCCCATAAAATGAGAACAGCAAGTCACTCCAAGATGGACATCTTGACCCACAAGAGACTTTTTAAAATAAAAGTTCTGACTCGGGATGTTCAAGTTGGATATTAACAGATGATTTAGGACATTCTTTCCCAGGAGGGCTGTCTGGGGACTTGGGGGATCTCCAGCACTGGATGCTTCCAGGAACTGGCTGTCCAAATCCAGTTACCCTGATCACTGCTACAGCTGGGGCAGGAGGACCTTGGGAACAGGAACACCAGAGCTAGACATCTGCTCTGATCACAGACAGAGCTGCCTCCTTTTACTGATGGACTGATGGAGCTGATAAATCTTTTTCTTTTGTAAGGTGAGACACAGCAGGATCCCAAATCATTCCTACATAGAGATTCCAGCCACTATCCCATCCAAATCCTTGTTTGCCACCCCAGTGTTTACTTTTTCTGGCAGGTGAAACTACAATGTGCAGCTCTAAATTTTGCCCACAGGAAGGCTGGAATGGAAACACAGGCTGGGAAACATCATCCAGGCCCATCTCCACATTAACCACCTGAGGATGTGGGAGCCCCGTGAACACACTGAGAACACACCCCCTACTCCAGGATGTTCATCTGTTGAGTATTAAAACTTATTTGGTGGGGGGGAAAACCAGCATTGCTTCCTCTTTATTGTGTTTTGGAGCAAAAATCCAGCAGATGCACCAGGCCAACAAGGCAGGAGGAAGGCAGGGTCTCCCTGGACTGACACCAGGCTCATCCACACGAGATTGGTCCCCACTACAGGTCTGGAGCACCAGTCTGATGGAGAAGCAGCTGAGGGAGCTGGGGGGGGCTCAGCCAGGAGAAAAGGAGGCTCAGGGGGGACCTTCTGGCTCTGCAACTCCCTGACAGGAGGGGGGAGCCAGGGGGAGGAATTGGGCTCTGCTCCCAGGGAACAAGAGACAGAACAAGAGGAAACAGCCTCAAGCTGTGCCAGGGGAGATTTGGGTTGGATATTTGGGAAAAATTTCTTCACTGAAAGGGTGGTCTGGCATTGGAAGAGGCTTCCCAGAGCAGTGCTGTTCAAAAAACATGTGGATGTGGCCCTTGGGGACATGGTTTAGTGGCCAACATGGCAGTGCTGGGTTGACAGTTGAGCTCGAAGATCTTGGAGGCCTTTTCCAACCTTAATGATTCTGTGATCCTATAAACTCATCACCAGGAAGTTCTGCAGAAGAGGAAAGAGGATGCTGGAGAAGACCCTGGTTCAGCTGCACCAATACAAATTACAACCAGCTCAGGACACGCGTGTCAGGACACGTGCAGTGACACACACGATGGAAAGGCAACACACGATGACACAGAACCAACAACCCAGCTCTCAGGGCAGGGTTTCTGCCTCTCCCCCTGGTGCCTGGTACCTGTCAATATCTGTCCCTGCCCCTCTATCACCCTGTGAGCAGTGAGGTCAGGCTCGTTACATAATTTTAATGCACAAAGTGCAGTAAAGACCCCGAGGTCTCCAATTTTGGACCTCATAATGACACCAGAGCGAGGGTTGAATCACTGGACTGGAAGGATGGAAACATGGAACTGCCCCAGAACTGATGACCTCAGCCTGTGTGGGCCAAAGGGAGGACAGGCCAAACCCTGAAATGGCTTTGCCTGTTGCTCCAAATGTATCAGTTTCCCGTATCTCATAAAATTCACAACCAGAATCAACCAGGAAACAGGAGCAAAAAAACACAAATGAAAACCAGAGGGGTTTGGGACTAAATGATCTTTAAGGTCCCTTCCAACCCAAACCATTCTGTGATTCTGTAACTCAAAGAAAAGTTTAAACAACTGGGTTTTTTTATATATAAAGGCAACCTAGGAAGACAAGAACTTCAACCCAAACCAGCCTCAGAGGAACAAAGTGCTCGTGACAACCACACACGCAAAGGCAGCGCATGAGAAACAGAAGGAGAATAAGCACAACCCATATTTTATTGTGACTGGCAGGAAGTGAATAAGAGAAACCTATGGAAAAATCCCTGTCTGAAGAGAAGAAAAAGTTATGGTGATGTTATTCTTTTCAGCACACAGACAAAATGCTAAGTAAAAAAATGTTAAAATTCATAGAAACACGGGAAAAAAACCACTGAGACAGCCCAGGGCTGGTGGTGCTGTCATCTTCTTACTCCTGCTCCCCTCCCAGAGTGATTAACAGGTTTTTTTACTCTCCATCAGTAGTTTTTTACTCTCAGTCAGACCTTCCCTCGCTGTGGTTCCTGGTAACCGTGTGTGTGAAGGATGGCTGTGGTCAGCCAGTTTGTGTCTTTATTAGGAAAGCGGGATGTTATTCCACAGCCCTCCAGAGGACAGGGCTGCTTCCTCCCCTGAGCAACCAGGATTCCTTAGCTTATACATAACTAACGACCCAGGGAAGGTCTGGCTGTAATTCCTTAAAAATCACACAGGTTTGCAGGCGTTTAGCAAATAGCTGAGACTTTGGAACGGATGCGTCAGGACCATGAGGGGGCCAAACAACTTGGCTCTTTTCTCCACAGGCAACGGCCTGGTGGAGGTGGGAGAACCCACAGCCCTCATTTATCTTCATTTCTGGCTGCTTCAGTGGTGACACTTTCATAAACAAGGCCAAGGAACCATGACCACATCAAATTCCTGCGCGACACCTCCACAGCAGATCTGACAAAACCAAATTCTGGGACGAGCCATTGGGAGCAAACTGGGAGAAAGCCAACAAGAAAGCTCCCCAGCCTGGTTCCTGTGCTGGTCGAGGTTTGCAGGAGTCAACTGGGCAGTGCAGCAAACCCATGCAGCTCTCTCCAGCACTGTGTGTTTCCAGAGAGTGCCCCCGTTCCCTTTGTCACCTCTCCTGTCTAAGTGACCACCACGAAAGATGGAGCCCGAAGTCATGGACCTAATGAACTCAGTGGACATTTTGTGGACAGGTGTGGGACATTTTATGGACATTTTACAGGGGATGGTCCATAGACTAAGGGATCATAGAATAACTAATGTTGGAAAATGCCACAATGGAGTCTAACCATTAGGCCAGGACTGCCCTGTTTCACCACTAAACCATGTCCCCAGGTGCCACACCCACACACCTTAGAGCACTTCCAGGGATGGCAACTCCACCACCACCCTGGGCAGCCCATTCCAGGGCATATCTGTGTATTTTATCTGTGTGGGGCTGAGCTGCCAGCTGGGGTTGAACCACGGCAACGGGGAGAGGGAGAACTAAGAAAACCAAACACATTTCGCAGTGACAGACCCAACAGACTCCCAAGAATTAACAAGCCCATGAGGAGATGCCTGGGAGGAGAAGAAGAAAGCTGGTGAGTCCTTGAAGACACTAATGCAGAGCATCTCAGAGCAGAAGGAGCACGTCTGGTGGATGCACCGGGATTACAGCGGGAGGGAATGGCAGGCGCTCAAGGTCTCGCTCGGTTTGAAATCACTTCTGGGAGAATAATGAAAAAGCTGATGTAATTCCAATCATAAAGAATTAAAGAACAGGAGTATAATTAGCACCAGTCAACATACTTCGAACAGGAAACAGCTCTTGTCAAACAAATCTGATTTCATTCTTCACTGAGATTACAAGCTGGATTGGTGAGAGGAGTCGTGTACGAGGCAGGAGAGGCGTCTGAGTGCCGAAACCAGGAGGCATGAGGGCAGCACGGGGAGCAGAGCTGCTCTGCCAGCTGCAGCCTGGACCCCACATCACCAAAAAACATCCCAAATGGATTAAGAACTCATTAGCAGGCGGGTTCCAAGTGATAGTTCCCAGTGCTGGACCTCGGTGGGCTCTGCAGGAACCAGCCCCGGGTTCTTTTTTTGCCTTTACAGTCAGCAGTGATGGAGAGGAGTGAAGGAAAGCACTGCTGAGGTATGTAATGCCCTTGCAGGCTTGCAGAGCATTCTCAGGTGAAGGATATGGGATTCAACTCCCTTGGCGTTCACCATATGAAAAAATAATGCTCCCACTTTAATGTAGTTGTTAATTTTCTCCAGATAGTAATGGCAGAGAGAAAAGGGCCTCCAAGGACAGGCTGATGATCGAGGCCAGCCAGGCAGGTGGGCTGAATTGCCCTCGGCAGGATACTGAGGCAGGGGGGGCTTGCTTCCAGCTTACATTAGAAATCCCATTTTTGTGATGACGATTAAATTGATCAAATCATCCTCGAAGAAAATTTAAGGGTTGTACAAACCTTAAAATAAATTAAACCCTGTTGGGGTTTAAACTCAGCGCTGGAAAGCCCGGTCTCCTCCAGCAAGCACCCCTGGAGCTGGTGTGGCTCAGCAGATGTAAGCACCAGGAAAAGCTCCAGATGGTCCCAGTGACAAGGTGCCCTCTGTGCCCAGCTCTGGCACCACAGCAGGGATGCTGTTCCCACCTGACAGGCATTCGTTGTGTGTGAAGCAATGGGATGGCTTCAGTCCCCTTCCAAGCAGGCAGGTGTCACCCACAGGACTGCCACCACAGCTGGGAACCCCTGGCAGCCAGGAGGATTAGGGCTCTTCCTTCCCCTCCACAGCATAACTATGGTTTTAAGGTTTCCAGGAGATGACTGTCCCAGGCAGGAGCATCAAGAGTGTCCCAGAGATGAGCAGCCCCGAGACACGATCAAGGTGTGCACACCTGCCTCAAGGATGCAGCAATCAGGATAAGGAACAGCCTCAGCATCACCCCTGGGCATCCATCCACTCCCTTCCCCTTTGGCTCCCCAAAGGATGAACAAAACTCAAAGCACCTCAAGAAAGTCCCATCAATGGTATTAAACCAAGAGCATTTCCATGGCAGGCATCACACGTGAAGGGGAAGGTGAAGAAGGCGAAGGTGAAGGCACACCCATGGATAGAAAAGACCACCTGGTCCCCAGACCAAGCTTTAGAATTTGTAGAAAGTTTGGGGAGCTTTAACTCAGGAGCATCACTCAGCTACAGCAGAGCAAGACAGATCTGCAGCGTGCTGGGAGATGGGAGAAGAGTCCCAGTCCTTGCCCGCCCCAAGCTTAGGGAAAACTCTCAGGCAAATAGCAAATCTCTATGGAAAAAACCCTCAGCAATCGGGAGGGAGCAGCTGCTGTTGTCAGTGCCTCCTGGGCTCGTCACGGCTGCCTCTCACCCACCGCCTCCCCAGCCAGATCCTCTGACATCCAACACCGCCTCTTGCCAAACCAGCCCAGTTGGGTTCCCCCACGAATGCGAGCAGCAAACCCATCCTTCGGGGGGCTCCTTTATATCCCTGCCTCCCCCCCCAGGAAGGGCTTAGTCAAAGCAAATGCCAGAGCCATTAAGTGCAAAGGACCTCACAGCCAACACAGGAATGCTGGGGCTTGATGGACTGTTTATAGAGTCTTTTATAGGAAGGATGGGTAACCTAATCCCAACTACAACATTTTTTATGCTGCTCTGTGAGGGTTCAGCTGTGATTAAACTGTTGGCACGGTCCCATGGCACATAAAACCATGGAGACCAGCAAGGCTCATCCCCACCAGAGCCCTGCGAGTGCAGGCGGCAAAAGTATTCCAAGTATTAAAGGCTGGCGAGCCCCGCTGTGGGACATCCCAGCTCCCACCTCCACCGGCCTCCAAAGGCTGGGAGACCAAAATAAAACATCTCCAGTGAGTATTTATTCCTGCTGCAGCCCAGAGCAGGGCAAAGGATAACCACCCCAGCAGGACACTGTCTGGGTGCAGGAGGTGCAACAAAACTGTTGCTCTCAGCAGTGGAATTCAATGTCCTTCTCCCTTAGAAACAGCTCAGGATCAGCACAGAGCCCTCCACCACCCCCTCTAAAAGACCAAATAAATCCCATAGCAACATTTTCTGCTCAGTTAAAACACTTGATTTTGAGGCAGCCTCCCTAAACTGAGATGATCCAAGTTGTGGATCACCCGCTGTCTCTACCAGGCTGATGCTCCATGGCTGTAGCTGAGACCATGGTCCCCAAACATGAGCAAAGTCCTCCTGGGGAGAGGGTATCCAAATGCTCCAGCAGATGTTGACCCAGAAAACCAGACCCACCTGGGCCAAACCACTGCCAGGGTGCTCAAATATGACTGTCTGAGAAGGAAATAAAGATTAGGAGGGCAGGGAGATTGAGAGGGCGGGTACTCCCAGCCCAGGCTTGGTACGGGGTCACACCAAGCCAAGCCCCACTCCAGAGTCTCAGCTTAGCTGGAAATGGGAAAAGGGGCTGGGGCAGGGACATCAGAGCATCAGCGTCTCCCCCAGTGCTACTGGTGGGTGAGATTTCTTCAGGGAACGTGAACACGATGTTTGTTTCATTTTATTGTTACAGAATTGGCACAGAAACAAGGTTTGCCTTTTTTTAATTTACATTTTTTTGGCTCTGTTGACTCATCCATCAGTTTGCCTGTTCGCCCTCATCATAATTCCCTGGCAGGATGCATCATCTCCCTCCTGGCCACCACACACCCAGCCCAGGTGGGCTCCCACCACCCACATTAACCAACCTATGGCCAGCTCTGGAGCACAACGGAGCACAAGAGCAGACCAGTGACTTCAACCCCTTCTTCTGCACTGAATAAAAGCCATCAGCACCTCAGAAACCCTTGCTGAGCATCCCCACCACAGCAGCCAGGTGAGGAATGCGTCCCCCCAGGGCTTTTTCTGTGGGATGGGAGTTTGCCAGCAGTTTTGTTTTAGCCCTGTGTGACTGTAGGGCACTGAAGGGAAGGAGAGCCCGTGGTGGTTTTGGGTGCCATCACCTGAGCCCGTGCCCCTAATGGGGTTCCTCCTTCCAGCACAGGCAGCACAGACACTGACACACCATGCACAGGCACCTTGGTGGTGACACACAGGGTGGGCACATCACCCTGATGAGCTGCCAGCAGCCCTGGGAGACCCAGAGAGGGGCCAAGCCCTTCTCCACCCCTCTGGCCACCAAGTAATTCAGGGCTGGTGGACACCACACCCAGGGCTGAACTCATAAATCCCGTTTTTTCCCTTTCCCCTCCGTAGCCCACACACCAAGGACCTCCCAAACACACAGCAAAACGCCGGGTCAGCCTTCCAAGGGCTCAGCACCCACAAGCAGGAGCCCAGGTCATATTTAGGCCACCCAAATTACAGGGCAAGGTTTCTCCTTGAGGGTGACCTGCTTGGCTTCCCCCAGCACGAAGCCACACGGGCAGCCCCTGCCATCCCACCCAGAATGCCACGGGGACATGTGGGCTCCACTGGTCCCCTCCTGTCGGTCACAAACGTGCTAGTCCCAAACCTACCACAGCCCCTGGCAGTGTCCCCTACACATCCCCTGCTTTCCAGTCCAAAACTCAACCCCTCTCCCTGCAGCCCCACCTTTCCTTGCCCAAGGACTAACAGAAACAGGGAAGCAGCAAAGCAACACCGTGGGACACAACGGGGAGAGGCTGAACTTCACCCCCAACCCCCCAGATAAGGAAGGATGGGCTCCTGCAACGGCCAGGGATGAAAGGGAAGCCGCAACGGTCGAGTTGGCTCGCTCAGCTTTTGGCATGTGCTCCTCTTCCCGCCTTGTGCACGCCCATGAACTGTGTCCCACCAGGATGGGGACAGCTCAGCGGCCCAGCGGGAACAGCCTGGATGGCAAAGCCTCACCTGCACACATCTGCATCTCCTGCCTGCCCCACAGTCCATAAACCAGTGGAGCCCAGGAGACCCTCCCCCAGCAACCTCCTGAGTGGAGCAAGGTTTAGCCAAACCTGGGAAGAGAGACCAGTAGGCACAAGGGAGCAGCTTCCAGTAAATTCAGCGTTTCCAGAGGATCTGGAATCAAAAATTCAGCATTTCCAGAGGATCTGTTTGTATCAAAAGCTGCTGCTCTGCAGCCAGAACAGGTGTCAGTCACAGCAAAATCTTGTGGCAGCTATTCAGTCTGATGGCATAAGAGTTTGACATCAGACCGAAAAAAAAACCCAAAAGCAATGTGAGCAGCTCCTCTACTCTCCATTTCACCTACAGCCACGGAAAAAGAGAGGTGAAAAGCCAAAAGGAGGAGAACACCAGGTGTGCCAGCACTGCCTCTGAGAAGCACCAGCACAGCCACACGATGCAGGCAGCTCCCCACCACCAGTGATGCTCCGAGCAGTCCCATGGCAGAGCCACACTGCTGCCTGTCACCCAGCTTTGTGGGGTCACAGGTGGGCTCAAAGCAGCACCCACCTACCCCAGAATGGTCCTGTCACCCCTGAACTGGCCTTGTCCCCCCTGCAGACTCACAGGCTGCCTCCTGCCCCGAGCTTTACACTGAACATGACACGGAGCAGACCCTGTTCAACACCTCCCACCAACCAGACACCGACCCCTAATTAGCCAACATCCTAATTAGCACCCTCCCTGCGCTGGCTCTGCAGCTGTCCAGGACTCTCTGAGGTCCTGCAAAGGTGACAGGGGATGGGGACAAGCTCTGAAGCACTGGGCACTCTGTCCCCTCCAGAGCAGCTGGCACAGCGTGCGTACAAAGGCTGGGGACACGAAACTAGTGCTCAGTCACCTGCTAGGGCACTCTGCAAACAGCCTTGGAGCTGCCAGGATCCTGCAGGAGAGACCCCGGAGAAGAGACCCACAGGAAATGCTTTCCCAAGGCTGGCATGCTGCAGTTAACTCCCTGCAGCCTGGCCAGCCCCCAGGACACCTTGTTTCACTCCATCCACCCTGCCCTTCCCCCAGGTCACGCATTTCTCCTGCTCCCTTTGTCCCCCTGATACCAGACAGGCTTAAAAAGTAAAACAAGGCCGAGATTTATGAAGTGAGGCTCCCGGTAAAGGTTTCCCGAGCCGCAGTTGTGGGGCCTGGAAACAGGATTACAAGCAAAGCAAATCAGGGAACGCCACCGTAACCTCGGCGCGGCGAGACGTGACCCCTCACATGCTCCTGCCCATTTCCCCCCCTCCATCAAGCATGTGGTGTGCACCAGCTGGGGCTGCCTGACTACCTCGACCCTCTCTGTGATGGCCCAGGGTTTTCTCGACCTCCCTTCTTGCTGCTCCCCCCGCTCATCTGGGTGGCCCAACCCTGACTCTCAGCAGACTTTCTGCCATACCTTGCCTGCACAGGTGTTTGCCAGCCCAGATCGCTCCCAAGCTCTCATTCAACACCACAAACAGCTTCTTTGGGCACATCCTCAGAATTCCATAGTGACCTTATTGCGCCTTACACTGCCTAGAAGGGCTCCAAGACAGCTGGAGAGGGACTTTTTACAAGGGCACTTTTTACAAGCGACAGGACGAGGGGGAATGGCTTCCTACTGACAGAGGGCAGGGTAGGATGGAATACTGGGTAGAAATTCTTGGCTATGTGGGTGGTGAGGCCCTGGCACAGGTTGCCCAGAGAAGCTGTGGCTGCTCTACCCAAGTGTTCAAGGCCAAGTTGGACAGGGCTTGGAGCAACCTGGGCTAGTGGAAGGTGTCCCTGCCCATGGCAGGGAGATGGAACTGGATGAGTTTTAAGCTCACTGCCAGACAGGCCCCCAGCTGGGCACAGGCAGCTGCCCCTTGTGTGATAACTATCACTGGGGATGTCCTTTAGCCCGCTGCAGACTGGGTATCCCCGTGTCCCCCAACACCTGGGTGGGAGCAGAGGGGATCCCAGACCTCTGCAGCCACCCCCACTGCCTTCCCTCCTCTCCCAGGCCAGGGGCTCGGCAGCCAGAGCCCATTGTTCCCTTTGTCTGGCCCTTTGGAGCACGAGCTCAGGGCGTCCCCTGCGCCGCTGGGACGTTCACACGCCTGGCCGCCCTCACCACCCCTGACCTGCTCAGCCAAGCACCTCCCCTAACCCAGCCTTTGCCCCCCAAAAGATGAACTCGGGGCTGAGGGCAGCTCCTCTCCTCCCCCCAGCTCCAACCAGATGCTCTTGGCCTCCAAAACTCTCAGGAAGGTGACGACAAGCGCCCACAGGCGCCGTGGGGGATGTCACCCTTGCCTGGCCATCCTGCCAAAATCAAGAGCCTGAAGGTGTTCCCAGACCCAGAGAGTTCACCACCATGGTTCACCAAGGCCATGAGCACCCAGAGCAATGTGGACCCCCCCAGCACTTTGCCTCAAAAGCTGCAGATGGTCTTGAAAGCCAAACTGGGAGCTGGGATGGGGGGGCAAGAGGACCCCACTGAGCCTGAAGGCACCTTTCCCTTGGGACACACCTCAAACACCACACCTACCAAGGGAGGGTGAGCCAAAGGCGTTCCTGGTTTCCATCCCACCTCCAGCAGTGCACCAGGATGCTCAGGGAGGAGGTGTAACAAGCACCCCAGCACCAAGGGCTTCCTGATGCCCCCCCCAGTACCCAAGGATGGGCAGGGGTGGGGCTTCACCCTCCAACTGCTCCTGAGCGAGGGGAAAAATATAAAATAAAGCATCTTCACCCCTTCATCACCCTCTTCTTCACACCTCCCACGGTCCAATGCACCTCTGTGACTCCCCCCAACCCCTGAGCCCAAGCTGCATCTTCCCTGGAGCAACCCCTCCCCTGCACCTCTCCTGTACAAGCATCTTCACCCCCATTCCCAGTCTTTCCCCGTTCAGAGTGGATGCTTTCAAAGAGCCATCCACAATGACTTTAAGATCTCTTTCTTAAAATGCTAATAAGTAATTTAAAGACTGCCACTGTGCATGCATGGGTTTAGGGTAATTTTTTCCATGTGAATCCCCTTTTCATTCATCCCTGACTACATTTAATCTGCCACTTTATAGCCCGCCTATCCAGTGTCATGAGAGCCTTTTGCAATATTTTCAAGACAACTGTTGTTTTTATCATCCTGAATAATTTTGTATAATCTGCAAACACTCTGGCCTTCCCATTCCCACCCCTCTCTCGTTTATGAATACATCACCCAGCGCAAGCCTCACGCTGACCCCATCCAGTGGGAAAACTGACTCTTTGTTTCCCATTCTTTAAGCAGATTTTAATCCATAAGAGAGCTCTTCCTCTAAAATTACTGCTCTGGGGTCTCTCGGATCACCCAGGGAGATCATCTTAAAGGATGCTCGTCCCATTTCCTCTGGCCTGAATATTAATTTTATTGATTTATTGTAAAATATCAGTTCTCTTGCCATCACTTCAGGGCAGTGTCCCAGCCCTGCCCTGGGAAGAAAAGCTCCTTGGCAGGAGGCCCCCTGGCCACAGCCATTCAGGGGGACACTGAAGTCAGTCCCCACCTTCCCAAGGGCTCCATCCTGCAGGTTTTACCTCCCAATACTCATTTGTTGTGGGGAAACTTGGGGGGATAAATCATTTCTTCTCTCAAGTTGTTTTTCAAATTCCTCTCAGCCTGCCTTATATGGCTTCACATTCACCACACCACAGTTTCTGATTTTCTTCCTATATTCTCCTTTTAGATACCACTTCCACTTTCCAAAGAACATCTTTTTACCTCCGCTGACCTCCTCCAATTTGCCATTTAATCAAGTTTGCTTTTTTTTTTTAGAAAACTCATGTTAAATGGCTGCATGAATTTATTCTGAGCCTTAATTTAATTTCCTACATCATGGGCAAGTACTTCCTTATTTTAGCTTCTCCCTTCGGCCAGCTCCTTCACTTTGCTTCACTTACAGACCATTACTGTGGGATGGTTTTAAGTGCTGGCTGCTTTACAGATGTGATGGTCTGACTCTAAGAGACATACAGTGGAAAGAACATCATTTAGTGGATCAACTGATGAAGCTTCACCAACTTTTGGAGCTCTCCAGACCCTTTTTGTCCCCACTGGGAGACTGAACCTGCATGTCCTGCACGCTGTGCTCGGGTCTGATCCAGAGATCCTCCTCCTGTGAGCTCTCCAAAGAGCCACAACTGTTCCCAACCACTAAAACTATCATTTCTGAATGTGACATTTAGGGAGGCACAGACCAGTCACAATTATAGTTGTGTTTTCTGCCCTTTCATCTTCCTTTATCACTTGGCAAACAGTGCCACAAGCCCTGTCAGGGGGCACCACACCTGGTGCCGCTCCCTTCATCCTGAGCAAGGAAATTCAGGGATGGGCAAACAGCAGGGCATGATTCTCACTCCTTCACCTCATCCTTTTTTTCCTGAGTGGGCTGGCACACCCTGAACACCCAACCCTGTGCCTGCACCCTGGCACAACTCGCCGTGCATCCAGCACGTTCCTGAAACACCTGACACTGATGCAAAGTCCGTATGGATGTATCTCTGCACATCTCCCAGCACCTCACACGCTCCTTCCTGCTGCCACCCGGCCCCCCAAGGGGTCCTTGCCTGCCTCCAGTGATTCCCCTGTGCTCCTGCATCCCTGGTACCAGGCAGGGCACAGTGATCCTCCCGTGCTGCTGCATCCCTGGTACCAGGCACGGATGCACACATGCTCCTGCATCCCTGGGTACCTGGCTGTGATCCCCCGTGCTCCTGCATCCCTTGGTATCAGGCAGGGATACCCCTGTGCTCCCGGGTACCAGGCAGGGCACCGTGATCCCTGCCGTGCTCCTCCATTCCTGGGTACCAGGCAGGGCAGAGCCCTTTCCCAACCACCCCGCGCTGCATCTCCCTCCCTCCCTCCCTCCCGCGCGGCCCATCAGCTCCTTATCGCGGGAGGCCCCGTCGTTACCCCTTATCTAAAGGCTGAACTTTTGCCTCCGAGGATCTCCCCGCTCCCCCCCCATCCCGACGAGATCCAACAGGGGAGCTGCACGCTTCGCCCCCGGCCGCTCCGCAAGCCAGATCCGGGTTCGGGAGGGGTTGCACACCAGGCTGGGGAGCCGACAGGTAAAAACGGGCTTTTGGTGGGATGGGAAGCGCGTCCCCGGACAGACCCACCCCCAGCACCCATCTCAGCAGGGCCGGTGTGCCGGGAGTGGAGTGGTCTGACTCTCGTTTATCCCTCTCTCCAAAGCGCTCAGGCCTCGGGAAGCTGTCGCAGCATTCACTATTTACCCAGCGGGCGCGTTTCGTGGGTGCCCACCCCTCTCTCCAGCCAGCTCAGGTATGTGTACACAAACGGCCACGACTAGTGCAGGCAGGTCCTCAGCCCCGTCTCCAAGGGGATCGCTGCTCCCATCCTGGGGGATAGCCCCAAACCCCCCTGGAAACACCTTCGAGGCACAGACACATCCCCCTCACAGCCCCAGATCCCTCTGCAGGGTGTCCCAAGGAGCTGGGGGACAGTGGTGGCCACGCCAACCCTGAGCCCTCATCCCCCACCACCCTGTCCCCTCCAGCATCTCCTCCCTGTGCTTTCGTCACCCAGAGGAGCTGGAAATTCAGCAGGGATCAAGCACATTGCTGCTCCCGCCTGGAAAAGCCACAGAGCAGAGTGGCAATGGCTGCAACACGGGCATTTAAATGAGGCACCGATTTATTTGTTCTCCAAAAGGAGTTTTTCCTGTTGCTGCCCCTGTAATGCAAAGGGCAGGTGGGTGCAAGGAATGTGCCTCGTCAAAAATTAACCCGGGCAATTGGAGGGGAGGGGAGGCAGCAGCAGGGAGGCACAGGGCTGACCTGAAACCACAGGCTCTGCTCTGCTCCTCAGTCCCATTAGTTCCAAACAAAATTTGTTCCCAGCCTGTCTCAGGACAGTGTTTGCAGATGTGATGTTAAAGCACACAGGAGGGATCAGCTTCCTGGGTTTTTCCCTGGACCTGCTGCTCTGCCACGTCCCTCTAGAGCGTGCTGGGCTAGCCAGGATGCTCCTGCAGCTCCTGTGGTCCTGGCACACCTGGAATATGCCACCTCCCTGGAGCTCCAAGGTCAATGCCCTGGCGTGACCGCAACCCTGAAGGGGATGGCTCAACTCTTCCCCCACAGAGACCACAAAGCCACATAGGAGGAGGTACAACCCAACCCTGTGTCCAGTGGCATCCCCCTGCACCCCCAGGGCCTGAAGGAGGCTGTGGGGTGCTCAGCAGCAGGTCATGACCATGGGTACAGAAGAGGAGACCATAGTCTGAAGACTAAAATACGTTGCAGCAGACATGGAATTAAATATATTGTATTTTACAGAACCACAGAATGTGACACATTGGGAAGGATCCAAAAAGATCACCCAGTCCAACTCCTGGTCCTGCACGGGACACCCCAAAAAAATCCCACCACGTGCCTGAGGGCGTTAAGACATGTTATGCACATTATAATTAACTATAAACTCTAAGAGTCCTGTCTCCAGATTGCTCAGAGGACAGGCAGGGATGTCCATGTCCAGCACCTCAGCCACAGCATGCCCCGGGAACGCCCACCCGGGGAGTGGATAACAGCCCTCCCACCCCAGCATTCCCCTCCAAGCCCAAAGCTGGGCTCAGGATTAGGATCACTAGGCACAGCTGATGCTCCATATCGAGTCCCCTCTCCTGTGATGCTGTTTCCCAGCAAAACTCGTGGTGGGCAACGGAGAATTGTCGAGTTGGAGCCCGGCACTGCCTCTGCGTTGCCGGCCCCGGGCTGCCCACACCCTCTCTGACAGCGGGGCAATCTCGTGTCTCCTCTCACATTTTTGGCACAGGGCTGGCTCTCCTCCAGCCCTCGGGAAAGTTGCCAGCACCGCAAGGTTTATGAAAAGTTAACTCCAACGGGGCAAAGAGCGCCGGCGGTTTGGTTTTCCCCCCCTCGCACGTGAGTTAGGCAGGCTGCTGATTTTTAAGATACCTCGGTGTGTCCTTCCCAGCTCCCCCCGAAACGCCTCGGCAGAATCAGTGCCCCGATCCGCGCGCAGCACACGCGGCAGGAATACAAAGCGGGGCCGTTAGCGATAGCGGCACTACCAACCGGTGTGGGATCCAGACCCTTCCAGGACTCCTTTGTTCTTGACTTTCTGGTTTGGGGTTGCTTTTTTTTTTTTTTTTACAAAAAACGCACAAAAAAACTTTCCTTTGAGAAGCCTGAACTTTCTCGGCTGCAGACACATTACCTTCCAACTGCCTTCACAACCATAGGCAATTCCTAACCTCTGCTTTATGTACGTTGTCATCCACCTCCCTGTTTTCCATATTGATTTATGTTTTACGTTCTTTTCACATTTCCTTTTAACAGAGCCGGTTTTAACCAAACAGCCTTCCCTCCCGAGCCCAAGCCACGCATTCTGCTGGCCAGTGAGCAATCAACTTCCAATTTCCATGCACACTCCTGTTTATATTTCCTTCCCTATCGGCTTTGTTTCTAATTAAGGTTTGTTAAATGCAAGTGAATATATAGCGTACAGAGAAATATAAAGCATGTAGATAAATAAACACCCCACACACAGCCACACTGACTAAGGCTGTGCTTTCAACCACGGATCCCAAAGCACTTTGTCATGTTCATTAACAAAACCTCGCAGCTCCCTTGGGAAAGACGCTTGGATTATTTTACGCCTTGTAATTAGGAAAACTGAGGCACAGAGGAGACAAGTGAAATTACCAGCAGTACAGAAACGTTCTGTGGCAGAGCTGAAAACAGGACTCAAGAGGCAGGATCCTCCAGCATTGTGGGTTTTCCCTCAACAAGCCTTTTTTGCCCCCATTTTGGCCCTGGGAATTTGCCGGAGCCGGTGATGGAAGCATGGAGGGCATCGCCACCGCGGAGGTGCCTGCGGCCGGGGGACGTGGCGGGGTCCAGCCAACACCTCCATGGGCAGCAGCTGCTGTTGGGTCAGTCTGTCCACACCACAGGGATCCAGAGCACCCAGCAGCGCAGGTGGACACTACATCCAAGCGCCATGAGAAGAGGCAGCTCCCAAAAGGAAGGAGCAGGGGCACACCCGGGGATCTGCATCCCGCACACCTCCACCTCGCCAGCTCTCCAGATGCCCATCCCAGGAAGGCTGGGCATGGGAGCTGGCTGCCCACGCCAACACTGCGAGTGACCATCATAACCCCACAGCACACACGGGGCAAGAGGAAACATCAGGGGCATGGGGGATCCCGTGAACCCAAATCCACACAGTTGGCTTCAGCTGGGAATGGCTGCTGGAAGCACAGTGCAGGGAGCCCATCGACCACCTCCCCGGGCACGTCCCCATCCATGTAGGAGCACACCTTACAGAGACCATCTCCAGTGGGCAAAACACCCCGCCAGCAATGGCCACCTCCTTGCTCCCAGATATTTTCCCCGTCCCTTGGGATGCACCCTGGCACTCGTGCATCCAGTGCCCGCTGCTCCTGCCATGACAGTGGAACAGTCACTCACGTCTCAGGCAGCGCGTGGAGGAGCTCCCGGGAGCTGGTCGCTGACCCCCAGCACTGCCCAACAGCCTCTCTCGGAGTGCAGGAGGAGCAGGGTGGGGTGGAGGTGTCATCCTGTCCCTCCACAAGGCACCTGGCTCTGTCCCCGCCGCAGTCGGCAGCGTTGGCTGGGCACGGCCAAGCCCACTCGGGCCCTGCTCGCCAAGCCCAGACCCCACTGGAAGCGTCAAGGCCACGAGCTGACGGGGCCAGACATCCTGCATGGACACACATGCTCCCAAAAACACACTCATCACCCCAAACCCTCCCCCCCATAATTAAAACCATGCTGGGCTCATCTGAATACCAGAGCTGGCGAGCGCTCTCCGCTGCAACGTAAATAGTCCTATTTATGCCAAGCTCCCATATTGTAAATATCACGATGTATAGCTGGCCAACCCATGAGTCATCTCCCAAAACTCCAACTTTAATAAATGGTGCCTCATCCATGTTCCAGACAAACACTGTCCATGCGGCTCCCACCGTCCGGCGCACCCAGGGCCAGCAGCGGCCACCCAGCCTGCCCAGGGAGCCCAACGGAGCCAGATGGACAGCGGAGCCACCCAACCCCTCAGACACGACCCTTCCACAATGAACAGGCGCCCATGGACCGCTCTGCTCCGGGATGAGCCCGTTTTTGGGCCTGACACCTTGCCCTCGCCCCTGCCCAGCCCAGTTCTCCGCCGCTTCCCAGGGTGTCCACGCAGCGGGCGGGCAAGGAGGAAAGAAGGGACGGCCGGGATGGTTTGGGAGCTGGGAAGACGACTCGTCCGCTTGCCCAGACCCCAAGCACGGGGCTCCCAGCCAGCGCCGTCCCCGCGCACCCAGCCCCGGAGCTCCCACCTGCCGCCTCGCTCTGCTTTGTCTGAGCACCGGGGACCTCGGCGGGGAGCTCGGCTCCTCCCGGGGACGCCGGGAACGCCACGGCGCCAACGGGGAGCCGGCCAGCAGCTCCAGGATGCCGGCGAGGCCTGGTTGAGGGGCGCCCCAAAGACTCTCCCAGGACCAGCGGTGGGGCGGCGAATCCCGGGCATCCCCGGGGGACGCTCGGCGGAACGCAGGGATGCCCACCTTGGCCAAGGGATGGCGGGGAGGAGCGCGGCGGGGCATCGGGAGGGTCCGGGCATGGCGGGGGGCACACGCGACGCACCGGGGCTCCGCCGGCGACACCTCCAGCTGGGGCAGCACTTCCCCAAAACTTCTCCTCCCCTCCGAAGGGTGGTGTGTGTGTGTGGGGGGGTGGTTATGCGGCGGGGAGTGTTGGCGGGGGGGGCAAAGTGCCACCTCCCCAAAAAACGGGGAGAACGTGGAGGGAGGGCTCGCCGCGCACACGAGTCCCCCCGCCGCTCCATCCCCCACCCACCCCCTCTTACCTTCCACGGCGGCGAGCAGGGGCAGGAGGGCGAGCGGGAGGCAGCAGAGCCACAGCGGCCCCATGGTGCGCGCCGGGCCGGGCATCAGAGGCGGCGCGGGCGGCGCTCCATGGAGGCGGCGGAGCGCAGAGCCCAGGAGCCCCTCGCTGGGGCCGCCGCCGGCGCGGGCACGGCCGCGGGCACGGAGCGCCCGCCGGCCCGCCGCCGCGGCCGGGCCGAGCCACCGCCGCCGCCGAGCGGGGACGCCTCGCGCCGCCCGCCCTGCCCCGCCCCGCGGCCGCGCCGCCCGCGGCGGGAGGCGGGGGCTGCGGGCGAGGGGCGGCCGCGCCGGGCCGGGGGCGGCGGGGACCGGCGGGCCCCGGGCGGGCGGCGTGGGGAGGCGGGCGGGCGGGAGGTTCCCCCGCGGCCCGCCCGATGGTTTCTCCCGGAGCTGTCGATCATCCCAGAGAAAAGCCGTGATTTCGGCCCCAAAAATCGCGCCGCGCCGCGCCGCCGGCACCCCGGGCGGAGGGGGCGGAGGGGCAGCTTGGGTGGGTGGGTGGGGAGGGAGGGGGTTTGGGGAGGGGGGTTGGGGTGTCCCCGGGATGCCCCCCCTCGCCCTTCGCACCGCCCGCGGTCGTCGCGGGCCACGGGCTGAGCATCCCTCCAGCGGGGCTGAGGAGGTTCCCGGCCGGAAAAGGGGACGTATCCAGCAGGATAAAAAAAAAAGAAACAAAAATCCGAGGAGTTGGTAAAGCCGTGGCTTGTCGCTGGCATCCCTGAGTAGCCCCCCCTCTCCCCGTCCCAGTCCCTGAGGCTAGCCCAGGTGGAGATGGAGCAGGGATTCCCCCCCATTTCAAGCGTGGAGCATCTGTGAGCGGGTCACAAGCCCCACTGACACCACTGGGGTCAAGCAGGACCTTCCCAGAAAGTGCAAGGTGAGACCAAGCTCCACCTCTGCATCCCAGCACTCAACAGCCTCAATTCCACCCAGTGCCTGGGAGCAACATCTGCCCTGTGGGCACCTCCAGAGCCAAACCCTCTTCAGGACATAGCAGGAGGGTTGGGATCAGATAGTCTTTAAGGTCCCTTCAAACTCAAACCATTCTGTGAATCTATGACATACGTGACAGTCTACCTCACAAGGTCCCTCTGCCACCACCCTAACATCTCCTCCTCCCCCTGTCCAACCCTGCAGCATCCATGTTGTACCCAGCAGTGCCTTCTGCTCACCCCCCATAACTGCGTCCCAATTTCTGCTGGCTGGGAAGTAGCGTTAGATGTGTCCTGCAAGAACCACTTGTGTCCTGGAGAATCTTCTCAGGGAGGTCACACCCTGAACACAGAGCTCTACACAAGCTGTGCCAGGCTCTAGGCAGGACCTGAAGACTCTTCTCCTTTGAGCATTCCCTTAGGCTGTTGCTGATGGAGGCGGATCTTGGACTATGCAGACATTGTCTGGCTGCTGCATTGACTTTAAAGTTCTTATGTTGCTCCTTGGAATCTGTTTTCTGCCCTGAAGATGCTCTTCTGGGGTCAGTCATGAACTGTGAGCGCTGGTCCCACCTCATGCCCTCTCTCTGCTCCCAGGAAGGGCTTTCTATGGGTGCTGCATGTTTTTGGAATCCACGTGAAGGCCTGCCAAGGTTCCCAGCCACTGTCACAAACTGGCTGTTCCCAGTGCAGGCGATGCCACCAGTAGCCACCTTCTGACCTGAAGCCACAAGCCCCTCTGGTCACCAAGCCACTAGCTCTGGGCAGACCAGCAAGTGCCACAAAGCCCCATGCCGTGACAAGTGACTCCAGAGCTCCTCCAGTGCCTTTCTCTGCGCCATCCACTTAGTTTTAGTGGCCTGGTCACGGACTAGGGAGCACTGTGTGTCCTCAGCCAGCCACCACACTGTGAGCTGACGATGCTCTCCTTGCTGCCATCTGGTGACAAGTGGACGAGGGACTGTGTCACATGGATGTGGCCACCTTGGGAGTCGAGCTCTATGGGTTTTACCGGTACTTGCTGCCCACAACTAACCCTTGGGCAGCTGCAGGACACTCAAACCCCGCTGCAGAGAGCATTAGGTAAAGCCTTGATGGGGGTCACAAAAAGGGGACAGGCGCCCCTCCAGCTGCACCTAAGTGTCAGTTTACATCATGAGATGGTTCCCAGAGAGACTGAGCCAGGAGAGGTGCCATCTCGGGGACATTAAAGTGGGTTTGACGGTGACGCATTTTATGCAGCATTTTCAGTCCCTGGAAGAACAGGTTCCATTTGCACATGAAGCCCTTGGCTCATCACACCTAGAGGAGGTGTCTCCCTCTCACCCTCTGCAAGGGTAAAGTCCAACCTTTGACCCAACACCACCTTGACCACAGCACTAAGTGCCACATCCGGTACCTTCTCAAACACCTCCAGGGACGGTGACTCCACCACTTCCCTGGGCAGCCCATTCCTGTGTCTGATCACTCCCTCTGTAAATAATTTCTCCCTAATGTCCAACCTAAACCTCCCCTGGCCACTGCTTAAGACTGTGCCCTCTTGTCCTGCTGCTGGTTGCCTTGGTCATCCTTGGTGATGCCAAGGAGACTCAGCTACCAGAGATGTTCAGAAGAGGCTCTTGTGGTCCAGGGAAGCTACTTGGTCAATCTCAATGCCCCAGTCGAGGGAGAGGGCAGTTCATTTGGGATGGGAGAAATGGGGAGTGAGCCCCAGGGTGGCACCTGGACCAATAAATCTTGTCTGTGAAGTCCCACCAAGAGCAGGCAGGGAGCTGGTCTGGGGCCACTGAGAGACACCCTGCAGGGAGCCAGCACTCTTGGTCATAAAGCAGCTCCCTTGGTCACCTCTCTGCATGCAGGAGGAAAGCTCTCCACCTCTTGGCTGAATCCCTTGGGCTCCGAGGAGCCTCGAGCTTCCAGGGGCAGGTTGGGAAGAGGAAAACACGAGCATATTTTTACAGAAATTGGAGTCTCCCTGCAGCAGCAAATCCCGTAAAAGCAAAACCCAAGTGAAAAGCAACTTCAGCTGTTCTGGCTCTGGCTGTGACGGGCTTGGCCCCAGGCCAGTGAGTTAATTCTGCCTATTAACTAATAGTATAGTGTTGTCGGTAAAGATTCATTGCTAAACTTATGTTTTTAAGATATCACTTATCATTTAAACACTTAACTCTTGATCCCCGAACATGTACAGGCACCATGTAGCCCTGCAGCCATGCTGCAGATAACCAAAGCCACCGCTGGCTGGGGAGGCTGGGCAGTGTTTAACCCTTTTCCCCCTCTTTGTTTGAATGATAAATTGTCTGAAGTAGCGCTATCCAGAGGAGAGCAGGCCCTCCCGCTCGGGGACCGCATATTATCACCTACTTAATGTTCCCCAGCTCAGCAGGGATGGAGGAATTGTTCCCAATAGCCGGTTTTTCTAGCCTCTGAGAAGGGTGTGTGAACAGGAAGAAAAGCTCCATGGATATCTGTGACTGCAGCCTGTCACCACCAACGGCCTCCCTCTGTCCTGCCTTGCCTTTCCCCAGCACCCCAAGCGCTCTGCGGGCTGAGGGAGAAGCAGATCTGATCCTTTGGGGGGGAAGGGTGGGAGCAGGAGGGGCTCCCCACCACCAGGTGCTGCCCAGCACCTCACAACTCCGATCTGTCCCATAAAAACACAGCTTTCAGGGATCGCAGAGCTCTCCCCCCATCAGCCCGGAGCAAACCAGCACCTTTACCAGCTACAACCAGTCACCGGCCACCAGCCAAGCAGGTGTCGGCTGCCCTCCCCACCCCACTGGGGTCATTGCGGTGAGGTTTCTCTGCACACAGTTACGATAAAGCTTTTACATCCCTTTATGCTCGGTGAGGGCACCCGGCCCTGGATGACTCGTGCTGAAACGCGACACTGGACAGCCCACCTCACTCAACCTGTTCAGCTTGTTGCAGGGACCTGGGGAAGGGGGGAACCAGCAGCTCCCTCTCTCTCCCCTTCAACTCTTTCCTCCCGCGTTTCTCATCTCATCTTTGGCTACCTGAGGGATTCGTGTGCGTAGGAACTCTGAGCTACCTGGCACCAGAGAAGGGGACAGGTAAGAGGACGGCACTGGGCAGCTGAGCATCGTCCTGCACTGGGACCTCCAGGAACGAGGCAGAGCCACCGAAAAGCTTCGAGGGAGGATTTAATCTCTTTGGGGGGACTGCGGTGAGAATCCAGGATCAAGGAGCGGAAGGTAACACTGCTCCTGTTGCTGTTGCGATGTTTGAAGTCTGAGGGTTTAGCTAAATTAGGAAGGGAAAGTCAAATGGTAGATTGCAGTAATGATTTGGAGAGTTCTCCACTCCGAAAATGAATGAAACTTTTGAATGGTAGCCATGGGAACAAATTAAAGAGAAGAGGTGCTTTTGAAGCATTTAAAATAGATTTAGATCCGTAGAATTGAGCAGGAAATTTGGGGTATTTTGTTCAACAGCTAATTTGGACCCACGTTCAAAATTAAAAGCAGCTTTTGGAAAAATAAAGTTTGTAAAAGTGTCTCCTTGGGGACTGCAAAGATGTCAGGTCTTCTTGCAAAAAGTTGTTTTGGTAAATACGCAGGACCTTAGGGAGACAGAAAGGGAAAAAATGATAAAAAGTAGGCAAATTTAAATAAAACATTATATTACATATTTATTTTTAAATAAAACCAAGAATTTCCTGATTTATAGAATCATATGACCATTAGGGTTGGAAAACACCTCCAAGATTATCGAGTCCAACCTTCGACCAAGTACCACCACCTTACCAGAATGTAGAAAAATGCAGCAATCAAGAATATAAAGTATTACTCTATGTTTCAAAAAAATACATTAAAAAAGAGTATTTAGATATACAGCAAAGAATAGGTGGAACCATCACCAGAATATCATGATATATATATATAAACCTAATACAAAATACTTTACAGCCATGAGGCATGACTGGCAGAAGGTGGGGTTTGTATTCTGGAAGATATTTTCATTTTAGTCCTTGATTATAGTCAGAAAGAGCAACGTTAGAGAATAAATCTGCCCAGTGGGTAACCTCTGATGAAAAACTGCCAGGTATTACCTACTGACAGGGGTAATGGCATAAAAGGATGCTCGATTTAATTGCTGTCATTTGTAAAGACTTATAAAAAAAAAGGGTGTAACTCAAGCTAGTTTGTGGCAGGGAACCCAAGGTCTAGAAGTCTTCAAGAAAATAGTTTTAAAGTTGTTGAAAGGAAGGTAAAAAAGCTGAAAAGTCAAACTCAGGTCTGTGTTTAATACGATAAAATTACAGGGTGGCATCCTTGAAATCGAGAATACTGAAATGGCTTTTAATAGGAAACCAGGGAGAAAACTACCTGGTTTTTGTCAGTGTTGGTGTTAAAAGTAGGAGGTTTGCAAATGCATATGAACATTTTTTCATAAAAAAAGAGCAATATTATGTGTTACATTGAAGGCACTTGAGAGCCAAGTGCTCCAGTGCCCCGAGACAGCGGCGGTTTTTGAGAAGGCAAATACAGGATCAGAGGCAACAGCCTAGTGGGAAATTGCTCTTTCCTCCTAAGAGGTGATTGCTATAGAAATACAGACCTGAAGGAGGCAACTACATCTCCTTCCACAGGAGGGGAAAAAGACAGGTTATCAAAGCCAGGCTGGATGGGGCCCTGAGCAAGCTGGTCTAGAGGGAGGTGTCCCTGCCCGTGGCAGGGGGTAGAACTGGGTGATCTTTAGGGTTCCTTCCAACCCAAACCATTCTATGATTCTATCCATGTCTTTCCAAAGGGAGGCGAGCTACAGGAGATGTGGTGGTGCAGAGAAAGCAGAACAGTGTGCAGGCAAACCCCCACCCCCCCTCGAGGTCTGGAGATGAAAGGTCAGGAGTCAGCAGGAACGGGGCTCGTGCTGCATGATTGGCATTTCCCATTTTCCCTTTGGGTCTCGGAATATCCATGTCATTAAGGTCTGCACTGAAATGTGACTGAACTGGAACAATTCCTGCAGAGTTAGATGGATGGCAAATGCATGCACAGGCTCCTCATGCTGATGTTGACTGACTTACCATTTTTTTATTGAAGATTCATCAGAATAATAATCTCTAGCATTGAGTTATAGAATTATAGAAGGGGTTGGGTTGGAAGAGACCTTAAACTACACCCAGTGCCAACCCCCTGCCATGGGTGGGGATGCCCAGGTTGCTCCAAGCCCCATCCAACCTGACCTTGGACCCCAGGGATGGGTCAGCCACAGCTTCTCTGGGCAACCTGTGCCAGGCTCTCACCGCCCTCACAGGGAATAATTTCTTCCCAGTATCCCACCTATCCCTGCCCTCTGGCCACGGGAAGCCATTCCCTCTGTCCTGTCCCTCCAGGCCCTTGTCCATGTTTCTCCCTAGTCCCCTTTCAGGCACTGTATGGATGCAATAAGGTCTCCCTGGAGCCTTCTCTTTTCCAGGCTAAATACTCCCAGCTCTCCTGCCCAGAGACAGCTGGGGGGATGGAGAAGCACAGGGATGCAGAGGCAGGAGCAGCAGTGGAAGGGGACAGGCAGCATTAAGAATGCACGAGCATTGGGGAGGTGGTGAGGAAGGAGAGGCCAGGGCTTGCACTCAAAACATGAGTGGCAGGCATGGGGAGGCATTTTGGGGCTGGGCAGAGGGAGGGGAGGCATCCCTGCAGGAGTGTTGCCATGGAGCAGGAGCAGGGACCTGCTCCGAGCCTGCCTGTGGCTCTGGCAGGGAGTGGAGGGAAGCGCTACCCAACTAACCAGGATGGATGGAGCGTGGCTGCCCCTGGAACAGCCTGTCCACCTGCTCTTTGGGTTGCTGCCCTGGCATTACGAGGGACCTGCCAGCAAAAAAGTTCTCAGGTGACCCCTGGCACCTTGACATGGTGCCACAGCACCGCTGGGACAGGGGCAGAGCTGGTAGAGGGACCGTGGCACAGGTCCCTGCCCTGAGCACCGAGCACAGAGGGCAGCAATGCTCACAAAGCTCATGGGTTCATCCTTTCATTGAGCCTTCAGTGTGGCCAATGGAGGAGCCTCTTGGCTGTTTTCCACCCAAGACTTGGTCCTTGCAGCTCCTGGGATCCCCTTGGACCATTGGCATCAGCATCCTGCCTGGACTCTGGGGAACTTCTCCTTGAGTGCTCCTCTGGGGACTCTCATAAGCACTGGGGCTGTACTAGAGGACAGTTGGAGACCTCAGGGTAAGTGCTATCTGCCAGGGGAGAGTCCATGGGGCTTCTCCAAAGGGGAATCCTGCTCCACAACTCCTCAGAGCCCTTCAGGGTGGCCAAACACACGTGGTCAGTGCCATCTGTCCCTGGCACGTGCTGGGAGTTCCAAAGGCTTTCCATCAAGTCCTTTGCCAAAATTTTTTTTAAGGAAAACAAGGAGCCAAGAGTATCAAGGGAGTTCTTGTCATTTTAGTTGCTTAAGCAGAGAGGAGTAAGCAGAGGGAGGTCACCAGTCTGTCCTGCAGGGTCTGAGCTGGACCCAACAACAACAGCCCCAGAAGTGGCAGGAATAGGAATGAGCAGGGAGGTGACAAGGGATAAATGATGTCATGGGGAAAACAACCACAGCTTCACTTGCACAGTGACAAGGCTGCTCTCTGTCTTTTCCCATGGAAGAACCAAGACCATCAAATGACACCTGTGTGAGGTCCAGGGCCAGGGTCTAAAAGATTGGGGCTCGGGAATAAAGGAGGTTGTTCTTCACACAGGTGGGAGATGAACAGGGGACCTCCTCAGCAGAGCTGTGGATGCACAAAACTCATAGGGATTCAAGTGGAGGCTGGAGAAGTTCTTGGAAGGAAAAGTCAGGAACCAAGAACACACAGGGAAATCCATGGAAATTAAAATAGTTTGGATGTAAGGAGGAGCAGGAGGGGATACGGAGGCAGGGATGTGCTGAATGCATTGCTTAGCAGGAATACTGGAGAGGAAATAAATCAGCCCCTGATTTACCTGGGAGGACAGATACTTCTTCTCAACTGGTTTTTAATTTGGACTCAATTTCCAGGCCCGGCTGTTCAGATGTCTCTGAGATAAGTGATCTGTGAAACGTCTGAGTCAAACAGGATTTTCCTTCTTTTCAGACAGCAAAGCTGTGCTCTGTAAGTGGATGTTCCAGCTAATGAGGTGTTAAGTGTAGAGAGAATCACAAGTACTTGAGGGCAGATCCAGCTGGTAGTAAAACCAACAACCAGCAAGCACCAAGCTTGTCCTCAACTTCCAGGCACGACTTCAGACAAAGATAACTGTCCTAAGGGCAGGACCGAGGGAAAACTTGGGAAACAGAACCACAAAAATATGGCCGTATTTCATGTCGGCTGCATCGTGTGGTTCCACATGTTCCCTTTCCTTGGGCCAAAGGAGGAGGCTGATGACAAGGGACAGACAGAAACAGTGGCTTTTAGCTTACAAGAAGGGGCCAAGTGGGAACAACCCCCAGAGTCCTGAAATACCGAAGTTTGCTGAAGAAATGTCCACAGAAGATGCAGTGGATTCTGTCAGGGAGGTTTAGCACAGGTATCTGCTCCCAGGGGAAGGGAGCTGTCTGAGCCTGAGCTACATGCCTTGGCAAGGCATCCTCAGCAGTGTCCTCAGCGCTGCAAAGGAACAGGGTGAGCCTTCAAGCCAAATTTATGATCTACCCACTTTGTTTGCCTTTGGAGCAGCCCTAAAGCCCAGCTGCACCCACACTCAGTAGCCCTGGTCTCCATCCCTCCGTAGTGGAGGGCCCAGCCACCTCCATCAGAAACAGGTAGGAGAAACACAGCAGGTTAGCTAAAACAGCAGCCTGTGGCAGATGTCCTGCTTGTGGATGTTCCAGGGGGTGCTGAGAGTCCACAGTGCCTCAGGGCGGGTGACAGGACACTGCCAGCTCCAAGACTCACCCACTGTAAGGAAACCTGGAGTTGCAGAAAATCCCTTGGAGGGTTTTCCAGGATCTGGCCAGACAGGCTCTGTCCACCCTGACTTAGTGGGGCGCATGGGTTTCCACCAGCACTTCCAGGATTTTATGGGCATCTCCTGAACTGACCTTCTCTGGGACACAGTTTATGCTGCTGCAGAAGGAACAGCTAATTATTCCTGCAGTGCCTGAAGCTGTATGGATATAGATATGGATATGGTTTAGTGGCCATGGTATTCAATGGAAGTTTGGACTTGATTTTGGAGGTCTTTCCCAACTGTAACAATTCTGTCACTGTGATTCTGTTGCTGTCCTACTGCTACAGGTGGATAAAGACACATCTCTGGATCAGGACAGATCTCAGGAGTAGGGATGGGAGAGCTGGGAGAAAGGCTTCAGCATCAGGACCCTCCCTGCCACCCAGCACGGGACAGCACTTGGCATCGGCTGGGAGAGGTCACCAGTGGATGGAGCCCTGGGAATAGCACAGGACTGGCAGAGTGCCAGCGTCTCTCACAGCACTGGGGCTTATCTTTAACAATAACAACCGCAGCAGCCCCACCTTGCTGGGAAATACCTGCCCGGTGCTGGGATCCTGCATCCTTAGACAGAGCCAGGCATCCTGCAGGAGCTGAGCCGTGTTATCTGCCGGAGGGGGATTACGCTGGGAAAACGGCTCGTTGGGGATTGTATATTAACAGGATATGCTCGGCTAGTTGACAGGAAGCAATAAAGTAATTTGAAGGAGACTGGGAGAGAGTGTGTGAGTTCCTGCGTCTGTGTTAAATCACGGCACTAGATAAGCAAACAGCGCGGCCCCGGGGCGGGGGGAGCGCTGCCAACAGGGACACGGCGGGTGCCAGAAACCTCCGGGAGCTGCCGCGAGTCCAGCTCCGAGGCGGCGTGGAGAGCAGCGGGATCGCAATTACAGCTCTCCCATCCCTGCAGGGTCCCGTCCCGGTCGCCGCAGCACCGCGAGGATGCGGGAGGGGAAGAAGAGCATCACTCAGCAGCCCAGAGAGCTCGGTGGCTGCCCGCAGGAGCCCATCCCACCCGCCTTCAGGGGCTCCGGGAAGGAGCTGCTCCTCCCAGCAGATCCAGGCCTGCCGGAGGAAGGGGAGGAGAGCCAAGACAAGAAATATGTGCAACTGCGGGGAGCGACGCTGCGCGAGCTGCTGAGTGAAGGGCGAGCCAGAGGCTGCTGCGAGGACGAGGGGAGAAGGGGCTGTCGGAAAACATCAGGCACTTCGCATTTGGCAACTGGCGTGGATTTAAACGCCCCGCTCGGATCCTGCCCGGGGTGGTGGTGGGGGGAGGAAGCAGAGCCTGCCGTGTGTGTCAGCCAGCACAGCACCTGGCGCTCAGCCTCCCACGTCCTGCTGGAATCACACGCGCAGCAAAATGTCAGCGGCGTTTCTCGCTCTCGTGGAGGCTTTTGCTGGCCTCCAGGAGGGGATGTTCGATGCCTTCTGATGCAATCTCCGATCCTTTTCATCGGGGATATACTTTCACATGCCGAGCGATTGCCCGGGAGCTGGCTGCCACAGGATATGAGCTCCACGGGATCAACAAAAGCCTGTCTGCATTTGGTGGGGGCTGAAGACACTCGAAGTGCTCTCTCTAGAATAACAGAAATAAAAAAAAATCCCATATGCTGCCTTCCACCAGAAGCACAAAAATCCACCCCTGGCTCTGGATCAGTGTCAAACCTTTTTTTCCCATGTGCCAAGGGCTCCTAGCCAGGCTGATGGGCGGGAAGTGGAATGGGGCTTGGAGCATCCTGGTCTAATGGAAGGTGTCCCTGTCCATGGCAGGAGGTTGGAACAAGATGACCTTTAAGGTCGCTTCTAACCCAAACCATTCTGTGATTCTATGAAAGTTCCCCTGGCAACAATTTATGCCAAAAACTGCATCTCACCATGAAGTGCCTCACACTGCCCTTCTCGGAGCGGGTCTCCAGGTGCATGGATCACTGGCCAGTGGGCATCAGGCACTCCTGAGCCTGACCAGCATGTTCTTCAGGGCTTGAGCTCTGCTATGAGTCTTCCCTGAAAGCTGAGGGCATGATGCAGGTGGAACCTGCAGGCACTGGAAAATAAGTCCGTGACAGCACTTTCCATGAGCGTGTTGGTTGCATTCCATGGGGCACCATAAGCCCTTCCTGCTAAGGAGGCAGTGATGACTGGGATAAGGGTGGAGGTCACTGGAGCAGAAATGGTCAGTCAGACACAGTGAGGTAGGGCCATTACCACATGTTCCTCATTTTCTTTCTCAACATTCCCTCCCTGATCCCTGCACTGATGTTGGATCACCAGTGCAAAGAGCCACCGATGATGTTCTCGCACCCCTCCTTCCTCCCACGCACCTCACAGAATTTTTGGAATAGCCAGGCGGGACAAACACAACTTGTTCCCCTGCCTGTGGAAGAACTGCTCCAGCTGGCTCTTCCAAACACAGCCAGGCCAGCCACAACTCAGAGTTATCTGATGGTCATGCTCAGCAGCCAAACCCCCGAGTCCTTCCCACAGACCTTTCCTGCCACAATCTGGATGGCCCAGGCTGTGCTGGTGAGCCAGCTGGCTCCCTGGAAGGGTGTGTAGGTAGCACCCAGGGCCTGAGATGACACCAGGAGCTCAGGTGATGTGCTGTGCAGACCTTCCCATCGGCATCACTCAGCAGACTGGTGTGGGTGGCTCGTGGTGCCCTCTGAGAGGTGGTGCCCTCTGACATCCCCACCTCTCCCTCAGTCTGTCGCTGTTTGTGTCTCACCCTGGAGAGCCTCACACAGACTGTCGGACCTTCATCACCAGCTTGGCACCAGGAGTTACCCAACCTGCTCCTGAGTCATCTCTGCAGGCAGCAGAGAGCAGAAACCTCCAGATAATGGAGGTACCCATTGTTATCCACCCTGATCACAGGGCCTGGGAGCTGCTTTGGAGCTCCCCAGGTGGGAATTAGCTGTATTCCTGCGTTCCTGCTTCACTCCTGAATGCTTTCCTCAACCACATGCCTGGAAGCCTGAGGTACCCTGATGGGACAGCCCAAAGTAGTCACATCCCAACCTCAGTCCCATTCCTGCCTCCTGAAAAGGCCTGGGGCATCCTGATCTTCTTTGCCTCTCCAGCATTTTATCCTCAGTTCCCTGACATCCCCACCCAGCTGCAGGAAAGAGATGTTCTCCCGGAGCATGACCCAAGCACCTCACGGCAGAATTGGAAGGGCTCCTGGAGCACTGGCTCTGGGCCACCAGAGAGGAAGGCCCACTCCCTGCACTGGACTGGAGCCAGGCTAGAAGGAGAGACAGGCTGCCTTGGCTGCAGTAATTAAATCCTTCACCCAAACGAGAGAGAGAACTCCCATCCTCCCCACTCTCCCCACAGTGCTGCAGTGTGCAAGTCCCTGGCATCACTAGGCAAGCACATCAGTCATCCCCCAGGGGATTTAGGCTGAACATAGGTTGCTTGGTCTCTCTCTGTTTTTGCTCTGTCCATGCCTAGGCAGGGCTCCCAGCTCCTCTGGGTCAGCTGTCCACAAACACCCACCACTCTGGCCTAACCTTTTGGATCTGCTCACCCGTGCCTGAGCACCTCAGCGTGGCTGCCCTGAGCCTGGGGGAGCAGGGAGAGAATTCCTGGTACAGACTGACCTGCTTTAGGCACATCCTTGGGCTCACCAATGCACAAAGGCTCCAGAATGGGCAGGAAAAAGAAGAGGCAAACCCTTGGAAGACAGGATGCTTGCTTGTCCTGCAGCACCAAGAAGTGGGTATCAATGTGTGTCATTTACTGAGTCAGCACCTGCTTCTAGGAAGGGACAGGTGTTTTCTCCAGACCAGACTAAAAGTATCCCTGTTTTTTCCCTGTCTTGGGAAGAAACACAATTCCTGTTAGCCTGGCTCTGCTTGTGTGGGATCAAGCACTATTATGAGCCCACTGGCTCCCCATCTGGCCAGGTCACTTCCATCCTCCTGCAACCCCACCAGTTCCCAGCAGGTCTCCACCGGTCAAGGCACCACTAAACCCACGGAGGGTGTTCCTCTGTGCCCGGGGAGCCATCACGGCTCTTCTGCCCGCAGGCACCAGGCTCTCTCCATGCCCACATCGCTCCCATCTCATCCCCGGGGTCCGAGGGTGGTGGTGGTGGATCGGCACTCCCACAGTCGCCACCAAATCTGCCTCCCCCTCTCCCTGCAAGCCAACCCCCCCTCTCCTCCTCGGCAGAGCTGTATTTCCCGCCCGGCTCTGCACTGGCGTGGCTCGGCCTTTCTTCCTTTTCATCCCTTTCTCCCTCCCTGAATGCGCTTTGGTTGCTTTGGCGGCGCGGGGCAGGGAGAGCCCCGCTCCCCCCTCGCTCCCGGGGATCCCCCCGGCAGATGGGGCCGGGGTATGAATGTGCACACAGTGAAGCCCCTAAGAGGATTTGCTGGCGCCCCTTTCATTGCGAGCCTTTGTGTGCTGCTCCGCTGCGGTGGGACGCCCCCGAGTTCTCCCCCGGCTCCTCTCCCTTCCACTCCAGAAGAAAAGAAAGTGCCTATAAAGGCCTTGTTTGTCCGACTTGTTTGAGGGGACCATATTGCTGTAGGTGCCGCGGGTCCCGGCGTGACAGCGTCGCCCCTTTGAGAGCGGGTGACGTGCGGCTCCCTCCTGGGAGGGTCCGAGCGGGCGGCTTAGCCAGGCGCTGGGAAAAAAAAAAAAAAAAAAAAGGTTTCAGTTGCATTTCAATGTCCATTGAACCCTGAATCCCCGGCAATGGTTTTTTCCAGAGGCTCCGCAGACAGACAAAGCCATGGAGGAGGAGGAGGAGGAGGAGGCTGGGAAGATGCTTCGCGTCCGGCGGTGGGCGAAGGACCTGTTAACCCCCCAAAATCCCATCCCGGCGAGACGAAGAGGGCTTGGCGATGTTGCTTTTCCAATGACATCTAGTGGTAGAGACGGGGAAGGAGGAGAACGTCGGCTGGGTTTTCCTGGCTCGAGCACGGCACCTCCCGCTGCGGCATTTTGCCCTTTGTATGGCAGCAGACAGCCAACCCCCCAGTGAAGAGGGAAGCAAAAACAAGCTGCACAATAGCCTCGGCAGCCCCGAGATGTCAAACAGCCCACCCCGAAACGTGCGCTGCTCCCTGGGCCTTGTCTCGGATTTGCAGGGGCCCCGGAGCAGATGTCTGGGCTGGAAATGGAAGCACACACAGGCACATCTCTCGCCTCCCCACTCGGTCTGTGCTCCAACACGTCCCCCCTGTTTGCTGCCAGCTGCTCAGAGGCAGGTACGTGACACAGATGTCAGGCCTGGGATTATTTCCAGTGCAAGCAGGGTGTTCACACTGTGTCCTGCATCAGCTGCAGGTGAAGTGACCCTGCACCGTGGAACGTGGCTCCAAGGGTGCTCGCAGGGCATCTCACCCCAGCTGAGGTGGCTTCCAGGACCTAAGGTGGCACTGACAGAGGGGTGATGGGTTGGTTGAGGTTAAATAACAGCCTGGGCTGCTCAGTGTTTAACTAAGGTGTTGGCAGGAGTTTTCAGACAATGGAAAACCCACTCTGGAGAGCTCACAGGGGAGAGGTTGGTCATTAATATTCCCACTACAGGGTTTCAGTGTAATTTCTTACTGTTTGCTACACACCAGACCATCCACACTGCTGGACCATGAGCTGCTGGTATCTGATGGATGTTGTCCCCAGGCAAAAGAGACCATGGACCCTAAATTCCCTCTGGCACAGCCTGCCTTCTGCTGCAGATCACCTTGGTTTCACTGGCACGGGTTGCCCAGAGAAGCTGTGGCTGTCCCATCCCTGGAAGTGTCCAAGGCCAGGTTGGACAGGGCTTGGAGCAACCTGGGCTAGCAGAAGGTGTCCCTGCCCGTGGCAGGGACATGGAACAAGGTGGATATTAAGGTTCCCCCAACTCAAACCATTCTGGGATTCTATGGCTTGGCACACAGGGCACGCAGGAAGGATGCACCTGGGAATGAGGACTTCAGGACCACACTGACAGCAGGGCAAAGAGACCAGAAAGTACAGATGCAAGACGTGGCTTTGGTGGTCCTGCACAGAGACAGAGCAGCTGTAACCTCCACTGAATCTCAGAGCCTGTGCCAAGTGGTTGTGCCACGCTGTGAGCAGCCAGACGTGCAGCTGAACCCGATGCATTGAGCTGGATGTTGATCTTCAGCTGGAGGCTGAAAATTGCAACAGGAAACCTGGGATGGCATTCCCTGTCTCCTGTGACAGTGACTTCAGTCCATGTGAGCACTTCTAGACTGAAGCAATGCCACAGCAAAACCAGGATCAAGGGGAAAACCCACACACATTTTAATGTTGGCAGGAAAACAATGAGCAAAACCCGGCACAAAAACTGCTTTTAAAAATGAAATACCTTGAATCCAGAGTCACA
This sequence comes from Myiozetetes cayanensis, assembly GCF_022539395.1. Classification (NCBI taxonomy): domain Eukaryota; kingdom Metazoa; phylum Chordata; class Aves; order Passeriformes; family Tyrannidae; genus Myiozetetes; species Myiozetetes cayanensis. The sequence goes on along the minus strand of NW_026087499.1, from coordinate 5,684,368 downwards.
GAGACCAAAATATATTAATGATAAATTGGAGATGCTTCCTTCTGCCAAGGCTCAGGGTGCTCAGATGCTCTGGGTAGAGGTCTTTGGGGTCACCAATCACGATGTTCAGGCACATCCAATGTTCCTGTAATGAATTTTACTGGGAGGAAAAGAAAACAAGGGGAAAGGCTGACAAAATGGAGGCAGAGCCACACAGAACATGTGAGAACATGAAGAAACCTGTCCAAAGGAGGAGGACAAGCCTCCTGGATAACCCTTAGCTCACCTTTTCCTTCTCACTCATGCTCTGTATCCTCCCCTGAGATCCCAGTCTGGCAAATGGCAGGATCATCCACCTCCACTGCCTTTGTGGGAGGGACAGCCAGCATGTTGGAACTGGGAAGGCATAAGGTGCCACAGCATTGCCCAAACTGTCCTGACATTTTATTCTCCTCCAAAAAGGCTTTTTCCCCCCTCTTTCCCTGCCCAGTGAGGATGCAGGTACGAACTGCTGTTAGCAAAACACCTACAGCTTCAGCTCCTTGCTTTCCACAGGCCTGAGGGACACGTGTGATGGATGTGGAGACCGAAGGACCCAGGCAGAACTGCCCAACCTCATCCTGAGCCTGAGGGCAGAGCTGGAGCAGTTGTGGCAGATCCACATGGATGTTAAAGACAAAAGACCACCTACTCCCAGCCACCCAGCCTGCCAGAGGAGAGCATCCAGGGCCAGGAAGGGCCAGGCTGTGCAGTCCATGGTGGGTGTGCATTCCCAAGAGTCACTCACTCAGGAACATGCAGGGCTGCCCAGCTCCCTCCCAGGATGTTCAGGGTTGTCCAGCTCCTTCCCAGGATGTTCAGGGTTGTCCAGCTCCTTCCCAGGATGTTCAGGGTTGTCCAGCTCCCTTCCATCTCCTCTGGAAGTGTCGAGGATGACCCGCTGCTGTTCCAGTCTCCTTGGTGACTGCACATGCCAGCATCCCCACACAAAAGCTATCCTGGCACACAATGGGAACAGAAGGGAGCACTGGGCAGCACCACACAGCCCTGGGGAGCTCCCACCCTGAGCACTCATCCCAGAGCTCCAGCCCCTGCTCTTTCCCAGGCAGCCAGGACTGCAGGCTCACAGATATTCCTTGTTCACAAACCAGATGGGAATTCCAGGTATGTGTCCGTGCCTGCTCCATGCATTTCCCCAGGGATCCTCCTTCTGCACATGGCCACGTCTTGCTGTGCTGTGGCCCTTCAAGCTGCCTTGCTCGAGTTTTTTTTCCTTCTATATGTAAATACAAGATTTTAGGGCAGCATGAGGTCGTTGAGAGCAACCCTGGTCTCTTCCCTGCTGGTACTGCCTGCCCAGCCTGGGCACAGCTCTGGCCCTGCGTGCTGGAGGAATGTTGTGCTCTGTTTGTGTGGTTTGTGCTGGTGCCTGTGCCTGCTCTGGTTGATAATTCATGGGAGCCTCCCCTCGTGTGAGGCACGTGGGTCCACAGGTGACAGGGTGGGGCTGCGGGCTTGGGCTGAAAGCCACACACCCCTCCAGCGAGGAGGGAAGGACAGGATATGGAAGAGAGCAGGGCTGTTCTCCCTGCGGGGAAACTGAGGCATTTGGGGTGTGTGTGTGTGTGTGACTGATTCGTCCCCAGTCTCAGTTACTGCCAGGAGCCAGTAGTGGAAGAAAAAAAACCAAAACGTTTGCCTTTCCTTTTTCCTGCAGAACGGAGAAAACCTCTGGGGAGGAGAGCAGGACTCTGTCGGGCTCTCCCAGAGACGCCTTGTTAACATCTCCAGCGTTGCTTTTGGGATTTTGCCAAGAGCCTGGTCCTGCGTCACGGCAGAGCATCCCCATCACGGCAGAGCATCCCCATCACAGCAGAGCATCCCCATCACAGCAGAGCATCCCCATCACGGCAGAGCATCCCCGCAGGCACCCGGTCTCAATGGGTGGGGGACAAACCACTGTTTGGATTAACCACTGAACTGAGTTCGTGGCGGTGCGTCCCCAAAGGGGTTAAGGACATGCAGCGGGCCAGGCAGGGCCAAGCCGTGCTCCCTCCCGTCCCTCCCGCATCCCCTCCCGCATCCCCTCCCACCGCCGCGCCGGGCGCAGGAGGGCGGGAGGCAGCGGGAAGCGGAGCGGAAGGAGCCGAGCCCCGACATCCAAGAGAGCTGTGCCTGGAGCTGAACCAGGGCCAGGCTTCCCATCCCGCACATCCCCATGGAAACCTCGGCCCCGCCGCCCCGCCTCGCACCCGTGCCCGATTGTAGGTCACCGATGGCCGCGCCGGTCCAGGAGGGCGAGGGGGGCTGTCCGAGGGGGAGGGGAGATCCCCGACACCCAGGGGCTCCTGCCGAGGCTGCCGAAGCTGCGAAGGGTAGAGGGATTGAGCCCTTCCCCCCGTCCCCGCCCACATCCACCCCACTGCGCAGCGGTTAGGGGTCCCCGGCAGCATCCCTGCCCCCGGTGCAGCCCCGGCAGCATCCCAGCCCCTCCGTGGAGCACGAGGTGCCTCGGGTGCCCCTCCACGGGGGTTTGCAGCCGCAGGACCGCCTCCACCCCACACCCGGTTCTGCTGGTCCTTCCCCTCCTGCGCTCCCCTCCCAGCGCGAGTCCCCTGAATGCTCCATTTGAAGCTAATTCCGGCTGAAATCTGGTTTGCTTTCCAACGTTGCTGCTTTAAATTGGAGAGATTGACCTTGTAGCAGGAGGTGACATGCAGATGCACATCAGCAGCCCGTCAGAGCGGCGGCGGGGGCTGGGGGAGCGCGGAGCCGCCTCGGGGACAGGCCGACTATTTTATGAGTAATTTAATATCTGGAACACAGACTTTTCATTCCCAGAGATCTGCTGTGGAAAGAAAGAGCCTTTCTGCAGCCCCGCGAAGGCTGTTCCTCATAAGGAGGCAGAGCAGAAAAAACAGGGCTGGGATTTAACCCCTTGGTGTCCAGTCCAGCGCCGGGGCTCCCGGCTCCCGATCCCTGAAGAGGGGCCAAGAAAAACAGGGGTTCCCTGCGCAGCTCAGAGCGATTGACAAGCCAGGCTGTGTTGCTCCAGGCAAAAGAAGCAATTGCTCCTTCCCGTTCGAATTCAAATCAAATCCTGAGTGAGGATGGGGGAAACAAACAACAGCCCTGAGGTGAGATTTGGGATAGTAGCCACTGTCTGAACACTCTTCCCTGTCCCAGGCTGGTCCCTGCTGTATCAAACTCCACAGGAGTTCCTCTGTGGTTGGGAGCACCCTCCAGTGGAACCAGTGAACCCAGGGGATCCTTGGAGGGAGCTCCTGCCCTGCTGACAGTGAAGCCACCACGTGTGACCCCAGTAACCACCAAACCTGAGCTGCTGCTGCTGTGTCCCATTGGTGCCTGCAGCATCCCAGCAGGCACAGCCCAGTGCCTGTCCCAGTAACACCTCTGCTAAGAGCATTCCAGCGTTCTGGTACAGCACTGAACCCACACAGATCTTCCCATACAGGTCCTGCTGGATATTATGGTTTGGAGAAGGGGAGGGAAGGAAGAACACAACGCCTTGTCCCCTGTATTTCACTACACAGTCTGGCCCAAGGGGAGAGGAGACCGTGGGGAGCAGCAGTGACTGTGCCTCGGAGCTGGGAGGGAAGGAAACCCTCCATGGCTTTTCTGGAGGGAGCTGCTGGCAAGGGAAAAGCCTCACTGTATCTGGAAACCAGCTTCATGAGCTACATGGGAGAAGGGCTGGTTGCATGAGGGGCTGCTCCAGGAGGCCCTGCTGGGCAGCCTGGCTGTGGCTGATGCTTCCAGCAAGGACTAAGGCCAAGCAAGGATGGTTTAGGAAGGGCTCTTCCTTGGGCAGAAGGTGCTGGGAATTCATGGGCTCACGTGCAAACAGATCAACACCTTTGCAGGCTCTCCAGCATTTGCTGGTGGTGTTAGACCAGACTGTGGGGCTGACATCACTGCCTCAGTCTCGCTGACAAACAGCACGGTTGTGCTTTCATGTGTCCAGCTCAGCTTCATTTCCACAAATATTGACAGGTACAGTGCGTTCTCCACCGCATCAGATCCTGCCAAAGTCCTGCTTGTGCCAGGACTGGAGCTTTGGCACAGAGGAAACTTCCAAGCCCCCGAAGATGATGCAGGAGAGACCTCCACGCGGTTTTCTTGTTGATCCCTGTTGCTGATCCTTGATGCTCTGTGACTGGAAACAAGAAGATTTTCCCAACTTCAGCATCTGCTGAGTATCTGGTGGCCTCAGCCTGCGTTCAGGGGAGGGTCACAGCACCTCCTGGTGAAAGGCTGTGGCTGGGCCAAGGGGAGGCACCGCGGCCACCTTGAAAATAAACTCCGCAGGGAGCGAAGAGGAGCAGAACCGGCGTGTCAGGGCAGAGCTGCAGAGCACACGCAGAGCGGAGGGGGCGTTTGAGGGGCGGGAGGAGAGTGCACGGGGTTGGGGGGGAGGGTGGAGTGTGTGAGCACACACAGAGCAACGTGGATGTGCAGGAACATGTGTACGTGGAGCACAAGTCCTGTGAGAAGCAGCTGATAGAGCTAGAAGCGCTCAGCCTGGGGAGGAGGAGGTTCAGGAGAAACCTTTTCGCTCTCTACAACTCCCTGATGGGAGGGAGGAGCCAGGTCGGACTCTGCTCCCAGACAACCAGCAGTAGGACAGGAGAGCACAAGGGGAGGTTTAGGTTGGGCATCAGGAAGAAATCCTTTACAGAGAGATGGATCAGACATGGAAATGGAAATGGGCTGCCCAGGGAGGTGGTGGAGTCACCATCCCTGGAGGTGATGGTAAACCAACCTGTTTAGGAGGAATCTGGATGTGGCACTGAGTGCCGTGGTCAAGTTGACAAGGCGGTGTTGGGTCAAAGGTTGTACTTGAACTTCGGGTCGTGACACCCAACACCTCTGCCCCGACCTTGCAAGAGGAGCAGAGGTCTGGGGACACGGGTGGCTGCACACCCGGGGACAAAAGCCGCAGATTTTGCTGCGGGAAGGATGAAGCAGCGATGTGGCGAGGAGGAGGAGGAGGTACGGACTGGGCTGGAAAGGGGAGACTCCCTAATCCCGCCCGCTGCCTCCTCCCAGATCTTACGGGCAGAGCCTCTCGCTGCTTCCCGGCCCCTGGAGCTGTGCCCGCCCAGCCGGTGGGACGAGGGTGGTCCCGCTGCCGGGTGAGGGCTGAGCCAGTCTCCAGTGCCACCTGCCGGCAATGCTCCCCGGACACGAGCAGGAGCCACCAAACCCATCACAGCAGCGTCAGTCACTTCTTGTGCTGGTAGAGGGACACCCGAGCATCCCAGAGCTGCGGGGGGGCCTCTGGATATAAAAGCACACGCGGAGAGCTCCATAAATCCGGTCCATATCGCACCCACCTACCTCCCTAAGAACGTTTATCGTCTTTCTCTCCATCCAGCCCCTTTCAAATCCCAGACTCCCACAAAAATTCTCTTGTCTACTTCCTGAATGTCCCGTGTCCACCATGAGCTGGGTTGGGGTCTGCAGACAACCCAACACCCAGGTACAACACTGGGTTGTCACCTGTCCCACGCCGGGGTTGTCATTGGATTCCTCAGCTTCAATTCATCTGGATGTCTTCGAGTCCATCAGCTCTGCTGTTAATGAGGAGATCTCAGGGAGGACTTGGCTGTGCTGCAGGACATGTTTGTTCTCTGCTGGGGTTTTGGGGCTGTGGGAGGGGGTAGTTGTGCGTTCCACACCAGTCCCATCATGGCATCAGGCTGCCTTCCCTTGTGACACACACCTTGTCACGAGCTCTGACAAATTCCCGTGGATATTTTTGTCACCACCACCACCCCCCAAAAAAAAAAAAAAGTCTAAGAGAAGTTGGGTTCCCAGATCCTGCCACTGTCAGGAGTCTCCAGTACAGCACCATCTCCAGTATCTTCCCATCTACCACCAGTACCCAGCGGTCCCAGTTATGTCATGTGTCCTGCCCCCTGCTAGAGGCCAAGCTGCCTCTCCGTGTTTTCTTAACCCTTGGCTGGGACTCTCTGGGTGTCTCTGGAAGGAGATCCTCAGCCTGGTGTGCAGCAGGGACTGCATGAGTTAGGGCTCTGCTCAGCAGTAATGAGCTCCTAATAAGCCTGGGCTGCACCAGGAGGATGGGAAGCAACGCCCTGGGTGTGTGAACGTTGTGTGGGGGCAGAAAAAGGCAAACGCGAGGCAGAAAGAGACCAACACCGCAAAAAAGCTGTCGTTTAATGGGCTAGAACGGCAGCAATGCACTCGGGGCACCGATTTTGGGAGCAAAAGAGTCATTTGCAGGGGAGTCCTCAGCCCTGCAGAGGGGGCTGCAGGAACACCCCCAGCGGCTAAGCCTCAGGGAAGATGAGGAAGCCGGAGAAGATGCTGTCGGACCCCTCGATCCCCACCAGCGAGTTCTTCTCCGTCGGCTCCAGCCAGACGGACTCGTTCATTGCCATCTTGAGGACCACGCCGCCCGTGGTGACCTGGAAGCTGCTGTGCACGTAGTCACAGAAGGTCGCCACCTTCTCGCCCTTGCTGCCGCCCCGTCCCTTTTTGAAGCTGAGGCACAGGCTGCCCCTGGAGGTGACGTGGTAGGTGAAGTAGTAGATGCCGGGGACGCGGCAGATGAAGCGGCCGTAGCGGTTCTCGTAGTGGCGCCTCTCGTTGGTGATGATGCGGTCGAAGCGGATGGGCTGCTCCCGGCGGGGGTAGGTGCTGATGCTCCTGGCAGCCGAGAAGGCAGACTTGAGGGTGGCCTTGTAGTCTCCGGAGTCCCCCGGTGGGCCGGGTAATCCGCTGAGACCTGGTAATCCCCTTGCACCCGGCGGGCCCCGGGGGCCGACCTTGCCCGGGTACCCTGGCACTCCCGGGTCTCCCTTCTCCCCCACATCTCCTTCGTGCTCCGCCTGGCCAGGGGGTCCTAGGAAGAATAATAAGAGTCACTGTGGTCACAGCTGAGCCCCACAGGTCTGCAGAGGGGGCCTGGGGAAAGAAACCTGCTCTGCGGTGTGGGTCAGACCCCTGCCCAGCTGGCAGGTGTGACAGGGTGAAAATCTGCCTCCTGTAATATGTCAAGATGTAGAAAAGTCTACAGAAATTGGTGAAAGAACAAAAACAAGTTCAGGAAGAAATTAGTGGGATGTCCTCTACACCAGTGCTTAAAAGTGCAAGATGGCATTAAAGCTTTGAAGCAGCTTCTGTCTGTAGTTACCAGTGGATTACAGAGAAACACTCTTAATATGTACAAACTGAAAGTGGAAACTGCACAGGAGCTAAAGAATGCAAAACCAGCATTGCAAACACTGAAAACTTGCTGTTGTTCACCCTCCCTCCCCTGGGTGCTCCAATCTGTCCAGTCCTTTCTGTCCCTGAGCATCACCCCCACCTGACAACACCTCAAAGGAACTAAAGGAAATGGGTTGCTTTCCTGGGGCCGTGTGCCTGGCTCTGCTTTTTCCTGCTCTTGGCATTCACAAGGTGATTGTCTTCCCCACCTGCAGCCTCCTCCTTACCTCGCTCTCCCTTTGGGCCGTTCTCCCCATCTCTGCCGTTGCTGCCAGGCTGTCCTGGTGACCCTGGGATGCCAGGGATGGTGCCGTAGGTCTCACAGAGTGTGGCACTGGCAAGTTGCCCTTCAGCCAGGCAGATCAGCATCACCCACGTGATCCACATCTGCAGGGGCACAGGAGGGGTGTGGAGGGGCTTAGCCTGGGTTGTGGGAGGGTTGGGGAGGGCACTCTGTGCTGTTTGGAAGGATGGTGAGTGGAAGCACATCTGGGCAATATCATCAGAGAGGGAAAACATCCTGCTTAAGAGCCAGATCTGCTCTCCTGATGGCCTTGGAGGGAAGGACCAGTCCCTTTGGATGAGGCAGAGATTGTCAGCCTCTGGTTATTTTAAATTCCCAGTTTGCAAGAGCCCACAGCTTCAGCCACATGAATATCTGTGACGGATTATCCCAGAGGTCTGGTGTCCAGCCTGGCCATGCTGCTCCCTCAGGGGCAGAAATTCCCCATCCCTTCTCAGAACCACACCTGCAGGGGAAAATGTTTCCCCCAGCCAGGGCAGTTTCATCATCTGCAAGGGGAAGGATTTGCCTTCCACCAGCAGGTCTGAGGGACAGTTGGTTGTTCCTTGAAGATGGCAGTGAATGCCCAAACCTCCCCCTGCACCCTGCAGCTTCCCCCTGTGTCCTGCCACATGGCTGCTCCATCCCAGAGGCATTTCTGTACCTAACCAGCATTACTGGGACAGTCATCTGGGTTTCCAGTCCCTGGGGTCCCAACATTCCTTCTGCCCTCCTTGCATCCCACAGCTCAACTCCTTCCCCCAGGTCCTGGTGTGGGTGCCTGTGGATAAGCACCTGCTATCTGGGGACTGTATCTGGACATCACATCACCCTAACCACACTCTCTGGCCTCAGGTGGACTTTCCCAGCACTGACACTCTGGTGTTAGCAGGACAAGAGGTTGGTGAGCTGGATTTTCCAGCCACAGCAGCTCCAACTTGGATGTGAAAGGATGAATTCACATGCTCCTAGCCCAGGTCTATCTGAGCATCCAAGAGCAGGAGAGCACACCCAGGGCACCTTTCAGACTGATGCCCAGCCACTGATCACCCCTCTGGGACTTTGCAATCTCCCTTTTCTTGTCTCCTTTCTCCCAGGTGGAGCAGGAGGGGTTGGGGTCCCACCAGGAATCTCCACCATCGTTACCCAGCATCTCCACCACCCCTTTTCTCTTCTGCCCCAAGCCACAGGGAAGTGCCAGGGGTGCAGGTGGCTGTCACTCTGCTGGGACCAGAGTGCTTCTGCCTGTATGGGGGGCTGGGGCTCAGCCTTGCTCTTACCTTGAGCTCCTTGTTGCTTGGGTGGGGAGATGGAGTGGGACACACCGGCACCCTGCTTGGAAATGCCTGCGAGGAGAAGCAGAAGTTGGCTGCAAGAGTTGTTGTGAAAGGATCTGGGACACATCCCTTTTTTATCTTTAGCTCCTGCCCTTTTGTCCGTGGCAGTTTCACATCCTCCACGATGCTCTCTGTCGGCTCAGCAGAACAACCACCCCCAAACAGCAACCCAGGCCCTCCCAGAGTACAGCTCTGTCCTGCAGGGTCCCTGGGCCCTGCTCAGGTGCCCCCTATCCTGCTCAGGAGAACACTGAGCTGAGCTCCAGGCAGGTTTGAGGTAACCCATGGGTGCTGCGGAGTTGTGCATGCGTCCTTCCGACCTCCCTCAGGCTACTCTGCACCTTCCCAGCTCTGCTGGGAGGTTCTGGCAGGCCCAGGAGGTGCTGCAGGGTCTTGGCATCCATCACCTTGAACATGTGCCCCAGGCTCTCCTAAATGTTGTGTGTGGGAAGTGATTTTACCCTGTTGGAAGAGCATTCCCAGGCCTGCTTTCCGCTGCTGCCTTGCGGAGGTGACGAACGGGATGTTCAGGGATGTGACCTCCTGTTCCACCCCACAATGTGTGCCACCAGGAGGAGTCCCCATTGAGTTTGGTGGGCTCTGCAGCCTCCACAGCCCTGAACTCCTTTGGTTTGGGTCAGGGAAGCAGCGCTCTGTCCCTGGCAGGGCTGGGATGTCCCACCCTCAGTGGTGTCTCAGTGGGGTTTGCTGCGTGGTCTGTGCCCATCTGCAGATGGATTGCTTCCACTTTGATGGGGAAGGGGGAGGAGCAGGGACCCTATTTGGAGGAGTCTTGGTCCCCTCTTTGTGGGGCCTGTGTGGGGGCAGAGGAACCATCCTGTTCTTGGAGTCAGTGCAGCCTGGGGTCGTACCCTCACCCCACCCCAAGCAAGGCCAGAGTGTGGATGGTGTGTGATGTCACTGATGCTGAGCACAGCGAGGGCTCAGAGGCTTGCTGATGCCACCCAGATGTCCAGATGTCACACACACATCCATCACCATATCCATCAGGCTCTGCCTGCAGAAAGGTAACTCATGGAGGACACAGCACACTACACCAGGCTCGTGGGGAAGGATTTATTGACACTTTCCACACCCAGGTCATGGCAAAGGGGCTGCTGCAGCCCCAGGACACCTGGCTGAACCTGGGGCAACCAAGGTGGGGAGGGGAAAGAGGCAGAGAGACCCCTGAGGTACTGTGGGGTTATGGAGCAGGGTGAAGGTGGCAGTGCCAGCAGGACGGTGCCTCAACACCATCACTTTGGCTGCAGATGCATCCAGATGTGCCTGTTGCCCCTGTTCAGCAGCTGCCAGTGCTCAGTCCCCACTGCTGTGGGGGTTGTGTCTGGCTGCTGGGGGTGACAACCTCGTTGGGGCTTTCCCCTCAGCAGAGAAACTGGGATCATCAGCAGCAGCCTGGCAGTGAATGAGGGTGTGTGTGGGGCAGGATGAAGCAGTCGGGGTGCTGGGGTGGGCTCTGGTGATCCCCTAGTCCGGGAAGAGCAGGAACCCCGAGAAGATGCTGTCAGAGCCGGCGATGCCCACCATGCCGTTGTAGTCGTTCACTTCCAGCCAGACCTGGTCCTCGGCAGCCAGCTGGAGCAGGACCCCCCCCGAGCTGACCTGCACGGCGTTGGTCTTGTGGTCACAGAAGCTGGCCATCCTCCTCTGGTTCTTGTGCAGCATGGTGCAGAGGTTGGCTGTCTGTGAGGTGTGGAAGACAAAGTAGTAGAGCCCGGGGAGCTTGCAGGTGAACTTGCCGGTGGTGGTGTCGTAGTCGTCGTTGGTGTTGGTGATGACGTGGTTGAAAACCACGGGGACGTTCTTCAAGGGGTGCTCCTTGGTCTGCCTCGTCACTGAGAAGGCTGACTGGTGCTTCTGCTTGTAGCTGCCTGGCATTCCCGGCTCTCCAGGCAGGCCTATCACCCCAGGGTCTCCAGCAGGACCAGGAAGGCCATTGGGACCATTCTTGCCTGGCAAGCCAGGGCTGCCCGGTTCCCCTTTCATGCCCTTGGGCCCTTGCACTGCAGGAGGAGCTGGGACACCTGTGGGGTGGTGGGGAGTGAAAGGGAGTCGATGTCAATAGCAGGGTGTGGGGAGAGGCTTCTTCTCCAGCCCCTTCCCCTGGGCAGGAGGGTGCTGTTATCTCTCTCCAGCCTGAGCACAGAGGGTGCTCTCCACAGCCTGCAAACCAAGGCAGACCAGGCATGGAGGGCTCAATGCTTCCCCCTGCAACAGCCCCGTGGTTTCCCTCGTTTCTCACTCACCTGGCTCCCCTTTGGCTCCCTTCAGCCCATCCCGGCCATCCTTGCCTGGCATACCCGGCATGCCTGGCAGGCCTGGAGCTCCATAGCAGTTGTGAGGGGCATCTCCATTCACAGCAGAGCCCACATTCAGGAGGAGGAGGAGGAGGGTGAGGGCCAGACTGAGCTGCTCCCAGAATCTCTGCTCCATTTTGGTTCTGTGGCACAGACAGGGAAAGAAATGCTGGAGTGAGGGGCCGTGGCATGGAGAAGAGGAGGCTGGATGCACCAGGAGCTCCTGGGTCCCCTGGGTGTGCCCTCAGTGTCCCACCCCTACCGTGGTGCATGCATGACATGTGTGCAGCCCAGCAGTGCCTGTCTCCTTCCCCTCCTCCTCCTCCTCCTCCTTCTCCTCTTCTCACATCCACATCCTCCTCACAGCACTGGGCCACACTGCAGGACCCCCAGACCCCCTGCAGACCCCCCCCTCAGACTCATGGGCCCTGCAGCACCCCTTACCTCTGGTGGGGAGCAGGGACAGGACCCTGTGCTGCTGGTTCCTGGCCGTGGCAGTCACTGTGCACTGGGGGTGGCTCCCTGTCACCCCCACGGAGGAAGCTGCAGATTTAGGAAAGGGCCATTGGGGACCCAGAACCCCCAGCTGTTCCCAGCAGAGTTTCACATCCCTCTGCCTCATTGCTTCTGCTGAGTGAGCACTTCCTTGGCTGCCCAGCGAGACCTGCACTCGTTCCACTGCGACAGGGAGGGCTGGAAGGACAGAGGTGGGGCAAAGCTCTGCCAAGAGATGTGCCACCGCCCTTCCAAGCTACCGTGGGGACTAGCCCTCCCAAAATCACCTGCTTTCCCCTTTACTTCACTTGTTCCTGAGGAAGGTGTTTCTCCTTGAGAGTTTCTGACCTGCACCTTTCCCTGTGCTGGGTGCTGGACTTCGTGAGGCCCCAGCACTCCTCATCAGGGTGTTGCTCCTCTCAGCGGCCTGGCCTCTTCCCCACAGCTCCAGGAATGGAGACATTTGAGTGCCCCAATGTGTGTTCAGTAGCTCCCCTGAGGAGCAGACCCAGGGTATGGCACCTGTGTGTCTTCCCTGATGCTTCCCAGCTGCCTGATTCATGCCCAGCTTGTTGTGCCTCCCACTCTTCTCACCTCAAGGCCCCCACAACTCCACCACTACCCCCCCACAACCCCATCAGTCACCCTGATGTCCCTGTCCCTCCTTGCTATAAGGCCAGAGGACCACAGCTGCCTTTCCTCTTCCTGGGAAAGTTTGGGTACCAACAGGGTGAGGTGCACGACCTGCTGCCTGTGTTTTCCCTGGCAGGAGAGCTGCCTTGGGCTCAGCAGGGAAGGACACACATAGCCTGATGCCAGCACTCCTCCCTGTAAGTGTCAGCTCTGACTGGACACTCCATTCCCTCCTGTCCTTCTCCCTCTGCAGTGCCAGGGACAAGCTGGGATCGCTCCTCTCCCTGGACAGCCTGGGGAGGGGTCCAGGATATTCGTGTTTTGGGGAAGATGCATGAGTAGAAAAGAAACCTCAAGGCAGATGTGGTAAAAGAAGGCTTTATTTATACTGATGGGGAGGATGTGAGGGAATGTGTGCCAGTGCCAGGAAGGCATTTACAGTGGTTAGTGTGGCAGAAGCAGTGGCAGGCAGTGATTTCCCACTCAGGATTAAAGAGCCACAGCTGGCTACAACCCTCCAGAGTGGGGTATGAATGGCCAGGAGGGGATAGGGATGAGAGTCCACTGCCTCCAGGGTGGAGTGGGCAGGCTCAGCACAGAGGTGACTGCTGCAGTGGTGACCCCCAGCCCGGCCAGTTGTGGCACTGGTGGAAGCACAGGACCCATCTACACCCCCAGTTTGGGGCCGTCCCGGTGTGCTGTGGCACCGAACCATCCCACACCCACAGGGGCGTCACCCACACACACAGACACCCCCGCGGCGCCCCGGGGGCCCCCTCAGCCTGTCTGTGGGAAGAGCATGAAGCCGCTGAAGATGCTGTCTGCCTCGGAGCCGCTGTAGATGGAGCTGCCCCGGGCGGGGTCGGTGCTCACGGACACCCGGTCGCCCGGGGCCAGGCGGAGGACGCTGCTGCCCGAGTTCACCTGCAGGATGCCGGCGCTGTTGTTGTCGCAGAAGCTGACGACCTGCTCCTTGTTTTTAGTGATGCTCAGGCACAGATCACCGCTGGACACCACCTGGTAGGCGAAGTAGTAGAGCCCCGGGATGCGGCACGTGAACTCCCCCGTCTGGGGGCTGTAGGAGTCCTCCTCGTTGGTGATGATGCTGTCGAACACCACCGTCCTGCCCACGGACGGCGGGGACCTCCGCAGGGCGGAGAAGGCAGGGCGCGGCTGCTCCAGGGTATTGCCGGGTCCCCCCTTCTCCCCCTTGAGCCCTGGCATCCCTGGCATCCCAGGGAAGCCAGGGAGGCCAGGGAAGCCGCGGTTCCCTGGGATGCCAGGAAGCCCGGGCTCACCTGCATCCCCTTTGGGTCCCTGGATGCCCGTCCTTGGTGCCGGTTTCCCTGGGGAGAGGGGGTGAGGAGGAGCAGTTCGTGCACACCCAGCACCTCCCAAGCTGCTCCCACAGCCTGGGATGCTCCTGTCAAGAGGTTCTCAGGCTCCCCACACTGGACATCCCAGGCTTCCCTTACCTGGCTCTCCCGTGTCACCCTTCTGCCCTGGCCTCCCATCACGTCCAGGGATTCCAGGGAAGCCATCCTTGCCGTCTGGTGCCCGGCACACTCCATCCTCCAGCAGGGCCGTGCCCAGCACTGCTCCCAGGGTGCTGATTGCCAGCCAAAATCCGGGTTGCATCCTGCCTCCTACAGGCACAAGGGTGGGGAATTGGGGGTGGAGGCAAACACATAGATCTTGGACACAAAAGTACAAATGCTCTCAGCAGGTGCATCCACAGGTCTACCCCACTGTTTGTCAGCTCCCCACACCACATGCAGTGGTGGAAACAGCTTCCTGGAAGGGTTTTGGGAGTGTTTCATTGTGTGATCAGAACTACTTTAAACCCCTGTGGAGGGGGAAAGTGAAGAAAAAGAGAATGAGGACAGAGAGCAAGGTCAGGAGAGTGGTGGCAGAGGAGGAGCGTGTCCCCTGCTCTTTGGGGTGACTTACCTCTGGGCAGGGGGTGAAGCCAGACCGGAGTGAGCAGCAGCTCAGTTTGCTGGAAGCTCTTGCCTGGCAGCCAGGAGGAAGAGAAGCAGGGTGGGAGGATGTCTTTGCATGCATGGTGGTCTGGGAAGGGACGTGCTGAGTTTCGCTTTCTCTGTGTGAGAAAGAACCTCGTTCCCCTTTCCGTGCTTGACTCTGGAAACAGCTTGGTCAGCAGGAGTGCAGGATTGCTGAGTGCCCAGCCTGGCCCAGCAGCACAGCTCCCACAGCAGGCACTGGTGGACACTGGGCACAAAGCAGCACCACAGTGGAGGGTGCCCAGGGCAATCGCCACAGCTCTGTCCCCGCAGGAGGGGACAGGTGATCACAGCACCGGGTGTCACAGCCAGCCAAGGGATGCTCAGAGGGTCCAGGGATCACCTCTGAAGGCTCCTGGTGTGGGTGATGAGCAGAGTGTGTCTGCCACTGGTAGCCAGCCTTGCAGACCCCTCCAGGTGCCCGCCTGGGCACTGCAGTCTGATGGAGCAGGGAAGGTCAGTGCCTGTGTGGCTCAGCAGGACCTTGAGCATTTAGGCTGGATATCAGGGAAAGGTTCATCCTCCAGAGGATGGTTGGGCACTGAACAGGCTCCCCAGGGCAGTGTCTGGCAGCCCCAAGGCTGCCAGAGCTCCAGCAGTGTTTGGACAATCCCTCTCAGGCACAGGGTGGGATTGCTGGGGTGTCTGTGCAGGGCCAGCAGTTGGAGTGAGAATCCTTGTGGTTCTGTTGCAGCTCAGGATGTTCTGTGATCCTATGGTCTCCTTCCCACTGCCTTCTCTTCAGTGCTTTGGGGACCTTGTGTCTGCAGTAGAGGGGGAGAAGATGGTGGTGTCTGGCACTGATACTGCTCTCAGCCCCCTTTGGGTGGCCGTGCCTTGCACCAGCCACATCTGGGCAGCCCCTGGAGCTGTGTGGCCTCCTGAGACCAGACAAATGAAACACCAACATTTCATCCCACTGAGTACAAGGAAAGAGTCCAGGGATGTGCCTTCAGCTCTGCTAAAAATGAGCCCCAAAATGCCTCAAGTGCCCAAACCCCATCGTGCCAGGGAGCAAGCGGTGAGAGGTGCCACGATCATCCCAGCAGGGACCCTGGGGACCAGGCGGGGTCACACAGTGGGTTATGAGGAGGGGGTTTCTGATCCATATCCATGTAGAGTGTATTTTCAGGTGTCCTATGGCAACTTTACTCACCTTCATGAGAAAGAGGGATTGGGGTTCCCAAAGTTGGAGCTGGGGATCAGGGGACAATGTCCAGGGAAAGAGGGCAGTGAGCAGGCCTGGGATTAGGGTGGCTCTAAAGCCCAGGGGTGCTGGCAACCCTCCCATGTCCCCCCTGCCTGCCACCTCTAGCAGTCCCAAGGAAGGTGTTGCATCATTTCTAATACAGATGAAAAAGGGAATGACCAAAGTCAGCCCCAAAACCATTGCCACCAGAGATCTGTCACTGAGCTGGTCTTTAATTCTTTGAATAGATGCCCTCTTAATGTAATATAATACATATTTTTAATCAAAATGTCATCCCATAATAAATCAGATGCCCAGAAGAAATGCAATTTTATTTTATCAACAGAGTTCCTCTATCAACCAGACCTGTAACCGTGTCAAGGCAAGATGACAGGTGAGTTTGAAAGGACCCACCTTCCACCAAACGGTGCTTCTGGACAGTAATTGTATTTCTGCCCTATTGCCCTTTCTTAATATACAGCCCAAATGAGACCACTCCATCATTTCATCCAGGATTGATCGATGGCTGGTCCTTGTGCTCCCGTGTCCTTTGTCTCCTGTTGTCCCTTTAACCCCATTTAAATGCTGAATTACAGGGGCTGCTTGTGGGTCTCCAGTATCTCCTTGAAGTTTGTTCCAGGTGTTCCCTCCTCCAGTCTCCTGTTTAGCCCCACTGGTGTGACTTTGAGCGTTGCTGTGGTCAAGCCAAGCTTTCCTTTCCCATCCTCTACCTCCTCCTCCTCCTCGAGATCGGCAGCTGGGACATCACAGGCTGGTTTGTGTTGGAAGGGACCTTAAAGCTCATCCAGTCCCACCCCCTGCCACGGGCAGGGACACCTCCCACCAGCCCAGGTTGCTCCAAACCTCTGGCCTTGGACACTTCCAGGGATCTAGGGGCAGCCACAGCTTCTCTGGGCAACCTGTGCCAGGGCCTGCCCACCCTCACAGGGAAGGATTCCTTCCCAACATCCCACCTAACCCTGTCCTCTGGCAGCGGGAAGTTCCTTAAGCTGCCGCCCGTGGTTCCAGAGGTGCCGGGATGCAGGGAGTCGTGGATGAGCACTGACGGGAACGCCTCCAGCGCGGCACCCTCGTCCTTCCCATCCCCCCCGGGCTGCCCGTGGGAGCGGGGGGTGGCCGGGGGGCTGCGGGGAGGGTGGGCACGGCAGCGATGGGGCGAGCCACGAGATGGCAGTGCTGCCTCAGCCGTGCTCGGTGACACCGCTCCTCTCCCCACAGCAGGGCCAGGACAACCCCCACGGGCGTGTCCCCCTGTCCACAGGTGTCCTGCGGGATGTCCAGGTGCGGAGTGGGAGCAGGAACGTCTCTGCACGCCGGGATCCGGGATAACCCCCAGCCTTCCACGTGGGGTGGGGGGCACTTTGCAAATCCCCTGAGGCATGGGGAGAAAGGGGGATTTCCTCAGCGGGGAAAGGACCTCCGTGGCTGGGGGTTTGAGGAGTCGTGCAGCCCTGCCAGGTTCTCCTGTCTGAGGTGGATCCAGCAGTGTCCCAGCAGCACCATCTCCATCACGGAGAAGGGGCTGTGTTGATATGGGGGACCCCCAGGACATATGAAATGAGGCCAAGCCCAAGGCAGAGGGGACAGTGGGTGTACCTGGAAGAGCCAGGGCGTGTAGATGTCACAAAACCACCCCCAAAGAGGATGGTGCCCTGGGCTTTGGGGAACCTGACCGCTCAGGTGAGCAGCCCCATGATTTAGGGCACCTGTCGTGGCCTCCTGGCTCTGCTGTGCACCAAGCAACTCTGCTCCAGAGCATTTTTACCCCAGGCAACTCTCCTCCTTTCAGAATGGGTTCAGGATGGGCCATGGGGCAGCACCTGCACCTCTTGCTGCCCTCCCAGCTGGTGCTGACAGGCAAGATCAGTCAGTGCCATGCCAGCACTGCAGCCCTTGATGGAAGAGCAGTGACCCCTGGGAAGCCTCCCCACACGTCCCCAGTGCCTGCAGGCACACACGAGCTGCCTGACAGCACACAACAGGGAGAGATGCTCCTTCCCTGCTGGGGATCCCCAGGGTGATGAGCTGACAGGCAGGAGCTGCCTGAGGAGGAGAAATCAGGCAGCTGGCACCCTCCTGTCACTGTGCAGGAGGCAGAGATGGAGATCAGCGGCGCTGTCAGGTACCACACACACCTCTGCTGGCAGTCAGAGCATCCCAGTGCAGACCTGCACCCACGGGGAGGTCAGGACAGCTGCAAGTGTGCATCCTGCTGCAGCCACTGGTGGCTTAATGGTGCCTGGACAACCACACAGATGGATGCTGGAGATGTTGAGCTGGGCTGTCCCAAAGTAGAATCACGGAGCCATGGAATCATTAGGGTTGGAAAAGCCCTCTAAGATTGTGGAGTTCCACCGTTGACTCAGCACTGCCAGGGCCACCCCTAAACCACGTCCCCAAGTGCCACATCCACGTGTTCTTTGAACTCTTCTGGTGATGGTGACTCCATCACTGCCCTGGGCAGCCTGTTCCAATGTTCCAATGCCTGACAGCCCTTTCAGTGAAGGAGCTGTTCCCAATATCCAACCTAAACCTCCCCTGGGGAAAACTGAGACCGTTTCCTCTGTCCTGTCACTTGTTATCTGGGAGAAGAAATCTAACCCCCACCTGGCTCCACCCTCCTGTCAGGGGGTTGTGGAGAGTGATGGTGCCCTGGAAGGATCTACTGACATGTCAGGTGAAAATCAGGCTGCAAGGCCACTTGCCACGCTGTGTAGCTGCCACACATCTGAAATATTTTAATTGCTGTCCCAGGGAACGTGTTGTTCCTGTGACAAATCCTTGCAGAGAGCAGGTGTGAGGAATAAAGGCAGGTATGTGGTTTAAAAGGCAGGATTTCAGGCTTCAGCCCTTGCTCACTGTCACTGATGCACATCCCTGTTGGCTCATGGGGTGAGAGGAGATAGATGAGTGCTGAGCAGCCCTGGGCAATGCTGGGAAAGCTCATCCCATCCTTCCCTCTCTTGTTCCCTGTTGAGAATGTCAGGGCTTGTCATTATCCGACATATATTGGTTAATTTGGCTGATTGTTACCCATTCTTTAATGTATCTGTTATTTATTTATTCTCTGGTGTAACAAGCAGTTCCAGATTGATCACTTTGGCATGTAAATGAGCCGCTCTAGTGCTTGTCACTGGAATTTGTACATTGGGAGAGTTTGCAATCAAACACAGCCGGAATCTAAATTACAACATTTCAGGCAGTAATAGCAGGGAGAAGACAGGAAGGATGTGCCATAAATAAGATGGGATCAGAGCAGGGTGCCCAGAGCTGTGCTGACAACATGCCAGGAGCCCCATGGCGAGCAACAGGGGTCCTGGCAGAGCTGGTTTGTTCCCCCAGAAGAGAAGGCCAAACAGAGTAAAGGACCTCAGGGATCTCCATTCCCGGTCCTTGCTCACAGCAGGAATATTCCCAACCCTAGATCAGGGTGTGTATGGCTTTGCCAACCTGAGCCTTGAAATCCCCCCCAGGACAGGGATCACCCATCGCTCTGGTGACCCGTCTGAGGGCTGGACCACACTCAGCTAAAGAAGAACTTCTTAATGTCCATCCCAAATCTCTGAGGGTCCCCTCTGTGACCACCATCCCATGTGACATCATTTGGCATTAGCAAGATGTGCTTGACTCTGTTTCCTTGCAATAGCTCCCCAAGCAGCTTCAGCAGTGATCAGCTGCCACCACATCCCAGCGGGGTGGCTGCCCCACTGCTGATCATGAGGGTGAATAATTTCCCTTGACTTGGCCACAATCCCCCTGTTGTAGCAGTTTAGCTCGTCTGTGTTTTGCTCACATTCAGCCTGGTGCCCACTGATTCCCACCCCAGCCCTTCCCCTGACTCCCCAGCCTGTTCACCCAATGAGTAGAGCCCACAGTATCTCCTAAAGGTCCCCAAGGGTTTAAAGAAATGGCTTGAAATGCCATTTTTTCCTTCTTTCCTTCCCTCCTGGTTTTATGCTGTGGGCTCAGGAGATAAGGCTCTGAAATACACCCTGGACATGGTGAGATTCCCTTCAAATCCCAGGTGATGGCCACACTGGAGGGGAGGCACAGGGTCCCCCTGTCTGGGCTGTGTGTTTTGATGCCTCAGTTCTGGGTATGTGAGGTTTGCACTCTTTGGGGCCATCAGGACCATCAGGAATTCCTCCACCTGACAGGGATGTGCTCATCCCAGGGGGGTGGGAACTGCCACGCGCTGGTGGTTTGTAGTGTTTTCCACGGGGCTGAGACGACCAGCACAGATCCTTCCTGCACCCTGTGCACATCCTGGCAGCTGCCAGAGCTTTGTCCCCCCTTCCCAGCCCAACATCCACCTGCTTTCCCTGATGTTAAGGCCTTGAAAATGGAGTGGAAGCTTCCTGCAGGTGAATGTCAGCGTTAACTGGGTCACGGCAGCTGGGGGTCCGTGCCGGCTGCAGCCCTATTACACCTCATTTTTATGACAGCTGGCTTTCCACAGTGCCTCCTCCAGGAGCTCGGCTTCCCTCTGACTGACCTTGGCTGCCGGATCGATCCGAGCTCACAAACCCCTCCCCTCGCCCGCCCAGTTTGGAGGATCTGATTGCTGCTCCCGAGGCTCTGATTGCCTCTGCTCCCGGGACCCCGGCAGGGGCCTCCCAGGCTCCATCAGCCAAGCTTCCACTGAGCAGATTTCCGAGGAATATCCGAGGAATGTGCCATGCAGAGCCAGACCAGAGGTTTTCAAGGCATCTGGGCTGCGTTGAGCTGGAGGTCACGGTGCCTCCCCATCCCCGCGGTGTGAAAGCCGGACACCTCGAGTGGAAGGTGTCCCTGCCCGTGGCAGGGGGTTGGAATGAGGTGGTCTTTGAGGTCCCTTCCAAACCAAACCATTCTGGAGCTCTGATTTTGGCTGCTCTTTGGGCTCTGGTTCCCCAGGCAGAGGGTGGAGGTACCTGGTGTGCTCCACGTGCCTCCAACATCCTCTCGGGCACTTCCATCAACTCCACACCTCACCATGCTCCATGGACAGGTTCCAGCCTCTCCCCTTCTGCTGTTCTCCCTGTGACTTCACCCTCCTCAGCCACCTCCATTGCTTTCCAAGAAGGACACAGCCCCTTCCCAGCACGGATGAACACTTTCCCCCTTGCCCATGTCCTTGCTGCCAACTCAGAAGCAAATCAATCAACATTTCAGAGGCAATCACAGCCCTGTCTGTGTGAGGGCAACTGTGTGGCAGCCCCAGCACCGACTCCCTGGCCTGGAGTTACTCTTCACTTGGATTTTAATTTCCAAGCTTGCACCGAGGGATGGGAAGAATCCCAGCTTCTAATTAATTACTGAGTTCCCCGTAATGGATGCAAATTGCTGCCTGTGTGTCTGGTTTATTGCACTGTGGAGAAGGTCACTCAACACGATTTTTCCAAACACCCCAACGAGTGGTCTTAAGTCCTAAAACAGCTGCACTCTCCAGATCCAGGGGGAAGTTTGCACTGAGTGGCAGAAGAAGACTGGGATCCTGTGCCCTGTGTATGTGAGCAGAGTGGGGAACCACACTGGAGGACAAGGAATGCTGGAAGGTTGGTCCTGGTCCTCTGGATATGCAGGAAGAAATTGTTCCCTGTGAGGGTGGTGTGGCTGCCCCATCCCTGGAAGTGTCCAAGGCCAGGTTGGATGGGGCTTGGAGCAACCTGGGCTGGTGGAAGGTGTCCCTATTTGTTTGCATTAGCCTTCATGAGGAGGTTTCAAGAGCCTCGGGATGAGCATTGGGATTTCTAAGGAACTTTAAGCCTTTCAGTAATCCCTGAATTTTTCAGCTTAATTTATTTGGGGAAGTCAAATGAAGCCTCTTATTTGCCTCAGTGGTACAATGAGATTACAGTTTCTGCCTCCCGTTCTCAGTCCTGAGCTGGATGGATGTCCCTAATGCCTCAAAGCCCATATTGCTGGGATCTGTGTCTCTTCCCAAGGGTCTCCTGTGCTGCTCTGATGTACCATTCCCTGGGCAGGGCCATGTCCTTCTCCTCAGAGCAATGTTGATGGGCCTTGCTGAGGCTTACGAGGATTACCTGAGCCCTTCAAATTGTCTCCCTCACTAATTAATGATAAGGTTTCAGATTGGGAACATGCCATTAAATATACTGCAAAAGTGCATTTCATTAATCTTAATTAATGATTGAAATGCTCAGAAGCCTGTGATTGATGGCAGCTCTGTCACCCTGCTTTGGTCCCGTGGGGATATGGGCACCCACCTTCCCTGCTTTCCCTTTGCCTGCTGCCTCCAGATCCAGGCTGGGCACAACTTTGGAAGGCTTTAGGTGTTTGATAAGACAGTGTATGAGTGACAATTCTTGTGCTAGACAGGACATCTTGCCTGAATTTAAACTCTTTGTGTCCTGGTGTGCAGCTCCAGCAGCAGAGCACGTCAGTAGCCAGGGCTGGTGGAACACAGGCTTTGCACACCACTGAAGGGAACAACTGGGGCAAACTGGTCCAGAACCTGCACTTCATTCCCCTGCAAAGAACTGTACAAATCCCTGCAGGGCTTGACAGCCCATGGGACACAGAGCAAGCTGTGTGCCACCCCAGATATCCAGTTCTGTTGGTATGGATGAAGTACTTGTTTGTGCCTGCTGGGAACACCCATCTTCAGCCTCAGTACTCGTTGGACAGGCAGCTGCAGCACCTCGTGTCACTCAGCTGTTGGATCCAGCACAATGTTCCCACCAACAAAAATGACTGAAACCAGCAATTTAATGAATAAGAGATTGGGAAACAACACAGGAACCATCCACACTTGTGCCTGCTGTGGTTACAAGGATCCTGCTGCAGCCCCTGATGTGCTGCATCTCCGGATATACAGACGGGGGAGAAAAAAATAAACCTTTTTGGAGTCAAAACCAAGATGGTCTGCCAGTGATGTTGTTCTTCCAGAAGCTGAGCATCCTGCTGCTCCTCTGGGATCCCACCAGCTCAGTGCGTGACACACAAAGCCTCTCTCTCAGCATCCCAGTTCCTTTGTGGTTTGGATCTGGAGATGAGACATCATTGTCTGGAGCCCTCGTGGTACCTGCTTGATTTTTCATTGAGATCTGGCACCTCAACAGCAAAATCCTTCTTCTTTCTCTGGCCATTACCTTCTCCCAGAGGAGAATCAGGAAGGGATGCTCCCTTGCTTTCACAAACTCTGATAAAAACGTATTTTTAAAAGCCCTACTTCCCTCAGTGATAGAATTAATCACAATACTCAATTTCTGCCTAAAACAAGCATATTTTTGCCCATCTGCTGAAGGAAGGGCCTCAAAAACGCTATCAAAAGGCTACTGTCAGTTTAGACATCAAAAGCTGAGGGTGACAATCCAAAATCAATAATGGTTTTTAAGTAAGGCTTGATTTGAAGTCTGGAAGAGGTTTGGGGCAGAGCTGGGGCTTTACCAGCACCCCCAGGGTGACACTGAGAGGCATTTCTAGACGTCTGGAAGACTCAGGGACACTATACTGTAGACATCACGTGAGGTGACAGCATTTCCCCTGTGTCTCTGAGGTCCAGACGTGCCCTGACCAGCAGCTACAGCCTCCTGCCAGCCCTGTGTGCTGCAGCTGTGTGGGGATGGAGACTCCACTGTGCCTAAGGCTGTGGATCTGACAGGCTGGCCCTTGGGCTCTGCTGCATCTCCTCGCCCTTTATTAAATATAACACTTGGCTTTGGGGGCTGATTAATTCCTAATCAAACTGTGCTTGCCAGTGGCTGTCTCCAAGCCCCCAGGGCTGCACTGCTGAGGGCTCCTGTGTTTCTGGCACCTCTGAAGCAGCATTTGTGTGCCTGCCTGTCTCAGCTGCACTCTCAGCAGAGCTGATCAGAGAGTCATAGAATCCCAGAATGGTTTGGGTTGGAAGAAACCAATCATAAATCAATCAATCAATCAATCAATCAATCTATCTCTTCTTCTTTCACCCCCTGCCATGGGCAGGGACACCTTCCACTAGACCAGCTCCAAGCCCCTCCACCTGGCCTTGGACACGTCCAGGGATGGGGCAGCCAGAGTTTCTTTGGGCAGCCTGTGCCAGGGCCTCCCCACCCTGACAGGAAGCAAATCCTACCCAATATCCCATCTAACCCTGTCCTCTGGCAGTGGGAAGCCATTTCCCTTTGTCCTGTCCCTCCATCCCTTGTCAAAAGTCCCTCTCCAGCTCTCTTGGAGCCCCTTTAGGCCCTGGAAGGGGCTTGAAGGTCTCCCTTCTCTTCTCCAGGTGAACAACCCCATCTCTCTCAGCCTGATTATGATGATCCCATGATCTTCTTATGGCATCATCTCATGAAGGAGCTCTTAGGACCAGAGCCTGCTAGCAGGGTTCTGGGGGCCCCATCCCTGGAGGTGTCCAAGGCCAGCTTGGATGGGGCTTGGAGCAACCTGGGCTGGTGGAAGGTGTCCCTGCCCACGGCAGGGGGTGGGCTGGGATGAGCTTTAATGTCTCTTCCAAGCCAAACCATTTCAGGATTCTGTGATCCCTGCAAGTACAACCTCTCCAGCCGGTGTCCTAGAACCAGGCTCTGGGAGGAGAAGCTGCTGCTGCCTGACCATGCTCAGGAGGAGTATTTGGATCAGACTGAGGACAGATAAATCATCTGCATGCAAAGTGCACAGCTGGCTCACATGTCAGAGGCAGGAATCAGGGAGCTGGTTTATTATGCCTGAGATTATAGAGGTGTCTGACAAGTGCTCGCTGTCAGTGGGTGAGAAGTGAAGGACCCCTGTGTGAGTGAGCACCCCTGGGACTCGATTCCCTTGTGGAGCTCCCAGCTTGGCAGCATCAAGGGGCCTGTGGCCAGGGAGGAGCACAGAGGGCTTCTGGAGGATGAGGATAGGGACAGTGCCTGCACAGACCTTCACAGAGCTCCCAGCCTGCATGGGCTGTGCTGGTGATGCTCTTTGGTGACAGGGGTGACAGGGCTGTGATCCCTTTCTGTGAACATGGAACATTCTCATGAGTGAACATTGAACTCCTTTTCCTGGCTGTCCCAAACGTTCTCACCTGTTCCCTGCAGCCCTCCCTGCCTCCCTTCCCTGCACAGCAACCCCTGTGACAGAAGCAGAAGGCACCAGCCAGGGAGGAGAGCCAGTTCCAGCTGGGTGGAGGAGCTGGAAATAGCCTTTTGTGAACCATTTTTAGCAGTTCATTTAGAGATGTGTTTTGCCAGCAAAAACTTCAGTGTGCTGTTTATCCCTGTTAGGGGAAGGCTGTTATTAGTGCAAAATGAGGCAGTGTGGATGTGGCTGCTCAGCAGCTCTGAGGTGGTGATGCAGCAAGCACAGGGAGAGGCTGCAGAGTGCCATTATGAATTCGTGCTCACATTCATTGCAATGGCACCGTCAATTTTGGCAAATTCAGCTGTTTTAGCAACTTGGTGCAAGCAAGAGGCTTGCCAGGGGCAGGGGGCTCGTGGGAAGGAGGCCCCTCAAAATAGAGTAGGTTTTTTTTAATTTTTGAGGTGTTACACCAGGGGAAAATATGCCCCTGACACTGGGGGTGTTTGGCACAGGGATGTCTGCAGCTGACACACAGCTCATCTCCATGTCTGATTCCTGGCTCTTCTGCCAGCAGGAGAGGGTGAGGAGAAAAACTCTTGGGAGAGAGAACATCATGGCAGCCCTGGGATGTGGGCTTCCCAGCTCTGGGAATGCCTCTGGCCTGCAACAGGGACAGGATTTTGGATAGTAGCAGCAGGGTGTTCATGCCCACCCTCTCCAGGCCAGCCATGGAAGACACCTCCCTTGTGGCCCAAGGTTTGCTCTTCGTGCCTGGATTATCACCCCAACAGCACCACAGTGACCCATCCTGGTCTCCCATTGCCAGCAGCAACACCAGCTGCACATGGAAGGGGAGAAGTTTCTGGAAGATTTTCCGAAGCTGTGGTGCCCAGCAGGAGCAGGGTTGGTGATCTTACACCAGAGCTGTCACAGGGCAGGGACAGGACATCCCAGCCAGGAGCAAAGTGATGGAGGAAGGAGGGAGGAGGAGGAGGAGGAGGAGGAGGGATTGGGAAGTATCCTGCATTCCCTGAGGGGTTAAACCTGCAGCCCCATGGACAAAGGGGTTTGGGAACATGCATGAGCCACATCGGGGTGGGAGGGGCGGTCCAGTGAGGGGAGGATTTGGTCAGAGTCCCCAGGGAGGCTCAGACCCGTGGCTGTGAAGGGAGGGGCACACGGAGATGCTCTGGACACAGTCCAGCCAGGTGGGGACAGCAAATCCTTCCGAAAGCACTGACTGACTGGAACATTTGCATTGTTTCTCTGGCCTTTTCTGATGCACTAAATGAAGTGTTTTGAGGCATAGCAGGAGAGAAGGCGTCTCCTCAGCAGCTGGAGGAACTGAGTGCTCAGTTATTGAGATACATTATTTACAGGAGAGAGGAAGACGTGTGCTGGGTGATGTCAGTGCAGTGCTGGTTGAGGTGGGCTCATCTCACAGACATGCATTTTAACAAGGCCAGAGGCACAAGGAGGGGAGGTCACAATCATCAGAGGGGGCTGCATCCTAGAGAGCAGGGCCCTTGGGTGTGGATTGCGGAGGGCAGAAGGCAAAAAGCTGCTGTTCACTGTGGTTAATGGGGCAAGTGAGGTGCCTGTGTGAGCAAGAGGTGCCACAGAGGGGGATCACCCCCCTGCCCTCGTGCCTGAGCCCTTGCAAAGATGTGACTTGGCCACTGGCTGTGTGAGTGTCAAGCAGAGGGTGTTTATGGAGCCTGTGCTGGGTGCTCATGCAGATGGGCTGGTGAAGGGCAGGCAGAACCAACTATGCCAAGGGAAGGCAAAGAAATCCTTCCCTGTGAGTGTGGTGAGGCCCTGGCACAGGTTACCCAGAGAAGCTGTGGCTGCCCCATCCCTGGGAGTGTCCAAGGCCAGGTTGGACAGGGCTTGGAGCATCCTGGGATAGTGGGAGGTGTCCCTGCCCATGGCACAGAGCGTGGAATGAGAGGAGTTCTAAGGTAACTTCCAAACCAAACCATTCTGTGATTCCTGACCCAGGTCAAAGAATAGGGTGGACAGGATGGGTGAGGGGAGGCCGAAGAGGAAGGAGTGAGGGCAGGGAATGAGGGCAGGGGACATCCATCACTTGATGGATGAAGGGATGCAGGGCATGCAGAAGATAATCCTATATTTTCCATGTACAGCTGAAGGCCACTTGCTGTGTGGTGTGGAAGGGAAACAAACCATCAGGATGGCCATTTGAGCATGGAGCCAGCCCTCAGGATCAGAGTGTCACCTCCAGGGAGATGTGGCTGATGCTGATCAGGGACTGGGAAGATCTAGCTTGGCTCAAGTGTCGTCTTGAGGCACCTGGAGCTACAAGTACTTAATCAGTAGAGGTGCTTTGCTGTGGTGGAACTCCTCCTCTGACACCAAGGAGGTTCTGCATCCCTTCCCCATGTGCAGGTGTCCCTTAGATCTCCGTTTCTTGCTGCCCAAGCTCTGCAGAGCTCCAGGTCTTGCTGCACAGAGAGACAGCAGAGCTCTGCTGCTGCAAAAGAGCCGGTTTTCATGGCGAGCTAATTCCAGAGTCACTAATTTAATGATGATTAATGACAGGTACACCACCCTTTCCTTCCTCTTTCTATCGATTGGGAAAAAAACAACCTGGAGCAGAGCCGGAGATTAATTAATTCTCTCAAGTGGAGGGGAAAGTAATCAGACTGAAATCAGATCGAATTTAGGACTTGTGGGTGAGCAGGAGGATGTGTCAAGTGACGTGGAAAGGAGAGATGCCCCGGCCTCTGTTGGGTCGGCACGGACGCAGCTGCTGGGCGGATTCCCCTGGAAAGGGCTGGGAAAAGAGGATGTAAAGGACAGGTATCCAGGCTGGACCTGCCCACCTGGGGCACTCAGCCAGACCCACACTGGACAGGAGAGGGGATGTCATGAATTCACTGCAAAGCCTGGCATTAGCTTGGCCGGGGTGCTCAGGGCTTCTTGCCTCCACCCCGTCTCTGACTCCGGAGTTGTGTTTCTCTTTGCTATGATTCTGCATTGCAGCAGGACATTTTCATCTCCCTGGAAGTGTTCAAGGCCAGGTTGGACAGGATTTAAAGCAACCTGGTCTAGTGGAAGGTGTCCCTGCCCATGGCAGGGGGTGGAATGAGATGTGTTTTAAGGTCTCTTCCAACCCAAATCATTCCAGGATTCTGTGATTCTATGAGCATCAGAACTAGTAAAGCTGCCACCAAAAGCCTCATTTTGCAAATCTCTATGACTGTAGATTGTTTAATTTTTTGCTTTTCATGTTTGCTTCACCTGGGAAACCCAGGGTAGGGCTAATCAAGGCAGAGGGGTTAATATGCCAGTTAAAATGGGTTAAAACCACGTATCCTCCAAGAACTTCCATTTCACCTTGAGAAAATATCTCCTTCCCTCTTTCCCTCTGAATCAGTTCATTAGCAGGGCATGGCTGTGTCTCTCAGCTCTCTGAGGCTCGGAGCTCCAGCAATCTCCCAAGTATTTAAGCATGACTAATTTGCTTGTGCCTACCATACAAGGGATTTAAAACCTGTACCCTATTCAAGCACTGGTCAGACTCACAACTGCTTCATTTCTAACAGCATGAACACTAAGCCATCAGACAGGAGATATTCCAGAGTGCCTTTCCCTTTGCAGTCCAGTTCAGTGTCAGCTCACATTCAAAATGGGACCATTACTCCTAAACCTGTGACCCCAGTGGAGCAGTCGGTGACGCCGCGTCAAAATCTTCTGACGTGATGCTTCAAGAAAGAGTCCTAAGGAAAATGAACCACCTTCAATAAATGCAATTAATCAGCCATTTTTCAGCCTGAAGAGAGCTTACCAACTGGGTCCACTCCAGGATGGGAGCCTTGACAGGTTCATAAAGGGTGAGAGAAATTTTTCTGGCGAAATCTCCAGTTTGGCCAAGGCTGTGTGGGTCAGGTCAGTTTGGACTGAGTCAGTAGTGCACCCTTCAGTGAAGAGGGCTGTCCTCAGGTGGGCTACACTGACCTGGCATGTCAAGGAAAGTCATTTTCCTCCCTACTCAACACTCAAGGAACCACAACAGAGACTGTTTTGGCCTTTCTGCTGCATGAGGTGCAGATCCGACGGAGGCCACCAAGATGGTCAGGAGCTGGAACACGGTGCTGAAAGAGATCAAAAGGACATCTGTTCAGCCTCAAGAAAGGGAGAGATGGTCGAGATCTTTCTCTGCCTTATGTGGAGGCTTTAAAGGAGGTAGAGCCAGAGGTGTAGAATGAAAGAGCACGATGGGACAAAATCAAACACCTCCTCGCTGTGGGAGTGTTGTAAGTCTAGAAGGGAGATGTGTCCCTGAGGCTGCTTGAAACCAACCTTCAGGAGCTCATCCCAACCCAGCCGTGACCAGTGCAGCTCTCTGAGGTGGCCAGGCCCTCCCCAGCTGGCTCTGCCCACACAGCAAGGAGCTCTGTGGCTGCAGGCAGGGTTGCCTTCCTCAGAGCCCCAGGGCAGGACTAGCAATGGTTTGTCACAGCTCCTGCCTGCCTGTGCCCCATGGGGTGCTGGTAGGGACGAGCAGCAGCTTCCAGAATCCTGGTGGGAGCAAACCCTGCCCCTCCAAGCAGCCCAGATAGTTCTCCTTCCTCCCAGGGCTCAACTCCCTGGGACTTGGCACAGGAGCCTTGGCCCTGCTCAGGAAGGGGGGTGAATTTATAATTTATTATTAATTGTCAGGAGTGGGGAGGATGCAGGGAGGCATAGGAGGCACGGCAACTCTCCCCCTGCTCCTGCAGCAGGGCTGCTTTTTGATAAAAGTTTAATAAATTGAAAGACACAGTTTCCATTCCATTGGTAATTAACTTCTGCTGCTGTGTTTCCTCCTAATTGTCTCTATTACTCCAGATAAAAACTTAGATCAATAGAAACCAAAGTCTAGAGGCTGGGAAAGTTGCAATTAATTAATTATCTCTCTCTTGCATTTATCTTCCATCTGCTGGTAATCAAACGAGACTGACTGGTCCTCACGCAGATCCTGGGCCCTCCACGGCTGCTGATGTCCCGTGGGGACTTTGCAGTGGGCTAAGCAGTGTGTCTTAGAAAGGAGGAGGCAAAGGGCAAGGGCAGCTCTTACTGTGCCACTGCATCCCTCCCTGTGCCTCTCCAAGACGGATTCCACGAGGGACCACTCATCCCAGCTTGTGCTTCCCTCAGGATCTGCAGTCTGTGCTGGGACATGAACACTAGGAAACACCTGGAAGGCAACAGTGACTCTGACACATCTTCTGCCAAGTCACCATCCCTGGAAGCCTTCAAGACTTGGATGTGGCCCCCTGAGGAGGTGGTTTAGTGATGACAATACTGAGTTAATGGTTGGACTGAATGATCTTAGAAGGCTTTTCCAACCTTAAGGATTCTCTGATTCTATAGGATTTTATAGTCATTGTCCCTTTTGTAAGCAGGGACAGCAGAAAGTCTGACCTGCAGCTTGTGCTGACATGGTTGCCAGAGCTCTCCCGTTTCCCTGGAGGTTCTCACAGGAGGAGGACATGGGGACAGTTGCTATTAAAGGTGAGCACTTGGTAAGGATTTATTTCAATTTATACTAGTGTTCAGAGAAAATAATGCCTTCTTTGTGAAGAGGTGGACATGGCAAAGTCACAGAAGAGCCAGGCCATGGCCATCATCCATCCATCAGCCACAAACAGCTGGTGGGGCTGAGTCCTGCTGCCCCACTGCCAGGAACTCCTTGAAAGCTGGAGGGTTTCTTCCCATCCTGTACTGGTAGGTCCTGTCACATTTGCAGTGTCCCTTCCCATGGCAGGAGGGTGGAACGAGATGGTCTTTAAGGTCCCTTCCAACCCAAGCCTGTCTGAGATTCTCTCATTCTTTTTCTGCCCATGGTTCAGGATGGACAGGGAATTCCTGGTGGAGGGTTGGTGCATGTTTCCCAGTTTTCTGACATCCCATCTATATTCTCCTTGCAGAACTGTCCTCTGTGTTTTCCATGTCATTTGCTTGGATGTGGGTGCTGCTAAATTGAGAATTTAAAAAGGAGGGCTCAGGTGGGTTGTGCTGAATTTCAGCAGAGCCTTCCCCTTCCACTCTCAGCCCACTCTCAGCCCTCCTCCACCAGAGGAGCCTTTGCAGGAGGTGCCTGGCACGAAGTGGTTCAGCTCCACTCAGCTCTGGGAGCTTTCCAAGCACAGCAGCTCCACACCTGGACCATACCCAGGGATGAGGAGAAACGTTCAGGAGTTCCTTGACTTCCATCAGTCTCCACGGGGGCAATCTGTGATCTTGTCCTGTGCTTGGTGCAGATCCCTTTAGACAAAGTGGGTCTTTGGGTCACCCTGATCTCTTAATTTTCCTTTGGCAATATTTTCCCAGCATTATCAAAGGGACCTTTCTGGTCTCGTGTGCTTATTGTGGTGTGTAATGAAGATGTGGAGCTGGTTGGAGTTTCAGGGTGCCCAGCCAAGTCCTGCACTTTTCCAGCTTCTTCTATGGCAGCTTCTTCTTCAGTCCTTAAGCACCTTCAGCATTTTGGATTGCATAAACGATCCCCAAGGACACTGGCTGCAGCTCCAACCTGTGCCATCTGTGGATGTGATTTCTCCCATTTTCACCTGAGCTAAGCCCAGCTCTGAGCAGTCACAGTGATCAAAGAATCCCAGACTAGTTTGAGATGGATGGGACCCTAAATCCATCTCATTCCACCCCCTGCCATGGGCAGGGACACCTTCCACAAGACCACAGTCCACTGATCATGGATGTTTGCTCCAAAAGCACATTCACTGCTTGTGGGCTGGTAAGATATTAAGGCAAAGACAGGATATTTTTTCAATGCCTGATGGGTGTCAAGGGAGAGGACTGACAGCAGGCAATTCCTCGGGGGAAAATTCCAGCTAATTCTGGGAGAAAGTGGGCAAAACCTACAGTATAGGGGAAATAACAGCATCTCTGGCTGGGGAGCTTCATCCTGACCCCTGTTATGGTAACAGATGTGTCAGGCCTGACTGACCCTAACCTGGACATCGGTCCAGCTGTTTCACTGCTCCAGCAGGGAAGAGAGCTAAGAGAATGAGCAAAGGGAAGGAAAACAATTCTAAAGGAGAAAAATGGTTTCTGGCCCTGCAGGTGGCCAGCAGGATCTGACAAAGGGATGCTGGCAGGCAGTGATGGACCATCCCTTTCAGCCTCTCTTGGGGGGGATGCTGTTATTCTCTCTGTGATGCAGACCTGCGTTTCCAGCACCAGGTTGACTCCTTCCTTGACCCTTTGCTACGGAATTAATCCCAAACCTCTTTGTCCCCTTCTCCCTGCTTGGGAACCCGTCCCCCTTTGTGTGTTTGTGAGTGCCCTGATTTTCCGTGTCACGGTGGTCGCAGGCAGTTTATGCAGATTTTATGTGCCGGCAGAATTGGCCGTGAAATCGGATAATCCCCTTCCATATTTAAGAGATCGCCATCTCCTTTCCCGACCCTGGTTGCGTCAGGCCAAGGTCCCCTGTGCTCCTCCACTCCCCCAAAATCCTCCCAGCACCGCTGCCAGGGCTGGAGATGATGATGTAAGTAAGATCTTAACACCGCCTTGTACGTCGCTGTCTCTGCTGCAAACGCTCTGTCTGGGGCTTTGTGTGCCCGCATTAGCCACAGACTATTGGGAATCAAATTAGATTAGAGGAAAAAAGAGATATCAACTACCCTTGATCTCTGAGGTTTGAGACCAATTGTTTGTGACTAAGATCTTCACTAAGCCTGATTTGAGAGGCACAAATAATTTGCCTGGAGTGAAACAAATTAATGGAAAAGCCTCTCAAATGAGGTAAATCCATTTTGGGGTCTTGGTCACGCTTGTTAGTCCATAACTGCCTCTTCTATCTTCCAGTATGATAAACCACACTTTTGCAGCGGCACCAAGCTACTTTATAAAACCTAGAGATGTAAGCAGTGCTTAAAAATCTGTTAAACTTCTGCAGTGCTGCATGTTAAGGTGGAGAAATGCTCTTTTAAGCACTGAACATTAGCACTGATAAGTTCTAAATGTCTGCTATGGTGACATTGCAAAGTGAACCAGTTTCTCAGAAATTATAAAAAAAAAAAAAAAAGCAGTGTCCAAATGCAGAAATGAAAAATGTGTCCGTTCCCAGGCAAATTAAGTGTCAAATCTTAATGTATCTGATTAAAATTTTTTAGGAGTACCTATTAGCACTTTAAAAGCTGAGAATGCAGCTTCTCCCACCCTTTAGGAGCTCCTGTGGTCAGGAGGCTGTCACCACTCCTAGGTTACAGTGTGTTAAAGGAGGACAGGAGCAGCACATGGCTGCACAGAAAAACAAAATTAAACCTTTGCCTGACGCTCTGAACACCTCTTGTCAAGGAGATTCCCAGGGGACAAACATGAGAAGTTTCCTCAAAAATTTGAGAGAGGAGTAAAACATGCCTGAAGAGTCCCAAAGAGCCAGGACTATATGTGGCTCAGAGAAGACTTCCAGAAGAATCAGATCAGCTGCAAACTCCAATGTGCAACCTCAGATCGGTGTGGAGGAGGGCAGATGTGACACTGAACCATGCAAAAAACTGGACAGCAAATGGCCAGTGGGTCTCAATGTCACACCAAGCAACTGGGACAACTTCAGTGATGGACAGACTTAATAGACACCTCAATAAACAAAATTTATCAAGAAGTTGCCCTGAGATTTTCTGTAGAGGGGAGTCAGTTCCATCAGACCCTGGAGAGATCTTTTAAGAGGTGAAAAAGGACAAGGAGAAGGACTATATCACCAGCACCAGTTGCTTTGAACTCAAAAGGCTGTGCTAAGGTACCTCAGAAAAGGCTCCTGTGCTAAGGTGTAGGAGTTCAGCCCTGTGGACTGGAAAGGGACTGGGAAAATACACAACACAGACAGGTAGCAATCCAGCCAAATCCATCCACTGAGTTTGCTAGAAAATTGATTCCCTGAATTGCTCCTTTGCTGCAGGTAATGAAAATTAGAGAAGGGATTGTAAATGGCTAACTGGAGAGAAGGTCTGATTTTCTTTTTGATGAAGCTTGCCAAGCTCACACAACCCCTCTCTGGGTAACACTGGGGTGCACTGGCACCATGCCAGGCTGGCAAATGCTGCTGACACAGGACAACCTCTCACAGGTTGGGAATAGGTCCCTCAAGAACCTTCTTCAGGGATCCTGATCTCTCCTGAGGCTTGGGCCCACCCCACTGGGACAAAAAGCAGGAAGGCACACCCTGTCACTGCTGTGCCCACAGACCCTGAGCTGCCCAGGACAAGGTGCCAGTGTGGCACAGGAGGTGTTCCCAAGTTTGGGCATCTCCAGGGGTCTGTACAAACCTGCCTTCATCTCTGGCTCTGTGTGCCCAGGTGAGCAGCAGCAATCCCTGTCTCCAGATTTGAGACGTGGTTGTGAGTGCTATTTTAATTCCTGATTTGAAATCCTGTATCTTTAGTGCTCCTCGTTTCCATCCGTTCTGTCAGCTGTACCCCATCCCCACCCAGCCTCTCTGCTCTCTTAAATAGATGCTGCTGCTGTCTGGCTGTTCCTGTGAACAGGTTTGCTTTATCCCACACCCCATATCATTCTTGCAGACTTTACCCAGGTGCTTCACCTTCCCTGGTGTGCAGAAATTCCCTGTCACAGCCATTTTCAAGCTTGTTGTACCTGTGCCCTCCTTTGCTGCTCCTCTGGTTCTTCCCTTCCCTCCTCTGCACCAACCTCCTCCTGCCCATCTGCTGCCAGGCTCTGAATTCCTCCTTGTTCTCTGTTCCCCCAACCCCTATGGACATTCCCCTCCTTTTGCCTCCCACCTGAATCACCAACCCCTAATTACTCCCACTGTGCTCCCCTCCTCTGATCTTGCTCTTCAGAGCCCTACCCATGTCTTCTTCTCTTTCTTCCTAACACTTTCTCCTTCTCTTCTCACGCTCTTCCTCCCCACTCCCCCTGAAAAAAAATATTCCCTACAGATCCTGGAGGTTCTGACGGCTTTGCTTGGCCTTGACTCACCCATCCTCCCTGTCTCTTTGGGACCAGCTCCCTCCTGGCTGCCCCGTGGGTAAAAGGGCTGTGTCTCATTAAAGCAAGAGAATTACAGCCCTGTCAAGAATTACCACGTTAAAGAGTGGGCCAGAATCCTGGCAGCTGCTCTGCTGGCAAAGGCACAGTGGATCCTGGAAACAGCAAAGCCCTTTGTTTTGCTTCAGTGCCTTAAATTGATTCCAGTTTAGGGGCTTTTTGTGCTGTTCCCCCTTCCCCGCCGCCCGACCAGTGTGTCCCACAGTGCTGGTGACACTGCTGGGGGGGGTCCTGTGGAGCAATGTGGTCACTGACCTGCGGGGGGGGGATGCCACAGCATCCCGTGAGGACCCGAGGCCGTGGGCTCGGTGCCAGCCTGCAAAGAAGCAATTAATTTCCACAGCTGAAAACCCTTCACATTTCATCTCATTTTTCCAAAAAAAAAAAAAAAGTGCTGATAAAGCCACAAATTCCACCAGGAAAAGGGTTACCTTGACAGTCAGCCTTGTTTGCTCTCCTCCCAAGCAACCCCACGCCCCCCCCATCTCTGACAGGGCAGAGCTGCATCTCCCCTGGCACAGCATTTCCAGCCCGGAGAATGATGAGGACACGCCTGTGGGAAGCGGTGCCCGGTCCCATCACGCCCTGACATCGTGGTGACATTTCCCCTCTGTGCTGGAGACCTGCAGCTCACCCAGCCGAGCCCTCCTGTGCTGCAGGGAAGATGAAGCCTCTGCAGCAAAACCTGGGCTGTTTGTTCACAAATACCCTGTTTTGCACAGGAGTTGAGCAGGGAGGTGGGGGGGGGATGGGAGTACTTGAAAAGCAAATGAACTTATGTTTTATGCTTTTTAAGATGTCTAACAGAGTACAAAAGTTCATCTTTAATAGGGGGGCAACACAGAGTGCTTAGAGCTGCGGTTTGACACAGATAGAGAGCTCAAATGCCTTTGAAGTATCTTCTGATTCCTCATTCTGCCTGAAGTAACTTTAGATTTATGCAGCAGATGGGAAATAGTCCCTCGTTACGTGGCTCTCTACTTCAGCGCTGACTCCGAGATAAGGCAGTCTCGCTGCATCTGCACTCCTCAGAAGAGCTCTTAGTGCTTTAGTCTTCAGGGGCCTGAGTCTGTAGTTTGCATATTTTTTTCTGTTTTTTCTCTAAAATTAGTCTTGATAAGTCCAGCATGTTGTGAGCATCTTCAAAGGAGAATTAGGAGGAGGGAGAAGTTTGTCTGCGGAGTAGAGGTGATTCATTTCGATGCGTTTGAAAACAGCTCTGCGTGTTTTGGGGGAAGAGCTTTGCCGAGGAGTGCCGGGGAACGGCCCCGCGGTGACCCCGGCCCCGCACGCTCCGGCTTTGAAGGAGCCGCTAAAAAGGCTTTCTCTGTGACTCTCCCCGCTGCAAAACACACCCTCGGCCTCACCGAGGTCCCTGCGAGGGGGGACGCTCCCCGAGGGGGCTGCAGGGAGAGGGCAGCGTGTGCTGCACGTGCTGGGGCTGGGGGTGGAGATGGGAATGGGAACGGGGATGGGGATGGCGATGGGGATGGGAATGGGGATGGAGAGGGGATAGGGATGAATCAGGCAGCAGAGGAGATGGTGCTTTCAGCCATGTGCCCAGCTGGCAGAGGCAAAGTCTGCAGGTAGGGGCTGCTCACCAGTGCCAAATTCCAGCTCGCTTCTCTCCAAGGCCAGGTGGGGACACAAAGACGTTGCATCGTTTTTTGGCCTTTGTTTCTCCACTGGGCCTGACCCCAGCCTTTCTCCAGGGGCTTCATCCCTCCCAGCCTCAAGTCTCTTCCTTGGAAGCTGAGGCAAAGCCCTTCACTCTCTGTTGCACCTCCCCTGTTTGAACCTGGTCCCTTCACTGTAATCTGGAAAACAGGAGGCTCAGGGGGGCCTTCTTGCTCTCTACAACTCCTTTATAGGAGGGTGGAGCCAGGTGGAGGTCAGGCTCTGCTCCCAGGGAACAGGACAAGAGGACAAGGCCGCAAATTGCACCAGGGGAGGTTTAGGTTGGATATTATGGATTTTTTTTTCACAGAGAGGATTGTAGAGCATTGGCACAGGGTGCCCAGGGCAGTTCCCATCCCTGGAACTGTTCAAAAAGCCTTGTATATGGGACTTGAGTTTTAAAGGTGAACATGGCCGTGGTTCTGGGTTGACAGCTGGACTTGATGATCTTAAAGGTCTTTTCCAACCTTAAGAACTCTATGATCCTATGATTTTCATGCACTGAAGCACATCTTGGTTCATTCAGCAGGGTCAGGACAAGGCTGATCAGTCCTAAGGACTGGTCTGCCTCCTGGCAACTGGTCCCAGCAAAGCCCAAGCCAGCTTGACTCAGGGTGCCCCCCTCCACCTCCCCCACAGGGTGCTCAGTGCTCCCAAAAATGGTTTAGGACACTCAAGTGCTCTCCTAGGGCTTGGATTGGGTTGTGCCTGGAGGGTGCTGGATGGGGGCAGAGCGATGATGCCATCCCAGTTGTCACCAGGAAACCTTGTACACTATATCACAAATCAACTGGGGTAGCTGAGGTTGTGCAAACACCATTTATCCTGGCAGGACTCGCAGCTGTGACGGAATCGGCTTTGTTCCCAGCTTTGAAGTTTTCCCCACTGACCAGATGCTGAGGGTTGTGTTGTTTACCCTCCTGCAGAAAGGCATCCTTTCACAGACAGCTTGGCATTTCTCCCTCCTGCAAGATTCCCTGGAATACACCGTGCTGTAGTGTTTGCCCTCCTCAGATCCTGCCCAGAAACTTTTGAAGTCTCCCAGCCCCTTGCTTCCTGCAGGGATCCATCCAGGAACGTAATTCCTGCTCCCTGAGGTGGTGCTGAAGGAGCCACTCAGCCTGAGCAGCCAAAGGTCCCTCACAGCCTCCTGAGGTCCCAAGGCTCAGCCACTGCTGCATGAGGAAAGTGGTGCTTCTCCTGGGTTGCCCTGCAAGAAGTCCAGGATTATCTATCTATCTATCTATCTATCTATCTATCTATCTATCTATCTATCTACCTATCTATCTATCTATCTATCTATCTATCTATCTATCTATCTATCTATCTATCCATCTATCTATCCATCTATATATCCATCTAATCTATCTATCTATCATCTATCAATGCCATATATATATATGTGGCACAACATGGGCAGCCACAGCTTTTCTGGGCAACCTATGCCAGGGCCTCCCCACTCTCACAGGGAACAATTTCTTCCTAATATCTAGTCCTAATATCCTAATATCTGTCCTGATACATAACATCCTAATTCCTAATATCTGGGATGGGCCCTTTGCATGTTCCTCGCTGCCCTGTTCCACCCAGACCTTTCCTGCTTCCTGCCCTTGAGTCTCACACTGGAACCCTCCTCAGCCCAGGTATCCCACTGGCATTCCTGAAAAGGCTCGTGTGAGCGGGGAGAGGATGGGGATGGCTCACATAATTGGCACAATTCCTCTCTCAATCCGTCTCCTGCGATGTTTTATGCCTCTCTCTTTGTCTCGGATGTTCAGAGCAGGTTGATCGACACAGTATTTATGACTTGTTTGTACAATAATTGCTGCTTAAGATAAATGATTCATAAAGTCCTACCATAGCCTTGGATATGGTGTAAACAGAGAGAGCAGCTGGAGGACAACAGTGGGATGCTAATGAGGGACCACCACGGGGAAGTAAATGTAAAAAGACTGGGGAGGAGGGGGATTAATCCAGCCCGTCATGCTGGAGAGCATCCTGCTTGCAGTGCTCACCTGCAGCACAGGGCAGAGCCCAGGCTGCCCAGCCAAGCAGGACACCAATCCTGAAACAAGGCAGGGGTCTGCAGGAGGCACTGAACACCACGAGGGCAGGAAGGATCTGAGCACTAGAGCCAGGAGACAAGGAGCTGGGAGAGGCTGAGGGAAACCCATCTGGTTGTGGGGTGCTCTGCCCTGTGCCCAGCTGAATGTGCAGGATTCTGAGAACATCCAGGGAACGAGTGACGGGACGAGAGGAAGCGGCTCAAGTCGCACCAGGGGAGGTTTAGGTTGGACACGAGGGATATTTCTTCCTGGAAAGGGTGGTCAGGCACTGGCACAGCTGTGCCAGTGGAGTCTCCATCCTGCAAATATTCAAAAAACCTGTGGATGTGGCACTTGGGGACACGGGTTAGTGGTGACCCTGGCATTAGCAGTTGGACTCGATGACGTTAGAGGGCTTTTCCATCATTAACAATTCCATGATTCTAAGAAGACAACTGCAGGCTGCATTCCCCTGCCACCACCAGCCCTCTGTGCCACCAGACAGAGTATTAGGAGAGCACAGGAGGTGGCAGCAGCCCTCACCACTGCCAGCATCCCTGTGGGAAGGCCAGGTATCCAAGTGCCAGGTTCTCCCAGCCCCCTCCAGCCTGGGGCAAAGGTGGGAGGTGAGAGGGAACACACTGCTAGGGTTTACCTGATGCAGGCAGTCATGGGGCCACCCTCATGTCCCTAGTGCTGGGTTGCCTTTTGAATGACTGGAGCTGATGCTGAGCTAGGGGAGAATCCATTATCCCAAGGCAACACTGGGAAAACCCAGGACTTAACTGTGCTTCCAGGGGAATGGAAAGCCCAGCCAGCCACCAGGATTCAGCCTGAGGAAAAGGGACTAAGCATCATGCCTGGTGCTGGCTCTGCTGAACCCCAGGAGCCATGGGACAAATGAAGAAAATGACAGACTAGAGGGAAATTAATAGAGCAGAAAATTTGAAATGATGTGGAAATAATTCCCCCAGCTTAAGGAGAGCTCCTTGTATGCTTAATTCCAGAACGCAACTGTTTTCATGTTGCTAAATTACAGTATCAAAGCGAGGGGCCCCGCTTGGAGCTGATGGGACATGGGGACATTCCCATGCCTGTGGTGAGCTCTCCCACCTGGAGCAAAGTAAGGGCTGTGGTGACCCAGGTTTGCCAGAGAGTGGAGGGCAAGGCCTGTGGTGGCTGTTTTGGAGGAGCCCATGTGCTGCTTTTTGCCTTCGGGAAGTTTTGCCCTGTTGACCTTTCCTCCCTAATTTGGGGTTGCCATAAGCAGCTGAATGGGAGGGTAAGAGGATGGGGGGGGCCTGTGAGGGGTCTGCCGACTCCTTCCCACTGCTCCCAGACTCTGCTCCCCCTCTCTGTGGGAATTTCTGCCCACTCTGCTGTGCACAGCCAAGGCTGGGAGGTGGAGGAGCCAAGAGAGATTCCTTTGTGGTTCAGCCAAAGGGGGACAGCTCCAGAGACCTGGTTCTGCCCCTGCAGCACCTCCAGGAGTGGAATAAAACTCTCCCTGGGCACATTGCCAGTCTGGGTATAGGAGGACACTCAGACAGGTGCCACAGAGAGCAGAGACTGAGAGAGCCCTGGGAAAAAACATGGATCCATGAAAATGGATCCTGCACCCCAGCCCAGCCTGGGAACCCCCTGGTAAGGCTCAGTGGCAGCCCATGAACATGCAGTGCCAACAGGTGCCAGAGGAATTTGGCATAGGGAAGATGCTTTCTCAGATGCTGGAAATCTGTTGGAAAGTCCCTAAGGAGCCTCAGGGAATGAGGAATCAGCTTCTTTCCTGACAAAAGAAGTTTTCAAGGTGTCCTTTAGGCTTCAGAGCGCAGAGTGAGATTGATCTGTGCTCAGCCCCCCAGAGAAAATCACCAGTCTGGATTTTCTCTTTCCTCACACATAAATGGGCAGGAGCTGCCCACATGTCCCTGCCAGCAGAGCTGGGAGCAGGCAGCCCAGGAAGAGGGGAGAAAGGAGTCAGACAGGGCATCAGAGCCACATCCAGATCTGTCCCAAAGCAAGGGCTTGGTTCTCCCTCTCCCTGCAGCAAATGCAGGTCTGGCTACAGGTTCCTGCTGTGCAGGGTGTGAGGGGCATGGACAGGGGGAGACAAAGCCCTGGGACGTGGGCAGAGGAGCAGGGCTGTCCCATCTGGACTCATGGCCCCAAACTTCGCTGGGAGCTGGGAAGAGGGAAAGCAGCTTTTTGTTGCTAAAGCCCTGCAGATCTGTCCTGTGCATGCTCCAGTGCAGCCTCCACTGTGCACACACGATCCCACAGACCTGCATCTGTGATGGGACACTCCCAGTCAGGAAACTGGTGTGGCATCTACTCTGTTCCACTGTACTGGGCAGCACACCTGCCCAGAAAACATCCATGTGTCACAGGGATGCTGCAAAAAGCTCTAACTCACATGAGTGATGCTGGAAGAACCAACTGGCGTGGTCTCTGCCTTCCTACTGCTGAGTGACAACGCTCCAGGCACTCTTTCTAATCAAGCTGAGTGGAGATTTCAGTCTTCCTGGGAAATACCGGGGATTCCCAAGGCTGCATCCACAGCCCAGTTCATCCCTGCCTGCCCTAGTTTCCTCCTGCTCAGTGCTGCATATTCCCCCAGCACAGACAGCACGGTGCAAGCTGCAGAAATTCCACTTACGCTACAGTAGATGGAGTCCGAAGCCTGAAGGCCGGGAGCAGAGGAATGTGCCCACCATCCTGAGCAGCCACAGCCTGCATGGGCCTTGCCAGACACCCCTAGACCAGGGCACAGAGGGACCATCCTTCTGCACAGCCCCAGGGTAAACATCTCTGCTCTGGTAGCTTGGTCACGGGCAGCCAAAGTCACCCCAGTCACCCCCTCGCACACATCAGCTGCTCACCCTTTGGTACAGGAATCTCACATGGGACAGCACTTCCTCTCTGGTTAGAACATTCCCAGTTCCAAACCCCTTGAATTTCCCACCTGGACTGGACCCTCTGGGGCATCTCCTGTGCTGGGATGGCCTCAGCTGCCCTTGCCTCACCGGTGTGTCTGCTGGTCCTTCCCTCCCAGCACTTGCAGCATGGACTGATGGCCCACTAGCAGAGTCATTCACTGGGTCCTCAAGGGCCCCTGTCTCTCTTCCCTGGAGTTCTGAGCCCCAGATTGAGCCCTGGCTGAGTGTGGTGCATGGCTAACACAACAGCAGATGAACTGCATGAACTGCACCACGAATGCATAGAGAAAAAACCCCACATGGGGAACCCTCCGTGCATGTAAATGAAGTGCAGGAGATGGAAAAACAGATGAGATGTAAGAACACCTGGAGGTGTTGTCGCCACCCCATGACAGACACAGAGTCTTGTCACCCCTGAGGTTGGGTCTGGGGGAACAGGTAAGAGACCAGGAGGAGCTGCAGTTTCCAGGGCAGGACCTCTCTATCCAGCACAGGAAGGGTCTGGATTTGCCCCATGGTTCTTGGCCCAGAGGAATGCTAATCACTGTCAGCTGGAACTGGGAAAAGGCAGACAGACCCCAAAGCCTGGCCACAAGATCCAAGAATGACAAATTCGAATTGAAAAACAATCTCTGAACCATACTGGTGAGGTGGGCAATACCTCGTTGTGGCTGGGGCAGCCATCTCCCACCAGTGACTCCAGATGTTGTAGGGGGAAAACCATCTTCACCCCCATGGATTCTTCACCAGTGGCTGGGCAGTGAGGGGTGGAGGGGCAGAAGAAGCAGAGGCAGAGTGATGAACCTGCTCTGCCTCGGCTCCCTGAGGAGCACAGACCCTCCCTCTGCCCGAGCAGTGCCCGGCGGCAGCGCCTGGCTGGGAGAAGGACAAGCCCTGGGAGCTGCAGGGAGAGCGTGTGTGTGTGTGTGTCAGAGAAACCCCCTGGCCGCTCGCTGTGTTGTGCCAGCAATAGCGTGTAAAGCGCTGCCTGTGCGAGAGGAATCGCGTGTCAAGTGCTCCCCAGGGCCGCGGGATCGCTGCCGCCGCCTCCAGCCCTGCCCTCCCCGCCCGGGAGCCAGAGGCAGAGCGGCGGAAAGGCTCTGGAAGAGGCAGCCCAGCAGGCAGCCCACCCACCCACCCACCGGGCAAGGAGGCAGCGAGGGCTGCAATCCTGGGCACAGCCCCTGCTCCCCCGAGCTGCTGATGCGCTCCCAAAAACAGCCCCATCGAGGCGGGGAGGCAGTGGAATTTCGGGGGGAAGAAGTGGGTCAGGGTGTTTAGGCTGCCCGCCTCGCCTCTCATCCTGTCATGACTCTATTTATTCCAGCTGGCTGGTTCATACCTGTCGTGTGCTGGAGGTCATTCCCGACCCAGCACGTTTCCTTCCCTCGGAGCGTGTGCAAGAGCTCAGGGGAACCCCTGTGCCCTCAGCTGAGGGGCACAGAGAGCTGGCAGGTGTGACCCACCCACACCATTGCCACGTCTTGACACTCGAAAAATCACAGCACGAAAAATCACTCCTGGAGCCAAATTGCACCAGCTCTGAACGGCGACTCTTGGATATCAAGGAGTGCAGCTCCTTGAATGGGTAGAGCTTTTCCCAGAGCAAAACAACACTCGAGAGGATACTCTGGGTTGTTCCAGCAGTGAAAGAGAAATAAGTCCACAGTCCTGAGGGTTCAAGGTGCTGGAGCTGTCACAAAACAAGGTTCAGCCAAGGTTTTTTTTGTTGGAAGGGCTTGTTGGAGATCCACAGTCCAGCCCCCAGCTGCAAGCATGTCCACTTCAAAGTCAGATCAGGTTGCCCTTGCCCAACTGAGAGCTGAAAATTGTCATCGGTGAAGATTTTTTGGCCCCCACCAGCACTGCCTTGGCAATTTTACGCAGGCACACGATTAAGAGCGCAGGTGCAGTTCAGGGGGTCAAAAGGCAGAGGGAAAGTTTTCAGCTGCAAAATTACCCACCCCTCTCCAGACACCTGAGCATTTAAATTTGTGCAAACTTCTGGTGCCTCTAATGCCTCCTGCAACTGGTTGTTTGGGAAAGAGACAACCAAGATCTTGCTGACTGTGAGTCACGTTCTCATTTGTGTGGATGGAGCCAGGGGAAAATGGCTCCTGCCATTCCCAGGATTTCCTGCACAAGGAAAGCTGAGGAGAGTTGGAATGCACAGAGTCTCAAAGCTGATTGCACATATCAGCTCCAAGGTTACCCTAGGAAAGCAGAGGGACAAAGAGAGACACAGAGGAACTGCTGTGTCCCCTTCTCCAGCCCCACAGAAGAGCTCTGGGAAGCCTGTGAGCTCTCACGTCCTAGAAAACTGAAAATTTGAACGGTAAGAACGTCCTTGCTTAGGTACAATTAAGCTGCCCGAAATAGCCCAGTGAAATTCTCCGGAGCCAGGCCTGGTCATTAGGAAAATAATCAGGATCTTGCCGAAGAGAATTTATCAGCCTGATTGGGAGCCAAACCCTGGAGCAGACGCAGGAGCTCTGTCCCTGGTGCAGGAGGTACCTGGTCGCACACCTTGAACCATAATCCTTCAGCTCGGGCAGCGTCCAATCACCTCTCCCCCGAGCAGTGCTGCTCCACCTCCAACCGTGCTGGGGAAAAACACCCTGCATTTGGCGTGGGAATGACCCACGGGAGTGCCACTCGCTCTAGAGGGGTAGGGACAAGCAGGAGACGGCGGTGGCGGGGACAGGGACAGGGACAGGGACAGGAGGGAGGGCGAGTCCGGGTGGCTGCGGGCAGGAGCAGCAGGCAGGGGCAGGGGCAGGCAGCGGGTGGTTAATCAGCCGTCTGCTTCCGTGACTGAGCCCCGGCATCCGCGGCAGAGAGCTCCGGAGAGGGGAGAGCCTCTCGCTCATGAAAGAAACATCAGGGCTAATCGAATCCGGGTCCAGCCCGAGCAGCACGCGACAGGCCACGGCTCCTCATCCATATTTCATGGCCCCGGGATTTGGGCAGTTGCTCCTCAGGGCTGCTAGTGGTGGGTGAGCGCCCAGGGAAGCCCAGGTTGGTCCTGGCTGGCAGAGGTGGGGAGTACTCTGAGAACTGTGAGTGCACAGAGTACTGAAACTGCAACAGAGAAAAGAAGGGTTTGGGCAAACAAACAAAAATACCTGCAATTTCCTGCAGAGTGTCTGCAGATGGAGCCTTCCCTACCTCCTCCTACCACTGAGTGTAAACTCACGACGTGTCTGCTGCATCTGCTCTCTTGTCCCAGGCCCCAGCTCCCAAAGCCCACACGAAAACACAGGACAGCCACAGCAAGATCCATGGGCAGTCATCACAGATGCCTCCCATGGACACTGAACATTCTTAAAAGACAAGGAATGTCACCCTCAGCTGTAATGTTGGCTCT
The DNA here is from genome assembly GCF_022539395.1 of Myiozetetes cayanensis. Taxonomy (NCBI): domain Eukaryota; kingdom Metazoa; phylum Chordata; class Aves; order Passeriformes; family Tyrannidae; genus Myiozetetes; species Myiozetetes cayanensis. Next base: position 5,639,778 of record NW_026087499.1, on the reverse strand, counting down.
GGAAAACCTGTCCCAGGTGCCAGCCCTGTGCAGTGCAAGTGGTGTGTGCTGTTGAGCCCCCTTTCAGCTGCTCTGAAACTCCACACAACCCCCCCATCTCCTTGCACAGCACTGGGATTTTAGAGAGGCTTGAAAAGTAAATGTGAAAATAGACATGGTAGACCTGGAAAACTGAGAACAGGAGGATGCAGGACACCAGAGAGAAAGCAGCTGGCACAGACCCAAGACTGTTTCACAAGGCTGGGGGAGAACTGGGAGTGGGCCCAGTGCAGCTCTTCCTTGAGCTGCTTCTTTTCATCCCAACAGCTTTTTCCTCAGCCTGGGCTGCCCTCAGAGAATCACAGAACCACAGGAAGGTTTGGGTTGGAAGGCACCTTCAAGGTCATCTTGTTCCACTCCTTCCATGGGCTGGGACACCTTCCACTATCCCAGATTGCTCCAAGCCCCATCCAACCTGGCCTTGAACACTTGGGTGAAGCAGCCACAGCTTCTCTGTCAGGGCCTCCCTATTCTCACAGGGAAGGATTTATTCCTGATATCCAGAACAAACCTCCTCTATTTCAACTGGAAGCAATTTCTCTTGTCCTGTCACTCTCTGGCCATGTAAAAAGTCACTCTCCCTCATTTTTATAAATCCCCCCCTTAAGTACTGGAAGGCCACAGTGAGATTCCCACAGTTACATGCTGTGAGGATAAAGTTTTTGTCAGGCTGCACCAGAGCCCTGAGATGGAGCAGGACCAGCAGCCTGTGGATGCTCAGCAGGGGCAGGGCAGGTAAGGAGAGCTCTGTCCCCAGGGCAGGATGAACCCCTGTGCCAAAGGAGCCTTGTCAGGGTCTTGGCTGCTGGAATGAGGATGTGTAAAAGCCGAGGAGGAGCTTTTGTCAGTGGTGGGAGCTGCCCTGGGAGAGGATGAAAACTGAAGGCACAGCTTTGCAGCTGTCAGCACCAGCGCTGGAGGGCTCATCAAAGCTCAGGGAGCTCCCACAGCCCACCCCAAGCATTGCTCAGCCCAGCCACGTCCGTCTGTCCATCCTGTCCTCCCAGAGGTGGGCGTCTCTGACAGGCTCTCTGCAGAGAGACAACAAAACCCAGCTCCCCCCAGCCCAATGCCCCTCCTGACTCCAAGGGATACGTGTGCAGGGAATTTCAAAGAGGCTGCAGCTCTGCTCTTCCCAGGAACGAGCTCTGCCTGCCATCCTCTTGCAGACAATGCATTGTCCCCATCACAGCTGGCCTCGGGCACTGCCCTGCTCAAAGGACATCGGCAGGGAGGTGAAATCTGTTGGAATCATAGAATCTGAGACCGGGAAAGATCCTGCCCTGGGCAGGGACACCTTTCACTATTCCAGGTTGCTCCAAGGCCCCCTGTCCAACATGGCCTTGGACACTTCCAGGGATCCAGGGGCAACCACAGCTTCTCTGGGCAACCCGTGCCAGGGCCTCCCCACCCTCACAGGGAAGGATTTCTTTCTAATATTCCATCTAAAACTTTCAGTTTAATGCCATTCCCTCCTTGTCCTATGAGCACCTGAGCACCACGAGATCCTCGGCCACCACGGATGCTTCTCCACCCTGCTCAGTGCCCTCAGCAGGCTGGGAGGAAGGTGAAGGAGACACGGTGGGAGGTTTTCATGGAGCAGCTGAACACACAGTGCCAGGAGAGCAGGGGACAAGGGAAGATTATGGAGCGGGTGAGCTACAAAACCTCTCGGGGTCGCTTTCCCCCAGGACGGTGCCTCCGGGCTCACTGCAAGCTGGAAGCGAGGCTTTGCCTGCAGGAAGCCTGTCACAGGTCCCTTGGCCGTGCCTTCTCCTGGACATGTGCAGACACAAGCTGAGGCTGCCACCGTCTTGTGTGCGGGGGCACTGCTGCCTCGCCTGCTCGCCGGCTGTCAGCTCCCTCCACGAACGCTGTAGGAACAGCAGCTCCTCGTGCTGGCTGCCCTCTGCCACGTTTGGCTGCTCCAGGAGATGCAGGGCAGGTACAGATTGGTGGGAGGGATGCTGCTTATGGCTGCAGGACCAAGCCCTTGCTGCTAAAAAAGGTGGCAGGTGTGGAAGTGTCTCGGAGAGCTGTATGATAATGCTTTTGACTGCTCCATGTGCAGCATTTATCAACGAGTTCTGCTGCTTAGAGATGTTTCACTGCCTGGAAATTTCACAGGATCCACCAGGCCTGGTGAAAGGGACCTCCAGGTTTTCCTGTCCAGCATCATGTCCGTGGTGGGGCTGTCACCTGTCACAGGTCAGGCTGTCCTGCAGCACCGTGTTCCCCATTCCACCCAGGGATGGGACATGTCCTCACTGAGCACAGCTGGGGTCCTGCCAGCCTCTCCTGATTACAGACCCTGCTGTGCTCCCCCCTGCCCCCAGCATGAGCCCCTGGGGCTCTCTGAACAGGTCATTCCAGGCAAACACAAATGAACCTCACTGAGGAGACTCAGGCTGGGTGTCCCCAAAGCCTGAGGGGGCTGTGCTGGGAACACAAGCCACAGCTGTTCCTATCCCTCAAAGTCTCAGAGTGTTGATAAAGAAGTGAACTGAAAATCAAAGTGCCTGGAAAAGCAAGGATTCAGGGAGGAAAGTCATGTATTGGTTGGAGCAAAGGGTGGGATTTTTTTGCATGGTGAGAACAGGCACAGAAATGTGCCCATGGCCAGAGAAGGGATCACACACCAGCAAGTTCCATCTTCTTTTCATCTCTCTGAGCAGAGAAGCCAGAGATTTCACTAGAGCTTTTGTTCCCTCTGCAAAGCCTGTACTCAATAAACCTTTCCCTCTAGATATGAAAAGCCCCTTTCCACACCAGGCACAGCTTGCCTTGATCTCTTATTTCAGCTCCTGCCCCACTCAGACCCACCTTGACTTCCCTGTGCTCCTCAGATCCAGTTCCTCCTTCTGCCTCAGCTCTTCCCAAGGGTCTCAGCCACATCCTGCACCACCCAAACCTGTCCTAGCCACCTTCCCTTTCCCACCACCCATCCCTCCACCTCTCCTGAAGAGCTCCTCTGCTTGCACAAGGTGCTCCTGTATGATGTTCACACCTCTCAGTGATGGAACTCTACTGATGGATCCAGCAGTCATCTCTCCTCTGGAGTATCTAGAGTCAAGGAGCCTTTGCTCCTGAGACCCTGCAGAGCCCAGAGGTTTCCAGGTCCCCCTTCCCACACCCTAGAAGTGTCACATCAGAGAGCACAGCCTTTTGTTTAGGCCCTGCTTGAAGTTTGCTGCTAATTTTTGGTATGCATGCAGCGGTGTTAGGCTCCTGCTTGTTCCTGGAATAAATGCTCATTGCACTGCTCTTAAATGATTGGAGACATCCAATTTTAATCTTTTATTCATAATCTTCTTTCAGCTCAGATACAGAAAAAAACATGTAAATTCAAAACCTGCGAGAATTGAAAATTTCATAAGTGCTGCTGACCCTTCACTGGCAGCTCTGAGTGTGAGAGAAATAAAGGAATTGTAATGAGGAACCTCATCTTTTGATAGCAGGTTTAGAAGAGCCAGGCGTTAAATGGGGCTTCATCCCTCCCTGCTGTGTGTCCATGCAGGATGTGGTTGGTCCTGCTGGGCAGGGAGAGTAATCCTGCTGCTCCTGCCTCTCTGTCATCTCCTGCATCTCCATCTCCTCCTGCCTCTCTCTCATCTCTATTTCCATCTCCTTCCCTCTGCACTGAGGTGTGAGCTCACCTGGTGGCTTTGGGACGTGCTGTGCCTGAGCTGCAGCACCCACTGGTCCCAAACCTCATGTCCCATCAGTCACCAAAGTGCATCCACCCAAACTTCCACATTCCCTCAGCTCCTGTCCAGGTACCAGATATCCCACCTAAACCTCCCCTGGCAAGCTTCATGCCATTCCCTTGGGTCCTTGCTCACCCATCCTTTGCACAGTTCTGTGCTTGGGAAGGACATGTTACCTGCTGTTACCTGCTCAGTGCCACCCCCCTGTCCCTCTGTCCCAATTCCTGCTCCCTGCCAGGGTCACTTTTCAGGACAACTTCAGAATGTGGGGAGGAAATGAGACACATGATGAGTAATAAGAAATCTTTAAGAGTAGGTGACTCAGGGGCCAGGCAGACACCAATGAGAGCTGGGAAAAATTTCACCTTCTTTCAGGATCACAGCAAAATGAAAATAACATGTCATGGCTGGGATTTGAGATCAGCAAGTTCCAAGGCTTTTTCCCTGTTCACAAGTTCCCCATGTGGTGTGTAACCCCTTAGTCCTTTTAACTCAGTAAACAATTTCTTGCTTGTTTTTTTTTAACTTCCAGGGATAAGCAGGACAGGGTTTAGGGAAGTGTTCCCAGCTTTGCATTCAGAATTCTTTCTGGCACTTGCAGATTGCCTGCAATTCCCTTCCAGAAGGACCAGCATAAGCGGGAGGTGCAGTAACTGTGCACTGGGATTTCCCAAAACACAACTGTCGGGAATTTTCACCCAGGAAATTTGACAGGCTCTGTTGTTTGACTGGACATTGGGGATTTTTGACAACCCCCTCAGAAAAGCAGCTGTAACTGTGCCTGGGTTGCTGGATGAGGGCCCCATAAACTGCTGAGGGATGAGGATCCTGCTCACATTCTGCAAAACCTCACATCCCAGGCTCCATGGGCTGGGACACAGGTCCCTGAGGGGCTGGGCTGTCGGGGAATCCCCTGGCACTCCCATCTGAGTGAGATGCTTTAGGTTGCATCCCATGGGCTGGTGGGACTGCCCTGGATGCACATCATATAACTGGAGGTTAAACCAGGCTGCTTAGTCCAGGTTCCTTTTTACACCCAAAGGAGAGAGGAAGGCACCTTCCCAGTCAGGAGATGAAGTGCCAGTCCTTTCCCTTTTTTCCTGTCACAACAGGTGACTGCAACAAGGGATCCCTCCTAACCTGACACCTGCCTCTGTGCTCTGAATCCTGCCCCGTGTTCGCAGCCCTGCAGCAGAACTCAGGGTTGCTGCAGTCCTGGCTCATCCCTCCCCAAACCTGACCTGCTTGAGGTGGGGAAACGCTGTCCTGATGGCAGAGCAGGCAATCCTGTCAGCCTGGGATGAGCTGTGCTGCTACCTCGCTCCTTGATGGCGGTTTCCAAGATGTGACCTGTGGGATACTTCAAAACCCAGGCAGAACTTAACCTGTAATCCTTCCAAGGGTTAAAGCAGCAGCTGGGGCTGATATTTCTATCTTACATCGGATTATCCTGAGTAATTTACTTGGACATGATGCTAAACGACTGTGCTAAAAGCAGAGAGAGGAGGTGTTTTGGGAATACAGCCTTCCTTGGCAGACTGGGCTGGTATGTGATCAGACAGGAATCGTATCCGTAAATGCGAAGGCGAGCTCGCCATCTGTTCCCGCCGGCCACGGAGCACGTCTGACCCTGCAAACCTGCGCAGGGCTCGGGGCTGGGGCTCTGCAGGTGCTCTGCAGGTCCAGACTGCCACCTCCAGGCACACACAGCTCGCAGAGCCTCGCCGGCTGACGGCACAGCCAAGCCGGGCCCGGGGAAACTGGAAAGAAAACGCTTCGGAGATGAGCTGTGGGAAGATTGGGGGGATGCTGGGTGTGAGTAGAAAGGAAAAGCTGTTTTACTGGGGAAAGACCAGCTCCTGGTGGTGCAAGATGGAATAGAAGTCTCTTGGAAGGAGGAGTGAAAATCCTGAGGGCTCAGGGTTTGTTTGCTGGCACATATGAGCCAGGGTGTCGTCATCTCTCATGGGATAGAAGAGTTTGCCTCTTGACCAACACCTTCCCCCAGACATGTTCCCAAAGTTCCTCTGATGAACTGGTTCCTCCCTCAGCCATCAGGGTCCCTGCCCCCAGCCTGGCCAGATGGGACACCCCCTGTGTACAGCTGGGCTCAGCTTTGGGAACACAGAGGGTCTGAAAACATGGCCCTGTGTCCTGGAGAAGTGTCCCCAAGGATGGGCCCTTGCCAGGACTGTGATTTCACGGCAATTTCTTTAAAAAAATGACACAGCCTTGCCTCGTCTTCCTGGGGGTTGTGAGCAGGGTGATGCCCTGGGCATGGTCCTCATCATGGCCTTGGACACTTCCAGGGGTGGGGCAGCCACAGAGGGAAAGGAGAAGGGTTGGGGTTGTAGGGATGGCAAAAGTAAATAGTGAAATGGGGTAGGTGAGGGGGAATGCAGAGCACAGGCTTTATAAGTTCAACCCCAGCACAGGGCAGACTGCCCAGGAGCAGCTTGTCCAGCCTGGAGGCCAGTGCTTCTGGAAAGGGGGCACCAGAGAGAAGGGTGGAATGGGAGACTGCAAGGAAGGAGGCTCTGGATGGGCTGGCAGGATAACCTGATAGAGAGATGGTGAAGGAAGGGCCTGGGAGGATCCAGCTGCACAGTGCCATGGGCAGCCAGGCTGGCCTTTCCCCACAGCCAGGGTGGGAAGCAGAGCTGGGCCTTGGAATGGTCACCTCCATCCTCAAAGGGTTGCAAAGGCTGTGAGCACCTGGGCAGGCAGTGACATGTTTTGAACCAAACCCTGACTCCAACTCTAACCTACCCTGTGCTTTGGTGCTCTTTTGGCTTTATATGGCAAGAAAAATATGCTCCTTTCCTGAAAATGTCCTGCAATTCATATGCTGTTTGCCAGGCTCATTCACTGGAGGGCAGCTGGAACACAGCTAAACACCCACAGGAAGGGGCTTGTAAGCCCACCTTCAAGATGCTTCAGCTCAGACTTTAGGGGATGAGGGCAGACATTTTACTGGTTTGGGTTTTTTTCCTCCTTTTTAAAAAAAAATCTGCATTTCCAGAATAAGGTAAGCTGAGGTCTGGGAAAACCTGCAAGAGACCCCCGAGGTTCAGAGGAGTCTTTGCATGCAAGATGGCCTGTGCTTGCATCATCTCCTGCATGAGATGCTCCCACATAGCAATGACTTGGTGGGTTTGGAGAGTCTTCTCCCAGCCCACAACCAGCCTAAAAACCATCCTCTTGTCACTCACCTGTCCCTGTGGGCCCACCCCACAGATACTCCTGCTTCCCAGGGAAGCATCCTTCACACGTGGGAGGCTTTCTGGGGTGAGGAAGGTGGTGGCTGGCTGAGCATCCCAGTGCTGACCCCCCCGTGCAGCAGCCAGGGTGTCCTCTATTCTCACTGCAAGTGGTGGTAAGCTCTGAGCAGACCAAGGCAGTAACAGGCAAGGAGATGGATGGTGGGAAGAAGGATTTTTATTGTCCAGGAGGAAGTGCTGAACATAAAAGGCAAACCCTGCCCCGCCATCCCCGCAGCCGAGAGCAGCCCGGTGACCCCACGCTGCAGGACCTGACTCACGAACCACCCGAAAAGGGGCCATCTGGCAGCTCCCAGCCTCAGATCCTGCAGCCCACCTGGCCAGGGCTGCCCAGCAAACCCCCCCCCAGGACACTGGTCTGACCTCTGCTCTCACCAGCGCGTCCGTGACGGACTCACCCTCCGGGGAGTCCCAAATGTTGGGAAGGGAGGACGTGGCCAGCGCCCACCACCGTGTGCTGCTGGCCCTCTGTCACTCTGCTGTCACTCTGCCCAAGCTGCAGGGAGGGAGTGGCACAGGGCTGAGTGCAGTACAAATGAAACAACACATTGCATCTTGTCCCCCGTTACAAAAAAGCTTCCATAGGAAGAAGTAAAGTGCCCGCCGTAGTCAGAGGATCCACCGGGACATAAGAGCCCCTCATGGAAAGCCAAGCCAGCCCTGGAAAGGCCAGTTTAGCCAGGATTATTGCAGCTGAGAAATGGCTTTAACCCACCCCCCACCCTCCCCTTGTGCCCAAACAGCCCTGGGAGGAACAGCCAGGTCCTACCACTACCTGCATTGAAGTGATGCTGGGTTTGCTGTGCCAGTGCTAAGGATGGGGTGCTGTGGGCCAGGCTGGACCCTGGCAGTGAGTGTGGTTCCCCTCCAGCCCTTCTCCTTTCCAGCCCCCACTCCCCAGCCACGCTCCCAGCAGATTTTTTTTTGCAGTGAGTTCAGCCCCACAACTGAGGCTTCTGTGCTTTGAGACCATTTTTGTGTACTTAACTTCCTATTTCAGTAAAACAGTTCCCAAACCCATAGAAAATTGTATTTACACCCAAAAGAAGCTTTCCCAGCCCACAGCCTGCCCCTCTCCCCGGTTCATCTGCAGCTCTGCAGCCAGATCAGCCTCTTGGACCAACTCCACACGTGTTCAGAGGCCACAGCTCAGCACCAGGAAAGTTTGCCCAAAGAGATGCTCCTGTGGGGAAGAGGAGGGAAGTGGAGGACCCTCCACCCTCCCAGTCACTGGGGTCACCAGCTGGGTAGTGGTGGAGAGCCCCTGTCCCCAGACACAGGACTCTGCAGCTGGAAATGCTGGCAGGACCCCACTCTGCAGGTGACCTGGCAGTCCTGGGCACAAGGCAGCCTTGTGATGGCACAGCTCTTGGGTTTCTCTAGGGTAATATAAAACCAAAGAAGAGTTTGGTAGAAGTTTCTCTGTCCTCCTCCATCATGTAAGATGGGAGCACAGTCTCCCACTCCTCTCTGTTCTGGGGGAGAAGCCTGAGCTTGTGACCCTAGAAAATGTGCTTGGGCTGCCCTGGTTGGCTGTGCTGGATCCAGGGAGAAGCTGTGCTGGTGTGTTGAAGAGGTGGAGAGTGTCCTGCTGTACCCTGGTGACTTCTTGAGGCTCCAGGTAGCAGGCCCTGGACAACTCTCCTCCTGGCTGGGAAGTCCCCTCTGAAAGCAGGGCCAGCTGTTCCTGGCTGGCACTGCCACCTTGTACTCTGTCCCCTGGCAGAGATGGACTGCAAAGTCACCTGGAGGCCGGTGCAGCTCAGGACACCCAGGCTGGAGTACACTGGGAGGTACTGAGAGGCTGTGTGGCAGCCTGGGAAGCCCTGCTCAGTTCAGGGATCCAAGGAACACCCCAGGTGCCTGATCCAAAGGAGCTGTGTGCCATGGCAAGCCCAGTCCCACTGCTCCTGGTATTGCTGATGTGCCTGACACCCTCCACCTTGCAGGTGCAGCTGGGACCATCCTGCTGTGTGAAGGGGTTTCCAGCTGTCCTGCACAGGTGGTGTGGAGACCCCCAGTCCCACAGGGACACAGCAGAGAGGCATGACATGTCCCCAGCCCACTTGGAAGGCTGCTCCCCCCTTCAGGTGGGGGAAGGAGGCAGCAGGACCACCGAGGTATCTGGAATGCCTTGTTTCCACCGATGCTGAAATCAAAGAGATGCTGGCAGGGTTCCAGCTCCTGGTCTGGTGCCCCTTTTCCTGCTCACTACCCTGCTGCCCCTTTGCCAGGGTAAGTGTTGAGGAATGCCCGACGTGGGTCTGCGCAGCTGGTGATCAGAGGTGTCTCCTGGGGCCATTTGTGTTCAGCAGCTGGGACCTCATGGCCTGGATGCTGCTCAAGATCTTCTTCTGGTGACCCATCATGGTGATGCCCAGACTGCGAACGTCCCTGGAGAACAAAGACACTGCCAGACAAAGACACCTGTGCCGGGCCCCGTGGTGACAACTGCACCCCATGGACCACCCTGGCAGCCCAGGCCTGGCTCCTCTCCCCTGGCCCATCAGCACAAGGCTGGTCCTGCTGAGGATCCCTGGGCATCCTCCCAGGCACAGAGGTTGCCATTCCCTCGGGCACATCTTCCTGACAGAGCCACTGTGACAGCCCTGGGGGGAGCAGGAGCAGGAGGGGGGATCGCTCCTGACAGGCTGGTAGGTGACAAGATCGATGCTCCGAAATTGGATTCAGTTTTAGTGAGATGCCCTCAGATAACCCAGTCAGAAAGACAGATGAATGATGAGCCTTCCGCACTCAAAAGCTTCCCTGATGTGAATGAGAAACAAGGATCACTATCAGCTCAATCCCACAGCAAGGGCCCTGTGTACAGCCCTCGATCGATGGACACGACAGCCCCTCTGTCTGTCTTCCCTTTCCTTGCCTCCTTCTCCACCTGCCACACCTCGACCAAGGTGTGCACTGGCACGTCCTTCCTGAGCCACAGGGACCACCATCCAGCAGCTCCAAGCCTTTTGACAGGGAACAAGTCTCCTTAGAGGCAGAAGAGGTTGGTGCCAGCCCTGTTACTAATGGTAACAGCAAGGGATGGGGGATGTAGGACTAGGGTAAGAGCAGGTATAATTGCCTTCTCTTCTGGTACCACTTGGATGTTCCAGCCTGGAAACTCCCCAGACAGGTGGGAGATCAAGCTCCTTACAGCAGGAGGAGGAGGGTGGTGAGACACATCTTCACCTGCCCTCCTTACTTAACCCTGCCTTGGTTATGTGTCAAAGACCTTCCACTCCCCCGGAGGCCTGGATGGTGCCTCCCTGCCTGGCTGCACTGGGCAGGGAGCCAGTCCTGTTTTTGGGGGTCTTAAAAAGCTCCAAGGTAACCCCCAGCTCCATTTGTTTCCCAGTGATCCCAGAGAAGCTGTACCCTATGGCACAGTCACACTCTGGTCCAGAAATGCCTTTTGCAGGGGAAGAGAAGATGAGAAGCACAGGGAGTCAGCAACCTCCTGCCTGTCCCTGCTGTGACCAGGAGGTTGGGTTAAGTGACCTCCTGAAGCGCCCAAATTACCTATGGGCCTCTGGTGATGTTGGAGACCCACAGGAGGTGACCTGGTACTCACACTCTCTCAGTGCAACTCCCACACCTTCTCTCAAAGCTCAGCACGGCCTTGGGCACTGTCCCAGGTCTCAACACCATCTCCCTAGGGATGTGGTAGGGCACCAGGGACCAACCAGAGCAAGCCAGCCAAGGCAGAAGGGTCACTGTTTGGGGCTGGTGAGCTGGTGCAGGGACACTCAACCGGCGCTGTTTGCCCCCTGGCACTCACTCGATGTTCATGCGCATCACCATGCCCAGGGAGGAGTACCCGGCCATGGCAAAGTTGTCCCGGTAGTGCCCCAGCCGGATGGAGTCCAGCCAGTCCTCCACGGTCAAGCAGCTGGTCAGGTCGAGGAGACCCCTGTCCGAGCGTGTCTGGGTGAACCTGGGAGCAGGACAGAAGGGGTTAGACCAGGAGCTGTCAGTCTGAGGTGACCAGGCTGTGAGGTACCCCCAATGCACCTGCAGAATCACTAAGATTGGAAGAGCCCTCTAAGGTCACTGAATCCCACCATTAACTCAGCAGTGCCATGGACCCAAGGGCCACATCCACACATCTTTTAAGTCCCTCCAGGGATGGTGACTCTACCACTGGCCTGGGCAGCCTGTGCCAGTACCTGACCACCCTCTCCATGAAGGAATTCTCTCCAATATCCAATATAAACCTCCCCTGACACAACTTGAGGCTGTTTCCTCTTGTACTGTCACTTGTTCCCCGGGAGAAGAGCATGACTGCCACCTGGCTCCACTCTCCTGTCAGGGAGTTGGAGAAAGCGAGAAGGTTCCCCCTGAGCCTCCTTTCCTTCAGGCTGAGCCCCCCCAGCTCCCTCAGTCACTCCTCGTATGATTGACTCTTCAGACCCCCTCCCAGGTCCATTACCCTCCTCTATAATGACACACTCCATCCCTTCAGTGTCTGTCTTGTCATGAGGGGCCCAAAACTGACCCTGGGATTCGAGGTGCCTCATTAGTGCCCAGTCACTGCCCTGGTCTCCTGGCCACACCATGGCACAACCTGTGCCCACGGCCTCAAGGGAAGCCCTCAGTGCCAGAGCTGAGCAGAAATATCCCTTATTCCCACAAACCCACACGCTGTGCCCTTCACCTGTTGACGGTGGCCGTGCACTTGAGGCTGTCAGGGTTGCGGATCAGCTTGTCCAGGATGCAGACGATCTGGGAGAAGCGCGGCCTCTCGCTGCGCTCCTTCTGCCAGCAGTCCAGCATCAGCTGGTGCAGGGTGGTGGGGCAGCCCATGGGGGCAGGCAGGCGGTAGCCTTCCTCCACAGAGTTAATGACCTGCAAGGAAGCCACACAACCAGCAGTGGAGCTGCACCCCCAGATCGAAGATCCCTGATGCCTGAGCTGCTGGGGCCATCACACGGGGAGCAGAGCTAAGCTTCATGCTCAAACATAGTGAATTGTTCTGTGCAGGAAATCACTGCTATGGCAGCAGAGATTTTTAGAGGTCCACTGGCCTAAAATACTGCAGCTTCCCACCAGCAGACAAGCCACAAGGGCTGCACTCACACTCGGTTGTTTTACAGCCACTGCTCATCAAGGCTGGAAGAAAACCTGCTTGAAGGAATTGTGTGGGGGACATAGTGTAAGCCACTGCATTCATGCCCTGCTGTCCCCAAAGCCACTTTTAAAGTAATAAAAACACTAGGAAAAGTGGGGGGGGTCTCAGGAGTCCCAAAGCAGGGAGAAGCATACAGTTCTCCACAGGTAAAAAAAAAAAAAAAGAAAAAGAAAAAGAAAAAGGAGTCAAAATACTTGTTTTATTGCCTCCTTTTGGAAATTTTGACCCCAGGTTGTACTCAGGATTATAACTTACATTTCTCTACAGATTTTATGCTACTCTCGAGGTGAGAGTGGCCCCACATATCTCAGACAAGCCCAAAACCTACAGCTGGGTGGTGCCAGCCTGAGGCTTTCTGCAGCCTCACCTGGGCAGTGGAAGGGATAGACCCTCAGCACTGGGACTGGCTGGCTCATGCAGTGGGACTGCAGTGATCCCAGGGAAGCCCTGACTCCTTCCAGGGACTGGGAAAGTTGGCACAACATGTGCTGAATCTCTCCAGCCGGCATAAAAGGCTTGCCCAGAGCAGCAGGCAGGGCTGGGGACACCCATGGTGCACAGAGCCAGGATGGCAGGGACCTCCCTCATACATAGCCAGTGTCCCCAGGAACTGGGGCAGGATTGGAAAGGGCCAGTAGGTAGGTTTGGTCACTTGGGTCACCTTGCCAAGCGCAGCCGGGAGCCACGGGGCTGGCAAAGAGTGCGCAGTGCAGGCACGGAGAGCGCTCCGATGTCCCCTCAGAGGGGACAAGCGCACTGTGCACAGCCCTGCGGGGGGCATGAGGAGAGCCAAGAGCTGACCTTGGGGCCCCTTTTGCCCAGCCCCGTGCTGGGCTGGCCTGGGGCAGGGCTGGAAGGAGGGGCAGGCTGGTCCCCGCGCCGCCCCGCGCCCACTCACGTCCCGGTTGGTCATGTTCCAGTAGGGCCGCTCGCCGTAGGCCAGCACCTCCCACATGACGATGCCGTAGCTCCACACGTCGCTGGCCGAGGAGAACTTGCGGTAGGCGATGGCCTCCGGGGCCGTCCAGCGGATGGGGATCTTCCCCCCCTGGAAAAGTGAGCAACAGTGGGGGCTGAGAGCAGGCAGCGCTCAGCATCCCCACCCTCTGCGTCTGGGACAAGCGAAAAGGCTGGGGTGGCGCCTTCTGGAAAGGACTGAGGAGGACAACACACACGAGATAAGCCTGGAAGTGTAAGTGAAGGATGACTTCAAGGTGTTTCCAGTAGAGCAAGGAGAACACTGTGCCTGTTTTGCAAGGTCTTCCTGCACAGTTCTGTCCCTCAGTGCTCAGGAGACGGGAATTCAAAGTGATGAAGTGGACCCCAGGGCTACCAGAGCACGCAAGCACAGAGCTGACCTTGGGCGTGGGCAGAGAGCCTGACCTGAGCAGACAAGGAAAGGGATGGAGTGTGCTCCCTGTTCATCCTTGCTTTGGCAGGCAAGCACTGAAGAGGATGGCGTGTTGAGTTAAAGGACCATGCTGACAAAAATCAGCAACAGATGGACTAAGAATACACTTAAGCTGGAAATGCAGTTACCAGCCACCCAAAGAAGAAAGTTGTGGAGTAGGGAACACTGGGTGGTTCCCAGAGCATCTGGGGCAGGAATGGTATACCATGCACCAGAGGTATGCTAGGGGAGCACACTAATTCTTTTCATGGCCAGAGAAGAACAAAAAGAGCTCTTTATATTTAATGTAATTTATGTATTTCATGAAAATGTATTTGATTTTGCTTCTGTTGACCTCCTACGGAGGAGCAGACTAAGCTCCAGAGCTGTTGGGTTGGCCAGAAAAATCTTAGAATGGCTTCACAGACAAAAGTGTCCTACATAAAACAAAATCACAGGTTGCAGAACCAATTCCCACTTTTCCCACATCCATGAACGAGGCAGAGTCACATGTTAAAACTAGTGTGTGGCCACGCTACTGAAGAGTGGACTAGGACATTAACCTATGGACCAATGGCTCTAGGACTGAGGAGGAGTGGAGGGAGCTACACAGTCTTGGGAAGGACTCCAACAGGGACATGTAGGCCACATGGGCCCACATGAGCAGTTGGCCAGGGATGTTTATCAATTCCCTGCCCTCACATCCTGCTTCTCTGTTCACTGCACGCTCAGTTCTGGGATGTCCCTGTGTGAAGGACAATGCATTAAGGCTCCAAAGCTCTCTGGCTTTGAGCTGTTGGCTCAAACATCAGCACTGAGGTGACATTGCCACTTCTGCCCTCCCTATTTTGACCTAAGAGTCTCCAGCTTTTCCATCTGTCAGGGCAATAACAGCCAGCAAGGACCAACACAGGGAGCCACCCACCGTGGTGGTGTAGGCAGCATCGGGGTCGTCCTCCAGGATGCGGGAGAGGCCGAAGTCGGACACTTTGCAGACCAGGTTGCTGTTGACCAGGATGTTTCGGGCAGCCAGGTCCCGGTGCACGTAGCCCAGGTCCGACAGGTACCTCATGCCCGCTCCGATGCCACGCAGCATCCCCACCAGCTGGATGATGGTGAACTGCCCGTCGTGTTTCTGGAAGGGAAAGAAACCCCAGCGTTTCACTCGTGGTTTTCACCAGCATCCTGTTGCTGCTGCTGTCATTGAAACAGCCCCCCCATCCCTCCAGTGCCTCTCATCTTTGCCTTAGTACCTCGCCTGACCCCAGTGCCTCCCACCTGTCCCCTGCCCACTTCCTGCCCTCTCAGTGCCTCTGACACGTGCTCAGGCAGTCGTCCCTGCCTTTCCAGTGCCACTCCAGGGAGCCAGACGTGATGCCTGGAGCCTGTGTCTGCTGGAGAGGTGAGAGCCCAGCACACACAGCTTTCCCACAGGGCTTGCAGTGGCTGTGAGGTTGAGGTTGAGGACAAGCCTTTCCTGCAGCCGCTCAGCCCAGGGGGATGTGCAATGAATAAAAACACAGCCTTGCTCCTTACCCTGAGGAAGGTGTCTAGCGAGCCGTTCTCCATGTATTCAGTAACAATCATTACCAATTTGCCTGCAGAAGACAAGGGAGGTCAAGTTAGCAGAGAAGTCACCTTCCTCCGGGAAGCCAAGTGCCAAGTTTTTACTGGGAGAGACATGAATCCAAGCCTGTGGGTCTCATGCAGCGCCTCAGAGTGGTCTCACCCCTGCACTGGGCACCACTGGCACAACAGTGGGGATGTGGCAGTAACCCAGACAGGTACCCCCCACCCTCCAGGTTCTACTGATGTGGATAGGTCAGCTTTGTTATCCTGCTGAAATTTGCATGCCATTAGCATAACGCCTTGCATCAGAATGTGCCTTTCTGAAGGAGGACTTTCCAGATTATGATTCAATACAGGCAGCCTTTAAAATAAACACTACTGAGTAGGACATCTCCCAGACCAATAACCCTGACCTGGAGCACACCAAGGAGCAAGGTGTGGAACCACCACTGGGAAGTTTGCCCTGTAAGAGATGGCACAGGGGTGGGGTGGAGGGCAGCGCAGGTAAATGGACATCTGGAAAGCCACTGGGGCAGCTGAGGGATGGAGTGCACCCAAAGTGAGCCCTGACCCACGTCTCTCAGGTTGCCCACAGGGAGATAACATCCCAGCTCTGCCCCACCATCCCTGCCAGCCACATACTCCTGGTCACCACCCCTTCCAGGTGGATGACGTTGGGGTGGTCGAACTGGGCCATGATGCTGGCCTCGCTCAGGAAGTCCCGTCTCTGCTTCTCCGTGTAGCCTGCCTTTAGTGCCTTGATGGCCACGGGAATCTCCCTCTTCCCTGGCAGCTTCAGGCGGCCATAGCACACCTCTCCAGACTCCCCTGCAAGACAAAGGAAGGTGAGGGCATGGAGAGCTCCTCAGCTGCTTGCACTCACTTACCAACACTGTGAATCATCCAGTCTACCAGCACGCTCACAGCCCCTCTGGATTTCACTGTGGATTTCAACCCCCTCCAACCCCTCCAGGATTCAGTCCTCTGAATGGATTGCCCAATGCTGGAAGGGTGGGAACATCAGAAATCACCTCTCCTGCTGCCTTTTCCTAAGGGCGATGGGCCAAGAGCTGTGGTTACAATAGTACTTGCTTTTAATGAACAAAATTGGGAGTCTCAGAGCAGCAAGGATGACCCCCACCCAGGCTTCCTCACGCTGCTCTGGGTTCATCCCTTGGCGTGCTGCTCGTGAAGTTCCAGCTCCATCTCTGCCCCATGCTTCCCTGCGAGCCCCGTTCCTATGCAAAATTCCCTGTAGCTCTGAAAATTCACCACTTCACTTACAGTTTCATTTGCATCCTGTCACCCCCGGTCTCAAGGCAGGGTGGCACGTTGGAGCACCCGCACGGGACAGGTCGAGCCATCTGCTGTGTCACCCTGAGCCATCAGTGCCACACCTGCTGAGGAGCAGCCCCCCCTGGCACCAGGCTGCTTCCAAAGGGCTCATTTCACGCACCAAAACCCCCGCTCTATCCACGGTTTTTTTGATGTCACAAGGATAAAGAGCAGGTGAAGCCCCCTTAGCTGAGCGCCGCTGCGGTCCCAGCGGGCCACGGGCACGGCACAACCTCAGAGCGTGGATTTCCCCGGGCAGACGCGATGCAAAGAGGCAGCTGGGCCCCAGGAACTCACCAGACCCAATGACCTTCTCGATCTTGATCCGGGAGGCCTCTATTTCACGGGTGAACTCGTGCACGGCTTGGCAGGGGTCTTCGTAGGCGTGGGGGTCCACGTAGAACTTGGACTCGGGGAACTTCACTGCCAGGTTTGAAAGGGGAGAGAGGAGAACAGCTCTCTCAGGCAGCCCCACGGGGAAGGAGGGGCACCCAGCAGCCGGGCAGAGGATGGGCAGGGGCAGGACTTGGAGGGTCAACAGGCTGAGGGGTCACAGGGGTGCAGCCCAAGGAATCCTAAATCACTCTTTGGCCTAGCAGGCCCTCTCCATCACCACTGCCCCTGCCATCCCTGCTGTCTGGGATGATCCTGCTTCAGTCTCATGGCACATTGTTCAACCCTTCAACCCCATTACCAGGATGCCCCTGGAATCAGAGCCCCCACTTAGCTCTCCTAAGACACGTTCAGAGAAGCAGGCAGGAGTCAAAACCCTTCTCCTGGAAACCACAGCAATCTCAAGGGGTAACAGCCCAGCTCTGGGCCCACCCAGGGGGCTGGAGTCCTTCACAAGGAGAGTCCTACCTTGCCCATTCTGATAATGCATCTTCTCCTCATCAGAGTCCTGGAAAGCCTTGCTGTACCCACAGTGCCTGCCACAGGGGGACAAGAGTCAGAAGAGATGCCCCTGTCCCTCACAAGCATCCCAAAGGCAGGGTGAAAGGCAGTGCATGCCGGGGCTGTGGGCAGCCCAGGAGGAGCTGCATCCCTGTATCTTCTGGACTAACATTTTGGCCTGGATTGAGGTACTTTCCAGGTGCTCTCCAAGGATTGGCAGTGCTAAAAGCTGCAGTCCTTTTGGGCTGGATGCCTGGGCTTCACATGCCTGGCTCAGCCACGTAGCACAGTCTTCCTTGGATCTGTCTGATGGAGAAAAGCTCTCTCCACTCCTGACCTACCTCCCAGCCCATCCAGTCAGCCCTTGCACTGGTAGCAGTACTGGTACTGGTATTGCTACTGACAGTGCCACTGATATTTCATATATTATATATATTATAGTGTATATATACTGATTTATTGCTATTCTGCCTGCTGGCATGAGAGGAAGATCTGGAGACTGGTTCTGCCTCAGGGAAACTGGTCACCTCTAAATTAAGTCTCTTGGCTGCTTATTAACCCCTGACCTATGGATGCTCCAGGCAAACTGAAAGGAC
This sequence comes from Myiozetetes cayanensis, assembly GCF_022539395.1. Taxonomy (NCBI): domain Eukaryota; kingdom Metazoa; phylum Chordata; class Aves; order Passeriformes; family Tyrannidae; genus Myiozetetes; species Myiozetetes cayanensis. The sequence goes on along the minus strand of NW_026087499.1, from coordinate 5,621,836 downwards.
AAAAGTTGTGCTCAACTCCTCCCACCCCATCCTGTCCCTCTTGGAGATGTCCAGAAGACCCCACTGGCCTTCAGAAAACATTTACCTCTTCTTGCAGATCAGGACCACCAGCAAGGCGACGAGGCCAGTGATGAGTGTCAGGCAGATCCAGACGATCGTCATCGTGTCGTAGCGGAGGGACACTGGGAGAGGCAGGGTGGGAAGGAGGTGAGCTGGGGTGGGGAATGCTCTGCTGAGCTCAGAAATGTACCTACCACAATAGGGTCATGGATGAAATGCTATCCCTATCCATTCCCAGCTTTGGGTCTCTCCCAGCATACAGGGACCATTTACACATGGGGAAACTAAGCAGAGATCTAAGAAAGCCGTGGTGACACAGCAAACCAGCAGAGAGAGGAGCTTGATGCCCCAGGACCTTTCCAGGTCTTCCCTGCCCTGACTGCTATGTCCTTCCTCCCTCTTCTTTCTAGTGTAGAAGCACAGAATCACAGAATCATTGAGTTTGGAAAAGACCTCTAAGATCAACAAGTCCAACCATTAACCCAGCACTGCCAAGCCCATCACTAAACCTTGTCCTCAACTGCCACATCCACGTGCCTTTTAAACACTTCCAAGGCATGGTGACTCCACCAGTGCCCTGGGCAGTCTGTTCCAGTGGCAGACCACCCTTTCAGTGAATAAATGTTTCCTAATATACAATCTAAATGTTTCCTGCTGCAACTTGGCACTGTTTCCTCTTGCCCTAAGTATCTTGAGGAAGGCAACCTCAAAGCAATCCCTGCAGGCTGAAATGCTGGGAGAGATGTGCCTCCAGGCTCCCTGCCCGTGTGACAGAGGAGCAATGGCCATGGAGGAGGGCATCACCATCCTCCCACATCTCCCACACGCCAAAAACTGCACACACTCACCTGGCTTCCCTGTTTCCACCTCCACGGTCTGACTGAACCTCCCGCAGCCGGCCGAGGTGCGAGCCCGAACCTGGAAGATGTAGCGGGTTGCGGGCTTGAGCCCAGAGATGGTGGCAGTGGTGCTCTTGGACTTCAGAGTCGAATAGCTCTGCATTTCCTTGTCCTGGGGGGAAAAAAAACCCCAAAAAAAAAAACCTCACTGCATCAGCACAGCGACCACAGAGCCTTCCAAAGAAGTCCCTCGTGCGAGGCTGGCTGATGGCAGGGACTGATGGTGTGCAGCAGCAGCAGGTTCGGCATTACCTTCTCGTAGTACTTGATCTCGTACTCCAGGATGATGCCGTTGGGCTGGTCTGGCTCTTGCCACAGCAAGGTGACGCTGTTCTGGCCCGTGCTCTCCTGGTGCACCACCACCACCTGTGACGGGGCTGGGAACGCAGACACAGCGTGTGAGGTGTCTGCTGAGGGGGTGCTGTGGATGGGGGGGACAGCAGGAGACAGCAGCAGGGAAGGGTGGAACTGGAGCCCCAGGCAGCACCCCCGGTTTAAACCAGGCCTCTGGTTTAATTAAAGCCATGTGGAGACAAGTGCTGTGATGGGAGTTGAAAATAGGCCTTTCCTTGTTTCAGCTCCCTCAATCTCTTTCCCATGGAGTGAGCAGCTCTGGGGAGATGAGGGGAGGGCACTGTCCCAGCACAGGCAGGAGGGGACTCTGGTGCTTTGTTGTGATCTGGAGCCAGGAAAGAGAAGGGGCAGTGGGGTTGGAGGTCATGGAGGTCTCTACCAAGACCCTGACCCCTCTTGTCCCACATGGGGTAATGGGAGAGGAGCAGGGGAAGAAAGAACAGGGAGATGATAAATGCCCAGAGGGGTGGTCGGGGTCTGAGCATGAGCCTAAAGGTGTCCTGGGTGTGCTCTCCTGCCCTGGGATGCTTGTCACCTTCCCGTGCCTGAGCTGGGAGACTGTGAATCAGTTCTTGAACCTGCCATGCCCCAGTGGAGCTGTCACAGCTGGAGGAACTAATTCACCAGGCTCTTTTCCCACTGGGAAATTTCCCACTGGAAGTTCCCCAGAGAGTGCAGTTGGTGCTGTGATGGCCAGGTGCAGCCATTGGGTTCAGCTCACAGGAAGGGTTCAGGTACCTCCTGTGTGCTGAACTGATGGGGGAAAATGGGATGTGGCTGCTCCAGGGAAGACAGAGCTGCCGTGGCTGTGGCTGCAGTACAGGGGTGTCATTGGAGCAGCACAGAGACCAAAAGAGTACACAGAGGCTGCAGCAGCAGTGAGGCACCCAGGGACTGAAAAGCAGCAGTTTTAGCTCAGTTCTGCCTCCTCTGAAAAGCAGAAAATGCTGTTGGTGCACAGTACCCTGGGCAGATGGGACAGGGTGGGATGGGATTGCTCCAAACAGCCCCAGGGCATCTGTGCTGCATCTGCCTCAGCCTTGCTCAGCCATCCAGGCTGGAGGACAAGGGTGATCAGCACCCAGCATGGGCAGGACCCCCATGAAGTGCATCAGGGGTTCCTCAGCCCCCCTGGAATGCAGAGCTGCTCTGCCCTGTGCAGCAGCTGGAGCACTGCCCAGCATGGCAGACAAACTACCGAATTCCCAACCCTGCTGGTTTCACAGCACCTGCAGGACTTTGCACAGACAGGTTGAAATGGATTCAGCACTTCCTGAGAGCATCTCCCTCCGAGGCATCAGGCTGAGGCAGCTCATCAGCACTTGGAGGGATCAGGAGGGATCAAGCCAGCAGGACTGAGCCAATTCCACCTGCTGCACAAGTGCCACGGGCTGGCATCAGTGACAAAAGGGCCTGTTCTCATGCCAACCATGAGCTATTGCAGGGAGCTCCCCAAGTTTCTCCCACCCACACCCCTGCCATGAGAGCAGAAGTTGCTCAGCATCACAGGAGGTTCCTGTGGGCTCATTTCAAACTGGGAGGATTAACAAGGCGTGTCAGTCCCTGCCCTGATCTCCCTGCCCACAACGTGTCCCACGGAAAAGGGCTCTGGGAGATGCTCAGGTGAAGGTGGAGCAAAGTCCTGTCCCACCTGGGCTAGAGCACTGCTCAGGGGAATTTTGTGGAGAAAGAGTATTTTGCAGCAGGGAGTTTGCAGAGGTAAGACATGCATAGGAGACGCTTTTCCCAGCAAACATTGTCTGTCACCTGCCAGGGCCTGGCACTGGTGTGAGCTCAGAGCAGAGCACGAACTGCTGCCTGACCCTTTGGGAAGCGATGGAAGGCTGGAGGAACAGCCTGAAAGATTCATGCTCCACTTAGTGTTCCTGTCAATAAACAAGTGTTCTCTGTGCCCCCTGTCTGTCTCCCGCAGAAGAGGAGCCTCCAACAGCAGCTGGAAGGAAAGGAGGAGGAGGAAAAAGGACACCATGAACCAGAGGAGGGTAAGAGGTGCCTTGGGCAGCAACTTGTCCCACCTCAGCTCCCTGAACCCACCTCCAGCAGCAGAGAGGACAAGGGGTCACATCTCCCAGGGTTCCCAAGCCCATCACCAAACCAGCCCCTTGCTGTCAGAGCAACATCAGAGCAACATCAGCATCACCCACACAGGCAAAGCCTGGAGATGGGGTTGTGTCTGCTCCTCCTACCTGCCTGGTTCGTCGTTATGTTGGCAACCGCGGCTCTCCTGGACTCCAGGCTGAGGTCGGAGACGCCGTTGACCGCCTCCACCCAGAAGGAGTAGTTGGTGTGTGCCAGGAGGTTGGTGACGGTCAGCGCTCCCTGCACCAGGCTCATCTGCTGGGGCACGAAGCGGATGCCGCTGCCGCAGGCCTCGCACGGCCCCGCGTCCCCCGCGCAGCGCCGGCACAGCACGTTGTACACCACGTCCGCACGGCCCCCCTTGTCCAGGGGGGGCCCCCACTCCAGCGTCACCGAGGTGCCGTTCACGCTGGAGATCAGGTTCACAGGAGCAGAGGGAGGGCCTGGGAGAGAGGAGGGGGTTCAGGCAGAGCGGGGTGGGGTGCTGGGGTGTTGGAATGGTGGAGCGCGGGAGCAACGGAGAGGTGCGCCTTGGCGTTTTGGGTTGCACCTGAGAGTACAAACGGTGCTGCAGGGAACACAGAACTGCCCAGAGAGAGGAATGCTCTGAACAAAAGGCAGCAAAGACACAGACAGGGTTCAGGGTGAAGTGCCATGGCTCGGGATGCCAAATGTCAGACAGCGAGAGCGGATGTTTGCTCAGTTTGCTTCAGCAGGAAGCAGTGGTGATGCGTGAAGCTTTTGGAGGAAGAGCCGAGGTGTTGATGAGCCGGATATGCTCATCTAAAGGGAAGGGAAAACTCACATTTTCTGGAAAGATTAATAAACTTGGGTGGATATCCCTTAGGGAAACACAAGTCGGATGTTGCTGACCTGTCTTTCACCCTGACCTCAGCCATCAGCCCCACGCCTTTCTATCCTCCTGGACCAACTACAGAAAGGAGGACTCCTCCTGGGATGTCCTTGTCCCCCTTTGAAAGCACTGGGCCCCTCAAAAGAGCCAACTGCAGAGAGCTGAGCTGATGCCTTGTGACAAGCCCTACTGTCACTGTGCACCCACAGAGAATCAACACTCGAGCTGCCCCAGTGGCTGCCCGGGGTGTGTGACCACTTGGTGCACTTCTGCAAAGGAAAGCAACAAAGGCTGGAGCTGGAAGGGGAGGAGGGGGTAGGGGTGTGCTGGTCTCTTCTGCCAGGGAATAAGTTACAGGACCAGAGGAAACAGCCTCAGGTTGTGCCAGGGATGGGTTAGACTGGGTATTAGAGAAAATTTCTTCACAGAAAGGGTGGTCAGACGTTGGAACAGACTACCCAGGGCAGTGGTGAAGTCACGATCCCTGGGAGTGTCCAAAAAACTTGTGGATATGGCACTTGGGCACGTGGTTTGGTGGTGAATGTCGTGATGGTGCTGGGATGGACCTGATGACCTTAGAGGCTTCTCCAGCCTTAATGATTCCACAATTCTAAGACTCTGGCCAGGGATGTTCAGAGAGCAGGACGACACAAGACGAGGATGAGGATGACACAGAGGAAGTGAGGGTTGTAAAGGCTCTAGGAAGGTTCCAGAGCTCTTGGGGCAGCGTGCACAGGGGCAGGGGCGAGCCAGGCTCGGGCAGGGAGCATCTGCTGAGCCCCAGCGTGGGTGGCCACCAGGGCAGGGGGGCAGGGGGTCCTCGGGGGGTACTCACGCGTGCAGGCGGCCGAGGGCGGGTCCTGCACCGCCCGGTAGAAGCTGCTGTCGCAGCGGCACACCCGCGCTGCCCGGCTCTCCGAGTGGCTGTGCAAGGGGCACTTGGCACACAGCTGGTCCCCGGGGGCCGACTTGTAAAATCCCAGCTGGCAGGCTGCGGGGGAGGAAGGGCAGAGGGTCAGGGGGATGCTCCTGGACGAGGGGGATCCCACCGGCACGAAGGTGGACCGCGCTCTCACCCGGTGCGTGGGAAAACAGCCCTTCTCCCCAGCGCCTTGGGCTTGGCTTTGGGCTCTGTGAAAACTTTTGGGCTCTGAGAAAACTTTTGGCCCCCAGGCTGCACCTGCTGCCATCCTGGCACCCGTTCCCCGCTGCTCCACAAGCCAACTTGGGTGTCCCTGCCTCTCCTGAGCTGCCTGCAAAGCTCCAGGTGTTTCCCCTGTGCCTGCTGTCCAAAACTCTCCCTAGTGCAGCCACTGCCTGGCCCAAGGACAGGGAGCCCACTGCCCACTCTCTGTGGAGGGACAGGGAGGGCAAACGAGCCAGCCTTGAAAAAAATAAGTCTTTTTTTTTTATTTTTGTTTTTTTACCCCGACAACACAACCTGCCTGCAGTTTCTCTGCCTCCTCCCGATGCAGGAGCTCGTCCCACGCCGGGACTCTGCTCCATCCTATCCCCCACCCCTCCAGCTTCCCAGCAGCCCCTCGGGTAGATCATTTGTCACACAAACAAACAGCTCGTCTCTCGTTAGGAAAATCGATTCGTTCAAGAGTGACATGTGGCATGTCAGGTATCTGGGGGCGGAAGGATCTGCCCTCTCTTGCAGATTTAGATTCCAAATAAGGAAAAGCAGTCTCTGTCTCGGTCCCAGTACTCATGGAGTACTTTTAGGACCAGTTACAGTGATTCAAGGATTATTCCTGGCTCTGACTCATCTCTGCTTTCCCCACTGAGGTAGTAATATCTTCATTTTCCTGTCTTTACCTCCAGTGGCCAGATCTGCATACAGCCTCAATTTTGGCTTTCAAGCATCTTAGAAGGGTTTTGTTTGTGATCCACCTCCCCAGTGGGCTGGGTCCCTCCATGCTGTTTGTTTTGTTCCTTGGTACTGATTCATTTTCTTTTTAATAACACTCCTTTCCTTGACATGGATCTCCCTGGACCGGCATATTCCACCTATCACACACTGCCCAGTAGTTCAGGAGCCTTTTTATAGCTGAGCTATTTCAGCAATGGCAGCTGAAGGCAATGTTTTAGCCACACACACCCCTGGTGTGGGGACCTCCTGCTGGTCCTTCTTCAGACTCTGTCACCAGTTTCTGTGGCATTTTTGCACCAAGTGCTCCTTTAACAGCAGGGGAGTGATACCACTCCCCAAAGGGCATCAGACCAAGGAGCAGAAATGCCTGAACTTGGGGATACAAGGGAAGGCAGATGTGAAATTGCAGCAGCTTGAGGGTGGCTTTGCTCCCCAGGTGCTCTCTTGGCACCTTTCATCTCCTCAAGGCCATCAGAAAGGAGGGAACACAGGGGATGCAGATCTGGGGAGAGGTTCGCTGTCCCTTGCCAGCCACACCAAGGACAGCCCAGGACATTTGCCAGGCTCCTGTGCTGACTGGTCATGATGATGCCACATGCCAGGAGATTCAGGGACTTTCAACCCTTGCCAAGTGTCCCCTGGTCTGCAGCCCTTTGGTTTTGGGTGTAAGACTGAGATGAGTGCTGATGCACCCCGTTCTCAGGTGGTGACAAATCTGGGAGGTAGCCAGCTGGTGGAAAACAAAACAAAAAAAAACAAACAACAAAGTAAATCTGTAAGAAAGAAAATTTCCCAGTTTTTTCCGTGTTGGAAAGGATGAAGACACAGAATGAGCAGGGATGGGAGCCGAGCAGTGGGACAGCCCCAGCTGGTCCTGGGCAGATGCAGATTGGGAACTGCTGCCCTCAGCTTGTGGGAACCTCCCTCGGACCTGCAAACCACCCCCATCTCTAACCATGCAGCAACCAGCAACCAGGGACTCGTGATTCCAGAGGAACTGGAGTGGTTGGTTCCCTTACACCAATATTTAATTAAGGGCAGTGAAATCAGTGCTACCTCAGGTATGGAGAGACAGGCAGCAGGAAGGATGGGAGCACGAAGCACAGCAGATTTGCACAGAGCAATTGTAATCACTTAGCATTTAATGCTGTAAAAAACCCATTAATTACCTGTAGCAACGAGTCACAATTATTTTAGATGCACTCAAGGGGAAAATTATACTAAATGACAAATTGCAGGTGAATTTGTGTGCCAGGGCAGAGCCATCTCCTGGCACAGGGACAGCATGAGCACACCAAGGAGGACTGGGGAGCACCTGGGGCTGGGGCAGGCACTGTTCAGGGGGGTCATGCACCTCTGGGTGTCTCAGTGCTCTAGAGGGAAGCAGAACACACGTGCAAAGCCTTTCACAGGAACAGGAGAGGCAGTACAGGATGCCAGGCATGCCCTGCTCTGGACTGAGCTCTCTCCTACCAGGCCAGTGGCACGTGGAGGACCAGGACCTCTCGGGTTAGCTCTGGGAAGAACAAACAGCAGAGAAGTGGCCAGCAGGAAGAATTCAATCCAATGCACCAGGTGTAAAATCCACTGGGCTCCACAGCCATGGTTGTGGCAGCGCACACAGAAACCTCTCAGATCTGAACCTCCCACCAGTGAGGTTGTCCTGCTGCCTTCACTGCAGCCAGCTACTGCCACCTGACAAAAGTGCCCTCCCAGGAGCCCTGTAGAAGGTGGGGTTTTCTTTTTTTTCCCCATTATTTTATTCAACTGATACCTTGGTCTGTGCCTGAGGATCACAGGTCCTGCCTCTTTGTGAACTACCAGAAGTCCTGCTACTGGTGTCCTCCTGTCCCCACTGGTGTCCTCCTGTCCCCAGTGCCATTCCCCTGTAAGGCCCAGCCCAGACTGCCTGTCCCTGCAGTTTTATCTCATGGTGTTGGTTTTGCAGTGCAAGTGGGACAGGAGCAGCCCTTCACCTGCCACTCAGCTCAAGATTTACACACCTAACTGGGCTCACAGCCTGTGCAGACCTGGCTGGTCCCAGTGTCACCAGCAAAGCCTGCAAATCCCAACACCTAAACCTGCGCTGGCCAGGGCACATCTCTAGCCCTGTATTGCATAGGTGAGTGCCCAGTGATCAAGTTTGGTTCAGTTCCATGGGGTTTCCACTGATCCCCACAGCCTGCACAGCACCTCTTGCCTGTTTTCCCTGCCCACCAGCCCCACTCTCACACGTCGCCTGCCCAAGGGAGCAGCAGGTTTGTCTCAGGAACAGCGAGCGTGGGGAGGGATCTGCCAGCCATCTGGAGTTCGGTCCATTTGTTTCCCTCCTTCTCCATCCTCTGGGGACAGGACAACATCTGCTAATAAGCTGGCAGAGCTCGGGGGATGATGGATGGACCTGTCAGGGATACGCTGGCTGGGAACGAGCCGCTCTTCTCGCTCTGAAGTGCCTGTCTGGGTCCAGTGCTCTGCAGGTGGACCTGGTTGGACCACCAAGGGCTGCTTTGGTGGGGCTGCAAATGCGAGCATTGACCCCATGTCACTCCCTTTCAGCCTCCATCCTCAGCCTGGGAGGTTTGGGCAGGGCTGAGAGGGTGCCATGGGGCAGCTCTGTGGCACCAGTGCCACCAATTGCTCCCTTTCCTGACCTTTCAACAGATCTGGGCATCTGCAAGCACCAGAAGAGCAGTCCTGTACTTCCCTTTGGCCACGCTGGGAAGAGACAGAGATGGAAATAGAGGTGTCAGAGCCACTGTGACAGCCAGAGACGGGCACCAGTCCCAGAGCCCTCCAGGCTGCGGAAGCCAGCACAGAAAATCCAGCTCCTTTCGATCCAGTTTTCAGCATGATGCCTCCTATCTCAACTCCCACATGACACAGACACTGAAACAGGAGCAGGTTATTCTCAGTCATGCCCTAAAAAGAGGCATCTGCCTCATTGCCCAAAATCTTGTGCTTTAGCAAGGCTCTGCTCCCCTTTCCCTGCAATCTCAGGTCAGCCCAGGCTCTGGGCTGCTCAGTGGTCTGGAGGGGGTTTGGGGGCCTGGTCTGTAGATCATGCATTGCCCCACGGCCCTGCTGATGCCCACACATCCCCTGCACCCCCTGATCACTGTCTCAGCTCTGAGTGCCATGTGAGCCTGACCACAACTCAGCTCCCACCTCGCAGTCCCTTTGCTGCAACCCTTCCCACCCCCTGTACAACCCCTCATACCACCACACACACCTGAACTTGCCTCTGTCACCCCAGACTCCACCTCACATCCCTGCTGCTTGGTCCTTCTTTCCACAACTAACCCACCTCACACCCCTTTGCACCCTTGAGTGTTTCAGAGGGAGGAAAAGGGCACTTTTTTACCCATGAAGACTTTGCAAAGGCAGCAGAACCCTGTGCATGAGGCTGCCAGCAAATGGCACACGCAGCAAAGGACCCCCTGCATCCTTCTTGATGACATCCAGACTTCCCTGCCACCAAAACAAGTTGTATAAGGACAGTCCTGCTCTTCCAAGTGGAGTAATTCCACTTGCAGTGCTGGGCAAACTGGAACCATGGTGGTCCAGACTGGAAATCTGCATGGTGCTGCCACAGAAAAACCAGCAGGGCTTAGAATGACAGCATCACTTCGAATCACATCTCTAGCCTTAGAATCCCAGAACGGTTTGGGTTGCAAGGGACTTCAGTGATCATCCAGCTCCCCTTCCACCAGATCAGGTTGCTCAGAGTTCCATCCAACCTGATTTCAGCCCTGCTGGACACACCCCTGACTCTCTTCTGCTCTTCTTTCCCATCCCTTAAAAACAAAAACAAAAACAAACAAAAAACCAAAATAAAACAAAAACCCACAAAACAAACAAACAAACAAAAACAAAACAAAAAATCACAAACAAACAAACAAAAAGGGGGGGGGATAATACTAGGAAGCATCCAAATCCCGCTTTTCTACTGCCTGGTGCAGACATCCTTCTGTGGGAGTGGAGGTGATGCTGTGCAGACTTCTGTAGGTGAGACAGCCTGGCACACTCAGAGCAAAGGCTTTTTTATAAAGCTTATCTGGGGAAATGCCACAGCTTGCAGGAGTTGGATGGAGACAGGCAGCCTAACGCTAGAATTAGAAAAAAAGCTGTTTCCCAAACTCAGCCTTGTCAAAGGGTTTTAGACAGAACTATCCAAAGCTTCTGAAAAAAACCCCACAGATTTCATCAGACCAAAACCAAACCCAGAAAACAGTCTGGAGGAGGGAAAGGGGCTGAATGGGAGCACCCCTGAAGGTGACAGTGCTGGAGATGCCCCTGTTGCCAGGCAAACATGAAGAAAGGACACACAAAACACTAAGAACTTCATCCCACCCCTGGCAGAGGCTGGAGTGCAGCTTTGGGGGCCACGTGAGCCCTCTCACCACATCCACATAGAGGGGCTGAGCTGCAAAATAAGGGTTCCCAGCCCCCCAGCAAGTGAGGAGCATCAGAGTGGCCAGCACAGCCCTCACCCACACCCAGCTGAACTCCACCAGCCTTTGGATCCCTTTCTCCTGCATGGAAAAGCGTCAGCAGCATCATCTTGTTTTCAGAAGGGGGAGAAGTCATCACACAAAGCAGTGACAGGGGTGGGATCTGGAGCTCATGCCAAGTACAGAACAATTTTTTGGCAGGGTCCTACTGCTCTGTGGGATGAGGAGCATCTTCCCCATGCAAAGCAATCACACCAAGTCTCTGAATATGCTGGTGGGGTCCCCAGCCCCCCACTGTGTCACACTATCCCCAGGGAAAGGACTGGTGCAGAATTCCAGGTCTTTCCTGCAGTCTCTCTGTGTCCCAACTCCCCAACAACAGCTTCCTGAGCACATTGGAAATCCAGAGTGACAACCTGTGCTCTTTACCTGAACTCAGCCAAATTCTGTGGAAGAGTTCAAACAAACAAACAAAAACCCAAACAAAAAAAAAACCACCACATTCCCAAAGTGGTGAATGTCTTTGAGCGCTGCCAGTTCCATTCATCACAGCCCAGCTGCTCTTTGGCACTTCTTAGAGGGGGCCACAGAGACCTACTAAGCACAAATGAAATTTGTTTCATCCCCAATCACTCCCCTGAAATCCAGCCCAGCATCATTCTCACCTTTTATCTCTGTCAGCAGAGAGACACAGAAAACTCAGAGGAAAAGTGGCAAACAATAAAATATTCAGCCAGGGACAAAAATGCTGTTGTTCTGTTGGTGGGACAAGGGCAGCTCTGCAGGTACCTCTGTTCTGTTTGTTTGTTCCTTACCAGAAAACTAAATAAATAGGTTTAGGTCTTGGGGTGCTGCTTTGTTTTGTTTTCCAAGTAATTGCAATTAAGCCACGGGATTTGAGAGGAGGGAGCGAGTGTGCTGGAGATACTGGGATCACCTTGTCCTGCCCCCCTGCCTTCTCCAGCCTCCTCACTAAGCTGAATTAGCCACACACACAGCCCAGCACCCCTGGGATCCAAACAGACCAGCAGCCAGGGCTGTGACTGTGAGCTGGGAATCCTGGTATGAGGCAAGTGTGAATCCAAGGATCCCATCCCAGGGCTGGATAAGCCTCTAGGTGAAGAAGTCTTTCCTAATGAAAAAAGGAAAGAGAGTAGGTTTAGATGAGATATTGGGAAGAAATTGTTCCCTGAGAGGGCAGTGAGACCCTGGCACAGGGTGCCCAGAGAAGCTGTGGCTGCCCCATCCCTGGGAGTGTCCAAGGCCAGGTTGGACGGGGCTTGGAGCAACCTGGGATAGTGGAAGGTGTCCCTGCCCGTGGCAGAAACTGGATGAGCTTTAAAGTCTGCTCCCCCCTTGCCCCACCAGCTGACTTCCTTCATATAGGTCCAGGGATGCAAAACTGTATTCACAAGCACGTAATTACCAAGCTGGGTATTTTCTCCTCTTAATTAGCAATGCCGTGGTTCTTTAATTGCTCGATTAAAGTTGCCCACAAGGAAGGTTTAAGGTACATTAAATCTGCTGATTGGTTCATCAGCATGAATCCCACCAACTGGAAAAAATTAACTGGCTTCCAGATTGCCAACCAGACTCTCCAGATCCGTTTCCACCAGCAGTGTCCCACTGGAGGCAGGAGAGAGCCCAGCAGTCCTTCCCCTATTCCCACTTCTCCTTCAGTTTGGGAGCTGGAGAGGAAAGAGCAGTGGCAGCCTCCCTCTCTTCTCTTGTCTAGAGGACAAAGGCCATTTCTTGGCTGAAGCAGAGCTGGGAAAATCTAAACCAGGGCCAAATCCTCGTTCAGCCAAACACAGCAGACCCATGTTTGGTGGCTATAAACACCTATCCTCATGTGCAAATGGGCTGATGGAGCAGGAATTGGGAATTGCTCAGTTGCTGCTCCCCCATTTCTGTTTTCCATCCAAAGGGAGCAGCCAGGCTGAAGACCCCGAGCACAGCAGAGGGAAAGCAGCCAGAGGATAAGATTCCTGTTCCCAAACTTTAGACAGAGATGTCTGAGCCGCTCCTGAAAGCCACAGATGTAGCACAGCTCCCAGAGAGCAGCACCATGACCTGTACCTGTGGCACTGCCAGGGATGCTCCAAACTGACTCTCTGTGCGTGGACAACCTGGGGTCAGCTGAACAGATTTTAGCTCAGTTTTAAGTTTTGCTCACTGATAACTGGCGGGAGATGCAGCCCAAGTAATAATTCAGGTGCACCCCAAAAAGTGGACCCTCATGCAAGGACCGTGGGTTTACCAAGGTCCATCCTCCAAGGTCGTGGTGGCTCAGCCTGGCAGCCCTTCCCAGAGAGGGGGTGGTAGGAGGGATGTGGTTGAAGAGCCACTGTCCTCAGCTGCCTGAGCTTCCTGTCCACCTCTCCATCCATCCATCCACCCACAGGACATGGCACACATGTCCCAGCTTTCAGCCTTTGAGGAGGTGGGTTGTGGGTCCTTCCCTTCCCACAGAAGCAAACCCAGGGTTAACAAGCTCCCCTTTCCCATCTCTCTAATTGCACTGACCTTATTGAAATGGATCTCTTATTTGTCCTGCACAGCAGCTGCATATCAATAAGGTGAATTATGCTGATTGCCTCCTTATCTGATAAATTGCTGGGACAGATCCTTTTCTCTCCTCCTCTTGCTTATTCTGCTGTTTAGGCAGAGCTGTTGCTATTTGCTGTGTGTAAGAGATGTTAATGTGTCGTTGTGTGGACTGATGCATTTCAAGGAGGAAAGAGCAAGGAGTCTGAGGCTGTGGGTGATGGGGTGAGGGAAGCAAAGTCCTTCAGAACCTTGAAAACAGAGGGAAAAACAAGTGGGGCTGTGCTGTCCCAGGAGGGATTTCATCCTTGTGGTGGCTAAACTGATGGGAATTTTAGGAGCTGGCAGACCCCAGGATGCCATCAGGAGCTGTGGGAATTCTTGCTCAAACCTGGTTTCTGCCCAGTAGGGCACTGCAGCACATGTGCAGCTGGAGAAGGGGGTCCTGTGCCTCTGAGGAGGAATCAGGGAGAGGCATTAGGCACAGATACAGGGGACAAATGTCTGGTGTGATGCAGGGCTGTGACACATCTGATGCCAAGCCAGCTGGCATCCTCAGGTGGTCCTGATCCCAGTGTCCCCAGGCTGAGACCTGGGCCCCTCGATCCCATGGAAAATGCCCCTCCACATCCTTATGGCAAATGTGAGGACATCAAAACAAGGTGAAATGTGTGGATCCCAACCACCACCCTCTTGCCCCAAAAAGGGGTATCCACTGTGATGGATGACAGCAAAAACCCATCCCTGGAAGTGTCCAAGGCCAGGTTGGACTGGCCTTGGAGCAACCTGTGCTAGTGGAAGGTGTCCCTGCCCATGGCAGGGGGGTGGAAAGAGATGAGCTTTAAGGTTCCTTCCAACCCAAACCAGACTGTGGCTCTATGACTCTGTAAAGGGGATGAGAGACAGAGAAGTTCCCCATGTTCCTACCCATCTTCACCCTGTGGCACCTCACCCTGTCCTTCCCAGCTCTGTGGCACAACCTCCCTTCTCCTCTGAAGGGCTGGGAACAGCTCTGGCTATGATCTGGTTTCCTGAGCTGTCCTCCATCACTCTGGCAGGTCCTTAGAAAAATGAACGTTAAAAAGGAGGGGGAGAAACCTCTGCTGTTCAAACATCTTTAGCTTTGACAAATAAGGCGTCTGGCTGTGAAAGGCAGAAGGAAATTAATTTGGAATCACATTTTAAACACTGCCATAGAGGGAAAGTATCTCCTCTCTAATTTCCACACAGCCCCCTGCCCACCCCCCCCTCCACCCAAGCAAAAAAATGAATTTCCCTGATATTTATAGAAAGATTATTAGGGCCACTAGGAGTGATTTATATCATCTCATCCCTGTGGCCGAGAATGAAAAATTGCTGGGGCGACAGCCGCTGGAATCCTGCTTTTGTCCGCCTGACAATTAAAACGGCTAATTTCCAACTCCAACAGATCTGCTGGTGTTATAAATCACTCCAGGAAGGCATTTTTCTTCAGCCTGAAAAATGAACTCTGCCCTAATCAGGCACGAGATCAGAGATTTGCATCTGCTTGCTTTCATGTGTGAGTATGTGCACTCCTGCTCCACACCCACCCACCAAAGGAGATGAGGGCATGGAGGTGCCGCCCCTGCTCGCTTGATGTTGGGTCATCCAACTGTGCTGGGAGCTGGAAAATGTGACAGGGAAAGCAGGAGGGGAAGATGACACTGAGGTCAGAGAAAGTCCAGCGACACTCCCATCCTGTTTCTGATGGCACAAGCCTTGGGGAGTTTTGCTGGGTCTGGGTCCGTCTCCATGCAGAAGGGCCACCTGGGAGCACATATTGGACCACACTTCCTCCTGTGCCATGCCTGTGGTAGGAGCAATCCCACCAGAAAAGGGCAGGAGGGCACAGCAGCTCTCCCACAGCTTTTCTTGCAGGAGAGGACAAACCTGTCTGAGGAATCACAGGAAAATGAGGCAGCACCAATGCCACAGATTCCCTCAGTCTTCCAGCTTTGGGATCTCCTGGGGCAGAGACTGCAATACAGGACTGCTGGAGGGGAATACAGAGATTGGGTGTTTGGTCCTTCTGAACCAACTCACAGCTCTTTGCAGTGGTGGGGCTGGGCCCAGCCCTCCAGAAGGTCCTTGCACCCCACACACACCTTGCACCTGCTCTTTTAACATGATGGAAGACCCTTTCCTATCTACCCCAGGATAACTCTCAAATCAATGGCCGCAGACAGGAAGAGTTTGGGACAGAAGCCTTTATTCTGCTCACCCTTCCCACTCTGTGTAGCCGGGGACCTGTGGGAGCCAGCGCCGGGCCCAGCAGCCCCTGGGTCTATTCCAGCCCGGTGCCGGACGTCCTAACCTTGAGCCGAGCCTCCCTCAATCCTCCACTTGACATTTCCACGGAGCTCAAACAAAGCCCCCCCACCCTGCCCTGCGCTCGTGTTTGTGCTGCTCCCCCTCGCCACATCCCACCGAGAACCCGAGCGCAAACAAATCTGTGTGAGGGGCTCTCCCGGGGAGCTCTGTGCACACACAGCCCCCCGTGCCAGCCTCACGCCTGCTGCTGGTCACCCCACCTCCTTATCGCAGTTTGTACAGCTCACAGCCTGCCCAGGGGGACCCCCCGGGAAAGCTCCCCACACCCCCGGGCGCGGGGCTCGGCAGCAGCCCCGGGAGGGTGAGGGATGGACGCGATGACCTTGTTTGATGAAAGCTCAGTGTTTTTTTTTTTCTGTTTTTTTTGCTTTTCTCCCTTTCAAACCCCTGCCAGCGGTTCGGGGGTGTTTTGGAGAGGCCAAACAACACATTTGAAAGCGTGAAGCCAGCCAGCAAAAGGGCTTGGGCAGCCCCTGGGCCTCCACAGGAGGCTGGCTGTGTCAGATTTTGTGAACAGGCGCCTGTCCCCAGCCCTTCCCCAAAGAGGCGAGAGCCCCTTGCAGCCATCCCTCCCCTCGCAGGCACTGCAGGCAAGAAGCAGGGAGACTCACCCATGCAGGAATCCCGCTGCTCTTCGTAGCCAGCGCTGCACACGCACTTCCCGATGGGCACCAACCACTCTCCCTCGGCGCTGCAGTACATTTTGGGGGTGTCCCTCTCCTCTGAGTGCCCCACGCACTCTCCCCGCACTTCCACCAAGGAGGACGAGTCCGCCCCGGTCACGGCCTCGGAGAAGGACGCCAAGTTCCTCACCGTGGCCGGGCACTTCTTGTAGTACACCCGCACGGAGACGATGGCGATGCACGCCCCAATGTCCTGGAAGGCCAGGTAGAACCCCCTCTTGCTCAGGGGCCCCACGCCCCGCACCTCCGTGTTCAGCTTCAGGCGCCGCACCCCCAGGTCCACGTTGGTGAAGCTCTCGTCCGCCGCGATGGTGTCGATCTTCATGAACTGGCTCTCCCGGGTGCTGGTGCCCAGGTCCCGGTCGGACTCCATGTAGTAGAGGTTGAAGGTCTCCTTGCAGGTGCCCAGCACGCCTGGCATGCTGTTGCAGTCCCTCAGCGTGAATTTGATCTCGGCGTAGACCCGCCGCGCGCCGTCCCGCTGGACCCAGTTGGTCCGCAGCCAGTTGTTCTGGTTGGGGGTCATGACGTTGCAGACCTGGTAGGTGTGGATGGGGCTGAAAAACTCGTCCATCTCATTGATCGAATCCCACTGCGGGACAGAGAGAGAACAGGTCATTCCAGGTGTCCCCGACCACCGGCTGAGCACAGAGCACGCACGAGTCTGCTGTCTCCAGCCCCAGCATGAGCTCCCTCTGCTCCTGTGCCTGGCTGGGAGGTCACTGCTGCCACAAGGCAAAGGGAAATGGGGAGGAGCAGCATTTAACCAGCGCTGATTTGGGCAGTGACTCTCACAGCCCACCCTGCTGCAGCTCTGTGTGTGAGGTGCACCCTGTTCGTTCCCGTCTGGGAACGCTTGTGCGAGGTTGATGTGCTGGCAGAGGTCGATGGCAGCGTGTGCTTGGGAGGGCTCCAAACCCCCCAGATCGTGTCTGTGAGTGCCTGTTCTTGGTGCTCAGCCTGTCATCTGCAGCTGCAGGAACCTCCTGTGTGGTGCCTCCTCTGGCTCCTGCATTGTCCATGCACAAACTCAACTGGGTGTTTTCCATCTGGAGGAGGAGTTTCGGGGTGGGTAGCACAGGGTGAAGGGGAAGCATGCAGTGAACTACAGGACTTCCAGTGAGAAACAGGGGCCTTTAGGGGCTCAGAGCCCCCTCCTTGCCTGCAAGGTTATGCCAGCATGGCTCCTTGGTGTGAACTCACAGTGCTCAACCCAGCTGAGAGGCTGGATGGGGACTGGCCCTGGGAACATGGAGGGTCATGGCTTGGCAGCTCCTGGGGGAAAATTCCATGCTGCAGTGGCAGTAGGGTGAATCTGGGGAGAAGATGCTGGCAAAAGCAGGATTGCAATGGAGGGTGGTCTGAGTGAGTTTAGAGGGACAGGGACATGGGTGTCAAACAAGGAAGGGATGCTAAGTGGGTTTAACTTATGAGCAGTGAGAAGTATTGATATTTTGAATACAAATGAGTTCCATAAATGAGGGACAAGTAGAACTTAGATGTTGGGGGCTACAGGATGCTTCTGGGGGCTCACTCTGGCCTCAGGTCTCCTTCTCGAACCTCAGCAACCCCTTGCCAGGACTCGCAGACCTTCCCTTCTCTGGGAGCTTCTCATCACCTCTTCAGCTCACATTCCTGCCCAAACCAGGCACTCTGATCACACCCCCATGGATGGGTCTGGGACCCCTGCATTGTCACAGGAAAAGTGAAGGAGGTGGAGGAGCAGAGGAGAACTTCAAACCTTCTGACTTTTCCCTGGACTGCGAAACACGCTTTGAAGATGCCTGAGCTCCACTCTCATGCCCAAGTCCAGCTGTGAGGGGCAGCCCCAGATGCAGTGCTGCAGAAGCTGGGGAAGACACTGGCACTGCTGCAGCAATTGCTCCTCTGCCTTCCAAATCATCGCCCCTCTCCTCACTCCAACATCAGCACTCCCCTGCCTGCGCCACCCTGGGGTCCTGGCTCTGCCTGGGAGCTGGCAGGGAGCAGCCCCCACCTTGGCACTGTGTGTACCCAGCTGGCTGGGGGCACTGGGGGAGCCAGGAAAAGCCCCAACCGTGCCTGCACAGAGCAGGAAAACAAATCTTTTAAGCAGCATTACAAGCACATTAAAATAAGCTGCCAGGCTTGCCCTGACAGGGCGAAACTGGTGTTTTCTTATGCAAGTGGTGACGTGTGTTTCATTACAGACACAAACCCAACAACACTCCTGAGGGGAGGATGCTCAGCTCAGAGAGAGTGAGCCTGAAGCCTTCACCCCAGTGACCGTGGGAGCTGACCAGGATGCAGATCCACTGGGACAGGCACCTGCCAGCCTTGCTGTGTGGCAGCCAGCACTGCAGGGACAGGACACAGCTAGGAGAGGGCAGCACACCTCCAGAGCATGAGAGATACTGGAAAGATGTATCAGTGATACCTGTAAGACAAACCACTCCCTTCTCCCCTCTCAGACGGGAATGCCCTTCCTCATTTGGCCTCCTTGACCTGCAGCTCCCGGGGAGGTGTTGTGGTGGCTTCTGCTTGTATGAGGGTGATCAGAGCAGTCATTTTGGTGAGGGATATCTTCAAAACTTCCCCAGCATCTTTCATTTAGGAGAAAACTCTGCTCTCAGCTCCTAAAGAGCTTTAAGTAACCTGGAACAGGAGGCAGCTCCAGGTGCAAACTAACACAGAAACACGTTCCAAGGGGGATATGTCTGCAAAGGGGGTGAAAGTCAAGCCACTGCCAGAGGAGAAAAGTGTTTCTGGCTCATTTAAAAAAACAACTTGTCTTCTGAATTCCAGAAACGCCAAGGTTTGTCCTGGGGTCACTGAGCTCAGGTAGACAACACGGAAAGGCGCCAGGCTACCAGTGTGCTTGGCTGGAGGGGTGAGGGCAGCACCCCTCAGCTTCTCCAGCCACAGAGACGAGCCTGCAGAAGGTGCTGTGACACCCAGGACACTCTCCTGCTGCTCGCCCAGGGCGTACAGGGGTGCTCAGGAGCGTGGGCAGAGCCCGGCACGGCACAGCCCCTCTGCCTGTCCCTGCTCCCGCACCCGCCTGTGCGCACGCTGAGGCTCTTCCGAGGGTGTGGAAGCCGCTGTCGAAATTAATCGAGCACAAATTAACACAACATCTGCTTCCTGTCTTTTCCCTGCCGAGTTTCCCCGGGGGAAGTGAGGCAGAGCCGCGCATGGGAGGAGACACGCGGGGAGAGGGCAGAGCTGGGGGGGTGTGAGCAGGGATTACCCTCCCGATGCACAGCCGGCTCCCCTCGGCAATGCCCGTGGGGCCAGGGCTCTCCAGGAGCGTCCAGCGAGGGAAAGATGAGGTTATTTCTGTGCGCCAAAATGCTTTGGCTGCAGCTCGTGTGGTTGCTTCGGGTCTCCAGACATTTACTTCTCCCCCCAGGTCTGGCAGGGGAGATGCAGCTCATGGCTGCAGTGTCCCCACACCCTTGTGGCACTGCCAGAGCTGGAAGAACAGGGAGATATCAATGCCCTCCACCTCCAAGCATGGCTAGCAGTCGGCATCAGCCCCATCTCCACCCCCAGGGGTGAGCCTGGAGGGTTTGCATTTTCACCATCAGTCTTTCAAACGTGGTGGTTTTTATTTGCACAGGGGCTGCACTGTCAGTTGTGTCCCAGGGTTGTGGGCAGTGCCTTGGGATCCCAGCCTGAACCAGCCCAAAGCACCACACCTGCCCTGCAGTGAAAGTGCTCTGTGGCTGGTGGAAATGGATGGGGGGCAGGCAGGCCACCTGAACTCGTGGCTTGGATGCTACAGGTCCATCTTCCCAGTATGTCACGAGGCAAGCAAGGTCCCATGAGCCCTGCCAGGTCCCAGGACCTGCAGGGTATTTGGGATCATAGAATCCCAGAATGGTTTGCGTTGGAAGGGACTATTTTTTTCCACCCCCACTGCCATGGGCAGGGATACCTTCCACTAGACCAGAGTGCTCCAAGCCCTGTCCAACCTGGCCTTGGACACTTCCAGGGATGGGGCAGCCACAGCTTCTGTAGGAAACCTGTGCCAGAGCCTCAGCTTCCTCACAGGGAGGAATTTCTTCCTAATATCCTATCCAAATCTACCCTCCTTCAGCTTAAAGCCATTCTCCCCAATCCTATCACTGTCTGACCTTGCTAAAAGTCCCTTCTACAGCCTTCCTGTAGGCCTCTGAGATACTGGCAGGGGGATGGAGGGACCTGCTTCAAGCATCCCCATGACTGGAGGGGTTTCTCTGTGTCACCTCAGTTACAGGCTCCACGGGCAGGGAGAGGTGTCTGTGGCTCTGGGTACCACTGGGTGAAGACTGCAGGCCCTGTGCAGGCCCCCAGCATCACCAGCTGGTGGGTTGAAGTGGTTTTATTAACCAGAGCTCAGCTCAGCCCCTCCACTGCGATAAGATCCCTCAGTGAGACGGAAATGAGGACATCATAATTAACATGGTGAGCACACGTGCTCGGGGTGGGGGTTGGGGGGGGAACGACACATGATTGCATCTGCACTCAGGGCTTTTGCCTAATAGTTTAAATTAAAGTCAACACTGGTTGTAAAAAAAAAATTACCAGATTATGAAAGGCAAAAGATGCAAACAGCAGATATGTGGGCAGCTCAGCAAGGTCTTAGAAGTCTCCCAGGGCCTGAGTGGCACAGCCAAGGAGAAGGAGGAGGAGAGGAAGATGGACTGTGTCCCCCTGGAGCAGCTCAGCCTCCCACCATCCTTGCAGTGCCAAGGGACAAGGTCTCCCAAGCCCTGGGACAGCTTCCAGGAGGGATGCCAGGTCTGCCTGGCATAGCAATGCTTTTGTGGCCACTCTCCTTCCCAGTGAGCCACAACACCTCCCCAGGAGCTGCCAGGTCCCTCACACCACTGTTACTGGGAGACGAAAAAAAGAGAAGGATGTTATTGCAGCTATAAATCATTAGATGGGAGGCTTTAATGGAGATAATCCCCATGAAATCAGTCACTGCTGTGGCTAAGGAGGGATTTGTCAGGCAGTTAACTACCCTGAGCTTCACTGCAGGTGATTAACTCCTGGTAGTGACCAGCATCTGGGGAATTAGCAATAACCCAGCATTTACTGAACAAGCACTGGGAGATGAGCTTTTATCTCAATTACTAGTCTAAATCTTTATTTTCCAATGTTACTTTTTTTTTTTCCCCAAAGAAAATTAATTTCAACGCAGCTTGAGCCGTAACTTGCTGGTTTTCCTGGATCCAGGCAGTGGCTTCAGCTTGGAAGAGAAACACAAGAAATGCAACAAGGACATCAAAGAGAGGGAGGGCAGAGACATGACCTGGGCAGAAGGGAGAGCCCCAATATCTCTTGGTGCTCTGAGGAGAAAGAAATGACCCTGATGGGGAGTTGCAATGGCAAGGACGTGGTGCAGCTCGGACTGGGGGCTGGTGTTTTACAGGGTGGGCTTGGGGCAAAGGGTCCCCAAGCTCTGTGACAGACAAGGCTCATCCAAGCCATGAACTGGTTGTTGGCTGCAGGAGCACAGCCAGGCAAAAGAAGTCCCCTGGTGCATAGGCTTTGCTCTGCAAACAGCTCACTCCCAGGGCATTTACAGCATCGTGAAATCCCCATCCCCGATGCACAAACACTGCTGGGAAACAATCCTGCAGGCTCATCTGTGCTCTCAGCTGGGTGTTTCAGCAAATCTGGTGCTGAAAATTTTCTCCCTGAGCCCTGTAGGATGAGGGAGGAGCATTCTTGGCTAATTGTGCCCAGGGGCCTCAAGATACATCCCTTTCCGAGAAGCAGAAGGGGCAGAGGTGGGGAGCTGCAAACCTCCTCTGAGGGTCTTTCCTGGTGCTCCCACCAGCAAAGCCAGCATGGAACATGCCAGGTGGGATTGCTGGGAATTGGGCAGGGCCAGGAGATGGACTCGATGACCCTTGTGGGCTCCTTCCAGCTCAGGACATTCCATGATTCTGTGATTGGTGCAGGGACAGCTGCCCGGGTAGCAGATGCCCACCAGCCCTCTGGGCTGAGCCCAGCCCGTGCAGTAAGGGGGGTGTTGTGGGGTCAGAGCACGGAGGTGCTGATGGGGAGGTCACAGGCAGCATGGGGAGGGTCCTTTCTCCAGCACTCAAGGTGCTCTAACAAGCTTTTGCAGGGCGTCTCTCAGGCTCCTCAGATACCCCGTGTCTGAGCAAAACCGCTTCCTGTTTGACTTTGTAAATCAAAGTAGACGATACAATAATTATTAATAATATGTTGACTTATCTCATCAGCGTTTTAATTAGTCAGTAGAAAAGCAATTTGCAAAGGGGCCGACCGGGCTCCCTCTGATCCAGCGGGTCGTGAGCCGAGCAAGGAGAGGGGAGAGAAAGGCACTGGGGCACTGGGGCGTTGTGCTGGGGAGAACTGGGACACAGGGAGGCGTGGCAGGGGAGAGGGGGCAGCCTCTTTGACAGCGCTGATAAGAGTTTAATTTTCAATGCAAGGGGAATTGTTCTGGGAAAGGAGCGAGCTGAAAAGCTCCTGGGAGACCTTTGAAGTTATAATTGAGAGGAGCCGCAGCCTGCGGGACAGGGATGCTCCCGGTGACCCTCCCGCTTCCTGCACGTGTCTGCGGGGTGGAGGTGAGGGGGGGGCTGCGATTAAACCCCTGAGCAGCAATTACAGCCAATTACCCCTCAGTTAATTGTCTGGCAAGAGAAAATGTCAAAACAGGCCAGGCATGGCTCCCTGATGGCCTGACACTGCCCAGGGCCCAGAGCTCTGCTGACTCTCACTGCTCACTGCTCCCAGCCCCTGCTCCTCTCCTCTTCCCAAGAAGGGAAACAACCTGCCAGTGAGGCAAGTTCACTTTGCCCACAGGTGGGATGAAAACATCAGGTCTTTGTGGGTGGCACCCTTCCAGTTCTGCAATGCTTTGGACTGTTGCCCTGACTGTGTGGGCAGCTCTAGGATCAGCCTGTCCAGAGGAGGAAACCTCTGACACTGCTGCCTTTCCTCTGGCATCCCCAGAAGACCCAGAGAGGTGGGACAGGACCTGCAGGTGCTGGAAAAGAAAGCTGTAGGGCACTAAGGAGTGAGCTAGCACACACAAGTCCCTTCCTGAGGCTCCTCAGGCTGGGCACCAAGGCTCTCTGCTGCTTAGTGCCATGCAAAGACCCAGGCAGAGCTACCCACCTCCCAGTGTCACCCCTGTGGTGGCCCTGGGGGAAAATGGAGATGTGGGTAAAGCCAAACAAACATGACTTCAGCTGGGGAGACAATGCTCCCCCTTGGCAGGAGGATGCTGTGTCTGTCTGTGGATGGAACAGATACACTGTGAGGAAATCCTGCACCCTTTTAATCAGTTATTGTATTTATTAAATTTATTATATTTGTTATTTTTTATTATTATATACTTTTAGCAAGCATCACTAATAAGATGGAAACTTTAGATGTGTTAGTGTTCAGGAGCTGCTGGACATCTGCTGTAGAGGAGCAGCACAGCAGTGACTGCCCTGAGACACAGCCCCAGCACTCTGTGGACATCCAGTGCATGACACTTAACAGCCCAAGTGAGTTGGGACCCTGGATACATCCTCTGGATTGATCCCCTGGATTTGTGAATGTGCAGTACAGGATGCTGCACCTTAACCACCCACGGGAGTCCCTGATGTGGTGAGAATGAGGCTCCTTTGGGCTCAATCCTTTGTCTGCTTTGGGAGTGCAAGGCCATGCCCAGAACAACCAGCTCGTGTGGATTCATCTTCACCCAAGTCCCCTCGGTGATGCAATGGGTCCCACCTGCATGACAGCAAGCAATGGGCCTGGGGATGGGGTCACAGAGGCATCAGGAGAGCTGGACTCATGGAAGAGGATCCAGAAGGAGAGCCTTGGGCAGTCTGTGGGTGACAGAGTATCTGACTATGCGGAGGAATTGCCTAGGGAGCGATGAAAGGCAGAGCACTGGATGTGGACAGAGGAAAACAGCCCTGACTCACGGAAAATCCCAGAAAAATTCTCCTTCTCATGGGGAGCAGAGGAAGCCCTGGTCCCTGGCTCCCTGAAGGTGTGTTGGGCTCCTCCAGGATGCCACGATTCAGCAGCAGGGCTGAGATGAGATGACAGCTGAGTAGTGACAGGACAGGGATCCACACACAACCAAGGGCAGCCTGTGGATGGCCACGAAGAGGACAACATCTGCCTCGTGCAGGCAGCAGCAGAAGAAAGTCTGGTGGCTGGAGACAAAGCCAGGCAAACCCTCATAGTGATGGGGTTTTAACAGGGGCCTGTTAACAGCATCGCCACAGGACAGGGAGGATTTTACAGCACTGGCAATTTTGCAGCCAAGGATGTTTTTTCCTAAAAGCTGCTCTGAGAGCTGAATGAATTGACAGGTCTGAAGGCCTGTATTTATACAGGAGATCACGTCACATTAGTTCCGTGGTCCCCTCTGACCTTGTACCTCTCAATCTATTACACTCCCAGGATACTCATCATTGCAACAGCTAACTGCTAAAATTAGAGCTGAGTTAACGATTTAATATATTTACATATACGATAAAGCCTGATAGAAATCTGATCATTGGTATTATTATGAATTCACCGTTCTGATCACTCCTGCTCAAGCAGCGTGGGGACTGAAAGTCTCAAGCAACAGATCAATGAAAATTATTAGAGGCCTGGGAAGATTTCTGTGGGAGGTGGAATTGAAAAGATTAGGACCGTTTAGTTCAGAGAAAAGGATGAAAAAGAATGGACATGAAAAATCAACACAGCAGAAACAGCCAGGTAGGCACCCCAATTTTGCACGTTTTGTGCCTGCAGCAAGCCCCACTGTGCCTTGCAGTTGGTCCTGTGGGTATTTATGGGATTGTTTCTGTTCCTTAAATGAATGAGAAAAATCCTTCCAGCTGGGTCACTCTGACATCAGAAACTCTATTTCCTGAAAGCTGCTGCAGCAGGAAAACCTGGATATGGAAATGCAAGTGAAGGGGGCATGGGGAAAGGATCCAGCCAGTGTAGATGGCAGGTTCACATGGGGGTCACCACCCTGACATCCCTCCTGGCCACGCCACAGGGCTGTGTGTCTGCATCCCCATTCCCCAGTAAGGAACCATCTGCAAGGGAGGCCTCCCTGACCCTCTTGCCCAGTTCCCACAGAAACTCCTCTAATTACAGGCAGTTGGGAGCTTCCCAGTTGTTTATGGATGTTCCCTCTGATGCAGCAAGGAATGAGATGCTTCTTAGCATGAGTCCCACCTCCTGAGTCCCCTCCAAACTCAGGACCTGGTGACATTCTCGTCCCTAGCAGAGGACACAGAGGGTTAAACCAGGTGCTTCCCACTGCCAGTCTTTTAGGCTGGCACTTTCCCAATAGACTTTGTTCCATCAGCACTGACCTGGGGCTGAGATGTCCATTCCCTGTCCATCCCCTGACCCCCTGCCAGGGGGGCCCATGGTGACCTGTCCCACTGGGTGCCCTCTGTGCCAACAGGCGCTTCATACTTACCCCGTGTGAGGGATAAGTCATCCAGCCCCAGTCCCCCGGGATTGTTGACGTGTCTAGCAAGTTCACTGGAAAACACAGGAGCAAAAGGCTGTGTTAGAAAGCTTTGTCCCCACCTCCAAGGGGTGAGGAACTGAGCCACCAAGAACCCCCTCCACACATGACACTTGCTTGAATGTCTCCCCCCCACCCCATCAATCTGCTGGCAGGGACTGCCTGGCTGGACATGAGGCAGGTTTGGGTGAGGGGGTGGCAGCAAGTGATGCTGCCCAGAGCTAATTGTTCAGGGCAGAGTTGAGTCCTGGCTCTAGGACAGAGCAGTGTGACCTTTTGGAGGAGAGGGGGCTGCAAACAGCAGGTTGGAGGGGATGAAAAGCAAGAAGGGGCTGTGGAAACGAACTTCCAGCACCAGGTTGTCAACCATTCCCACCTTGGGCCAACTCCGATGCAACTGGAGCATCGTTCCTCAGTTGGACACTTCTCCTCTGGAAGCCCTTTAGGCTCAGCCCCCTCCCAGCATCCCTGGTTTGAAGCCTGTGCTCCAGCAGCTGCTGTAATTGCACACTGCAGTGCCCGGCTCCAGCACAAAGTGACCCCCCACGGTCCTGGCTGACACCCCACTGGAGAGGTCCATCAAAGCCAAACCTTCCAAATCCCTGCCACCACCGGGAGCCCGGCTTAACGAGGAGCCACGGGCAAACTGCAAGAAGAGGAGAGCAGCTTGTGTTGTGGGGGGGAGAAGTGGGGATGCCTTTGAATGTGCTCAGGAGCTTCCTGTGGAAACCTGGGCAGTGTCAGCAGCAGGGGAAAGCAGGATGGCACGGCCCTGCTGCCTCGGAGTCATCCGAGCCCCACACGCAGATCCCACAGCACCAGGCTGAGGAGAGCCTTGCCAGTGCCTGATAACCCCTTGACTTGCTCAGCACCTGGGGAAGGAGGCCAAGCCCCAGCTCCACAGTGCAGATTCAGAGGGAGGGAGGCTTGGGAAAGGGTTCCCTGACCCTTGGGAGTGAGTGCAGGGGGCACCAACACCAGGCTCCCCAGTGCCTCCAGCTTTCCCTGCTGCTCTTTGTCCTGCAGCCACCCAGGAAGGTCAGTCCCCCTCGGGATGCTGCATCTTTTCCTCACCCCTGAGCAGCTTCAAACCGGCCCTGGAGGCACCTTGTCACAGCCTCCCTCTGCAGCACCAGGTCTGGGCTGGCTCTGGAGGGACTCTGGTCTTTCTGCAAGGACCAGCATTGTCGCAGAGGGACCAGGGCACGTCAGGACAGCGGCTCCAGCCCCGGCTCAGCTTGAGGCTGGTCCCTGCAGCCCGAGGAACGGGTGCCACTTTCATTTACTATTACCAGGCAGGGAAGGAGAAGGGGGGGGAGAGAGGAGCAGAGACGTGAGCTGGCTGTGAAACACCCGTACGTCATGCTTCTGACAGAGCAGATTAGGAGCTTTTGAGGCGTTTATTAATGTTAGCAGAACAATTTGAAAGAATTTCCAGGGTTTCTGGTGTGGCTCCATTGGCCCAACAGCAGGCCGAGCCCCTCTGCTCCCCGCACAGCTCTGCTCCCACTGCTAAAGAGGCCCCTTGCCCTCAGTATGGAGTAATTACCTCGGAGATCTCAAATCCATTTTTATTTGTTATTGTTAATCTGAAGATTTTCTGCCTATTTTCCCTGGGTAATTCGCCCAGCAGGAGCCCAGGTTTGGGAGTTTCCCTGCTCACAGTGCAGGAGCACGGTCCTGGTGACCCTCAGCAGGCAGGTTGCAGGGAGGGGACAGTTTTCACAGACCCTCTCTCCCCCCCACAGTGGTCTCTGCACCCTCTTTCCCACGCTGAGATGCTCCACAGTGGATGTGGGTGCCTCCCACTGCTCCCCAGGCATCACGAGCAGCCTGCATGGACCATGATCCAGCAGGAGCATCACATTGTGAGGAACAATGTTGAGACCACATGGGTGGATGCACCCCAGATTTGTCTGCACAGCGGTGTGTGCAACCTGGAGCCAGCTTGCCACACCCACACGCTGACCATGTGGTTGTCACCCACTCCCACGGAGATGGAGGAGCCATCTCCTGGTGGGTGCTTTGGTGCCCGCCATCTTGCACCCGTGGTCAGATTCCTCGTGCCTCTTGGCAGGAAGAGGGATGGAGCTGTTTTCTTTGATTCCCTCACAAGCGGTTCAGCCCAGTGCAGGGGAGCCCTGTGCGTTAAGCCCACCGTGGCAGGCTCTGTACAAACATAAAGGCGTTGCGTGCCCGAGAGCTCTTGCGTTAACTCCTGGTACAGCACACACATCTGTAATCTGCAGATGCAAGTGACCATCCAGCAGCACTGTGGTGTGCTGGGCAGACCAGCACTCTCCCAAAACCCGCTACAGACCAGGCTACAGCCCAACCCCGAAGGCAACCATGCGACAAGTGCCCGTCCAGCCCCTTGCAGGTGATCTCCCGGCTGCGCCACTTCTCCAGGGGTGACGCTCAGAGCCCGCCCTCGCTGCCGGAGGGCGAGCGAGACCACCACAAAGGACCCCTTTCAGCTGAAACTTTGTGTTATTTTGGTTTTTTTTTCCCCCCAGAAAATGTGCCGTTTTGGGAGACCTCTCTCCTACAGCTGGGCAATTCTGTTTGATGTTATGGACTGTCTGCACGTATCAGCCTCAAACCGCGAGCTCCATTTTGTCTTCCCGAGCACCATTTTGTCGTTCCCCTATTCTGTGCCTTGGCCCTGCCTCGGCGTATTGAGCCAAAACACCAGGAGGTGTCAGGGGAAATTCTCACCCTGGTGGAAAAGCTGTCAAGGCTGATTGCCTGTTCAAATGGAAGCACCTAGGAGTGGGCAGGTCGCTTCCCAGCACCAACTGGGGTCTGGAGACGGAGCCTCACGTAAGGCAGACCCTCTTGCTGCATAAAGTTGCATTGTGTAATGGGGCGTGAGTAGTGCACATTGCAGCCTCCTAGATACAGATTAGGCAGGAGCCAAAGTGTATGAATCTGTGTATGGTGTCTATGTATATTGTATTTATACCTGTGCCTTTATTTTTGGATCTGTATCTGTATCCATACCCATATCCAGCAAATCCCAAACACCGCCTGGGATGGGTGAGGAAGCTGAGGCAGGGACTAGCGTCCAGAGGATGTGTGTTTTTTCCTGGGACCATCTATCTCTTGTGATTTACCTACACCTATATCTATGTTTTTATTTTGTATAATTTATATCTATATCAATATCTATATTCATACCTATATCTACATCCTCTATAAAGAGTGAGGGCTCGGATACCCTTCCCAGCACTTGCTCTGGTGGCCACAGCTCCTGCAGGGATGTATTGCATCCCTACAAACAGATGCATGGGCACCTTGGGGTCTCACATCCAAGTGTCCTAGGCTCAGAAGTGGGCCCGTGGTATCCAGGGGAGCGTGTGGATCTTCAGACCACCCAGGGGTGCACGGTGGGGCGGTGGAACAAGCCTGGAGCTGATAACGCTGGGGGATGTGCTGAGCCCCAGCCTCTGGAAGAGCAGTGGGGGACCAAAGAGAGCTCTGAGCACCCTCACTAATTGTTAACCCACTGCGATCCTTCCTCTAATTACTCCACCGTCTCCCTCCTAGGCAGGGGCCTTTGTAGCGCAGGCGTGGGGAGGAAGGGTCAGTGGGAGCAACCCTGTTCCCTTGGGCTTCAGTTCCTCTCCATCACAACTTCAAAGGCCTCCCAAGATTCACAGCCAGGCTCCCCCCCCCCATGCAACAACGCCTTTTGCATCGATAATTAAACTCTTATCAGCGCGGTTTGGCACTCCTGCTCCCCGCTGCCCAGAGACCAGCAGGCTCAGCTCTGCAGCCCCAAGCGGGTCTGCACACCCCACACCAGAGGGGGGACAACACAGGAAGGGTTATCCACAGCAGGAAGAAAGTCAGGCTATGGGAAAGGGGCAGGGAAGGCTCCCTGAGAGGAGGGGGACAAGAGGCAGTGGCATTAATTTCCTGTAAGATCGGGCAGGACTTTGAAGGGGCAGATGGGGCCGGGCTGGGTCAGCTATTTGTGTCCCACCGTTTAATCCAAGAGCCTGCTGAATAGCCAGTCGTGACCTTTCCAACTCGTGAGGCAAAGCTGAGACACTTTCTGGCCTTGGAACATGGCAGGAGGAAAGGATGGCAAGCTTCGCTTTCAGCTCCCTGATCCCTGGGACAATATTTATCTTTAAGGAATGGAAAATAACCATTTATTCCCCAACACAGGAGGCCAAGCATTGGGGCTCGGAGGGAGGAGCAGCAAGCCTGGAGGGTAGGTCAGCTCTCCCATTTCGGGAGCTGTGCACAGGGGATGTTCCCCACAAACCTGGGTCGGTACTGCAGTGCTGGATCCAGGTGGGATTTGTCCAGCAGCTGCTCATCCACAAGGCTGCATATGCTAAGGACACAGCGGGGATGGTGCTCACCTCGGCACCCACCGGCCACGGCTGCCCAGAGAAGGAGTTTAGAAAAGCAAAGTGGGTAGATCTAAAAAAATGCCACCAAATATGGGATTTTCACAACTGCTGGAAGTGCCAGAAACAGACTGGGGGGAAAAAAAAAACAAAAACAAAAAAACAAAACAAAAAAAACCAAAACAAAACAAAAACCAACAACAACAATAACAAAAAAAAAAAAAACAAACACAAAAAACTCAACAAAACCCTCCCCGAAAAAATCCGACTTCCCCCCCTTAAAAAAAAAACAAAACCTCACTAAAAACAAAAACAAGCTAAAAAGAAACATTTTCAAATGAAAGCAGTGCTGCTTTTTTGGCCATGCCCTAATTCCCATTTCAGGATTTCTTCTCAGACCTCCAGATTGTTGCTGTGAACTTTCTGTATTTAATTTTATATCGTTTTGTAATGCATCAGGAGCGGTAATGCCCATAAGGACTGCCCAGAGGGTCACCCCTTTTCACTATACCCAGAGCAGGAGATACTTTGATGTAGGAAGAAAGCTTGTTTGTTCAATCAGTGCTAACAAAAAGCTGCGGTTCAGGTTTTAAAAATAAAATTATCAACTTGATCCTTCCAGCCCCTGCATGATATCATGTAAGATAATGTGCAGTGCAAGAGCATAACCTGTGGTAGGGCTGAAGTGTTGTGAAATAATGTAAAAAATGAAACAAAACAAAACACCCTGAATAAAGTCTTTCTAAAGCTAGAAACCTTGAAATTATAGGGCAGGGGTTTTTTTATTTCCCAGAAGAAAAAAAAAAAAAAAAAAAGAAGCACATCAAAAGCCAAACAGCAAAAAGATGTTCCCTCTCAAAACTACGGGTGAGAAAATAGAGACATAAAATGGTCGTGTTTCCTGCTCACTTTGAGACTCCTGATGCTTGTCTGCAGTGGGATACATAGGGAGAGCTGGTTTAGGGACCCAGATGAAAGCCCACACACCACCCACTGCTGGGCAGGGTGTCACAGCACTGCTGCATGGCCCCAGTACTGATGTGCATCCCCGTTACTGGTGTGTAACCCCAGTACTGGTGTGTATATTCCCAGTACTGGTGTCCATGCCCAGTACTGGTGTGTATCCCTGCACTGTGGCACTCACAGGTTTCAGTGCAAGCAGTGTGTGGTCAGAGGTGGGCATAAATAGCTGGCTGGAAATGTAACCCCCCCTGGGCTGTCCCAGGGCTCGAGGATGGGGTGATGGAGGCAGACACGGGGCTCAGAGTGAGGGGTGAGCACATTCTTCTTCCATGTCACCAGTCCAGGAGCTTGTGCCAGATGGGAAGGAACTATTTTGGACTCAAGGGGTGGCTGGACTCATAATTCAGGGCAGAAGCCTGAGGAGGAGGTGAGAAGGCTCTGGGGATAGGAGGTGAGAAAGGTCAGGCAGGCAAGAAATTCCATCAATCTGATGTGAGCAGAGAAAAGAGCAGGACAACGGTGAGGCAGGGAAAGGGACAGGCACTGGAGTCCCTGCGGCCCTGGACCCTCGAGGGCTCGGCACAGCTGATGTCCCCTAGATCTGGATTTGGCCATCTGGGAGTCACACAAGTCCTTTCCATCACAGTGTCCCTAGCCTGAGGGATGGTGAGATGACATAGAATCATAGAATCATAGAATTAACTGGCCCCATCCATCAGCAGAGAGGAGCCCGTGCCTTGCACAGCCACCCCTTGGCATCTCATCTGACTGAAGACCTTCAAGAGCTGATCCATTGAACCCTCATGCCACCAAAGTGTGGCTCCTGGCATCCCTGACCACTGTCCCCAAGCCCAGAAGCTTGAACCTGCATCCAAACCCAGGCACGGGGACAGAATAAACACCCCGTGCCACCAGTAATGCAATATCGTGACAGTCTTTCAAAACAATGCAGAAGTTTTCTGACACAAAATGCGTGTCCTCTGCTTGCAGTCAGCAAAACCTGTGTGGGACAGACTCAAAGACACGGGAGTCATGTCCAGAAGGGTTTGTCCAAGAATCCTCACCCCAGCTGTGTGTGCAGTGTGACATGAACCACATCCCAGATGGCCAAAACCTGACTCCCTCTTCTCTTTTCTCACATCTGTTGGGTATAATAAAATTGACACAAATGCGTTTTCAGCTTTGGTCACCGAGGTTTCTGATCTTCTGCTGCATTTTTTAGGCATTGAAGCTCATGCCAGGTAAGCTCCAAACACCATCCCAGGTCCTTATCCTAGAGCATCTCACTCCCCACCCGTAAGCTGTGTGCCCACTCTGTTATCTCCTGCTTGTTTGGCATTTTGCAGATTATACAAAACTGTCCCTTCCCATGGCACCCACAGTGACTCAGGCACTGGAGATAAGTGCCTGTCTCAGATCCAGGAGTCCAGGAACAGGACAAACCCTGCAGACCCCAAAAATGACACCCTACCCTTTCCATGAACCCCCGTGTCCCAGCAGTGCTGGCAAAGATTTCAGTGTTATCCTCTCTGGAATCCTCACTAGGGAAACATGGGTTTTACAAATGTGCTCGCTTATCTGGATTATCTGGAGGGGCTTTGCATGGCAGTTTTTCAGGGCTGCTTTTTCAGGATGATTTTTCCCTCATTTCTCTGAGGATGCTTTTGCTCTCACACCACTTGCCCACCCTAAACCGTGCTGAGCTGTTTGTACCCCGGTGACATTTTTAAAGCAAGATAATTTCTTTTAAAGGCTTTTGCCTTTGCTCTCTTAAAAATAGATTTCTAAAATGGAACATTTTCACAGACAAAAATACCGATACTAACCGCGTTTGGGGGACAGGCTGAATATCTCATACCACTGGTAATTAAATATCACAAAAGTCCTTAAAAATTGAATGGGAGGTGCATAACACAGAATGGTACTTCATCCAAGGAAAGATCCAGGGACTTGTGGCATTATTGATGCTGGGATGGAGCTGGGACAGAGCTGGCCCATCCAGCTGCAGCCAGCGCTTGTTGCCACTGGCTGATGTGGTTAAATAAGCATTTTAAATATGAGAAACTGGAGACAGAGCATAAAACACCACAGGCACAACCATGATACCAGGGCTGGAGGTAAAAAAATATCCCAGAAGGGAACCTGCAGAGCCCAATCTGCTCGTGCCCACGAGGGCTGCGAGGCGCCCGGGTGTGCTCAGTGCACTTTTCAAAGCTGAAAAACACGGGCTCTTTAATCCTGCAGGAAAAGCCTAACAAGAACAAATGGCTGGAAGGTGAAGCCAGGCAAATTTGTGTTAGGGAAAGAGGGGTCAATCTTTAAAGGCTGGGGCTGATGAGCCCTTGGAAGGGGTTATTAAAGGCAGGGCTGGGTCTGCTTTTGCCGATGTCTTTAGACAAAAGGTGAATACTTTTCTGGACTCAGTCCCTGGGCCAAACACACTTCGTTAGGCTTTATTGGCATGCCTGGATCTGATCAATTAAGGAGTTACATCTTATGTTGTTATTTATGATCCCGAGTGCCACACATCAGTGCAGGCAAGACATGGAGGAGGGTTGTTTAGTTTTGTAGGAAATAACGCCCGGCTGATCCCACCGCTCACTTTTGAACTAGCGAGGCCGAAGGGGTTAATCCCTTCCCTGCGACAGAGGAATCATTTTGAGTGCTGGCCAGGCAAACAGGCTGGGTTAGGAGAACGAACTATCAAAAACTGTCAGGGTATGAATAGAGTTATCATATGAATGGATGTTCCCCTGGAGATAAAGGCAGCACCAAAGGCTGCCAGCGAGGACGGGCGGAACACGGGACCCGACCGGAACAAAGAGCGGAGTTGTCGGGATGTCTCAGTGAGACCCACACTTAGGTCTTGCCTGCCAGCACCCACTCCCCAACCCAGGCAGGATGCATGGGATGAGCCTCTCTCCTTCCATCCTTCCCTCCCTCCCTCAGTATCTTTTAGGGCTGGGGTTTGCTGCCGAGTTGTCGCTTTCCTTTTGGGTAAAATATTCTTCTAATCATTTCTCAGCAAGCGAAAAAAAAAAAAATAAAATAGGGAATTGTTTCCTCCCTGTAGCAATTCACTGGGTTTTCAGTTGCACTTAAATTCGGCTTCATCAGATCCATTTTCACCGTCACCAAAATGGGTGCCTATTTACTGTCACTGGAAACAAACCCCTCGCGATGTCAGGAAGCAAGAATTCAAGGAGAACGGAAAACCTCACGGAGCAGGTGTGTTTTGTGCACTGTTGTGTTATTTTTTTCTGCAAATTTGGGGGGCTCGATTTTCAGAAATTTTGTAAGCTGTTAATACAAGAAAGATGGAAATGAAGATAACACCAGAAACATATCCCCGTGAGCCTACCTAAAATCGTGCAAATATTGGCTTTATGTCAGCATTTTGGGAGAAATAAAAAAAAATTAAAACACCCCCAAAATTTATTTCTTTTCGATTCGCTGTTTTAAACTAATGCTTCTCCATGCCTAAACTCTCTTGTTTCCTATTCTTACAGGGGAACACACATCCCCACAGCCTTTTGAACACGGAAAAGGCGATTTCCTCTCCCTTTCAGCGCTTTGCTTCTCCCGCAGCCCCCACTTCAGCATTGCCACAGAGGGGTAGGAAAGTAGCCCTGAATAAATGTGCAGATGAGTTTTTTTCTGTTTGAGCAGAGGGGCAATTAATGAGATTACAAAGAGAGATTAGTGGGGGAGACCGCCACGGACCCTTCCTCTGGCCCCTGTTTCGGCAGCGGGCAAGCGGCCGGGTTTTCCTGAGGATCCTGGTGCTCTCCCACACCCCATCCCTGTTGAGTGGAGGAACAAAACACCTCCATCCCCAAGCCCGTGGTGCGAGAAGAAGAAGCCAAGCATCCCCTTGTCATCCTCCCCTGTACATCACCCCATCCCTGTCACCCGCTGTTCACCTCAGCTGGACCAACATGCCCCAAAATGCTGGGGGAGATGTCCCCACATCCCCCTTTCCTGCTGCACCGAGTCCCCAGGGCAGTCCCACCCAAGCTCACCCGCAGGCCATGGGGTCTGCCCTGTGACGGGGAGGAAGGTTGTCTGCCTCACGGGCATCCCCTCGGAGGGAGCAGACCCCAGCAGCAGCATTTATGTGCCATTTTTTGGCAGAAAATGTGAATTTGTTACCCCCTGCCCAAGCTCCAAATGTGGTAATTTCTGCTCGTCTGATTTTCTTTCAATATAACAAAGATATTTCATATTTTATTATTTAACTTCAATTTGTGGTATCATATAAAACATCCACTTTAATATTTTCACCTGTGCAACTCAGTGTGCAATGGTGTAAATATTTTAGTCTCTCAAACTATCTTCATATTGTTGAAAATAACTTTTATACTTCCCTGCTCTAAAGGAATTTAACAATTTCAGACAAATCTTTTTTTGCAGTGCTCCAAATAAAAATCTTCCACATCCTGCAAATTTGCTATTAAATTTCTATAATCTATTAAAAAAAAAAAACCCAAACTGATTTTTGGCTTTCGATGCATTTTGCAATGGCTGCCGTGCCGAAATGGGGGATTTCCCATGGAATGGCGATTCCCTTTTCCCTTTCTTGGGCACCCACCGCATGCAAGACTGAAAGCAATAAAAAAATATGAGCTTAAAACTTCTTGGAGCAGGAAAGGGAAAGGCACTGGGAGCTCTTGGAAGAGGAAAAAACCCAAGATTGAGGCAGTTTTTTTGGGTTAATACGTGTTTTTATACACAAATTGCCTCCCAACACGCGCAGGCGAAGCGCGGCACGCCCGGCCTGGAATCTGCTTGGCGGCTGTAATTTTCTACCCTGCGGTTCTCAGGCCAGCGTTGGGTTTTCCGGGGAGCACGGCCAGGGATGCAGGGCACAAAGAGGCTGCGGGATCAGGCAGAGGTGACGGGCAGCGGGGCACCCTTGTGCCACAGCTACGCCCTCACACCGTGCCCGCAGTCACCGTGTGCGGTGGGAATGGGGCGGCCAAGCCTGGCACGGACGGAGTGTGGGAGACCTCAGGGCTGGGCTGCGCTTTGCAGCATCTCCCCACCTTTCCAGCCCCATCCCCTGTGCCAGGGCACTCGACCTGGGAGTGGCAGGAGCCTCAGCCTCATCCCCAGCCCCACGCTGGGCTGCCCCGTCCCACGGCACGGGATCCGCAGCGTCCGCAGAGCCAGGAGCATCTTCGTGCGTGGAGGGTGGAGGACGGAGCACCAACAGCTTTCTGGGAGGGTGCCACAATTTTTCCAGCACCTTCAGCCCAGTCTAACCCAGATCCAGCCTGCTTGGTCTGCCCCAGAGCCCAACTCATCCCCAGCCCCGTGCGTCCCCTGACCAAGGCTGTTACTGGGGAAAGCTTTCTTTTCCAAGTCTTGTGGGAAGCCCAGGGTTTTCCCATCTGGGAAAATAGTCCAGGCCTGGCTGTCCATGCAAACAGCATAAACCCCACCCCAGCAGCCAGCGATCTCTGCAGAGGACAGCAAAGAGGCCCCGGCCTGTCTTGTCCATGCCCAAGGTCTGCTAAGTCCAGGCAGGGCTGTTTGGTTTTGTGGGGCTGCAGCTCTCAGAGCAGCATCCTACACCACTCTCTGCCCCAGGCCTGGGGCACGGGGCAGCATCCTGCACCACAGAGCAGAAGCCAAGCAAGGGCAGCAGTTGTCAGGGTGCTGGGGCCCCATCCTGCACCCTCACAGCCCATGTCCAGCGGTGAGACCCCAATGCAATCTCCCTGCACAGGCAGGAAAGCCAATGGGGAAAGGAGCAGGAAGAGGGCCAGGAAGCGGGCAGTGGGCAGAAAACAGGGTTAGGACCAGCAAATAGCTGGAAACGGGGAACAGAAGTGAGGAAGGTGCTGGTGTGCGCTGGAAGACGGCAGTAAGCGCAAGGAG
Organism: Myiozetetes cayanensis; assembly: GCF_022539395.1. Classification (NCBI taxonomy): domain Eukaryota; kingdom Metazoa; phylum Chordata; class Aves; order Passeriformes; family Tyrannidae; genus Myiozetetes; species Myiozetetes cayanensis. The sequence continues at coordinate 5,584,958 of NW_026087499.1, read as the reverse complement.
CCGGCCCAGCGGGGTACCACAAAGAGCACAAGGCACAGCAGTGCCAGCCCGTGGGCCTCAGCATGCCCAGAAGGACGGCAGGGATGCCGGGGCAGGGTAAGGGAGAGATGCCACTGGCAGCACGGAGTAGGCACACCAGCCCCAGGGCTCTCTGCAGAGGGCTGTGCCGTGGCTCTCAGGCACAGCAGAAGGGAGGAAGGATGCTGCTGCCAGTGCCAAGGACACGCTCGGGAGCGGGAACGGCAGATCTCTGGTGATGAAGATCAGCAGACCCGGGAAGCAGCCGTGCCGCTGCTGCCAGCGTGGAGGGAGGCAGGAGAGCGGGTGGGTGGCAGGAGCAGGAGCAGCACTGCTGAGGCTGCGGGGGGCCTGAGACACCAGAATAGGGACGTGGACAAAGGCCAGGGATGAGGGCAGCCAGCAGCAGGGCAGAGTAGCCGGGTGGAGGGAGCAGGCCTGATGTGGTTGACACCAAGATGTCGGGAGAGGATCCCTGGCTGCGTCCCTGCTTTCCACTTCAGAAGTTTCCAGCCCTTTCTCTCACGAGAAGTTTCCCACCTGAGTGCCCTTTCCAGCTCCCCGCATCCTCTGCACACCTTCCCGTGCCCACCCACTCGCTCCATCCCAGCCCACGCTGCTCGGCCAACATGCACGGCCCTGCTGCCAGCTCCGGTGGCGGGGATCGCCATGGCTGAGCTGGTGCCGGTGTCCCTGTGCCTTCTGCAGCCACCCCTGCGTGCTGCAGCAGAGCCCTGGCAGGGGGGGGGCGAGGCAACGCTGCCGGCACTGCTGCAGAATCAGGTCCTCCTGCCCAGCTCCAAAGTTTTGCCTCTGGTGCAAAAAGCTCCAGGATCAGCAAACTCAGCCAGGCACGAACCTGGAGCTGCGTTCCCTCGGGAGCACGGAGAAGCCAAACCCGGCAGGGCTAAGCCCGTGCGGACACATCCAAACAAGCTGCAGCGATCTCGTGGGTCCCCCCAACACTGCCCCGTGGCTCCAGGGCCACCCCGGTTCCTACCTTCGCTGGTGGTGGCGGAGAGGCAGGCAGCCAACGTGATGACGATGGAGAGCGAGGATGTCAGACACCCCTGTGCCCATGCCATGGTCCGGCGGGGCCACCAGGCGCGGGACAGGGTCACCTACTGTCGTGCCAGCACCTCTGCGAGCGAGCTGCCTCTGTCCAGAGCCCCGGCACTCACCGGCTAATGCAAAGGCACTTTGCGCACATTGCTCGCAGCCACACAGGCGGGCGAGCAGGGAGGGAGCAGCCTGCCCGTCACCGCTCGCAAGCCAATGGGCTGGGTGGGCTCTGCAGCGAGCCCCCCTTCCCGCGCCACACGCGCACGCTGTACCCAGACCCAGCATCCGACTCGGGCTCCCGCTCCCCACTTCCACTCGTCCTCCCGCCCTCGCAGTGCTCCGGCGGTCCCCGCTGCGCCCCTCGCCGCCCATCCCTCCTCGCTGCTCTCGGCAGAGACACAAACTTGGCAGCCCGTGCAGGAGGGAGCTCTGCGCTCGGTCGGGGTCAGGTGTGAAGGGGACGGGGTTACCCGTCCGTCCCGGTGTGCACGGAGAGGAAAACCCCTTGTAAGTGCTCCCTTTGCGTGTCTGGGGAAAGCAAGCAGGACACCCCCCACCCCGATGCTTTCTATGCCACATCGTTCTGGGGTAGACACTCTCTGCTTGCCCTTGACTTGGGGCAGTGGGGGCAGAGGACAGCAGGGCCAGGACTGACAGCACCCTGTTTACAGCCACGTTGGCCACCTGAGAGAGGGTCAAGCCTTTCCAAAGCAGTTTCGGAGGACAAAGCAGTTGTGCCAGGCACATTAAAGTCCAGGCAGTGGGCAAGGATGCCCTGTGACAGGGGGTCTGGGCTTCCTGGGGAGCATAGGGCACCCTTCCCACAGCCTCTGCATCCCTTCTGCTTGAAGCCACCAGAATTGCCGAGCCAGGTGAGCGCCTTGCTCAGCATTAAACACTCGACATCTGTCAACAGGCCCCCTACAGCGGCCACGACTGCTTCCCCATCTAAATGCTGAACAATCACTAATACCTGCCTGTGGTAACCACAGATGCTGACTCCCACCTATGCCATGTGCAGGGGGCTGGCTATCTGCTCCTTCCCCTGTGTGCTTGTGGCTGGGGGACCGATGTGAGGTTGCAGCTCTCCCCTGCCCCAGGAATGCACCCCAGGACGAGGCACGTGGGGCAGGACGGGCATCTCTGTCTGTTGTCTCTCTGTCGGGCCATCCCTTGCATAAAGCTCACCTCAGGCTTGCTCAGTGGGGTCAGGGAGTTGCACACCCTCCACTCCACCCTGTATGCCAGTGGGTTCCCTGGAGGTGCTGCACCCCATGCCAGGGCACCCCGTGGCACCACCAGCAGCTTCCTACGTGCTGGAGCGAGAGGGGCTCCCCGCCCAACTCTCGCAGCACGTGGTGGCAACAATTCCTCATTCAGAACGGATGAGGATTGTGCCTGCAGGGACGTGTCTGCACCACTCATCACCAGGACCTGGGAACAGCACAGGGCCTCAGGTCCCTCCAGGATTTTTACCCTGGGAAGCTGTCTGTCCGGAGACAGTGCTGGAGAGATCCTGTCATCAGCGGTATCACGGGATGGGCTTGCAGAGCAGGGACACAGCTGTGGCTCGGGAGGACGCCAGACATTCCCAAGGCAGCTGGCAGAGGCAGAGCTGTGCTGTGGGGCCAGGAGTGCAGCTGCACAGTGGTCTTTGCAGCGGACCTTGGGCCAAAGGGGTTAGGGCTGATGGTCTCCCAGATCACTCCAAGCCACCAGGAAGCCCCAGATGATGATTCAGTAGTTGCACCCCTGCAGCAGGTGGGGAGAGCAGATTTTCTACCAGCTATCCCATTGCTACTCTGACCTGGACATCTTCTGCTGAAAGGGCTTGTCACAGCTCAGTGCTGGATTCTGCAGCCCTGTGTTCCCAGTACCCAAGCAGAGCCAGGCATGCCAGAGGGACAGCATTCCCACTGCCACCACCTTCTGCTTGGCTCTTGTGAGATTCCACCTGGCTCCAGCTCTGGGGACCCAATATCAGAAGGATGTGGACCTGTTGGAGCAAGTCCAGAGGGGGCCACAAAGATGCTGCAAGGCTGAAGCCCCTCTGCTACAGACACAGGCTGGGAGAGCTGGAGGTGCTCAGCCTGAAGAAGAGAAGGCTCTGGGGGTACCCTAGAGTCCCTTCCAGTGCCTAAAGGGGCTCCAAGAGAGCTGGAGAGGGACTTTGAACGAGGGCCTGGAGTCACAGGACAAGGGGAAATGGCTTCCCACTGCTAGAGGGCAGGGTTAGATGGGATATTGGGAAGAAATTCTTCCTTGTGAGGGTGGTGAGGCCCTGGCACAGGTTACCCAGAGAAGCTGTGGCTGCCCCATCCCTGGGAGTGTCCAAGGCCAGGTTGGACAGGGCTTGGAGCATCCTGGTCTGTTGGGCGGTGTTTGGAATGAGATGGTCTTTAAGGTCCCTTTCAACACCAGCAGTTCTATGACTCTGTGATCTCAGGCCCATGCTCTGGGGAGGCAGGAGCCAGTTCTGGCCCTGCAGTGCTCCCAGTGCCACGCTCCAAAGCAAGGCATTACCCCTGCAGACCTTCAACACATCCCAGCTGCCCACACGGGCTCTCCAGTCCCTGAATGCCATCCCAAGCCTCCTGTGTCACAGGAATGTGGGTCCTCCAGTCTTGCAAAGGTGGCAAGAGCTACCAGATAATGAACCTCCCCACAGCTTTTGGCTTTGCCATGACCCAGCACCCCCGAGGAGCTGTGCTGGTTGAGCACCGTGACAGAGCATAAAGCGGCTTTGCAGGAGCCAAGACACAGTGACTTCAGAATAGCTTGCCCCAAATCCGTCCCAGGGAATGGAAGGCCTCTCAGATACACTGCCAGCTCTGGGTTTAATGGGGTGCAGAGGGGTGCTGGGGCGGTGTGAACTGTGTACTGTGATGCAGTGCACACACAGTGGGCACTGAAGGGTGTGGAGATGCACACCCCTTCCATACCAGGATCCATGTGCAGCCACAAGGCATCCCAGGAACCCCAAACAGGCCAGGAAAGAGCAGCATGGAGGGCATCATGCCAGGATCTCTGGCCCCTCTGCTCACCTGAATATCCCTCCCCAGGCTCCCAGTCAGTTCCTCCTGGCCTGAGCTGGTCAGGGTCTACCGTGTGCCTCCCCCTCCTTGCTGAATGCTGCTGCCTGGGCTCCTTGGTGAGTCTCTTGCCACGTCCCTCAGCTGTGGTCCCACACCGAGCTGTCACGGAGATGGGAAGGATATTTATAGATCCTGCAGAGAGAGGAGAGCACAGCTCAGGCAGGGAGGATCAGTGAAGGAGGGGAGCCAGGCATGGCTGTACCCCCTTTTAGCCCCACCCAGGTCACTGTGCATTTAGCAGGGAGGCCACAGCCTTCTTGCTAACTCTGCAGCTCAGACCTGAGTGGTTTGTTGCCCTCTGCACCCAGGGATTGCCCACTGCACAGAGGTCTGTGATCCTTCTGCAGATAAGGGGACAGAACTCCTGGGGGACTTTCCCCACCCAAATGGCCTTGCCTTGGCCAGGCAACAGCTCTGAATCCAAGGGCCTTTAAAAGCTGGGGTCTAACAGATCAGGTTCCTACTGCCTTCCTCTTCCAACCCTGAGCCCTCCACCGTATGGCCAAGCTCCAGAGATCCCAGGATAGGAGGAAGTTGCTGGACCCATGCAGGTGGGACATCCCTGCACTTCCATGTCTCTGTGACATCCCCCAGCAAAATTTGCACTTGGTGCCCCAGCCTGAGCTGCCAGCAGTAATTCCCAGGGAACTCCAGTGAACAGCATGTAAAGGTGCCTGTGGACAGCCCTTTAAACTGGCATCTGCTACATAAACGTGCTGACAAGTTATCTACATCCATATAACAATTCACCTGGAGCAATCAGGGTGCTACATCACTGTAATTCCTTGTGCTGTGCCAAGGCTGGGAGAAATTGCTTGGCTGCAAGATTGAGGATCACAGGGACCGTGTTTCACCTCCTCCCTGCCCCCTGGGCAGCCTTACAGGTTCGTTTCCCTCTCTGGTGCCCTGGGGTTGTTCTTTTCCTAAAGTGTCAGGACCCTTTTTGGGCAAGGTGCCTGCCCTGAGGAGCAGGTGGAGTGATGCCTTCCCTGCTCAGTGGCTGATCACCTTCATGGCCAAAACAGACTCAAAGTGGGGATAGTACTTAAATTTATTACTAATAGGATAAGAGCCAAAGAGTGAGAAATAAAACACCTTCCCCCCACCCCTCCTTCCATGTTTTCCCTGCTCCCCCCAAGCAGTGCAGGGGGGTGGCAAACGGGGGTTGTGGTCAGTTGTTTTTTTCTGCTGCTGCTCAGATAGAGGAGTCCTTGCCCTGCTCCCATGGGATCCTTCCCATGAGAGACAGTCCTGGATGGACCTCTCCAGTGAGTCCATCCCTCAGGCAGCAGCTCTTCCCACCCTGCTGTCCCGTGGGTCCCTCCTCCATGGGGTCAGTCCTTCAGGGATGAGCTGACCCGGCGTGGGTCCCCCACAGGGGCCACGAGTCCTGCTGGGAAAAACCTGCTCCAGCCTGGGCTTCCCTCTGCATGGGCTGCAGGTCCCTGCCAGGACCTGCTCCATCCTGGGCCTGCCCCGGGGTCACAGCCTCCTTCCTGCATCCCCCTGCTCCAGCGTGGGAGCCTCCAGGGGCTGCAGGGGGGTCTCTGCACCCCGGTGCTCCCCCAGGGGCTGCAGGGGCCACAGCTCCAGCACTTGGAGAACCTCCTGCCCCTCCTTCTGCACTGACCTTGGTGTCTACCTTGTTGTTCCCATGTTCTTGCTCCGCTCTTCCTGGCTGGAATTCTGTCTGTGCAACAATCTTCTTTTCTTAAATATGTTATCCCAGAGGCTTTACCATCACTCCTGATAGCCTTGGCCTTGGCCAGCGGCAGGAATCCCATCCTGGAGCAGCTGGCATTGGCTCCATGGGATAGGGAAAGCTTCTGGCAGCTTCTAACAGAGAAGAAGCTGGTTTCTCCCAGCCAGAGAAACCCACTACAGATGGCTGTGGGAGCCACTGGCCAGCTGAGCAATCAGCACCTGATCAATTCAGGTCAAGGCTGGGGTGGCCTGGCATGCCTCTCCTCCTTGTCATTATCAGAAAGGCTGTGTATTAATATCCTTTATATTTAAAAAAAAAAAAATCTTATCATAATTTTTCCTCATTGAAGGAGACAGTTTGGAATTGGAATTGAGACAAACACCAGCCAGGAGCACCGGGCTGCAGAAGGGGAGAGTTTAAGAACGGCCTTTTGGTAATATCCATCGTTCCCTTATCAGTGAGGATATTAAACGTATTGAAATGCTAAGCAGCTCTTTAAAGGCTGTCTCTGATTTTCATTAAACAAGCAGAGGATGAGCAGGAGGGAAGGGGATGCAGCACTGTTCTCTCTCTAAGAAATTCTGATTGCTGGATATTAACGACATTAATGTCCTTTTATCCAAGAGCGCCGGGGTTGCGCTTGCCTTCTTGCCTATTTTCTGTCTTGCTGAAGTGAAACTAAATCTTTGCTGCCTAAGGTGGGCCCACAGTGACTGTGGAGCTGTCAGGGACCGGGGTTGTGCAGAGAAGAGTCTCCCAGGGACCATGAGTTTCATACCAGCATATCCCAGCCCCACTATGTCCCTGCTACCCAAAAGGAGATGTAAGATCATGCCTTGGTGGGGCAGTCTGGTCCTGAGAGGAGATGGGGATGAGCAGTCAGAAGTTTAGCCCAGGTGAAAACACCACAACAGCCCCAGGCCCAAGCTGGAAGCATCACCTGAGGGATGGTGAGGGATGAGCTATGCTGGTGAAATGTATTTGGCAGTGAGTCCTGGTGATGCCCTGAAGGGAGTACCTGTGACCCCCGCCCTGCACTCAGTGCTGTAATGACCTCATGGACTGTCCATCAGCTTCCCAAATGGGGACATTAATATGGGGAATGTTGGAGGAAACCATCACAGCATTCAGTGCCACAGCACGAGCCCACAGCATGGCTGGAACCACACAGGGGCAAGCAGTGATGCTTTGCTGGCTGAAGAAGCAGGGGTACAACACAGTCGAGTCAAACCAGTTCAAAGGCACATCCCAAAACCAACCCCATAAATCAGGTGCCACGAATCAGGAGCTCCAAACATACCTCAGTGCTCTTATTTCTCTCCTTGGCCTTTCAGTGTCTAACCTTGGCTCTGTTCTGCATGGTCACAGAGGCCAAAGCCTCTGCTGCTATAACTACAGGCCTCCAGGATCTGAGGCTTGAAAGCACCCAAAAATAACATAATGCTGCCCATGGCATTTGTGAGAGACAGCAGCTGTGGAGGAAGGCAGGTGACCCCCATCAAACACACACACATTTGGAAAAGAAAGGGACACAGGGACAGCCCCAGAGCTCTCTAGGGAAAGGTTGGTACAAACAAACAGAAATTAGCTGGAGCTAATAAAGCAGGGGCTGTCACAAGCCCAGACAGCACAGCATGTGTTTAACCCCAGTCTCCAGAGCCCAGCAGCTCCGATATTGCCAAAGGGAAAGTCTTTGTGGGCTAAGCAGTTGGTTTGAAATGCTCAGACTTTGGGAAAACACGGGGTCCCTGCAGGACAGCTGAGTCTGCAACCCAGCTCACTACCCCTCACACGTGGGCATCACCCTGCTCTGGGGTAATCCTCCTGTGTGTCTTGGACCCAGCTCGTCTTTCTTTCCTCCCAATTTATTCCACACTTTTTTTTTTCCTCACTCCCCTCTGTCCTTGCTCTTTCCTTTCCTGTGCCTGGTTTGTTCTGTCCTGTCTCTGGGGCTTTATCCCTCATGGACAGATGAGCAGCTTTGTGTCTGCCAGATGGCTGTAGCACCTCCATCCCCATCCCCTGCCACCCACCACTGCCTCCTCTGTTCACAGAGCCGGTCACCGCTTCCAGAAAATCCCAGAATCCCAGAATGGTTTGGGCTGGGAGGGATCTTAAAGCTCATATTTTTCCAACCCCCTGCCATGGGCAAGGACACCTTTCCCTAGACCAGGTTGCTCAGGGGTTGCTTTGCTCCCTGGTAGGAACCAGCTCAGCTTCACCCTCCCTGCACCATCAGGCTCCTCCAGCAGCAACAAGTGCTGTCCAAGGCACCCTAAAGCCCTGTCAGTCGTGCTATGGGACACAGATCCTCCACAGGATCAAACAGGGCATGTCCATGGTTCTTTCTTCTTGTGGTTTCTGGACCAAAATAGTTAAGCCTGTCTCTGGACACTGCCATGGAATGGAAAGGAAAGCAGGACAGCACCTCTGGAGTCCTGCAGCTTGCCTTGGAAGGATATTACAGCAAGAGCTAACACCCTCTGGCATCCCCAGCCTCTGCCACTCCAAGCTAAAGATCTCAGCTTGGCCCCAAACTGCTGGTGCAAAGGGCATAGAAACACCTGCAAGGGGCATAAAACACCTCCAGCCCCATCTCAGGCATCCCTTGCACAGCCAACAGAATGCTCTGGTGCTGCCCAAACTGTCAGCACATTGTTTCTGCTGGAAGTGGAAATCTCAAAGAGACTTAATTACAGAGCTGGGCAGACCCAGGCATAATCCTTTTGAAAGCTGACAATGAGACTCTGTCCAAAATTAATTTTGATGCTGTAAAAATAACCAAACGAAATTTGCATTTAAAACGTGGCGAGTGCTGGGGGAACAATAGTAAAACAAATGGGAACACCCACAGCCACTTCAGAACCCAGAGAGGGGTTTCCTGTGCAGATCCTGGGATCCCCAGCTGCAGCTTCAGGTTTAATATTTGCTCTGCCTGATGACAAAGTTCAGCTGTAGCAGGGACAGTGCCACCAGCTGGGCCTATTTATTACCCAGCATAAGTCTCTGTGTGCACGGGGTGGAGCCTGCCTCCTGCCCAGGAGCATCCCTTTCTGTGGGTTGTTGGATGCTGGAATATTTAGGGAAGAACTGAAGCCACACACCCAGGCCTGGCTATTTCAGAAAGCTATAAATAACACGGTTACCTTGGGTAACCTCGCAGAATTGCAGCCTAATTTCTCCAAACATCCACCCCTCCACCTTATTTCACTGAGATTGAACTCCCTGTGGGATGTGAGGGGCCACTGAAAAGCCCTTTGTCAGTTCAAGGGTCAGCAGAAGATGAACAAACAGATTGAAATTTTGTAAAGAGAGTGTATTCAATTAATACTGTCTCAGGAAATAATTAACAGATTCACTTGGAAATTGCCTGAAATATAATCTATGTTTCAGGGGAAGGTGGCAAAGTGTCAGGGAGGACATGGTGTGTATTTCACATGGAGAGGACCAAGGTCTGGGTCATTTCACAGCTCCAGGTTTAGATACCAGTTTTTCCCCTGGATAATCTTCAAGGGTTTGACCAAACTGTGCTGTGCTGCTGCTTGCTCAGCTGAAGACAGTGAGATCAGCAGCCAGGTCTGGAGCAAGGGGTCACATTGCCACATTCTGGCATCACTTTTCCCTACGCCACATTTTCAAACATCGTGGGATTTCTCCTCTGGTTTGGGAAATTTAGACTAAATCAAAGTCAAGTGGCTTCAGGTGGGTGTGTCATCAAACCCCAGATATTGCAGGGCCTGAGACAAGTGCCCAGGAATAGGCACAGACACTCCACAGTCATCTTCCTGTTGCTCTGACTGACAGCAAGCTGTCTCTTATTTTTAAATATACACAGATTTTGCCATTCTGTCTCTGGAAACAGTCTCTCCATAAAGCAAAGTAAACAGAGCCCTAAGCAGAGCTGATTTCATCACTCCATCTCCTGCTTGGGCAGTTCAGCCCACTAAGGCACCACCCTTAGGTCCGTACCTTCTTTCCAAGCTCTCTTCAGAAAGACTTCTCCATCAGGACAGAGTGCCTGGAGTCTCGAGGTGCCCTAATTTAGGCAGTGGGTTCCCCCTGAAGGCAGCTCTGCTATCAGTTGCACTTCTGTGTCATGCCCTGGAGGTCTCTCATCCCAATCTAGCCAGCCATGAGAGCTTTGCAGTAGGCTCTCTGTCCCCTGCTCCTTTCATCTGTCCATGCAGGAGGACATTCCCTAACACGTTTCACTCTTTTGGCCGTCCAGTTACAGAGCTCAGGTGCTGATGTCAGCAGAAATAGGTTCTTATCTGGTCAGTGGCACACTCAGGTAATATTCACACGTAGCAGAGACAAGTCCCTTCACCACTCTCAGAGGTGGCTCCTTTTGTAGGGATACTTTCTGGTTTGCTCTCAAATATCCGTATTCAAAGTAAAGCAAGTTGCCTTGACCTGGAGATTTAGAGTCCATTTGCCTTCTGCAGCAGCCCTTTCCTTTCCTGTTTTGAAGAACTCATCTGAGCTAATAGAATGGTCACTTTCTTCTTTATCCTGCCCGTGCATCTGCTGGTGCTTGCAGGCTCCTGCATTCACTGCCTCCCCCAGCCATGGGCCCTTTGCTTTCGGTGCTTATCACAGCCCATGCAGCATCCAGGTGCTGTGCTGGCTTCATCCCTGCTCTCAGATCTGCTCTCATCTCTGCCACGGGTCAGTCTGCTGGTGTCAGGTGTTTTCAGCCGTGTCTATGAAGGCTCTGTGCTGCTCACCCTTCAAAGGTGTCACTCTGGACAGGGTGACTTCTGCTGCCTGGCAAATTCTAATTGCTCTGCCCTGCACCAGACCTTGCTCGCTGCCTCTGCCTCCCTCTAAGTTGTCTGTTCTCCAGCCACACATCAGTCACCAGCTCTTTCTTTCAGAGAGATTTCTCTTTGTTTCAGTCCTCTCTGATTAAACCATGCCTTTCTTACGTCCCATTTTTTCCCATGGTGTTCCCACGTGCCTCGGGTTTCTGTGCCACGACTGTCGTAATTAACTTCCTCAGCCTCAGTCAACTACCAGAGAAATCAAATGCTTCAGAGCCAGTGCCAAAAATAAGGTCTTGACACCTGCCTTTTTGCTGCTACCTTCCACTTAGAGTGGCTGTGAGGAAGCTGCCTGAAGCTCTCTCCCTATGCCAGAGAAGTCGGTCTCCGAAGGAACTCCAGCCTCCTCCCATGGACCAGAATGCACCCCAGCAGCTGGAAAAGCACATCGAGAGGAGAAACACTCCTGGTCTACAGCAGCACAAGTGACCAGCAAATTTACACGTGGTATGGGGCAGAAATGCCACACCTCCCTCTTCCCAGGAGGATTCAACTTTTGCCTCTCCAGGCTCCTATGTTCCCACACGGGGGACAATCTCAGTGGACGTGGTGGAGGATATAAACCTAAACATAACCTAAGAAGGAACAGTTCTCCAGTCTAAACCATTTGGATAAGTCATACACATCCCCAAGGAAAAGGCTCAGAAATCAATGGGTGAAGTTAAGGGCCGGGCCAGGGACTCTCTGCATGGCCCTGATGGATCCATTGACTGGGGCAAGGGGAAGGCACTGTAGTGTTACTGTGCATGGGAACAGCAACAGAGAGAAATCAGCTTTAGGCTGGAGTCAGAAGTGTGATTTGTCAGAATTAACATCCCTGTAGCTCTGGGATTATCTTCAATCTGTCCCGCTTGGGCACAGAGCTGTTGACTTTCCCACAAAGGCACACCCTGCTCCAACAGGTGGAGGGGAGAAAGGACAGGGGATGCTGGGGTTCTTTGGAGACACCCCCAGATCTTCCGAGCCCCTGGGAAAGCAGAGCAGCACCCCCACAGCTCAGAGCTAAGTGTTTCCAGAAACCCGAGGTCCCTGGTGAGCAGAGGTGATGCTGGGAGGAGAAAGCAGCACACCGGGTGGGTTGCAGGCTGGCCTGGCCGAGGGCTCTGCCGGGTTGTGCTGTGGGTGCTGAGCTCAGCTCGCAGCATCCCCACGGGCCCGGCAAGCTGGGGCGGGGAGGGGAAGGGCGGACAAGTGTTTCAAGCACTGCAGTGAGATGCCGCGGCCCCCCACGGCCCCTTCCCCTGAAACGGGCTGTCAGACCTTCCCTGGACAGCCCTGTCAAAAGCAGCGGGCTCCGGCGCGGGCCGGGGCGGGGAAGCCCCCAGGGAAGGGCTGACGGACAGGCGCTGGTGCGGATGCGGGGGCAGCGCTCCCGGAGTCAGTGCCAGAGCCGTGCCGGGGCTGCGAGCCTGCCCTTGCCGGCCCCAGGGCTGCAACAACCGCCCAGGGCTGTCAGCAGCGCATCAAGCCGCGGCACGGGCTGGGGATGGTGCCGACAGCCGCGTCTGGACGCTCCCCCACTCGGTGGAAAATATTCTGGTCCTGGAGAGGGGGTGAGGTGCCTGCACGACCGGGGTTACTCCCAAACCTGCCCATGGTGCGATGCCACCTGCACCCGCCTGCCCTCTCCCCGCCCTTTGCCTCCTCGCACACAGGTGCTGGAGGTCCAGCTCAGCACCCACGCACTGAGGGGTTTGCCCTGGGGCACCGCTGGCTGTCCTTGGGGCAGCCCAAGGGCTGGGAGGCCTTTGTCCTGGAGGATGGCAGGGCTCCAACTCAGCGTAGGGGTGCTCTTTGCTGCTCCAGCCAGCAATGAAAAAGTTATACTGGGTTTAAACTGAGACAGGAAAGGGTTGGATTAGATTCCACCACCACCCCTGCCATGGGCAGGGACACCTTCCACTATCCTGGCCTTGAAAACTTCCAGGGATGGGACAGCCACAGCTTCTCTGGGTACCCTGTACCAGGGCCTCCCCACCCTCACAGGGAAGAATTTCTTCCTAACACTTAATCTAAATCTCTCCTCATTTGGTTTAAAATCATTCCCTCTTGTCCTATCACTGTCTGCCTGTGCAAAAAGGCGCTCTTCCTCTTTTTTCGTAAGCCCAGCTTATCAAAGCTGCAGCTGCTTTGGGACTTGCAAACAGGGGAGGCTGAGACAGACCCTTCCCATCAGCAACTTCATCAGTGGCTGTAGCACAAGGAAGGTCCTGAGCACCTGTGCCAGAGCAGGAAAGCTGGTATTGATGCAGCTGGCTATTGCAACCAGAGCAGAGCCCAGCAACCCATCCAAAACAGCAGAGAATCAGAATAGAATAGAATAAGAATTAGAATTAGGAATAGAATAGAATAGAATAGAATAGAATAGAATAGAATAGAATAGAATATCCAGAGGTGGAAGGATCATCAAAGTCTCCTGGCCATGCACAGACAACCCTACCTCCCTCTCCATGAACAAGAAGCTGTCCCAGAGAGGAGGGTCAATGCCAAGATTCCCTTCTCCTCCTCCTCCTCCTCCTCCTCCTCCCTCGTCCTGTGGATGGCACTGCAGGGAGAAGAAGGGGAGGGATGTCTGGATGCAGCAGAGCATCATGGGCAGGGCTGAGGGCAGCTGCCTGTACCTGTGCCCACAGCTTCTCGTGAGGCCACTGCAGTGGAGCCCGGCCTGCAGCAAACTGCAAACAGCTGCTCTGCACTGCCAGGCCTCCTGCTGGGCACCAATCTTCATCTCTTTGAAATCCACATTAAAATACATGAGCCACACTCTCTGGCCAGGGCTCCCAGCACTGGATAATTGCTTCTTAAGTGCTTTCTAAATGCAAACTGCATGTCATTCTTACCACCATTGCCACCTCCCCTGCACACAGCCTTTGATCTGCTGCATGTCATGACAATATTGCAATTACCCTGTCAGTGTCGGGAAGTGGAGGCACTCCCAGATGGAAAGTAGAGGGGTGTGCTGGACCCTGGAATCCTGCCCTCCCTATCAGTACAGATGAGGGGCTGGCAAGAGTCCTGCACACTGGCTAAGCCCCAGCCTGTTAGTGGAGCCAGAAGAGCACTTGGGGGGTCACCTCTCCAGTGGGGAGCTCCAGCACAGATCTCCTCAGGTAAGGAGATAATGTGCTGCAGGCTGTGGCTGGCAAATGCAATGGATCCCTGAGGATGCAGTGGAACCCCTTGTGAAGCTTCCTGGCTGTGTACAACTTCCTGGCTGTGTGCTCTCCTTCCTCTGCAAGGCATCTGCAAAGTCCACAGGCTTCAATACTCAACCAGCTCCCTGACTGTGTATCCTTTTTCCTGAGGCCCCTGGGCCTTAAGTGATGCTGAAGCACAAAAACCATTCACTTCACCCCAAAACCAACTTAAAATCATAGAGTCACCGGGGTTGGAAAAGCCCCCTGAGATCATCGAGTCCAACCATTAACCCAGCACTGCCAGGTCTGCCACTAACCCACGTCCCTAAGCACTACACGGTTTTTTTAACCCTTTTTTAATCCTTCCCCACCTGCTCCATCTGACCCAAACGGGGGTGGTGAGGCTGGGACACAGAGAGTCCCCAGCAGGGGACACGGAGTGGGATGGAAATGCCATGGAAAGCACCTCCCGGTGGCAGCAGAGCCTTTTGGACTGTCATGAGAGCAGGAAAACCAGGAAAACCACCCCAAAATGATCCTAATGGAGCTCTGTGGGAACAATGTGCACCGTGTGACTGTCCACAGCATCACTGTCCTGCTGTCACTGTCACCAGGCAGGATCAGGGGTGCAGGGCTGTGGACTGGCTCCTCCACCAGCTTCATACTGGCTTCCAGTATTCCCAGTGTGTGCCCAGCAGAGCAGTGCAGCAGGGAGAGGGCACAGGGACCTGGCAGCTCCCTTCTCCACAGGGATAGGACAGAGCAACTCCCCATCCCATGGGAAGCCCCTGGAGACACACTGCTTTCTGATTCTGGGGAAAGGGAACAGAAGGAATATACAAAAGATGGTATTAATGCTTTCTGTCCCCGTTCACTCTGCATGGGTAACTCCCTTTTGACTGCTCCTAAATCCTGCAGGGATCCTCTGGATATCGATTTCCACATCACACCCACCTCTGAGCCTCTGTGCAATGCAGCTCCCCCACAGCCGGCTCCTCATCACCCACCACCTTTACTCTGGAGTCCCCAACAGCATCTCAGGCAGTATTTCCCAATTTCCAGAGCACTGAGTGGCCAGGACTCAGCAGGGGACTGTGAGTTCATCCCAACTTGCATTCACTGCCTTGAGACGCAACGTGGGGAGGTGAGAATGTGCAGCTGGGGTGGGGGCACTCCAATCCCCCTGGATGTGTCCACCATATCTCAGTCACAGAGTCATTTCAGAAGGCATCTGATGCCCAGCACTGTCTGAGAGCTGCTGCATTTCACACCTGGCTGACTTGTCTGCAATGTGTCAGAGCCCTGTGGCCATCACATGGCCTTTGAGTCAGTGAGAAGCCACAGCCACAACCTGCTTGGTGTGACACCAGAGGAGCTGCTGGGCATCTTTGCCATTTTGGGAAGCAGAGGGAGAAGATCAGAGGTCCTGCCTTGCTTGATGCTGGCAGGAAGGTGGAGGGACATGGAGGCATTGCAGGCAGAACCATACATTGGTGCTTTGTCCTCTGCTTACTGCTGCTCTGGATCCCAGGGACAGATCACTCAAAACCTGCTGCCCTGGATCCCAGGGACAGATCACTTAAACACTGTAGAAAGCTCTTTCCCGTATCCATTTGCAAGAAGGGCCCTTTCAGCTCCCCAGGCACCTCTTGCTTTGTTGAGGGAGGGTGGTGGATATGTCTCCCCTGTCCCATTCATTATTCTCTCCATCTCACCGTGTCCTCTCTCATTCATCTCTTCTCAAACTAAATAGCTCCTTTCTCCTCTCATCTCATGTGGAAATCGCTCTCCACCCATTATCATTTTCATGATTTCACTTTCTGCTGTATCCTCTGTGATGAGACACCAGGACACAGCGGTTCTCTGTGCATTTCTGGGTCCGTGGAACATCTGCCTTCACGCTGGCGTGTCTTGTCTTAATGCATGTGGAAAAACTCATTTCCTCCCTTTTAGTGGCGATACCATCCCCTGGTGAGAGCTCATTGCTGCTGTTCCCAGACCCTGTGTCAGCTGAGGGGCACTGGAAACACATCCTCTTGTTTCCAGCTCTGGGTGATCCTCCTCTTAGCTGTTGCATTGGTCTCTTTAATTTCCCTCTTTTCATCCCCTCATGGTGCTGTAAGAAGGAGCACCACGTGTCTGTCTGTGGTTCCTCACCAATTTACTCCTGGATATCAGGAGCGTGGCACCATGGCTGTCCCTTCAGAGGGATGCAGCAGCTCAGAGGCATTTCCAGCTGTGGGCCATGTGTGGTGTGGTCCTGTGTCAGCCATCAGAGAGCTGCCAGCATCATGCTAACAGCACCTTTTGCAGGCCAGGCTCACACTGCTTGGCTCAGCCTCTCTGTTACACCCAGGAGAGAGGTGCTGGGACCTGTCCCTGCTGCACCTCTCCCAATTGGGATGCAGCATCCAGCCCCCCTCACCCCAGGTACCACCAAGCCTGGCCATTCACAGAGTGAGCTGCTCACAGGGCTGAACAAACACTTGGGCTGGTACATTCCTGATAAGGCTCTTTTTTATTCTGCAAAACAATGTCACACTTCTTATCTGACACAAATCCACAGCGTTGCTCCAGTGGCTCTCCAAAGCAGCAATTTAACCCTGGACATGTTGGTGTGAACTTGGGTAATTACAGCTGGAGCTGCCTCCAGCTCTGCGAGGGCTGTGGGTGTTACAGGTGCTCTGTCTCAGCAAGGTGAGAGGGATTAGAGACATCATCCTCCCAGGAGATGGTAGTTCAGTCCTGGAATGTAAATCAGCCTCTTTTGAAGGCTGATATGCCACTTTTCACATGACCCTCAGAGTGTAGTACAGTGTTTTACACCAGTGTCCCCTGTGACTAACCGAGGCATTAACAACTGCAGCCAGGCTTTGGGATCTGCCAATTCACAGCCAAGGGGGTTTTTGAATGTGGTCTCCAGATGATGACCAGGTGTCACACACACCAAGCCTGACCAACCCAACCAGCAGAGCCTGGAATGATGGGGCTCAGGGTGGCTCCTCCTGCCACTCCCCTACTCCCAGCTAAAATTCAAGACTGAAAGCACAGGTGAACCCTTCCCACCTTGTCCCATTCTGGCAGAGCCAGACCAGGTAAGGAAAGGTCACTGCTAGGTGTCCAATGCAAAAAGGAAGGGCCAACCTTGAGAACAGCCCAGGGAGACTTGCTTGCCCTGATCCTCCACAAGGTGGGAAGAATTTTTGTGCTGTTTGTCCCCAACTGCCCCCCCGACACCTGAGCCTGCAGTCACACCATGGGCAAGTACCTGGGCTGGGCACAGAGGGGAAGAGATTCACACCAGGGTCCTTGGGGTGAGCATAAGGGGAAGGGACATCTGTAGTGACATGTGCAGTGACATGTGCAGTGGCACTGCTCCACTTGGATCCCACCTTGGGACCGTGGGAATGGTGTGGAGCCACCCCAACTCTGCACACAATCCTGTGGCCAGCCAGGCTCTGGTTCCTGGTAGGGACAGGGGGGGACATGGCCAGGGTGGAGGAAAGGCAGGAATGACCACAGTGGCACGAAGACATTTGCAGATTGATCCCAGGAACGTTCTCAAATCCTGACACATCCCACAGTCACCGTCTGGTGGCAGAGCTGGCTGCTGGAGAGAAAACCCGCTCATCCCCCAGACTGTGGGAGAGAAATGGGAATTTCCCAGGGTCGAGGACAAAAGGATGTGTAAGGACTGAAGCATCAGCACTGTGCATAGGGCTGGGACAAATTTCAGGTCTGATCTCTCCATGTCTAATGGAAAGAGGAGCCTCCCCTCACAGGCTGTTCCACTGCAGCAGGGACAGGCTCAGATGCACGCTGAGGGAGGCATGCAGATGCCAGCATAATTAGCCACAAAATAGACTTTTCAGTATCACACAATGACAAAGGAAAATAAAAAAGCCCTGCGTGCTGATAATTCCTCGGTGCGCCTCGGTGACAAGGAACTGGGACAGACCTGAGCTTCCACCGAGCCAGAGGAAAAGGTATTTTTAAAAAGCAGATTATCTGGTTAAACAGAGGGCAGGGGGCTGAGCCAGAAGATAATGGGGGTGCCTGTGACAGCTTTATTAGGAAGTGCCTAACGTCAAAGTGATTTCACGGAGGCTCTCAGAGCGGAGGCTGACTGGGAGCTGCATCTCCACTGGGGAGCCTCAGCAGCGCTGTCACACAGGCTCAGACAGCACCTGACCCCGACTCCGTGCAGCAGGGGACAATGGGAGTGGCAGGCATGCCCTGCAGGGGGGCACCACCTGCACGTCCTGCTGGGTACCACCTCGGGGTGTGATGGGCGAGTGCTGCATCCTTGAGCTGCCCGTCAGCAGGAGCAGCTCTGCTGAGCTGAGAGAGGGGAATGCTCAGAAACTTGGGGCAGTGCCACTGTCAGGACTGGCAGTGTCAGCCCAAACACCTCCCAGGCTCAGCAGCTGCAGGATACAGCCCTTCCTTGGCCTTGCAGCTGCCACCCAGGACACTCTCACTTGTCTTGTGCAGGGCCAGGAGTTGAACTCGATGATCCCTGTGGGTCCCCTGCAGCTGAGGATTACATGATTCTATGATTCTCATCACATCTCCAGTGCCTTCTGTGCCCAGGGCCTGCAGAAGGATACCATCTCGAGTTCTCAGGGTGCTCATGCCCACCCTGGCAGCACAGCATGTCCCACAGGAGCACCTCCTGGCACTGGAGCAGCGCTGGGCTCCCAGACATTTGGAGAGTGCACAGCTCCAGAGTGCAAGAGCAGTACATGGGATGGGGCACATCCAGGCTCTTCTGTCAGGGCAGAGACCTGGCATCAGGGTGTCATCAGTGTACACTGGCAGGATGCTCACCAGTAAAAAAAACCAAACTGGGATCAAACCATTCCTGGGGACCAGCGAGCCATGCAGGGTACCGGAGAGCAACAGGGCTTTGCCAGCGTGACTCCTGGCCCAGGTCTCTGGAGCAGCTGTAATCAGGAACAGGGGCACTTGAACCAGTCTGTAATCCCAGATTTTACACGAGCTGAACAGGTCCTGAGCAGCTTGCCTGGGGCTTACAGTGGGGATTGACAGCCGCTCTCACACTGCCCAGAGCAGCCCTAGCAGACCTGAGTGGCTCCTGTCACCCGGGCCAGGGCTTCCCTGGGAGAGGAGGGCAAGCTGGGATGCTGGGCCTGGCCTTGAGTGTGCCCAGCCGTGGCTCTGTCCACGAGCACCAGACAGGGGATGTAAATCCGGGTCCCTGGGAACAAAAGGCTGCGGCGCCTCTGCCCCCAGAGCTGCCAGCTCAGCGTGAGAGGACTCCCCAGGGCTCAGGGGAGCCGGCGATGAAGCTGTGTCTGACAAGGGAAGCTAAAGATGTAAGAGGCAGCATGAAATCACGGGTGACAACCATAGCAGGGGCAGCTCCAGACGGGAGAGGAGGAGCAGGGACTGAGCCGCATCCAGCCGGGAGGCTCGGCCGCCTTTGTGGGGAGCGGTGCTTGTGGTGGTGGGGTGGAGGATTGGCAGAGCAGGAGGCAGAGACAGACCCTGCATTGGCCTCAATGCCCTGTTGCCTGTCTCACCAGGACAGGGTGACACATTGTCCCCATCTGGCCATGACTGCAGCTGCTGGAGCTCTGCCTGATGCTGCAACCCCAAATAAAATAAAAAAAGGTTCTTCCCCCAGAGGGTGGTTGGGCACTGAACAGGCTCCCCAGGGCAGTGGGCACAGCCCCAAGGCTGCCAGAGCTCCAGGAGGGTTTGGCTGATCCTCTGGGGCACAGGGTGTGACTCTTGGGGATGGGCCTGTGCAGGGCTGAGGGTTGGACCTAATGATCCTTGGGGGTCCCTTCCAGCTCGGCATATTCTGTGCTTCTGTGTGATTCTGTGATTCTGTGGAATGTATTGAACACAAAGGGGGTTGCAGCACCCAGGGTGCAGGATGGCAGGGGGGCAGCTGCTGACAGATGAACCCAAAACCTGCCTGCCATCTCCCTCTGCTTCTCACCTTGACTGGGCTGCCGGCCTGGGCACCCAGCTGGGACAGAAAACAATCACTAATTTCCCTGTGAAAGCATTTCTGTGCCATTATCAGTTTAACCCAGATGCCCAAGACAGGGTACCTTCTTGTCAAACCCCTGGAGCTGCTGAGCGTGCTGCCTGTGTGGGCAGCCAGGTTTCCTGTGCTGGGATGCTGCCTGTGGTGGCAGGAATGCTGCCCAGCCACCCTCATTGCCTCCTCCCACCCCTCAGCTCTGCATTTCCCCCTTCGTGCACCTCTGCACAAGGGCACCAGAATTTAGCCACCCCTCTCTTTCAACTTTTCCCCTCTCTCCTTTCCCCCCCTCTGTAACAAATCAGTGAAAGGAGGGAAGAGAAGAGGCTCCAATGACAGATGGAGCTGGCGCTATCATCTCTCTTAACTGTCACCGAGAAAATCACACGGCAGCCACTGAAATTCAAATTAGAGTTTTGCTGAAGCTGCTAAAACTCATCAAAAGATATCTTTGAAGTCCACTGGCAGGCTGGTCATTTCTTTTAAATTAGTCCCTGTTGAAAATGAAATTGCAGGGAGTTGGTGTATTAGCATATTGGAGTGCGAGAGACAGCATAATGCTGCCTTTCCAGAGAGCAGAGGCAGTTTGCTCCCACACAAAGCCCACACTCAAACCGAGCTCTCACTGCATTAGTTTAAATGAACGAGTCATTTCAAAGCTCCCATTAAGGGGGCCGGTCTGGTGCTCGCAGGGAAGGCAGCAAAGGCAGGTCAGTGCTGTCCCCGTGCCCGTGCCCGCCGAGCCAACAGCGCCGTGGCCCCGTCAGCAGAGCCAGCTCGGTGAGGAGGGCACAGGGCTCCTCTCCACTCCTGTTCCCAGGGCTGATGTGATGGTCAGGACGTGCAGCTCGTCACAGCCCTGGGGGGATGCAGAGCCAGGATCAATCTCCCAAGAGCAGGGGCAGTCCCCCTCCCCAGGATTTTTACGTGCTGTGCTTTATTCCAGCGCCTTCCAGACACACTGGAGTCAGCATCCTGCTGTCCCAGAGGTAGCTGAGTCCCAAGGAAGGGCCCTGGAGATCCCCAGACCATCCCTGGCAAGCTGCCACAGTGCCAGTGGACCCCTGACCATTTGGCACTGAGAAAGAGGGTCATTTCCAGCAGCGGCTTCTCCTCATCTGAACCCCAGGTGCCCTTCATCCCAAAGATGCCTGTTGGAGGGATTCACAGCCCCTGGGAGCCACAGAGTGTGCTGGGACTAAGGGAAGTCCCCTGAGAGACTGGAAGCCAGTGACTGGCCACAGTGGGGTGGTAACCAGTTGCCCCAAGAACAGCTGCAGCATCTGCCATTAGCGGGCATTTTCAACACAGACAAAATTGTGCTGACAACCCCCCTCCAGCTCAGTCCAACCAGGCATTTGCTCAGAAATACTGTCTCTCAGGATCAGTACCAGCCCCCTTCTCATCCCTCAGGCTTTGCACTGCACCACCCTACCCTCTCCTGGGGGGCTGAGCACAACATTCCTGCTCTCCAGGAGGCAGTCAGACACTGCTCCCTCTTTCCCCAGCCCCACAAGCAAGGACATCCAGATTCCTCTGCCTGCCCTGAATCTCTAAGCAGAGGTTTCCCTGTCAGCCCGAATCCTCGAGCAGACAGCTGCTGCTGGATAGAGTTGTTTCTTTCATTCCTGAGCTGCTGTGATGGGATTTGGAGTGGCACTAGTCACACTCCTGCATCTTGACACAGAATGTCTTTGAGCCAAGAGCTATCAGCTGCAGATTTCACAGGGCTCTGAGAGGGGTTGGGAGCGGGTCAGAGGTGGGAAGTGTGGCCAATTCCCCGCTGAACTGCAGGAGAAGGCAGAGCAGAACTTGCCCCAGAGCATGTAACCTGTGACATTTTCCTGGGCTGATGCAAATTGCACGAGCCCAGGTGGAGAGCTGAGCTCCTGCCGTTGCCAGCACACGTGGCACGGGCTGGGAAGAGACTTTTGCTGAGGGTTTTGTCAGAAAGGTCACAGCATCCAGGGCTGAGCGTGCTCTCCAAGTCGTTAGCTCCTTACTGGGATTTTCCCCGGATTTCTGACAAAGGGGCATGGGGAGGCACAGATCCCATCTAGCCAATACACCATCAGGGTGCAGAGTGAGAAGGCTTTTCTCCATCACCTCGGTTAGTTCATGGTATTTAACTGCATTTCCCAGCCTTGGGCAGGCCCAGTACCGAAGTGTTGGATGGGGTGGGGATGCTCTGGAGGTCGTGTCCTGTCTAGAGTCCAGCACCACAACTTTTCAAGCAGGAGCAGCAAGCAGGGAAGCCAAAGCCAGGGTTCAGAGAATGAGCTTCTGCCATGCAGCCCCAAATCCCCTGCGTGGGAGGAGGTTTGAAGCAGCAACTGCAGTTTGCCAAGGGTCACGAGCCTCCAGCTTGGAAGGAGCAGCAGTGCCCAGGGATCACTGGGCACATCCACCACTGTTGTTTTTCACAGGATCATAGAATCATGGAATTATGTAGCGTCCTGAGCTGGAAGGGACCCACAAGGATCACTGAGTCCAATTCCTGGGGCACAGGACACCCCAACAATCCCACCCTGTCCCTGAGAGTGTTGTCCAAATGCTCCTGGAGCTCTGGCAGCCTCGGGACTGTGCCCACTGCCCTGGGGAGCCTGTTCAGTGCCCAACCACCCTCTGGGGAAAGAAACTTTTCCTAATTCCCAGCCCAAACTTCCCAAGCTTTGGCAAGCAGGTGACCAGCTGATCTGCAACTGGTGGATCACACCCCGGTCACCTCAAGCAAGGCACTGCCTCAGCTGGAAGTTCAAACCTCTGATCTTGGTTTTCAAGGTCTCACCTCATCCCCTTTGCATTCCCCCAGAAATCCTGCCACTTGGCTGCCAGCAGCCTGGATGGGAAAGCAGTAGGATGGCTGGAAAGCCACGCCAGAAACAAAACTCCTTGTAGCTCTGGGCTGTTCATTGCCATCTCTCTAAGATGATGCCAGAGGCTGCAACTGCTCTGCTCTTCCCCGGCATCTCACCAATCCTTCCACGGGCACCAGCAGTGCCAGCTAGAGTGTGCCTGGGGCAAGGGCAGCAGCATCCTGCCCAGCTGGGGCAGACATCTCCATCACTCACCCAAGCACCAGAACGCAGCAGGCATTGACACCCAAAGCTGCTGAGCTCCCTGTTGCTGCCGTGGGAACAGCAGCAGGAGAGGAGGAGGCAGTGCAGGGCCTCTGTTCCGGTAGCAGAGACACACAGAGGGTCTCTCTCTCCTTTCATCTGCTCCATGTGGCAGGAGGAGCAGCTGGTGCCTCCTCCCATCCATCCCTGCCCCGCTGCCTCCTGTCTTGGCAAACACAGCCCAGCCCAGCCCCAGCCACGGCATTAACTGGGGAGCAGAGAGGACGGCAGAGAAGGGCAGAGCCCAGAGTCATTAACTCCTCATCGCGAGTGCCACTTCCTCTTAGGGAGAAAGGCTTTAATTGTCACCATTTTCTGCTGTAACTACCCAGAGGTGACACGCACTGAGCACTCCTTGCCTTGCCAGCCCAGGGCTGGGGGGGTTTCCAGCACGTGGGCATTGCAGAATCCCCTGTGTACAGCAGAGGGGACGCAGGATGGCAATGTCCCATCCTCCACAGTAGTGTCAACAAAGTGGCTTTAACACCCTTTGGGAAGCTGTGGTGGTTACAGGGTGATCTCTCACCTTGGGGTCTTGCTTACTTCACCCTCACAGACCCTGGGCCAAGTTGCTGCCCGTTGCATTGGTGTTTGTGTCCTCATTTTGCACGGACACAGCCACAGCTTTCCTTCTGCAGTTCTTTCCCAACTAACCCCTCTGCTGCAGGTTGTTCCCAGGGCAGGGCACAAAGCCTGGGTTTGCAGGATGGGTATGGAGGGAGAATTCCAGGTCATGAGCTGCTTTCAGGGTGGGATCTGATCTGTTCCCTGTGGGGAAGGAAGAACTAATCTGAATGCCTGCAGGCTGGTGAGGATTTACCACCTGCTGCTCCAAGGGGACCTTCACACCAACACAGACAGCAACCTGCAGAGCATCCCTTAAATGTCTTGCCCAAAAGAAGGATTTGTTACAGAGGCAAACACAGTGTCATGAACAGCTTTTGGGTTTGGCATCAACTTGGGTGTCTGGTCGTGAATAATCCAGGGTGCACTGAAGCAGCTGGAGAGACAGGAATGGGGTGACTGCACCAGGAATGCAGACAGGCAAGTAGGAAACCAAGGTCTCTTTAATGCTACCCAAGAATCATAGGGGTTGAAAGGGACCTTAAAGTTCCACCCTCTGCCACGAGCTGGGACACCTTCCACCAGCCCAGGTTGCTCCAAGCCCCATCCAACCTGGCCTTGGACACTTCCAGGGATCCAGGGATAGCCACAGCTTCTCTGGGCAACCTGTGCATCCCCACCCTCCCAGGGAACGATTTCTTCCCAATATCTAATCCAAATCTTTCCCCCTTCATCTTAAGGCCATTATGGAAGAGAGGAGCCAGATTCTCAGGAAGGATTAATGGTGGGAGCAGCTCGGTCTGTGCTGGGCCCAGGGAATCACTCTCCCCTCTCTCTGCTGGGGTCTGACATTTTGCCTGCCCGGGGACAGTTGGGTCTGGCGTGACGGATGGGCTGGCAGTGAGCTCCCAGAGCTCCGCGTCTCCTTGGGCTGGAGCCCTGTAATGAAGTCTGACAGCACCGCTCAGATCTGCTCTCCTGCTCGGCATCATCTTAATGAGGGGGCAGATGAAAAAGAAAACTACATATATCTTATTTTTCCCATTCAGGAGATAAAATAAACAACCTGGGAATGCAAGCAAGAGGAGTTTGGAGAGGCTGGCACAGAGCCTGATGCTGCACAGACAGGCTGGTGCAGCACATCCCAACTTTTCTCGCATGTCCTGGGTCACTGTTCTCCTTCCAGCAGCAGAAATAACACCTGCAAACAGCACAGGCCCAGCAATCAGCACATGCAGGGTGGTGAATGAGTTTTGCACCTCCAGGCAGGACCAGAAGAATCACCATTTACCCACTGAAGCACAGACCAGCTCTTCAACAAAGAGATCCTGAGCTTCTCCAATCTGGAGGCTCCCAAAGAAGGGCCACTTTGGAAATCTGGAACCTTCTGAATCCTACTTTTTTCCCAGGAGTTATTTTTGCCCAAACCACTGTTGAATGGCTTCAAGATTAGCAAATCAGCATTTTCTGTGGAAAAAACCCTAAACTGTCCAGCCCCAGCCACCCTCCCGAATCCTTGATCCCACTGAAGACACCACCAAATCAAGCAGACACAAAGCACGAGCTGGAAGCCTCCACACCTCTGCCACGTGCCCATGCAGACCTCACCAGATGTGCTTACCAACCCCATCTTGGACTTCTCCTTCCCACTCCTGCACTGCTGAGTGGGATACCTCACCCACCCTTGTGGTCTGGCTGTCTGGGGTAGGACTTGCTGAGTGCAACTACCAGCTCTGTCCCTGGGGACTTTGGTGGCCCTTTGCTGCAGCCAACACCTGAGCAGACTGCTCCTGCCAGAGGCTGCTCGTGCCACATGTCCCTCACACAGTGACAGGGACAATCAATACGGTGGCGGCTCCTTAGCAATCCCTGGCAGGGAGTGACAGCTCTCTGAGTGCTCCCTGCCAGGCAGCTAGGCAGCCTCCTGTCTGCAGGATGGATTAGGGACAGAGTGACAACCTTCCCCTGCCACTGCCACCCACACACTCACTGTGGGTGACGGGGGAAAGGTTTAGCTCAGCACCCTGGGTTTAAATTGGCTTAAAAGTCTATCCAGCTGCAGAGACAAAAGCAGCAAACCAAAGCTAGAGGGATGCAGCCAGCTGGACCAGGCACTGCTGCCACAAAGTCCCGTGTCCACCCCGTTACCCTTTTTACAAGGGTAATGAGTGAGAGATAGGACAAGGGGGAATGGTCTTAAGCTGAAGGAGGGTAGATTTAAATTGGATGTTAGTAAGAAATTCTCCCCTGTGAGGGTGGGCAGGCCCTGGCACAGGCTGCCCAGAGAAGCTGTGGCTGCCCCATCCCTGGAAGTGTCCAAGGTCAGGTTGGACGGGGCTTGGAGCAACCTGGGCTGGTGGAAGGTGTCCCGGCCCGTGGCAAGGGGGTGGAAGGAGAAGAGCCCTGAAGTCCCTTCCAAACCAAACCATTCCATGATTCTACGACTGTGCAATGCATCAGGGTAATTTAAGCACTCTGGCTGCACCCTGGTTCCTCCCAAGGCCCCTTGGGATGGTGCTACCTCTGCACAGCACTTGCTCTTCGACTGCATGGACCACATGCATCTCTCCTGCCCCTGGCTGGATCAGGACTTGGCACCCAGCTCCTCACCCAGAGCCCTGCATGCTGCTGAGCTGTGCTGGCCTGGGGAAAAGGCTCCTCCCTGGGGTGTGTGACCAGCACCAGGCTCCTGAGGGACCATGCAGGGCCAATGGGAGCCCCAGACACCCAGCATCCTGCTGCTCCCTGCCCCTGGGGCTCCTGCAGGCAAGATCCTTGAAGAGAGCCGGGGAAGAACGGAGAGGAAAGATCTCCTGCTGCCACCACAGGTCCCGCTGGAGCAAAGGACCAAGGACTTGACACGGAGTCTGCAGGGCTGGCAATGTACTCAGCCAACCACTGGTGAAGCAGAGACAAGCCAGGGAAGGCAGCCAAGCTCTCCCATCCCAGGAGAGCCCATCACTGCTCAGGAACAGAAGCACGTCGGAGCCTCTTTGTTGTCTGTGCACGGGAGGGAGCGTTGCAGCCCTGAGAAGGTGCCACTGCCAGGCAGAGCTTGCCAGGACCACGACACAGAGCTGCACAGGGGAACCAGTGGTGCAGGGCCAAGGTGACTGGTGTGGTCAGGACAGCACTGGGAGCTTGCATGGATGCTGCATTCACCTGTGCACTGCTCCCAGGGAACACACCACTGCACTGAGACAGAGCATCAGCAAGGGGAAGGCTCTGACCTAGGGAAAGGCACTTCCTCAGAGGGAGAGATGGGGACAGGCTGGGGTAGAGGGTGAGCCAAAGCAATGGGACCAGTTCTGGAGACTGGGAGAAACAGCTGCAGATGCTAAATGCTGGGACTGCATCTCTCAGGGCAAATCCCAAACCGGTGCCAACAAGTAACAGAAACACCGTCCTGCCATTGCAGCCACCTGGTGCAGACAGGGACATGCAGTGACAGCACCAAGAGGTGACAAGGAGCAGCCTGTGATAAATTTGACATTGTTCAG
Organism: Myiozetetes cayanensis; assembly: GCF_022539395.1. Lineage (NCBI taxonomy): Eukaryota > Metazoa > Chordata > Aves > Passeriformes > Tyrannidae > Myiozetetes > Myiozetetes cayanensis. Next base: position 5,557,916 of record NW_026087499.1, on the reverse strand, counting down.
TCGAGATACCCAGCTTTTCCTGTGCTGCAGGAAGGCACAGGCCATCCTGGTGCTCGAATGAGGAATCTGCAGCTGCAGATCTCTGTCAGCAGAGAGGTGCCAAGTGAAAATATGGTTAGATGGCCCAGGTAAATTGCACCTACATGAAAAGTCTGAAATGGGCTCCGTGCAGCACCCTAAATGTGTCGATTCTGATTAAACAGCAGGAAATAGTTTAAATGCAAGAGTTCCCTTGCACAACCCAAGCCAGAAAAGATGGGTTTCGACACTAGGTTTCCAGGCCACCTTCTGCTAGAGAAGCAGAGGCACCTTCCAGATCCAGAGGATCTGTGGCTGCAGGGAAAGAGCCCTGGGAGCTCACGATGCTGGATCTCAGCCCCTCAGGGCTGTCTGCAGAAGCAGGGAAGAGGGAGAGCAACACGTATTAAGCAGATTACCTTTGTGCCAGAGCAGAAAAGCCCCTGAAGCAGCTGCTGTGCCACAGCTGGAGCAGGGAGCCTGCCCTGAGCAAGGCAGACCTTGCTGCTGTGCAGCAGGTATCATCTGACCCTCGCTAGCTGGGCACCGTGTCTCTCCCCATCATTTCAAAGAGACAAAGAGAGGAGACTGTCTCTTCCTCCTGAAAGATAAATGCCTCCAGATTGTAGCCACTCGACAGGTCCACTGAAATTCATCAGTTCTGACTTGAAATGAAAGCTGTAATAAATCTCCCCGTTGAATAGGAGATCAAAGGCAGATCATTAGAGCTCTTGGATTACCCAGTGAGAGTGCACTTCCATCAGCCGCTGTGCTGCCGGGTCCCCTGTGTCCAGAACGACCCCTTTGACAGTGTAGCTTTGACTCTAAATAAAAGGACAATTTCCCTCAGAGGAGGTCTGGGCTGTGCCCCTCTCCTCTGCCCACCTCTTCCCTGGCTGCTCTTGGACGGCTCTGTGTGGCTCATGGCCACGTCCTTGGCAGCCTTTCTGACACAAGCTGCTGCCCAGAATGGAGTGGGGACGTTGCTCCACCTCACAGACACAGCAGAAGAACTTGGTGTTGGCCCAGCCCTCAGAGGAAGCTCTTCCCAACATCACAAACCTCCTGCATTTTCTTTCCAAGGAAGAAAAGTCCTCCCCAAGCTCTGGGAACTGCACCAGCTCAGCTGTATCCCTTTAGTTAAAGGCAGACCTCAAAGCTGCAAGGTTTTAAAGCCCTGCAACCCTTCAGTGGGACCTGGTATCCCTGTCAACCCTGGCTCTGGAGGAGTCCTCTATGACAGCGTTGTGCTGATTTTCCACTCTGCTCTGTGGATTCCCAGCAGGGATCAGGAGCAATCTCCACCTCAGCCTCTCCAAACATGTAAGACATGGTCATGGTCTCCAGTGGGCTGCACAGGGAAAATGTCCCCCTTTCCCAAATCTTTGTGGGTTAACCCCTTCCCTCTGCTTTTGCCATGAGGTTCCAAACTCAGGCAGCCCCCTGGGTTTCCTCCTTCCCTCATTTCAACCTCAGTAGCCATGTTCACACATCCAAGCTGGCATCTGCTTGTGGGTGCAGGGGAAGGTTGTGCAGCAGGAGCAGAAGGTAAAGGAGGCTTCAAGCTGCAGGTGGTGACATCCTATCAGCCATACAGCTGCTGGTCCACCCTTCCTGGCTCCTTGGTGGTGCCAGGGAGGATCTGCTCCCAGCCTAATGCTGATCTGGTGAGACAGTTGTGCCTGAGCCAGCTGGAGGATACCGGAGAGCGGATATATCAGGGTCAACCCTGACTCTCTAAATGGTTTCACTTCTCTACCAGTGTAAGGCAAGTAGGTCTTTTCCAATGCCCTGGCCTGAGGATTGATAGATTTTCACCAGAAGAAGCTGGCAAACTGGCTGAGCCGTCCCTGGCTCAGCAGAGTTGGGACCCAGCACTTTGCTCCAGGGGCAGCAGAGCTGAATCTGGGCTGTGGGCTGCCTGGAGAGCTGGGGACAGCACAGGGACCAGGCCCTGCAGGAGCCACACAGAGGGAGCTTTATCTCCGTGCAAAACATGTGGCACATGACAGAGTGAATTTCATTCCTGGAGAGATTTTTTTTTCTTTTTTTTTTTTTTTTTTCCCTGCCCCGAGACCAGGTTTGCTGAGCTTAGGTCTGAAATGAGGGACCATAATAAGTCCATTAGCTTCAGAGGAGTTATCCTGAGCACACAGTTCGACCTGTGATCCCTCATTTTACAAAGGGCTAAACACGGAGAGGATGTAGCAGTGGAAGTGAGAGATCCTCTGCCATTTTGCACGGCTGTGATGTGAAAATCAGTGCTGGGGTGAAATCGGGGTTACGGGGGACTTATTTCACTGACTGAAACACGTGGTCTCGGCAGTTGAGCATCTCACGTTGTGGCTGCTCTTTTGTACTGCAGAACGGGGTGTGGGGTGCCTGGGGACACAGGGTGTGTGTTGGGGGTGTCCCGTGATGGGGGGAGTCCCGCAGTTGTTGGGTGCCCTGTGACACACCCAACCCCACAAGGTGTCCTAAATTGCAAGGTATCCCAAAGCGTGGGAAGTCCTGAGGGTGTGGGTGTTGATACAGGACACCCAGCACCCTGAGAAGAGACACTCTGGGTGGATTCATACCGGGTACCAGCCTGGCTGGCTGCAGGGAAATGCCTGCAGCTGGGCAGAAAGCGACAGAAAAGGTCCCAGAAGCCGGGACTCAGATAATGAACGAACAACCCTGCAATTTGTAGCTGAGCCCGCAGTTTTGGAAGCCCACCTCGTGGCTTTTTGAAGTGCAGACCAGCACGACAACCTGAGAACAGCCCCAGCTCTTTATGTCACCTCCAGAGCAGGAGGTGTCCCGGACCCCCGAGCAAAGCCCCCTCCGGACACTCGCGCAGACGAAACTGCTGAGCAAAGATCAAACGCAAACCATTCCCCAGGCTCCCCCCCCTCCCTGCTCCTGCTCCAGCTGCCCGATAATCCCTCCGACTGAAAGGGAACCTGAACCCTGAGTGGTTTCGTGCACTGGGGGACGGAGCGGAGCCCTCCGAACCCTCTTTGTGCGGGGAGAATGGTCCCGGTGCCTCCCATCCCATCCCATCCCATCCCATCCCATCCCATCCCATCCCATCCCATCCCATCCCCGCCCCGTCCCGCTCCCCGCCGGCACTGACCAGCCGGGAAGATGAGCTCCGGAGCTGTCACCGCTCCGAGCTTCAATCCAGCATAAACCAAACTTTTTTTTTTTTTTTTTAACGTAGTAGTTTAAAAAAAAAAAAAAAAAAGGCGCATATGTCTTTGATCTTGAATAAAGCTTTTATCACAGCGCCTTCAGGCCCGGTGAGCGAAGGGGATTATCTTTCTCTCGCACGAAAGTTCACCTCCCGGTGCAGGTCACGGGAGGAAGATTTCACTGGAGTGGGAGGCGTTTTCTCCGGGGCATTCACCCCCAGTCCGCCAGGCAGCCGCTCCCAGGGAAAGCTTTTTTTTGTGAGCTAACCTACTACCTCAAATCCTTTCACATGCGAAGGGAAGGAAAATAAAAACCCTCCGAAAGAAAGAAGCGGGTGCAAACTTCCTGACAATCGCTGCCAGCCTTACTCAGCAGGAGAGACCTCAACCCAGCCGGCTCTCCTAACTCCCGGCTATCCCAACTCCCAGGGAACACGCAGGACTCAGGGAAGTCCTGGAGGAGTGGGGTGCTGCCGGCTGCCTCTCTGGCTGCAGCCAGGACGGAGGGTGCCGGGGGTGGGGGGATGGCAAGATCCCCCTCTCCCAGGACATTAATCGAAGTGACAAATACGCTTTGACATCAATTATGTTGCTTTCTTGTTCGGCCAAGAAGTAATTACCTTAAGTGAAGCAATTAGGTAAACTTATCGAGTGAGGTTTGCGGTACCTTAAACAAACAGCTAATTGGGCTGGGAAGGAGTGGAGATAAAAAAGGGGATGGGATGACACTCCCGAAAGAGACCTGGGGGTCCCCAGGCAGCAGCCGGCACCAGTTCAAGGGGGAAATCCTGCCATGGGAATGTCCGGAGCGAAACATCCCTCCTCCCGTCCATCCCTCTGAGGCACGCTGCAGCTCCCCTCCACCTTCCCCCATCCCCGCTGTCCCTCCTGCTCCTCTCAGGACACGAGCAAGAGGAAAAGACACTGCCCCAGGGGTCTGCTGAGAGCAGAGGTAAGAGATAAAGCGATCGATGGGGCCTCCCCACCGTGTGCGAGAGACTCAGGCAAACAGATCTCAGAGCGTTTGCTGATAATAGCAGGCGAGGCTGAGGATGGAGGTGGACGCTCGGTGATGGATTCCCTGCAGGGACAGCAAAGACACAGGCGACTGTGTGTCATTCCCAGCCTCCTGCACCAGAGGAGCAAGAGGAAGGGCTGGGATGGTCTGTTGGGACACAGATGGTCACAGGGTACGTGTCCCACAGGAAGGTGGGACGGTGGCATGGAGAGAAGTGCTGAGCTAGAAACCCCCGTGGCCCAGAAACGCTCCTGGAAGCCCCTCTGCTCCCAGGAGCCATCACTTCACAAGAGACTTAAAACCCTGCAAAAGCTGCCTCAAGAAGGATGACAGAGGGTCAGACACAGTCCTCCTGTCACGTGTGAGATGGGTGGTGTCACCCCAGCCAGTGCCACCCGCTTGGACACGGGTGCAGCCAGGCCGCTCTGGGGTACGGGCACTGTCCAAAGGCACTTTCAGACTATTTTCTCCATCGTGCATCCAGCCCACTGTCCTACCTTTCGAGCCAATTAAACTGGTAGATTTCCAGATTTAATTTCCAGATTTCAGCAGAATCCACGGCCCGAGCCGCTCTTCAAGGTGTCGAATCAAAATGCAATACTATAAATCATTAATGCACCCCCGTGTCGCAGTGAAGCTGGAATATTTTAATCACCGAATAACGAAGTCAATACTCACAAATCTCTGCTGTCATTAGAAGATGCCCAGCTGGAGAGGAAATCTTGCAAGATTTGCCCAGTGGAGGTGCACCAGGAGCACTGCAGCAGCAGTGGGACACAGAGGGGATGGGTTCTGCAGCCCAGTTTTGTCACCAGCAGTGAGTCAGCAGCCTTGTGCTCTGAGCAGCGTGTTGGACTTCTTAACAAGGGCATGCAGTGACAGGACAAGGGGGAATGGCTTCCCACTGACAGGGAGCAGGGTTAGGTGGGATGTTGGAAGGAATTCTTGGCTGTGAGGGTGGTGAGGCCCTGGCACAGGTTGCTCAGAGAAGCTGTGGCTGCTCCATCCCTGGAAGTGTTCAAGGATGGATGGAAGGTGTTTCTGCCCATGGCAAGGGGCTGGAAGGAGAAGACCCTTTAAGTTCCTTCCAGAGCATTTACAGCTTGGATAAGTGATGCATTTTCGAAGTGAACACCACCAGACTTCTTGCCTTGGTACCATGAGAGTTTTTTCCACTCCCACTGAGGACAGACTGGAGCCAGTGCAGAGTGGGAATGTCTCACATCCAAGGCCAGACACCATCCTAGAGCTGGGGAAGCCCTGGAGACAGCAACGTGGAGAGAACCAGAAAGGGCAGATCTGGAAGCTGGTGAACAGAAGGCAGAAGGGCAAAGTTAAAACAGGTCTGTGAAGGCTGGGACGTGCCTGCAGGCACTGAGAGCTGCTGTGTCCCCGGCACAGATGGAGCGTGTGGCTTGGAGCTGCAGCAACCACGCAGGAGGGAGGATGGTCGACCCTGACAGGGAAAAGAGGGACAGGCATCAAGCACTGCTGAGTAACACCAGCTTCCCCAAAGAAAGGAAACTCCTGGAAGGACAGAATCAGGCTGGCAAACAGCCACGGCCAGCATGGAGGTTGAACAGAGAGAGAAGAGCCGATCTCTCTGCCTGACCCCAGGATGTTCACAGTGATGCAATGATCAGGTGTGTGGTCCCACAGCTTCTAGGACCCACCTTGTGGTGTCTTGCACTGTGACAAGAAGCCTGAGAGCCCAGCACTGCAATGCTGGCAGGATGGGGCTGCCATCCAGCTGGATGTCTGGGTACTTGTGGAAGCTGCATGGTCAGATTAACACCAATGGGACAAGAGGGCAGTGTGGTCCAGGACAGAGGAACCCACAGTTTGATACCTCCAGAGCTGCATACAAATCTTATTTACAGTAAGACAGAGCTGGTGTGGCCTGTGGGAAGTGAAAGAGGTCATAACAGTGCTCTCATAGGGCTAATACCTTGGGCACAGAGCTGTCAAGTGGTCACTTGAACCACAGGAACCTCCCAGGCTCTGCACAGAGCAGACCAAAGTACCACACACCCATCCTTCTGGATAAGTGGCATAACTGAGAGTCAGATATTCCTCCCTCAGGAACCAGGTAAGACAAACTGCCCACCTTGAGTTGTCCTGCTTCATTCTGCCTTGCCACTAGGATTGCACTGGAGCCCACACCAAAGGTGTTCGGGTTTGGTCCGTTTCTAGTCGAGCAGAAATATGGAAGCACCACTCTTGATTTAGGGTTTGCTTAGGTTGGAGAGGGACTTCATTCAAGGGCATGTAGTGATAGGGCAAGGGGGAATGGCCTTAAGCTGAAGGAGGGTAGATTTAAATTGGATGTTAGAAAGAAATTCTTCCCTGGGAGGGTGGGCAGGCCCTGGCACAGGCTGCCCAGAGAAGCTGTGGCTGCCCCATCCCTGGAAGTGTCCAAGGCCAGGTTGGACGGGGCTTGGAGCAACCTGGGCTGGTGGAAGGTGTCCCTGCCTATGGCAGGGGGATGGAATGAGATGAACTCCAAGGTCCCTTTCAACCCAAACCATTCTGCAGTTCTGGGACAGTGCTCTGTGCTGCAGTAGGGGAACCCAGCCAAAGCCACGGACTCAATCCTCAGGAAAAACGGAAGAGATCTGCCAAAAAATTGCAATCACAGAATCGCAGAGCAAGTTGAGGTTGGACAGAAACTGTGAAGATCATCTAGTTCACCCCAGCACCCTACTCAGATCCTTGCTGGGCTTTTTCCTCCCAACATCACTGAGCCCTCAGAGGTGCCTCACTGGCATAGCTGGGCACGCCACAGGGTGCAACAGCACAGAGGCACAGCAGGACATACAGCTGGCATCCTCCTGTGGGTGGCATCAACAGTGCCCATCAGACATCACTTCTGTCTCACCCTGTTTGAGGTTGTGATTTCACAGCTGGAGGTTCCTGGAGCTGCTGCTCCCCTGGACACAAGAGGCCTGAAGCAAGTCCTGCCAAGTGATCCGTAAATTCATTCCAACCTGGACACAACAGGCTCTGCAGCACTGTAACAGGGTTTGGCCCTCCAGCAGGGGTGGTCAAAATATTTAATTAAAATCTGGGGGGGGAAACCATGCTCTGAAGGGATTTCTTTTTCCCTCAGGCTGCTGCAGAAGTGTTCGCGTGGGTGGCAGAGGATTTTCACCTTTGGTGCGTGAGTCCAGTCACCTCTGAAGAGAGGACCCTGAGCTGGACCAGCATGGCAAATCCCATTTCCTCATCGATTTTCTTGAAGGATGCTCTGGAGGAAGCTGGGTGTTATGTATTTGTGTGAGCGAGGGATATGAGAGACTCGTGCAGTGAGATTAGAACCGACACCGAAGGTCGTTCTCTCCTAAACCCCTCTGTTAAGGCGTTAACAACTTAAAAAAAAAAAAAAAAAAAAAAAGAACCCTTTGTGCTAGAGATGTCTCAGGCTTCATCACAGACGAAAGGTTTTTTTTGAGGGGGGAAACTGAGCCAAAATGTCCGTGGATGTGTTCTGCATTATTTGAGCTTAGAGAGAGAAAAAAAAAGAAGGCAGTGGGGAGTGGTGGGGGAGGGCAGGGAACACTCCCTGGTAATACTGGTTGTCATAATCCTCTTTTTCCATCATCCTGCCCAGCAACAGCCGCTCTGCTCTGCTCCTCCTCCGAGACCAGGTGGCCTCATGTGAGCACCTCCCTCCTCTCCCCTTTCCCGCTGGAGCCACCCAGAGCAGACCAGGTGGGTGGATCAGGGCACCTGAGCATGTGAGACACCCTCCTAGCCCATCCCTTGGGCAGGCAGATGGAAGATTCTGGGCCCCCATCATCACCCTCACACTGTTGCCCCCAGAGCAGGGTGACCAGGCTGCTTCCCTGGCACTCAGAGGCAGGAGGTTCGTGGTCTGAGCAGACAGTTACTCTGGCCACGCTCCCACAAGGTTGGGAGGGGAAAACTCATGGAGATGTCCAAGCCCTCAGGGTCCAGGCCAGTGTTCCCAAGGCACAGGCAGATCCTACAGCCCCCTGCTGAAGCCCATCAGCAGCTTGGGGCTCTGTTCATCCCCCCTGAGCTGCAGCCCATTGATTCCAGATGCTCTTGGATTCTTTTTGCTTCCCATCATGGCAGGCAGCAGTTTCCACATTTAAACCAAACCCAGTTAGTCCCCACTCAAATTACAGATCTGAGTAATCCCCCCAGCCCAGTGGAAGGGATTGTTCCCAACAGGAGACCTCTCCCTGCGAGCACCTGGCCTGAGCACAGCCCCAGGAACGAGCTTGTGACACAGAAAAAGGAAATTGTGTTCGATCTTTTTGGCAAGATGAGCTGTCTGCTCCCTGAGGGGGAAGGGGAGCACTGGATCCCTGCTGGGGCTGCAGAGTTTTGGGAGGGGGAGAGCAGGCTGAGAGACAGGAGGGCAGCGTGCTGGGCTTGCCCAGGGCTGCGTCCCACATCCCTACACAGAGCCCCTGCTGACACAGGGAGGAGTGCAGGGACCCTGATAACCCCACTGCTTCCCAGAGCCACTCCAAGATGCTCAAAATAATCTCCGGAGCATCTGCAATTCTCTTGCCGAGTGCTGAATCATCCTCCTGCAATGTTTGCATTAGGAATGCAGGAGTGGTAGAGCGTTTTGCAGCGAGAGCCGGGCAGGGGGGGACAGGCACTGACACAGGAGCCACGAGGAGCAGCAGCAGGAATGTGCTCTCTGTGCTACCTGCTCTGCTGGCCCTGCAGAGTGCCAGTGCTTGGCAGTGACCCGTGCACATCCCAGAGGGGCACAGCCAGAGAGGCTGGACACGTGGCAGGGCTGAGGGTTTGATTTCTTCATCGTGAAATAAGTCACTGTGAACCCCCAAAGCAAGTCTGATCTGTCCTCATCCTCCACTAGAGCTGCAGGGAGACCCAACCTCACCTGTGCAAAGCTCCTGGGATCCCAAATCCAATCACCTACCACGGGGTCCCATCAGCTGCAGGAGTTCCTGGCCAGCTGTACCACCAACAATCTGAAGCAGTCTGCTGGGGGAACAGCAGTGCCTCACCTTTAAAACAGAAAAGCCCTCAGAAGCACAGAGAAATGGATGAGTAAAAAGGGTTTATTTATTTAGACTTTCAGCAAAACTTTGACAGAATCCTGCACCGGGGGATTTGAAATCTTGCAGCGTACCCTGGTTATGCACAAGGACACCAGAACTCGTGTGTGTTTAATAGATCTACTGAGATATAGCAGATAGCAAAGGATTATCTGGGTTAGCTGATGTGAGAGGCTGGAGGGAGCTGTGCAGGGAATTCACTGCTCACAGAGACTGGCTGTTGATAAATGGGAGTTCACACACACTACAGAGATCATCTGACCTGCTCCTGTGTTATCACCAAACTCACTATCATCTATAACCCTGCTGGAGAAAGCCCCTTGTGTCACTGGACAGCTCAATAACAGCAGCTTTAAACACTCAGGGACAAAAGAAACAACCACAGGTCTGAAGTGCAATGTGCTGAACCAACGTGATGTTATTATGGCATTAAGTACCAGTGGATGGGGCAGCTCTGCTCTAAACAGTGCCTCGCTGGAGCCTCTGAGCTGGAAGAAATAAACACACAGGTTGGACCAAGGGAACAAACCCCACATTTTTTGGGTCCTTACAGCCATTCCACCCGTTTTCCACCCAGCACTGAGCTCTCCCTGTGACTCCTGCAGAAGATCAGAATGGGAATGATGAACCTGCAATTGGAGACTTCCCAGATGTGCCCCCACGTGTAGTCTCTGCAGAGAGCAGAGCCCTGCACGGGGCAGGAACATGTGGAGGTGCAGGCACACCTCTGCAGCACGAGCTTTGGGGAAGAAGGTCTGGGTGATGGCAGATCAGGGGAAGGTGGGTGAAGGTTCTGGGGTGAACCTGCAGGGAGACCTAGTCCAGGGGAAGGACAGCAAAGCGGAGGGATGAGGGTGGCTGGCAAAGATTGGAGCTCAACTCTTCGCCACCAAAGTGCTGGCCAAGAAGGCCAAGGCCATGGAGGAGGTGACATATGGCCTTGGCCTCCTTGGGCAGAGAAAGCCAGATTCACATGTCATGGAAAGCCATCATCACACCCGTCAGCAGGTTCAGCACAGCTGGAGGGGCAGGGATTATCTCCCCAGGCAGCCTGAAACCTGAGGCAGGGCTCTCTCACCTTACTGCAGCCAAGAGAAAGAGAGCAAACTCCATCTCCAGCAGGAAGCCTCCAGTGGCTGGAAGACCTGTGGGCTGAGATGATTTTGCACAGCCCCAAGATAGATCTAATCTACCAGGACAGACCCATTTGTTGGCAGCTCCTCTGTGCTCGAAGGGAGGACGGGCACACCAGACCCATCCCAGCCAGCCCTCCCCATCTGCAGGAGGCTCTGGGGCCAGCAGGGGAAAGTCTGGGAAGCACAGAGAACACGAGCAGCCAGCCTGCCCAGACGAGGTTCCCATATGCTGCAGGGCTCCAAGCATCCCTGATCCACGGGATGAAGGAATATCGGCCAACAAACTTGACCCCGAGCTCCTCGGAAGCAAGACAGGGACTGACTGCTCCTGTCAGCAGTGGAAAGGTCTCTGCCTGGACTGCCCCCAGTGCCAGGCATTTCCAGGGTGCCCAAGAAAAGGGAAATAAGGCCAAGCTAAGCATTTTGTGCTCTGTACAAATGGAGCTTGACTAACAGTGATGCCCCCCAGCACTTGCCAGAGTGCAGGGATGGCAGTGAGCACCATCTCCCGGCACAGGGGGTGAAGCTGCCACCAGGTCACTCCTCAGCCACGCAGAGCAGTGAGAGCTCCTTTGCTCTCGTGCTCCAAGGCAGGTTTTCCACCTCCTGACTCGGGTTTTGCTGAGCTGGAGGGGCTGTTGTAGACATCACTTCCCTTTTCCAGTGCCTGAATTCACTGGGGACATGCTGGCAGCCTGCCAGACCAACATTAAAATTTGCCAAGACATCAGCATCACCTGGGGCTGCCAGGGCTTGCCTGAACCACACACAGGGTTTTCAGACCATTGGTACCCATTCTCCTCTTCCTCTCCCCCACGAGAGGATTCAAGCTCTGTCCAAACTCCCTCCATGCCACCTCCTTCTTTAACTCTTGGGTGAGCAGTGGCATCTTTGCACCTAATTAAGAACAGGTTGGATTTAAAAATAACAAAAAACCCCAACCAAAAACGAAGCCCAGAGCACTGAATTTGCAGGCACTGTTAAAATAGCACCTTGGGGCTGTGAAATGACACTTTACATGGGAAAGGTCAAGTGCTGTACTCAGGGCACCCTCCCTTGTTCTGAAGGATCCCACAGCAACAGGACAGACACAGGGTCAGAACCTGTGCCAGGGCCTCACCACCCTCACAGGGGAGAATTTCTTCCTATTATCCAATCTAAATCTATCCTCTTCCAGCTTAAAGCCATTCCACCTTGTCCTGTCAGGTAATTCCACCATTACCTGACCTGAAGTCCTCCATGGGATGTGACTTCCTAGCTTGTTAGAGGCACTCTGCCCTTTTCCCCAGAGCATCTGGCAGCTCCAACAGGACACACTGAAGGGCAGGATGGTCCCATGCTCCAGCCTGACCTGCTTCCTTAGAGGATGGTACCAAGGGCAAGGGAGGCACAGGACCCAAAACCCAGTGGGTCACCCAGCACCTGGGAGAAGACTCGAAAAAATTGTATTTTCAAGCACAAGGTGGTTTTTTTCTTCAGTGAATTGCTTCAAATGACACTCTGCAGATACATCTCTCCTTCACCATGTTTTACTTTTACAGAGGAAACAAGGAATCACCAGCCATCAGCATCTCCAGTGTGGTGCACACCAGACCAGGATGTGTCCTGGGAAAATACATCTCCCTCCTGGGTAGGACACGGGTGTTGCTAACGCTGCAATTTGCTCTGCTGTACGTACCTCATCTATCAAGAAGGAACTGGAATGAGGGAAAGTGAGTTATTATCTCCTCATAATGATATGGGAGATACTTGAGGGGCTCTGTGGAGCTACAGAGCTCTCCCTGGGTGTGTGGAGCTGGCAGGATTCTGCTGGGGGTACGTCCACACAGGATCTTGCTGGGCAGAAAGGCAGGAGAGATGGCCCCAAATAGGAGAGGTGAGTCTGAACCACCCCTGAAAGTGGTATCTACAGCATCCCCCTCCAGCTGTAACAACAATCAGGAATCAGGGACCAAAGGGATCACGGCCAACAGGCCCCAAATACATGCTCTGCCCTGGCTGAGCTGCCCCTGCCCTGTGAGATGAATAGAAATAAAGAAAACTTCTCCACAAGCCCTGCTTAACCTTTACCCCCCCCTCCACAGTTTTTCAATAACAAAGGGACATCAGCTTCACCTTAGCTCTCCCTGCAGGTACTGGCTCACACATAAAGGCCAGAACACCTGCAGAGCATTGTCTGGACAATCCACTTCCCACTCCAGAGCTCCCCACAGCCTGTGCAGGATTTCCACAGCTCCCTGCTCCCACGGAGTCAGAAAAGGGGGAACAGCTTCCAACTCCACCAGCCTGTGGGACAAAATCCACTTCTTTCCTCCCAACACATCTGCTCTGAAACCATCAAGACACAGTTGCTTGTTGTGTCATTATCCCCATGCTCATCCCAAGTGCCACACATGAGATGGGTTCCAGCAGCTCCTCCTCTGGCCCCTCTCCTCCTGCTCAAGGGGGGATCCCAGGCTTTTTCACCTCTTCACCTCAGTAACAAGTGCATTTTACCCTCTCCACAGGTGGCCAAGACCCAGCTCCAGGCTCTTTAAGCAGTGATATCCAGGGTTTGGAGGCGACCTGTCCAGGGCTTGGAGCTCTCCTTCAGCTGGGCAGTGGCTCAAGGTCTCTCCACGGCTGGCAGCCCAGGAGCTGGGGAAGGCCTGGGAAGGCTCAGAGGAGCTTCCACAAAGGTGCAGAGGCACCTGGCCACTAGCACTAATCCTCAAGGCCTTGAGCACCATCTCCTGGTCATTCCTGGATTCAGTGGCAACTTAACCTCGTGCTTCCTCCGTGTCACCATCCCTGAGAAGCTTAGGGGGACAAACCATCTGTGGGAGCCCTTCAAGACACGAGAAACACTTCAGCAGGGTCACATGCCTGCTGCTACAACGCACACAAAACGCCATGAGCTCCCCAAGCCCCTCTCCTGGGAGCTCTGCTGCTCCCTTTTGCCTTCCAAGTTATAACAGGGACAAACTCTCTCACTGGCACAGCCACCTTGGCATGCTCCTGTGCCACCCTCTCTGCCTGGTGGCAGCGAGCAGCCAGCACAAGATGCTGCTGGAAAACTCCAGTGTTCACCTCCCACAGCTCTGGGCAGCAGGAGCACTCCCTGCTCACCGTGGGGTCCTGGGCTCTGAGATCTGGCTCCCTGTGTAAATATTGCAGTGGCAGAGTTCAACCTTCTGGCACGAGGGAAAGGAAGATAAATGCTACCAGTCCCCTCAGAGCCACGGGAACCCTGCATCTATCTAATTGCACTTCATAACGGATTCAGCAAACCATTAATTATCAGATTATATTTTAGGAAACTGCAGATAAAAAAGCTTTATGAAATTTAGCCTTAAAGGGACCAGTGTGCTGCAGAGAAGCTGTTGCATCGTGCTGGCAGCAGAGAAGTAAACTTTACAGTGGGCACCTGAATGCATTTTAGAGGGCAGTGCCCCCCCTGTGGCAGGGGAATGTCCACTTGCAGTCACAACAGCTATCCTCCACTCAAACACCTTCATTAGTGCCAAGGTACTGACACCAGTAATGAGGGACCCTGGCATGCAGGCACAGCTCCTTCCCCTCTTTCAGCATGTTCCTGGTGAATTAAGAGGGTGGTGGGACATCCCAGGGCTGTTTGCTTGTCGAGAGGATGAGGATGGCCAGACCTGCCTTGGACCCTCCTTTCCAACAGGCAGCTACAGCAAAAACATGGATGGGATCAGAGCCTGTGCTGCACAAGGTGCTACCCAAACAGCACTGAAGTCATTTAGCCCAGTTCCCAGGAAGTTCCTGCTGGAGAAGAGAGACCCAAAGGTCAGCTCTGTGCTGGAGGAGGTCTCTAGCTGCACATCAGTACAGCTGAGAGCAGAAGACACAAAGCAGCCCTTACACACCCTGCAGAGAAGATACCTGTGACTACATCACTGATTCAGCCATAAAAATCTCCACCCACTGTCTCCCTCTTGGTTTCTTCACAAATCAGAGTTACTTTGTCATCAAACAAGTCCTCCAGAGTCACCTGCTCAGAGCCACTTTGGCTCATGTGGGATTCAGGCAACACCACAAAGACCTGGGAGCCAACGAGCTGGGTGCCACCAGAAGAGATGATGTGCTCTGCTGTTCCTTGCTCTGACGTCTGAGTCCCCTGTGTGGAAGGAAGATGGTGCAAGAGTCAGACAGGTACAGCACCACTTTCCCCAGGATCCCTTTGCTGCCCACACCTTCCCCAGCCTCAGCTCAGGTAACAACATTCAGCTTCACGCCCCAGGCCTGCAATTACAACAGGCATGAGACAAATGGGAAACGCCAAACCACACACACCAGTGATGCAAGAGGAGACAGGAGAGTAATCTGAATATTTCTCCCCACAAAATTGCTATAATTTAGCTCCACAAGCAGCTGTAGACAGTAAACACTCTGTGATTATCCACTGGAGGAATGCCATCCCAGGGAATCTTGCACACTGGGTTCTCTCATCCAAGGAACTGTTCTCCACTGATGGCTGAGATTTTGAAGAGGAAGAGGCTTGGTTCAAACCTAGCACTGGGCCTCCAACAAAACAGCTGTAGTCTCATGGGGGTGTTAACAGCCTGTGGGTGTCATCGGGGTGTTAACAGCCTGTGAGTAGCCAGGCACCTCTGCATACCCTGCCAATCCTCCCCCTTGGCTCCTTAAAGCCAGGACTGAGCTGCTTCCCCTCCAGCAAGACCTCATCATGCCAGCACAGAAACGCCAGAGCACTGTGGGCTGGGGGTTTACATCATGGATCCCTCTAAAAATGGGGAATCATTTCAACCCAAACCGCTCTGGGATTCAGTGATTCTGTTCCAGGGGCACCATAGTAAGAACCATGTAGAAAGCAGAAGTAGCAGGGGAGTTACACTCAGCAGATACAAGACCTGCTCCTCCTCCCCCAGGACAAGCACTTACACCTCACTGTGTTTCTCAGTTTTCCCTGAGGAGTTGAACACAGCTGAATCCCCGATCCCTGTCTCAGGTTTCCTTTTGGTGTGAATTCTTGTTCCCTTGTAGCAATGTGCTCCCACACACATTCCCTCCAAGGCGTGCCATTTGCAACACGCCTATTTTTAATTCCTACACCTCTTGGTAGCCAGAAACTTGGATGAATAAGATTCCTGAGGGTCCAGATGGGTAGATATGGAGCCCTTTACAGTAGCAGCCCTTCTTTCACCTGCCTTTTCCCTATGGACTCTGCCTCCTCTGTCCCAATTGATCTCTCTGCCAACCCCAAACTGCTGCACATGGCCTGGAGAGACATCCTGCTGCAGGAGCAGGCAACAGCAACCTTGGCATGTGAGGCCAACTCCTGGCTGCACCAGCTCACCTGGTAAGTCTTGTCACAGATTCCAAAGGGCTTTCCCCCAGCGTGGGTCACCATGAGGTGCTCCAGGAGTGATGGGGCACTGCAGATTTTGGAGCAGGAAGGGCAGGGGTGGTATTCCCACGAATGGGCTTCATGGCTTGTGGTGTTCCTGCAGGGTGGCAAAGCTCATCTGGCCCTTCTTGCAGCTGCAGGGATCTTCAGTGTCTGCCACCCAGAAACATAACACAAACCACAGAGGGTAGAGAAACCAAGGGAAAAGAAGAATTAAGAGACAGTCAAAAAAAAGGGAGGGAAATGTTACTTTCCAGGTGGAAACTAGAACTGGAGTTTGGGCTTTACATATAGGTTTTGCTGTTCCTGCTCACCCACAGCTTTCCATGGTGAGCTCCCAGCAGCCTGTTGGCCATTATTTTTGAGATAACCCTCCTCACAGCATCAAACCACTAAAGTCTCACTTTTCCTGGGAGGGAAAAAATCCCCCCATGAGACCCCCAGCCAGCCCACAGTCACATAATCCCACGCCACGACCCCAGGGAAGCCGTGCCTCACAGGCTGAGCTGCCCACACTGTGGGGGCAGCCGGGCCACACTTGCTGGGGAAGGTCCTGAGGTGGATGGAGAGCCCCTTGGCCTGGTGGAAGCCTTTCCCACAGTCCTGGCAGATGCAGGGCTCATCTGCCATGTGGGTGCAGATGTGGAGGGACAGCTCCATGGCCTGGGTGAACGCAGGAGGGGCAGCTGAACATCTTCCCTGCAGGGACAGCCCAGAGAGCCTGCCCCCAGCAGCAGCTCTGCCTGGACTGTGCCTCATCTCAGAGGGAGAGGGAAGACACTGTGAAGTGAATGGGTTTTCCTGGGGTAGCATCTCAGAGCATCTCAGCACAAGGTCCAGAATGTCCTGGAGGTGCCAGGACACCACACCTGCACGGGGATGATTAAATTAGCACCGACCCCAGGTAGCCAGGGGTACTACACACTTTCATGTTCAAAATGAGTTGCCCAACTGCATCACACTCGTGGAACAGTGGGAAATAGAGCCAAGGACATTTATTACAACCCCAGCAATGCATCCTCTGTGCCCATGAGCTGGAAGGGCTCCGCCTCAGCCCCGGGAGGGCATGGCACTGGGTGCAGGGCTAGGAGCAGCAGGGGCATGAAAATATGTGGAATTCAGCCAGAGGGAAGGGCAGGAGAAACTAGGATATCCAGAGGAAGGATGCATTGCTGGAGTCTAGGTGAGATGGGACAGAGAGGAGCTACTCAGGAGAAAAACAAGGAAGATGGAGGAGAGGAAGACTGTGTGGCTAATCTGAGGAGCTGGATAAGGGGATGAGGGGAAGGCAAAGTGGGAAGCTGCAGGCAAACCCATGCAGGTGAAGGAGGTCTGGGAGTAGCCCAATGCACAGGAGTCCCCCAAAGGATGGAGAAGCCTTGCCTCAGGCTGCTGCAGAGGCACTGCACTGCTCCATCAGCCCACCAGTGACACCAGGGTCCACTGGTGTCCTCCAGCCTGGAGGTCCACCAGGACATCGTGAGATGCCCCGGGGATGGCAAAGAGACTCAAAGAGACTCAGCTCCTCTTACTTGTCCTGCTAAAGCAGCCAGGAACTGGAACAGCTCGGTTATTTTTGGAGGCTTTTAAATTTGCCAGTAGCCCCACTTTTCCTTGATGAGCCATGTGGAAAACCAATTAGGGAAGAACTAATCAGAAAGTGGTTGTGCTCAGTGGGGCAGGAGAAATGAGCTGAGCTGCGTTTCTCACACACGGCACTCACAGAGCTGCAGGGAGGAGGAGGAGATTTCAGACTATCACTTTATTATATTGTCCAAACTTCTGCCTAAACACCCTGCTCACCCCAACCCTACCTGAGGCATGAGCAAACTCTCTTCCACAGATGTCACACGCCACAGGGAGCTGCTGCTTCTTTTTTTTGGCCATTCCCACCACCCCATGGACCTCCAGCTGATGCTTCTCCAGTTCCTTCTTGGTCAATTTGACCTGGCTGTACTGTTTACACTGGATCTGCTTTCCTGCCTCGTCCTCATCTTTGTCCAGAGATTTAACCTGGGATTCACTGTTCACCTTCCACTTCCTGATCCTGGGTTTCTCCCCACTTCCCTCAGTCAAGAGACCTATGGAAATAGCAATTACTGGTTGGGTGGTGACCAGTAGGACTGGATACCTGCCCCTCAGTCTCCCATCTCCTGAATGCTCCTACACAGGCAGTCTGTCCTGCACAGAGGCAATCAGACACTCTGTCCATCACAGTGGTGGAACGTGGCTCTGCCCAAAAGTGGCTCTGGCCATGCATAGTAAGAGGCATAAAGAGTGATCCTTGAACTGCTCCACCACACACACCAGGGGCCAAGAACCAGGGCCAGATTTTCCTAAAAGCTTGCTCCTCAAACTGTTGCTTCCAAGCATTTGCCTCCTACTCAGACACATAAAGTTACAGCCATGCTTAAATGTTTGCAGACCTGAGCCTCAGATAGGATACTGCCTAAATCTGCCACTGAGAGGGGATATCCAGCCCTTAATTACGAGAAATCTCAGAAACACTTCACAAACACAAACTCTTTGAAAGGGAACGGATAATCTTACTGCGACCCTTTTGAGTCTTCTGCTTGGGGCCCTGAGGTATTTTAAATTGCTCATTATGTTCATTTCTTACAAAGCTTAATGCTTTCCCTGTCCCTGTAACACCAGCATCTCAAAAAGCACAAGCTGGAAAATTCACCCAGGATCTCAATCTACAGAAAAAAAAAAAAACCCACAGGGAATGTACGTATGGAAGAAATCAAAATACAAACAGATACATTTGTCTTCTTTGCTATAATGAGAACCAGGGAACTGTGTGGCCATGGAAACCAGCACACACTTCTCCCTTTGCCAATGTACAGGAAATTCAGCCTGTGCTTGCAAAACTTCATCTCTGCCTCCTTCCCTATGGGAAGAACTCAGCAGTGTCTCCCCACACACCACCACTGCCCCAGATGTCCAACCAACTAGACACTAAATGGTATATTCCAACAGACCTGGAAATCTTGAGATGCCAAGTGATGAACCATAACCTATGAACACATCAAGGGAGAACTTCCAGCAGACTGGAAGGCTGGTTTCCAGTTTGTCCTGCTCTGCCAAGGCTGCCTCGACCTGTCCCCTCTCAGGTTTCTTCCCACATCCCTGCAACCAACACTGGCAGTTTGTCTGACCCAAGTGAAGGAGGATAACTTGTGCTTGTTTTTTTAAACACAAGACCCTGGAGAAGAAAAGCCTTTTCACAGAGTTTTGACACATTGCTGAGAATGGAAAGTGAGCCCTATGTTGACAAACGTGATCTCCCAAGAAGAGACTGTAGAAAGCCCTGGAAAACAGATGGCTAGAGAGGAGGTTATGGAGTTGGCTGAAAAAGCCAAAGCCTGTCTTTGCATGCACCAGCTGCCAGCACTGACAGTGCTCCAACTACAGCAGGACCCCAAGGAGAAGCCAAGAGATTCCATGTTGTACCTCAACCAAAGGAACCAACCCTCTGTAGTGCTGAGCATGGTTGGGAATGGATGCAGCTTCCTCCACAGGGCACTCCCAAGTGCTTCAGCTCACCTAGATGAGTTATCAGAAATTTTCGAGGGCTTTTTTTGCAGTGGAGATGCAAAACCTGTTGTTTTCAAGTGGAAATGCAGACTGCTCACATCTCCATGTGGCACAAACGTTCTCAGAGACATAAGGTCTCCTCAGCTCCAAGAGGAAGCTCACACCCCTGAGACATGAGGCCCAGAGTTATCACTCACACCTCATGCCAAGAGCCACATGGCTATTGGTCCCCTGCAACATTTGGGGCTGAGAAGCAGTGGTGTCAGAGCTGAGGAGCCTCGAAATTAAGATACTGAGGTTCAGCACAAAGATCTGTAGGATGCCAGAAAGAGGCTGGTACCTGGCAATCCTCCTCTGGACACTTCATCCAGAATAGATGTTTTTGCCGAGTAAATACCATTTTCCAAGGGCTTTCGTTTTTTTGATGTTGCTTCTTGCCTGATTTCATCTCCACACTGGCTTGATGCCCTGCAAAGGCACTCAGTGACAGCAGCTCTGCTTTATTTGATGTTGCTGCCAGAGAGGCAGGATCTGCCAGAGCCGTGGCAGCGGCTCCCCAGGCCCCTCTGGTGCCCACTGCAAGGTGTCCACGAGCTCCTGTGGGCTGCACATTCACACACACACACAAACTGCTGGCTCCACAGTCATCAGGGCATGAGCCTCCAAGCCCTACAGCTACAACAGTCACTGAGATCCCAGATTTCTTCTACCTGTGCCCTGCCCCCAGAAACCCAGCCCCACCTTCCAGCAAGATTTCCTCACTGCCCAAGTGAGTGTGGGCACACCAACACACCCAGGGTGCAGAGGGTGACCTGCCCCCAGCACAGGGGGGCTTTGCCTGTCCCTGCCAAGCACAGAGTGATGGTGAGTTTAAAAGCCACAAGGCTTGTGTTCATTCTTAAAGGCTGATGGCCCTGACCCATATTTTCAAAGTCATTAAACATTCTATCCCTAAAAAAAAAGAGGAGACGTTGATAGCAACCTGCTTACTCTAACTCCCCAGCAATCTACTGGCATTTCCACACGAGGAAATAGGGATGGAGTGAGCTGAACCAGCGCCTGTGCTCGGATAAAAACCACACTGTGCACATCCCAGTGGACTCCGCAGCCCAAAGAATCTGGATGCGCTCACAAACACGATGCCATGAAAATGTATGTGAGCAAACAGAATTAGCAAGTCCCATTTGCATCTTTTCCAGGAGAATGCACACCTGCAGTTACCTTCCTGGCCCTCAGTTATCCCTGTCATTAAAAGCACCAAATTCAGTTCAGAAATTTTTCCTTCAAATGCAAAGACACAACTGGGCTCAGCTGGAAAGCCTCCCACAGCTCAGGGCAGGGCTCACACGTGGTAACAGCTCTGCATTTGTTCTGGAGCTCATCAAATTGCTCTCCGTATGGGATGGTGGCACATGGCACACAGCACAGGAACAGTCTCCATTTTGGTTTTTCCCCTGGGGGGCCAGGTTACAGCCTGCCTTTGTTGGTTAAACCATTCCCTCTCCTGTGCAATCCTTTACTATTATTGTTGTGTTTATTGCAATTTCTTCAGTAAATTGTGACTCCAATTTGTAATCCTCTTAGGGTTTCTTTTCCTCCCCTATCGAAAAGGGGGCTGTTTGAGTGGGCTTGGTCTTCCTGCTGAGTTTTAAAACCAGCACAGATCCTCACAGGGGAGCATTTGCAAGGCCAAATTGAAGCATTCTAAGAAAATTAACTCAGAAAATAGTCTTGGACCAGAAACTGCACCATCATGGTCATCTTTGCACAAGACAATTGCGCTCTGTCATGACCTTCCTGCAGCCTGTGGAAAATCCACACACAGAAAGGCAAGTGACTGTAATGTAAGTCCAAATTCATACAGATCCAACAGCACAGGAAGAGCCAATGAAACCCCGCAGCTTAAGGATAATAATTCTGAAAAATAATCCCATATAGATACAAATTACAGAACTAAGATGCTTAAACGCTTCCAGAGCAAGGGCTGGGGTGGAAAAATGCAAACACAGTTAAAGAACACCAGTATAGGGTGAGTTATGGGCTCCACAACCCTTGTGACATACAAAACTGTGACATGGTGCATGTTACCAGCAGCAGAAACACACACTCCAGTGCCTGCAACCAGAGATCAGCCCTGCAAATCCCCCTGCAGGTACAACCCCAACACCTGGCCAGGGCATCAGGCCCACCAGGACTCTTGGTCCCCCACCAAACTGTCACCTGCAATCATGTGTAAAAGGGTGAAGCCTGTGCTTCTCTCACCCACACAGCCCAGCTCCTGCATCACTGGCTGAAGGTCTGGGAAGGACTCATGGACACTGCACAGCACCTGGCAGAGCTTCATGGCCAGGACACACTTCTCCTGGGCTGTGCTCAGAGCTGCTTTCAAGGAGGCCTCTAAACTTTCCTTCTGAGCAGAAACACTCAGTAGCAGGAGAAATAATAAGATGATAAGATCACCTGACAGAGATTTTGGGCTGTGAAAGGTCAGGTTGGTCTGGGAGTGAGGGCACATCCTTCCTGATTCATCTCTACTGCTGGGAACCTGCTTTGAGAAACCAGAAAAGAAATCCCTTTCCATACACGTCTGTCCCTCACTGATACTTGTGCATGAGTTGAGAGAATTTCAGGATTAAGAGAAGTTATAATAAAATAAATTTATATAAAACACCCAATAAAGCATTCAACACACTCACTTCAGCAGAGGGGCACTTCAAAATTTGGATGGCTTTCAGTGCTTATGAGGGCTCAGCTCTAAAAGGTTTGCTCATTGTAAAACCTGAATGCACAGAGCCACAAGCAAAGCAGCCACGTTTGCCAAACAAAGTGCTTTTCCAACAATGTTTCACTAAGGATCCAGGTGTTGAGAACCATTGGAAGAAAAGAGGTTGCTGGCCAGGGAAAGGGTGAGGAGTTAGAAAGCAGCTGCTGCCAGCAGCAGGAGAAGCTCAGGGAAAGCATAAAGGAACACCAGAGTCATTACCTGTTTGGAAGAAAAACTCTGCACCAGGTTGTTTCCAGATCTCCTCCATGAGCAGGTTCAGGGATGCAGGCTCCTGCACAGCCATCAGCAGCTGCCAAATGGCAGAGACAGACAACGACTGCTGACAAGAGGGAGGTGAAACTGCTGGCCTCCCACCTCACAGCCTGCTCCATGGCCTTGGAGAGACCACAGTGGCACTAACACACCCCATCCACCTGCCTCCTACATCCCAAACTGCTCCATGGCCTTGGAGAGCCCACAGTGGCACTAACACACCCCATCCTGCATCACACAGAGTCACAGTTCTGAGCTGGAAGGGACCCCCAAGGACACGAATGAGGCTCACCAAGATCCAGCCTGCCCTTGCTCCCCCACCTGGCTCACAGTGCAACTTCAGGGGAGACCAAGAAAAGCCCAGGCAGATAGTTCTCCCTGGGTCACTAATGCTCAGGGCCTTATCCTCACAGCACACCTGGATTCACCTTCAAGCTCAGGATGAACACGACAAACCAGACCTTCTCCAAAGCAAAGACAGCACACAATGTCCTCTGCCCACACGTCTCTAACAGGAATGGATCTCTGGCACCCAAATGTCTCCTGAGTCTCCATCCAGGTGTAAGCCCAGAAGAAGAAAGTCTCAGTTTTCAGCATGTTCAGCAGATGACCATGTGGCTTTGCCTCCTGAAGGCAGTACTTCAAGATGTTCATCAGCCTTTTCTCATTCCCTGGAATCACAAAGACCCCATTACTGACTCTTAATTGGAGTTTCACTGCAAGAGGTCTGTAAGTCAGAGTGTTTGATGCACTCCACCAAGAAGGGGCTCTGAAATGCCCCAGCTCACGTCTCTCTCATGCCCTTGTACGACCATCAAACACATTAACATTTTACAAACACCCAGGTGGTCCAAGGTAATCAAGAACTTGGTGGGCTCAGTTGGTGAAAATGTTAAGGGCACACAAACCAGACCTGCAGTTGCAGAGCAGTCATAGCATCTTCTTCTCTCCCTTACACCAAAAGATGCAACTCTAACTCCATTCCTTTCTGCTCCCTGATCTAATTCCAAGCTGGATCTGCTGAAGTTTGCCTTGATAAATCAGAACAATGATGACTCCAGAGTAACACCCCAACCCCTTAAAGATACCCCAGTGTCAGGACACAATGGACTAAGTCAAGGAAGAGGAACAGTGTTTATTCAGGATAATGAAGAGACCTAAGCAAAATCTACTGTGTCCCATAAGTAACCTATGATTGTAACTTGTCACCTGATTAGTTGATAAATAAAAGTGAAAACTGCCAAACAGATGAATGTGAGGAGGATTTTTTCACCATTTAAATTTTTAAATTGAAGAAGATGCACAGTTATACTTTTGTAGGAGAAACCAAACCCAAATGTTATAGTTCACCCAAGACATCCGTGCCCAATTTTTGTTTGTGTACTTCTGCCTTTTAATCATTCTGGTTCCCTACCAATAAGAACAATCCATGATTCTCACAGATTCATTTTCCTGGGAGAAAGGCAGCTAAACACACACAGCCTGGGGAGGAAAGATAAAGTCTGTGGGACCCAGAAGACACACAGTGCCAGGTAAGGAGAGAAAACTCTCTGGGATGGAGAAGGAGGCAATGGCAGGCTGGGGGAATAATAAAGGAAAGATTTTGAGCTATTATGAAAAGCTCCCTGAAGAAAGACTTCTTGGAGACATGACTCTGATCCTCAGCAAAGCCAAGGGAAATTCACAGATTAATTATTTCCCCCTTCTCCCATCAGAATGTTTCTGATTTTGTGACACAAATTTGAGTTGTTATGAATGCAGTCTCAGCTCTGCTGCCGTGCCAAGGTGAGCTCCAGAACCAGAGCCAGGTGCCCTGTGCCAGGTGCAGGACCTCCTCCCTTCCATCAGCAGGACAGCATGGTGACACCAAGGGTGCCACCAGCGAATCCATCAGCCACCGGTAAAATCAAATCATTCCCTCCCTCTTCATTTCCAAGATAAGAAATATTTGTGCTTCTGTTTGTTCAAGCTGCAATTTGAGGAGATTCAGCTCTGTGTAATTAAGGAATGCTCCTCCTTGGAATGGGTATTACCACGAGATAATTAACCATGCTGGGAGTCTGGTGTTTCAAGAAAGCAGTCGTGCTTAACAAATGACAAAGCAAAGTGCCTGTCGGGAATGTTTGCTACAGAGGAAATTATCAGCATTATGAGCACAGTTTTGCTTTCTATTAAACACTCATTTACATTTCACTGCATGTTAATTTAGTTTTTAATTTTCATGTGACTTCAGAGTCTCTCGATGTGAATTGCTCGGGGTACGTCTAAAGCCACCCAAACTTGGAGGACTGTCCCACCAGGCAAAAGATGAGGGCTCCTGAGTCCCTGAACCACCACAGGCAGGCAGCAACAACAAAACCCCACCAAAATAAACAGGAGGAGGGATCTGGTCATGCAAGAGAATGATGTCTAATGGGGACACTAAGTGTGGGATTCCCATCAGCACACTCTGCTCCACATAAGGGACCACGAGCTGCAATGCTACCTGGATCGAGGACAGGAGCACAGACCAAATAAATTTTACCCCCATCTCCCCCAGTCACAAGGAATTCCACATATGAGACTGTCTGTATTTAATGTCAACATCTACAACTTTGGGGAACTTTTTAGCGATTTGCTTTCAAAGCCAGTCAGTACCATAAGTTAAAGTCACCAGTGGAAGTTTAGTCTACCCACACCTTTGCTATCAGAGATGTTTGCTGTTGCCACCAAGTTGCCCAGCAGAAGCTGGAGCCCAGGGAGTGATGCTTTCACAGCCCCTAGAAGTCTGATCAAGCTTTCCACATTTAGGGTTTTCTCTTCATCCACCTTCCTGTGCAGGTTGTCCATGGCTTCCTTCTCAGAGCTGCTTTCACAGCAATCCAAAACTACCTGCAACAAAAAAAAAAACCAGCCACAAACCCGCCTGTGAGAGCTCCCTACAAACTCCTGGATCTGAAATGAGATCAGAAAAACAGGAGCAGTATCACAGCACTGCAATAAACCCATATCCACTGCTTCCACAGTTTAGCTGGGAGGGGTTACAGGATGCTATTGCAGAACACCTGAACGTGTCCCAGGTGTAACCGATGTGCATCGGCTCAAAGACCACCCTGGTGGGTTCTTCCACCAAGTCCAACTCTTGGAAGAGGCTGACAAGCAAAAAACCCATTTTTTAAAAGAAAACAAAAATAGACTTAAAGACAGTGTTCAAACCAACATAACATTTTTATTAAATACTTTGAAAACTGACAGTCTCTTTTCCCTTGTCTCCCCGATTTTTCTGCTTGCCATCAAAAAATAGATGGACAGAAAAAAACCACTCTCTTTATTTAAATAATCATCTATTAATTGAATTATTCTTTCTCTGATGAGGTCACATGAGACATCTCTTACACTAGATGCAACCACTGTATCTTGGAAAAGCTCTAGGATACCAGTAAAATACCTCCAAGGGAGAGGCAGCTGACAAATACAGGTTGACCTCCTCTCCACCACTGCTTTGCTCCTGAGCAGAACCTCTGCAGGGCCACCAGCTCAGTTCCCTGCTGACAAAAGCACTACACTACACAGTCCCATCAATAAAATTATTAAGATCTGTCCTAAAACTAGTTACATTTTTGCTCCCTTTCCCCTGGCTGAAATGCTCTTCCACAGCTTCATTCCCCTGCTAATTCTTCTAATTTTCAGCTAAAATTTATTCATGGCCAGCGTATGCCTGTTTGTACATGTGCCAGCATTATCTTTTAGCTTAAAAAGCCTTCTGAACTCTCTGAGGTGTTTACCCTACCCATCCTCTTCAATTTCATTGTAGGAGCACAATCATATTCCCTTTCAGTCTTCATTTCCCTTGTCTATATAAGGCAGCTCCTCCCATAAAGCAGCTTCTCCACTCCCCTGATCTTCCCACTGCAGATCTGTCAAGTTCCAGTATGAATTCACCTTTTTTAAACCAGACTGGAACAGAAATTTCTGCAGGGTCATCCAGAGCAGATGACACAGGAACAGGCTGGTTTGGAATTAAGGCCCCACACCCTCCCTGGGCAGCTGTTCCAGTGCTCTGCCCCCCTCAATGGAAAGTTCTTCCTCATGTTGAGGTGGAATTTCTTGTGTTTTAGTTTATGGCTATTGCTCCTCGTCCTGTCTCTGGGCACCATCCTCTTAGCACCTGCCTAGTAATTCACCTCCCAGCCTGTGGTGGTACTTGAGCTTGTTCCTCCCCAGGTGCAGGATCTGCACTTGCCCTTGTTGAACTTCATTTCGTTTCTCTCTGCCCAGTTCTCCAGCCTATCAAGGTCCTGCTGAATGGCAGGACAGCCTTCAGATGTATCAGCCACTCCCCCCAGTTCCATATCATCCAGAAAATCTGCTCAGGGTGCACCTGATCCCTTCATCCAGGTGTTTGGTAAACAAGTTGAATAAGATCAGACCAAGTACTGATCCCTAGGGATGCCACTGACTCCACTGACTCCACTGATCACGACCCTCTGAGTCTGCCATTCAGCCTGTTCTTGATCCACCTCACTGTCCACTCACCTAACCCATGTTCCCTGAGCTTATCTATGAGGATGTTATGGTGTCAAAAGCCTTGCTGAAGTCGAGGTAGACACCATCCACTGCTCTCCCCTCATCATCACTGCCCCATCCTGCCATGCCATCACAGAAAGCATCAAATTGGGCTTAACTGATTGTTGAGAGATGTCCTTTGAGCTGTGATTTTCCTTCAGCTGTAGGAAATTTCTGTTTCTGTGGTTCTCCTGGATAGGGCCCCAGGTTCTGAAAAGAGTTTGCAGGTCATCTCCTCTCCTCATTCTTTTTCTTTACTTGATCAGACAAATGTCTGTTGCTTGTCATGATATCTGCCCTGATGCCCAGCAGCCTGATGTGCCACAAACCTCTTCACAGCTCTACAGTACATTTATTTGCCTCTCAGATGTTTTGGCCATTCCCTGCAGGTCCTAAAACCTTTCCTCAAGTTGTTCACTCACTCAGGTCTGTAACCTCTAATAAAAGTTCTCCTTTCTCATTCAGGATGCAAACTTCAGACAGTTCTCCTACCTTTAACATAAAAGAAACTAATCCAACAGCTCCTCCTCCGCTCTAATGAGCACCTGAACTCCTTAATTAGTTTCTCTCATTTCTAAAGATCCCTTCTTTTGTAGCCCAAACTCTGTTAGCGAACCTGTTGATGTGTCCTCCCATTCAATTCACACCGAGCTGCCTCTGGATCCCTCAGTCTGAAGTCCTCTCCTGAGAGAACACAAAAAGAGGTACAAGAGCAGCATCTCTTGGGGAGCTCACACTCTGTTGTGGTCATTCTGAACTCTGCAACAACCTAAGCCATGAGACACCACGAATGAAAAGGTTGCCTGCTCTTCCTTTGTATCCAGCTTTATTTCTTTTAGGTGATAATCTGCATTCAAATCCTCCACCCCACATTCCCACATTACAGAAATACCAAAAAAGCCACAGAAGTTAAGCACTCAAAAAAAAAAAAAAAAAAAGAGAGAAAGGTTAGGTTTAAAAACTCCAGAAAAAAACCAGAGGTTTACAGAGAGGCTTCACAAAACATCACATACTGGTTTTCCAGCAAAGAAAATCAAACTTGCTCCATGCACAGCTCAGACCAGGCACAGACAGAACCCAGCTGCCCAGAAAAAAGGCTGCTACATGAGAAACTAGCACTTGTCTTGCTGAATAAATGTGTAGCTAATGAGGCAGTGACTGTGAGGAAAAAAAGGAAAGCCTCATCTCTATGAACCCTTGGAGAACTAGATCCCATCCCTGCCAGCCCAGAGCCCCAGTGCAACACTGGCTGAATCAGGTAAGACGAAACCTTCAGAGGTGCCTGCTAATTCCATGTGCTTTTTCCCAGTCCCTGAGATACCAGAGATCCCACCTGCACATATGCTATGGGCCCGCCATTTTAATCAATTTTTCTGGAATAATTAAACACTTTTCCATTGGTCTGAGGGGAGAGGGTGGAATTGAACAAATAAACCAAACTTGAAAACTGGGAAAGCCGTTAAGATCAAGTCTACACTTGGCAACTTCTGCCTTGTTTTCGTGTGCCACAGCAGGACAGAGCTCTGCCCCCTCCTTATCAGAGCGCCCCCAAATATATCTGTTGTTTGGTGGGAAACTGTGGGATGAAACAAGAGCATGAAGGGATCCCATAGAGAGGAGATTTGGTATTCAGAGCAGGGTTTGGAGGCTCTGCAGCAAACGGAGCACACAGTGACTGACAAGGATGAAAAGAAACATGGAATAACACTGCTCCTCCACCAAAGGAGGCAGGGGCCCTGCAGCACATGATGATGCAATTACAGGCTGTATCCTGTGCCCAAGGAGCAGAATTACGATGGCAGAACGGTTTTGGTTATTACTGGGGCGTTGTGTTTGTTTTCTAAAATGGGAAGGGAGGCAAAAAATGGCTGAATTTTAACTACCTGATTCCACGAAGACAAAAAGAAGGGTGCAGGGAAAAGGTGCGGCCTTCAAAAGAAAGGCCACACTGCAACATGAACAGGCATCTATGAAAATCCCAATTTCCCTAGTGCTGATGAAGCTGCCAGAGCTTGGTGCAACTTTCCACTCGCTATAATCCTGTGTCAGAGGAACTAACTGATGTGACAAACGAGGACAGGAGGTCTCAAGCTGCGTCCTGACCACAGCATGTGAGGGCACCCTGTAAGTTCCACCTGCACAGGGGACAGCCAGCTCCCCCCAAACACAGAGGAAAGCAGATTACGCACAGAATTTTGTCCTTTATGGCTTCTGCAAATCAGCACACATAGTGCAACTGCTTACAGGAAAGGAGAGCAACAGTCCTCCCTACCAACTGCTGCCTTCAATACATAAAAAGTAACAGACAATTGTGTGGTAGGAGCCACAAAAAAGAGTTAAAGCTGGGAGTCAGCTGAAAGGGAAGCTGATGACCAGGAACTGGCAAGCAGGTAGCAGAGTGGTTCTGCTCACACTCCCCTACAGAGCCTTCTCCATGCTCCCAAAAAGGCATTTTCAGGGCTAGGAGGAATACCAGGCACCTCCACTTGCAGGGGCAGTCTGACACGGATCCTGGTTTTGAGGTTGCCTTCACTGCTCAGCTGTCCCTATTCCCACAGTCCAGCAAAGAAGGACCTGAGACCACACACATTCTTTGCAGGGGGCAGGTGAAACAGCCAGGTGAGGCAAACCACAGTACACGCTGCCTTGCATCCCACTGACATCCCACCTCGCCCACATAGTTTGCCTCATTCCAGATGTTGTTACCCCCTTCTCCAAAGAGGTCAGGAATCCTCCTCTGCTGCCTCCAAGAACTCCACGATGGGGCTGAGCTGTGTCACACCCTGGATCAGCTCCTCCCTGCAGCCCAGCAAGCGAGCGGTCAGCGTCTCCTCCTCGGCTCTGTTCTCTGGGGGAAGAGGATTCAGAAACACAAGAGAAGAAACAAGTCAGTCTGAAGGAACTGACAGGCTCCTGAAGCAAGGGAGACTCTGTGAAAGATCTAAGTGAATAGCAAAGCTCATCCCAAGCACAAGCAGCAGAGGAAAATCACTTTACTATTCTCTTTAAACTCTATGAAAGGAAAACGTCTGATTTATCTAACAGAGCACAAAGCCATAAAGCAAGCTGGAGGTTAACACCAGGTTTGCAAGGCCACTGCTTTGTGTCAGGCTCGAGTAAGAAAGAAGCCTTCAATCTCAAGCCTCAGCTGTGCTCTGACCCACGCTGGCTGCCAGCCATCGATCCAGCCCTCCGGGCAGTGATGGGGAGAGCCCTGCACAGCTACACCTGCTGCTGCAGGCAGGAATGCTCCAGGATCTTGGCCAGCTCCTGATAAACCTCCTGCATCCAAGGATACAGAGTTTCTCCGCTTTGCCTGTAAGACTACCCACTCAATTTGCAAGAGGCAGCACCCAATATCCAATTTACCTCCTTGCTGTGGGGGTTTCTCCAGTGCCCTGTTCCCAGCAGAGCCGCTCTCAGCCTGGAATCCATGTCTTGAAACAGCTTCAGAAAAGGCATGAGGGTCTGTGTGTCCAGGGGCCAAGTGTCTTGGGTGTCACCATCCTGGGTGTGAGAATCCTTGAGCCAAGAACGCTCCACTGTGGCTCAGCAACTTCTTCAACAGTGCCTGTTCCCTCGGCCAGACAGGCAGCCAGAGCCTACAGCAGAACAGAAATGCAAGAAGGTTTGGATAACAGAGTGAACTGCCCTATACAAACACACACAGCAAGCAGAACCCTGGGGTTTTGTTCAGGGGACAAAAAAAATAAACAGAACCACAAAAACCACCAAAACCCCCACATAAATACACACCACTGAACCCAAGCTCCAGCCCCAGGAAGGAGGGCAGCAAGCCCTGCTGCCAGCCCTCACCTGTACACCAAATCCCACAAACTGGAGCTGGTTCCAGCACCAAACCTCTCTTCATGTCTTCCCCAAATAGCCACAGGCCAATAAGGGTAAGGAACCTGATAAACCATGGATTATCACCACTACTTTGGAAGGCCAAGGCTAGGGCAAGGGATCCTGGATCTCACTGCAGAACAAGGAGGGATCACCTGCATAGAAAGCAGAGAGCATTTCAAACAGGACTTTCAGCAATCTCCAACCTCAATCCCAGTGGAATTTTGCCTCCTAGGGAAAGCTCTGGAGAGGAGGCACACAAACTCTTGAGCGCCGTGGGCTCCCAGCGTGCCGGGCAATCAAACCCAGAGCTCCAAAAATCTACTTCAGTGACCTGAAACAGCAACCAGAGGCAAACGTGCCTGTGCAGTTATGGAAATAAAAGGCAAAGAAATAAGCTGGAACTCTTGCTCCCATTTCCCCAGAGTCCTTGAGCGCTGTAAACACTGCCCCTGCAGACACAGGCTCCCCAGCTCTCCAGGAGACACGCCAGCCTTTCGGAGCAGCGGCCTTTATGGAGACTCCAGGGATGCTATAAAGGTGCCTTTGAAGCGGGGAGTTCAGCCCCGCTCCAGGGAGAACGGCCATTTTCTGCTGTCACTGTCATTTTTACTGCAGTGATGAAAAGACTGAATGCAACTGCTTGGGGCTGCGCCGGGGGAGGGCGGGCTGGCTTCCCCAGCAGGTGGAAGCGCTCACAGATTTGGGGAGCGAGGCAGTGCAATGACCTAGTGCAGTGGCCATCCTCACAGGGGGAGCTGCACGAGGCCCAGCTTCTCCCACTGGGTTTTCCTGCCGAATGGAGAGCGTGGACATGAAGGGCTCTGGTGTAAAGAAGAAAGGAGACGCCGCAGATGTGCTGGAGAACAAACTTAAAGGTGGTTCTTTTTTTGGTTTTTTTTAATGCAAACATTAATTTGTAATGAGACTTGATAACCAGATCATGTTTGTTCTCAAGGTTTGCATGCCTGGCCCCTTCCAGATCAAAACGAGCCTGTAAAACACGAGATACCTCCACTCTCACCATCCTAAAGGTGCTCAGATCCTGCCAAATCCATGTTTGTGCTAATATGGATGAAAAGTAACTTGCACTATTGCAATATATTTTTTTAATTTTGGGATTTTTTTTTTTAATTAAAATAGCACAGCATTGCTACCCAGATCCCCAGGTATCACTGTGCATATAATCATCAGAAAAAAAAACTATGTTCCTATTTCTCCTTCAGAAACCCAAACTGCTTTTTTTTCAAGCCTGTATCTGTACGTGACTGGTGAGGGAGACCCCACGAAGGCTCCGTGGACAATGCTGAGCTCCTTCTGGCTCCACACAACTGGAGCGAAAGCTCAGCCCAAACTTCTGCACAACTACAAAGAACAGGGTGGGAAAAAGTTCTCTAGCTCTGTCACCACGAAAGAAAAAAAAGCAAAACCCTCACAAGCTTTCGCTCCTAATCAGGATGCAGAAGATAACAGGAAACTTCTTTCTTCTGCTGCATCCAGAAATCCCTGCAGCTGCAAATGAAGGACGACAACGACTGGACAGGCCCACAGGCAATAGAAACGATCCACAAGCACAGTGACATTTATTCTACGTGGGAGCATCAGCTCTCCCCCACTCCATCTGAACCCAGCAGTACAGGGAACAAATGAGCTGTGCAATAATTTGAATTGAGTTTCTCTAAGAGAGCACAGGAAGATAAGACTTGACACCAGCAAAGCTCTTCCACGCTTCCCCAAATTACTGCAATTTCAGTCCTGTTCTCATTTCCAAGCAGGTTTCATCCAAGCCAGAACCAAATTAGATAGGAATAGTTTATGCGAGATATACAGAAAAACTCTAAAGCAAAAACAAGCCCGAAAATCACATCTCCCTAAACTGAAAAGCAATTCATCTGCATTTTTCAGTTCGAGGAGCAAAACAGAACACCAAAATCAGAAGAGAAGCAACACTCCTCACAAAAGCCAGCCTTGTACCACAAACCTTCTTGGGAAAAAAGCCCACGACCAAACAAGTCTCCACTGGAAGCAGGAGGAAATAGGCAGGAACAGCAGAGGGGAGCAGACAGGAGTGCTGCAGGGAACAAGGCACCATGCAGGGATGAGCTCACCAGCAACAGAAGAAGCATCCAAACCCAAATCCCACGGAAACCAGAGGGGCCTGAACACCAGGACAGCCTTGGCTTGCAAAACACACCTGAACTCTCACAGTGTCCAGGCTTTGCTGCCCAAAGCACATCACTGCTTGCTCAGAGAGATCAGCCACCCCCAAAAGGCTCCCAAGTGGAAGGACACGAGGGATGGGAGATCTCCCCTGCAGCAGGGCAAGCACACCAGCAATGCTTTCTGCCAAGAACTGCACCTCACCACCTTCCAGACCTGCTTCTACTTGCCCCGAGGCACCCAAAACTTCAAGCAAATGACTGGCAAGAGGATACAAAGAAGGGGAGGGGAAAAAAAAAGGAGAGAGAACGAAAATCCATTGACATCTAGCACTGGCACAACCTCAGCCTGAATTACACATCCGAGCTGGGCTCTTAGGAGCTGAACTTGCACTTCAAGCACGACTTTAAAAACACAGTGCTGTGCTTCCCCCTAAAGAAAACACCAGGCCCTCGATGGAAAGAGCTGCTCTGTGTGCTACAAACAGAGCCCAGACTCAGTGCATGTGCCCACAGGTCCCGCTGATCCCAGGGGGGAGCTCAGAGAGGGACAGATCTGGCTCAGCCCTTGCTTACAACAGGCTGCAGCCTGTTCCCCCACTGCCCTGGGGCTGACACTTTTCATGCTTGTCACAGCTGAGAAGTGATTTTTCGGGAAGGCTTAAAGAAAATCCATTTCTCATTTATTCAGCATTTATTTATAGCTGCAGGAAAATTGTCCAGCTACCGCTTCGCAGTCAGGCACCCAAAGCGGCTCTGAGCACCACAACCTCTCTGCTTGGCTCCTGCTGCAACAGCTCTTTTGGGAGCACAAAGGGCCGCGAATGGGTCTGTAAACCTTCCCTGCCGGGTCTGAGGTGCTGAAGGAACGTGAATTAGCAGTGGCTGCAAAGCAACAGCAAGCGAGGCCGTGGTGCAGCAGGGAAGCTGCAGCTCACCTGCCTGGGCACTCAGCAGGCACAGCTCTGCCCTGCTGCGAGCAGCGAGGGAGGCAGGAGACACAGGTGGTGTCTGATGGGGCACTGAGCTGCCAAATCCCTTCTGGCCACACCCATCCCCACTGCACAGCACTCACCCCAGCTCTGCTCCAATTGTTAGGGTGGAGAACAGTAAAACCTTAAACCTGACGTATTGATCTGATCGCGGCGACGAACAAATGTACAAAAACCGAATCCTTCTCTCAGCAGGGCACTCAGAGGTGCTTGTCAGCCCCGCCAGGCTTGGGCTTGCTGCTGCAAACACAAATCTGTCTCCTAAAGGCCACGAGATGTTACATTCAATGCCATCAGGAGAACCAGCAGCTAAGGAAACTCTGTGAACATTTAAGGGCTCAGCAGAAAGCTCCCTAACTCAAGGGAATTCTCTTCGCTGCTGTCATACATGTTTTGGGGTTTTCTTTCTAACAGACATAATGCCTTGGGCTTTTATAAGCAGAATGCCACCGCAGCCAAAATGTTCCATGTCCTGATGTTTCTGTGGTGGCTCTGAGCTGGGACAACGGCTGGCATGTGGCTACCACTGCTCAGAGCCCAGAGCACCCTTCAGCACACTCCCAGCATCCAGAGCCAGCTATCCCCTCCAACAGTCACCAAGTCATCATTCCCCAGCTCTGACTGCTCCTAAAGCAGCACACTGCCAGGAGAAGCCTCACGGGGCAGCACCTGGCACCCCCCTGCCACCCTCCATTCCACTGCCCCCTCGGCAGCTCTGCCATCCACAGAGCAAGACAGTGCCAAGAGCCTGGGAAATCTATATCAGGATCTCGTATGTCAGTTGTTTACAAGTCGATGCAGTTCCTAGAGCAAATGCCATAAACAGGAGGAGAGAAATCTGTGCTGGAGTTCTCCTACAACACAAGGATGTCTTCAGGGCAGGACACACTTCCTTATCTGTGTGCAGGAGCAGCTTGCACTTACAGATGCTTCTCTCCAGGGTGGTGCTCAGGTGAGCACATGTTGCCCTTCAAACAACCAGGCACCGGTTTCCCATGCAACAATTTCCTGAACAAGGCACAAACTATTCTAGCCCTTAGCAGTATGGGCTAAGAAAAAAAACTTGTATCATTTATGGAAGCAAACACACCTACCTCCTTTTGAGAGGCATCAATTTCTCTGCTCGAGTCTTTTCAGCACAGCCTGGGCATCAGAAAGGGCCTCAGAGAAAACACTTTCATATCCAAGAAAGAAATCCAGTTTACAGCTTTTACTCTCTGCTGCTGTGCAAGAGAAACAAGATGAGTTATTTGCTAATTGAAGGGATTCGCAGAAAGCACGATGTGACTGAAAGGCATCGGTTTGTAACCAGCACATTGGCTATAATAGGAAAACTGTGACTTACAAATCCCTTCTGAAGATATCACAGAGCCTGGAGGGAAAACCAACGGTTTATTTAACACCAGTTATAAATGGAACATTTATTTTAAACCCAATACAGCCTCTGTTTTCCTCCCATGCTGAATAGGAGTTTAAAGGATAAGGTAGCATTAGTAGGCAACTCTGTTCACTTGCTGTTAGACAGACTGTCTGATCAGCCCCATGTCCTGCACAAACACAGATCCCACCACACGGCAGATGCATTCACACACCTGGGCACGAAAAATTTTGCTCACTACAGCTCTGGCAAAATGGTGAGCGTGAAACAACTGCAAAAGCCAAAGGAAGAAAATTCCTGCAGAACAGGTAACCCAAGGCAAACTAAAAAGATCAAACACAGAGGAAAAGATGGCCCATAACAGGAAAATGGGAGTCGATGTGTTGCCAACAGGAGGCAAGGCTGTGCCCAGACCTGTGAAGTCTCACCTAAATCCCTCTTTCCCCTCTGGATCACCCTTTCCCCTCTGGAGGCTCTTCCACACAGCCACTCCACTCAGCATGGGCAGGCTGGTCAGAGCTTGAACCCTCCTGGAGGGGCCTGGAGACACTCGACATCAAGTCATGGTGAACGCAGGTGCAATTCACAGCAAGTTCCTGACCAGGAGGAGAAATATCGGCTCCATTTCTGCTTCTACAGGGCCAGGTAAATGGCTGGAGCTGATGCTGAATTCAGCAGCTGGTTTCTGAAAGGACAGGTGGGGAAGCAGGGCAGGAAGACCTGTTCAGATCATCTAGCAAACACAGAGGAGAATCTGAGAAGCTAGCTTGGATCTGCAAAGCACTAAGTGGTTCGTGACCAGTTCATTTTCTCCCCACATCACTGGGCAGGGCCACGTGAACATTAGAGATAGAGGTCTGCTTGCAGCCCAAGGCCTCAGCACACCCCAGTCCCAACTCATCAATTCACAAATCTTTGCCCCCAAGCTGTAATTTTGTTGCAGAAGTCCACAGCCCTAAATCTCATCTACCAGAGCCTTCCTTTTACTCCCCCCCTCCCCACCCTGCAGCAGGAGGGAGAACATCCAGGACATCTGCCAACAGAATTCTGTATCAGCGGGATACCTGGAGTTTTTATCTAAGCTAGACAAGATAAAGATATCACTGCCTTGTCTACACACTTGGATGCCTAACACTGGTGCAGGCCACAAAACAGCATGAACACTGGAGAAAGAGCACCTGGACGGACACGATTTACATGACCTTCAACGCTTAACATCTTTGCACTCAGCTTCCTGCTCTCTTTCAGAGAACAGCAGTAATAGTGCCTGTCACCAGGTCAGGAGCTTTAAGGAGCACATACGCCACCTCGGGGGTGGATCCCAGCCAGGCAGGAGAGCTCTCCTGAGCAGCCAAGAACTCCCACGGGCTTTAAAGATGAAGTGCTATGGAACATGTTTTGGAAGATCCCAGATGGTTTTGACATCACCTCAAAGCAGAGGTGTCCTGCTCCCCATCTGGGTGCCTCTGAAGCAAGAGCACACAGTGGTTAGGTCCTTCTCTGGAAGGCAGGAAAACCTGAGTGGGATGAGAGCCCACCCTCCTGCTTCTCAAGAGGCAGAGCCTCTCCAGGCACAGAAGTTGGCTGGTTTGCAGCTCATCTTTGCAAGTACCAGATCCACCCCTTCAGCCATGCTCAGGGCCGGCCACCTGCACTTCCAGCCTATCCAACATGTGGGCTCTGCTCTTCTCCCACGCTGTTGTAAATCACAAGGAACCAACTGCCATGAGCGGAGTCACTGCTGGCCGTGGGAGAAGAGAAAGGCCTGATTCTTTTGCCAGGCTCCATATAAGTAGCATTTTTAGTCCACCCACTCTTTCCTGAAGCTGAAGGACTTCCAGTATCTGAGATGAAACTGGGTCTGCTGGTTAAATAATAATAGCTGTGGCTCTTTCTACAAAAGGACAAGCAGGAAACATCGATGTCCTGGAAGAGACGTCTGCTCACTTTGCCATGAATAGCCTTCTGCATGAAACCTATTGCTTGCACCGTGGCAAGCTGGAGGAGGCAGCAGCACCGTCTGCTGCCTCTATTCCTGGCAGGAATATAGAAGACATATTTGCTCATGACAGCTCGGAACAGTGAAGCTCTAAGCAGCCTAGCAGCATGTCCCCTTCTTCATTACAGCAACTCAGAGCACTGGAAAATGTGTCCTAAGCAATTAGCACAGACATATTTGTTTAAATACATTTTACTTCTTTAATTATAGGGACCCAGCAGCCCAGCACTGCCAAAGAGAAAGGGCATTTGTAACAAGGGGTGATGGCCAAGACCAGCCTCAAGGCAACTGCCCGCTACTTAGAGCACACTTCAGGCTTTTATTCAAAGCTTAGAGCCAGAAGGGACCACACCAGCAATCTGATTCCTCATCCATCACTGCCTCCCAGATTTCCAGGCTCAGTAACTTAGGTTTGGCTAAAGCCTCTCTTCCAGCAAGGTGCCCGGTCATGATAAGAACTGATTTTTAGGGGGAGGACCCTCCACCACCACAGTTATTCTAACTGTTAATTTACATGTCTTCTTTCTCACCTGAGTTTGTCTGGCTTCATCTTCCAGCCATCCTCTGGGTGGCTTCTGGGGGACTGGGTGGAACTGGGAATCTCTGAGAGCAGGTAACTGATCCTTCAGCAGCAATGAGTGCTGACACAAGAGGAGCTGTCTGCCTCTGCCAGCGGCACTGGTGGGAAAAGGCCAACTGTCACCTCTTCATCTTAAAGCTGCTTCTCTGCATCCCTCCTGGGACATCCTGCCAGCAAACCAGGGCAAAGTCTGACTCACTTGAGTGACAAAGGGGACAAAGGAGACAGGGCATTTGCCCATCTGAGCTGCACAACAACCGGGCTTTGCATAATTAATCCTTTGATGGGACATCTTAAACCCCGTCCTTCCAGCTTTCCGGGGAGAACACCAAGATGCCTTAGGAGTTTTTATTCCACTAGCTTCCAGTGAGACTGTGAAATAAGCAATTTAAGCCAAATTTTCAACAGTGCCTAAAACTCCTAAGGCTCTACTTGACAACATGTCGATAAATGTCATCCTTCAGCAGCAGTTGCCATCTCTGACTGCTCTCAGGACACCCATTTCAGCAAAGATGCCCCTTCTTCTTCTGAACTCCCAAGTAGAGGTGGTCCAGAACAGATCTACAGCAAACACTACCCTCCACTGTTCAGTTCCAGCTCATTCCACCTTTTCCCAGGTATTCCTGCCCTCACACAGCTCCACCAGCTTGAGGGAATCATGTCTTTTTCTTTAAGCTGTATTAGAACAGGAAAAAGATCTGTTGAGAGCAACAACCTTTCTTCACAGAGAAGGAGGAAAGATGGACACCCAATTCTATCCAAATAACTAAAAAAGAGTGCCCAAATTAAATTACTTCTCTTCATTATTCATATAATTACTTCCATCTAGATCCAACAGATTCAAAAGCCACCCACGTCACCTGGTTCATCAAAAGATAATTGAAATTTAGGACCTAGCACTTTAGCAATTAAGACTCTGCAGAGACAGGTGCTCCAAAGGTGCATGGATGAGACCATCCTTCCCTCGCAATTCCTGCTGCCACAGTACCCACACCTTTGGAACACCCATCACAAGGCACAGGAAGAATTTTAATGTCTCTATGGCCTTAGCAAAAGGATTCTGTATGTCCTTCACTGCCATAACTAAGGGACTTTTGCAAGGTGCTGGTCAACACAGCTGCTGCCATTAATAACACCAAAACCTCCTCCTGCATCCATCTCAGTGGCCAGCTTGAGGATGTGTTGCATGCCAGAAATTCCTCCTGGAGCAGGCTTTTCGTAGCTTTAAAATAAACCCCAAACCAACTACTATTGCTGCACACTACCAAAAAAAAAATAAAAATGAAGCACTCCTAGCACAGTGGTTCTGAAAGCCACAAACCCACAGCCTGCTGCTCCCTCTGCTGCCGGCACAGCACAGCCCAGCACTGCCCAGTGCCGGGCACAGATGGATAACTCGCGGTGCCCACATGGATGATGAAGCTCCATAAAATCAACCTGCACACCCGATGTGAAAATAGAAGAAAGAAGTCCTACGCGAGTACTGAAAAAGCTAAAACAAAGCAGGCAGAAAACAAAACAAAACACAAAAAGTGGACAGAAAGAGATAAGCAGAACGGAAGGATCCAACTTCCCTGTCTTCAGTAAATGCCACTTGCGCTGGAGCCAATGGGAGGTGCTCCCAGGAGCAACCCTCAATCCTCCTGCTCCCCAGCACTCCCTGCTCAGGGAGCTAAAAATCCAAAGTGGTCACTGCAGCAGGGGCCAGCCCACAAAGGCTCCTTGCCCTGTGAGAGGGGCTCACCACATCCCGGCCCACTTGCACCCACTCAGAGGTTCATTTCACAGTTCTTATGGAAATAAGTGAACTCAGCAGGATGGAAAGCTGGGATTCATTTCTCGTGTTCCTCGGCCCTGGGAATGACAGTGGCCTCAAAACGAGGGGCAATGTTTTGGTTTTAGCTCGAGGAGTTAAGGGCAGTGACAGCCTCAACTCGCAATCTGAATATTTTCTGCGTGTGTTTACAGTTTCCTGTTTTCTTGTTACCAAGATGATGATCTTACAATGAGGGTTATTGGAAAGCCGGAAAATCAAGGACTGCAATTCAATTTTCTTACCTCTCCCACCAAAAGTAATTCAGTCTTTGAAGTGCTGAAAAGAGGCTTGAGGGGTCATTACTTGTCTCTGGGGTGCTCAAAAGGGGCAGAGCAGGCAGCTCGCCCAGAGGATAATGTGAAATCCAGCACAAGGAGATAGGGCACACCAATTTGTTTTTCAATCTATTTTGTTGCAGTTCAGAGCATCAGTGCAGACTGATAACAGAGGAAAATAAGCAACACTTTGACTAAATTCAGTGCTCCACAGTCTCTAAAGGCAGCAGAACATACCGCTCCAACCCCACGCATTTTGTCTGCACTGATGCCCAGAACAGAAATATAAACAGATTGAAAAACAAACAGCTCTGCTCCAACTCCTCAGTGTTAAGTTTTCTATTACTCTTCAAACCGAGGGCTGCCCCAAAAAGCGAATAATAAAATCATGCAGTTGAAAACCTGCACAAACCCAAAGAAACTCTCAGTTTGCTCCAGTCACTGCTCAGTCACAGATCACTGTTCCCAAGAACACTGAAAAGTGCTAATTATATTTTGCATGTTCCCTTAGCAGAAGCTGGACAGCTGAACTGCTGTTTGTAAGGCAGATTTACATCAGCAAACTGTGTGTTTTAATTTATTAGTGACTTGTCAAAACTACACTAGACCAGTTTTTGTGACCCATTTTGCATCAGCAGAAGCACAGAGACATCTGTTCCCACAGCCAAGGGCAGACATGGCTCAACACACCCCTGAGGTGCCTTGATCCAAAGGCCTGTTTAAGCACAGAGGGAATTAAAAAAAAAAAAAAAAGCTTGAAAATGACACTTCTCAAGCGTGGTCACCCAAAATGGGTCCAATCCCCTCAGACTTCTTAGTGAGCTGAGTCTATGGACACTTGGACTTCCATCGCTGTCTCCACCTGCTTTGGGCCAGCTAAGGCACCTTCTCAGCCACAAAATTCCATTAACACAAAAGGCCCTTCAACAACTCTTCAAATGTGAGAGCAGCTGCTCTAATACACGGCAGAGGAAGATTCAGCACCATGAAAGCCGAGTGGGGTTTACCCCTGGAAGCCAACGCACTTCCTCCACCTCCTGGAAGAATTCTATAACTGCTGAGCCATTTTTTTAGGAGACAAGGGGCTCATCTTTGGCACCTTCTTTAAGTGTATGTAGAAGCAGTTAAAATATAGTGGAAAGAGATGAAACACGAGCAAATGAGCAGGGCCGAGAGGCTGGGAGAGGACCTTTATTCTGGTCCATACTCTGACAGGCTGTTCCTGCACCACTCTTGTCTTTGAATGGTAGGGTTTTAACACAAATTCCTCCTCAAACACAAGACGCTTGGCTTCGCTGTCCGGGACCCACCACAGCACCTTTCTGTAACACATCTAACCCGACCTGGGAACAGAGTCAGCCCTGCTGCTCTCTTCTCACTGCTCCTCTGCAGCAGCTCTGTCGAGCTGGAGATCGCACAGGAAAAAAACGGATCCGACTGCTCGCTTTTTGGTACTGTGCAAAAATCCTGTTTATTTGTCTCTTGAAGGCCCAATCTTGGTGGATCATCCCGAAGAACAGACGTGATTAGTGGATGTGATTAGAGAGGCATGTGCTGTAGCCAAAGGCGTGAAAGCAAAAGATAAATCCCCTTCAAGCCTACCTTTAAAAACCATCCTGGAGAGGGTCACAGCTCGAAGAGGCCCTAATGCACAGCTAATGAATGACAAACACCTTTGGACAGTCAGTGGTACCCAGCAGAGCCAAAATTCCGGTTGGGAGCATCCTTTATGTGCAGGTTACAAAAGGAAAATCCCCTGCCACATGGGATCATCCAGCTCCCTTCGGCGGAGGGAACGCGGGTAGTGTTTTAAATGAGAGGCAAAGCGGTTTTTTTGGGGGGCACCCGCGGAGCACCTCTAAAGGTTTATTCCGATTTAACACAGCGCCCACGGGTGGGGCGCAGGGGTCCCCCCTCCCGGCCAGGCTGCAGGCAGGAGAACCTTAACCTCCCAGGCCCCCTTAACCTCCTGAAAGGCTTCGCAGGGACCCTGCGGGCGACGGAGACACCCTCCAGTCCCCCGGCCCCGCGGGGCGAGGCGAACCGCCCCATCCGCGGCGTGGGTCTGGGGTAGCGAGGAGGAAAAGCGGCCGGGGCAGCCCGATGGGGTCGCAGCCCCGAGCCCCCATCGCCGTGGTTTTACCTTTCTTGGGAGCGGCGCGGCGGACACGGCAGGCGGGAACAATAAAACCCCTCAAAACCACAGCCGCCCCCGGCCCCGCCCGCTCCCCCCTCACGGCGCCGCCATCTTGAGGCCGCGGCGGAGCCACCGCCTCCCCGCTGCGTCTTCAGCGGAATTCTCTGTCCCTCAGGCTGACTCTTCTCACCTTTTGTAAAGGTGACTGATGTAGCCGGATAAGTTCTGCAACAGAAGTTGCCTAACGAGGGAAAGAACTCTTGTGTTT
Source organism: Myiozetetes cayanensis (assembly GCF_022539395.1). Classification (NCBI taxonomy): domain Eukaryota; kingdom Metazoa; phylum Chordata; class Aves; order Passeriformes; family Tyrannidae; genus Myiozetetes; species Myiozetetes cayanensis. The sequence continues at coordinate 5,515,559 of NW_026087499.1, read as the reverse complement.
TAAGCGTTGCGTGAGGTCACATTGCCCACGTAAATATGCATTAGGTAGGCGGAGAATATGTGTTAGAGAGGCGGGTTCGTGAGAGGTTTACTGTGTAAAAGATGTAGGTTTTTACCCCTTGGTGTACTTGGTTTGTGGAAAGCTACGCGTTGCGCCTCGAGCTGAATAAACATAAGTTCCTTTCTGAGCTAGAAACGCTGTGTCTGTATTTTAAGAGCTCCTCAAGTCATGAACACCAGCCCTGAGGGAGAGCCCTGAGGAGCCGTGGCGGCTCCTCCCGCCGCACCCTCACCCCGTGCCCGCCGCCTCAGGCGCTCTCGCAGCCCCCGCGGACCGACATCGGGACGGGCTGCCCGGGGAGGTGGGGGAGTCACCGTCCCTGGAGGTTTTTCATCAAAGACTGAACCTTGCGCTTATTGCCGCGGTCCAGTTGACAGGGTGGTGTTGAGCCACAGGTTGGACTTGATGATCCCAGAGGCCTTTCCCAGCCAGGGCTCTGGGGAAGCTTTGTTTTTGACTGCTGTCACCGGGGAAGCAGAAAGGTTTGGGCTGTGTTTTGCATGGAAAAATAATAGTAATAAAAAAAACCCAGCCTCACCTGGCAGCAGCAGAGAGCGGAAGGCAGGTTCAGGTGTGACCATTCGCATTCCCAGGCCTGGAGGGGGGTTATCTGCTCCATCTATTGATAGATTGAGGAGGAGAGCTAATGAACTGGCTCATTTGCATAAACAAGTGCTAATTGCAGGATAAGTGTACTGAGATGGGGAGAGTGATATCCTAGGCTGTGTGTGACCTGCTGTAGGAGCACCAGGCAGGCGGCAGGGCCTGGGATTGTGGGTCCTGGCGACTGCCAAGCCCTCTCCACAGGGATGCAGATGAAATTCTGGGGCTGGCATGTGGTCAAGCAGATCAGCTTGCAGACAAATGGGTATTAATTAGAAACCCACAACGTCATGATGAGACCTGCTCTGCTCTGGGGCCTCTGTGCCCTGCCAGGGAAATGCCTCTTGGCCAGGATTCTTGGCCGAGAGTGGCACAGCAGCTATTCTGCCAGAACAATAGAAATGGCATAGCAGCAGTAGGTTTCAAGGTCACTTTTGATGAACGCAACAAAAGCAGGACAGGCTGTTTTCTCGTGGAGTTGTGGAGAGAGGTTCCTGGGGACCTGTTCAGACCACAGTCCTTCACCTATCTCCGGCACTGAGTTGTCTCTGCTGTGGCTGTCAGTGCCCGCTCCACCAGTTTTCTCCTGAGTGCTCCTATTTTATGTGCTGAAGGGATTCCTGTGAGAAAGCACTGCACCCACATCTGGTTATTTTTATCCCCAGGCTGGTGCTGATCAAAGCAAGGGGATGCTGAAGCCCTGAGAAGTCACCAGTGGCTTTTGCTCTGAGGCTGCTGACAGCAGCTGACCTGGAGATGATGCCCTGGCTGTGGTGATGACCTGCTCCAGGCTGCCGTGGGGAGAGACTGGCCCTGGCCAAGGAGCACTGGTGAGACAAAGGACAGTGACTGCTACACGAGGCACATCATCCCCATCACTGCCAAATCTGTGCTTGCTGCAGGGCCATGTCGTTCTGTCCGTGGTGTGATGAGCAGGAGCTGTGTGTTGCATCAGGTGCCGCAGCAGCAGCAGCAGCAAAACCTTTCCTGCAAGACCATCCTTGATAGCAGAGAAGAGTCCTGATGTCTCTGGTACCCTGAGATTTGGTCCTTGGGGGGAGAAACTTGCATTTCAGTCACCAAAAGCAGGGAGGTTTTGGCTACATGATTCTGAGCCTGCCTGTGTAGGGTCTGGCTTTGTGTTGTGGTACTTCCAGCAAGCTCCTGGAGCAGGCACCTGTGGGAAAGAGCTTTTTGCCAGAATTAGAGAGAGAAAAAAGCTGAATGTCTGTCCCTGCCCAGATCAAGCCAGCGCAGCAAAAGGTGATCAAGGGGTGGCTCTTTGCTGAAACCAGCTCTGCAGCTGAAATCTCTGTTTGCTGGACAGTGTGTGTGATTCAGGGTGGCCTGCTGGGATGATGGCAGCCTGCTGGGAGAGCAGCTGTGCTCTCCTACCTTGTGGGGGATGGACAGTGGTGTAGGAGGTGACAGGACAGTGGCATTTTGAGAAGTGATGGAAAAGAACAACACACATGCTTTCAGAGAAGCCTGGCAGACTTTCCTCTAAGGGCTGGGGTAGGGTGACCAGGGGCACTGTGATACTCTGGCTGCAGGGACAAAAACAGATTCAGATGTTCCCTTCCCCATCTCCCTGTTTCTATCCCTTCTGCTGCTTAACTCAGTGGGGTTTGGGTCCGTGCAGTGTAAATCAAACCAACGCCATGATCCAGGAGTAGCCTCTCCAAATAAGGAGAAGGGTTAGGAAACAGGGAACAAGAACAATGTCCCAGTAGAGCTTTGTCAATTCCCGCCACAGTAACTCCCTGTTGTCCCTTGGAATCATCTTAATTCTTGTACAGCAAGTGCTGGTGAGTGAAGCTACAGCATTGAGTGCTTGCTTTCCTCAAAGTGTAGGACTGTGGGATGAAGCTGTGCCACGTGAATCTCCAGGGAATCTACAGGGGAAGCCCTGAGTGAGGTGAGCTGGTTTTTGAGTTCACCATCCTGACAGGGATCACCTGAGTATCACACAAAGGAGCCCAGGTGAGCATGTCTACAGCTCCCACTCTTACTGGGAGTGGAGTCAGAGGTCCCACAGATCCAAACAGGCCTTATCTCTTGCCCCTGGAAAGAGCCCCTCTTGCTGAGACCCAGCCCACTGAAGGAGTGAGGACTGCTCTGCCTTGCTCTGCCAAAACTGCCTCCACACAGCTTGAAAAGCTCACGGCAGGGAGTCAGAAGGGGTGAAACTCAACCTCCCCTCTGGAGCTGGGACACTGGGGCACAGTCCTTTCCTCTCCAGAGGTCACATCTCCTGAAGGAATGGGTCCAGGAGGTCTGACTGGGCGGGATTGCTGCGGTGGCGAAATCCAAACCTTGATGTTTCCACCAGATTGTGACGTGTGTATCTTTTCCGGGCAACGCTGACTTTGGATCTGCTTTTGAAGCTCTTGGAGCATCTCTTGGAGACAGATGGGCTGTCACACGGCACAGATCCGCCCATTCAGGGGAAAAGGAGTAGGGAAAGACGCAGACATTTCAGCTCAGCTCAGGCAGGGACAGCAGCGAGCCAAGCTCAAGGCCGTGCGACCGCATCTCTCCCCTCCTCGTTCAGAGTCTCCTCTGCGCCGCAGCCCGGGTGGCAGCGAGCTCCATCCCTGGCTTGCGGCTTCTCCTTCAAGCACTTGAGGGCACTGTTGGAGTTTGGAAAGAGGCAGATTTCTGCGTGAAAGATTTGCTTCGTGTCACACCATGCAGAGGCACATCGGTTTTGTGACTTCCATTGGAACATTGCTGTTCTCAGGGGTTTGTAACGCTCCATCTCAGGCAAACCTTTCACAGAAAATATCAAGTCATGCAGACTTCTTTTATCTTCCTTTTTCTGTACACATTTCTCCTTTCCATCTTTTTAACCCCAAGGCTCCTCTCTTGAGGGCCAGATCTCTGGGTTGCATGGTAGTTCTCAAGGGGAAGCAGAGAGTTTGATGACATGAAATTACACTTCACCTGCACAGATCCTTTAAGTTTCCAAAGCAATGTTGATGCAAGGAGGCACAGCCTGTCCATGTGTGTACAAAAATCTCCTTGCTCCTGGTGTTGGTCTCCAAGGGAGCTGGAATCACAGGGTGTGCTGAGGGTCAGTGCTGCACACAGCTCTCTGCTGGAACCTGTGCCAGAATTACTATTTACATGTGCTGGCATAAAGTAATAGGTAATGGAGCGGAACACCATGCACAACCCCTCTGAGCTGTCCCAGGGGACATGCTGGGAGTTACCAGGCAAAGTGCACTCTCCATGTACCAAACTCCAGATTTCCTCCCACTCCAATCCTCCCCCCTCCTGGAGCTCTCACTGGAGCAGCTGGTTTATGGCAGAGAAATCTCTGTTTCCCCTTTTGCCCCATCCTCCCTTTGCCAGCACATTCCAGGGTTGTACTCAGAGCCTGTAAGTTGCCCTGTTATTCCAGCTAAATTGCCCTCAAAACTGAGTTGGATGATGTCGTGGGGAAGGGGACATTCCCGTTAGGAACAGACTGTAAATGGGATTGGAGTACTTCACTGCTGTGTTTATCCAGCGAAAGTGAAGTTTCACTGAAGAGGTGGACTGGTGGCACCCAGACTGACTGTGGTTTGCTGCCTTCTTGTAGTTCCTGGTCCACCAATTTCCTTGGATTTTACTTCATTGCTTTTTATTGCAAGGGTTCCCAAGGGAGACCATCTCTGTGGCATTTGCTATTCCTGCTGCCTTCTGGGGGGTATGTGGGAAAAGAAGTCTTGTGTCCAGGTTCCCACAGGATACTGGGCTGTGTCCACTGTTGCTGAGTGTGGTGGCCCAGTGTCTGAGCAGAACACGTTGAGAACATCAGGCTTTCCAAAGGGCCCTTCTCCATCAGATTCTGACTTCTGTGGCCTCCAGAAAGTGCAGTTCCCAGGCTCTGTGGCTGCTATTGCAGCTAGCACATATCTGTGATCCGTTACTGAACGTGATCAGGTTTCTTCCAGTCTTTCCACAGACAGGTTGGAGTTTCAGGAGGCTGCAGAGATTGCTTTCAGGATGGGGCACAGCACTCGTCTTCAGCTGAGCATCAATATCCAGTCCTGGCACCTCTCCAGGCATGCCTTCATCCTCCACTCAGCATGCCTAGGCATCTGTCCATGATGTCAGCTCTCCAGTCCCTTGCTGTTAGTGCCTGGCCTCTTTTAAGCAAAATCCCACCCTAAATGCGACCCAAAGCTCACCCCTCACCTGCTGGTAGGAACTACTGGTACCTGTCACATCAATTTTCCGTGATCTCACCAACCTTGCTGTGCAAATTATTGTCCTGCCACGGTACTCACATATGTTGGGATCTCTGGGACATCCCTTGGGTCTCTCCTTCCAGCCACACCAGTGCTATCACAAAGTAACAGATCCATCTGCGTGTGAGGTGAAGGGCTTGCCCCGCTCAGCTTGAACTCTTTTCTCTCGGAGCTGATCTCCAAAGCTCCTCAGGAGGGGCTTTATGGCGAGCAGGGATCGCTCAGCATCTGCAGTGCAGTGAGCTGGGGGTTCAGAGGCCAGAGACCACAGTCAGCAGCTCCTGCTCTGTTTGAGCACAACCTCCCTCCTATCCATAGCTGCTGTTAGCAGAGCAGCAAGATCCCTACTCCAAGATCTGCAAGCTGCAACTGTCCTGGACACTGAGCACATGCAGTTCTTCCACTGCTTTGCTCCCTCCACAGGCCCATGCTGCTGCAGAGTTCCCTGCTCCAGAATCAAGTATCTGTTTCTTTCTCCTGTGCCTTGGCTTTAGGTAAAGCCCAGTATCTCCGTACTCTCATTTTTTCTCATGACAGCACCCATCAACACCTCTCTCAGCTGTTCTAGTGCTTCAAACACCATTCCTGAGCTGAAGAGTCTGTTCTCCCAGAAATTGGGTCCTCATTTAGATAATAAAAGGTTTTCCTTTCATTTTCCTGCCTTTGCTCCAGGTGGCCAGCTCTGCTCACAGTCTGTTTTCCCTTCCGTGCATGTGCCTGGCTTTGTCTGCGATCCAGCATCCCCGGTGGTCTGGGTCCCTACATGTTGTCCATTTGCTCCGTTTCTAGGTGCTGATTTGTTTTCCTATTAATCTGCCTCCCTCCCTTCCTCAGCTCTCCCTAGACCGACTGCTGCCAACATGTTTCACGTATCCTGTGCTGCGTAATAACCCGAGGGAAGGGGGCTCCATGCCTGGACCCCGGGGCTCTGTAAGAGCTATTTCCAGAGGTGGCAGGTGCTGGCAGGGCTCCAACCTTGCTGATTTAGTTGCTCTCCCTCCAAACGACTCCCCCAGGGCACATGTCCCTCTGCACGTCCCAACCCAGTTGCTGCATGGACCATGTTCCTGCTGGGGTCAATCCCTCCCAGTCCCTTTTTGGCCCTCAGCACAGGCAGGCAGCTGCACACCAGTGCCTGCTGCTGGCTGGAAGGGAGTGGAGTGCTCGGCCTTCCCACCACCTTGCTTTGTTTCTTTCTGCTGGAGGAATGGGGGATGGAATCTCCTGCAGTCCCCTGATTGTTCCAAGGCAGTGCCAAGGTTTGTATCATGAACTCCACCCTCACAGGGAAGAATTTCTTCCTGACATCCAATCTAAATCTACCCTCCTTCAACTTAAGGCCATTCCCCCTTATCCTGTCAAGGGGGATGTTCTCCATCACTCAGCCATGCAGGTAGATCTGTGCACCTGTACACGTGCCTAGGAAGCATCCTTCCTCCAGGCCTCCATCCCAGAGGACTGGTGCCCCAAATACTTCACCAGCTTCCTTTCTCATGGACTGGGACCTGTCCTGTTGGGAAGCCCGCTTTGGAAGCGGTGTTGCAAAGGAAGCTTTTTTTATCAGGGGAAATCAGTTTATGGGGTTGCTGAAGGTCATCTCTCCATCCTCATCCCCACATCTTGCTGTCCCCATGGTCTGCTGACACCTTTGTGCTAAAGACTGAGCCGTGGGGATGACTTGGGGGGGGGGGAGTAAATATAACCCCCCATCTGCTTTCCATAGCAGTCAGAGTTAGCTGGATAGGAGCAGTGGAGGGCATGGCAAGGCACTGAGGGGAGAGAAATTATTAAAATCATCTTTGTCCCCCAAGAAAACATGTTTCTGGGAAGGGGAAAGATGACCTGAAACCTGGGCGTGGGAGGATGGAGTCAATGTTCTGTGTCCAGGGGTTACCCCCAGCTCCCTCCGCCATCACAGAGGAGCCCCCAGTTCTTTCTGATGTGGGAAACCAGTTCACCACCAGCCAACCCTACTGGGCAACTTCATCGTGGCTGGCTTGGCACTGGCACTGAATTCCCTCAAAAATTCATCATTTCTCACGTGGGAGGAAAGTTCAGGCTCTGTGTGAGCTGCCCCTGCCCAGCAGCCCAGACCTTCTCCTCAGGCTGCCCCAGCCCATCCTGCTTCCCTGGGAACAGCCAAAATTATGGCCACTGTTACTGCCCACAGACCCAGCCAGGGCTGCAGCAGCCCTGTCCAACCTGGGTCCTGCATAAATCACCAGGGCCTGGAAGTCACAGCCTTTATAAATATTGATCCCGTCTTTGAGGAAGCTCACCAATTTCAGAGAAGGAGGCTTTTCTAAATAGCATTAAATAGAGATGCTGGAGTTATTCTTGGCTCTGTCAACAGCGTGGATCTGTGTGGCTGCCCTGTGTGTGGGGCTGAGTGCTCTGGCCTGGACCTGCTCCCTGCTCCTGCTCCTCTCTCCCCTGGGGCTCCCTGCCTCGGGGTTATTTATTTTGGGATCTCTCCGGGCAGGGCAGACATGGAAAAGGTCTGTCTGCCACAGAGCTCTTTGCAAAGGAAGTGTTTTAGCCCCTCTGACTGTTTTAGCTCTGGGGACAGGTTGTGCATGACCACCTTCCTCTGCAGAGCTGGCTCAGGAAGAAGAACTGGAACCTGTGCCAGTTGTGTGGTGCTCTCTGTTCTAACCTATGGGGCTCAGCAACAATCATCCCCTGGGAAAAACTCCACTAGCACCTCCTCTGTACCTCACAGGCACCTGCACCACCTGGAAAAATGGAGGGGAGACTCAGAGATAATTTTCATACACCAAGGGCAATTCAATTAATAATTAAAATGATCAAGAGGCTGGAGGAGTTGCCTTGTGAAAAGCATGACAAGATTGGAATTTGTAATTTTGAAGAGCAGAGAAAACTGTGAGGGATGTGACTGAAGTTTGCAAAATCCCCAAGGGAGTGAATCAGGTGGAACTGAAATCAAATCCCTGAGACCAAGAGCTGGGAGCAATCAGTGGAACTGGTAGGATATCACTCTGAAACAGAGAAATGGAAAGATTTCTTCACCCAGTGAGTAAAACCTCAAGAATCTGCTGCCACAAGAAGCTGTGCAGGGAGATGCTGTCAGCATGGTCAGAAAGGGATTAGAGCTAATGGAGAGCAGGGCCATAAGGGAATATCCAAGGGAACAGTCAGGCTTGTGTCTTCTGCTGTCCCAAGCCCAGTGACTGTGAATGCTGAAGTAGAAGGTTCTTAGGCTGCAGAAGGCTCCCCCAAAACAACATCTCCTATTTCCCCTGTTAGATGCAGACCAGCTGGGCTGTAGCTCTGACCCAATAAAGTTCCTGTTCCCTTTCCTCTTCCAGTTTTCTTCTGCAGGATTTTTCCTTGAGTTAGCACTCAGCTAAGGGGATATCTCAGCAGTGGGGCTGAGGGGTGTGTCCGGGAGGATAAATAACCTCCACCCTCATGGTGGGAAGGAGAAGCTCATATTGATAGGGATGGAGCAGATGGTGTTTTCTGTGCCCATGTCCAGGCAATGAAACCATCCACACTCAGCTGCAAACACAGAACACCCTTGGCAGCTCAATCCTTGGCTGCACAGCCCTGATGTGCCTGTGCCTCATACTGGAGCCAGAGGCCTTGCTGTGCCTCTGTGCTGGAGATGCAGCCTGGGATGCATCTGCTTTTCCAACATATTACCCATAAATTATTGAGACTTTGGATGGAGCTTGGAGCAACCTGGTCTAGTGCAAGCTGTCCCTGCCCATGGCAGGGGCTTAGACTGAGATGGGCTTTAGAGTCCCGTCCAAAATGAACCATTCTGTGATTCTGTGATTCCCAGCTGAACAGGAGGCATGGTGTGACATTGAGGGAGACCTAGGACATGATAATAATGAACCATCTTCCCAGCCAGCTAACACCAATCTCACTGCAAGTGCCACGTGACAAGGAAGTGCTCGTAAAGATATAAAGGAAGCAACTAGGGATGGGTAAAATGGGTTGGGCTGAGTTAGGCAGAAAGCTTTTATCTGCATCTCTCAGTTCCCAGTTTCACAGAGAACTCATTTAGAAGGTCTTATGCCCTTCCCAGAAACTCGTGTGTAAGGATGCAGCTGTACTTCTTCAGGATTCTGTGTCAGGATGCAGGACTCCTCCCAGCCTTGGTAACATGCTTAGATAAACCTTGTCTGTAGCAGTGAGCTGAGGGGGGGCAGTTCAAGCCCAGGATTTCAGTTTGACCAAAGCATCCACTCTGGCTTCAGGCGTGAAGGGCATTTCAAAACACAACTGGTCAGCTATGAAAGCTGCCACTGTCCAGCGACACAAAGCTGCAGATGAATTTCCCTCTCTTCCAAGTCCTTCCCAGGGTGATCTCAGTCCCTGCCAGTAACTTCCTCAGTCATGAGCCTTGGTCAAGTAACTTGGACAAACAAGAGTTAGCCTTAAGCTATTTTGAGAATATTTTCTGCTTATTTGCTGTTTGTTCACCACCCTGCCTGTCTGGGCTGCTTGGCCACATCTGGTGGCTTCTGCTCAGTGCACCAGAGAGGTGACCAGCTTGGCTGCCGTGTAGGGAGCCTGTGGTTTAAGTCATGGCAGTGTCAGATGCCAACCTTCCTGCCACGGTGCTCGTCTGAGCCCTCTCACATCAGAGAAAGGATGGTTTAAGGTGCAAAGAGCACCTACACGAAGGTTCTTCATCTGACTGACCAGAAGGCATCTTGCTGTGGCAGTGTGGGGACTTTCATAGTGCCATGAGACGTGGAGGAGGAGCCTCTGCAGAGCAGAATACATTATTTGCACGCTGTGATTGTTGTAATACCATCCAGTAATGCCCTGGGAGCCCCTGCAGCAGCTCCCAGTCTCCCCAGTTCAGACACTAAGAGTTATTGTGATGCCCTAGAAGGTGCCTGGGGAAGTGATGAGTCCACTGACTCCTCCTGGGGACAAAGCAGCCTATAAAGGGCTTCTGCTACATCAGCTGCAGCCCATCAGTTTTCATCACCGTGCTCATGAAAGATATGACATGATATTGTTCCTTCCTCGAGGCAAGAGAGCAAAGCCCCAAAATGAGCCTGAACATATTGTTAACCCTCCAGCATAACTGGGAAGAGGGAGTTCCTTAGGAAGGGTGTTTGGGGAGAGAGGCAGACCTGAGCAGCCCCACTGGCACCTGCTTCTGCAGGACCCAACATCCCCTCTGCTGACTGCTGAGCAGACAATGTCAGGGAAGTTCAGGCGTGGTGATTCCTCATTCCATGTTTTCTTTGAGAAAACTCATTTTCAGTTTTGTCCTGAGAAACCTAACCTGTTGCTTTCCTAGAATAATAGAGTTTGGCTCTGCTGTTCTAGAGTTGCCTTTTGGGAGAATTACAGCAATTTCCAAATGAGGCACCACGGAAGGGAGGTTTAATAGCAGAAGTTTTTCAGTCTCAGGCAGGACTTGGTGCAAAGGAAGAGCAGCTTTGTGCCTCTCAGCCTTTGGCAATGTCAGTGGGAGCATGTGATGGAGGTGGAATATCCCTCTCGTTCCACCACGGGTCATGTCAGGTTTTCTTAGCTGAAAATTCACATTTTTAATTTAACCAAGACCAATAGCTTATATGATTCAGTTCACATCCAGGGAAGAATGGCCAGTCTTCGTTTCAAGGCTGTATGGGATGGAGAGTTTACCATGTCTCTGAGCTCCTTGTTCCAATGGTCAGTTATTCCCACTGTTAAAAATAGTTACTTTATCTCAAGCCCGACAACCACCAGCTTTGCTTTCCAATCCCTGGATCTTTTTGTGTCTTTGTCTGCCCTCTTAAAGAGCCCTTTGCACTCAAAGTATTCCCCCCCATCAGTTCTCACAGACCATGATTAAATCACCTCTTAAAAACCAGATAAACTAAACAGATCATGTTCCATTAGTCTCTCACTGAGAATGATTTCTAGCCCTGGGATAATTTTCTTGTTCTTTCCTGAGCCTTTTCCAAGTTTTCACTGTGACTTCCAAGCATAAGCACTAAACCTGAATGTGCCATCTTGGTGATGATGTCACTAAAATCACATGCAGTGCCACCTCCATGATATTCCTTCCCTGTGGATGGCAAGGTCCTGTCCAGCCTTGCAGCAGCAGTGGGACTGACTGTCTGTTCTCTGGGTTCCAGCTGAAGCCTGAACCCTCTCCAGAGTCCCCCTCTCTCTGTTCCATCATCACAGAGTGGCCTGCACATCTGATATCAACTCACCATTAAATGGTGACCGAAATGTCCCTGTTTTTCTGTATTCCAGTGCCTATGAACCCCTCGTCCCTCCAGCTTGATTTTTCCTGTGCCACCAAGTATCCGTCTGTGTTTTTCTTTAGATAAGCTTTTATCCCACACCAGACAACCCCTCTGTGCTGTCTTAAATCCCATAAACAAGCTTTTCCCATGATGTTCTTGTGCTTGCATCATACCAGTTGCTTCCAAGAGGGGAAGAAAATCCTTTCTATCCCTTTGCAGTACAGCCCATTCCAAGTGATTTCTGTAGCATTGTCAGCTGTTTCTAAAATGAGAGCTTTTTAGGAAGCATCACAGGCAGTCCCATGTTTGCATTCTGGGAAGATTATGATGGGGTTGGCAGAGGCAGTGCATCCCACTCTGGAAAGGCATCTGAAGTATTGAAAGGAATTGCCATTTGGAGGGATCCACCTTTCTTCTCCAGCTGCAGAGAATCCCAGACAGCTCTTAGACTGGAGAGCAGAGTGATGGGGAGGTCGAGTGACAGAGTAAAAGTCCTGCTTTTCAAACAGCCAGCTAGAGTCATAGAATCATGGAATATCCTGAGTTGGAAGGGTCCATTGAGTCCAGCTCCAGACCCTGTCCAGGACACCCCAAGAGTTCCACGTGCCTGAGGGTGTTGTCCAAATGCTCCTTGAGCTCTGGCAGCCTTGGGGACCATGACCACTGCCCTGGGGAACCTGTGCAGTGCCCAAACACCCTCTGGGAGAAGAACCTCTTCCTGAGATCCAACCTGACCCTGCCCTGACACAGCTCCTTCCCATCTATCTGTAAAGGCTGTTAGTTAAGAGGTTTTGGTGCCTCTTAGTAATGCACTTAGAAATGCCTTTGATGTTAAGAGGTGAACTTCAGTGAAGTACTTTCCACTGGGAAGAGCATGGAAATGTCAGCTGGATCATACCTGAGCTGTATTGCTGAGGGGACAGTGTCACACCCAAGCCCTGTGAAGCCAGAGGCAACCTGGGAGGTTCCAGCAAAGAAGCTGGGTGGGCTCCAGAGCCACCAGGGTGAACCCAGAACCCTTTGTTGTCTCCCTGCACATCCCACTGAGCTCTGCCTGTGGTCAGGAGAGGGGTGGACTGAGGCTGTAGGACCTGTTTGGTAGATCATGAGTTGCTTTGTCTCAGCCATGAACAGCACAGAGCAGCCTGGCCAGGCTGGGTGGGCAGAGGCTGGTGGATTTCTGATGAAATAGTTAAAAAGGGGGATTTAAAGTCAGCTGAGAAGAAGGAATATTGTTCCCAAACATAAAGGATAATGGAATGGCCTTTCTACTACAGGCTGGGAGGTGCCCACTCCAGGGTAAACCCAGACCCTCAGCCCAGGGGAGAGAGGAGGACCCCAGCATGGGTGCCAAGCAGGTGTCAGTCTGCACACCTCAGACAATGGGAGGAGATCTCAGGAGCTGAGGAAGGCTTTGTTTTCAGAGGAACAGGCTTTCCTGAGGGCTCCCTTTGGGGACAAGATGAATCCCTGGATCTCTCCTGGCACCGTCTCAGCAGTGCTGTGCTTTCCCCAAGCACCAGGAAAAAGTACTCAGTTCCTTCTGCTTGTTCAACTGCACCTAAATATCCTGCTCCTTCCACCCCTCCCACCATCCATCCACAGGAACCTAGCAAGTGCCAAAAAAGGAAATAATCCACTCTGAAACAACAGTGTCTCAGATGGCAAAAGCTGGTGAGACGCTCTTCCAGCTTTCCTGGATGGCTTTTGTACCTGTGTTTCCTTCACTCCTTTGCTAAGTTCCTGACCCAGGACCTGCCCTTTGCAGCCCAGGCCACCCTGCAGCCCCCACACCAACACACACAAGCTCTGCGAGGAGGAGAACCTGGCAAAAGGACTGGGAAATATTGTCACTTCAGCTGAGGTCACTCTGCAGCCCATCTTCTACCCAGAGACCTCAAATGAAGGCACCGGAATATAACCCTGGAACACACTCAGATGTTATTCTCCAGCCTGTCATTACCCTGAGTCAGATGGAGACGAGTGAAGAGCCTCTACCCAGGCTGGGTTGTAAGTGGAGTGATGGAAAAGACCATTAGGTCATCTGGGCCATCTGCCTCCACCAATACACGCCTGTTCTCTGCTTCGTGTTATCTAGAGCTGAGCTTGGAGTGAGTCAAGTGATGCAGCTTCCAGTTTCCCACGGGAGACTTCTCTAATAAAACCAACAGCTGAGATGGAAACATTTCCTGATATCCTGCCTAAACATGCTGTTGCTCACACACATCCCATTACTCCTGCTGATCCTCCCGTGGGACTCTTGGAGAGCTCGTCTGTCCTCGGTGTTCGTACCCATCACCTTCCTGCTGACAGTTATGGTCAGATTTTCCCTGAGTTGCCATCTGGACAAGCTGCATTTTGCTGTGTGGTGGTAAGGGCTCCAGACCCAAGGCTGCAAAGAGCTTTCTGCATCCTTGGAGCCTTTGGGCCCCTCCTAAGAAGCTGTATTCCCCAGGCATTCCGCAAAGGGGAATGTTCTGGAGAGATTTTTGTGCAAAATCTAGGATGAGGCTTAGAGACATGGGCCATTGGGTCAAGTTTCTCATTATAGTTCTTTATCTTTTTGTTCTGATCTAGTTTTCCTTCTTTAAAATTTAATCTCTGATTGCTCCAGGGATCTTCATCCCATTTCCACGCTTAATTAGAGCTTGAAACACCAGCAAGGTTCGTGGTGCCACTTGAAGGAATGCTCCAGGTACCAGGTGACTTAAAGGCTTGCAGTTTGTAGAGAGACACAGGCATTTACTTGGCAAGGTAGAAGATGATTTAAACAAAGCATGATAGGTAGATCTGTAGGTTGAGTGGAGCAGCCATTGCTCTTTGCAGCTTCCTCCAAGGACATGACTGGGAGCACACTGGTGGCAGTGAGGTGTTTGGAGAGGAAGGACCTTGAATGAGTCAGGGACACACACCCAGGGTGTGCAAAATCACAGGTATTTCCTCAGAACTGGACCTGGCTTTCAAAATACTTCTTACCATTAACCTCTGCCAAAAACCCTGCCATGCCAAAATCCTGCCAAGCTGCCTCAATGCCACCAGCCTGGGGATGCCACTGAGGGGAACAGTGTCTTGCAGGGAGCAGAATGAGCCACAATCCAAGATGGAGAGCCTGTGCAGGACAGATAAACAGAGCCGTGCCTGCGACAGGAAATTAATTTAAATTTAGAAGAAATAATTTTTTCCCTTGGTTGAATGAGATGGGAGATCCTCCTTCTGTTCTTCATTAAGCAACAAAGGGTGAAACCCAACAGCAAATTGTGTGCAAACCACCCAACTGCGGCCCTGAACTCCTGAAACATCTTTATTCACTTAATCTGGGATTCAGGAAATTCTCGTCCAAGCCAGTTTTATTGGGTGGTTTGTATTGAGCTCTCAGCCTCCCAATCAGTAACAGATGAACAATTTTTGCATAACATTTTTCTCCTGGATTTTTGGCTCTGCTCCTCCTTTCTAGCGGCTGAGCTGATGGAGCAGGCCTGTTGTTCATCCTTTTGGAGACACCAGCTTTGCTCTGATTCCAGGAATGACCACGAGCTGCCCTGGGTCTTGGTCAAGGTCAAGTCCTACCTTTCTAGATTCACCTCCACTGGTGGCTCATCTGCCTGTGTCCTCTCTCACCACCTCCCTCCTAACTCCTCCTCCATGCTGCTTCCAGGGTACTTCCATCAGGTACTGAGCCCACAAAGATCAGCCCAAATCACATCCCGGGTGCTGAAGGGCAGCAGTAGATGCTGATAAACTGCAGCACAGCCTGACTGAGGTGTGTGAGCACCTGCTGATACAACACAAGGCAGGGATCAGGCCCCAGGTGTGGCTGGAGCTGCATGGTGAGGAGTGGTGCTCTGTGGGCTGACGTGCCCCTCAGCACCTCTCCAGGCAGGTGGCTGCTGGGCTTGTTTTCACTGTTCTCTCCTAAGCAGGGCTGTTGTGTTTGGGAGCAGAGCACAGATGGGTTTTTGTGCCATTGGGATACCTCTAGCACCAGTGTCCATGTTGCCCATCACCCAGTGCGTGGGCACACCTGCAGACTTGTGCCAGAAGTGGCATCTCCACTCCTCCCCATGGCCACAGGGGTGCCAGTCCACAGGGCTCCTCTGTCCCACTGGGAATGGATGACATTTGGGCCGAGGAAAAGAGTGAGACCCTGGAAAAAAAAAGAGGGACTTAAAAGGCCTGGAGAAATCCTAGCCCTCTGGCAAGGGGCTGTTGGTGTGTGTGCCCAGGGGCTGTGCACGTGTGCACATGTGACTTGTCAGCATCTCTCTGCCTCCACCCTGTGCCTTGGCTGCCCGGAGCTGCCAGGACCCAGCTGAAGGCCAGTCAGGAAATGAAATAGGTGCTATGCACCCCCTCCTTGTCCCCCCCTCGTGGGTGGGCTCCCTCACCTGCCCGTCACCCCCACACCCCACCGGCCCTCTGGCAGCAGATTTCACCGGATGATGTTGCCGCCTTGACGTTTCAGCGCTGCCAGTTCCCAGAATAACCCGGTCCCGGGGCTGGGGAAAAAACACTTTGCTCAGCCCGATGTGTTTGCTCAGACGCTTCAGCCCAGGCTTTTATTATTATAATGCCTTGGAGATCTGGGGCTTAGAGGGGGATTTGCTGCCATGTGCCTGACAAAGAGGAGTGACCTCAGCGACACCGGAGAGCAGAGAGCGTATAAAACCTTTCTGGGCTCTGCGTAGGAGTGCTGCTTCCCTTCTTGGCTGCTCTCGGCTCCATCTGCTCTCTCCACACATGGGTCTCCCCCGATGGTCCCTCTTGGGCGGAGAGAGGACCGGGCAGGAGATGAATGTTCACACGAATGGGCTTCACATGATTTGCAGAGCTCCCAGATTCATGCCCTGAGTTTCGAGCAGGGGAGCGATTCCCGTCATTGCAGCAGGTCTGTGTTGTCTCCTCTCCGTTCTCCTTCCTCTCCATCCTCCTACCAACCCATCTGCATCAACTGCTCACCCCATGGGAGGGCTTTCCAAGGGTAGAGGAGCTCCCTGCCCCCTCTCTCAGGTTGCCCACAGGGACCTGACCCTGACTCTGTGTATTCTACCCAAGTCTCTCCTATAGGGTTGGGTGATCACCACTACGCTTTGCAGAGCTGGAACTGTGTCAAGTCAACATGTCAAAGATCATATTAGGCATTCCTTCACTCATCCTGTGAAATATTGGCCATTTTCTGCCACATGGAGCAAAGTAAGTTGCAAACCCGATGGGACACGCAGGAAAAACAGTCATTAATAACTGTACTTAATTACAACCTAATTTCTTGAAAAATGTGTTTGAAAGCAGCTGGCAACAAGTTGAACTGTGTGGAAAGTTTGAAGAACACCAGACCAGACATTAATTAGTCAACAGCCTCCAGAAAAGGTCAGGCTCTGGAAATATTTAAAGGCCCCATAATAAAATGAATTTTAATTCCAATGCTGAATTAAAACTCCATTGCAAATCCCAAGAAAACAGCCTCTCTCCCCACAGACCCACTGCACATGTTTGAGGGAGACCTCCTCTCCACACACCACAAGCTCCCTATGGGGTTTCCCAAACCATCTCTTCTAGTGACCTTCTTCTGGTTGGAAACACCACACAAGCACCTTCTTTCCAACAAGGGCTGTTGTTGGTGTGAGACCTCACACACCAACCCCTCCAGATTGCCAACTGGCCTCTGCAGTGCAGCAGGACCTCTCTAGTAGCCTGGTGCCATTACTGAAATCTCATCTGAAACCCCCCCTTGGGTGTGGAGAGAGACAATCTCTTGGGAAGACCTGCAGGGGTACCATAGGCAGTGTGATCAGGGGTGTTTTTTGGAAGTGACCACACATCACTTGCTTCCAAGAGCGTCCCTGTTACACTGCCCCTGTTGGTACCCCCCTGAACTCTGTCTGAAAAACAAGAATACAGACTGGCATCGTTGTATCAGTCCCTGCAGTTCTGGCAGGAGCAAGGACCTTTCCTTTTGCCACATCAGTGATCATGTCCTGGGGGTAACAAGCTGTTCACCAAAGTCCCAAGAAGGAAATGTGCTGATAAAGAAAAGCATCTACCTGTAAAGGTGGCACTCACCCAGGAGGCATTGGACAAAAATGCCAGCAGACATCTTCTGTGCCTCTGTGTTTGTAACAGGACAGGCTGGGAACTCGCTAGCAGATGGATTTTGGCAGTGCATGACATCATGCACATTTGACTAGGTGCAAGATGGTATCTCTGAGCTCCCCCACTTCTGCTGGCTCATCTGCCCTCCCAGCTCTGAGGCAACCACAAGTCCCAGACCTCCCATGCTCCTCAGCCCCTTCCAGAGCAGCTGGCAGGAAGCAGCGGCTTCCAGGTTTGCAGGAAGTTGTGAATAGTTTGGTTTCAGGAATAGCAAACTGTTTGGACTCCAGGTATTTCCAAAACAAAACATCTCAGTAGCTTTCCTTCTATGAAAGGTTTCATGAAGTTTGTCTCAGTCCAGCTCACAAAAAGGCATTTTCCAACTTTTCAGGAAGGGCACTTCTGCCACGTGATGGCAAAATACTGCCAATGCCAGGAATCATAGAATAACAGAATGGTTTGGGTTGGAAGGGGCCTTAAAGCCCATTTCATTCCACCTCTTGCCGTGAGCAGGGACACCTTCCACTAGACCAGATTGCTCCAAGCCCATCCAACCTGGCCTTGAACCCTTCCAGGAACAGGGAGTCCACAACCTCTTTTCTCAAGAAGTTGGCAAGGCTTTGGGGGCACACATCTGACACCAAAACATTGCTCTGTTCTCCTTTTCTCCTCCTGGCACATCTCCTGCTGGATGGGGAGGCAGGTGCAGTATGCCATCCTGTCACTAACAGAGAGATGGGAAGCAGCAAACCAAAATTCCCAAGCCTTTCCCACGAGTGACAATGTTTTTCAATAGAAATTGTGGGGTGTCCTTTTCGAATCCCAACCTTGGAGCTGGGAGAGATGTTTCTGTCCTCTACTTGCCATTCAGAGGTGCCTGGTCCATCTCTGCAGTATCTGTACAAGGTTGCCAGAGAGGCCAAGTGGCAAATCCAGATCTGAGGGTTGCAAGGAGCAAATAGAGAGGATGGGTTTGTCTGTAGTTCATTTCAGAGGAAGTTTCCTCTCCTTCTTCTCCATGTCATCTCAGCCCTCCCCCTTTATCCAGGACAGCAGCTCCTGCTTCTGAGGAAACACGTGATCCATGTGCCTGGAAATTCTGCTTCCAGATCAGCTATTCCCTCGTGCCAGACAGACTGTGATTGGCTCATTGATACATTTTGGTGGAAACATCACAAGGACAGTGAGAGAGAGGAAAAAAATGTGCTGCAAGCCAAGGAAAGGAGATGCTCGAGATGCACAGGAGAAATTCTGCAGGTAGGGAGGATGGGCTTAAGTCTCTGGGGCTGAGTGCTAGTAGCCAGCATTCTGCTGCCAACCACCGTGTTTGTGAATCAACAGTTCAGTGTTTTATGACTTGGGCTGAGGTGATCGGTCCCCAGGAGCGGGTCTGCCTGAATGGGGTTTACCACCACCCTGCCTGAGGGTCCTGCTGGTTGCAGGGTGACCAATGGAAAAGATGTCCTGATGTAGCAGCTCTTGAGGGCTTTTCATGCTAAGCCAGCTGGCCAGAGCCTGACTGCTGAGTCCCAAACTCAGAACTGATGGGGAAAGCTGCAGGCAGCCCATAAGGAGCTCTGTAGTGCCAACAGCCCAGGCTGCAGAAAGGCATCACTGACTCCATCTCATATCAGGCAGAAAGCTTCCTGGGCCCCACCTGCAGCAGGGAAAGTGAATCTGCTCTCTGGGAAAAGAGGTGATCTCTGGGCTGTTTCAGGGAGCCTGACCATGACAGCAGCTGGGACAGTCCCAGCTCAGTCCTGTGGACCAGTGTGCCATGTCCCCACCTCCTCTGCCCAGAGACCTGTTCAGAGCATCCATGGGGCTGCCAAGCATCTCCTCCACCTTCACCCTGAAGCCCCTGTCCCCGCACAGGGCAGCGAGTGCTCTCAGCAGTGTGGTGGAACTGGGTGAGGAGTAAGTCAAGGGCTTGGAAGTTTTTCCTGTGTGCAGTGATTCATGGCTCGTGTTTGTCAGTAGATGGGAGTGTTTGGAGAAGAGCCAAGTCATCATGAAAACATTTACAAATCCCAGACGTTTTGTGGATTTCACCACAAATTATCTTCTGTCCAGCACAGCCAACCCACACGTTCATCAGCATTTCTGAGCTGCATTTTATTAATCCTCTATTTCCAGCAATGGTGTGAAGAAAGCAATGGCCAGCAAGGGGGGATGTGCCACTAGGGTTGTGCCAGCTGGACAGTAGAGGATTAATGGTTGGAAGCCCAATGAGTCCTCTCTTCACCATCGCTGCTTCACCTTGCCCAGCAGTCAAAGAAATATGGATCAAGACTTCCCTGGGGAGAAGAAAGAAAAGACTGCTCCTAGGAGGGCAAAGGCCATGCCAACTCCTTTAAAAGACCTGTCTGAGAGTGTCTATGGAGAGGTGTAGTAGAAACATAAAGTCTAAATGAGGGGTCAAAGCTCAGGAAAAAGTGGCAAAAAGGGGATAGAAGAATATCAGGCATTGATGGCACCAAGGCAATTGCAGCACATCTGTGAGTAGCTCTTCAAGACCTGCCAACTGCAAAACAAAGAATGGCATAAAATAAAGGTCCAGCCTATGCCAGAAACCCATCCATTTTAATGGTAGATTGGGCTCAAAGAAGGCACAGACCCCAATGAACCTGATGTTTTGGGATGCAACTGAGTAGATGTTCCTCTCCCCATCCTTTGCAATGCAGGCTGCCTCTCCATCAAAACGTGGAAAGGAAATTTGGCATGCTAGAGATTTCCTTCAGGGCTTCTCCACTTACAGTAGTGACTCCCTGGGGCAGGACACAGCTCAGCTTTCCTGCTTGTTGAGCACGGGAAACACAGGTTCATGAAGGTCATGGAAAGTCGTTCATACCTCTCTGACCAAGTGAGGGCCTGGGGACGCCTGTCATTACTCACCAGGCAATGAAGGCAAGAAGTTGAGCCCCTGAGGAGGATTGATCCTGGAAAGGTTCATCTGAGAGGGACAATCCCTTTCAGGCTGATGCCGGGATGCTTGTAGTGTTCAGGGAACAGCAGTCTCCACTCTTACCATCCTCAGGTCCCTCCAGTTGGTTGATTATTTCTGATTCAGATTTCCCCTCTTGCAACACCAGTGCCTGTGGCAGCAGCTACAGCAGCCGAGACATTTTGCTGTGCATCTTTGTGGAGTGGCTCTTGGCTGCCTCCAGCCTTCAGTTTTGGACCTGAAAGTGTATTTGTGATGTCTTAATGTCTATCAGCTCCAACATCTCGTCAATGTGGGTAGATAGTGAAAAGCAGCAGGGAGAAATGAACTGCCCCCCTCCACGAGAGCCCATGGTGAATCCGTGGTGAAGCCTGAAGCCAGATGGGACCACACATGGTGGCAGGTGCAGAGCCCAGCCATATCTTGACTTGCACAGGTCAGTGTTGGCTTGCTCTCCCCTCCAGACACACATCCCCCACCCTCCAGGGACCTGCCAGGTTTTTTTCATCTCTGCCATGGAAGTGCTGCCAGGACCCAGCGAGTCCAGCCCAGGGTGCCTCTTCACGCCGTGAACAGGCAGCAGGTCCCACTGCACCTTTTGGTGGCAAACACTGAGGAATGTCCATGCCAACCAGTGACTGAGATGTCCCCAGGTATTAAACACTTACCAGGACCTGATCCCGGGCTCCCATCCCAGAGCTGAGAGCCAAGACCTCCAGACCGCCAGACTCTGCCAGGACCCTCCTAAGGTCAGGTTGATTCCAGCTAACAAGGCTGTGCAAATCACGAGAAAAGTAGTAAATCACTTAATCCAGCCTCCTAGGTATCTCAGGCTTTTGATACTTGCCTTGATTTTTCTATATTAGGGCTAATAATTTGGCTCAGGCTCCTCTTCCAGACAGCAGCGCTACGGGATTGCACCGGCACTGCTTCATTAAGGAAAATCCTTGCCTCGCTCTTCAGTCGGGGTTTCGTGGTGCTGACAGCAGGGCCATTAATAATGCACCCATTTTCTGATGTATTTTTTAACACGGAATGATTTTCCAGGACTTTCACAAGAGTTTGGACAATTGGCTCCCCTCGGGACAGTGTGGGAAGCTGCAGGCAGAAGTAAGTCCCAAAACTGGCAGGAGGAAGAGATGACCAGCCCATCCAGGGCAGGGGACTGGCAGATCATGGGGGACAGGGCAAGGGGGAAGACAGTCTAACCCCTCAGGAAAGGGGCAGCATGACTGTGAGAGAAATTTAAGTGATTGTGTTCCCTCAGCACAAGTCCCAGTATGTCCTTCCTGGATGGAGGACAGAGGCTGGATGTTTCTCTGGAGCAGAGTATACAGTGAGAGTATATCTCAAGCAGAGTAGTAATAGTAAATCAGAGTAATCATAATAAAATTACATAAGAAGGGTTGGCCAAGGGATCAAATCTCCTGATCCAGGCTTTAAACTGGCTCTTTGGGGTTAGCAGGAAAGCAGCTTTCTTGTACCATCCAGGGGTTTTCCTCAGCCTCCCTCCAACTGGCCACTCTCTCCCCACCCTGGACAGCTCAGGGGGGTCTAGTGCAGCACCTCTGCCTCTCACCCCCCACCCCAGCACGAGGATAAGCCCAACCTCCACCTTCCCAGTGAGCAAACTCAAAGAAACTCAAGTCTCTGTTATTTCTTTTCTCCCGTTCTCAGAGTCCTTTTGAATATCCCTTCTCTCTGCTCCAGCTCCGCAGGCTCCAGGGATTTGGCTCTGGCAAATAAGCTCAGGCAAGCAGGAGCTGACTGTTACATGACCCTTCTTGTAATTTGCTGGAAATCTCGTCCGTAGGATAAACAGACCAATGTTAACCTTTATATAGTAAATAAAACTCCAGTGAATGCGGCCACTTAACATGTCTAAAAGATACATTTTTACTTCTAATATTAACACATTTTTAAAGAAATCTTTCTCTGGCAAAAGCCAAAAAATATTTGTTTCCTGTTTCAGTAAATAGTCGCCATGGTAGAGCAACTCTATCTGATACTGACTCCCTGCTGCATACAGCTGATCCCCTTTATCCCTGTTTACTGCAGGGATACTATTAAATACCTTCAGCCACTCCTGCCTGCAGATTTCCAGAGAGCCCATATCCTGTTTATAGCATCTCTGCCCAGGCTGCTGTATGGGGGAGCTCCAAACAGGAGAGAGAAAGGGTTGAGGGGGAGATGCTGAGATGTGGAAGGAAAGGAAGGAGGTGGAGAGATGTCTGCTGACACCTGCAAGCACCGAGGTGCTGCACCAATCCCACTGAGAGGGACAGAAACGGAGAATCAGAGAATCACAGAAAGGGTTGGGTTGGAGGGACCTTAAAGCTCATCTTGTTCCACCCCCTGCCATGGGCAGGGACACCTTCCACCAACCCAGGTTGCTCCAAGCCCTGTCCAACCTGACTTTGAACACTTCCAGGGGTGGGGCAGCCACAGCTTCTCTGGGCAACCTGTGCCAGGGCCTCCCCACCCTCACAGGGAGGAATTTCTTCAGTCTTCAGCATAAACAAGTGTATTTCCCAATGGTCCCAAATGCATCCAGGGAATGCCTGGATGAGGTCTCCAGAGCAACTGGGCTGCACTGGTGATGGACAGACCTGCCCTAGGCAGTGGCTGCTGCAGTGCTCTCAATTCCCACAGCCATTCCTGCACTCACTAGCTTTCCCTGAACATCAGAAGTTCCTGCAACCTCCACGGAGCCCTGGGTGCAACCCCTGGTGAGAGCTGGGAGCCTGGAGCCCTCAGCACATTCATCAGACAAGCAGGGAAGGCTTTGGAGCCTGATTTATTTTGCTCTTCCCATCTGTTGTGTCCAGATGGAGCGAGGCTCTTCCCTTTGGAAAGGACTGCACCCACCCAGCACTGCTGGATCAGCCCTGAGATGTGTGAGCTGTGCCTGGGTACCTGCAGACACACCTGTGCAACATCTGCACACATCTGGGAAAGGTCTTCCCTGGCACCTACTGGGGACTTCAGCTCTTTATCCCTTTGTTAGACACAGTGATTTCCTACTTCTCCTCAACCTAGAGTGGATCTGGGGGTTTTAAGCCACGTGTGCTCTCTGCAAGAGAGTTTACGAGAGCAATAAAAGGCAGATTGATGATTAAGGGAGACAGGGAAGGGTTTGCACATCTTGCTGAGAGCAACGTGGGTTTGGTTTTTGGGCCAGCCTGCCTGACATGTGATGTTTCGTGTCACATCTGACTTGCATTCAGAAGGAATGCAAATGCATCCAGCCCCAACTTGGTCTCCTGTAATGGGCTGAGCCCCTTTGGGCACCACCTGGGACTTGTGGGACACCAGATGTGGGGAGGATGACTTGTCCTTGTGCTTCTGCAGCAGGATGACTGCGGGGCCTGAACCTCACAGAAGGGGTGGTCAGGCATTGGAACAGGCTGCCCAGGGCAGTGGTAGAGTCACCATCCCTGGAACTGCTCAAAAACATGTGCATGTGGCATTTGGGGACATGCTTTAGGGGTGAGCCTGGCAGTGCTGGGTTAATGGTTTGACCTGGTGATCTTGAGGGGCTTTTCAAACTATAATGATTCCATGATTCTGTGAAGCTGCCTGAGGTCAACACACACCCTGGGTCTCACAGGACCAGAGCCAAGAAGGGGGTTTGCTGTGATGCTCTTCACTGCACAGCCTGAGTTTAGGTGTCTGGATCAAGAGATGGATTTGCAAGGCTGGATTCCCTCTGTGGTGGACAGGGAAGCTGGGGAGGGGGCCCAGGCAGCTTCCCAACATCCCCCACTGGGAGAATTGGCCCAGAGACCATCAATGAGCAAGGCAGAGGCTCCAAGGGACTGGCAGGGAGCAGGCAGGCCTTGGCTGCAGTCTGGAGGCTTTGGCCCTCAACTTCAGCATGGAAGCCCTGAAATGTGTCCTCTCCCCTTGGGTGGATTATGCACATCACATTTGAGAGTCCCTGGCTGAAAAGCAGAAGTGTTGCAGGGTCTCTGAGCTGAGCAATCTGCATCCTGTGGGGTCTGTGCCACACACTGCAGTCTGCATTCAGGCACTGCTGGGTGAGGGAGCTTTTGTGGACCACTTCCAACCTCTTGTCTCCTGGGGAAAAGGAAGAGCAAAGATAACATGAAGACCAACAGCCTCTCCAGTCTTCCTCAGTGGATATCTCCCAAAATGAGTTATCATCCATCCCTCACAAACCCTGTTTCAGTGCTCACCTCCCAGCCAGGCCTGCCTGACCCACAAGTGTGTCAGTCTTGGCATGACCACCAGCTCCATCCCAGCTCAGGGCTTGCTGTGGAGAAGCCTGGATACATGGGAAACACATTCCTGGCCAGGGCAGCAGCTCAGAGACAGGAGCTGGTCCTGAAACATTTGCACTTCAAACCTTGCCATCCCACTGACCCGAGCGAGGCTTGGAGAGCCGGGAGAGCCACCCCATCCAGAGGCTTGGCAGAGCTGGAGCCACGAGCCCGGCTGGCAGCCACCTGCCCCTTCCCCACCCCCCCAGACAAGAGGGTTTTGTTCGGGGTGTGTGCAGGATGTGGCTCGGTGACCCCTCTGGGCGAGAGGAGCCGCTGTGCCCGCGGCTTCCTCGGCCACGGCCGGGGCGGGAGGCAGAAAGCGCTCTTTGTGCCGGGGAAGGTGTCAGGTACTCGGCCCGCAGGGGTTGAATTGGGGCTTTTCATCGAGCCAGAAGGTTTTGCCGGCTGAGGAATGCTGGCTCCCGGCTGGAAGCTGGCAGGGAGCTGCCTGCCATGTACCCACAGCCCTCCTCCCTCCCCGTGCAGGGGCTCTGTGGGGGCTGAGCGGGGCAGGAGCGCTGTCCCCTCTGTGGGGGGACACGGGGATGAAGCTCTTGATAAACGAGCGGATGCGCAGAGCCCTCGAGGGGGAGAAGGTGCGTCCTGATCGCTGCATCTCGGGCAGGATGTGCCAGCTCGCTGGAGCTGGAGGTGCCTGCAAACCCTCAGCACAAGCCCTGCAGCATCCAGGCAGCTTTAGAGGGACAGCTTTAGGGAACGGTTTCCCACCACAGCACACACGGGATGCTTTTGCAAGGGGAGATTTTAAGACACACACACTTCAGCCCCGGAGTATAATTGTGCTTTCAAGTTTACTCTGGTGTGAAAAGTCCGGGAGTCTGCAGTATTTGGGGGGAATATCTGCTGCTTCAAGCCTCACTTTCATATCTTTAATTTGGAGGCAAGGACTCCATAACCCATATGACAAAACTACTTTGGGTTTTTAATGAAGCCTCTGTGTCCCTCAGAACTGACTGTAATGGCTGTTATCAGAACTGACGTTTCTCCCACAGTAACTGCAACTGCTGTTAGGAAGGATTTGGGTCCCAGTTCAGGCTGATATGAACCAGACAGCAACACACAGAGTTACGACTACTGCCTGGGTTGTTTATTTGGGCTTTTCTAACAGATATCTTGCCATTTCTGCCCCAAAGTTGCTTGGAGGTTTTTACTTCAAGAAGCTGTCGGTGGTGAAGCTATTAACTTCCAGTGATCACCACGCAATTAGCCAGAGTCACTGGGGGAAATGCTGCCTCCAAAACTGCTGGAGGCTGCTCAGTGTTAGAAAGTGGGAACTTGCTTCAAAATAAATAAATGAGGAGAGTTCATTTAAAAGGCCCTAAAGGCAAATCCGTTTCGGGCCATAGCTTTGATATGGAAGCCGTGTATGTGCCCATCAATGAGGTTTTGAAGGCTTCACAACTTAAGAGGAAAAGCAGAAAGGCCCATGTGGGAAAGAAAATCAACAGCATTTGCTGAAATGACAGGGTTTCATTGCGTATTTGAGCTGAACAGGGCACTTCAGAAAAAGGAAATCCAGCCTTAGTACAGGCAATAGAAGCAGAGCATGCCAGGGATTACCTAACAAGGAATTAGGATGGGATTTCATCAGAGCAAATGGCAAAAGAATGTTATAAAATAAAAAGGTACAAAAATAAGCAATGAAAAGACATGAGAATACATAAAATCTGATGTTTGTGAGTAGATGGAAGCCTGGGAGAGAAATAGAGGGCATGGCAAGAAGTAGCAATGGGAATCTGAGGGGTTTCTTCAGACTGTTCAGGCCCACAGAAGATGGGGGTATAAAGCTGCTCTGGATCAGCTCATTTCAGGTTTTAAAATGAGCAACAAGGGTGTCAGAAGAAGATAGTGGAATAAATTGACACACTGAAGAGCAATAAGTCACTGAGCCCTGGTGATGCATCCAAGACTTGTGTAGGAACATAAGAATGAAATGACTGAACTACTAACAGAAATATGCACAGGAAGATCTGTGCTCAGCAGCAATCAAAAATAACCAGGGAAATGATAGGACACAGCAGGGAGGGGAATGGGTGGAATCTGGAATACATTATAAAGCCATCACACGAGCCAGCAGGGTGCCCTCCTCCTGAGCAACTCCCTCCCCTGCAGTCCTGTCCTGCCCCAAGGAATATGGGGGGCAGAGGGCCAAAAAGGCTGGGGGGGTGGGGAGCAGCAGTGGGGTCCACCTGGAAGGGTGGTTTGGTGGGGAGAGGGGGTGAGAAGGAGATGTTGGGAAGGGGATACCAACACAGCTTGACCTCCTCCACCTCACCCCCTTCTGTTACCCAAAGATGAGGTGTCAGGGAGTGAATCACAGAGGATGCTGTTGGACTCAACATCCTTAGCTTAGCACAACTTGTACAAGATGTACCAGCTCAGAAGGCCTCACATGGTCACCCACGGCTTGTCTAGAGGGTTCCCAAGTGCAAGGGGAGGTCATAAATCATCTGGCTCCCTTGGACTGCTGGCAAGGAGGAAGATGTCCTCCCCATGTGCCCAGTGGCAAGGCTCTGGAACACCTCTTTAGGACAACACCAAGAGCCAGGGGATGCAGCAGGAGGAGTGCAGGCAGCAGGACAGTGGGACCCATGGGGCAGGGTGGTGAGGAAACACTCCCCTTCCAGGGGGCAGAGAGAGATGGGAAGGCAGCAGGAGGGAGGAGAGGAATTCCCTTTGGGTCTGTCTTTGTTGATGAGTGTTCTTCCTCATATCTGAGCTGGCTTAAGGCCTTTTACAGCCTTATCCAGTCCTAGAAGACCTGCTCATGGTGGTGGTTGTGCAGCATCGTTGTCCACCCTTTCTCTTGGCCATTTTGTGTCCCCAGAGAGCATGCAGCAGGGGACAAAGCAAGTGGAAGAGCACTGTTCCCACCACCTCTCTTACACTGCAACAGGCCTTGTCAGGGCAGGAGGTGTCTCACCTCACTCTCTTCTCTGGCCTTGGAGGCAGTTCCTGCTCACAGAGCAGCCAGCAGCTTCCCAGGGAGTCAAGGCTCAGGGAAGGAGAGGGTCTCCAGGAGATGATGATTCATGGTTGTTCACTTTAGCCAGAGCTGGATTGAATCAACTCCTCTCTCCCATGGCTCTGCCAGGTCTCATGGCCCAGGGAGGGGAGGAGAGAGGAGAAATAATGAGATTTCCCATCCAGAATCGTGGGGGATTTATGGCTGTTGTGATAACCTCGGCCGTTAGCGAGGCTCGCACAAGAAACCACGCTGATTTCCAAGTTCCCGATTTACTAAACAACAAAATGAAAAGTCAGCATAAATCACCTCTGCTCACAAAAGTGGCAGCTGTGGGGTCCCTGGGAGCCTGCCTCAGGGATCTGCAAGGGCTGGGGCCTGGTTGTCTTGGCCCCAGGGTCTCCTCTGAGCTCTGAGCAGCCCAGGCACTGGATGCAGAATGGGCAGAGCCACCTCGCCCTGCCATGAAGTGCAGCAGCCACTGATGGGGCAGTTCCACAGGGCACAGAGCCAGGGAAGCAGCTCCATACTGGGGCTGGGTAGGGCAAGCAGGGCATTGAGAAACTCTTGTTCCCCATGCCCTGGGACAGGTCCCCAGAGAGGTGCAGGATGGAGTTTTCCAGGCAAAGCCACTGCTGGAGACAGTCCTGCTGCTGGTGGGAGGCTGCTCTGGAGACCTTGAGCTCCCTTCCACCAACCCTGTAGAGATCCTGGGTTTCCAGCAGAACATTTCCCCAGGCATTGCTGTCCCAGTCTAGGATGTTTGTGCTTCCTCTTGCATGCAGCCCCTTTAGACAGCTTTCAGCATCATTCCCAAGAAAATACCTCTACCTTCCCAAGCCAGATGGCAGAGCTTGCATCCTACCGAAATATCTTTGTTTCCCAGCTCTACTACTGAGTGTAAAACAGGAGTTTATAGAAAGAAAAAAGTTAGAAACCCAACAGGGCGACAGGGCCACTGTCAGGCTCATGAGAACCTCAACAGCCATCTGGAAATGTGACTGAATGAGTCAGGACACTGCTGGCTGTAACTGTAAATTTCGGGATCACCTTCCAAGTGATCATGAAAGATCACTACTACAATGGTAGTGAAGCAGGTCAAATATCCTTGAAGCAGGTCAGATATCCTCAGGCTCCTGTCAGGGAAGCCTGGACATGTATTGCTCTGTCTTACCATAAAAGATCACAGAAGTGGTTTGAGCAACAGCCCTGAAATTACCGATGTAAGACTAGAAGCAAATTATATTGGTTAGAGGGGAAGCAGGCAAGTTGAACACACTCATATATGCTGAGAGAAGTTACTGATAAAGTAAAATGAAGAGAACCTGACACGCTGCCAACACCAAATGGTACAGGGAAGGTTGCAAGTAGCTGAATGTGCTTAATAGACAGGAAGAAGTGATGTTAATCTGCAAAATGAAAACACACAGCAAACCTCTACAGACAGACAAGCTGGTTTGTTGGGGCAGAACCAGGCAATCTGCAGCTCAGGAAAAGGCAGCATCTGAGGCAGAGAAGTAAATAGAAGGTGCTTGGAGTCAGCACAATTCACTGACCTCTTGGAGATCCATCACTGCTTCAGGCAGCAGGAAGGGAGACTGGACATGGCTCCAGGGGGATTTAGTGTCCCAGGTCTGTGACTTTGTGAACTGCACAGCTGGACCATGTTCCCAGCGTCGACCTCAACCTAGGAAACAGTCAGAGACTCTGGACAAAAACCCTAAAATAGAAGTTGGTCATTTCTTTCCCCATCCATCTACATGGAAGAAGCCCATTCCCTGGGTTTGCCTGGATCCTTTTTATGTGCCTGTGATGGGAGAGTGACACCCATAAGATAAAAAACTGCATTGCACTAAGACTGACTTTCCTTACTGGTTTCTCCTCCTATGCAGACTAGCCTGCAGACCCCAAAATCATACTGAATCTGGTTCCATAAACTATCTCCCAATCTACAGAAACTTTCATAAAATTATTTCATCCTTATTCACAGGTTGGGCTGGGAGATGTGTTGTTCTTTGCTGAGCAGGGGAGTGCACACTGCCCAGAGATGACTGCTTTGAGGCTTGCACAGAAAAAAAATGTTGCTTCTGGATAAATAATCCCTTCACATAGCTCACAGCACGTTCAGCATCCAACGAACATCATTCCAGCAGCCAGCATTGGTTTATCCAAATCACACACAGCCCTTGAGACTCAGGAGACATCACGGTACAGACACTGGGCTACTGGGCAGGGTTACTGGTTATTGATTTCAGAGTTAATCTGACAGAGTCCTCAGCCTTCAAGGTGCTGCAGAATTCAGCATGAGAAAAGGTGAGGGGCAAAGCAGTGCCCTAAGGCACAGGCACTGAGAGGGGTCTGGGTTTGATACCACATGTGCAGGGCCACCTCTTGAGGACAATCTTCTGACAAGGTGGTCCCTTGTCTGCACTCCAGTGCAGGCTACACCTTCATCCCCCCAGTCTGTCCAGGCAGAGTCCAGCCCTGCTGTCATCACAGGGAGAAAATTCCCCAGAGACAGAAAAATGAACTTCTGGCATTAAATTCTGCCCCGCTCATCACTGCCCAGGACAGAGAAACGGAGGTGCTGCAGAGCCCTCCAGGTCAGCTGGGGGTCTGGCTGTGCCTCTCCTGGCCTGACAGGCATGGATAGTCTGTCCCAGGATACGCCCCATCCTTCTGCCTGGTAATTAAAATCTGACCAAAGCAATCAAGACATTTTTGTCTCCCAGGCAAAGCCTCCTCGGTGACTGTGATGGTTTCCTCTAGTGGGGGTTTCAGACCTCTCCTGACAAAGCCCCATGGCAGAAGGGCTCCTGTATCCCTCTCTGCCAAATCCCTGCAACTTCTGCTATATTAAATATCTAAACTGTGGTGTGGATCACAAATACCCTCTGGTGGCACAGATTCTGTGCTGTGCATCAGCTTGTTACTGCACAGTTCACACCACCTGCCAGGAGTTCACATTCTTCAGAGAATCCCAGAGTGGGTTGGCTTGGAGGGACCTTAAAATTCATCTCATTCCACCCCCCATCCATGGGCAGGGACACCTTCCACTAGCCCAGGTTGCTCCAAGCCCCATCTAACCTGGCCCCTTGCAGGGATGGGGCAGCCACAGCTTCTCTGGGCAATCTGTGCCAGGGCCTCCCCACCCTCACAGGGAAGGATTTCTTCATTCACATCTAATATAAATCTCTCTTCTATTAGTTTAAAACCATTCACCCTTCTCATATCACTGTCTGCTCATGTAAAAAAAGTTGTTTGTTCTGCCTCTTTTTTATAACCCTCCTCCTCAATTTTCATTGTAAGAATTTAGGTCAAGAGACTTTTTGAACTGGACAGGGTAAGTTCTCCCTGCAAGAGTCCCTACACTGAACTTAGAAACTAATCTCAAGCAGGGAACAAGGAAGGCTGAGAAACAGGTGATGGGGGATAAGATAGGGCAGGATGGTGTGGCATGGCATGAAATGACGTGGCACAGGGAAGGGATGGCCGAGGATGGAGGGCAGATGTGTCAGGTGTCAGATGTGACCTGCACATCCCATCCTCACCTGAGGGAGCTTCTTACAACCCTGCTGATACTAATGGGAACAAATCTGTGGGGGGTTGTTTTTCCCTCCTCCCAGTAAAGGAGAAAGGGTTTAACAGTCTTTGTACCTCACTGCCTGTTTGCTGTCATTTTCAGTCCATGTTTTTGCACCTCAATACAAATGCTCCTCGAGGTTTCCCCTGCTTGACACAAGGCTGCTGAGAAATCTCAGATTCTCCTCAAGGCTGCCTGTTTGAGGGGGCAAAATGGGGGAAAAGAGTCACATAAAACACATGAAAGCCCTGGAGATGGAGCAGGGCCCACGAGGGGTCCCCGGCCCCACTGAGAAACCCTTGTTTGGTAATAAAAATATTCCAAGCCATTTAATAAAACTTGACAAATGGCATGAAAGTGTTTCACAGCTCTGGTCATTTTCCCATCTGTAACGACCCAGGAACCAAACAGAGCGGAGTTTGTAAAGGGCTGTGGGGGAGCAGCGCTTATTAGATTACAAAGAACATGACTTGTTGTGAGAAAACCCGAAAAGTCATGTTTTTTGTCATGAAAGTCTAGGCCGTGACAAATTCAGTGTGTTAATCATGATGGATTTTAACTGGAAATCCGCAATGCAGAGCAGGGTCATTACAGCTCTGGCCCTGCTCGAGCCCTCCTGCCGGGCTGGGGGTGAGTGGCGATGGAGCCGCACGCTGGGATTATCCTTGCGTGTACCAAGGAGCCAAACTGGGGCAATCACCTCCAAAAAAAAAAAAGGGACTGCCCTACTCCTCTCTCCCACAACAGCCTCCCTTGTTGTGCTGGACCGTTTTCTCTGACCAGATCTGCATTTCACATCTCTCCCTGCCTGACCCATCCCTTGTTCCTGTGGATAAATCACCCTCTTGTCCTCCTCGGGAAGCACGGTCCGCGATCACAAATGAGCCTTTCTCCTCAGGGCACGCTGATGTCAATCCACAGCTTTATTTTTTTTCACTTCTTCCATTTTTTTTCCCCCTCTTTTCTCCTCCCTTTGGGAGGCTCTTTCAAACAGGTCCCCTTCCTGTTTGGCCCAGGGGTTCCTCCTCTGAACTTGCAACCCTTCCCATCCTGCAGCGCTGCTTTCCTATGGGATGGCACAGCTCATCCTGGGTGGGTGAGGGTGGAGTGGGAAATAACAGCAAGAGTAGCCTGGTTTCTTGTGAGGAGACACAATTTAAACTGCTAGTCCACCTACTGCCCAGGCAGTGCTTGAGCTGCAACAGTTTTGGAGAGGATGGTCCCATGGGAGGGAGAGGCCAGCGTGACGAGCTGGTGTGGTCAGACAGAAGAACATGAAGAACAAAAGAGAAGGAATCACACTTAAAATGAGGAAAAAGAGGTGACCAGGGGTGTGTGGGGTTATGAGTGAGTTAATACAGGATGCTTGTTGTGTAATGGTCACAGTGTACACTGGGAGTTGAAGTCCTGATGGAAACCCCTGAAAGGATGACCAACTACAGGTGTCCCAGGAAGGAGTTTTGAAGTACTACAAGGGTGGGAAAGGAGTGCAGTGAGGAAGGATTGGATCAGCAGTCACGAGTATCAAGGGAAGTTTGAAGAAGAAGGTAACTCAACTGAGAAAGCCCCTGCCACAGCCCTGCAGGGAAAGCATCTTCCCCTGTTGTTCCACACCCCTCAGCCCTTTCCTGCATCATTCCTTGTCTCCAAGCTGTGGTGGGGTTAATGCCACTGCAAGGCTCTGGAAGCTGCCCAATCTAGCAGAGGACACAGTGGTGTGCAGGTCTCAAAGTGGTCCCCAGGGTTTGGAGAGCTGCCCTGGGCATCCCCAGGGACATCCATTCCCAGGCCGTGCTCTGCTGGATGAGGCAAGCCACTTCCCATTCCCTCCAGCAGAGCTCCAGGGTTTTCCAGCACATCTTTCAACCTTCATGCCAGCATCTTCCCTGTTCAATCTTCATGGTGGGTGCTGCATGGAGAAGGGAAGTGCCAGTAGGGTATGATGGTTTTAAGCCAGCAAAGGATGATGCTCAGCCAAGCAAACCTGCAAACCTGCTGTCCTACCCACGGAGCAGTGCCCAGAGCTTCAGGAGTCTTCCCACAGACTCCTTCAGAGCCACACTGCCCAGCACAGAGGAGACATCCACAGCTCCTTTCCCAGCAGAAGCATCACAGCATCCTGCTGCCCAACAGAGGGTGCCACATACACCAACAAAAGGGCAGTGGGAAACCTCCCTCCTTCCCCACAGCTCCCTCCACTTTCTCTCTGGCCCTCCCCATCTTGGCTTTTCTACCCTGCTCCCTTTCACGCTTGCTGCTCCCTTCCTGCTTATTAACTCTCCAACCCACCCAAGGAAAGTGCCCCCCACGACAGAGCTGCACAGAGGATTTATGAGCCCAGCTCTCAGGGGAAGGAACCTGGGCATAAATCACAGAATATTTAAGAAAGTGATCTACATTTATTACACTTAATACTATATTTAGCATGTCCAAGAGGACCTTATAAATCAGAGACAGTGCAGAGCTCAGTCTGGGGCCCCGGGGGAACCTGTCCACTCAGTGAACGTGTGCGAAGCCTGAAATCAGCAAGAGCAAATTTATGTTTGGATTCTTTGCTAAGTTTATTCCCCAAATTAGGGCTGCATATCATGCTGATGGTTTCCTGAATTGGGCTGGGAATTCGGGGCCCAGGCTCTCTGCCTCTCCCCGCACACACACCAGCCACACTGGTCCATCCTCCAGGACCTCACCGGCGAAGTCCGCGAGCATCCGTCATGCTGAGGGATGAAAGCGCTGGCCAGCGATCATCAGTCTTCTCCTAATCCCAGGTTAATGCACTGTGCTCCAGCTCAACCTCAGCCTGCTGCTGCAGGCTCTGAAAAGAGACATAAAGTCCTCCTGTATTTCATAGAGAGCCCCAGCTCTGCTCAGGCCTGTCTCCTCTGCTATTCATTGGTGTTTAACGCTCCATCGTCCCAGACTGTATCGATCCCTCCCAGCCAACTGTGCTGGACCAGCAACTCACCTTCATCTTCTGCACAGCCAGAGCTGCAAAATAGGCAGCTGCTGGTCTCTCTTCTGGAGCTCAGAGTCCTTGCCACAGGTTTGGACTCAGGAAAAGGGAGGATTCATACCTACCTGGTGATGGACTCTGGGAAAAAGGGGGGATGAAGTAAGGACTTTGGTCCATAGAGCCTTGTTGTTGTCCAAAATTGATAGTAACAGAGGTCTGTCAGGAAGTGGGAAGTCTAGTCCCTTCAGTAGGAGGACAGGCCTTCTCCAGCAGGTGTTGAAATGGTCATTCCTACCCTGCTTCTTTTCCCTGATACAAGAAATTCCCACGTCAGTTAATAAAAATAAGGGAAAACAGCACAAGTTTTTTTTTTTTTTCAGCTGAGTGCTTAAGAGGGCAAACCCCTCAAACACCTCTCCCCAGCCCCAGCCAGTCAGGACACACCGGTCCCGTGGGGTACACCGGTGCCCACGCAGCTCCACGCATGGTGGTGGTGGCAACCAGGTCACCTCCTGCCGGCTCCCGGCTGAATCTGGCCGAGCATCATCCCCAAAACAACAGCGGGAGAGGCCCGGGTTCCTCACAGGAGCGGCCGTCTGTCATCCTGACGCGGCGTTTGAACCCAGGTGGATGCAGAGCAGCCCTGTGTGTCGTTCCGCGGCTGCTGAGTGGTTTATGCGGCAGCCCTGCTGCTGACACACTGACGGCCGGGCTCCCGGGGGGGCCGCCGAGCCCCGGGCAGGGGCAGCTTGCCAGGGGCCTGGGGTGATGCACGAGCTGAGCAGTTTGAAGCTGGGACTTGATGAGTGGAGGGTACGGAGTGGAGGGTGAAGCCGTGACCCCGGGTGTTTGTATTGCAGGCGGGGTGCTCGACTCCCGTTGTGCTTCCCCAGAGGATGCTTGTTCCCGAGTGGGTGCTTGAGGGTGCCCAGCAGCACCCAAAGTTGGCTGAGCTCTCAGGGGCAGCAACCCAGCCACCTTCGTGACCCCTCTCTGGAGATGTGAGGTGGTGACTTGGTATCAGGGGACTTCAACACCACCGAGGGGATGGGGTCACCCAGCTCGTGTCTGGGTGTGGCAACCACGGGTGACCCTCATCAAGCATCAGCCAGTGGATCACCCTGGCTCCCGAAACGGGCACCTCAACCTCAGGCACATCAGAGATGCTGCGACAGCGCCAGCTCACGCAGGGTTGGGGTCAGCAGAGACATTTCCTCACCTCGCTGAGGTCCTCGCACCCCATCCAGAGCCTTCCCTCCTTCCCGGAAAGCCCCGCTGCCCGCGGCGCCTGCCGGGAGCCGTGGGACCCTCCGGCCGGGTGCGTGCGTGTCGGTCCGTCTGTCTCCTCTCGCGGTTTTCCAGGAAAGCTGCCGTGATTTACGAGCCGCGGACAGTGCGAGCTGAGTGCTCGGGAGGGCTTGATTACAGTTTCCCAGAGGAAGCTGTCTGTTTGGAGATGGCAAGGTGACAGGGTTTATACAGCACAGCACAATGTGTCTAAGCAAAGCTGTCAGCCAGAGATGGATGAAGTGACGGAGAAAGCCCATTACTTCATTCACACCTCAACAGGCAAACAATAAAACACTTACACACAGCGGCGGCGCGGCGGGGAGGGGTTCCCCTAACCCCCCCTAACCCCCCACAAAATGCACCAAGCTGCTGCCAAGGCATTTGCTGCACTTCAGGATCGGCAGGATTGGGCAAAGAAAGGGACAGAGGGGACAAGCAGCATGGAGGGAAGATGTGCCCCCCCCCCCCGGGGACAGGCACTTGTCCCCGAGGTGACGTGCCACGTTGTTGTGTAGGACCATAACAAACCCCTGACCTGTGTGTCCACTGCAGCAGCAGCAGCAAAAGGTAAGGCCTGAAGAAGGGACCCATCCTGGATCCCATGTGGGGCCTGCAGGGTGGCTGATGCTCACACCCTGGGGCCAAGAGAGGGCAAGGCACTGAGGTGGGCACCCAGCAGGAGGGTGTGCTGGGCTGTCCAGTTTAGCCCAGTTGACCTGGGAGCAAGACCTGGATTTGCACAGAAGCCATGAAAAGCTGCCCACGAACTCAGAGCTCCTGCTCTCAGCCAGCAGGAGCCCCTCCATGGTGACCTGCTGCCCTGCTGCCACCAACCAACCCACCTGCACGGGGAGCTGAGCGGGGCACGGCCGGCAGGTTGTCAAGGAAGAGCAAGCGGTGCAAAAAAAAAAAAGGACTTGGCAAAATGTGTGTTTTCCTTTCGTCAAATCACCTCACACAGGCCTGCAGGTCAGTGATCCCAGCACGTGGGGAAAGCTGTTACCCAGCTCCCTCAGGATGGCTACTGCAACAATGAGAGGGGCAGAAACAACAGCCCAACCTCCCCCCTGCGCGCCCCAGGCAGCGACCTCGTGCACGGTGGAATAACAGGACAATAAAATCAGCAGGGCTCATGCTGGGACACACTCACTGTATGTCCTTGGCTGACACTCAAGTATCTGAAAGTAATGACTCAGGATGCGACTCCTGTTAGGAAGCCTGTTTTGCTTTCACTGCTGCCTCCCAGCTGAGTGGGCCCCGAGGAGAAGGTACATCCATCTCTCCCGGGGCTCAGCGGAAGCTGAGCTCTGCTAATGCTCCTGCCTTGAACTCTTTGCCAGACTAAGCTCTCCTCAAAAGCAGAAAATTAATTACCTGGCTGGTTTATGGGCTTTTCACAGGAAAGAGAAAGCCCTGATGTTCTCACTCTCGGTGCTGGGAATGGAAAGCACCAGCACTGAGCTTGTTTATTGGTATGAGATGCCAATGCCAAGCTAAAATTTTCTAGGAAACTTTGTAATGGCCTGTCAAAGAGTTTTGACATAGTTCAACCTGTAAACTGTGCCATGTAAAGAACAGGTTGACAATTTTGGTGCCACAGAGACCCTGGCCATTGCCATGTGGTTGGGAAAGCAATCCCACACCAGTCTAGCAGTCCCTCCTCCCTGTGTGGGAGAGAAGCTAGCCCAGGAGAAAGAGCTTTCCTTACTTTCTTTTCCTGGGAGATATTCCTGATCCAGTTTCTGTACATTAGACAGGAGTGCTGGGCATGCTGTAGTGGGTACTGATGCTTTGGCTCGATGGATTTTGCCTTTTCAATGTGTTTTCCTGCTGTGTTACAGTATTTTCAGTGTGTTACAGTATTACTGGCTATACAGAATCATGGGATGGTTTTGGACTGGAAGGAACCTTAAAGCTCATCATGCTGCATGCCCTGCTGTGGGCAGGAACACCTTCCACCATCCCAGGTTGCTGCAAACCCCGTCCAACCTGGCCTTGGACACTTCCAGGGATGAGGCAGCCACAGCTTCTCTGGGCAGGCTGTACCAGGGCCTCAGTTTAATGAACCAAGGTTACTCATCACAGTGAGTCTGGGTGGACTGTTGAGTCAGCAGAAAACACATTGCTCTTTCCATGCTCTTTCCATGATGGAGTTTTCTGGGAGAGTTTCAGATTAAAGGGAAAAAAAAAAAATCCCTTCTCTCCCCCTTCCCCCTCTCCGTGTCAGCATCCAGCTCCTCGCACATACCTTGACACCCACAACATGGGAGGCATTGCAGTAGCCCCACTTTTTGCCCTGTTTCGGGGGGAAATAAGGACTTTCCTGGTTTACCACTTGTTAATGGGCACATCTCTGTGCTTTTGGAAAGCCTGGCAGCCCTGGCAGATGAGCTCAGCCCTCGGGTGAGTTGCTGGAGCGTGACTGCCATGGACAGCTTCGTGTTTTGCAACCCCACAGCTGGAGCTGCCGAGCAGGGTTGTGCAAGCTGTGTTGTCCCAGACACAGGATCTGTCTGGAGCAGAGCAGTCCCCCGGCCCAGGGAGCAGATGGCACACTCC
This sequence comes from Myiozetetes cayanensis, assembly GCF_022539395.1. Classification (NCBI taxonomy): domain Eukaryota; kingdom Metazoa; phylum Chordata; class Aves; order Passeriformes; family Tyrannidae; genus Myiozetetes; species Myiozetetes cayanensis. The sequence continues at coordinate 5,477,737 of NW_026087499.1, read as the reverse complement.
TTCTGGGCAAGGGTGAGTCACCCACCTTGCTGGGCCCAGCCAGACTCAGGGTGACTTTGCCGAAGTGTTTTGGGGTTCAGAGCGAGGGGTGACAGTTTTCAACCGGTCCATTTCTCTAAGCCAGGGCCATGCTCTTAAAAAGTGATGGATCAGAAACCCTCAAAGAAAGAAACCTGCTCAAGAAACTCTCTTTTTGCCACCTCAGAAGCCCTTCACAGACAAGCCCCTCCGCTGCAGACGGCGTTGTTTTGCAGACATGCAGAAATCCTCTCCTTGGAGGGGCAGCTGCTGCCCAGCAAATGCTGCCAACTGCAAATGTTGGCAGGAGAACCTTCATGGGCTTTTCCTGGCTGGCCAGGTGATGTTTTCCCCACACCCAGGCAGGTGCTCTGCAGAGCAGCGCTGTGTGCCCCCAGTGGAAAGGGGTCCTGCACTAAATGGTGCTGCATTTTACAGGGGAGCCACAGCCTTGGGGGAACACATCACACCTCTGCCTTCAGCTCACGTGCAGGTGGGAGCTGACCCTTTGCTGGCCCCTGGCTCTCAATCTACCCCAAGCTAAGAGGTTTCTAATGTCTCTCACGGCAGCAGCTTTAATTTGGGGGCACAATGGGTGGCAGTTTGCATTATTTCATAGTTTGTGACTGGATTCTGGCTCCTTGCTGGAGAAATATTTCTAGAGAGGGGAGGAAGAACTTTCAGAGAGCCAAAGGGCAAAGTTTTAGCCAGGGTCAAATCACCCTGCCCGATCCAAGCATACACCCCAGGAAAAATCAGTGAAGCTGTGACACATCCCCTTCTCCAGGGCCAGCATCCCATTATCTCTCACCTCTCAGTGACACTGGAGGGGGGAAGGGGGAGCTTCTGTTTATCTTGGATGTGAATATCTGGGGTGCTGCAGGACAGGCAATACCCCTTTGGCCTCATCTGACCCTCTGGCTGGGTGTGGGATGTGCCGTAGAAAATGGTGTTACAAAACTGCCGGCACTACGTCCTGGGGCTGTTCCAGCAGGACATTCGGATAATGGGAAACTGCAGAAAATAAATCTGAGTCTTGGCTCTCCACAGCCTGGGATCTGTCCAACTGGATCCAAAATGCAGCCTGGCCTTACGGCACCCACAGCCCAGTGGGACCAGAGGCAAGGGCTATCTACTGCCTTTTGCTTCTCTGCCCCGTGTGCCTTACCAAAAATAATCCCATATTCTTGGAAGATAAAGCCCTTCAAGCTCCCTTGATCTTTAGTTTTGAGTTTGGAGTTTTTTTTTTTTTTTTTTTCCTAAGTTTTCTCTTTCCAGAGGTTTCAGCTGTTTCTTTGTATCTGGAAGTGATGAAAGAAAGGAAGCAAACACCAGGCACTCTGAAACACCAATCTGGGTGCACGCTGTAATCCAGCCCCCTAAAACCCTTCCAGCCTCAGTATCCTGCACATACAAACTCACCTGCAGCTCCCCTGCCTTGGTCATCCAGCTGAGCATGGAATGAAGTTGTTCTCTTGCAGACCTTACACCTCACTCTGCTCCACCAGGCAGAACCTGAGGGGAGGTCTCAGCTCCAGGAGCACATTCAGGCTCCTCCTGCACTTGCCAAATGCTTTGTCTTTCAATCAGGAAGGGCTGCATCCCTTTGGAGCGTCTCTTCTCACTTCAGGGGTCAAATAAGTTGCTTGACCTCCTTAGGTAAGGGTCTGACATCCCCATTTCTTGTAGAATCACAGGATCCCAGCATGGTTTGGGCTGGGAGGAAACTTAAAGTCTCATCTAACTCCACCACCCCTGCCATGGACAGTGACATCTTCCACCACACCAGGCTTGCTCCAAGCCCCATCCAACCTGACCTTGGACACTTCCAGGGATGGGGCAGCCACAGCTTCTCTGGGCAATCTATTCCAGGACCTTCCACTGAATCCAACCCTTATGACTGCCAGACCACAAAGTGTTCCTGGAGGCAAAGAGCACCCTGGCGTGCAGGCAGTGCCCAGACAAGTGGGGTCTTGGAGGGGGCAAACAACCAACATTTGAGCAGAGTGTCACTCCACACCCAGGAGGGATGGTTGGGGGATAGCTCTGTTCCTGAAAACCTACTTTGTTTGGTTATTTTTGGCTAACATAGGCCAAAGAGATGAAATGAAGCTGCAGGCCAGCAATAAATGCTGTATTTCCCATAAAGCTGTGTCCTAGTTACAAAAATAGGGGCGGAGTTCTGTTTATTCCACACCACCCACGTCAACGTGGAAGGGTGGGGTTTTCAGCAGAAAATGCTGAGGTGCCAAAAGCAGAACCTTTTCCTTGCCTTGGTCACGTGTGGTCTCTCTTAGTTGGTTTTTTTTTTTTGTTTGTTTTCCCCTCCACTATTGAAAAGGGGCAGCTTAAGCAGTCTTAATTTTCCCCACCGAGTTTTTAAAACCACCCCAAGATGAAACACAGAGGGATGTTTTTAATCAGAAGCTACAAAAGAAAGATGTTTCATGAGTAACCTAAAGGCCAACGAGCCCATCCATCAAAGCTGGCAACTCATAACGTGGCTGGGAGTGGAAATCTCAGCATGGGATTGGTGCCCAGATGAGTCACCCACCATGAGACCAGATGCTGTCATGCACTGGGCATCCAAACTGGCACACAATGGTGGCCCAGTGCTGCTGGCATCAATAGGGTCAGATACAGGGGCACAGATGTGGGCAGAAGGTGGAGGAACTGGAAGGTCTCATCAGGTCTCTGCAGTGCACCAGGACGAGGAATTTGGCTGAATTTTTCAGGTCGAATTCAGCAGCTCGAGGGAATGTGCTTTTAAATTTGAATGGAGTTGCACCCCAAACCCTTGGTCTGCTTATAAGATACCTGAATTCTTGCAGGAGGGGCTGGGGAACCAGTTGTGTTCCCTGTGGGGCCCTCACATTGCCTTTTTTCCTGGTGTACAATCTTCAGCGTGTGATGGTTGGTCAAAAACCACAACAGCCCCACTGCTGGAGGTGATCCATGGTTGCAGCTGGATGTCAGACACCCCCAACGAAACACCTGTGGAAAAAAACCAGAACAAAACAATCTCAGCAAAGTGTGGGCTGTTTACCCAGACAAACCACTGCAGGGGCACCTCATCTCCGTGTGGGAGAACAGAAAGACACCGAAAGAAAACTCTCCTGACTTGTCCCTGTGCTACAGTGGACAAGTGCAGGATGTTCTGGGGCCAGAATGTGCAGGATTTTAGGATACCTGTGGGAGCATCATGCTGGGTTAGAAGCATCAGGGAGTAGAAATGAACATGAATGGCTGCTTTTGGCAGCAGCGGGGACGAGACTGCCCCGAGGAGCCGACATTCTCCCTGCAGAGAATGGGATGAAGGAAGAGGCAAAGAAATCCCTTTTTCTCTGGCCAGGTGGTTTCCTTTTGACAAATGATGGCTGTGGGTCAGGCAGGTCTGGTTTAACAGCCCCCCTGTGCCAGCCTGACATGCCCATAACTCTGCTCTGGCAGATCACTGAAACAATTGCTCATTCTGGGGAAAGCCAGAGGCTAATTACAGCGAGGCATGTAACATGATCCCAGCAAAGGAAGAGCTCTCCAGGGCTGGCTTTCCACAACATTTGCCCAGGGGTGCATCTCAGTGCCCTCTTTTACATGCACAGGCCTCCCTCCCTGAAAATCCCAGGTGGTTTTCAGCAGGAAGGGCCCGAGGCTCCCCCAGCATCCCTGTGCCAGCCTGCTACATCCCACACCACTTGGCACATACCTGACAGTGAGACCATGGGGGACCTGGAAACTGCTGATGAAAGGGAAAACTGCCCAGGTGATGGGGGCAGCAGGGCTGTAGTGGGAGTTGAGCAAGAAGGAGCTGCTCAGATACTCACTTGCTACTGAAGCATCTCTCAGTGGCACCACGGGGTCCCCTCCTGCATCACAGTGAGGGCCAGAGCAGAGCTCCTCACTCTAAAAGTGAGGCCTGGAGTGGGGATTGAGGTACTGGTAAAAGGCTGTGGATGGAAAGCATCTGGGGTGCTGCAGATCCCAGTCTGTGAGAGAAATGTTAAACATGCTCATAAATGATGGGCACCCAGAGCTGCCCCAGTCAGGGCTTCCCCAGTCCAGCCACCTCCCTACGCCTCTCCAGCCAATCCTTTGGATGCAGCTGGTGCTCTGCCCACCAGATCAAAGTGGCCCATGAAAGGGGGGAAGAGATCCTCCATGTCAGAGCTCACAGGTTGTTCCTTGGCACCTGGGAGCTCCCCATGGCAGCAACAAGATCTCCCACGCTCCAGATGAGAGTCACAGAGAGATCCATGCCAAGAGAGGAAGGAGAGTCCCACAGAATGCCCTGAGCCATGCTTCACATTTACACCCTCAGCTGAGCCAGGGCACTTCCCCAGGAATCAGCGGTGAACAGGAGATGTTCAGCACCCACAAGTTGTTCCTGGTCCATCTGTCCAAGAAGAAGCCACGAGGGATGATCTTCAGAGTCCTGCCCGTAAACACAGCCTCAGCCAGGCCCTCCAGCTCCAAAGCAGGCTGATGGCTGGAGAACAGGAACTTCTGTGGGAGCAGGGGGAGCACCAGCACCTCCTCAGTGCCTTGCTGCAGGAGGGGCTGGGGGAGCGGGGCCAGCTCGGAGGCTGCAGCATTCCCGGTTGGACAGACCCGTTCTCCGCCACCACTCAGGAATGTGGCTCGAGGTGGAGCAGCAGGTGCTGGAAGGAGGGTTGCAACCAGCCTCTGGCCCTCCAAGAAAAATACCAGCCCCGCTCACCAAGGGGAAAGAGCAGAAGCAGCCCCTGCACAGCCAGATTTATGGGCCCCAGCAGGCTGGAAAAAATCCAGTGAACATTTCAGCAAATCCAGGCTCCGTCAGAAGTTACAGAGTGATAGGTGCAAGGCCCAGCCAGCCCCACAGCTGCTGCCTCTCCTGAGCCAGCCCCAGGCAGGCGGTGAAGTCACTCTCGCACCTCAGGTTGTGGGGATGGCAGCGGGGTCGGTGCAGGTGGCGGTGGGGGCACCACGGGCACCACCCTGGAGAGGTTTCTGCAACAGGACAAAGCAGCTGGGGGTGTGCAGGGTACCCCCAGCACCTGGGGTTGCACTGCGTGGATGGGGCATTTTTTTAGAGGAGCTGTAATGAGCACAGGGCTCTCATTTACAGAAAAAGGTGGAGATGGGTCTGGGTTGATCACAGCATCCCCCTCCCAGGTGCCAGCTGGGACACCCTCTCTGGTAGGGTCTTCCAGGAGTCACACCCTGTTTGTAAACATTTCTTGTTGCCCATCAAGGGTGCTCCCCAAATCCCACAGCTTCCATAGACAGCTTGCCCCTTCAGGCAGGAGATTGCTGCTCCTTCCAGAGGACTCACAAGGGCACATGGTCATCAAGCCTTGAACAGATGAGCAAGAGATGGAGGAAAACCGAGGAGATGCCCTTAAAAGTCATAAACATCTCCATTAGTGTTGGCTAGTGGCAGGTCTCAGCCCTCACCATCCCTCTTGCCCTCACCTGTGGACAGGGACAAGGCCAGTCTCCTTGAGTTTGGAACGCACCTGCCACACTGAGAGCGATTAAAACATCAGCTTTCTGTGCCTGGGAGAGCCCAATGCTTCCCACCCATCCTCTCATCAGCTCCATTCACCTTCTTCCTGCCGTACCCCCAGAGAAACTCCCTCCCTCCCCAGAAAAATTTGCCCCCTCCCAGAAAAATCTCCAGGGTTTTTTGCACAACAAAACCACTCCTGATATTGAGGTAACACCTCTGTCCCAGTATCCAACTGGGAAGCAGTGGAAGGGATGCAAGCCTCTGCCTTGTGCAGAGCCAAAACTGCTGGGTGCCCTTCACATCCATTCTGCTGCAGAGGAGTTCTTCCCACAGCCCAATCACCCCTCCCAAGGGACACAATTTTTGGGTCACTGATGGCCCTTTAGCTGCTCAGAGGAACCTGCTGCTCCCCCCAGCATCTCTGAAGCTGGGCAGGCCAAGATCCTGGGGCTGTGGCTCCTTTGGAGTAGAGATGTCTTTTGGACAGGGAGCAAGGGCAGAAGCACATGGGCTCTTTTTAGGGCTGTACCTCACACACTGAGCTCTGCTCAGGAGGGTATGAAGAAGAGGCAGGACTCCACAGCAGCTTTTCTCCATCCCTGTGCCTCTCACACAGGGCTGAATCTCCCATGCAATGTCCCAGCTCAGCGCCAGCACAGGACCAGTTGCTCAGACCTACTGCATCCCACCTGGAGCACACTCAGTAAGCCAGTTCAGGCTCTTTTGCAGCTTTTATAGTGCCCTTTATCACAGCTCCAAAGCAGGAGCTGTGCTCAGCCAGGCCAGCTTCTTTGGAAAGGGCTCCTGCTTCACTTGCCAAGTGCATCTGTCCATTGTAGCCAAGTTTCCTAATGCAGAGAGGTCATGGGATAGCACTTTGTGCCTTCGTGTGTCTCTCTCTCAGCCCTCTGAAAGCTTGTCCAGCTTCATCTCCAAACATGTAGTGCAGTTCCTGAGTTGATGTTGCTGGGAGGTTTTTGGGAGGAGAGCAGAGGATCTAAAAGACTTCCCAGATGCCTTGCTGGCTGCAGGGGGAGGTTCAGATCTCATGAATCAGCAAAGGATCCCCACAGAGGCTCTTCCTGCAGGCGCAAGTGGCCAGCAATTCCAGCTCCAGTCTTTCTGCTCTTCCTGAATGGATTGTTCTTCCCCCAGGTTCCTCAAACTACTGCTGCAGAGAGCCCTGCTTTAGCTTCTTGCTGTGGGACAGCAGAGATTTGGGAGCTGCCAGTCCAGGAATGGAGATGCTTATGAAGCACAGCTTCTGGGTTAGGTGTTGCAGAGATCAACACTTGCCCAGGAGGCAAAGACTCCTGCCTGGAACCACGTGTGCCAAAGGAAGCAGGTCTGGATTGATCATGAAAATTTATTACAATTAAAAAAAAAAAACAACCTGGTTTTCTATATCCTGAGGCTCTCCACAAACACAAGCTGAACACTTTGCAGTATCTTTCTGTAGGAAAACACATTTCAGAGCAACTAAGCAATGGGGGAGAGTCATAAAGGTGATGGGAGATTGGGTCCATCTTCCTGAGATCAGGGATCCCTGGGGCATTCCCCAGGAGGAACAGGGATTCCCTCATGCTCTCCATGCCCAAGGAGCAGTGTTTAGTGGGATGTGGAGGCGAGGCAGTGACAGAAGCAGTGTGGGGACTTGCAGGTGACAGGGGAGCTGTCAGGCCAAGTTTGCACATTTCAAGATCAGAGCATTATTTAAATGAGTGAAGCAGACAGATAAAACAGCAAGGCCTTGTTCTTTCTGTTTACTTGTTTATTTGTTTAAAAAATCTAATTTAAGAGCTTGTTATCTTCTCTAAAAAAAAAAAAAAAAAAAAGGAGTTGAAGTCTGATTTCTTCCCCTGGGCAATCTGTAATCCCTCAGCTAAGTCCTGAGCCCCTTAATTAAGACCTCAGTCATTTAAATTGTTAATGAAGATCCATTGGAAGACCATCATTCTCATTCCTGATTTCATCTTGTGCTCATTAGGGACTCCTGATTAAAATTCATCATCTCAGAAGATATTTATAACTCTCTAACTATCCCTAGACCTCATTAATTCGAAGCCACCTGTTTGGACAGAGATGGGGGAGGACCTAAAAGGCACCCAGAGGGATCTGGAGCTGTGGGAACAGGGTGTTGACTGACAGGTGACAGCATCAGCCTCGCTGCAAAGAGCAGCCCTGCCCAGCATGGGAAGGGACAGGAGGGATGTACACCCTGGGGGTGAGGGATACCCTGGGGGTGAGGGATACCCTGGGGGTGAGACATACATCCAGACTATTGCCTAGTGGGGTGAGAGAAGAGATGGCCAAGCAGCCACAGGCCAGGTGTGCCAAAGAGGAGAGAGATCCCCCCTCCCACATCAGTGTCCTGGAGGGTACAAGGGTATGAAGACCTGGAAACGTGGAGTCACAGGAAGAGACCCCCCCACTGGACATACAGGTTGTGCCTGTCTCAACAACCCACCTGGGACACAGCCAGTGCACTCCCCTGGCTGCCCAATCCTGAATTCCTGTCCTGAACCTCAGTGAAGCCCAAGCAGCCTCATGGACCTCATCCTTGGATGGACCACAGGGTACCTTTTCCCAGAAAACCCCTGGGGTAATAGAGAGGGAAGCCCAATGCATCCAACTCATGCATCCAACTCCCCTTCCAACCCATGCCTCTATTTGCCTTCCTCTGGGCTTTGCCTCTTGCTCTCCTGCCATGTCCTCCCTTGCCCCACTGAAAGCCAAGCAGAAGATCTGCCTTCCCCACTTCTCCTCTGCCCTCACCCACATGCTGCCCTTACTTTATCTCTCCCCCATCCATGCTCTCTCCCATGGCTTTCTCTCTGGTAATTCTCACCACCCATCCAGTCCTGGAGTTTGCCATGACTTTGCTGATCTGCTGCACCAGTTGTTCTCCCCATCTTCAGCCTGGGTCACGCTCCCTGGTGCTGGGAACCAAGCCCAGGGATCACAACCATCACAAGAGGTTCCTCTGGAGCCATTTGCCCCCCTTGACCCAAAAGGAACACTTTCCTTTGGGATGCCCAGTGTTTTTGCTTAGCCTCACGTTCTCCTGCTTCGGGTCAGGCTTGAAATAAAAGCGCCCCATTAAAATAGGAAAAGAGTTTTGTTTCAAGGCTGTCTAATGAAATACTCCAGCACGTCTGAAATGAGACATTTTACCTCGGAAACATCCAGCAGGACTATGCTGACACTTTCACACACATCCAAACGACTGAAACCTGAACTTACAGCTCCTTTTGGTCCTGTTGAAACCCCATTTTGGGTGAATTACTACACGCAGAGGTTCCAGCTGGCTGCTCTCACCCCAGCCCGGGTTTCACTGCCCTGCAGCCCAGCTCGGTTTTGGGACAACTTGTCCCCTATGAGAGCAACGTGCAGCTCTCAGCCACGTTGCTGGGGTGTGAGGCAGAGGAGAGCCCTCCTTCCTCACAGGGGGACTGAGCCCTCCTTCCTCACAGGGGGACTGAGCCCAGCCACCTTTGTACCAGGAAAAAAATCCCAGGGTTGCTGTGGACAACGGGGAGGGTGAATGAGAAGGATGATACATGCACTCTGAATCTCTTTGCCTCCAGGCAGACACATTTAAAAGTGACCTGCAAGGGACCTTCCCCTTTTGGTCCCAAATAAAAGAAGCTCTGAATGGGTTTTAACACTGGGTTTATTCCCCCCTCCGTGCTCTTTTTGTTCCTATTGGAAATTCAGGTCCCTGTGCAGACTCCTGAATGAGTGAGTGCAATGAGGATGCAACAGGAGGGAAGAGTGAACACAAGGGAGTGAAAAATGGTTTTTAAACACTTTCCAAAGTGCCCAGCTTTTATCCTGCTGGAGTGGGAGAGGACGCTGTTTAACGCAGTTTGCTTTGTGCATGACAGATTTATTTAACTCCAACAATTGTGCTGGAGAAAGGGAGCCTTTGTTGGAGTCACAGCTCTCTGTGGCAGGCAGTCTCCATGCCCTTGCTGGAGCGGGGCCACTTTGCATGGAAGAATGAACTGCTTATTTGGGATGGGCCCACTGCCTGCTGGGCAGGGTGAGCTGGGATGGTCCATCTGACAGCGGCTTCAGGCCTCAACTCTGCCCCAGCAGCCAGGCAGGAATCCCAGCTGTGTGATCCCAGACAGCAGGAGGTCTTCTGAGCAATGGACAGACTCAGGGTTTGGGATGAAAACCCCTGGCTGCCATCAACTTCTCCTGAACTTCCCAAAGGGACGTGGTTATGTTCCAAGTCATCCAGGCAGCATTTGAGTAGATGATGTGTGATGAAGCTGCTGTTTTAATATCAGAACAAAGGATGATCCACCTGGGTTTGAACAGAGATAACGACCCTACAGGCCCCCAGTGTGGGAAAGGTCTTGGCAAGCTTCAGGGAGGCAAAGCTGTCACTGGAGGCTGCCTGCCTGGAGCTGGTCCTTGGATCCAGCAGAGCCTCTGCACCTACAGGACCCTTCTACCTTCCCCAGGTCCAAGGAAAGGCACCAGTTATGAGGATCAGCTTGGTGCTCACAACAAGGGGTCCCTCAGCCTTTCCATTTGGGTTCATTTGCTCCACACCACGCAGATTATTTGGAAAGATTTGGAGGTTTGGAGAGGTACAGAATCACAGGATGGGGTGGGTAAGGTTGAAAGGGGACCACAGTGGGATCATGTGGTCCAAACCTCCCTGCTCCAGCAGGGTTATCCCAGGGCAGGTGGCACAGGGTTGCATCCAGACTGTTCTGGAATGTACTCAGTGAGAGACACTCTACACCCTTTCTGGGCAAAGGGAAAGGGGAAAGGGGAAAGGAAAAGGGTTACCAAGGACAGTACCCTCCATCTCCTGCCTTCTGCTAGCAACAGGACTGCCTGTGTCATGGGGGGAGAAGCAGCCTTCTGTTAATGGGCTCAGCAGGTCTCTCCCAGTCCTGGCAGAGGACAGAAACCTCACTCAGGTCAAAAATAGTAACATCCCTCCACTCTTTGACATTAAAAAAACCAAAACAAAACAAAACAGCAAGGCAAGATGTGGATGTGCTCCAGCCACCCACTGTTGGTGATCCCATCCCACCCCATCCCACTCCCATCCCACCCTATCCCATTCCACCCCATCCCATTCCACCTCATCCCTTCCCACCCCATCCCACCCCATCCCATCCCACCCCATCCCATCCCATCCCTTCCCACCCCACCCATCCCATCCCATCCCATCCCATCCCATCCCATCCCATCCCATCCCATCCCATCCCATCCCATCCCATCCCATCCCATCCCACCCCACCCCGGTGCGTGGGCTCTGGCTCTGCATGGCCCCCACCCGCCCCCACACAACCCGGGCTTCGTGTTTGAGCCCCCGTGGCATCCCCGACCCCCTGCGACACCCGCGCAGCGTGGGAGTGGACACCGCAAGCCGCTGCCTCCCTCTTGTGGGCGAATTTGGGGAAGGACGCGGGACGGGGACGGGGGGAGCACCCGGGAAGCCCCTGGCAAGGCTGGCACCTACAAAAACACCCCTCTCGCCTCACCAGGCAGGGAACGCCCGCCAGGCATCCCGTGGGAAAACAAAGCTGCAGATCCCCCCCCCCAAAGGCTCATCCAGCCTCACACAGACCCCCTCGATGGGCTCACACGGCCAAACAGAGCCCCCCTGATGGGATCACACAGCCAGATCGTGCTCTCTGCAGGTTCAGAGACCGGGGCTGAGGGAAATGAGGGGAGAAAAGGACCTGCAGTGGTGCTGGAACCGCAGTCTTGGGCCATCTGTAACAGCCTGTCTGACTCGGGCTGGGGAAGAGTTGGCTCCACCACAGGCAGAGGAAGATCATAGGATCATAGAGTGTCCTGAGCTGGGAGGGACCTACAGGGATCATCCAGTCCAACCTCTGACCCTGCACAGACACCCCAACAATCCCACCCTGTCCCTGAGAGCGTTGTCCAAACCCTCCTGGAGCTCTGGCAGCCTTGGGGCTGTGACACTGCCCTGGGGAGCCTGTTCAGTGCCAACCACCCTCTGGGGGAAGGACCTTTTCCTAATCTCCAGCCTAAATCTCCCCTGCCACAAATCCATACCATTGCCTTGGCTCCTCACACTGATCACCAGAGAGCAGAGCTCAGCACCTGCCCCTCAGGAGGAAGCTGTGGACACCTTCAGTAGACCCATAAGATGGTCAGTGTTGGCAGGAGAAGAGGAGAAGAAACCAACCTGTCCACTGCAATAACCACAGAGCATGTGGCAGCAGGGAAGAGCAGAGCAGCATCTCCACAGGACCCACTGGCTGCTCAGGTCTTGTGGTTCCCTGTCTGGAAACTCAGGTTGCCCCAAGCCCTGGGAGCTTCCCAAGCCTTTACAGGCCACCTGAGTCCCCACATAGAACTGGAAGGAAAAAGGGAATGGAGGGCCAAGGGAGCTGTTAAAATCCCCTTCATGGGCATGATGGGTGGCAGGAAAAATCCCAGCTGCTCCCAGAGATGCTGAGATAGCCCCAAGGGATGTTTTAGGAGGCCTGAAGATGAAAAGAAAAAAGGCTGAAAAGAAATAGTCAGGGGAACTGAGCAAAAATATGCAAACTTAGCTAAGAGCTGCAAGGAAATGATAAAGGCCAGGGAAAAACAGAAAAATAACACTGCCAAGAGGGCTACTGGGAATAAGAAGGAATTTTGCAAATTGCAGCAAAGGGAAAGCAAATACAGTGTGAGTCAGCCCATTAATAAATGAGAAGGGAATGCAAATTAATGAGAATTCAGAAGCAGCTGAGGTACTGACCTGCTTTCAGATTTTCTATTTCACTCCCAACCAAACCGAGTTTTGGGAGGTGTTAACCCTTTCCTCTGCACTCTGCAGAGCTGGGCATGGCACTGTTGGTGCAGAAAGTCTGGGAGCCTGTGGCACTAGAGTTCAAACTCCTTCATGCACTTGTGCAAAACCTCGTCACAGCTGAGTCAGGAAAGTCTGGGATGGACACCTCAGCCACCGTGTGTTGCTCCCACCAGGCACCCCTCTCCTGCAAGCCCTCATTCCCACGGGGCTGGGCTCACACAAGAGCCTGGGGATGATCTTCTCTGCCACACACCCCACACCTCCCCTTCGTTCTCCCACTATGTTTGTTTTGTCTATTGATCCTATTTGATTTGAAACGGTTTTGAGAAGCTTTATCCCAGCCAACTTACAGCTGAGGGCAGCTCCTCTTTCCAGTCCTGCTGAGAGCTGTGGATCTTAGCCAGTATAAACCAGTACAGCTCCATTAGAGCCAACAGGGGGTTCTCTGATACACCAGCACCCTTTGGACAAAAGCAGAGAGGGTCAAAGCACTTGTTGTTGATAACACAGGTCAGTGGGATGTGTGCTCCACTCATCACTGTCTCCTTGGGACATCCCAGCACAACCTCTCTGCTGAGTGGTAGCAGCTTGTTTTGTGGATCAGCTCCTGTTTGATGACGTCTTCATCGATCTTTGCCACTTCCAACCTCTCAATTCCTCATTTCCAAACCAATCTTCCTCACTCCAGGATCCACCAGCAAGTGCCTCAGTCTGAACTTTCCCCTCCTGCTCCCAGCAACGTTTACCCCTTTGCAGGGTAAGGTCCTGCAGCCTCTGAGTCACGCTGATCTTTTGCCCTTCACAGCATCCCAAAGACCCTGCACAACAATCATCCTGCCAGGAGACACTTAAGGGCTTTCATGTCCTGATTTTGCAAGGAGAAGCCTGTTTCCAGAAGCAACAGAATCAGGGAAGCCTGTAGTTAAAGTTGTTCTGGCCTCTGACAGATGTTCACTGTCCTGGCTGCAGTTCCCCAGGCTGGATGCCTGTGTGCTCTGAGTAGCTGAAGAGCACTGAAGTTAAACCAGCAGTGCTGTCAGTCAGGGAATGAAAACCTGGGTTTGGAGACCATTGGAGTGCCCTGCAAATGATGCAAGAGCCAGAGGCTGCCACTGAGGTGTACTTGGACTTCTGTGTGGGTTTTTTCTCTTTTACCTTTCTCTTTTACCTTGACCTGCTGTTGGAATTGGTTGCCACTGGCTGAAGCCCTTCTCCAGAGTCTGAGCTCCAAGTAAATACTAAGTGTCAAAGATCATGATCTAAAGGGGCAGAGAGGAATAAGATAAGGACATTGAGCTCAGTCCTCCACTCTGCACTCGGTTTTTCCAGTCCAAAGTGCCCAGTTATGATAACTCCTCCCCAAAGTTTGGCTGTCCTGGATGTCCTACCTCAGCTCCCCATCACCTCAGCATCAAAGATCTCCCTGTGCTGAGCAGAGGACAGCTCCCAGGACTGCTGTTCTCCCTGCTGATCCCTTCACCTCCCTCTCTTCCTCGCTGAGTTTCCACTCAGGCTTCATGCAAAAGTGTCTCTGATGGTACTGGTGGGGCAGTAGATGCAGCTACCTGGTCTGGAAGCATTAAGAGATCTCCTTGGGGGCCAAATTGGCTGAATTTGGGCAGTCCCTTTGGTGTATCTGGGCAAGGTCAGGGGTCTGTGGGCAGCCACGCAGCCAAGTCCCCACGAGTGGAGCCTGCCTGGGCTGTGCACTTGGATCCCGTATTTTTAACCTGACCTCCTCTTGACCTCGGTGTCTGCAGCTACAACTGGAGCCTGAGAGCCAAAAGCCTCCCAGAAAGCAGTGCTGTGGTTCCAGTAAGCCATTCCAAAGTGTTTCCAAACAGCTATTACAACCTGCGCTGTCAGTTCGGAGCCAGCCAAGCATCCCTGCCCTGGTGTCAGGCCAAGAAGACACAGAGCAGGAGGGGCAGGACATGAATGCAGAGCCTCAGAGAAGCCAGAGGACCTGCTTAGTTAGCATGGACTCATTAGGGTTGGAAAGCCCTCTGGAGATCATTGAGCCCAACCATTAACCCAGCACCACCATGTTCACCTCTAAACCATGTCCCTAAGCACCACAACTCCCCTTTTTCTGAACACTTACAGGGATGGTGACTCCACCACTGCCCTGGACAGCCTATTCCAATGCCTGGCCACTTTCCACCCTTTTTTTCTAATATCCCATCTAACACTCCCCTGGAGCAGCTTGAGGCTGTTTCCTCTTGTCCTGCTTGTTAAGTGGGAGAAGAGACCAACCCCCAGGGAGTTTTAGAGAGTGAGAAGAACCCCCCTGAGCCTCCTTTTCTCCAGGCTGAGCCCCCACAGCTCCCTCAGCTGCTCCTGGTGCTCCAGACCCTTCCCCAGGTATCGGTCTGCTTGGTCCCTTGTGTTCCTTTGGGGTTGGCCTTACATGGAACATCTCCACCCATCCATCCCTTTCCCTTGTGCATTTCCCTGTGTGCCCACATTAAAATCTCCCTGCCCTTCCCAAGAATGCACTTGGCCCTCACTCCCTTTAGAAAGGTGCCCCAGAGGTGGCTTTTTAATGAACAAGATGCAGGAGCAGAGTTAAGCTGTGGAGCTTGGAGATGATGGCTTTTCCTTCACTCACATCACCTTCCACCCCAGCCATAGCCAAGCTAGACACAGAGCACAGTTAGACTTCAAAATAGCCTGAAATTGGCTTAAGCCACTTGCAATCTTGTTTAAATATTACATTTGTTAATTTGGTTTATAGGCCTTCTGCTTTTGGGGTGCTGAAACTGCTTTCAAAACAGTCTGCCAACCTTTTTTCCTCTGTGACTGGGAGGATTAGAAAAGGATTTTTATTTGAAATGAAGCCCAAGAGCCATAGGTATTCACAAGACTGGCATCTCAGGTTATTGGGGAAGTAAATCCTGGCTGGAATCACGTGCACTGGCAGCACCTCAGCACACTCAACACCCATGTGTGCTCAGGCTCAGGGGTTTGTGTGAGGTCCCAGATGTATTCTGGCACCTCCAGGATTGCCAAAGAGGGAAAACAATTCGACTGTCTTTAACACATCAGGCTCCAGAAATCATGAAATTGGCTTAATAATCATAATTCTGTAATAGATGCTTTTTATTTGTCTGCAGCAGCCTTAGCTTTAACAAAAATACTAATTTTAGAGTGACTCTCACTACTATCACCCAGGAAGGCAGCCACAGCTCCATTCTTGGGTTTTAACAGTTTTCAGACCCTCTAGAAAATTTTGTTTTGGGATGAAAACCTTCCAGTTTTGTCATATCTACTGTCACTGATGTTTCTCCTCAATGTTAATGCAAAATAGCTCTGGACAAAACTAATTTTATCCCATTCTGCTCATTTTTTTCCCCCCATTTTCCCACTCTAAGGAGTGGGGTGCAGTTGTCCAGCACAGTTGCACACCCACCCAGGACCCCTCAGATGTCACCCAAGGACATCTCAGTGTGGCCCAGGGACACATCTTGCTCTTCCATTCCCCGAAATCACACCGTGGCATTTGAGGAATGGCTGTAAAACTGCAGCTGAACACCCAGCCCAGCTCAAAAGTGCCCAGGGGACAGGATGTAACTGAGACCTGGCTCTGCCTGCCCTGCTCCTGCACTGTCACAGGTGGGTCTCACAGCAAGCCCGGGTGTTAAAGCAGTGTTTCCTATTATAAAACACTGTTTTCAGTTACTTACATTTCACCAGACTTTAACTGCTGGGCAATTTTCCACCTCAGCCAGCTCCAGAGCTGCCTGCCTTTATAGCCACTGGAGGGAAAGAGGGGCTTCTAGGGGAAAAAAAAGAAATCACATCATCCTGAGGCAAGCAGAGCTGGGAGGACCGAGTTTCTTGGCATTTAGTGACAGAAGGTGCCTACACCACTGTCTCTCTCATGGATACCTGGTCTCTGCAGGTGATTCAATTCATCCCACCCCCAGTTTGGGCTGTGTTGTCTGAAGGGAAACCTAGGCCAGAAGGGTTGAGCCAGGGAGGAGCAGTGCTCTGCCTTTGCTTAAAGAATTTGTCTGTGTGTATGAGAATGCCTTGAGCATCATAATGACTTGTGCTCACACATAACTATAGCGGACCCAAGGATCCAATTTTTCCAAGAATTCCTGCCCATTCTTCTTCTACAGTTAATGGAGGTGGGATCACAGCTAGTGAAGGGAATTTTAGAGCATTTTCAACCACAAGTATTACATAATCAAGGGTAATACACATGATATTCCAAAAGAACTTGTCCCAGATTTATGCCAGTGCTCCACATAGTCCAACTGTGAAACTTCCAGGAGACAGGATTTGCCCTCCATGGGCACCAAGGATCAGTGCAGCACCAGCAAGACACAGTTTCCTCACACGTGGCATGCCACAGCATGAAAGGGAACCCCTGACTGAAGCCAACTGGAGGGCACAGCCTCTGGCACCTGAGGGAGGTGTTTGTGAGCATGGCTGTGCTGGAATAGAGGAGCTCAGCATGTTGCTAGATGGAGTCTTAAAGCCACCCCAAGCTCTCCAGCTGTCCTAACATTTCTGATCTTTCTCCAGATTTGGATGCCAGGGTTGGCACTGAGATCTACCGGGTGGAGAAGGTCCAGGACCAGAAAAAATTACTTGGGAAAATGCCTGAAGCCACCACAAGCACCTCTCTTCTTCCACCCATGGAGTGCAGAAAAGGGAACAGTAGCAGGGGGGACTGGAGAGCCAGCACAGCAGCCCCGAGTGGAAGGGAAACACCGGGAGAAAAAACCACCTCCCTGCAGGAGACAGTGAAGAAATGGGACCAATTCAAGCCCTAGTTCTCACCAAACACATCACTGTCTCAGCCAGGTTGGGCTGTTCAGGTACAAACCTCACCACGAGCTAAAACCAAAGGCAGGTCTCTGAAATCAGCATTCCCCTGCTCGTGGAATCAGCCGTGGTCTGCTGATGGGAAGGGGTGGCAAGGCTTCTCCGGAGGTGGGTTTTGAGGTCGGGAAGGTACCTGATGAGCTCTGTACTTCGGACCAGCGCGGCTAGATGGCACTGTGTACTCTTCCAGGAGTGGCACATCCCACCACCGCTCCCATGCCCAGGAATTTAATATCCCGAGTGTTTTCGGCTGCTGTTGAAGCTCTCCTCTGAGAGGCAGCTTATCTGAGGGATGGCGTGGGCTGTTGGGATCTTTTGTCATGGCCAGGGCGCAGGTGACCTTCTCAGGGAGGGAAAGTCTGGCAGAATTTTCTGCTTCAGGGTTATTTTCGAAAAGGCAAGTGTGTGTTTGAAGCGAGAAAAAAAAAAAAGCCATTTCCTGACAACCACAAACAGCAGAGGCAGGGTTTGAAGAGTCAGGCCTAGAGTGGATTCATACCACTATGGAGAGCCTCATGTTCACGTGCTGTTTATCCACACCCCAGGAGGAAGGTGAATGAGGGACTCCCAAGGGTCCCTCCCTATACAACAGAGCACTGGGACATGGTGTCCCCATGCTGTTGTGTCAGTACTGGTGTGGAAGGCAGGGACCGAGATCTGGGGGCTGCAAAACTCTGAGAGACCCATCTCAGCTTCCTCTCCCGTAGCAAAGCTGGACACACACCAGCTCTGCCCAGTGGAGAGCCAGTAAGGAGCCCACTGAAATCTTCAGCCACCCTGAAAGACATTTGGTCACCCAGGCAGTGCAAAGAGTTTAGAAAAAGATGGGGGAAGGGCATTAGGTATGAATGAAGGAGTGGGTGAGCAGGGTCAGGCAGCACACAAGAGGATCACAAAGCCCTGACACTCGAAATTTATCTGGGGGTCGATCCGAGACGACAACCCAGCAGCAACCTTTACAAAAGGCAGAGCAGTCTGGCCCCTCTCTCCCTGTTTCCCCCAGCTGGTGGACTCAAGCTGGGAGTCTGGGAGACACCACCAGGCCGTGGTCCCCCAGCTGGGAGCCCGCCATCCCTCGCTCGGCGTCTGCACAGGAGTCGGGAGAGTTTAGCGTCTCAGGAGCCAGGCTCCCATGTTCTCCTCTTGCTACCAGCTGGTCAGGCGGGCTGCCAAGGGTATGCTGGCAGGAAACTGGGCAGCTTTCCATCAGGATTTCATCCGCAGTGACGGATCTCCGGGGAATATTTCCGTCCTGATGAATCAGCAGTCTCTGGTGGGAGATGTGGGCTGCCCGCCGGAGGGGTTAACGTCCAGCACTCGGGGGAAAGGTGCGAGTCCCCACATCAGGCAGGTGTCAGCTAATCCAATCCCCCCCAGATCCATCCCCCACTGGAGGCCTCTCCCTAATCTGTTACAGTTTGCCCCGGGGGCCACGGATCTGATATCTCTTACGAGCAGGGTGTCAGCATTAACTGTTATGATTCTGGATATTCTTGTTAGCCATGCAAATGTCCAGCCTGGGCTGGGAGAATCACGCTTCGCTTTTCGGCTTCAGCAACATCCTGTGGCGAATTGCTGCGTGTGGAGACGCTCCTGTTTACCATCCCTGGCCGCCACCTGTTCATCCCGCCGCATTCCTGGGTTATCCCACCCGGGTTGTCCCACCCTAACCCTCTCCACAGCCCTCCCTTGCCCTGCTCCCTGCCCGGCACCGCGAAATTTTGGCGCTGGGCCCCTTTATTGCAAAAATCTGTCTTTTATGGGGAGCTCGGAAAAGTGCAGTGGGACGTCGATTCCCTTCCCAAATCGCCCTGGTCAGACTGTTTGCATCTGCTTGTGCCAGAACCTGCTGGTGTCCATGGGAAGCACTTCCAGGGGGAAAATCCATCCCAGGACTGCACGCTGAGCCCCTCACGGTGGGGGTAGCACTGGGGTTAAGAGCCCCCCTCCAACAGGACGGCAAAAGGTGAATGTGCTGGGATGGGTAAGGGGTGGTTTTCTGCTCCTACTCCTATTTCTCACGTGGGAAGCAGGTGTAGAGCTCAAATGGAGACCAAATGGCAACGGGACAGAAAAATGTTAACAAGACAAAAATCAGCAAGTGCTGCACTGAGTTCTGCAGTGTGATTAATAAAACAAACACGTGAAAAAAAAAAAAAAAAAAAACAAAAAAAAAACTGTTTCAACACATGGCCAGAAATGCAGGGTGTTGTGCTGTCAGAGCTATTCTGCCCTCTGAGTACCCGCCTCTCTGTTTGGGTTCACACTAAAATACTCTAATGTGCTTTCAGGTTTGGTGTTGGGGGTGGGGTTTTTTTTTGGTGTTATTTTTTTTTTCTTAATTTTTATTTTATTTTTACAAATGCTCAAACTTTCCTGCCACAAATTATTCTTGGCTGGTTTACAAGTAGAATGGCCGTGTACAGCCATTTCTTAAAAAAAGAAAAAAAAAAAGAAAAAAAAGCAGAATAGAAAGAAAAACAGTTTATGAGATATTTGGGTTGAATGTTTTCTTTCTACCCGAACATGCGGTGAAAGTTCAGGAGTTCTCACTTTTTTTCCACCCAAAAAGCCCCTCCTGAGCTGAAGCTCAGTCTCCAGCACTTTTGATGTGATCTCACCTTTACAGACCATCCACTTGGAAAGAATGTTGCTACTGACAAAGCCTGGGACCAACTCCCTCTGTGGCCTCTTTCACCCCAAAAAAAGCCCTCTGGGACTGCTGTAAGGACAGGATGGCTCTGGCAGCCCCAACCATGATAAGTCATAACTGAAGGCTCTGCAAAATCATGACTTTGGCATAAAAACCCACGATTAAACCAGTAATAAACAAGTAAAACTTCTTTGCCTGGTGGTCCCAGGTGCTCTCAGGCTGTGGGTTTGAACCATGAAGGAGAGAAACTCCTTGGGCACAGGCTGTGAAAGCAGATTTTCATGCAAGTACACAATGCCACTAAGCCGAGAATTTAAGGAAAACAGTGAACATCATCGAGACTCATAAAGAGCCTTGCTGCAAAAATTGGCACCTCCAGCAACGCCTCACAAATATCCCCACATCCATGGGAGTTCGTGGGCAGTTTTGGGATAATTAACCCTCAAAAAAACATTAAGTCCAAGGAAAACTAATTACTTTCATGGAACAAAAAAGATTGTTTTACAGGCGGTGTTGTTCTTTGGCCTGTCCCTTCTGGAAAAACGGCACCAGTTAAACGAAATCAGTTTTATTAAGTGACAGTGCTGTGAGAAGATTTACAGAAAAGTTCTGTTTGATGGGCTTTTAATTACAGACCTGATGTCCATTACAAGGGCTGACAAGTTGCACATGCTGGACCAGAGAGATCACGTGAGCTGGGCGCCTTTCAAAGCCTGGTCAGAAAGGGGTTTTTTCTACGCTTCTTCCTCCAGTGAGCCCTAAATCAAGCATTTAGCAATAGTCATTGGACTCACTTAAGAGCACAAGCCCGATATCTCACCCAGAGAAGTGTTTGCATCCTGTTAGACATCACTGAGCTGTGCTGCCTTCAAGAAAAGCCAGTGGCAGGCCTCGACCCACACTGCTTGTTTGCAGTCCAGCCTTCCCTCGGTGCTGCCCTGGCACCCCTCATCCCTCACCACACTGGAAGGGAGCAAGCAATGGGCAGCCCCCAGCAGCCCGTGGCCTTGGGCTGAGTTGCCCCAGAAGCCCTGCTGGGTCCTGCAGGGACAAGATTTCCTCACCGCCCCGGAGATGGGGAGGTCTCGCCTCGCTGCGGATTGTTTGGGTAAGTCGTGATGGATCGTGCCCCGATGTCGAGAGCCGAGGTGCAGCAGGAGGATGAGAAACTCAACATTGAAAATGTTTTAAAGCAAAGGGAACATCAAAAGATCGCCAGGAAACGGCAAACACCCAGAGTTCAGCAATCTCTGAAACGGATCCCCCTCCTCCCATCTCCATGTCTGGATAAGAGAGACTCCCAAGACAAAGGGCGATCAAGATCAGAGAAGATGGTAAGCTATAAATCAACCACCTCTCTCTTTTCACCTCCCTCCCTGTGCCCTCCAGACTCAGGAAACCCCTGGAGCCGCAAGACACAAATTCAAACAGCAAGATGACTCCTCCCGTCTCCTCCTCGAGGGACTCGCCCCAGCGCAGCCCCCGAGGTTCCTCCAAGTGCCGCCCAGCTCATGGAGATGCTGGGTGGGAAGCACGAATGTTCTCTCCAGCACTGCAGATTTTATCTGACACGCCAGATTTAGACTCTTACAGAGAAGTCAAATCAGCCTTAAAACCCTCAGACTCATTGTCTACCGCTGGAACAAAATGTTTTGTAAATCTGAGAGGTTGAGCACAAGGTTAGGAGGCTTGGAGCCGGGCAGAGCTCAGCCCTGAGCATGTGGGACCTGGGCACTAGGCACACATCTTGCAGGAGCATGTACCCTACAGGCCTTCAGGAGGTGCTCTCTGGCCTGGGCCAGCTTCCTCTCCTCCTGATGGCCAGGCAGGCATGGTGAGCCAGCCCTGGGTTTTACCACTGAGATGCATTTCTCAAGGGGGTGTATTTGGGGTAGGCGTTCCCAAAGGTGGATGTGCTCCTTCCCCACCATACCCAGAACCTCCTCCACCTCTGGGCATCCCGTTGCAATATGGGGCGCAGTATGGAGATGGGTGAGGAGAGAACATGTCTGGAATAAGAGAGGAGGAGTGTGGGGCAGGTTTTGCCCTTTCAGCAGGGCCCATGGCGAGGCAGCAGCGCAGGGAGTGCAGCGTGTCTCCGGTGTAAGGGGATATGGTCCCTGGTGGGTGCTGGCTCTGGTTCAGGGGGATGTTTTATGAGCATGCATTAGTGCAGTTGCCAGGTTACTGGGCAGACAAACTGTGTTGAGCCTTTCTGGGTGAGACCTCCTGCCCACAAAGCTGGGTCAGGAGCAGAGGTGGCAGCAGCCCCAGCCTGTGTGTCAACATTCAAGGGGCTTTAGTACGATCTCAAGACACAGAGCAGAGCCCAAAGGCAAAGAGAGGAAGAAAAGGAAAGGAGGGATTCTGGGGGGGACACACTGAGTAGCACTTCCTGTTAGTGCCACATCTGGGGTACCCCTGACCTGAGCAGACTGACCCTCCCCAGCTTCATCATTTCTCTAGAGTCTCCTGTGACAAAGACAAGCTGCCACAGGGAGGGAAGGGATGCATCCCATTTTTGGCATTGGCATGCTGCACCCATCAGCTTTCACATTTACCTGCTTCTCCTCCTGCTTCTCCTCATCCAGGGCAAAACAGGAGCTTTGCTGTGCTCCATCTCCCCACTAAGGTGGCTCCTGACTTAGACCTGCTTGGCTTTATGACTGAGAGAGCCCTACCAAGATCTGCTCTTTGTGACCATCCTTACTTAACTGAATGTGCTGGGCCAGGCTCCCGGGTCCCACTGGGGAGATCTAGCTCCTAAATCCCATTAACTTCCTCCTCTTTTCATCACCTGCAGTTAATTGCAGGAGAAGCAATAGCCAGACTGTTGGGGCGTGCGAGTTCAAACATTTCTGGGGAATAGGTGCAGATGACACCCAGCAAACAGTCCCTGGAGCTTGCCTGGAACACATTTATGGGGGAATTTCTGAAGTAGCATGAACCCCCGTGCTGCCAGCAGGGCACATTTGGGGGTGGACAGACCAGGGAGCACAGAGGGAGATGGAGGAGAGGGAGGTGTTGGGACAAAGGTGTGGGATGAGTTGGTTTCAGTAGTGCCACAGTGAGAGCAGTGCTCTGCTGAGCTGGAGTAGGAGCAAACAGGGTCAGGATGTGGGGCAGGGAGGGCAGCAGGAGCGATTAAGACCTGCAAGGAGGCTGGACCAGGGGGGCAAAACTCACACTAGGGTGAGATAGCAGTGGAAGATTTGGGGTAGGCAGGGAAAAGCCGTGGGCAGAGGACTTCACATGTGACAGAGAGGGGGGATACATGGGGCACAAAGGTGTCCAGGGTCACAGGCAGTCACAGGGTGACAAAAGCACAAGGGAAAGCAGAATTTTGGAGGCAGGTGTTCCCCATAGGGGCAAGGAGAGGAATGCTGGGGGCTGTGCAGCAGAGCAGTGCACGGGGGGCAACTGGGCAGGGAACAACGAGCTCCCAGCCAGGCAGGTGCGGGGCTGGTGGGACCCCCTGCATGCCCAGCTCCTTGGTGGAGGGGGGGCTGGCTCAGAGGTGTTTCCCGGGCACCAAGCCACCAGGGCCTCCCCTGGGGGCTGTAACTCCAGCTCAGCCTCCGTCCCGCTGTCAGGCCCTGCGCCCAGAGCTTGTTATTGCAGGTGCAGGGCAGCCACCCCCCACCGCTGGCCTGTCCCTGTCCCCTCCACTGCACCCTCTCCCCTCCCCACACCAGCCCCACCCCTGCAAGCAGCAGTTTGGGGTGCCCCCAGGGTTGCCCCACCCTGCCAGGGCCTCTGCTTCTTTTCCCTTGCATCCTTCTCCCTTCCCCAGCCGGTTTCTGTCCCCTCATCCAGGGCTTGTGCCCTCCATGCCGAGACCACCACGCACAGACAGGTCACCCCACAGGGTCCTTGGTCAAAAGCTGGGGTGGGTTTGGCCACCAAGGATCCTTGCCAGCATTCTGATGTCCTCCCATGGCGATCCATGGGGCAGGAGGAATCATCCTTACCCTTCCCACGGCATCCACTCCCACCTGCCTTCCCCTCTGCTCTTCACCATCCTCCCTGCAGGACCTGCAGCCCTTCCTTCTCCAGTGGCCACTTAGACCCCCTCATCCACCCCAGCTTCCCCAGGGCCCCTCTGCTGCACTTGAGTGCTGCCTGGTGCTCCCTGCCCAGGTTCTGGACCCTTTGAGGTGCAGCCAAAGCTGCTCCAAACCTGGCTCCAGCCACCTGCCACCTTACAGCATCTCCTTGGGCCCATGGGAGCCCCGGGAGGGGAGGGGGTCTGCCAAAATTCAGGGGCTGTCCTGTCCCTCCAAAACACTTCTGTCAGACCTGCAGCCCCGCTTTGGAGCAGAGCCATCGAGCCAAACACCCCCTTCCTGTTAAAAACAGCTCTTTGACACCTTTAATGACCCCAGCCTGGGGAGGTGGTGGCTTCAGAGAGCGGAGTGCCACTGGTGGGAGCTCAGCATCTCAGCCCTGCGTGGCACTCCCCAGGCTCTCCCAGCAGCTCTCCCAGCAGCTCTCTGAGCTCCTGGCTGCCGAGTTTGCCTGTGAGGATAACCAGGGGCCAGCTCCGTGCGTCGGTGCCGCATCTTATCACACACCGAGTGCCTGCAAAGCCCTCTCTGCCCTGTGTCCTGCTTTTCCCAGGGCTGGGGCTCCGTTCCTCCCCTTCACCTTTCTCCTCGGCCGTCTGCACAGCTCCTGTCCCTCTGCTCTGCGGGAGTGCAGGCGTGGAGGCAATCACAGCCTGGTGAGGACCTGCGTTCCCATGCCCTGACCTTGGCCTTGCCCAAACACCTTGGAGCGTTCCAGCACCGAGCTCCAAAGGACAAATGGTCCCACGGTGAGTTAAGGGCTTGCAAAGCTGAGCCCCGTCCGCGCTGCGCTGACTCCGCTCCTGAGAGTCCCTGGAGGTGTTTTAAGCGCGGGCCTACGAATGTTTTAAAACGCGGGAAGAGCCGTGAGTGGTTTCAAAATAAATAGTGAAAATTGGAAAAGAGCCCCTCCTAAAGGGAAAAAAAACCAACCCAAAAAAACCCAAAAAACAACAACAACAACAACCAAACAAACAAAAAACACAAAAAAAACCACACAAAAAACCCAACAAAACAAAACAAAACCCACAAAACAAACAAACAACAAAAAAAAGACAAACCCAAAAACAAATAAAACCCACAAAAACAAAAAAACAAACAAACAAACAAAAAACAAGCAACAAAACAAACAAAACAAGAGCAGGAATGGTTTGCATCTGCTGGGGAGGAGCAGGACCCCTGCCCAGGCATGGGAGGGTCTCACCACAGCTCTGAAATAAGGTGATGCTCTGGCCATGCTGGGCAGCAACAGAGTCATTCAGAGAGGTTTATGGAATAGGAAGTTCATAAAGCCCCTCTCAGAGCTTGATGTCCAGATTTCCTTAAGCTGGGACACAGTGAAAGCAGTATCTGAGATGCCCTTCCATGCTCAAGAGAGCCCCTTCTCCTCCCAGCCTGCTGAGGGCTCTGGGAGTGGTGGCTCCAGCTTATGCCACCCACTCCCAGCTGGGTGTCCCACTGCACTTAGATCTCTTTGGATCACTGTGCCCACACCAAAGGCAAAGGGTCTTGAAAGCTCCCTTCTCCTGCTCCAGCCTCAGCCATCTCCAGAGCACCCACTTACAGGTGTTCATCTGTGATGAAGGGGATCTGTTGTGCTTCTTTGCCATCGTGTTCCTTGGAAAAGGGCGGAAAACAAGAGCAGATTTGTCCTTCCATGGTAGAACAAGGAATGCTAATCCTAAGGGAGCAAGACAAGAGTTGAAGAAAAACATAATTGGAACCAAAGTATCTCCAGGAAAGGAGACTGTGGCTGAGCAAAAGCTGTGAAAATACTGAGAGAAGACAGAAACAGACTGACCTCAGAGGTGACAACAGAGCAAGTGCTTCTTAGGGACACAGAGAGGGATTGCCACAAGATCACTGAATAATAAAGGAAGGGCAGAGAGGGCAAGAGCAGATGGGCCTACAGACCTCATTTTTTGGTTCTTATATCTTCTTTAACCTAATGTTCTGCATTTTCCTTCTTTACCTCTGTCCAATTTCTATCCTCAAAATACTTTGTGGCTGGACCTAGGGAAGGCTTGGCTTGATAGGAGAGGTCTGGTCAGCACATGGTCCCATCTGTGCACAGCACTGCCAGCCTTCAGCTTTCTGGAGCTGTCAAAACAACAGCCTGGGAACCCCAACAGAATTATTTCTCCAACCCCTCTTTCTGCCTTCTACCACTTGATTCATGTCTGGGCAGAGATGTAGGAGAAAGAGCATCTGAGTGTCATCTGAACCTTTTGGTCAAGGCCCAAAATGGAGCGCTGACCTTTGGGACGTGAGCCGTGCGAAGAAGCCCTGTGGGCATTTCACAGTGCTCCTGAGGTGCTTCCCACGTCCTGGTCCAGCAGAACTGCTGCAAAGCACAGCCTCCCATTAACCAGCTCATGGCCAGAGGCAGAAGGGGCCTCAATTTGTTGTCCAGAAGCACTGGGATAGCTGCTTGGCATGGTCACACTGCAGTGCACCAGCACCTGAGCTCAGTGAACCCTGTCCCTGCAGTCAGCTGAGAGTCTGGGGATGGAGCCATTCAATTTAACATCTGCTTTTTCACCTCCAGGTCCCCATCCCTCCAGTTTGCAGGTGGCTCAGGACATGGCCTCAGTTAATCATGGTGGTTCAGGAGCTTTGTTTTCATCAGCACGTTGCCCTGAGCTCTCTGGATTTCCTATGGCTGCATTCCTGTCTTCCCAACTCCCCAGTAGGAACTCAGACTCCCATGAAGAGCTGGCCTCTTTTGCCCACTGCAAAGCTCATGTTCCTGCTTGCTGACCCCACAGGACCTTGCTCCCAGCCTGCTTGGCATGACCTTCTTGACACAACCAGAGATGTCCCACAACTCTGAGGCCCTGATCCATTTTCCCACCACTTGGGATGCTTGGAGGATCATAGAATCATGGAACCTCCTGAGCTGGAAGGGACCCATAAGGGTCTTTGAGTCCAAATCCTGGCCCTGCACAGGACACCCCAACAACCCCGCCATGTGCCATTTCCAAACACTCCTTGAACTCTGGCAGCCTTGGGCCCGTGACCACTTTGAAGATGGGCTGATCCTGGTGCCCCCAGCCAGGGTTTTGGTATATGGGGTCACTCCACGTGGCTGCCATTCCCTTTGCTGCCATGTGCATTTTCCTTCACCCCAAAGCACTTAGTCCTTGGAGGTTCAGGGATCTTTTGCATCTGGATTATTTCCTCCCCACTCCATGCAATGTCCCGAGCTCCTGTTTCTCAGCCAGACAGAACTAGAATATTCCCACCAGCCTCCCATTGAGCTGGATTTAGGAAACACCTGTCAAGGTCAAGAAAGAAAGAGTTATCTGCAGAAATACCTGATGCCCCTCTCAGGCCTCTCCCAACATCATGTCAGCTCCTATGCCAGTCACCTCCCTGTCTGTCCTTGGCTGTGGCCTTTCTGTGAGCTGTGAGCTTCTTGCTCCAACCCTGGCACGACCTGGTTGTTCTTGCTGGGTCTTCAACACAGGTCATGTTTTCATAGCCTTCATTTGCAGGCAGGTTTCAATCTCTCTCTGGGGTTGTGGTGGAAGTTATTCAGCAGCAGGATTATTTTTTTGACACATAATGGATGGCTGCATCTGGAGGCCATCCAGACCAACAAACACTTTGTCATGCAAGGAGCTGTATGAACACAAACACCTTCATGGGAGAGATCAGCGTTTGTGCAGATGAGTCACCAACAGAGACTATGGATCCCAAACAGTCGGAGAAGGTCTCTGGAGAAGGGGTACAGCTTGTGGACACTCCCTCAGCAGACTGCCTGATTTAACAGCACTGTTTTGTGGCGGGAAAGAAAGGCTGATATGTTGGGGTTTGGTTCATTTTCCGTGCCTTTTTTACTACCAAACTTTGGAGAAGGAACAGTCTGGAGGGTCACCACCCTTGTCCTCTCTCACTCTGCTCCCCAACCCCTGCAAAGCAGCAAGACCACAGTATTTCAGTTGTGATCTGCCTCCATGTTTCAGTGTTGGAAAAAGAAAAAGAAGAAGGAAGAATAGAATTTTAAAGGAGTGACAAATGCAGGGCTCTGCTTGCCCTGCCAGAGGATTTCACGTACAGGATGCCATAAAAATCTCTTCTTTGTGGTGTCTGCAGGAAGGCTTCACCTCTGTCACCAGTGTCCCCTCTGGCCAGCTTGCCAGAATGAGATTTGCTCTGTGGCTCTTTGCCTCTCGCCCTCCTGCCTGGTTTCCCAGTCACCCCAGTCATTACATTTTTTTCCAGTCCCTTGTCTGTATGACCTGTTCCATAACAAGCTCCGGTCTCGCGCTGATAACGTTCAGCTCAAGGTTTTTAGGGCCACAGGGACTGGTCCCAGTGAACCTCCCCTTCACCTTCCATACCTCATTGTTCTCCCCAGGGCCTTGGCTGCCCAAGCATCCCTCGCCCTGGTTGGCATTGGGGTTTACAGCCCAGCTGTTCTCTCCAGCTGAGAGCAGCTGTGCCTTGAGAGGGGACACATCACCGGCCCCTTTTGTGCTGTGTGCCATGGATGGAAAGGTTTTGCCCCCCAGTCTGCAAACACAGCGAGAAAATTACAAATAAGGCATAAGCAACGCAGCCAGGGGTAACAGTGTGAGTGGTAACAACGTGAGTGCAGATGGTGGCAGACTGAGGAAGACAAATATCTCCTGGATGGTCCTGTAAGAGTGTCTTCAGCCAAGTCCTGCAGGAACCTCAGTGTCCAGTGAGCAGATACCTCTGTGTATCTCAGCAAACTCAGATCTTGGGTTTGCCAGACAAGCCCAGGAGATTTCGGAGGGCTCAGGCATGTGCTCTGTCAGGAATAAGCCTCCCAGGTTTGCAAGGAAACATTATCCAAGGACAGGTGCGTCTCCAGAGAGCTTCCAACGTGAAGTGGACTCCAGCAGGGTGCAACCTGGGGGCTGTGTGGAAGCACAGGGCCTCATGGGTCACGTGAGGCAATGATTTTGGAGAGTAAGGCAGGCTGCAAGGCTTTGCAGAGGAAAGAATTGCCAGGAGCAGGGCTGAACCTGCCCCAGCAATACTGCATGAGCATCGTCCAGCTCAGGGGAAATGGGCATCTCACCTTCTGCCCTCTGAGGGCCATCTCAGCTGCCTACTGACAGCTGTGTGGGAGCAAGGAGAGCTCTGCAGAGGCAGCAGATCCCCTCCCTGGGGCACTGGGACGTGTCAATATTGGTTTCACCACGATTTGGATGCAAACTTAGAAATCTCCAAGTTCCCCGTGATGGAGCCAGGCTCTGGCAGGCAGCCCTCAGCAAGGTGGGCGGCTGGAAGGGTTCAGGCACGTCTCCTTTGGCCCTCTGCCTACTTCCCATCAGAAATGCAGAAAACTGAACTCTCTCCTCAAAAACTTTTCAGTTTTGATGAGTCAGCGAAGGTGCTGGCAGGTTTTGGGACTTCCCTGCAAGTGAATGCCGGTTGATTCTCGCCCTCCTCCAGGAGGTCCAGGCTGACCTCGGGCTTTGCTTTCCCCATAAACACGTCACATCATGCAGGTCCCGGCCCAGTGTTATGCCTGGATGAGGGCTGGAGGTTTGCAGCAGAAACTCTAGGGTTAAAACAGGTTTCATGCTCATATTGTCTATAAACTCATGCGAGAGATGAAAGTGAGTGCTCCAGTGGCAGGAAGCTGCCTTTATCACCCCATGCTGATAGCGTGTCAGGAGGCAGCCACTGCTCCTTTGCCAGCCTGGGAAAAGAGGGAATTTCCTAGCCTGATGCCTGTGGGAGTTGTGCTCGGGGGCTGTGCCCTGCTCTGCTGGCCTGCAAGTGCAGTGACCCAGCACAGAGAGGGTGGGAGAGACGGGCTTTGACAGCACCCTGTGTGTGGGCAGCAAGGCCACCACCCTCTTGGGACAGCCACATCTGGGGAGCAGAGGAGGGTACTTGTACCAGTGAAACCAGTGGGCACAGCTGTGCTCTCCAGCTTGCCCTGGCTTGTCCATCCTCTCGTCCCACCCACACAGAAAGAACTGTTTGCCTCCCCAGGGGAGGAGAGCAGCCCCAGCATGGTGCAAAGGGCAGCTGGGCAGAACAGGGGCTGGGCATGAAGTTCAAATCCACTGCTGGGAGAACCCTGTGTCCATCCTGCTGACGCTGTCCCCTGGACCTCAGCATGTCCTGTTGGAGAAGCACCCCTGATGGTGCTGCTGTCACGTAGGGAAGAGCTGTCCATGGGGCAGAACGGGGAAGGGGCAGAGCAGCCCATGTCCCCAGAGCAGCCCATGTCCCCAGAGCAGCACATGCTCCCCTCGTGGCCCCAGCACAACATCCTCAAGTGGCTGAGTGGCCAGGCCAGTACCTTGCTTGACAGTGACCCACAAAGTGTTTGAGAGCCACCCAGCCCATCTTGGAGTGCTGAGGGGCAGGCTTGGTGCCCCTCCCCGAACTCAGCTGGCTCCAAAGGATCTTTGTTCTGATTGGGATTTGATACCCAGACTGCCCTGTGGCCACCATGCCCAGCAGGACCAGCATCTGCTCTCCTCCACAGCTCTCCCCACACGTGTTCCCACAGCACATCCAGCCCTGGGCTATCTCCCTGCTTCCAGCACCATCGCCTGCCACCACAGCCCATCCCACCCAGCTCTCCCAGCACATCCTGGATGATTAAACCCGGCTGGTGTTGCTGTCTTCCTCCCACACCCATCCCGGGCACACGCCTTCTGGGGCCAGTGAGGGCAGCCCAGATCCCAGGGCTGGTGGAAAGGGTCTGTCATGGGAGATAAGCAGCTGTGTGCCACTGTGGTGGCAGGGAGGAGCCCTGCCAGACTGTGCTTTATCCCAAACCAAACAGCCTGGCCAGCTCCAGGAGTTATAAACAGATGCTGAGGCAAGGCTCTGGCTCTGGGAGGGTCTGGGAAGAGGAGAGGATTTGGTATCTGGCTTCCTGGAGAGCCACAGCCCCGGGGAATCTGCTGAGCCTCCCACGGCAACACCCCAAATAGTGCTGGGAGGAAGCAGCTGCCCTGGGGCGGCTGCAGGGATGGGCACAGGGAGGACAAGGAGCCAGCTGGATGGTGGGATCCTCGGGACAGGGTGGGAAGCATGGGGTCTGGGCCATGGTGGCCAAGCTGGAGCTGTCCAGGTGGGTTAGAGACAAGAAGTGAGATCCCAAATACCCATTCCTACCTTTGCTGTGCTGCTGGTAACCCATTTTCTGGGCATTTCTAATGGGTTTGCAAACCCTGGGGTGGAACAGCAGAGTGAGCAGAATCGCAAAGCTTCACACCAGGGACCACAGGCACAGGGAGAGATGTTCCTGACTCCCCACCACTGTAAAGAAATGCCATTCTTTTGCCTTTATTTCATCCCCTTTGCCTTTATTTCCCAACAACACAAGAATTTAGAAAACTCAGGAAATTAAAGAGAGGTTTGCACTATAGGAAAAAAAACATGTTCCCCTTGAGCCCTGCCTGAGGATCTCCTCTGCTGCTACAGGAGATAATTTAACAACATTTAATTAAAAGTGGGACAGGTAGGAGACCCACAAGGGATTTATGCCATGGGCTTATGCCTTCCCCTCCTTCTTTCTGATACTTGGAAAAAGACTGGCAGGAATTTGCATTTCATGAAGAGAGAATTTTGCTCAATTTTCCCCCTAGAAATGGAAGGTAGAAATGGGGCCACTTGGGTGAGTGGGATTTAAGGAGGAATAAGGGGATGCTACATGTTGTGTCTTCACAGCTCCATGGCAAGGAGGGAGAATCTGTCCTTCAAGGTTCCATTTAGTCAAAATATTAACTACGCCACTGCAGTTCACAGAAACCTCAGATAAAGGAGTCTGGAAAGGTCTGTCACCCTGTGAGTACCTTAGATTTCACCCCCTCCTGCTCAGCAGTGTCAGTGTTTTACTTTCCTTGTCATCATCCAGTCTAGCAGCCTAAACAAGGACTGGGATGCGAATGCAAACATCCAGTTGTGTGGGGGGGAAAACAGCCCAAGAGAACAGAGCAGAGCAGAGGTTCTCAGACCATCTGCTCCTGCAATAACAGAACAGGGTGGGATGGCAGCCAAGGCTGTTTTCTTCCCCTTGCAGGTTGTCTCCAGCTGGCCTTTCACCTACCCCTCCAGGCTGGGTTCTACTCAGCCCTTCCTTTCCATTCTAACCCTGGCAATGTGGTACCCAGGAGCCCCCATGCCCAGAAGCCTCTCCTGAGATTTTTCAGTGCAGATTTATTCTCTGTCTTTGCTTTGCTGTGTTCCAGCTCCTTCTGCTTCCAGGTTTCTTCCTCCACATCCCCCCAGTGACCATCCCACCAGAACCTGGTTGCATTGTCAGTCAGCACGAGCTTCTCTGCACTCCTAAAACAGGAACTTTGCATGCATTATCTAGAGGACAAAACCACTCCTTTGGAGAGCTGGTGTTTAGGAATTGAACAGGCAGACATGGGCAGGAAATACACAGCTACACAGCCAAGACATGCATCCTTGAAGGCAGCCACCGTGGGTTTGACTGGTGATGAGGGCAGGTTACAGTGGCACAGAGGGAGATTCATCTTAGCCTCCAATACCACTGAGAAAATGCTGTGCTTGACTTCAGGGTGGCTCTGCTGCAGGCAGGGGCTGTGGCCTGTGGGAATGTGAGGGCTGAGGGTCTGTGGAGGAGCTTTAGACGGTGGAAAGTCACCATCTTTTCCATTCCAGCTGGATTTTGGGCAGCATCCTCGGTGCCTGGCCCCTGAGCACCAGGCATCATTCCGGTTTAGTAGCCCTGCTAAACCTGTGGCATCTCCCCAGATGCCCACCTGCCTCCTGATGGTCTGCACGACCAAAGTACTCCCTGCTGCAACCACAGTGCTTTGGGAAAACACCCAGTACGTCAGAGGGTCCCCACGGAAACAACCCACATCTCCTCAAACAACTGCTTCAAGTTCTCCGTGGTTTCAGGAGAGCTTTGGTTTTCCGTCACTGCTGGTTTCCCAAGTTCTTCTGGGCCAAAGGTGTATTTGGGATCTCAGTTTAGCTGCTCATGGGATGGGGGTACCCCTTCATATCTCCCAAGGGAGGCTGAGACAGCAGAGCTGGCAGCATCCAGGAGCTCTGTGGTGGTTTGTGGCTGCCGATCCATCCCTCCCCGCCTCTCCTCCGAGCAGGCTGCACGCTCAGCTACAGCGGCCGACGAGAAGGCCAGCCTTAAAATTTTTAACAAGAGCGCTGGGCTCCATAAGGAGAGCTTTACACTCCGCGCCGGTCAGCCAGCATTCGCAGCTTTCCCCGGCTTCACACGCTCGCTGGATAACCGGGCCCTGCCCTCCGCCGGTAACAAAAGCAGTAAATTACCAGCCAGGATGCCCGCACCCACCCCAGCCTCCCGGCGCTAAACCCTGCCTAACTCCTCCCACGCACGGACCACCCCACGGACCTGCCGGAGGGCACAGGGCAATATCTGCCCGTCCTCCTCCAGACGAGTAGCTTTTATCATCACGTGTAAGTGAGGACTGAGAACTCCCTGCGGCGGGATTATGTAGGGGGGCTTTCCAGCTGCAAGGCAGGGTGACCCCAGCACCACAGACCTGCCCTGGACACGGCGAGTTGCAAGAGAGGGACCTTGGTCTCAGCCCGGCCCGTCCTAACCTTGGCACCAGCTCTGCTCCCCACTATTCTCAGTTGATCTTGCACAACACCCCGAGCATCCCCAAACCCCCAGCACCCTCTCTCATCTTGCAAAAGCCCCCGTGCCTGGGGTTCTGCTTTGGAAAGGTCCCGCACAGATGCCGGGGGAGGCAGCGGGGCAGCCCTCGGTGTGTGTGTGGGAGCCTTGGCAGAGTTCCCTTCGCTCCCACGGGGCCCCGGGGATCCGGAGGAGCCCAAGCCTGATCAGCGGGTGTCAGTTTGTGTCCTTGGGGCTCTGGCGGGGAGGGGATCAGCTGCGGTAATTGAGGCAGCAGGAATGACAGGTATGCTCCAAAAACGCCGGGCGGGGGGTGCCGGGGGCTGCGCTGCGATCAACCCGACCCGGAGCCCACAGTGGTTTCCCAAACGCACCCTCCTTCCGAGCCCACCCCGAGCCTCGCAGACCCTAGGAAGAGCCTCCCAAGAACAACCAGCCCTTTGAGAAACCTAAACCACTTTCTCCAACACCTCTGAACTCTGTCAGGAACATCCTTCGTCAGAAAGCTACAAGTGCCAAGCAGCTTTCCCTCGAGGGCAAATCTCCCTCGTGCTGTCAGGAGCAAAGCCGCCCGGGGTTCACGTTGCTTCTTAAGGTGAATGCATGGTGTGTTTTCCCAACTAATTGTGAAATTGCAGTCTGCTCCAGAGGCAAAGGAGAAGCATTTTATTGTGAGCAGGAGAATTAATCATACCTGGGGCAGTACAGATGTCAGCAAAAAAACAATGCAGAAAGGATTTCTCAGGAAGACCGCCTGACATGAATAGGAAGGTTTTTTTCAGGCCTTTTTAGATATGAATGAAAGATTCTTGGTGGCTGTTGTGACCCCTGTTTTTACCCTTGCTCTCTAGATCCAAGAGAGGGATGTGTGCGCTGAAACCACAAAACCATAAGGGGAAGCAATGTTTTATTCAAGAAATGGAAACTCCCCAAGCCAAGGCGTCTGCTGCAGCACTGATTCATGACGTGTCCTGTACAGTTTATGGCAGAGATTAAACAATACAAAGGATAAAACATTTCAAAAATGGCATTTAACCGGGAAAACAAGAACAGACTAGACTCCAACCTGTCACTTGTGCAATACTGAGCTGTTGAGCTCTCAGCCCTGAGCATTCAGGTCCTGCTCGAGGAAATACCTCCGTCTGCACTGTTTGCATGTGTGCAACCCAGCGTTGCATCACACCTTTCTGTTTGTTTTGGAGTCAATCCCCTAGGTAACACGGCCACCCCCTTTTCCTCCCTTAGTGCATTTTTCTCTGCCGTGGGACTTGTTAGCCTGGTCCCAAGCAATGCCCTCTCCCATGGCTGTTTCCCATTTGGAGGCTCTGTACATGTGCACTGAGGAGTGGAGGGGACAGAGTCTTCTGATTCACTGCAGCCTTTCCCTGTGTTTTAAAAATATATTGGTTATGGTCAGCCAAGCTCTGCTGAGTACAGGTTTATATCCTGACTCTCAGCTTGCCTCCATCAGCCAGGCCCATTCTGCAAGGCAGAGGAGGCAGTGGCAGGTCTGGGATGTAGCACTTGGGGATGCAGCATCTTCCCAGCAGCATTGGAATTGTTGCTGCTGTCAGGGAGGGAAAGAAGTATTGATATGTGCAAGAATAGAGGTTAAAAGAACAAAGAAGAAAGTCTGAAATGTCTTATGTGAAACCAAGCTACACGCAGGGGAGGTGGGGAAAGAAAGAGAGAGGATGCAGGCAACACTGAGTGGGGCTGTATGGAGAACTGGCATAATGATGCTTCATAATGGGAGATGTATTTGGTGATAGATTCCCAAAGTTTGCCATGAAACCTCTCTCACAGCTCCAGGCACAGGTGGCCACAAACCTGGTGCTGATAAAAAAAAAAGGACCCCCATCTTCCTCATGCCTTCCTCACCCATACTCCTGAACACACCAGCATCAGGGTTACTCTGCACACAGACTTAACCTGAAATCAATAAAATTTGTCCAAATGAAAATCAGTAACAAAGTGAAGAGGATGGGAAACAGATCCAGGAGCAATAGCTGGACATGTTAGGGACACCAGACTCCCCCAGACATGTGCCCTGATCAGCAGGTGAAGATGCTGAAACACTGCATGTTCACAAACCGGCATTTTCTCCTCCAGGTTTTCTTACCAAGCATCACTTTTGCTTTTTTCAGGCTCTGCCCACGCTCTGTGGCACAGGATGGGGATGCCAAAGTCAGTTCAGACTATGGAGGAGACATCATCCTGAGAAGTCTGACCTTTCCCTCTTCATTGTCCTTATTTGCCACATCCGGATGACGCAGGACGTGACACAAGTTCACGGTGATGTCGTTTACCTGCACGTGCTCCCATCCCAGCACCAATGACATCAGTCCTGGGGTTTGCTCAGGGGACCCACTACCAGGAAATGACTTCTCTTTAAACACGAGGAAAGCTCGGTGCAGCCTTTGTAGCCTCCAGTCCAACAAGCCTGTAATATTCACAGGAATGAGACTCAAATTTCTAATTATTGGCTGAGTTATTTGTAGCTTCATATATTTTAAGGCCAGAAGGGACCATCATCTAGTCTGGCCTCCTTAAATGGAAAGCTCCACGACCAACAACCAATTCCCCAAGCTTCATTACAGTAATGAGCTCAGGAGTCCTGTCGTCTCGTCTCCGGCTCGAACCACGAGACCCCGCCATGCCAAACACAGCTGCTCAGATCTGCCTCCAGCTCCAAGGGGAAGTCTAAGAGTTCCTCCTGAATAGGTAATAAATCAAATACCAATGTCCACAGCTATGGGGAAGGGTGACTGCCTGCACATGCTGGCTCAACCTGCCCATTGGGGATCTCAGGTCCCGTGTGCCTTGTCCAGGGGAAAGCACCAGCCTGGGATCTTCAGATCAAATAGCATCAGGAACAGTATGGCAACTATTCTCCTCTGTGCCATGTGGCAGGGGCAACTGCAACCACAGGACCCTGGAAGAGACAGCCCAGCTCTCTGTGCATTCCCAGGAAACCACCTGGATCTGGAGCTCACCCATGTGAACAACACGTAGTGGGTGAGCAGCCCCCTACCCACACCCTCAGGGTGCTCCAGGAGCCACCAGCCAAGGGCAGAAGCTCATGCTGGCATGAAGGAGGGAAGGCTTGATGGACAGGACACTGGCAGTCCACAGCTTCTTGCAGGTGTCCTCTCTTGCCACTGTAGCAATTTGCCATTTCAGAGGCTCATGAGAGCACCTCGGGGTCTTCTCTGCAGAGAATGGGAAGAGAAATCCCCCTTGTAGGATTAAATAAGTGTCACTGTCACAGCTTATGGCCACCAGTAGCAACCACAGCTGTGGGAAGATGGATGGGGTGGGATGGGATGGGATGGGATGGGATGGGATGGGATGGGATGGGATGGGGCACACACAGCTTCAGGAAAACTGAAGGCCACCCACCTCATGACCAGTTCATGGAGGAAGAAGCAGGAAGGAGGTGCTCCAAGTCCTTGGTCAGGATTCTAACCACAGACTGTCTGCAACATGACAGCTGGGAAGAGGCAGGGAAACAACAAGCCAGCAAAACCAGAGCCTTGGACATGTTCCCTGGGGGCAGCCATAAATATAATCAGCAGAAGAACACTCATCCCATCAATCAGCAAGGCTTCTCCCAAGCACCATGGGCAATTCCCACACACACCAGCTTGGACCACGCTGGCTGTGACACCCTTATGAGTCACTGCCCTGGGGTCTACCTGGTGGGATGAGTTGGCTGCTGGTCACACACTGCACAGTACAAGTTGCTTACTGGCATTGTCAGGGCTACCACCCATCCTTCCCCGCTGCCATGGTGTTTGTGGTGATAACAGAGGCAGCTCAAGACTTCTCCTTCCTGCAGGCAAGAGGCAATTTGATGGGTAGTGGAGAAGCAGGCTGTGGGGAGGAGGAGGGCTGGATTAGAGGTATGGCAGAGAAAGCATGGATATTTTGAGAGCTCTGCTTGTCCATGCCTTGGATTGGACAGTGGACACCCTGTGTGGCCTTGGATGTGCCTGTCACCTCTTTGGGTGTGAGGCACAGAGACAGAGCATGCCAGATGTGTTGGCACGAAGCACAGGGAGAGATCTGCTGCTCATCCCATACCTGTTCAGATGACTCAGCTCCTACCTCAAGGAGCCTGAACAGGCAGACTCATGTGGTATGCAGAGCACTGCAAAACCCAGCCCAGTCCCTTCAGGGCCTATAGGAAGCATTCCCATGGACAGGGTTTCTGTGTGGAGATGGAAGATACAGGCAGGCAGGGCTTCCTCCCAGCCTGGCTGCCCTCAGAGGCTGGCAGAGCACTTTACAAGGACTGGGCACCCTTTACCCTCTCATCTGAAGCAGCAACAGGCAGGGGCAGGAGCCTGGCACCTGTGCAAGGTGTAAAGTTCTGCTGTTCTCAGCAGCACTGTGGAAAAGTCTGGGCAGGAGGGTGGGGAGTGGTGGAGAACAGAACAGGAGGTTTAAGCCTCCCCACTACCTGAGCAAACCATCCCACCTTCATCGTCCATCCCTTGGGCACGGTGTCCCAGGGGAATACACAGGACAGGGCAAGGTCTGCAATAGAGATGCACAGATAGAGACATGCCAAAAGCCTGGCTCCTGCCAGCACAGTGGGACCCTAAACTGGTCCTGTCAGGACCTGTCTCATCAGCCTTTATGCTTTTCCATATCAGGGAACATCAACACAATGTGGAAGCTCAGTCTCAGTGGCACCCGAGGCTTGGCTTTGAGGGCATCTCATCACAGAATCCCTTTGCACCAGCATCCTCACTGAGCCTAGCTCTCCTCACATGAATCATGGCCTCACCATGAGGCTCAGCCAGATGAGCTCTCTCTGTACGAGGGGAAGATGGATATTTGTCCAAGCCCCTTGTCTTGAATCCAAGAGCATGAAACAAGTTGGAGTAAAACGGTGGAGAGGGGAGCAGAGGGGGCTTTGCACCCTGTCTGCACCTTCTTCTGCAAGGTATGATCAACCATACCCCAAAGTGTCTGCTCCTCCCCCAGACTGTGCAGAGCCAAGCAGGGTTTGCTGCCCAGCAGGAGCAGGACAAGCAGGGCAGTGAGGACCCTGGGAGCCCAGGACAGCAGGGAAGGAGCAGCCTCCTCCACCCTGAGCTCACACAAAGGCTAGATGGTCGCCTAATTGCCTACCCATGGGAAAGAGGAGACTTGCTCTCTGGAAACAGAGGGGCTGGGCAGTCTCAGGCGGCCGATTGACTTATTGCAGGCTCCTGGGGTGATAAATCGTGGCTAATTGTGGGCAGGTGACAAAGGCAGACTGAGGGAAAGGGAGCGGGGACATTCACTCTCTGGCAGCTGCTGCCCAGCCCTGCCCCCCTCCCTTCGCTGCTCCTTTCAGGCCACTTGAATTGTGCAAACGCGACGCTTTCCAAAACCTGCCGAACCTCCCTCTCGGGGCTCCTACCCCCTCCCTTCCCCCTCCCTGCCTTGCTGGCTGCTCCCATTACAGTCTCCGGGATAGAAGGTCGGGGGCGGTGCAGAGCAGCCTTTCCGATGCCACAGCACAAGACTCCAGGGGATGTTTTTCCATCCCCATGAGACCAGTGTGTGTCTTCTCCAGGTTCTGCTCCCAGCCCCGATGCTGGTGGCTCGCCTGGGCAGAGGGGACAGTCCCGTGTTCTGGGTATCTTCAACACCCACTAAAGGAAACACCACGTGAAGCAGCCCTGGGGGTGGCTCCAATTTGGACCCCAGTGAAGGGAAAAGGGCGCTTGGATCTCAGGTCGCAGCAGGGTTAAGTTGAAAGCAGAGCCTGTGAGGGGAGGATCCAAGGGTTCAGCTTGAGGAGATGGGCTTTGTCCAGCAAGCACTGAAAGGCCAGGAGCAGCAGGTGCCTACCAGCCCCAGCAGGACCCTACAGGGATGGCCCAGCACGCCTGGCCTTGTCCCACACTTCTGGTAGCTCTTTCCTCCTTCCTCCATCACGTGAGGTAGAAAAATAGGCACTAAGGGAGAAAAACCAGCAGCAGAGGTTTCACTGCATCACCAAGCCCTGGCTGTCCAGAAGCTCCTCTGGGAAGAGCCAGATCAGGGCTTACCACAGCCTGGGTGAAAGCATCCCCCAGGTGTGACAGGAAAGGGGATGGCCCTCAGGAGAGGCTGGATAACACACAGGACAGCATCAAGCAAGGCCCCTAGCCCAGCTGTGCCCACTCTAAGAGCCCAGTGCTTCTGTAGGGTCTGCAGTCCTGGACATGTTTGGGATTGGATCTTTGAACAGGTTGGGTGGGTCAGTCAAGGCAGACACTTCCCACCCAACCCACTCCAGGCTGCTTTCATGAGGGGTGTCCTCAATTCCTCTGGGCTGCCTTTGAAGACAATACTGATGATTCTCAACTTCTCACTTCCCCTCACTCACACTCTCCTGCTTCTTCACAGCTTGTCAGAAGATGATACCCACGCTGGAAAAGCAGTTTAAAATCAAGTTGGAGCAGGAAGCTGAAAATTAGCAAGTGAAATGCTATGCAAAAGAGCTGGAATTAACTCTTTCCTTCACTCTACAGAGTCTGCTCCACTCCACACACCCACCACCAACCCAAAGCCATTGACCATTTGGACTCACATCAATAGTGATAGCAATTAACTGGAGAGAAGCAGCTGGCAACCATCAGCTACTTGGAACCATGCATTCATTAACTGGATTTTTCACAGGCTTGGAAATTACCAGTATTTGCCTGTAAATTCACCATCCCCATTTCACTCAGCCACAAATACCCTAAAGTTAAAAGTCCATATCTAAGTACATCCCTCAGCTCCCTTGGTACTGATCTTCTTGGAAGCATCTGATCTCCCTGCTTGCTAAAACTCATTTTCAGTAGTGAGGGACTTGCTCAGCACCTTCCATACCCGAGATAAGGTCATCCCAGAATTGGGCTGTGATGAAACAGGAGAGCAATCCCTGTCTGATGAGCGTGCTGTGCACATCCTAATGATGGAGATTGGTGGACCAGCATCCCCTCAGAAGCAGTCAGAGGTCCAACCAACACAGAGACCTAATTAAATGTGACCAGGAGATGGCTTTTCCCACATCACTTCCAGCCAGAGAAACGGTTTCATTAAGGCAAAGGCCAATCTGAAGCTGTTTGGCAGCCCAGGCATTAACTCATGGCCTTACATCACTAGTGTTTAGCTTCAGCCCAACAAGGTGCCTCAACACTCCCATTCCAGTAAAGCCCCAGCAGCTTTGCCACCCATCCCACACAGCTGCAGTCCCCAGCTGGGCCAGAAAAGTGCCACTCTGAAAGGCCACAGTGTCCCTGTGGCACTGCCCTGTCCCCAGGGTGGTGTGGGAGGAGGCTTTTCCCTTCCAGCAGCTCTTTGTTGGCCCAAGGCATTGCTGCTCTGAGGGCACACTTGGGCACAGCAGGTATTTATCACCTGCCCTCACCCTGGGAACACAAACCAGGCAGACTGAGTTTAGCAGGTACCCTGTGGTTGTTGTCCTGTCAGCCTTGTCCCATGCTGGCTTGCAGATATCCAAGGGAGGGGAGGAGAGAGAGATGAGACATTTCAACATCCCTGTCCTCCATACCAGGCCCTGAGCACCCTGCAGCCACTGCCTGGGCCAGGAGAAATGTGCACTGCAACATGTCATGGACTTAATTAAACCTCTGCAATTCCCAGGGCAGCAGGACAGCTCTTCCCAGAGGGCACATCTGCCTCCCCTGCTCCACAGATCTGCTCACTGAGGCAGGCCGTGGTTGCTGAGCTTAACCACCATCCTTTTTTATGGAAATTCAAGTCACTCCCCGTGGTCTGGTCTCTGCACCCTGCAGAAAACACAGACAGAGCGCTGCTCCTTGCTTCCCTCCTCACACCCCACCTGGTCCCTCTTGCATCCATGCCAGCCAGCTGCAAACCTCACCATGGTGCTCTGCAGGGATCTTTCTGCCTGAATTGTAGATGCAGGGTGAAGCCTCTGTGGCAGAAATGCACTCCCCCAGCACAGCTCTACCTGCAGGATGCTGGTAACCACCCTGGCCTCTTGTGCATGGAGCATCCTTTCGCCTCCAGGGATGGAAAGCTCTATGGAAGGAGACACATCACATCCCTCTTCTAAACCTTTCCTTGCTGTCTCTGGTTTCCTGTGACTGCCTGCAGA
Source organism: Myiozetetes cayanensis (assembly GCF_022539395.1). Classification (NCBI taxonomy): domain Eukaryota; kingdom Metazoa; phylum Chordata; class Aves; order Passeriformes; family Tyrannidae; genus Myiozetetes; species Myiozetetes cayanensis. The sequence goes on along the minus strand of NW_026087499.1, from coordinate 5,436,150 downwards.
GCTGTAGATGGCCAAATATCACCCCTCCCATTACCACAATGCTCCAGTCCCCAACCCTAGGGGAGGGATGTGATCTGCCCCATCTCCTCCAACAGCTCCTTTAACTAATGAGCTACTAACTAACCAACCAGTAGCCCTATTTAACTACCTGCATTGCTGCCCAAGGCTCTGGGTACTCAGCAAAAGTCCTTCCAGGGAGCTCAAGCCTCACAGGAATCACCCCCTTGGGTGGCTGTGCTCCCCACAGCCCCACGCTGGGGTCACAGCAGCTGCTGCGCCCAGCCCAGCCCAGCCCAGCCAGCACCAGGCCTTGCAAGAGCATCCGGCACCGCTGGGTGGGTGTTTGTCTGCCTCTCCCCTTTGAAAGGAGTTTCCATAGGAACAGGCGGGCCAGCGGCCCCGCTGCAGCCTGGTTCTGGTGCATTACCCAGCGTGAGAGCTCGCAGCTGCCCAGCGTTGTCCAGCAGCTGTTCCCACATCCCCCTGGAGCACTGGGGGGGGCCACTCGGCTGTGGAGACTGTGGGGCTCTGTCACCCACCCGCTGGGACCCGGGCAGAGCTGGAGATGCCCTTCCTTGTCCCACTCCTTCACCTGCAGCATCCGAGGGTTTCCCAGCACAGCAACAAGCGGCCGTGGTAGAAGTTTGCTGTTCCCACCCCGCTGCCCTGCTCAGGTCCCAGGCGGGACAACCGGAACCCCCTCGCCCCAAAAGCATTCCAGACCCCCTAGGTGAGGGTGCAAGGACCCGTGGCCACTCTCAGTGTCCCCTCCCGCCTGCAGGGACGGAGGGGTGGGTGGCTGGGACCCGCCTGCGTGTGTGGCATCCTCGCAGTGCCGCGGGCGCTCGGTGTGGGGTTGGCAGCACGGTAGCACAAGTGGCTGCGCGGGGGGCCTGGATCAGGCTGGATCTGGCTGGAGGAGGAGGAGGCACAGTGCATTTCCCAGACCCAGGCTGCCAGCGGAGCTGCTGTTGAGGTCCAGCCAAAACCCGAAGCCGCCTTCCCCCAGCTGGGAGCTGCGCAGCTCCCCTTGCTCTCTCCGCCCCGTCCCCCCCAAGCACCCGGCTGCAGCTGCCCCTCCCGGCGCTGAAGGGCGCTCTCCGAAACCGCGGCTGCTGCAGTGCCTGGGAGGATGATGAAAGGGCTCAGGAACCCCCAGCCAGCTCTCCCAGTGCCTCCCAGTGTCTCCCAGTGTCCCCAGTCCCGAGGGACTGGGGATGCCTTGGTGAAGGGGATCTCTGCAGGGCATCTTTAGGTTGGGGTCTCGTCCTTCCAGGAGGTTTTTCAGATGGAAGGAAACTGCCTTACCGGTCATTTCCTTCCAAACCTCTCTTTTCCCTGGAAGCCAAGTGTTCCCCTGCAGCTCCTGAAGAGGCAGAAGCTGCAGGTCTCTCTCGTTGCTTCTTTTCCACCAGTTCAACCTGTTTCCCAGTTTCTTCCCTCATGTCACATCCCTGTGGTGATGTTGGGGAGGTCTTGAGGGGGGCAAGGGACAAGATTGGATGGGAGTGGGTAGAGCATCGTGGGCCACACTGGGAAGAGGCAAGGGATGGAGCAGGATCAGGCCCAAGCCTATCTTTTCCTGGGCTCTGCTGGGTCAAGGTCCTGTTGTCTTGGACAGGCTGGGTTTGGACAGCATCACCCAAGCCATGGTGCAACAGGGTGGGAACTGAAGGTACATGACACCTGCAGCAGATCACAGGGACTGCACTGTGCATGGCCCAAGACATCCCAGGGCTGTGGTTCTTGCAGGTTGAGGGCTTCTCACTATCCAATCCCTCCCTTCTGGATTTAACCTACCCACAGCACACAAGGTATCCCACCCAGGACAAGCTCCTTTCCTCGTTCAGGAGTCACCCCCAGCTCCTGTACACTGTAGTGGTGTAGAATGAGAGGAGAGAACATCAGTTTAAAGATCTCTCCATTCAGAACTGAAGGGTCAGAATAGGATCTGCTCTTTCCTCTGACACCCAGAGGTGAATGTAAAAGGGCACTGCGTAACACTGGGACCACTGCTGTGACTTGAACTGAATTTGGAGCTTCATCTCAGCCCCAGAGCTGTTGGGAGCAAAATCCCTTCTGGACATTTATGAAGGAGAAAGGTGACCTTTTGTTTTATTACAGCTTTGGCTGCCCTGGCTCATCCTCTACATGCACCAAAGGGAGGTTTTCAACACACAATCACATTTTCACCTGACTTCTTTTCATTAAAACATATGGTTGCAGACAAAATTTTCAGTGCTTCATCTGAAAGAAAGGAAGAGCAATGAATTCAGAAATGCCACTGCAATGTCTCCCAGCAAAGGGAAAGCTGGGTTGACCCTGCCATGCAGATGAAGAGTGCAAACCCAAAACACCTGCAGGGCCAACATCTCTGTTGGCCTCTGAGAGGAGTCTGCCCTCCCCAGTAGTCAGACTGTAATTTTTTCGCCAAATGGCTCAAATATCCCATAGAAACAAATGTTCTGATCATACTCACGTGCCACTGACCGTTGAACTGTTGTGGACCTGGCAGCAGTGACAGAGAGTTGCAACCAGAGGGGTTCCATTAGTTGTTCCTACACAAGAGACCACTCTGCAAGAGTCTTTTGAGACACAGAAGCATGAAAGTAAGCAAGGCCAGGGACATCCAGGGAGAGCAACTCACTCAGCATCCCAGCCCAGCCATGGCAGAAGGCATCTTGCTTTGCCCCCTCTGTCACCGTGCTGGGCTCCTGCATTCTCTGCCCCTCAGCTCAGACAAAGCTGAGTAACTGGCAGGTAACTCATTAGTGGGGCAGGGCCCCAAAGCCTGGCAGGGAGCCAGGGCATAAAAGCAAGACCCTGTGACATGGATGAGAAAGGACCAGTCCTGGCCAATGGTACCTGGGGCTCGGCAGGGACTGGGAGATGCTGCCCCAGCCAACAGGCCCAGCAGCCACCCCAGCAAGGCCAGGTTAGGCACCAGGAGATGTGGTTTGCATGGAGTTATTGTTCCATGGGAAACTGGCTGTCTTCCTGCTCTTCATCTGTCAGCAGGATTTTCAAAGAATATGCTCTCAAATATGAAGTGAATGTTGCAGGCTGGGCTGGAGCCCTTTGCTGGAAAACCTGGACGTCAGAGTGTGTCCGGTTTAATCCCAGAGTCTGTGAGAATCAGTGTAAAGTAGCATATCAAGTGAACTTTTCACTCTGTGGCAGGGGGGATTACCACATCCCCTTTGTTTGTTGTGCACTGCAGAACCGAAAACACTTTAACCCTTTCTTGCAGCCCTGTGGCACTAAGTACCCATGAAAATTCCTAGGAAAACTGCAGCTGTTTCGCTCTCCGCTGGCTGGGGGGAGATGGGTACACTCATTTTCCATGAGCCATCACTCCTGGGCTCCCTCCTGGCTGGGGAAATGGGTCCTGCTTTAAAATGTATCCCCACCAGGCTCCTTGGGAAGGTTTTGCAGCAGGCAGTGCAGGCAGCACCAGCTGCTCCCGACTCCTCATAGCCCTGGCCTGACAAAACCTTGGAGGAGGCTCCACTGGTTCCATGGACAAGCGAGTTTTGCAGCTACAGAGCAGCAGTTTCAGGCCTTTCAGCACCCACACAGCTCACCAGTCCGTCATCTTTTACAGCCCCACATTAGCGCAGTTCCAAGGAGAAAAAAAAAATACCCCAGGAAAATCCTGCCAAAATATTAAAGTGAGATCATTTCTATTAGAAAATGTTCCCTGTAGAGAGGCAAATTTTGATGTGAAGCAAATCAGAAAAGTTATTTTTCTTCAAAATGAATGAAAATGTAAACCCTGGCCTCTGAGAAGTTTCTTTATTTCTGATGAACCACTGGTTTCATCCCTCCTTCTTTCTTGGTTCTTTTCCATTTGAGGTGTCTCAGAATTTCAGCAGTGCTTTCCTGCAGTTGGAGAAAAAGAAGGGGAAATAAAATGGGGAAAAAGCAGAGAAAGCTGAACTCCGGACATGAGTCATCTCACCGCCCTCAGCAGCAAACTGAGATGAAAGCAGGAAAACTTCCCGTTTCCAGTTTCAAAAGAAAGGCTTGGAGACGCAAACTGTAAAGCTGAGTTTGAAACACAACTGGACTTTCCACCTCATCTTGCAATTTCCCACTGGCTGGTGGAGGCAAAAAGTCCTTCCTGGGAAAAAAAAAAGCACATTAAAATAAAGCTTTGTTGGTGAGGGGGACTCTCTCCTTTAGGAATTTGGTGGTGTCATCTCTGCAGCAGCTTCTCATCAGTCTTGAGCTCACTGGGTTGACCCCACAATTGCTCCTCAGGATGCACTTTCTCATCTCTCCATCCTGCACCGTGATCATCACCTCCAGTCCCTCCCCTGCCATGCTCTTGGTCACAACAAGTCCTCTCTCCAATCCCATCCTCTGGAGATGCCCACAGAAAAACAGCTGGGCAACCCTCCGCTGAAAAAAAACTGAAAAAAAAATTCTTTAAGGCCAGTTCAGGAGTTTTCTGGGGGTATTTTGGATATTTCATGTGTTTGCAGCACAGTGGTGTTGATGTCCAGCACTACAAGAGGGCAGTGCAATGCCTTCAGGCCAGGCTCTCTAGATAGGGCTAGGCAGTCTGGGTCGCTGAAGAGCAGTTCAAAACTTCTACATGGGGCACCTGCTGCTCCATGGAGCTTATCCAAAGCTTAACAGCCCCTAATGTTGCTTTCAGACTGCCCCACTCAGCTAGGACATGCCTAGGCCAGCTACTGAGGGCCTCCAGAAGATTTCTGCATCCACCCCTGCAGCCAAAGAGAAACCCCCCTCACATCTTCCCCACAGCAACCTGGGTGCAGAGCATATTGACTCCAGCATATGAAGAAATCCATCCACTCACCTACTTCCCAAATTTCCTGAGCCCACAGCAGCATGCAAAAGTCCACTGTGCTGGAGGGTCCTCAAATCCCTCAGCAGATTGTTGCTGTGGTTAATCCCCTGGGTGATAACATCTCCTCATTTCTAGTCAGATTTTGCTGAGCTTCAATTTCAAGTTGCAAGGTCTTGTTATACCCTTTCTTTTTTCTTCTCTTTTTCTTTTTTTCCCCCTAGAAATTTAAACAATAATCCCCCAGCAAGGAATCTCTTCCCCTCAGAGGTGCAACACGAATTTCAGAGACACAATTCCTTAAACATCTCGTGCTGCAAAGCTGGTCCTGCTGCTGTTTGGTGACCTCCTTTTGGAGGCTCCTCATCCATCCACACTTGCTGCTGCCCCAAAGACGAGGCACAGCCAGGCCATCTGTGGCTTTGCTATCCCTCCCTCCCATGTCAGTGCTCACCCAGTCCATTTACCTTTGGAAAAGATTCTTGGGAAACTCTTTTACCTTCACAAGTATCCCCCACTGTTTCAATAACTCTGATTGGTGGGCTGGAGCTGGTGACTCAGTTGAATGATGATAAATGTCCCCAGAGATGCGCAAACCTACTGGTTCATAGGAATGCCCTCTGCTCCCCGTTACCCCAGGGGTTCTAAAAGGTGTGGCAGAAAACAACTGCACTCACAGACCTGCTGGAGGGGGCAGGTGGTGCCATCTGAGCCATTTCCATCAAAGGCTTCTTTGCCCTGAGATGATGCCAAGCCCAAAGGGATCTTTGCCTTTGGTACCTGTTCAGGCTGTGACAAAACTCATTTTAATAAAGGGATTGGAGCTGGGTGCAGAGCATATTGAGGGGCAGGTGTCCAGCAGGGACGAGGAGGGTGCAAGTTCATCAGGCAGGACCATGAACACACACACACACAGTGGTGAGCTGAGTTTGGGAACACACATCCGAGGGCAAGGGGGGAGAGGAAGAGGATGCCGCACACAGATAGTGCTCAGAGACATTGTGGATTACTGCTGCTAATACCTCTGCTAAGAACAGAAGTCTGCTGGCTGGGAGCAGGAGCTGAAAGCTGAGCCCCTTGTTATATTTCCCCGTTCCCGCCTGCACTAATCCCTTTGAGCCCCAGAAAAAAACGGCAGAGAAATCAAACAGGCTGTTCATGCCGCCCCAGCGTCCCCGGGATTAATTAATTTGGGATTTGTAGGGAGTCACAAGGTCACGTTCCCCCCCCCCCCCCCAACACTGGCAGAGCTGGCTCTGCAAGGCAATGGCAGGGCTGGCTCTGGGTCTCCCTGTCCAGGGAAATGTTCCATCAGCCACCAACTGGAGCAGCTCCTTGGGATAGCCCCCCTGGGAAGGTGCTGGGCACACTGGGCAGGGCGCTGACCCCGAGTGCCAGGGCATGGAAAGGCATCAGGGTGAGGAGACTGGCAAGCAAGAAGCATGTCCACATCCTGGAGATCAGCCTCCAGGTAGGAGGATCCCATCCCACCTGGATGGAATCCTGCCCACACCTGGCCCTGTGCTCCTGGCCTCATCGTCAGCACACACGGCCTCTTGTTGGGGCCAGCACAGAAGCAGAAACACACCCAAGGAGGACAGAGACTCCAAAGAGGTGGTTTCAGCCCAGGTGTGACCCTCACCATCCTGTGGGACAAGAGGATGGGGCAGCAGGGGCTGAAGACCAGGTGAGATGAGCTGTTTGCCCCGCCTATCCACTCCAAGCAGGGAATTCTGCCTTTTCAAAGATATTGTCTCCAGTGGCAGATCCCCAGTTCCCACCACTAGTGGTTGCTTAAACTATTCAGAAATTTGTTTTCAGGGAGCAATCGAGCTTGTGATGTGGGTTTTCTGAGTGTTTGCCTAGGAAAGTGCATTCTCGAGAGAGCAGGTTGGCGCAAACACATTTCAAACTGTAATTGAATATTTGTGGTCAATTGTTTGGGTGGTACCTGCCCAGCATTCACAAGGAGAGTTTATTCATTCTCACCCAAAGGCACTTAGGGATCCAGGACCAGCGTTTGTCCCAGCTGTGTTGAGGGTTTTGCTCAGGTCTGAATACTTTGCAGCCTCTTGGTAGCAGGAAGGAGAAGAGGAATGAGCAGTGGGCCCAGGGCATGAAAGGGGCCATGAAGGAAGGAAAATGATTTCTAGTACCTGCAAGGAGAATTGGGGAACCTGGAACTTTCCTTTGGTGCCAGGGTTGGAGGGGTTATTAATCCAACCCATTAGCTGCTAACATCCAGGTGAAGTGCAAGAAAGAGCATCATGAAGAGGGTCCAGGATCCAGACCTGGTCCTCATCCCCTAGTGAATTGCTCCTTGCCACACTAACACTGAATCCCTGAAGTACAGACACTTTGAAGTGCAAAATCCCAGCTGTCCTGCTGTCAGCCTGCTCCAGGAAATTTCTCCTGAGGCTTTCAAGATCTTAAAGCAAATGGGCTGCCTCAGGCACTGGCTGGTGCTGCCAGGATGAAGAACTGGTAATGTCCGTGCTTCCTTCTGTCCCATCTCTGCTCCAAGCCTCCATCAAGCAGCTCAAAACTCTTTGTCAGCCCATCATGGACAGCCTGAGGCTGGCAGTATGGACAGGATGGCAGCTCTCTGCCCATCTCCAAGGAGTTTGGAGGCAGACATGTCCCTGGTGGTAGGGGAAAGCCTTCCTCAAACAGTGACACAGTGCCCAACCTTCAGTCCCCTGGCAGCATCCCAGAGTTATCCCAAAGTGAAATGGTGCTGTATGGTGGGATTGGAAAAGTTAACCAAGGCTTGGTTCAGAGTCCATATAGACCTGAACCTTGGGGAACAGAGACAGATCAGCCATTCAGCTGGATGACTAAAAATCCTCCTTTCCAATGGCCTTTTCTAGTTCTCCTCCATCCTTTCTGGCACTGAACGATCTGCACCACACACTGCAACAGTAGATTTTCTGCAGGACTGGAAATACATCCCATTTACTGCACCATTTGTTGCATGTTGTTGTCAACTTGGTCATTCAAACCCGAATGCCTCCCTCCTGAGTTTGCCAGGCCAGAGGCTAAGGGCATGTGATATGAAGGGTCTTGTGTAGTATCTAAAGGTGAGGCCTGGAACCTGGTGGAGTTACAAGCAGCATCACCAGCTGGTACATTCCCCACTGCTCTGGACTCAATAGAAAGCTGGGCTTACAAGGGTCGTGCATTGGACATTGTTATGGCTTATCAAGTTAACAAGAATATTTTCTTGTTGGATTTCTTCATATCACCATGAGGTTCTGGAGAAGCATGGGGGACACCTCCCCTCTCTTCCCTCCCGTGCAGGGCAGAGGGTGGGGAGAGATGAAGACAAACATGGACAAACAACTCGAGGAAGGACGACTGGGGGTCCAGGTACAAGGCTGGGTCTTCTCCCTTGGAAAGCAGCAGCCCTGAAAGAGCCTCAGGTAACTGTGGAAACAACTTGAGCTGGGCATAAGCTCCCAGGACAAAAGAGAGCTTAGCTGGCAAACAGTCTTTGGGGCTTTAGCAGAGGGACAGTGAATAGAGGGGAAGCAGCCTATATCCCCAGGCATGGTGGGAGCAAGTCCATGCTGCCATACAGGCACAACTCCGCTGTCAGCACTTCAAAACAATTACTGGCAACCTGGAGGGAGTGCAGGAGAGGGCACAGCCATGAGTCAAGTCTAGCAAAGCTGCCTCTGAGCGAGAGGCAGCAGCAGCTTTGGGTTGTTGGAGAGATGCTCGAGGTGTAGCTCAGCCTGCACACCTGCGAGGAGGTGTCTGAGGGCAGGTGGGTTTTGGTTCTGCAGAGAACAGATGGTGAAATGCAGCAGACACACATGCTTTGCAGCAGGGAAAGCAATAAAATATGTGAACGAGTGACTTGGGGACCTGATGGATCACTGCTTCTCTGGGCTCAAGACTGGCCATCCCACTTCCAAAGCCTTGTCCTGGCTTTGGCCATAAGATCTGAGCTTGGGGTAGGGAATGCACTACCACAATCCTGCAGCAGAGTTTGTGGCAGAAGGGGAGACCAGAGCATCAGAGCAGTCCCTCCATGTCACACTCCCCTCCTTGCACAGCTCAGGGAACAGATAGTTCAGGAGGGTGTGCAAGGCACACACTCATGTTTTTTTTCAGGCAGATAAAGAACAGGGTCAGGATTAACGCAGCTGCTGCCCCCAGGCCAACTGCACTACAGACTTGTCTGCTGGAGCAGAGCAGGGTGAAGCACTCAAGCCTGCCCACCTTTGTCTGGCAACTGATCCAGAGGCTTGTCCCTCCCCAAATACGTGGCCCCCTGGCCTGGCCTGATTGCGTGTCTTCTGCAGCGTCTGCCTTTCAGCCAAGCGTGTCTCCAACGGCCGGTTTTGGGTGTCTGCAAGCCCTCCTGGTATGGCAGGGTCTGGAGGTGGTATTCTGACCCTGCAGCCATCTCCATGATACTGTTATCAACCCAGTGTGGCCTCAGGTTTCGCAGAGGCCAGTGCTGTCCATCAGGCTGTGCCAGGGAAGAAATCCCTGGGGCAGCAGCACTGCCAGTGCTCAGGGGGCATCCATCCTCCTGAGCATCCTTCCTCACCCCCGTGGGACCCCCAGCCCTTCAGGGCCTGGCTGTCATGCCTGAGTTCTTCCAGAGGCTCTCTGAGTATCACACCAGCCAGCTCCCTTCAGCTGGATTTACACCTGCTGGCATCTTCCCTTGGGAAGAACCAAAACCCACCTACCCTCAGTGGGCTTCTCCACCCATTCTAACTTACAAAATGACATTGTTGCTCAGCCTGTGACAAAGTGAGAGCTTTCAGTGATGGAGCTTGTCAGGAGCTTTTGGAAAACCAAGGACACTTTTCCCAGTGGCTCTCCCTGATTTACACATGCATTTCTTCCTTCAGCTCACTGCCCTAGAGAGGCACCACCACCTCTGCAGCAAGTAATCATCCCAGCCTTCTTCCAGGTGAAGATGTACATGTCTGTTCATTTAGGTTTTGGTTATAACTTTGATGATTTGCTCAGTGCAGAAGTCAGATTCACTGACCTTTAGTTTCCTAGGTCAATCTTTCAAAAAACTATCATATTGACCTTTCATCTGGGACAGAAATTTAGACAGCAGGGCCCACTAAACACCTAACTTGGCTCCAGCCATGGTGAGTTCCATATGCCCCACATGACTTTCTGTCCAGTTTATCAGCTTTGTTTTGCAACTTTCCAACTTGAATCCTTGGCACCAGGGGGATTTCTCGGCTCTTTTTTTCCCAGGAAGCAATGCTGCAAATTCCAGAGACAGGCAGGGGTTTCCCACACAGCTGGGCTCATCCCTTCCAGTGGTGGGCACAGGGCATGTCCCTGCCCAGCCAGTAGCACTGTGGGGTACCTACAGCCCCTCCCTCGAGGAAGGAGCCCCATCACCTCCTCAGATCCACAGTGCCATCCCCCAGGGCAGGGACAGATCCCTTACCTAGTTTTGGGGGGGCAGGATGAACCTCAGCAAAGGAAAAGGGCAATTTCCAGGTGCAGATTTCAGCTTTTCCCCTGCTAGAGGCTGCAGAGGCCAATCTGTTCATACACCCTGCTCACCCCATCCCACCATGCAACCCCCAGCTTTTCACAGCTCTGCTGCCTCTGCACACCTTTTTGCACGTGCCTGACTCTGCAGACAAGTCTGGGTGTGCAAGGCTTGTTTGTGACCCCTCATTTATAGATTTTGTGCCCCTCAGTGATCCGGGCAGGGAGTTATCCAGGTGCAGCCCTTGCTCACACCTCTCCACGGATATTACCAGAGCAGAAGCGAGTTTCTCCCATGCCAGGACCAATGTTAGGCTGCAGAAAACCCTTCCTCTCCTTCCCCACGGGCAGGGGTTTAGCACTGGCCCACTAGCTCCCTAGGAGTAGGGCAGGTGAAGCCAAATACTTTCGCTAATCCCAGCTCCGAAGAGCTGCTCTCAGGTTACAGGCAATGTGAATAGGATCTATGTTCCAGGGTGATCAGACTTCCTGGAATTTCTGCAGGACCAGTTATCTGTTCCTGTAACCATCTGCAGCTGAATGTGCTGGTATGGCCCAAGTCCAAAATGCCCCCATCTCCTCAGAGCCCCATCCGAGGTCCGTGGGTGAAGCACGGCTGGCAGCAGGAAAACTCCCCTGCAGCTTCACACATGGGTGTCCCGACTGCACAGCCCAGAGCACCTCAGAAACCTGATCCCCACAGCCTTCCCCAGCCCAGACCAGAAGAGACAAAGAGCCCTCGGCCACCGGACGTGCCAAGTGTGACTCCCGAACTTATATCCAGCCACAACCTGACACTGCCTGTGTGAATTCATTTAGGGTTGACTCAGCTCCCCACCATCACTGAGAGCTTTCAGCACTCCTGAAATGTCCCCAAGCTGTCCTGTCCCTGGAGGGAGTGTCTCAGATGAAGAGGAATCCTCACGTTGCAGCCTGTTCCTCTCCTAGTAGGTCTGATGCCTCCTTTGGGATGTCGTGGGGTCCTCAGGACTGGGCTGATGGTGGGAGCTTGTCCCTTGCTGAAGGTAAAGGGAACTGCAGTGTGCAAACACTCAAGACATGTGAATCCAGACAGTGAATTTCTCTCTCCACCCCTTGCAGAAGATGCTGCAGTCTCCTCTGCAGTGCAGACCACAGTGTTTTCTCCCCATCACTACCTACCTGTGTTGGCTCTCTGAAAAAAACATTAAGGCTTGTTCCATGCCCAGCTCATACCTGCTCCTTCACAGTCTTGTAGTTGCCCCCCCTGCTAGGGACTCTGCTTGCCCATGAATTTTCCCCTCCTCCTTCCAGCCTGAGACACTGCAGGCAGGAAGAGCTGCCAGGGAACCATGGAGAAATCATCCTCTTTACTCCATTTCCCACTGTCCTGCAGCCCTGACACTCCACTTCTCCAGCCTTTGCAGCCATCACATACATGGTGACACGCAGCCCTAGGGATACCTCTGAGTATCCATGGATCAGCCTGAGTAGTTGCCTGACAGCTTATCCAGATACCCAGCCTGTCCTCTCATGGCAAGGGCTGCCTGTGGCTGCACACATCAGTGGACAGCAATTAGCCAGGTGGAAAAATGACACAGAAGTCCATGGATAGAGCAACACTTTGATCTGTGCTTCCTGCTCCTCAGAAAAGCATGGGTTTTTTTGCCAGGCTTTGCAGGGGAGAAAACACTTTGTGCGTGGGAGAAGCTGTGTCTGGCAATAGCAGCCTCAGCAGCATGAGACATAAATCTGATGGCAGAGCATCCCTAGCCAGATGACACCACCCTGCAAGGGCTCTGTCTGCTGCTCCGGGGACAAAAACCCCACAGGAGGAGCTGGAAACAGCTCATCAGATCTTCCCAAGAAGAAAAGAGGGGGCACAGCTCCACTACCACCCAGCCCAAACCCTGGTGCCGCTCTAGACCTTCAGTCTGAGCGGGGTTTCCAGGAGAGCTCCGACCTCGCCGCTGCAATCCGGCTCCCGGGGAGCGGTCTGTGTCCTGAGGAATGTGGCTCTTGAACTGAACTCCAAAGGCTTTTGCAGGCTTTTCAGCCCCAAACACAGGGGCTGAAAAGGGGCGAGTGCCCCCTGAGGAGGGGAGAGCAGTGGGGTGGGATTAGGGCCGGCACTAACGCCCTGGTGTCCGCAGCGGCGTCTGAGCAGCGCAGGGAGAGGTCAGGATTAGGGGAAATCCTTTCAGACCAAAGGGGAGTTAAGCAGCTCTGTCCTTGCACGCACAGAGGGGGCACCCCCAAACCTCTCCCCTGCAAAAGGCAGTGCTGGGGGCAGAAGGCAAGGGGCAGCCTTTGTCCCTTTGATTAAAAGCAGAGGGCAATTAGGTGGATGGACATAGAGCCCAGGGAACACTGTTCTCTGCCTCCACAGGGATCTCTCCCTCTTTCTCAGCTTTCTTTCATCCTCCACCCCAGCTCCCAAATCCATGTGTGCCAGGCCATTAATTGAATTAGCCCAGCACCTTTCACTGGGAACAACTTAAGAAGATTTCAATACACTGATTGCTTTTTACTGCCCAGGACTTGTTTGACAGCTGAGTTTAACACAGGGGAATTTATCCTTACACCTGAAGTACAGTAGGTGCTCTTAAAAATCCAGCCCCTGCAAGAGCCTGGAATCACAGGTTTCATTAAAAAACCACCCACATTTCAGGACTTTGTGAAAAGACAGAGCTTGAAGACAGGAATCCCAAAGGGATAAGCCAGACTCTCCAGTCTCTGCAACTCTGAGGACCTGGTGGCTGGTGCTTGCAACACTGGACATCACTACAGGTCACCTGGACACAACTTTTGACACCGTGGCACCCCCTCAAGCTCCAGAGGCTCGGCTCAGCCAGGCCAGCACAGTGGGTAATGCAGGCCATATGGGGTTATGCTGCTGTCCCCATAACCTCCTCCATCCTTTTCCACTCCTGTGGTAGTTTCCCCATCCCTGCAGGGATGCAGGCACCAATTGCTGCCAAGTCTTCTCTGCTTACAAGCTCCTCTTCCTTCCACCCTGACACATTCGCATGGGATGCTCCGGAAGCGCACCTGCTAATGCCCCCTATTTTTAAGTGAATTCAGTTCCCAGCACTGTAAGTCTCACTGAAAGGATCCTTGCAGCCCCCAGGTGCTTTGGGGAGGAATTCCTCTTGCATACACGTTGCCCAGCATGAGGAAGGGAAGCCAAGGCCCTGCCACGTCTCCTGGTGTGTCTGTGTGCCACGTGGGATGGGGAGCTCCCTGTCCCTGACTCCCTGGAGGGGACTGCCCTCAGCAAACAGAGATGGATTTCAAACCAGCCAGACCCACACGCTGCAACCTCACCCCAGACTGACTGTGTTGCTGCTGGCTGGTGATTTCAGGGTGTGCTACAGAGGCGTTGGGATGGGTGTGTCCGTGATCGCTGCCGAGGCAGCCGGTGAGGAGGTGGGCTGCGAGCGAGGCTGTCTGAGTGGCTTTGAACCATCCACTCAAACACAAGCCTGAGGAGACACCCTCTGAATAGCAAACATCCCTCCCCTGAGTGCCTGCTGCCCGCAGGGGATAATGCAACAGCTTTACGGAAGGGAAGACGGTGTCAAACCAGCCTCACGCTGCTCCCTCCTCCTCCCTGTGTCCTGCCTTCCTCGCCTGGCAGTGTTTAACAACAAAGGCACCACGGCCTGGCATGGACACGGGGTGCACAGCCTGTGCACGTCAGGAGCCTCGCTCTGCTCAGATCCCAATCCCTGCTCTACTTTGGTCAAGGATAGGAACTCTCCTGCTGGCTGGGAATGGCCACAGACCCACCCTGTGTTCATCTCCATCCCCAGGTCGGCTCTGAGAGGCCAGGAGCCCTGCAGGGGCAAAGGAAGATGCTCCCAATGGCTCATGAGACACAGTCTGGTCTTCACCTGGAGATTTCACCCCCAGTGCTGCTGCACCCATCCCATGAGCTGGTTACATGAGAGAAACAAGGATATTTTTAACAAGAGGAGAGCAAGGAGCAGGTAGACAGAAATGTGCAATTAATCATCCCTTTCACAGGCTGGAAATGTCACTTGCTTTATCCCAGCCCAGAGCTGTTTCTTATGAAACTCTTCCATCTCTGCTCAGGCTCAGCTGTGTGGTGCCCACACCCTGTGCCCTTGTCCCTGTGTCCCCAGGGAGGGTCAGTGCCAGAAGGTGTCTGGCTCTAAAAGGATTTGGAAGCACCTGCAAGTGTTATCATACAAATGCTATAATGGGGAGCATCACATGGGTCGTTTGCACTCAAGGATGGAGAAGACCCCTCCACCCAATCCTTCCTTTTCCTCCTGCACAGGTACAGGAGAGCCAGGAGCAGGTACACCTTGGAGGAAATGGAAAAGACACGGCAGATTTCAAGGGATTTAACTCTCATCATTCCAAAGCATTCTCTCCACATATCTTTGCCAGCATTTTGGTGAGGTTGGCTGGAGTCTGAAGGCAATGACTGGTAGTGGTGGAGTGCAGGAGAGGCAGCCAGACAAATGACAATGCAACATTTGCAGGGGTAGAAATATGGCTGATATAACTGAGAAGCCACTGCACAGGCACAGCCTGGTTTCTGTATGGGACAAACTAGGAAGATTTGTGTCTCCTCATGCTCCCATAGGTCTTTTTTCCAATCCCCCCGTATAAAAACCAAAAATCCAGGCCTCTTTTTTTTAGGTGCTGGAAATGCACTTAGAGTCAGCATAAGGTGTAATTTAGAAAGTATTACTACCTAGAGTCTTCTCCAGAATCTCCCAAGGAACAAATGACAAATCAGGAGCTGAACTAAGCTATAGGACACTCCTGTCTAATACCTTAGCTCCAGTCCACTTTCCCTCTCCTGTAACATCTCAGTTAATGCACACCTGAGTAATTACAGATGTTCTGGGTAAATTCAGGTTATGCCTTTAGCTGCACAGCTTGTGATTTGCAAGGCAGCACATGTACAAGTGAAGATACCCAGGAAGAAGCAATTTGCAAATCATTTTACACAATGAAGAATAGAAATGGAAAAAAAATGTAGGTCAGATGGGCCCTCTGGAGGTCTCTCGTCCAACCCCTTGCTCAAGGCTAAACTTGAGTTTAGATCTGATTGCTCAGGGCTAGGCTTTGTCTAGTTGAGTGTTGAACACCTCCAAAGATGGAGAGGATTTTTGGCCACAGCCTCTCAAGGCCTCCATCCAGTGCTTGACCACTTCCAGGATGAAGGCATTTTCCCTTATGTCCCATCAGAATTTCTCTCAGTCCAACATATTCCCACTGCCACTTTCCCACTGCCACCGTCCTTTCTCTGTGCTCCTGAGCTGGCTGTTCTTCTCTACAGGTGTCTTTAGGTAGTGGCACAGGCAGTTAGATCCCCACCAGGCTCCTCTTCTCCATGTGCTGCAAACCTGCTTCCTTCTACTTCTGCTCAGACATCACATCCTCCAGCCCCCAGCCACCTCAGCTGGGCCCACCTCAGTTTGCTGACCCACTCTCTTCTGTAGAAGAGCCCAAAATGGGGGACAAGATCCTGATTTGTCCTTCCCACCTTCCTGTTGTATAAGGATAATCCATACCAGGACCTGCATTTGCCCCAAACCTCATGAATTTCCTGCCAGCCTCCTGAACATGTTGATGTTCCTCTGAACAGCAGCTCTGACCTCCAATGTATTTACCACTTCCCTCTGTTTGATGTCACCCTCAAACTTGCTGTGGTTGCATTCCCTCCACTCATTCAGGTCACAGCAATGCAGGATATCTTCATTCTTTCCTCCTAAAGAGAAAAACTAAACTTTTCCAAATAAAAAAAGACCTGTGATTTCAGGTAGGCACAGGGCTGGGCAGGGCTGCAGCTCCTTCGGTGTCTATGGAATAAAAAACCAGCTCAAGACGGGCAGCACAGCCTCCTCTGTTCAGTCCTCATCACCTGGGGGAAAAAACAGGATCTTCAAGGCAACAGGACTGGGAACAGGTCCCCCACAGCCTGGAGGAGAAGCCCTACAAGGTGCAAAGAAGCCCATGCCACTGCCCTCCAAGTTCAGGGTGAGCAGGGTGCAGGCAGTGGGGTGAGCAGGGTCAGAGTGCAGGCAGCAGGGTCAGGGTGCAGGCAGCAGGGTGAGCACAGTGAAGGCAGCAGGGTGAGCAGGGTCAGGGTGAAGGTAGTAGAGTGATCAGGGTGCAGGCAGCAGGGTGAGCAGTGAAGTGGAGGCGGGGACCTGCAGCCAAGCAGCCCACAGCTGAGAGCTGTCAGGCAGCTGCCCTCCAGGGTGGGCTGGCTAGCCCCTCTGGCAAGGACATCAAGGGTGGAGGGTGGGAGGAGGACAATAGTCCTTTTTGGACTGAGCAGGAAGGATCTTTCAGGGGAGAGAGACTGAGCAGAGAAGGACAGAGCCTGCAGGAGGAAGAGGAGGTTTTGCAGGGAGAAAGAGCCTGCACGGTGCAGCAGAGGATGCATTACAATGCAGGGAGAATCTGGGCTCTTCCCCACCGGCCTGGGCAACCACAGGACACTTCTGCCTTCTCATATATGCTCAGGACAGGGCAACATGAAGCACTGAAACCCTTTCGTGCCATGCCAGCAGGGGGACCCCAAAGAACCTGGGGCTGACAGGGGCTAAGGCTCCACAAATAACCTCAGAAACCAAGGAGGCAGCCAAAATGTGTCGTGTAATCACAGATAAACACATAATCTACTCAGGTTACACTGAGGGGAAACCACAAACCACGAGCAGACAGGAGAGGAGAGAAACAACGAGCCAAAGGGAGAAAGAAAACTCCACCAGGAGAGATGAGGGCAAGTCAATAAATCCCAGGGGCTGCTGCTCTTCTCCTGACCCTCTCCCTGTCTTCCCAGCCCAGGGAACTTCATCCTTGCAAATTTTTCGAGGAGAAGCTCAGAAACTGGCAGTATGAAGCTCAGGCAGGAGCCCCACCAAGAATCTGCCTCTCTGACAGGCATCTCTGCTGAACTGGGTGGAGAAGAGCACGGAGATTTACTGCCAGGCACCCAGGGCAACAGGGACAGGGCCAAGCTCTGCACTCCGGCAACAGGCTCTGCAGCTCCCTCCAGCTCCAAGAAACCAAGGGTCTTGGAAATACCTCAGAAAGACCCATACCAGTGGAGAGGACCAGTTCTCACTGCAAATCCCAGTTTCCACAGCAAGGAACCAAGGAGGATGCCGCGAGCCAGGCTGAGCGGAGAGCACCATTCTCACCCAGGGGAAGCTTTCCAGAGAGCTGCTGGGCTGGAGATGTGCAGATGGTGTGCAGTACGAAAACTGCAGGCATTTCCTCCTTTCCTGCCAGTGCCTCCTGCCCAGCCCTGGTTCACAGATGAGTGCAGGCACAGGAATGCAGTGGGAGTAGAGCCCTCTTTGAAGATCGCGGCCACGGCACGGCCGGTGGGAACGCGTAGCTGGAGAGGCCGAGTTGGGAGATAGCCACTGCCATGAGATCTGCCATGAAATCAGTTCCTGGGAATGTTCTGCCAACCAGCCACGGCTTTCCCGGCAGGGGTAAGCATCCACCAAAACAAAACAGGATTTCGCTCTTCCTTTGGAGACGCAAGTAAATGCCATCCAAGTAATATCTTCACCCAGCCCTCCATGGCCTGGGTGAGCTTTAGCAGGTCCTTGTAGGGTGGATGCTGGGGGATTGCTTCCTGGAGCAGAGCCCTTCCCAAAAAAAAAAGGAGCCTCTGGCACTAAACACCCTAGCAGTTCTGTTGCCATCCCCTTGCCTTTGGGTTCCCTTAGCTCTTTCCATGGTGCAGAGGTCTCCAAGCTGCCAGCACGTTGCATTACCCCGACAGCAACACCTCAGTGTCAGAATTCTGCCTTCTCCAATACCTAGCAATGTTACCAAAACACAGATGAGATGGAGAATTAGGCTTAGTCTTTTAGGGACCAACCGAGACAAAAAGATGACGAGTAAAAACATGGGAAGTTCCTGACTCTTCTGGCACTTGAGGACCAAGTACCTGCCCAGGTGTCCCCCATCCAGCTGCAGCCCAGACACCAGAGCAGGGGGCTCAGTACTGACAACAGAGCATCCTCTCACCCTGGGAAGCTAGGCAGGGTTTGGCCCCAGCATGGGGTGTGTCGTTCTGTCCCTCTGTATGGCAGTAGGGATATGCCAGTATGGAATCATAGAATCATAGAATATCCTGAATTGGAAGAGACCCGCAAGGATCATGGAGTCCACGTCCTGGCCCTGCACAGGACAACCCCAACAATCCCACCATGTGCCAGAGAGTCCAAATGCTCCTTGAGCTCTGGCAGGCTGGACTCTGGGCTGCCCCTCCATCCAAATGCTGCTCCAGAGGAATTCAGAACATTCTGCATCTCAGGACAGTGGATGGCCTGCATGGGAGTAAGTGATGCTGCTCTGGGATTCAGCTCCAGGGCTGCATCGAGGCTGCCTAGAGCCAGTTGCTCTCTGCCACGCTAGCAGGTATACAAAAAAAACCCAAAAAAACCCAGAATACATTAAATATTCCCCAGCCACAAGCCAAACATCCCTCCTGCTAAACGCATGACCTCTCTGCATTACCAGCTTTCTGTAGAGACCACACATAATGCCCGTGGATAAATCTCCCCTCTCCGGTTTCCGTTTCCATGAGGCCAAGCTGCTGGCTCACACCTTCCTCTGCTCTTCACGGGGCATCATGCCCTGAGCGAAAAAAGACACCTGCTGCTTTGCTTCCCTCCTAAGACACCCACAGAGACTACAGCCCCAGCCCCCCACCACGGGTACCCCTACAGCAGCCCAGGCAGTGCTTAGGAAGACCCAGCACCCACACTGAAGGATCCTGCAGGCAGTGGGATGGCGAGGATGTTTGGGAAGGCAGGAGGACTCGCCTGTCCATGGGGAGACAGAAAAATCACGGCTTTCCCCGGTCCTTGCCCTTTTCCCGAAGGTTTCCTTGACCTCCAGCCCAGGTGTAACCATCCATGGGGCAGGAGATCAGGCCATGCAGCCAGAGCCACCCCAGATGGGTTTGAACCCCGTGGGAAATCGGTAAGGAAAGAGGATGTGGAAGGATGTCAGATACTGGGGTGGTGGATGAGTGCACCCAGAAAACTGGGGAGAGGGAGAGGGTTGGTCCTGGCTGGCCTGAGAGCTGAAAGGAGGAGACAGTTGGAGGGAACATGGGAATCCCTGGTTGACAAAGTTGCTGATGGAGCCCCTGTGCAAACACGATGGTGGCTGTTGGTAGAGGGGAAGGGAAGGGGTCCCACCAGGGTCTGTGGCTGGAAGCAGGGCTGCCATGACCCCAATTCACAGGAGGGCAGGCAGTCCCACAGTACACAGACAGCAGTGAAGGATGGCATGGGAATATCTCCTGAACCAAGGTCACAAGGCCAGGAAGAGCCCAGCTTCCTGTATTCATCACCTGCCTCAGCTGAGCTGACCAGAAATAGAAGGAACACACCTTCAAATAACCAGGCTGAGTGTCTTCCCAGCCTAAATCCTGAGCAGAGAGGCTGCAGAGACCATGAGTCAGCTCTGTATTAATAGCAGGGCAGAAGCCAGGCAGGTGTCAGGGGCTAACAAGGGCACGACAGACACCACGTTCCCCTGGCCTGAGAAGTTATTCCTCCAAGGAGTGAATATTTCCCATGCTCCAGCCCTTCCCCACCTCCCTCCTTCTTAGGGGCTGAATGGCTCTTGCTTATCCCATCAGCTCCTGCCTGCTACACTGGATGGATGCAGCTTCCCACAGGGAGAGACCCAGCACCTCTGGCAGCATCTCAGTTCGGGGAAGGGTGTGGAGCTTGGTCCCAAAACAAACCCTGGGGCAGGGGAGCTCCCTAAATGCACACCCTTCCCCCAGCCTCCCCCATCCATTTAGTGCATCCCACAGAGGCTCTCGGCACGCTGTCCTGGAGGGCTGGGAAAGCCTTGGCTCACACATGCTGCCCAGAGCAGACTCCCAGCTCACTTCCACCTGTTTCTGATAAGCTCACTAATCCATCCCCATAATGATTCTTTATTAATGGATGCTGCTGTCTTCATTACATGCCTTAATTAGTGTTTTGTGAGCAAATTCGGGGGGATAAGAAGTGTGTCACATTTTCCAACCGGGGGGTTTGCGCACAGCTACCAAAATAACTTTGTCTGTGAAGCTGTTTCACCCTGCCCATGAGCCACTGTCGAGGGAGCTGTTTCTGCCTAATCTGGCAAGCAGGCTGCCCTCTGCCCAGCCTCCCCACCCTTCCTCCCTGGCTGGGCTCGCTGAGCTCCCACAAGCCAAGATGAATTTCAGTCATGCACAGGCTTGAAGAGAGATTTGTCATCGGGAATCAAAAAATCCTGGAAAAGCCCGGACTGCTGCTCCCTGGCCGTGCTGGGGATGGGGCTGAGGGCAGTGGGGGTTGCTGTGGTCCCTGCCAACCGATGCTGAACCAGCTGGTCACTCAGGCTTAAAGTTTGAGGAAGTTCCCTAAGATATCCCTGGCACCTTTGAGGAAATGGCAAAATCCCACCGGAGTCTGATTTCTGCAGGCGCAGGAGTGACCTGGGGTGGCTCCAGCTCGAGGGGACCCACGGAGCTCCGTTCCCAGAGGAGCAGCACCTGCCATCACCAGCATTTCTGGGCAGAGGAGGACTGGCAGGAGCCAGTCCCGTGGAGGCTGTGCCGCTGGGATGGGACCCAGAGCAGCCACCCCTCAGCTCCACCCAAGAGGGAAAAAAGCCAAAGCAGTTGGCCAGTGTGACCAGCACCATTGCAGGTGTCCTCCCCTGGCACAGACCGTTCTGTACTCGGCATCCTCCTGAAGCCAGCACAGTTCCTGTCCCCATGGGTGCTTTAGGACCAGCCCCTGCTCCTCACACATCTGAGACCACAAACAGGGACATGGCAGAGGTGCCTTCCATCATCCTGACCCATGTCTTGGGCTGTCCACTATCCCACCAGCACAGCACTGGGAGTCTGGAGACCCACAGCTCCACATGGCCCTGGCCCAGGTCTGCAAACTTTCTTTATCTGGATCTAATGGGTGCACTGATGCCAGGCCTTGGTGTCAGAAATTTCCTGAAATCTAATTTCATCTTAAAAAAAAATAAAATAAAAAAATTGTTGCTTGCCGTTTTGTGCCTGAGCTGTTTGCAGTAACAGCCTGAGGCTCCTCCTGGCTTGTGCCTGACTCGAGGGTCCTTATGCTGGAAATAAGACAGAGGATTCCTGCTCCTGGGGCACCTCTCCCACATGGAGCAAGCAGTGATGCTGGGTCTGGCTGCATTACAGCTGGCATCATCTCCCCAGGTGCTGCAGTGGTTCCCCCTGCATTAACCCCTTGACATCCCCGCCAACACATTTTGGTTCCCATTAGGGCTTTTCCCACTTTCCCCAAGAGTGAAATGAACCAAAACTTGCCCCTCCGTCATGGCTCTGAGGAGAATTTAATTCCAAGGTTCAAAGCTTCCCCATCCCTTCCCAGATAAAAGGGTGATCAGCAAAAGGGGATGAGCTGGTTAATAAAAGCCGAAGAAGAAAGGGGGACCGAAGGGCTGCGCCTGTAAAGCACAACCCAGCAGGAGAGAAGCAGCTTTTCTCCATGCAAGCCTTTCCCCAGTTAATAATTACAAGCCAGGCCCGCCAGTTCCAACCCGCTGCTCCACAAGAAAAGGCAATTAATTTAAGACTAATAGGATTTTAAATTCAAAACAATCCCAAGCGGGTTTTTGTGGCGGGCTGTGAATGCGCCGCAGAGCCAGCCAGCAGCAGGCGGGACAGGGGCTGGATTTGGCAGAGCGGATGGAGGAATTAAAGGCCAGGAGATGAAATCTCGTCTCCTGCAGATGCTGGGCTCTTGATGGCAGGTCCCCATTCACTGGGAAGCTCGGTAGGGGCTCTCCTCAATGGGAGGATGGCAAGGAAGCATCTCATTGAGCTCACGCCAGTGGCAGCGGCTGGACACAAAGAGGAGCCCAGACCACCCCTGACACTGGGACCAAGGGACTCCAAAGCCTATCCCCACCAGAGACAGCCCTGTGTTGGCCCAGGGACCATGACCATCCCCTGTCTCCTCAGAGCAGGTCCTCCACAAGGATGTAAGCATGCTCCAGCCATCCTCCCTCTGACCTGGCACCGAGAGAGTGTCCTAGGAAAGACAAGGTAGGCCTTGGGCTCTTCAGAGACCTGCAGCTCAGCCTGCAATGACAGACATGCTGTCAGCCCCTGCAGGCACCTCATGGCTGGGTTTCCACCTCCCATCCCAGATGGGCTGGTGCAAAATTTCCTCCCAGTCCCTGGAGGACTGTCCAGCAGCACCCAGCCAGACTGAGCTCAGAAAAAGGGAGCGATGCCAACCTGTGTCCTAGGAGGGGGCTGGGAGGGCAGGCACAGGGGACTCATCTGTTGTGGGAGTTGCATGGTGATGGTGGGAAGGGATGGGCATAGGGGCCCTGCCCTGATCCCCTCTCTGGCAGCCAGAGCCCTGCCGACTCACCAGCGTGTGCTGGGAGATGCTGGAGCTGGAATTCACGTGGAGCCACCCAGCACCAGAAGTGTGTGTAGAAACAAGACAGCAAGGAAATAACAAAGTGCTCTGCTATGGGCTGTGCTGACAGGGATCTGCAGCCTCACTGACCAGAGCTGTGAATGGGGCTGGAGCCCACGATTCCTCCTTCTTCACATTGTGACCCTGAAAGGTCTAGGATTTACCATTGCTGCTGAGAAATACCCCTCTAAGGCTGACTGAAACAGCCTCTCCTGAAGTATTTTAGCGTGAAGGCATCTCTTCACTCCAGATCAGCTGCAAGTGTGGGCACAGCCTCATAAGGGGGTTTTAGATGTCATAGCCTGTCTAAATACCCTCACGACTCTGGGGTTTGGCATCTGGTGTCACTCCAGCAATCACCTGCTGTGTCTGTAGGGACTCTGGGGACACAGAGATCATCCTGTGCACCATTTTGCCCACCAGCCATCACAGGAGCATCTTCCTCTTGCAGTCCACATTCAAGGCAGGAGGAAGGAAGGCTATGTTTAGGAATACACACCTCTTCCACAGGTGCTTGAAGAGCATTTTAAGAAGGTCCCCATGCAGTCAGAAGGGTTGGTATTAGACCCTCTCAAGATCCCTGGGAGCTCAGCCTGGTAAATAAAGACTCTTGGTATCTGTGCAGGGCCCTTAATCAACCTCCACACCCCTGGGCTACAGAAAACCACGGCATTGACCCGAAGTGACCCTGTCCCCTGGCAGGTCCCCGAGGGAGCACTGTCCGGACTGGAGGCTGAGGTCACGTCTCACACACCATATCCACCTCCAAGGCAAGACAGATGGAAAAGATGGCCCTTGGCCAGGCATGGGAAATGTTCAAGAGGGTGATGAAGAAGAGCTTCCCAACACCAGAATGTTTATCCTCCAAATTTTCCACAGTCAGGGGCACCAAGCCTGTTCTTAGCCTGGGTCATGCAGTGCATTCCTCCTGGCCTTATTTTGAGAGATCATTTTTACCCAATATCCCACTTTCTCTAGGAAAACAAACCCCAAACACCAGCCTGGGGACAATTCCAGCCTCAGCTATGAGAGTTGGCAGGGTTGCAAAGCATTCAACACCAAGTCTTTCATTGTGGGAAACACTGAATGACCTTCATGTGACGGGTGGAGTTTCTCCAGGCAAACAGGAGGGATTTATGGATCTGGCCACAGGCTGGGAGAAAGCTCCCATAAAATGTCTTTGTCACTAGCCACAGGAAGGGCATTACCTATGGCACTGCTCTCACAGGTCAAGGGTCTGCCTGAAGCAGGGGGGGTCTTGTCCTGCACAGTGATCCCACATAAATGAAATAAAAAGCCAGGGATGTTCACTCAGGTGCTACCATTAAATGAGTTCTAGTTGGATGCACTTAGTGGGCAGATAGAGGGATGAAGAAGAGTGAGACCCCAAACACACAAGACTGGGACTATGGAGGCAGATGAAGCTGGGCTGGTTTGGCCCCACTGCAAAAAGTTGCTGGTCCCTGCAAAGCTGATGAAGAAAGCTGTCAGGATGATAGGTGGAAGCAGGACAGCAGACAAGGAGGTGCAGTGGAGGAGGAAAATTTTGAGGGCCTGAGGAAACAGTCATTGCCAAGGCTCCCCAAAATCTTGCTGCATCCTCTCATGTGGAAACACCAATGGGACGAGGAAAATGCAGTGGTTCTTGTAAGATGGCCAGAAAGTCCCAGACAAAAGGCCACAGGGTTCCAGCAGAGGAAGGAAAAAAAGGTCTCTATGAGGAAGGTAGGGAGAAGCATTTTATTAATCCAGCACCAATAGACAGACAAGGGACCTCTGGGCTGGTTGGATGTTGATGGGACAAGAATCATCTGCTCTTCCTCCTCTGGAGGAGTGGAGCTTTGTCCCACTTGGACATCCTGGTGAGAGAGACAGCACCCAAAGCCAATCAGGGTGCTGCTCTGCTCACACCACAGTGTGAGGGTGGGGGTCCCATACAAGTCTGGACACTGAAGAAAGTTTGGGGAAAACACAGACACAATGTTTTCTGGAGCAGGAGGAGGATCTCACAGCCCAGGTACAGGGACAGGCCAAGGTGTTATTAGAAAGCATCACCCAGCAGAGAACAGCAGGAGCTCTTTCGACCTGTGGCTTATGCCACTGAGGGGAAAACCAAAAGCTAGCAAGGGAGGCAGAAAGAAAACACACAGCGGCTCCAAGAGCCAAAACAGCGAGAGGCTCGTGGGCTGCAGCAGGAGAAGCCAGTCAGGATGTGAGGCAGAGCTCTGCTGCTGACACGGGGTCAGCCCAGCTGAGAAGGAGCCCGTTCTCCTGGGTCAATAACGGCGATTGAATTTGGGATGCTCGGAGGGCCAGTGACAAATGCTGGCCACCAGCCATTCAAATAAACAGTAGGCAGCCAGTTGGCCAGTGGCCACTCAAATAACCAGCCCCAAGCTAAAAAAATACAGTAAGCTAGTAAATTTAGTAACCTAAAGAGAAACATTCCTCTACCAACCAGCATGCAAATAAGCCAGAAGGGGATATAGAGCTGACACAGTCCCCTGTTCGGCTTTTGATATTTGATGGCCCTTATCCAACTGGCTGCCAGTTGGTTATTTGCATTGGAACAGGAAACAAATTTTTCTCCTATTTATACTGCTTACCTCAGGAATAAACTAATTACTGTTAGAAAATCCCATTCCCACAGTGTCCAGCACACATCTGTAACCTCTGGAAGGGACAAATGCACACAATTAGCCAGCTGGACTGTCCCATTCAAATGGCCAAATCCCAACTCGCTGTTTCGCTGGCTCTCCCCGCTGGATGATGAAGCAAAGCCTTCCCTGCAAATAGCCCTGATGCATCAGCTGTTTACCTTGCTCATAAACAGATCACGGCCCCAAAACGCTCTTCCAAGGCTGCCCACTGCACAGCAGGGCAGCCTGGGGACAGGGGAGAGGAGCAGGGAGCAATCTGCCGGTGTTTCAGCCCCTGTGGCCAAGGACAGGGCCAGCTGGTTGCTCCAAGCGTGGAGCAGCTGGGATGGAGGTGGTCTGGCCACGCTGAGGCCCACAGGTGCCACCAGATGGAGTTCAACAGCGAGACAGCCCCACATCCCTGCCCGGCTGCCGGGGTGGTTTCCACTGGGAATGGTCTCTGGCTGCACTGGCAGGAGGGCATTTCTGAGGTCCAACACTGGCAAAGAACTTCAAGTCCTACCACAGTGGAAGCCATCCCACCACAATGAGTCCCATCCTCACGCCCCTGTGCAAGTGTCACACAGCGTGTCACCTCTCCTGGCAGAGAGGCCCAGCACCTTTCCCAGCATGGAAATCCCACCCCACCACCTTCCCCCCAGCTCACACACAAGAGGAAGCACCAGCATCAACCACTGCCCTGTGTCCATGAAGGAACACAGCAGCCATGCCCATAACCCTCGAAGATGGACCAAGCAATGCCCAGCAGTGCAGCAAAGTCCGAGGACACCGTGGTCTGGCCGAGTCCCAATGCACATTTTGGAAGATTTGCTGTTTCCTTCAAGACACGGCTCATGGAGCCAGGGGATCACCAAAGGGAGACTGAATTCTTCCTCTGCATCCCCATCCACAGAGACTTTCTTACAGCGTGCCACTGTCAGGTGGCACCTGAGGAGCATTTCTGGAGCGATGTGTGCTTTGCCTTCATCTCGTTCTTACAGCCAGATTGCCAGATCCTGACTGGGAACACTTTGCAACTGCATGTTACAGTCACTTCCCTCACTGCACACTCCCTGCTGCCTTTGGCTGCCTCCCCACAAGGACCTTGCTCCGCCTGGCAGAGGGAAGATGTGCCGTGGTTCTCCCTTGCCAGAGCTCTGCTTACCTAAGCCAGCAGACCCCCAGATCTCTGTGGGATGCAAGGATCCACGTGGCTCCTTGGATTTGGAGGCAGGGAAGAAGCAATGGGTGATATTCAGTCCTCTAGGTGAGCTGCCTACAGGTTCTGGCAGATGTGGCCACTGGGCATGGGAATTTGTGTAATGGAGGGCAAGTGGCAGGGAGGCAAGTTCACAAGGGATCCTGAACTCCATCTTACTTGGGATGCACCTCATTTGGCATTCTCCATGCAAGTTTTTGAAGCCAGGCTACAGGAACAGACCAGCAGAGATGAGGTGAGGAGATGAGGAGGATGGAGGGGACAAGGAACACGGTGCTAGCTAGATACTGCATCCACAGCCTGTCCACTGGGATGTGGATGGAGCAGCAAGGATAGTTCATAACAATCCCACAGTCATCCCAGGAAGGTGCCCTGGCACTGATCCTCAGTGAGGACCCACAAAGGGTCTTGGAGAGCAGCTCTAAGTGTTAAGGGCCTGGGTGAGAAGAGAAGATGCTCCATGCCTGTAGTTCATCACCCAGCCCTTGCTGGAGGACCCATGAACAGAGACATGTAGGGTGGAGCCAGGTGAAGATGGACTGTGGGAAAAAATGGAGATTTGTCACTGCAGGTGTAGGCAGGGTGGATGGGATAGGTGCACACCTGGCCCTGCAGGAGGCAAGAAGTAGGTGAAAATAGGGTCAGGATGGGTGATGGATCAGTGATCTGCCTGGGTCCATTTCCAAGTGATGTTCTTCCCTGTCATCCCTCCTATCTCATGTCCCCCATGATGTAGTTTCCTGTCATGAGCAGGGCATTCCTGGCATGAGAAAGGCACCTCCCATGACCCAGGGAATGGCTGAAGGATCTTTGTCACACAAGGCAGCCAATTACCAGGACAGAAGGTTTCCTGAGCTGACAGCAGCTTGGAAGTTCTGTGCTGCGAGATTTGAGCTATTTCAGAGCTGGCAAGCCCAACCCAGCAGAATGCCAAACCTCCCTCACCACCTGCAAATCCCAAATCCAGACATCTCTCCTGGGACTTGAGCAGAGGCAGCATCTCCTCAGGGGCTGGAGTGCACCCCAGATGGAGAAAGAACCTCTGAGGTTTGGGGGAAAGCCAGTGGGGTCCTCCAGGAGTGTTTCCACTGGGCTCCACATCCAGCCCCACAGCCAGCTTCTTCATGCAACATCTCTTCACAGTGATGCTCCCCTGAGAGCCCCGAGCATCCCCCAGGATTATTCATGAGAGTCAGATACACTCAGAGTCAGGGATCAAGGCCCTCTCAGATAACCCTAAACCAAGAGACAGAAAGCTGGAAAACTGGGAGGAGAGTTTGCATTTAGAAGATATCCCTTGTCAGGAGTCCCATGGGTGAGGTACACACCAGCCTTTCCTCTCTCCTGCCCATGAAGAGGTGCATAAGAACTTCCCTTGATCAGCCAGGTGGGTCACCTGGTCATAGAAGGAAATCAGGTTGGACAAGCAGGACTTTCCCCTCGTGAAGCCGTGCTGGCTGTGAACAAGGACTGCGTTGTCTTTCGGGTGTTTTTCAACACCTCCCAGAATAATCTACTCCATAAATTTACCAGGCACTGAAGTGAGACTGACAGGCCTGGAGTTTCTGGGATCCTCCTTCTTGCCCTTCTTGAAAATCAGCACAATGTTCACCAGATTCCAGCCAGCCGGGACCTCCCTGCATTCCCAAGACCACTCAAAAATCATGGAGAGAGGTTTTGCAATGACATCAGCAGCTCTTTGAGGATTCTGGGATGAATCCCATCAGGCCCCATAGATTTGTAGGGATCCAGCTGGAGCAGCAGATCCTGCACAAGTTCAGGGTCACTGGGAGTTGCTCATTCTCACAGTCCTGGTCCTGCAGCTCAGGGCACTGAGACCCCCTTGGCCCCTCATCTGTGTTGAAGACAGAGGCAAAGAGAGTGTTAAACACCCCTGCCTTGTCTGTGTCCCTGTTTGGGAGGTGCCCATCCCTGTCCTGGAACAGGCCTATTGCCATTAATACATGTGTAACCTGGTCCCTTCTCATGATCTCAGCCACGGCTCCCACCTCCCCATCCCCGTGCTGGTGCAAGGCTGCTGCCACACAAACATGTGACTCAGGCTCACCAGACCACAGCAGCAGCAGCAGCACCAGTCCATCACCTCCAACTCTGTTAGCCAAGTGTCCAGTGTCTCCTCACACATATCTGGAGGCAAGTCACCACCACGTGGAACAGGCAGGGCCCGGGACAGAGAGGCACTCAGAGCGGATTAGATTTGAGATTGGGTTAATTGCGCCTTTCCATCATTTATTTAGCTTGGGATAGGTCCAAAACATATGAATGAAATCCCCCCATGCACGCCACGCTGCTGACAAGCGGATATTGCATCTGGTTTGAATGTGGCAAGTGGCTGCAGAGGCAGAGACAGTGTGGAGCTGCTTGAAATACAACACACGCCTCCTCTGCCCCCGGCCCCCCTGGACCATGTGCCCTGCAGTGACATCATGCTGAAAGACCCCACCCTGCATCCCCAAACTCTCTCCACCGCCTTCACATGCCGTCATCTCGGGCCACTGTCACCCTGAGCAGTTCCTGTCCCCGGCCAAAAGGCAGGAGCAGGAAAGGCAGGAGGAGGAGGAGAACCCCTCAGAGCAGCGTGGGGTGACATTGGGGTGGGCTGTGGTGGCCAGGATGGCTCTGGATGACACAGATGGAATGGCAACCTTCCCTGGAATAGGGAGAGGGTGGGAGGGGAGAGGCAAAAGGAAAAGAAAGCAGGGTGGATGCCAAAGGCTTATTTCTCTGACTCTCCCCAGAGCCCTCCCGTCAGCCCATGAGCAGTGGTGTGTGATCACTGCAGGGGCTGCACAAAAGGCCTGGGGCTGATCTGTCCCCAGGGTGCTGAGCCTGGCTCTGGTGGGAGGTAGAGCCAATGCCAGGAGAATTTCAGCAGAGGAAGGTCATCTTTGGTCTGACATGGCTGGGGACAAGGTGCTGAGGGAAGACTGAGGCAGTGGCAGCACTGAAGAGCAGAGGATGCCCTTATTCCCTCTTTTCTCTGCTATATTCCCATCCTGATCTGCAGCCAGCACAGGTCAGAGACTTTGCAGGGGCTTGAGAGAATCAAGAGACCCACCAGGGCTCTGCAAGGCTGCAGGAAGATGTGAGGGCCTGCAAGAACTACCTTTCATGGTGCCAGGCAGCTGCTGGAGGCATGGACAAGGATGCTCAGTGAAGGGGCACCCTGGCAGTGGGAAGCACATTGCAATGCTTCTACTTCTTGGGTTTTCAGGAGAAAGAAGGGAAAAACAATGGCCTGTGTTTGGGTGCTCCCATACATCCTCATTTTGGTTCATTTCTCAGGGAGATGTGCCCCCTGGGTGCAATGGTCCCTGCAGCAGCACTGTGCCCAGAGGACAAGGGTGGAAGCAGGATCCAGCCATGGAGATGGTGGATGTGCATCGGTTTCCTTCCTTGGGAGCGTCCCCTGGGCCACCCCTGCCCCAGGGCTTGGCTGCCTCCTCTCACCTCCTCTCACCATGAGCACCTACAGAAGAGGATGCTGGGGGAGCCAGAAGCTTTCCACCCCAGTGGTGTGTGGTGTGTGACCCCCAGTCACTGCCTGGAGGGCGAAGGGGTTCCTCTGCTGCCACCAGCACCCAGTGGAAGGTTTTCTCCAGCTCCCACCATGGCACAGAGCAATGCCAACATCCAGGCCAGGAGAGGCTCACAGGACCCTTCCTCCTCCTTGCAGAGCCCTGCTTTGCACAGGTGTTGAGCACCCTCCATCCCCAGCAGCCTCCAGGGCTGTCACGATCACTCAGCACCTCCCAGGATCTGGCCTTTTTCCCCCCTGTTCTTTTATGAAGACATTATTTTACAGCTTGTTAATTTGTACTTTTTCGAGCTTTTAACAGTGAGCAGGGGCCAAGTCCCCAGGCAGTCTACTGGCCGTGAGAAATCCCATTTGGTATCATATAAATTATTGCAGATATTACTAATATTGCGTCTATTGTGTAAATACTGACTAAATGTTTGAAAAACACAAATAAATACGAGCTGAGCTGATGGCTGGAGCAGCTGCCTATGAGCTATTCTGGGCCCCCCGGGGGAAAGAATCCACATTTTAAACTAATGTGTAAATATGTAACCTGCCTCCATCCCCCGCCACATCGGCGTGAGCAGTCCTTGGAAGCAGCCCAGTCCCTCAGCTGCACAGCTATGATTTAACAACAGCTATAAATACATCCCATCCGCCGGGCAACTGCACAAACAAGGGCTCACCTGGCAGTAAGGGGTCACTGAAGAGTCTCCCCAGTGAGACCCACCGTGCACAGAGGGGGTGCATGGGAGATGCTCAGGGTTCCTGCTCCCCTTGAAGCCTCCCGTGGGTCCTGTGCCTCGCCCAGCCCAGCCTCACAGACCTCAGTGTTGCACGGCAGAGCCAGGTATGAGCTAATGGACCACCATCAACTGATGGGCCACCAGGACCAGTGAAGACGCTGCCTCCAAGTTCCAAGCTTCCCTTGCTGGGGCAAATCCCTCCCTTCATTTTGTAAGCTCTTTACCCCATTCCTCACTGTTGCAAGAAAGTCACAGAGTCCTCCTCAGTCGTGGTTCCTCCAAAATTCCGGAGCAGCACGCCCCTTGCCAGATGGCAGAAGTACAAGCCAAGGACTGTGTCCCCACATCCCAGCTTCAGATGCTGGGAGTTTCCAGCCCCTCCTTGCCTTTCCTCCCCTTCCCCCTGCCCCATCACCCAGGGCTGGCTCTGGGTGGGACAAGGAACCCTGTTAACCCCTTCCCCACCCAAACCAGTGTGGTGCTGCAGATTGTCCTCTGGGCACAGCAAGCAGAGCTGTGAACAGGCTGCAGGCAGGGGAGAGGAGACAGCTCACATCCCAGGGCTTTGCTATGGATGGACATGGTTTTTCCTTGTTTATTTGTCACCTTCCTAATCTTTTAAATTGGATTTAACCTACTACTTAGCTGGGTACAAACACTTCTGGGTGTGCTCAGAGCCCCAGAGCTGCTGCAGAGGACGGGAACTACCGAGTTGGCGGTGACGGCGTCGGTGTGATTTGCTCCTCAGCAGATGAACAGCAGCACAGCAAAGGTGGTGCCAGGCTGTGCCATGGGTCCTGCCACCCAGGACTGGCAGAGGAAGGTGTCAGCAGGCACTGAGCCCCCAGCACCCTGCCCAGGGGCAGGGAGGGAGAAGAGGAGCCTGGCCAGGAAGATGTGAGTCAGGGCAATAAGGTCATTGCAGTGGGAGCTGCTCGAGGCACTCGTGGGTGGATGCCTGTGCTCCAAGGGTGAAACGTGGGATTTAATGTCATTTCTCTGAAGAAAGGTGGAGGTCACAGCATGGCTTCCCATTTCCAAAGCTTCAGGTGCTTTTCAGGCGTGGGAGGCCAGCTCTGCTCTTGGCCGCAGAGGACAAAGCTAAACCCACACGGTCCCCACAGGACCAAACACTGCAGAGAGATTTTCCCAAACTTCTGCTTCCTGCCACCCTCTGGGACAGCTAGACAGATGATTCCACACTGATTTTCTTAACTTTTTAGCAAGTCCTGGGGATCATCCTGGTGCAGTGTCTGCTTTTGAGCTTGGAACCTCCCAGGGACCACCATGGCCACAGACTCCTCCAAAACCCAGTTTGACTCCTCCAAGCCCCTGCAGCTGCTGTAGGTACCCAGACTTGGCCTAACAGGAGCAAATTCCACCCTACAACCCCCCTAAATAACATATTTTGGCTCTTCCATGCCATATCTATGAGCCCTTACAGAGGTCCAGGTGTGGGTCCTTGGCCAAATGCATCAAACAGAGCCAAGCAGGGTGAGGGACTGGGGAAAGGCAGCACAGGGTTGGGTTGTGCATCAGGGCTCAGCTCTTCCCCTGTAACTCCAGATTAAAATAATAAACTCAGGAGGATCCAGCATTTGGCAGGGACTACGAAGAACCAATGTTTGACTGGCCCTCAGTTCACAGGCACACCCAAATAAATAGCATTGTTTATAAGGACTGAAAATTAAAAATTAAGGGCTGTGATTTTCAAAGCTCCCCAAGGAGCCCTGACATTGAACTCCCATAAAAATTAATGGCATGAAATCCCATCCCTACATTTCTCTGGGGTGATAAAAAGATCTATTCATTGTGCAATCAATTGCAGAAATTCCTAATAATTTATACTAAAGAAATCCTAAGTAATTTCAGTGCTATGGAGGGTTTCAGTTAGCAATAAATCTACTAAATAAAATACCTACCATTTGAGTAGGAGAAATGTAAGATTCAGCAAATTAGCTAACACAAAGCAAACTAATTTCACTGCTTATTTTCTGCTGGGAATTGAAGCCACCCATTTAAATTCATTTACTCTAGTTCGGATTTTAAGTTGTTTTTGCCTTCAGATGCAAAACAAAACTTCTGTGGCCAATTGAAAAATTTCTGAGGACAACACAGGGCTTCACATGGTTTTTGACAAAATCATCATCTGTCAGTCAAACTACATGGACTTCTTGTAACAGCCTCATGTTTGGCCAGATAACAAATATACCCAGGGGAGATGTTGATGCCAAAACTTTGGCCTTCTCTAGACATCTCTGCTGATCTTCTGCATGTTTGCAGGCACCTGCAGGTGCCAGGATCCCCCACCATCACCCCTCACATGCAGAGAATCATTTGGTTTGGTGTCAGGCACCTTCATCAGACCTTTGAGGATGAGATAAATGGTGCCCAGGACTAGATATGCCACATGAAACCCCTCCACCATTCCATGGAGCCATCTGATCTCATCCAAACACACACACACAGACACACATGTGCTCTTCAAGTCCCAGACCCCGCCTTGTCCATACTACAGGTGTTTGACAGGGGGACACCAAAGCCACACACTCCCCACTGACGCTCACAAGCAGCCAGAAGGGACGCTCCTCACCCCCTCCTCGCACCTCACCTGTGCTGAACAAGCATCTGAAACACATCCTGTGCATCAGATTCCTTGGTTGGACCCTGCATTCCTCTCTGAACACCCTATCCCTCTCCCCCACTGCATGTCCACAGCTGGGATCACAGCTCTGCCTTCACTCAGCACATGGACCCTGCAGCCATGCAGGCAATCCCCTCATTTCCAGATGAACAGAAGATCATCAGCATCGTTCACGACCAGTTTTTCATTCCATTTTTGGGGAAGTCGATTCTCAAAATTGTAGCTTTCAAAGTTGGCTGAAGAATGAAGCGTTGATCCCGTTAAAATTTGGTAGGAATCATGTCCCACACTCCTTTAGGTTCCTCTGACACCCGGTCTCACCTTCAGGCCTCAACAGAAGTGTGTGCCCACCATCAAACGAGCTGTACCATCAGAAGTCACTGCAGCCAAGAGCCCCCAGGAAAAGGTCTGTAAGGGAAAAGAAGCAGGTCATGAAACCAACATGCCCAATCCAACATTCCCAAATTAGCGACATCTTTTTAGGGAGATGCCACAGGAAAGGGAAAAGATAAAGGAAAGATAAAGTCAAAAGGCCTAGAAACTCTTCCTGCGATTGGAGCGGTTTTTTGGCCTTCCCAATAGCTCCTATCCCACCACACCTCGTGCCCACTCCACCCACTGAGCAGACCCCGTGCAGGGTTTCCAGTGGTTTTCCAGACCTGGAAAACGCCAACCAACCTCCGGAGTCACCCCGGTGACGAGCGGGCAGAGCAGAAGGGCAAGGTCCTCCCGTCCCACGCCACAGCCCTTGGCTTCACCATCAAGAAGGAGTCAAGGGATTTTCACGCGCTGTCTCCTTGCTGTTGGCTGGCTGTGAGATCCCGAAGGTGCGGGGTGGCCACGGCGCGCTCCGGCCGCCCGGTCCCTGGGCCACCAAGCCTGCCCCACGGGCCCACGCTCGTGGCCGTGGCCAAACCCCGTTCCACGTGGCTGTGTCCCCCTCTAGTGGCGTGTCCCAGCCAGCACGACCCTGGCCGCTGTGACAGGCTGGACACGCTCACCCGTGGCGTGGTCACCGTGAACTCGCGCCTCCCGCGGCTCTGCGGGCCCGCCGTGCATGCAGCAGGAGCAAAGAGGACCTCCAGGAGGGAAGTGCTGCTGCTGCTGCCCTGTGTTGAGTGCCATCCTCCACCAGCCGTGGCAGGGCAAGGTGTTCCTGCAAGCCCATCGAGGAGCAGGGTGTTCCCAGTCCCCCAGACCTCCAGAGCTGGGCTAGGAAAGGCTGGGGGATGTCTTGACAAAGCAGGGCGACGTGGCAGGTGACAGCCGCAGGTACCTGAGTTTGTAGCACTTCCCTGTGTCTTTGGAGGGCCTTTTTTTCTGGGAGAGCCGGGATGATGAAGTGGAATTCCCTTCTGGCAGCTGCTGCCTGCAGATGAAGGGATGAGCGCCGGCTCTCCGGGCTGAAAAGCCAGAAAATGCCTCCTCACCACGAGGATGTGGCACTCTTCATCACTGGTAACTTGGGTGGACTTCCTCAGCAGTTCTGCTTTCGTGTTCCCCCATCCACAGGGCCAGGATGAAAACTTGTTTCCTCGCTGCATTTCTGGTGAAGATTGTGTTCAGCCCCAAAAACACAGCAGGCCCAGCTCCCTGTTATCTGTGTCTGCTGTTCCTGCTTTCCCAAACATTTAGTCTTTGTTTTGCTGCCTGGTTCTCTTAAGCAACTCTTTCACAGCTTCGTGTTTCCATATATCCTGGTAGAGTAGGCAATGAAAACTGTCTGGGTTTGTTCAGGAGACCAGACCTGTGTGGAATCAGTACAGAATTTCCTCTGGTGGGAGGACAGACCCACTCTTAGTCTTGAAATGATGCTGAAGAAGGTGACCATAACAGCCCTAAGAGATGATGGGACACCCTGTGAATCTGTTGAGTGTTCTGGATTTGGGCCAGATCCTTAAAAATTCATCTCACCAAAATGTGTTTCAATCTCTCTCTCCCTAAACTGAGATCCCCAAACTAATTACCATGGAACACTTGGCATCAGAGGTCCCACTGAAAAGGATGCTGTGGGTGCTCTGCTCACATTCACCAGGAGGCTCTTGCCATCATCCCCTACACCTCTGGAGAGGAACTTCTTGGAAAAAAGCGCTTTAAATAATTCTCAATTTTCTTGAAAAATAGGAATTCACCAAGTGGCAGAAATCAGTAACATGCAATGTGAAAAATGTAACCAGAAATCTGAAAAACGAAGAAATTACCAAAAAAAATGCACTTTGCGAAAGAAAAAAAAAATAAAAATTGAATCTTCTGAGCATTTTTCTACTCGTTTCAGCAGGCCTGGGTCCATGCACACTGGTCACTCTGTACTGCTCATCTCAGCTTGGTAGAAAGCCAGAGAGATGGTTAAACATCTTCCCTTTGGCTTTCTCTTGATGCCAGACATGCCCCAAGGTATTTCCTGAGTCATGCAACATTTGTGGGCTGTATGAAGCCTGTCACTTGGTACAGTGTTTCTAGGACGGGAGATGACCATACATCAATGTCAGCATTTACAGCTGGGAGTCCTTTGAGACCTCTGAGTCACCCACGACTTCATTTATGAATTCTGGCATCAGTGACAGCAGCTCTGTGGGCCTGGGTCTTGCTGCTGTCATTTCCCCTTCAGAGACACCCAGGGAAAATGCCTCAAATTAGCAAGTGGTTCACAAATCTCATTTTTGAGTCCTCCTCACATGGGCTGCCAGGGGTGAATTCATCTCACCCACTCACCCCAAAAAAAAAAAAAAAGGAAAAAAGGAAAAGTCCAATCTTTGCAACTTACATGGGCTTCTCTACAGCTTTGCCAAGCATTGCCACAGGCTCTGCAAGAATGACACATGGCAGAGAGATGGAGGGGCCAGCATTTCACTGTGGGTTAAGAAGGGACTCTGGATGATTATCTTACAGCTGGCACCCGTTTTTTAGGTGGTTACACTTAAGGGAGATGTGTCAAACCCTTTGTGGGGGACTGCCACGTGTGATCTTTCTACAGTGTGCTGGGGGGCTGTCTGTTGTGGGATGATGCATCCTCAAATCACAGCAGAGGGCCCAAATGAGGCTGTCTAAAGGGTCCACAGGCCAATGATGTCTTCCAGGCTCTCAGGTCTGTCAGACACCACTGTGGTGTGTTGCAACTCAGTACCCCCAAGGCCTTCCTTCCCCAGTGGGTTCTGCCATTTCTCCCTCTTCAGGGGAGGAAAAGGGACCCATCTGGAGAAGGAACCCACCAGG
Source organism: Myiozetetes cayanensis (assembly GCF_022539395.1). Classification (NCBI taxonomy): domain Eukaryota; kingdom Metazoa; phylum Chordata; class Aves; order Passeriformes; family Tyrannidae; genus Myiozetetes; species Myiozetetes cayanensis. The sequence goes on along the minus strand of NW_026087499.1, from coordinate 5,399,390 downwards.
GTCCAAGGTTAAAGGGCACTGCAGAAACCTTGGGAGAAGGACCATGGCCACCTCTCAGCTTCAGTCTCCGTGTTGCTTGCTGCCTGCAGGGTCTTGGCCTAGAGCATTTGCCTTGATGCTGAACATTTGCCTCGGAGCTAGGGAGCTCCTGTGCCCAAAACTTCCCTCTGCTCTGAGGGACTGCTTACCCAGACACCCAGGGGCGATGGGAAACCCACGTCCTCCACCTCCACTGCTGGGTGTCTGTGCTGTGCCTTCCTGCTCCTGGCATCTCTTCCTCATCAGCTGTGACTCCAGAGCACCTCTGCCAGTGTGTTGTGCCTTGCCAACACCATCCTGGCAGGGCTCCCCCACTGCCCTTTGACCAGAAGCCACCCCAGGAGTCACTCTGGAGGTGCAGCTCTCCCCATCAAGGAGAAAAGATGTTTCTCCCCCATCCATCACCACCTGGTCACTGAGTGCAAGGAACACAGCTACACACACAACACAGTCTGTAATTTTTAATCTCCTCTCCACCTGCTACTTAAACCTTCACCAAGGTGCCTCCATTTCTTCCACCTACCCATGGCCTGTCCCCCAAACATGTGGAGTTCCCCTGCTCTTTCCTCCAGCTATTTCGTTCTTTCTCACTAACCTGAGTGAGACTGTGAACATGTGCTTTTCTGATCCCATCTCCTCCCCAAATTTCCTGTGTCTGAGCCCCCATGCATTTCCCCCGTTTCCCTGGCTCCCTGGTATTTATGACCCATCTCTTTGTTCTGCTCTGGGGAAAATCCCAGCGCTGCAGACTCAGCTGGGTGAGCTCCCCGTGCTGCAGGCACCACGTAGTCCCCAGGAGCATTCCCAGGAGCAGGGGACAGGAGAGGGGTTGCCAGTGCCATCCCTTGACCCATGCAGCATTTTCTCGAGTTCAAGCTGAATTCACATAAAGAGAGATATAGAGATATATAGAGATATATATAGATATATATATATATCATAGGTCAAACATATACAACTACCCACAGCCATTGTTCACCTCAACAGTCCCATTCCCAGTGATTTCTGCTCAGAATTTTTCTGGAGCACAACTGCCTTAGGAGCTTGGGGAACCCCTCTAAGTCCAACAAGCAAAACGACTCACTCTGGCTGATTACCTGTCCCCCATGCACCTCCTGCATCTGCACTTTTGAACCTCTGATCCGCAAATCCCTCCTTATGCGGGGTCCACAGAAAGTAACTCATCAACCAGGAGGCTGTTATCAGTACAGTTAAGCTGCTTTAGAAGGGGCTGCGCTGCCACAGGAAAATTTTCTGGACTCAGCAAACCGAAGCAGGTTGAAAACCACTGACCAGAGGTTTTGGGATTCTGGGGGATGTCCGAGACGATTCAGGCGCTCTGCACTTCTAGAGCTGAAATGTTAATAAGAAACTATTGACTTTAGTTGGGATGAACACTGCTGTATTGACATGAGAAGGAAGTATTGACAGAGAAAAAAAAATTAAAAAAAAAAAAATATTTGTCAGGTGGGATAATAAATCCTGATTTATGATCAATGCAAAATGCAGTGGTTGCATTGCTATATACAGTCTGTTGGGTAAACTGAGCCACTGCATTTCCTTTATTTCAATTAACTGGGAGCAATTTGCTGAGATATTTAGGGTAATGTGTAACCGAGAGGTTCTGAGGGCTGTTCCCAGCCTACAGCTACAGAACCTGACACCTCTAAGTGATGTGAAACATTTTTAGCCTTTGCTGGAGGCAAAAATCGAAAGTTAGACAGCATGACCCTAATTTCTCCCCAGATTGCTGGGATGGTTTCTGCCGGGTCCCTGCCCCACAGCCTGGGTGGGAGTCAGGGTGAGGGGGCTGGTTGCAGGGAGGGGTCCATGCTACAGCTCCTCCCAGCCTTCCCAACCATCCCAGGCAACAGGCAGCTCGTGCTGGTGTGGAAAATTTGCCCTGTTGTCTCCAGCCACAGAGTAACTTGGGGCAGGTGGGAGAGCAGTGGCTGCTTCCCTACACGGGCACTGGGCAGCTTTTGTGCCCAGTCTTCTGTACCCCTCCACAGAGCCATAAAACTCTGCCTTTCTTCCCTACCACGGACGTTTCAAGCTTCACTGATTAGGTTTGCATTGTATGTAGCTATTAAAGCCAAGCATTTACGGTCCTTCCAGTTTTGCAGGATAATTTCAGAAGCAACGGCAGCCCCAAAGAAGCTCTTTGCTGTTAGTTGAATAACCTGATTTGTACAAATATTTTAGCAAAAATCTGGGCTATTCTGATTTCTGCGTGGCTTCCCTCCCTTCCTAAGAATAACTGCACCAAATCCTCCAAGACACAGGATAAACACAGTGGTTCCTCTTTATTATAACAAAGTATAGATTTTTCACCGCTGCGTCACCAGGTCTCCTTCTTGCCTTTGTCTCCAAAAGGTTTTGTTTTCATCATTTTACCACCATATTTATGTAGAAAAGCACTGGACAGCTGAGGGGATTTTACTGTCTATTACATTTCCTGTTCTTTTGTTTAATTAGTCATTTCTGAAAGGAACATTACTTAAAATAAGAGGAAAATTAAATAGATGAGCCCCAGGCAGCCCAGCGCCGCTGCAGGAGCTGAAATCCTGATGTGTTTCACGAGAAACAAGGCATTGGTTCAGGAATCAGCTTCAATCATCAACTGCATTTCAGCAAAGCAGTGGGCTCAGACTTGGTGTGAGTGCAGGAGCCTGTCCCTTGGGTACCTCCCAAAGCCCAGCCCTGCTTCTTCCTCCCAGCCAGGAGACAATTCCCTACCCATGCACCTTCCTCAGGCTCCAGCATGAAGAAGCTGTGCAGCCACAACCAACACTTTGCTCCACAGGCACCTTCAGTGAAGGGCCAGACCTCCAGAAGGTGCTGCTCACATCTCAGGCTCCCACTTCCTCCACTTGGTGGATGCAGGTTAAGCCAACAGAGGAAATTGTTCAACAGAGAGACTGGAAGCTCCTGAAGATGGGTGTGCCCAGAGAAGCTGTGGCTGCCCCATCCCTGGAAGTGTCCAAGGCCAGGTTGGATGGGGCTTGGAGCAACCTGGGATAGAGGAAGGTGTCCCTGCCCATGGCAGAGGTTGGACCAAGATGATCTTTAAGGTCCCTTCCAGCCCAAATCAGTCTGGGGTTCCATGATCTGCAACATGCTGAATGTGGAGATAAGCTGAGGATAACACCACCTCAAGTCATCAATAATCCGAGGTGTTCACCCCTGCCCAGTCCTCTCCTGGCCATCACCAGCCTGGAAAACCCTTTGCAGTCCTGGTGGCCTCCATCCCTCCTCCCACTCTGCTCAGCTCCCACGGCAGGGGATGAGGTCTCAGTGCTCCTGAATGTGTGGAGGTAATATAATAATAATAATAAGCACTGCAGAGGAGTGGATGGGGGTGTTATGTACCCAAGCAGCCTGCAATCTCGTTGTTCCCCCAGGCAGGATGAGTAGGGCAAAGGTTGCAATCGCTGGATATCACTCCAGTGCTGGCTGGCTGCACGTGCACTGCCATCTCTGACCACTTGTCCAGCACCTGGATCAAGATTTGTTTCATCAGTACCACAGAATTCTTGGTGGGGATGGCACCCAGGTGAGCAGTGAAGTCAGCTGTGATATATTTTAAACACCAGAGCCTTGTGATAACAATCTGCTCTGAAGAAGTACAAGCCAGGGGGCAGTTCATTCACAGACCTTTGAAAAAGGATCCATCTGGCTGGTGGAAAACTTGGCTCTTTCTGCAATTCAAGCGTTCACAGTATTTGGGGATGCTCTTAACTTCCCTCATAGACAGCCCCCATAAATTCACCATGGATGCTCATTTTTTCTGGAAAAATTTTCACGGAGCGTTCAGAGACAACATCCAAACCAGAAGTTCCTACATCCCAAGCCACTCTGCTTTTATTTTTTTTCAGTGACCTATTTGACAATAAACTTGGAGGAGTTTCCAGCCTCAGTGCCGGATTTCAGGTGACGCCACGGCAGATTTGTTAGAACTGAACATCTACTTCTGAAGAGTCACAAATAAAGGCACATTCCCAAGCAGGCTCTGCAATCCACACAGAGCTGAAGGCATCCTGCTGCTGCTGAAAAAGGCCAGTCTTGATGTCCCAGTGGCTCCTGTGCTGTTTTGAGCTGCCCAGGTGAGCACGGGTTATGGCAACTGCTCCGCTCTCTGTTTGTGATGGACTGGACACAGTTCTTTTGTCAAAGCAATTTTCATCTTTGCAAAGCTGCTTCTGTTTGTGAACCGTGCTCCTGTACAGCCCCTGCTCTGAGCAGTCATCAGCACCGCTTGGAAATGTTTGGATAGTTTGAAATAAATTTCATCAGAAAAACCACAGGTTTCTATAAAGGAGTACAATTGTCCTGTGTTTTCTAGCATGGAGGCTCCCAGAACAGCTTCTCCTTTCTCCAGAACAGGATTAATACATGTACTGTTGCTAAGTGTCCGATATTTATGTTCCATTAAATTCAAAACAGAATTTATTTCTATTCAGAGTCAATCCCCACAGCCTCAGAGTCACCCACGAGTTCTCCCTCCCTTTTTCTCGCAGCTCTTCTCCCCATTGCACGGCTGAGAACATCCTCCAGACTGCAGAACTACCCCACTTTCAATCCCATTTGGTAAGCCCCAGGGGCATCAGAAAGTTTAAAAGAACCTGTAAAATATCTGCCACAACCTCTATGATTGATAACAGCAGTCATATCCAGAAGCTGGGCAGGAGTGCTACCTGCCTGCACTTACTCTTTACAGTAGTTTGCATTCACATCACTTAAATTCAGAGTCAGGATGCACCTTTGCACAGACCTTTGCACGCTCTCATGTGCTTTCACTTTGGTCTCAGAGTTGGAAACCCCTTTCCTGCTACCACTCTTGGATCTTTTCCTCGCTGTGACATGGTGATGGTAATTTCTCTGCCCAGATACACCCGGGCAAGCCTATGAAACACTCCTCAGGTGCATTTTATTCCTCTTCCCACCCACTGAAATATCAAAGGGAGCCTCCTTATCTCATAGGGGTTTGATGTTCATTACAGCAACACACAAGCAGTAACAAAGAGCAATGCCCTGCAGCACTGGGGTGGTCAGGAGGCTCTGAGATCCCAAACTAGGGGTGACAAGGGACCTTTGCTACTGGCTGCTGTCCTGAGAGGGGGGCACAGGATGGCCCTGCTGGGCAGGATGCTCTGCAGCAATGCATAGGCCAGGAGATCTGGTACCTCCCTTCAATGCTCCCCTGGATTTGGGCCTTCCTCCCTTCCAAAGGAGCTGGGCTTTGAGGTGTTCAAAGCACCCTGGCATCTTCTGAGTCCAAAAGAATCCAGCTAGCAGAAAGCTGCAGGTAATGACTGAGCAGTGTTTCATGGGCATCACTGAAAAGGCCAAGGGACCCCCTCCCCTCTTCTTGCAGTGAGTGCCCATTTCCATGTTCTGTCTGTTCACACTCATCATATCCTCCACCACACAGACTGTAAAATAAACACCCCTCCTGCCCTGCTGTACTGTTATCATCCCTGCAGGCAGCTCACGCTGCCCTTCCCTTCAGAGTGACTCACTCCAGATGTGTCTGCATCTGCCTCCCCTCTGGCGTGGGGGTCCCACCCATCCCTCCATGGACACTCTAGTTCCAATGCATCCTGTGGGAATGATCCCACGCTGTGACTGCTGCAATGGCCTGCTGGGCAAGTCAGGATGGTCCCATCCCCACCCCACCACAGACATGGCTTGAAGCTGCTGCAGAAGCAGATGGGCGTGCTCTACAACTCCTCACCTGGACCAGGAGAGGCGTCCAGAGGACTTCCAGCTCATGTCAGGCATCATCCTGCCACCACAGCTACCCCAAAAGAGCTGCAAGGTGCCCTGAGCCTGCCTGCAGCACTGCCAGCCGTGGCACCAGGAGCATCTGAGCCAGGGATACTCCTTGGGCTGCAGATGTCCATGACAGCCAGGCACCCCAGGGTCTATGCCCACCCCTCTGGCTTTTGTTGAACACTCTGGTGTTTCTTCCTGGGGGGGAATAACACACAAGACACCCAAAAATACAATATTCCCATGGACCCACGTGGCTCTGGCCAGGCAGCCACAGCCCTCTAACCTCTCATTCCCCTTAGCCTCTCAATTAGCTCTTGCCTTCCTGACGACTTCACTCAACACCCAGAGCGATTAGAAGCCGGAGGAAGGCCTCGGCTTTGTCTCCAACGATGAGCCAGATTAATCAGCTCCAGTTGCACTGAATTACCCAGTCGGGGCTCACAGCAACAACCTCCAATTCACCGGCAGAGCAGCCAGCATCCCGCTTTCACCCGGGATAATCAGCGAGGACATGAAAGCCAGATGAATGACTAGGTGAGGGTGGGCTGCCGCCTGTCAGGAGCTGGAATATAAGTCAAAGCACTTTGAAATTAAATCCTGGCTTTGACAGGGAACTAATGCAGAGATTTTAAAGTAGGTGTAATACACTTAGACAGGCATGTGTGCAATCCGGTGCAATGCTGTGCTTTGAATGAGTGTGTCCCGGCTCCACAGAGAACAGGAAAATGGAGTTGAAAAGACAAAGGGAATTTTGAATAGCTCCAAACCAGCTTGGCAAGATTTTAGAGATGGTAGCACGGGGCTTTAGTAATGGACCTAACTAACAACATTGTCAGGAGGAGATTTGGTGCACAGCGGTTGGTTGCCTGGGATCTTCGATTTCACACCAAGCAGCCATCTCATGTTGCTCCTGGTTTAAAATTAAGACATTTGTGCCCATATGGATAGATGGAGGCACAGTGGATGGAGCAGAGATAGGGATCCCCACTGCACCTCTTGGCCTCAGGGTGGGTGAGCCATGCTACTGGGAGCTCCTGGGATTTCCCAGGAGTTAACCTTTCCAGACAGCCTCAGAGGCGAATTCAAGCCTTGATATCTGGTTCAGCATCACCCTCCACCTGCGCATCCCAGAGCCCATCAGCAGCCACTGCAGCTCTTGGGACAGCCCTGCTGAGATGCATAGGGGGTTTGAAACTTGTCCCTGCTCTGTCTTCAGATGCTGTTCCCCTGATAAAAACGCCAGATACCCCCCAGATAGAATTCCCGCAGATCGCCCTCCTTGGTTTCGAATTTTCCAATGCCAAAATCTGGCATTTACAGGGAATCTCTCAGAAACTGGGATCTGGGAAATCGCACACCCGGTCAAAGGGGTGGTTGTTTTGAGGGAAGGCAGCTCGGGCAATACCGAAGGCTGCTGCCAGCAATCGGCACATCTCAGAGTTCTGCCCCTTCGCGGCCGCCAGGAAACTACCCCTGGAGAGAACCTACCCCCTGCCCTCTGCGGGATTCCCCCGTCTCTCTCCCCCCCGCACCCCACCCGGAGGTGCCGCTGGGCGGGGGCGGCAGCAGGGCCATTCCCGGAGGATCCCCCACGTCGCCGCAGGAGCTCCCGATGTCCCCCCTGCGCTGCCCTCCCCGCCGCCGGCCCGCCCCGGGGGTGTCCCCGGCAGCGGGTCCCGCCCAGGGAGCGGCGGGGCCGGGGCGGCCCCCAGGGCTGCCCACGCCCCCGGCCCGCCCCCGGCCCCGCCGCTCCATCCCGGGACGGGCCGGCCGCGCTGACAGTCGCGCTCGGCGGCCGCCTCGGGCTCAGCAACCGGGCAGCGCCCGCCGCTCCTGCCCGCGCCCACCTGTGGCGGCGGCTGCCCCGGGCAGGGGGCGGCGGGGCGGGCCGGGCTGGGGTGGGCCGGGGGCGCTGCTGCCACCGCCACCGCCTCCGCCGGCTCCGCGCGGTCTCTTCCCCGCCTGCCCTCCAGGATGAGCCCGGAGTATTCCCTGCGCTCCTTGCTGCTCATCATCCTCGCCACCTTCTCGGCCAACGCCAGCAACTGGCTGTGAGTAGCCACGGGGCGAGGAGGGGAGGGGAGGGGCGGGAGGGACAGGCGGACGCGCCGCCACTTGTTGGTAGCCCCCTCCCTCCCCCGGGGGGCGCGGAGCAGGTGCGGCGGGGTCGGGGCGCATCGGGGCGCGACCCCCCCACCACCACCACCCCCGGCAGCGATGCTCCTCGGTCCCCCGCGGGCATCGGGCGCCCGTCCCCATCGCGCCGGTCCCTGCTGTCCCCGCCGACCCTTGGCGCGGTGGCGGTGGGGTAGCAGCCCTCATCCCCAGGCAGGTGGGCGGCGAGGGATGCCGACCCTCCCCAGCCGCCCGGTGACGGTGTGTTATCGCGGCTGGTGGGACAGGGGCTGGTTATCGAGCCCCGTCCCCCCTGTTTTTGTCCTTAAGTTACGAATCCTGACCACGCCAGGGGCGGGCGGAGGTCGGGGCATCGGGTCGGAGCGGGGCCCGGGGCTTGGCGAGGTGCCACGCGAGGGCCAGCGGTCCAGGGGAGGATTTGTCAGGGCTGGGGCGGCCGAGCGTGCCGGCCCCGGGGATCTGCAGCGAGCAGGGCTGCCCACGCCTCGGCCCGCCGCTCCCGGCGGGAGGACGGGTGCCGGAGGGCTGTTGCACACCGCAGAGGAGCCCGATGACATCGGGAACCCGCTGAACAAACACTGGAATAATGTGTAAGGTAAACAGGGGCGGAAATCGTTCTGGAAAATTCCTACGTGTTTGCCAAGGCGGTGGGACTGTTTTCTGGAGAGACCCCCCAACCCCCGCCCGAGGCAGAGGGGATGGAGCACGGCAGGACTTTCCCACCTAACTTTGAACGAAGGCGTCGGTTCCTCCTAATAAATCCGCTCTGGTGGGAGTTGGTGCTTCCCCTGCTCCCAGTGTTGCCGGGTGAGGGGAGCTAATTCCCGTGCCCGCACCCAGCAGACCCGCTCTCCTCCTGGGAGCACGGGCCGCCTCCATCTCCCCTCCGTGGGTTTCTGCCGGCGAAGGCAGGTACACCACGGCCGGGCACGAAGTCCCTGGGGCTGTCGGCACGAAAGATCCTGAGTGGCTCGTGCCTCTCCCAACACCTGTGCTCAAGGTGGCCACCATCCCACAAACGTACTCTCCGTGCAAGGAATCCTCTCTGCATCCCCGATACGGCCCCCGTGCCCCCCTGCCTTTGGATTCCGTCTGGCTGGGGGCTGTGGGACGCGGGTGGGTTTTGGAGGATGTTCCCTGTGCCTGGGGAAAGCGCCGGGTCAGTGGCATTCCCCGAGTGATCCTGCCTGTGGGAAAAGGTGCTCGCCCGGCGGTAGCTGCCTGGGATGCGTTAGTGCTTAGTCCTTCCTCCCCTCCTCCTTTGCCAGATGGAGCGACTTGCGCGCCACGCGTCTCCGGCAAGTGGTGGGTGGATCATAGCCCGCTATCAAGGTGGTCTTTTAAGCTGTCACGCTTCTGGTGAAGGTATATTGGGAACTGTGGGAGTGTTTTTCCTGCAGGAAGAAAGTCCCCCCCATGAGGAAGCCCTGGGGGGGGGGATGATGGCAGGTCTCTGGAGAGGAGCAGCCTCGGCTGCCCCGGGACGGGCGCGGGGGGAAAGGGGGATTTCATAAGCGAGGTTAACAAGCTGCCCCGCACGGACGCGCAGAGGTGGGAGTCCCCCCCACCCCGATCCCCGGCGCCGCACGCAGCTGGGATCGGATTTGGGAAGCGAGGCGAAGGAGAGGTTCGCCGCAATAGCCGGGGAGGGAGGGCTGTGTGCAGCCGTCCGTGCTGGCGGAGCGAGGGTGGGCGCGGGGGGCTTGGCGGCACAGAGCGGAGGGCTCATTCCTGCCAACAGGGGAGGAAAAGCAGATCCATTTCAGTGCGTTTGAAAGGAAGGGGGTCAGCTTTTTTTGATGTTGCAAATGTATCATGATAAAAGGATCTTCCCCCGCTCAGTGCTTTTTATTCTTTGCCTTTAGGATTAAGACAATTCCCATTGTTTATCTTCTCACATCAGAAACAAAGGCTGCCGGAGGCAATAAACAGAGTTAGAAGGATCCCAGGAGTTATCAGATATTCGAGGAATGAGTGTGCCTCGTATGTCTTGACGCATGTGGGCTCGGCATGCTCGGCGTTACCCCTGGGCGCTGCCAGCTTGCGCCCAGCACACGGGACGGATCCAGCCTCGCATGGCTCTGCACGGAGGTGTGTGCGCTGAGTGGCAGCGCTGTGAAGTTTGCTTTTCCAGAAACCTGCTGGATTAGTGATTAAGCTCAGTCGTGACTTTTTTTTTTCTTTCTTTTTTTTTTTTTTTTTCCCCTTCCCTCCCCCTAAAGCTTCTTTCGACCTGTCCAGACTCGCATTCTCCCAGCGCTTTGGAGAGATGCTGCCTGCAACGCTCGAGCTGAAGGGTTTCTGTAAGCCTGGCTTTGTGGGGAAAGGGCTCGTTTTGGCCACGCTGAGCTGCCCCATCCTGTACGAAAAGGAGACCGTGTAGGGATCTCTCAGTGGGATCAGTCATTGTGCTGGAAGGGATTTTGCCAAATCTTTTCATTATACAGACCAAGCTACTTTCTCCTTGGTTAGGAAGCAAACCTCAGGTGTGCTTTCTCAGTGTCTTGACTTTGGGGAGTTGCTGCTTGGCTTGTTGCCTATCTAGAAAAAGCTCTGTTCTCCAAATCTGAAGAGATGCTCTATTCCCCCTTTCCATGAAAGCCTTAGGCTTGTTCTTCCTGCTGCCTTTGAAGGCTCAGATAGTTTTAAATTTTTGCCTCCTGCCTCTTCAATCACAAGTTGTAAAATTAAATGAAGGGCCTTTTACATCTCACTGTGCACGGGAAGGTCCTTCTGCTTTATCTCTAGAGAAGTTTGCTTTATACAGGGGAAGCAGCTGAGTTACTTTCCAAAGCAACTTGCCTTTCACCAACTCAACCCAGCTCTTGAACCTGCAGGTGCAGTGATGTGATTGAATTTGGATGCAGGTCCTCTTGGTGCTCCAAACCCATCCTGAATGCTGGGGGTGTTTTGTAGAGAGTTTCAGCCAGTCAAGCCTCTCTCCACAGCTGGCATGAGAGTGCAGGGCTCTGTTTTCAGTGACAGAGGTTTAGTTAGTTGTTCATTTGTTTACCTATTTTGGAGGGAGGGAAGTCTCCACCTGAAGAGGTGAACTAGAAAATGTGCAAATGGGGTGTGGATGTAAGCATCCACTAACTGCATGAGGTACTGGGGCTGCCCTCTGTAGCTGTTTAGGGAGTTTGAATGATAAGAGTCCAATCCTGTGCCCCAGAAAACATCAGATAAAACAGGGAAAGGGTCCTTTAAGGGTGAGATCCCTAGTTATCAAACTATCTGGGAATAATTACAGCCTCCTGCAGCTAAAACTGGCTCTGGAGGAGGCTCTCCATATTGGACATGGATGGTCTGAGATGTGGTTATGCCACTGCAGAGCAGGGTGTGCCACCAGCAGCTCTGTCTACCCCCTATTTACAGGGGTTTAGAACTGCCATCTGAGCTTGGGACTTGGCTTAAAGGGCCAGGATCACAGATGGGCTTTTAAACCCTCAAAAAAAATTGATTTGAGCTCTCTGGGAAAGTTTGAAGTTGTGAGTGTCCAAACAAGGCTGGCTAAGCAGCTGCTGTCTAACCACTTTTAAGGGCTGGGGAGGAAGGCATAAAAGGAGTTTGGGTTTTCCTGGCCCCCTTTCATCTGAAGGTGCTTTGCAAGCACAGGGCCCAATTCTCCCTGCTCATCCCTGCCAGCTTCGCAGCGGGGATGTTGCAAGAGCAGCCCAAATGCTCATTTGTGCCTGGTTGGGCCATTGTGCAATGTAGAAGATTTGGGAGGAAGCAATGCCTGGGTCCTACATTTGCATCCTTCTGGTTTTAAACCAGACTCCAGTTGTTTAAGGTGATTTTGTACGAGATCCTTTGCGTTGTCGTTGCGACCCTCCCACCTCCCACCTGGCAAGGAACCGGTCCAGCATTTTCCTGTTGGATGCTGTGCAGGTTTGGCAGGTCCCTCCAGGGCTTCCCTCTCTGTGCTCCTGGTTTTTGCTGTGAGGACAGTGTCAGGAAGGCTCCCCACTCACATCTGTTCCTGCAGCTGGGATGGGGGGTCGCAGCATTTGGGTTTGATGGGGGATTTCCTTGCTTTGAAGGATTTGCTGTGGGTTAGGTGAGTGGTTCTCCACTTCTGGGGGGCCCAGGGCTCCTTTGCATTTCTCTGGGTTTCCTGTGAGGTCCATGAGGCCAATGCATGAACCCATGACACCCATTCCCAAGGCAGTGGGGTGGCAGAGTGAAAACATCAGCCTCCACTGGAAATATATTTTAAATTCTTATTTACTTGCAAGTCTAGCCACTCCTGACAAAGCCAGCTAATATTAGCTCAGCAACAAAAATGGACTGGCCATGAGTTGCACCCTGCAGAGGTGCAAGAAGCCTCTGCCAGTCCTGGCACTGGGCTTCCAACCAGTTTGGCTCCTCTCTGAGCACTGGTCCTGTCTGGCAAACACCGTTCAGGGCTGCATTTGCCAGAGTAGAGGAGAGCTCTGTGCTCTCTGGCTCCTCAGTGGAGATGGACATTTCTGTGCTTTCCTAAGGAAGCCTCAAATGAAACCTCAGTCTTTCACAGCAGAGCCTTATTCTAGGGAGGATGGACACGAGGGAGATCAAACCACTCTGCACCCCAGGTTGTGCACAACTGGATCAGCTCCAAATATGAGTGACAGGAAGGCAGGGGGTTTTTTTGCAGTGGTTTTCTATGGTTTTCAGAACTGGACTTCTGCACTGAAGCAAAAAAAAAAAAAGTTTATGTTACTCTGCTGAGAGCTACTGTCCTCCCAATTAATTCATCCTTGTGGATGGAGAGAAGTGCATTACAGCCACTTTCTTGAAATGATGAAATTGCTGAGCAATCCTGAGGTTAACAGTTTCCAGGAGGTTCTTCTGTGTTTCCTTATGAATGCAGTGACACTAGGCCTTACAATACTTGGTGATTTTTTTTTTTTCTTGAAGCCTTGTGCATCCACAAAGCTATCAGTCGTCCAAGGCTGCTCAAATGGCAGACTCTGCTCTGGATGCCTAGTGCAGGTAACCTCTGTTTCACCCACCCCCCCACAGCTGGGAGTGACCCCCAGCAGCATCCTCCAGGCTCTCTAGGACCTGCTGCCATGGGCTGTTGCTCTTTGCAGCCAGGAAGGTGTTGTGCAGGATCTGGCTGGCTCAGCAGAACTGAAGCCAGTACTGTGCTTTCATGAAATTACTTGGGGGGGAAAAAAAAAGATAATTGAATCCCTTGGCTGATGGAGAGCAGCCTGGGGTCTGTTGCAAGTTGGGTGAGATCAAACTAACCCTGCAGAAGGCTTTTCTTGCCATGTATTTGCAAATTCTGATAAAAAAACCTAAAAACTCATCAGATTTTCTCCAACCAGGTCTGGCCTGGAGTGCTGCAGGAGGGGAATTCCCACAGAGCTTGGCCTGGTGGCCTGCACTTGCCTCCTCTTGCAGGAAGGCATTGCTGCTGTACCCAAGCCCAGGAGCAGCTTCTCCTGCCTTGCAAAGGAAGATGTAGTGAGGGATATTTCCTTCCCATTCAAAGCACATTCCCTAAGTGGGTGCTGCTTCCCTGCTCTTTCCCATCTCCCACCCTGCTCCTCCCCGTTACAAAGCGGAGGTGCCGCACGGGTGGGTGGGGGTTTGCTGGGTGCACGTGGTGTCAGGTGCAGGGTCCAGGGGGTGGGGGGACAGGACTGGAGGTGCAGGCCCACCCTTGAGCTGGGGCTGTGGGCACAGGACAGTTCCTCCTCCTGGGAGGCTGTTTTGGCAGCTCCTGATTGGAGGTGGAGAGTAGGTGTGAAAAGCAGCTCTGAGCCAAGAGATGGTGCCTTAACTGTGACAGGAAGGACTGAGACAGAGAGCTGCCTTTCTTCCAGGGAAGAGGCCAGACAGGCTCTCAGAGGATGACTTTGTCAATCATGGTTTGCACTTAGAAGGGAGAGAAAGGCAGGATATCTAATCCCAGGAGGGGGGTGCCCAGTCCCTGGGAGGAACAAGCCCTGCTGCAGAGCCAGCAACTGGACAAGGGCACCCTTGCAGGTCACCAGCAAATCCTGACAGGAGCTGCCCAAGCTGGCAGGCTTGTGGACCTATTCCAAGGACGTGGTGGTCCCTGCCAGCCTGGCCCTGTTGGCACAGGGAGAGCAGCACTAAGCCCAGCAAGGGCTGTCTGGCCTGCCTGGAGCATCATTTGACTGCCAACCCTGGGACATCTCTCCATTGGAAGGGGAAAGCAACAAGGGAAAGATTATCCAGAGGGAAAGATTCCCCACTTCTCCATAGCTGCAGGATGGAGCTGACCACAACACTGGTCAGTACCTCTCCCTGCCTGCATCCATCTGTCTGCCTAGACAGATGCAGGCAGGGATGCATGGGGTTGTTCCATGGGTTTTTCACATCCTAAACAAGCCTTTTGTTCCTCCCCAGAAGAAACCTGCCTGCACAAGCAGTCTCAATCCTCAGCACAACCTCTGAACATCTATTGAGTGGCTTATCAGTGATGCCACTGACCTGGATCGTGACTGTTCTCACCTTCGGGAAAATATTCCCAAAATGAGACAATACAAAGAGTTCTCACACTTGAAACTTATTTGTTTAAATTAAAGGAACACCGGAGAGCTCTGCTTTCTCCAAGACATCTGCTGCATCTTCCCTGACATGCCTCTGTTGAGAATTTGTCCATGACTGAAATTTCCACACCTTCCCCTGGCAGGCAATCTCCACCCCTCACCTCCTGGCTCTATCTGCCAACCCCTGTGGCTCTTGCAAGGTCTCCTTGTCATTCCAGCAATTATTCTTCCTCCTGAAAGTATTATCATCGTTTTTATTTAAGCAGGCCTTCCTGACATTTCCCCCCACCATCTTTCCAAAACTTCCTGGATTTGAGGTTTACTCATTTGCCACCTTGCAGGGTGGATTAATTGCAGCTGCTCGAATTGTGGGGCTTCGATCCTGATCTCAATACTGTGGGTGATAAAAAAGGAAGGGCTTTCTGTCAGTTTTGTCTTCCATCAGTGGCTTATTAAGAGGCATCTTGTTCTGCGAGTGACTTGCCTAGATTTAAAGCCAGGAGAGAAGAAACATAAAGGCCACAATGAAGCAAGAAGACAGAGCTTGAACAAATGTTGTGGGCAGCAGCTCACCCCTTGAATCGTTCTTTGCCCAATCTTGGCAAAGGAAGAAAATATTCCATTATTTGGGTGAGGTTTTCTTCCACAAGCAGGGCTGTTTAGAGGCTGCATGTGAGACTTAAGCTCTGCACGGCAATCAAGATGTGATATCACGATGGAGATCTGCACTGAGACCTCACAGAGGGCAAGAACTGTTTGCTTTGTTCCTCCTGCTGAGCCTGTGGCTCTCCATGCGGGTAGGCAAAGGCTTTGTCTGTGGTTTTCACCACCTCAGCCCAGGAAAACGAAGTTTGGAGCCAAGTTCTCGTGAAGGACCAGGCAGAGTGCTAGAGCCACGTTTCCATGGGAGGTGTGGGATGCTGGGAATGGGTTTGGTGCTTTGCTTGGACTCCACAGCCCTGAGAAAGGTGCTGTGAGCTGTGGGGTGGAAGCGTCTCTGAGTGCTGGTGAGGGCAGGGCATGTTTCCCAGCTCCTGTCTCACCTTTTATGTTCCCTAGAGCAGGGAAAGGGGATGATCTGTCCCCACCTGGTGCCCCTGAATGTGGTGTGGAGAGACGCAGCGTGAGAGACTCAAAGCTGAGGTCCTCGCCTGAACCTCTGGATCCTGGAGCTTCCTCCCCTTCCAAAAGACGTGTCTTTTGGAAAGCAGTGATGGTTCTCATGGACTGATAACAGGCTGGGAGTGTGATGGGGCCACAGCATTTTAGGCACAGTTACCTCCATCCCCACAGCGAGCATGAGGAGGGATGATGGGACACAGAGGACCTGTCAGGGGGGAAAGAGGCCAGAGCCCCGTTCTGGATAGTTTCATCTTATTTGCCTGCCTTGCAAAACAAATTACCAGGCCTGTTCTTGGAGAGCTGTACCTATCTTTGAAGCACCCTTGGCCTTTGTTTTATCATCCCAAACAGCATTAAACGCAGGTTGGGGAGGCACCTTATCAGGTGCATCTCCTTGGAAAAGCTTGAAAGGCTCTTGTCATGCTTTTCTTCATTCATGCTTTGAATTTATTGATCCACATTTGCCTGGAGAATCTCGAGCTGGGAAATATATATTAGAAAATGAGGCGATGCCCCAGCCTGAGCAGAGCTGATATTAATGAGGCTGCCACCCCTGCAGCAAAGCACTGTCCTGCCAAGGTGCCTGCAGTCAGAGCAGGCACCAACTCATCTGCAGGACCAGCCTTGTGGCTTTGCAGGAGCTGGTGCCCTGGCATGATAAATGAGTTGCTGGCAGGGGGGAAGCCAAATCGGGACTGGAGGTAGAATCTGATTTTTTCTTGGCTTCCAGGCTCAAAACTGATCAACCAGCCTTACACTGTCCTAGGATGAGTCTCACCGCTCTGGCGTGTGTCAGCTTACCCCATGCCCAGACTGGAATGATGGCTGGACCTGGGAGGGGAGTTACAGGCACTCCATGTGTGTGCTCAGCATCCAACATCCTCGAAGCTCCTGTTTGGTAGTTTGGTGCCTTCACAGCGAGATGTGAGAGCAGCAGTTGTTGCACTCCACATCTGGGACTGCAGCACAGGGACAGGGACACTCCCTGCGTGGCCTGGGGGCCAGCAGAAAGGTGACAGCCCTGGGTTTGGCCACGGTGGGTTTTTGAAGCAAACAGGGCTATGCCCTTGGAGGAGCAGGAAGCCTTGGGCAAAGATGCCTTGCTTGTATAAAGGCTAGAAAAGCACTTGGCTCTGAAAGCAGCCTCCTGCTTCCCACTGTCAGAGAAGCATTGCCTGCAGTGATCACGCACAGGGAAAGCTGAATGCTTTTGACATCTCACCATGCAGGCTCCCCATGGACACCACAAGCCAAGACAGCTTTCTCCCTGGCTCCCACGGCCCCCCGGTCGTGAGCACGAAACCAAGCTGGTGAATAATTCTGCTGATGCACAGAAGAGAAAATCCTGTTCTCTCCTCCTGGGGCAGGCTGGCAGGGTTAATGGGGAGGAAGAGGCCGTGACAACTTGATTTTGTGGCTGAAGTCAGCAGATCTGGCTCCTGGGACACATGGGAACAGGCAGGGAGCAGGAGCCACTTTTGCACAGTCACTTCTCGGAGGCCAGCAGGGCTTCAAAGGAAAAATCCTTAGCAGGATGTCGCAACTCGGGAGGAGGAGGGAAAAAAAACACAAGCAAACAAAAAAAACCCACAAGCTCTGTAGGGCTGGGAAATGCAGAGTCAAGGAATGAGGTTTCCAAACAGCCTCCCCCCTGGTACTTGCATCTCTTGGTGCAGACGAGGCAGCAGCGTGAGCCGGCGCTGGCGATTCCTGAGGACACTAAAGCTCGGTGTGGTGGGTGGGGAGGTGCAAGTGTGAGTTATGTGCCTGTCCCACGCAGGGGACCCTCCTTGTCCATGGTAGGTCAGGTTTTCACCATGGTAGTGCCACCTGAAGCAGATGCCAGCAGCCACGGGAAGGAGGGAGTCTCTTACACCCACCTGCCAGCGCAGGTATTAATAGCTGTAGAGTGTCTTGGATTAGCCCACAGCCTGGATAATCTGACTGGGTCTCTCTCAAGCTCCTTCTGTGATCCAGAGCTGGGAAATGGGCAAGCATGGACATGGTGCTCACAGCCCAACGGGGTGGTGGGTTGGGTTACTGGGATGTGCAGGAGGGACCATCATACCCTTATGCTGGGCAAGAAGATGCTGAACGATTTCCAGGTGCTTGCCCCTAGAGGATAAACTCCTTCATCCCCCTAATGCTGACACCCAAGACCACCTCTGTGACTCCTTCTGCTGAGGATGGGGCTATGGAAAGCAGAACACATGGTCCCCTCCACACAGGGCCAGTCTTTTCCAGGTCAGCAAAGACCTCATGGCCCCTGTTCATGAGCTGGGCTGGTGGGAGAGGTGCCCAGCCTGTGAAATTTTGCCCCAGCAGGCTCCTGAATTCTCTTTTCCCCAGCCCTGCTTGAATCCCAAGTGAAAGGAAACCTGGCAGCTCCCAGAGGCCATCCTTGCCTGCTGGGGGCTGGGGCAGCTAAAAGCAGGCTCCAGGAGGGAAGTGGTTTGGAGGGCGATGTTTGCCGGTGATGAGCACACAGCCATGCTGTGGGAGCAGTGTGGCAGATGGAGCTGGCAGCCAAGTGCCTGTCCTGCTTGTTTTGGCTGACTTTGGAGACCTCTGGCTTTTCCTAGTAGCACTTGGATGTGCCGGTACTCAGGAGACCTGACCGGGCACATTCAGACAATGCTGAAAATATCTTCCTTGCAGGCAACAGAGGCAAAGGGGAGCCAGCAGCTGGACTCCCCGAGAGACAGGGACTAGGCTGCAGAGGGATGGTTGTTTTGCTTCGGGCTTGCTTTCTGCCAGCCAAAAATGCATCCTGCAGAGCCACCACCACGGCACATTTAAGGTGACCCCTGGCAGGCACCGGGTCCCCGCTACTGTGAGGGGGTGAGAATTTTGGTCCCCTTGCTGTGTGCAAGGCAGGGTGTCCCAGCTGAACAGGCACTCGTGCTCGCCCAGCCCTCGCCCCCCTAACCCTCCGTGCCGGTGTCGTGGCAGGTACCTGGCGAAGCTGTCCTCGGTGGGGAGCATCTCCGAGGAGGAGACCTGCGAGAAGCTGAAGGGCTTGATCCAGCGCCAGGTGCAGATGTGCAAGAGGAACCTGGAGGTGATGGACTCGGTGCGGCGGGGAGCCCAGCTGGCCATCGAGGAGTGCCAGTACCAGTTCCGCAACCGCCGCTGGAACTGCTCCACGCTGGACACCCTGCCCGTCTTCGGCAAGGTGGTGACGCAAGGTGAGTCCGGAGAGCGCGTGCCTGGGGTGATGCTGCTGGGGGAACAGCTACAGGGGCAGTCTGGTGGGCTGTAGGCAGGTTTTTGTCTGCTTGCCCCTCAGCAGTGGCTGGGGAGAGTCAGGAACGGCCCAGTGTTGGATCTTGGGGCGGACGGGCACTTCAGCAGGGCTCTTTCTTCACTGTGTTGTGGACAGCATATCCAGGCACTTGCCATTCTGCAGCTCTCCTGAACCTTTTTCACACCCATTTTATGGAGGCACCAGCCCAGGGCATCAGGAGACCTTTGACATGTGCATGCCAAGTTTGAGCAGGGGTCCTAAAATCACCCTGTGGATCTCCACTCTTTCCCACCAAGGCCAGGAGCTCCACTCCACAAAGCCCTGCCTGCGTTCACTCGG
Source organism: Myiozetetes cayanensis (assembly GCF_022539395.1). Lineage (NCBI taxonomy): Eukaryota > Metazoa > Chordata > Aves > Passeriformes > Tyrannidae > Myiozetetes > Myiozetetes cayanensis. The sequence goes on along the minus strand of NW_026087499.1, from coordinate 5,380,217 downwards.
TCTCTTCCCTGGGCAGTGGTGAAGTGGTGGCTGCTGCCAGGCCAGCCTGTGGCCACTCTTGAGCAGAGCATCAGTGAATGCCCTCAGGAGGACAGCCTGCTGCCACCTGGCACAGGGAGAACACACAGCAGCTGGGCCCTCGAGCACAGCATCATCGCCCACCACCAGCCAGCTGCCAGCCTTCAGGGTGGACGTGGCCAGGGCAGCCCCCAGCCCCAGCTGCAGCCAGGCTTCCCAGAGGCCCAGGGCTGTGATCAAACCACAGCATTGGGGTGAGGAGACAGAGGGGAAAACCCCTGGAGATCGCTGATGAGTCCCTTGCCCTCCCCTCAGGTGCCACCTCTGAGGCACCATCTCACCTCCCATCCCAGGACCCCCAGACCAAAGCATAACCCCAGCTCCTTGTTTGACTCTCCTCCCCTCAACACAGGGGTGAAGATCTCTTCTTGTGAAGGTTCGGGGACTGGAAATACCAGAAATACCAGAAACTAAAAGTCGTCTCTTTTTAGGCAGCCACAGCACAAACCGACCAACACGATCCTACTATTAACCTCGATTAACTTGGAGGCGGTTCAGTCCCCACGCTGGCTGGGTCCTCCTCAGCCACTGCCAGCTGGGCCACCAAAGTCTGGGCTGCGACCACCAAAGTAGCTGCCCTGTGTCCGACCAGCGAGCTGGGGTGACATCTGCTCGCAGGCCATCCCCCTCTGCACCAAGCATGGGACCACCCCAAATGCCAGCCCTCCTTGCTCAGAGATGGAGAGTCTGTATCCTCAGCTGGCCTCAGTGGGGATTTGGGTGTTGCAAGAGCTGATCCCTGGCCGTGACACGCTGTGTGTTCACGCCCAGGGTGCCCCCGGCTTCCCAAACAAGCTCTTCCCAACTGTGTGGCACCAAGAGCTGGGACAGGGCCTGCACCCTGTGGACCAGCGGGGTTTCTTGGGGTGGTTTGGGAGCAGAGCAGGGTTTTGCACAGTAGTTTGGAAGGTGCTGGGAGCTACAGGACCCTGTGTGAGAGGACGGCAAGGAGCTGCAGGGGATGCTCCTGGGTGTGGAAAGTAGCCAGCTGTTTTAGATGCAGGAGGGATTTCATGGCAGAGGTGCCCTGCAAGCACCAGGCAAGACAGTCTCTCCATATAATCTCTGGAGGGTTCTCCCCACACTGGCAGTTCGGCCTCTGCCTCTCCCATCGCCAAGTTATCACTTGTCCATCATTCATGTTTTTAGTGTTGTGGGGCAGTTCCCAGCTCCTTCACTATTGCAAGGGCCCTCACTGCTGCAAAACATCTCCCAGTGCTGAGGGGTCTCTGCAGAGCTGGGTCCAGGCTTAGCAATAAGCAGTGTCCTTGGGGATGAGGCAGATGAGGGTCCTGCAGGGGGTACCTCACCTCGGGAGGAAGTGATGGAGCAAAGGGATTAACCTGATAGCTCTGCATAGCGTGTTTTGCCAAGAGCCAGCCTTCAGACCAGCTTTTCCAGGGGGTTCATGCGCCACACCAGCGTCAGGAAGGGAGAGGAGCGGCGACACGCGCGACAGCCCACCAAGGACTCCCCCTCCCACCCCTAGAAATCCCACTCCTGTTGCCTTGGACTTGCTGCCAACGTTTCCCACCGTGGTTTGTGCCGTTGCAGGGACACGGGAGGCAGCATTCGTCTATGCCATCTCTTCGGCAGGGGTGGCCTTCGCCGTGACCCGCGCCTGCAGCAGCGGCGAGCTGGACAAGTGTGGATGTGACCGCACGGTGCAGGGGGGCAGCCCGCAGGGTGAGAGTCCAAACAGGGCAGGGGGGGCATCCAAACCCACTCTCTGCAGCCGTCCAGGAGGGAGGAAAACGTTTGTTAGTCCTCACTGAGTCCTGCAAAATGGCAGCCGGGAGCATAGCCCAGCAGGGCAGGGGAGGTGTCTCGTCCGTGTGTCTCCCCACACTCCCTCAGCTTCCCCGATCCCCCAGGCAGTCCAGCCAGAGGTGGGCAGGCCAGCTGGATTTTAGAGAGAGCAGGGCTGGAGAGTGCAAGCACCACAGGCTGGCTGTACCTGTCTCATCTGTGCTCTCTGCCTCAGGCTTCCAGTGGTCGGGCTGCTCCGACAACATCGCCTACGGCGTGGCCTTCTCGCAGTCCTTCGTCGACATCCGCGAGAGGAGCAAAGGGGCCTCTTCCAACAGAGCGTTAATGAACCTCCACAACAACGAGGCAGGGAGAAAGGTAATGGCCAGGGGCAAACCCAGCATCCCAGCCAGGCTCTGCAGCCACGGCTTGGACCGCTTGGGCTTCATTTAATCCCACCAGCAGTGCTTTCTGCACAGCCCTCCCTGCTTTGTCCACCCCCTGCTGACCGTCCCGTCTTGTTCCCTGTGCCGGCTCTCCCAGGCGATCCTGAACAACATGCGGGTGGAGTGCAAGTGCCACGGCGTGTCGGGCTCGTGCGAGTTCAAGACGTGCTGGAAAGCCATGCCCCCCTTCCGCAAAGTGGGCAACGTCCTCAAGGAGAAATTCGACGGCGCCACGGAGGTCGAGCAGAGCGAGGTCGGATCCACCAAGGTGCTGGTGCCCAAAAACTCCCAGTTCAAGCCGCACACGGACGAGGACCTCGTCTACCTGGACTCCAGTCCCGACTTCTGTGACCACGACCTCAAGAACGGGGTGCTGGGCACCAGCGGCCGGCAGTGCAACAAGACCTCCAAGGCCATAGACGGCTGCGAGCTGATGTGCTGCGGCCGCGGCTTTCACACGGACGAGGTGGAGGTTGTGGAAAGGTGCAGCTGCAAATTCCACTGGTGCTGCTCCGTCAAGTGCAAACCCTGCCACCGGGTGGTGGAGATCCACACGTGCCGGTGATGCACGCCGGGAGAGCACCCACGCCCGCCCCATCTTTTTACTGACCCTGCTTCTCCCTTGCCCCGCGACCAGGACTGAGGAAGTGACCCAGACACTGCAGGGAGAGCACAGCTCTTTTACAGAGACAGAACCCCAGAGAAAAAACCAGATTTTAAAGAAAAAATATTTAAAGTTTAAAAAAATTGATCATTGTTGGTTTTTGGGTTTTGTTTTTTTTTTTTTTTAATTTTGTTTTGCCTGCTCTGCTGTATTTATTGCCGAGGCCTGAGCCCCTCGGTGCCCTGTGCCAGTTTGCTCTCTGGCTGGCTGGGGATCTGTGGGATATCAGCTCCCATCCGGATGGGCTCCTGCAGACAGGAGATGTTTAAGCTGAGGGTAGTGCAGCGTTCAAAACCTTCCATCGCAGTTATTTTTGTTTGTTTAAGGAATGTGCTGAGCACCCCAGAGCACCACTGCCCTGGCTGAGCCTCAGGAGGGGATGGAGCACAGCCAGGTGCATGGCAGGGGATGGGCAGGGGGTGACAGGGTGGCACTGTCCCCCAACACTTCAGTTCCATGTGGAGCCCAGCCCGGGGGATCAGTTCATAAGGGGAACATGGGACACTCTTGCACCTCCTTGTTGTGGGATACTCGATGGCCTCCTGGGCACTGGATGGATTTTGGAGCAGTTCCTGGGCATTGGATGGATTCTGGAGCAGTTCCAGTGGCCACTCTGATTTACAGAATCTCCTCAGTGGTTGCCCAGGGCTGTTGGAGGATGCAATGGGTCCCACCGTGCTTCCCTTCCCCCCCTCTCTTCTCTAGCACCTCATTCCACTGGAAACACTAAAGGGCAGTGGTACCTGCAATCCTCTGGCTCCTTAATGGAGCTGGGAGCTGATGGGAGGAAATGCCAGTGGATTTCTTTTCCTCTGTCCCATAATTGCCCCCACCTTGTTCACCAGCATCCCACAACAGCTCTGCTCTTCCTCCTCCACATACCTGTTCTCCTGACCTGGGAGGGCTCTGGGGGACAGTCCCTGTCACACTGGATGCTGAGAAAAGCAGAACTGTATCAGGGGAGCAATTGCTGGGGGCGAGGTAAAGATGCTGCTGGGGGAAAAAGGGAATGCTTGTGCTCTGCCACTATCACTGTCTTGCCCTTGGGGAAGCATGAGGGAAAGACAGAGCCAGAGGGGATGCTGCCATGTGTGCCCTGGCCACACAAATTCAGTGCAGCAGGGCCCCAGCTGCCCCCTCCTGCTCCCTGGAGCACTGCCATGAGGATAAGGCGCTGTCCCACCCGCTGCGGCCTCGCTCCGCCTGGGACTGAGTTAGAGCAGAGTCCTTGCTGTTGGGCCACGGGACGAAGTATTTGGAGAACTAATAAGCAGAGGGGCACTGAGAGGGGAGGTGGAAAGTGAAGTGGTTCCTCTCTCCCTCACCCACCGGTCTGTGAGTTGAGAGGCAAACGGCGAGCAGAGGAAAAAAACCTCGGGACGGCAGCTCAAGCCAACAGGAACATCTGCCCGTGATGTGGAGAGGGGTCGGCACAGGGTGGCATTGCCAAGCCCTGCACGGTCCAGGAAAAGCCCAGAGCTGTGGCCATCACCCTCTGGGCTGGAGGAGGAGGGGGGGGTCCCTGCAAACCTGCAGGCTTGTTTTCCTTCCATGAGAGGGGGGAAGGCTGGGGGAATGCACAGACATATGTGAAATCCCGCCTGTGCCACGGCAGTGATGGGCTGGGGGAGAGCCTGTGGTCGCTGGAAGGTCTCCAGACATCGTCCGGCTGGACGGCTGCTGACAACTGACTTGAAGCAGTGCAGCAAAAGGGAGGTTTGCATCAAGGCAAACCCCCCAGCACACCCCCAGCTGCCTCCCCCCTGCCTGCTCAGCCCCCAGCTCCAATAAACCTCCAGCAAAGGGTGCCGGGTGGTGGCAGGGGGGACACTCTGGTGACGCCCTGAGGTGGAGCACACTGGTTTGATCCACTTCAGTGCAAACCACAGATCTCCTCACCAGAGCAGGGGTTGCCTCCCTCAGTTGGCTCAGCTGGCCAAGGGTGCAGTGCTGAATCCCCAGGGGATCTAAGTTTCCTGGCTCCATCTCCTTAGCCCCTCAAGGCTGCAAGTCCTCAAGTACCTTAGAGACTGTTCCTCCTCTTCCCAGCTCATGCAGAGGAGGTCACAGACCTCAGGCCACTGGCCAAGTCTTCTGCTCTTTGTCCATCTAGGATGAGGGCCAAAGCTGTACAAGACAATCCAGATCAGTGTGGAGATAATCTCTGCACATGGGATTTTTTTCAAGCTGCGATGAAAGCTGAGCCCTGCAAATGTCACCCAGAGATATCTCGGCTCCACAGCACTATGGCTCTTCTCACAACTGTAAGTTTCAGCACCAGAGGGGGGCAGGAAATGCCTTTTCTTTTCATATTTACTTTGTCCATTAAATAATAAGTTTGTGCTGAGCAAGCCACGGGGTTTTCCTGTCCTGAAAGCAGCTCCGCTGGCCTGCGTAAAACCAGCACACGCTGCAAACACCTCATGGTTGTTGGTCCCCTCCCAAGAGCCCTCAGCTGGAAGGAGAGGTGCCCACGTGGTGCCTCCTGACAGGGCAAAGGGAACTCGAAGGTTGTCTCTGTCCCTCCTCCTGTCTCAGCTCAGGAGATGCTGGTGTTTGGATCACAGGCTGCATCCGTGCTTTCCCATCAGTGAAAGCACAGCTCGCTCATCATTCCTCTGCCTCAACCACTGGCCGTACTGCTAGCTTAAAGATCTTACCTCAGATTTCAGTAAGTCTGTGACTTCCTCCTGTGGAGACATCCATCTGCCTGGAGCAGTGCTCCCCTGTTCTGCCCACAGCCAAGGGCTCAGGGCTGCCTTGTGTGCTGCTGGAAGCATCCTGCCAGTTATTTCGAGGTGTATTTGGGCTGGGAGGGGGAAAGAACTGCTGAGTCAGGGACTGCTGCCTCTTGCTAGATTTGGAGAGGATGCAGTGCCAGATACCCAGTGCGTGTTCCAAGCAGACCCTCAGCCACTTGTCCCTTGTCCTTCCCCAAGCCAGGAGCATTGGGGAATCCTTTTCATGCTGTTCCCTATGGTCTAGAGCTGCTGGCTTCGGCACGTGCTGCTGCTGGGTCCAGCTGTGCTCACACTCTGCCTTGTCTCCTTTCTCTAGCTGTAGCTCTCCATTTGTGTGCTCTCAGAGCTCACCTTTCCATAGGCTCGTGGTAAAACCAAAGTTTTCTCTCCCTTTGGCCTCCCTGGTGGCAGGGGTTGAGGAGGATTTTGTTAAGTTCAACTGTTGTTGCAGGAAGAGGGTGAGAAAAATGATGCCTGAGCCTCCCAAAACCCTTTCCTTCCAACATCTCCTCTCTTGCTCTGGTGGATCCCACCCCTCCAGCCCTTCTCTTTCCCACTCCAGCTTCATCCTCAGGTTAGAGGCTGTCTCCAGTGACACAAAAGATGCTCAAACAAGGTGCAGGGAGCTGCTGGCTTCTCAGTGACCATGGACAGAGCAAGATGTTCATCTCCTCCTCCTCCACCAGTGCCCCCCACACCTGCTCAGCCTGTCCCCTGCATCCCACACACATCAGGCAACATCCCAGTATGCCTGGCCCCATCCCAGCCCCACAGGCCCAGCACCAGGTCCTCGTCCTCAGCACCCCAAACACCCTCTCCCTGGTGAGCACATCCCTCCTCTGAGAGCTCACAGACCCTCATCTCCACCCAGCCTCTCCCACTCGTAAACCTTCTTGGATGTCCCACAGCCAACTTGAGATCATCATGGCAAAAACAGGGCATCACCTCCAAGTCCTCCCCACCCCGTTCCAGCTGATGGGTAACTCCATGATTTTTTCCTATTCCCCAGACTCCCAACTTCACCACCATGTTCTGCTCCTTCTTTTGCCTTCCCCTTTTTACTGGAAAACCCATTCTGAGTGTTGGGCGCCTTCAGCCTCAGCTGCTCCATGCTCAGGGCTTCACATTTGCCAGCTCTCCAACCCTGATCAAGTCAAGAGCAAAGGCAGAGCTGGTATTTCTCTCCAGGTGTTTTGACCACACCATCCTCATGCCCTTTGCTGGCCATGGACACTTCCACCACTCCCACTCCCCAGGCATGCTCAGACTCACCTGCTGTTCCTTGCAAAGCAATTAAATCACTGTGGGTGACATTAATGGTGTTGATGGAGCATGAATTAGCACTGGTGTGCTTTCCCTCCGCTCACAACCTCAGTGAACACTACACCAAATCCCTTTGCATCTTCCCTCAGCAACCAGCACAGTAATTCCCCTGTATCTCCTGCTCTCCCTTTATCCACATGAGTTTACCAGCTGGCCATAGGTAAGCAAGGTGATGGAGAGACAGCAGGAAAAAATGAGTCTAGGACCACCAAACAGGTGTTTGAAGGATGGAATGGGGTCTCACTGCACGGGCAGGCAGCAGGAGAGGATCAGTCCTCCTTCGAGCTGCCACCCCTCAGGAATCGGGAGTGACAGGTCTCACCTCAGCCTGGCACAGGAGCACCCACACTGGGGTGATCACTGCTCTCACCTGCACTTGTTGGAGATGTCAGCAGTGCCTTGGCTGCCCAGCTGGAGGCTGCACACAAGGCCAGGCTGAAGGACAGAGCCCGGGTGGAGCAGAGCCTTTGACAGCACTGTGATCCTGTGACAGCGCGAGGGCGCCCAGCCAGCGCTCCTCAAAGAGGCCTCCCGACCCTGACTGCCAAAATCCCGCTTTAAGCACAGGAAAATAAATTGTGCAACCTGCCTGGGACTGGATTGTAACACTCGGTGTGGGCGGAGGGGAAGAAGGGGCAGGAGCGGGGCTGAGGAACAGGCCCCGCCTCACAGGATTTGGGCAGGACCACACCAACACCTGGTGCCTGCAGCAGCACCTGCACTGGGCACTGCCCTTCTCATCCCTCACAGATACGCCCAGGATGTTTCTGCAGCCACCAAGCTCCTCCTCAAGGACCCAGAGATGTGGCCACGTGCAAGCCCAACCCATCCTTGTGCCTGTGCTCACACCTCAGGAGCTACGGTCTCTCCTAGGCTGACCCCCAGACCTGGCAACACATTCCTTCCCCCATCCCAAATCTGACTGACAGTATTTCCTCGAGTGCATGAGCAAGGCTGGTTGGCTGGGTGAGCTCTGTGCCACTGCAGATCCCCAAACTGCTCTGGACAGTGCTCCAAAATTCACACCAGTATTCACATGGCCTCTCAGAATAGCAGGGGTAGCAGACCTTGCACCCACAAGGTTCCTGAGAGCAATGCAGGGTGATTGTCTGCCTGCAGCCACTTCCAAGGACACCATGAAGATCACAGGATCAGAGAACCACCGAGTGGTTTGGGGTGGAGGAGACCTTAAAACTCATCTCATTCCAAGCCCCTGCCATGGGCAGGGACACCTTCCACCAGCCCAGGTTGCTCCAAGCCCCGTCCAACCTGGCCTTGGACCATAAGGGAAGAGTGGGACAGACCAGACCCCCAAGATGCCATTCATAAAAATGACCTTTGAGATAATCATGGGGAGAGGCAGAGCAGCCAAAGTGAAGAAGCAGCAGTGGAAGCCCTGCAGACAGCTCATCTAGGACCTGGCCTGGGGTAAGTTCTCTGCTCCCTGGCCAGCTGGAAAATCTGCAACCCTTTCATTTCCACTAAGAAACCCTGAACACCTGGGAGGGGCTCAGAGCTGAATGAGATGCAAAATAAATCATTCTTTTGTGACTTTTTTCCCTCAATAAAATCACTTTGTCACCTCCACTTTCCATGTGGCACAGCTAGGAAATGTCAGGCTGGTAAGGAATGCCTCTGGGATGACGGTCACCTGGGAACCCTTGCTGTGGGGTTGCCTGCAGACTCAGGAAAGTCAAGGCATCAATTATACCCTGCCCTCGGGGTTTTTCTTTTACCTCCTCTTGGTTAGAGAAGGCTGGTGTGTGTCACTGTACCTGCAAACCACAGGGAGGCTGGAACACAGTCCTGGTCTCCTGGGTGAGTGCCAAAGGCACAGGAACACCCATGTAATGGGAGAGAATCTCTCAGCACCATGAGGCTGTGGGAGAGCTGCCACCCAAGGGCTTTAGGAGGTGAAGGTGCTGGAGGCAACAACGTGCCCCTTAGAGGAGCAGGGGTCAGGACAAAGACGTGGCTGAGGAGGAGGGGAATGGAGGTTTTGGAGCTGGGGAGCCTGTCCAGGTAGAAGGCTCCAGGTGGAGGTGCTGCCACTTCCCCAAGCCCTCTCTGAGTTTCTCAGCCAGCATGAGCTGGAAACGTCCCAGCACCAGGCAAACAGCCCAGGAGAAGTTGAGCTCTGCCTACTGGGGCTGGTGCCTGGAGAGCAGGTGAAGCCAATGTCATAGAAGCCAATTAAGAGTGAGGGGTAAATCTATTTGAAATCTTCCTGCACAGCTCTGCCACAGTTTAAGGACAGCCCTTTGGAGGTGCCCAAGCTCTCCTAGCAGAGCAGTTTCCCAGCTGCATCCCATGCACCTTCCCATGGTGCCAAGACATTTGTTTATTTGTTTATTATTTTTTACTGTACTTTCAGAATTAAGCTCAGGGCCTCCTGAGCTGGGTTTGGCTGGAAAAACGTGCAGAATGCCCCTGGACGTGGCCCTTGTGCTCAGATGACCTGTGGAACACCCAGTGCCATCACCCCTGTGCTTCTCCATGGAGAAAGCCCCCCAGTGACATGGAGGCAGGAGCAGAAGCATCGGGGGGGGGAACCCAATTCTGCCACAGGGCTGAGCACTCACATCACACTGAGGAGGAAATGAAGGATCTGCCACCCAGTCAGGGATGGCACTGGGTGTTCCACAGGTCATCCGAGCACAAGGGCCATCTCCAGGGATGTTCTGGGCATGGTACTGCACATTTTTCCAGCCAAACCCAGCTCAGAAGGGTCTGTTCTGTGCCCTGATACAGCAGAGGCCCTGAGCTTAATTCTGAAAGTACAATAAAAATCCCCTCTAATAAACAAATTCACAATGGTCCTAATGACAACAATCCATTTTTTTCCTTTGTAGCAACCAATGGGAAGGCCATCTCAAGCTGTTTTTTCCCCATCCTATTTCTGTCTCCATCTCCCATTTCCTTCTATCCAATATTACCTTCCAAATTCCTACTCTGATCCTCAGATAATTCAAACATATTGCATTGCTTTACAAACTGTGTTATTTTATCCCTTTCACCTGCCACTTTTCTTTTAGATAAACAGTCATAACTCCCAACATATCACTTTAACTCTTTGACTGTCACTGGAAACTGAACCAGCTGAGATTTTCATGGGGGAAATTCTTTCCTCTCCTTTTCTTCTCTCTTCTGTACGTGAAGCCAAGCAAAAACTCACCTGCCTTAGCACTGTCTTCAGACCATTTTACTTAAGCTCTGTCTAATAATTTCACCAACTTCTGGTGTTATTGTATCTGTCTAGGCCACACTTGTGGTGTAAAGCTGCCTTAATCACAGCTCCTTGTTGAGAGCTACTTATTTCCTGCCCCAGTCATCACCTCTCAGGATTGTGAACACCCCAAGCTGTGCACAGGATGCCAGATTTGGATACATGCACACCCCCAGCACATCTTACACCAGTTTCCCATCCCAATGCAGTGGGCATGGACAGCACCACGAGCAGGAGCAGAGCAAAACACTTCCCACTGAGGATCATTTTCCTGGTGCTCCTCCCATGACACTGCAATCACTCAGAGTCCAGCCCTGCCTCATCCTTGCTGCTGATCTGAGCTCAGAACTGCTCCAGCATCAGCCCACCAGCAGAGTCAAGCCATGGTGGAGCTGGGGAACAAGGAAAACAGGGGGCAAAGGGGAAAAGTTGCAAGCTAGAAATCCCCTTTTTCCCTCACAAAAATCAGAAGCACTTGACTCCTCATCCTCACATCCATCAGCCAGAGATCCCTGCTCAGCACCTTGGGTTAAGTTGTGCCTGCCCTCCTCAGGACCCAGATCCACCTCCTGTAATCATGGGATAAGCTAAATCACCTCAAATCCTTCAAAACACCTAATCCACTCAGCCTTCCCAACCTTAATCTGTTTTCTTTCCCCTAACTTCCTTCAGGACACTGGATCAAAGGGGGTTTTGATTGAAGCTCGCTAAGGCAGGGGTTTTGCCTTTTGCCTGCAAAACATCCTGCTGGATATCCTACTTTGGCCAGGCTCTCCTTGCTGCTGGGCCAGCACAGCCTGGGCCTCTGCCTCCCATGCTCTGTGTCCTCAGTTTGGGTGCCATCCCAGTCCCAGGGGGCTGTGGGAACATGTCATGCACGGGGGCAGGTGAGGTGGGATGGAGAGAAGCCACTTGAGCACAGCTTTTCTACTCCCGTGAGAAGGCATCTCCCAACATCTGCCAGTGGATGCTGGGCTTACTGCCACCTTCTTCCAAGGCCACCCTCTCCAGCCTTTGGACACCATTTCAAGGCAAAGGGGTCTCAGAATTAGGGTCTTGGGAGGTGCCACGCTAAGGGTGGACCTTCTGGCCTGAGCATTCTGGCTGTGAAGCCCGTCCACTGCATCTCCTTCCCACCAGCACTGCTCCAAACCAGATCTCAGGAGCCACCAGCAGGACCAGATGGACTACAGGCTCTGCCATGAGGGATGGCTGTTTGGAAACATCTCACAGATGAGGCGGGGGATCCCACAACCCTCTGAAAAAACTGCTGCTGGCTGTTTTGCCACGAGCTGTTTTGCCATGAGCCTCAAAAGGCTGCCGGGAGGTGCCTGGGTTAACGGGGCTGCTCGGCACAGATCCACCCGCTCAGCCGGGGTCACAGCCGATCTGTGTCGCAACGTCCCTCTGAGTCATCCCGCTTCCTCCCAGTCACCGAAAATGGCCTCAAAGTTTGTACAGATGGTGCTTAATCCCCGTTTGGACAATGGGCGTTTGGGCTTTTAAAGGACAATTACCAAAGGAAAGCAGAGGGAGGGAGAGGGGGGCTTGGGGGAGGGCACAGGATGAGGGCCAGTGGGGCAGCAATCCAGGGAGGGGCTAAGCATCCAGCAGGGATGCAGGCACAGGACAGGCAGCCTGGCTTAGCCCACAGAGGCTCAAAGCAGTAGGCAGTGCTAAATCTCAGAGGGATGAGGACCAGGGGACCTCGTCCAACCCAGAGACCTGAGGCTGCCTGGGGCTGTCAGTCCTTGAGCTGGCACAGAGCCCTCTCCCTGCACATCGCCCTGGGGTCAACATGCCATGGGTCAACATGGCATGGCCATGGCTGCAGGAAAGATGGTGGTAGGATTGGTGGCCTCTTCCCAAAGCCAGCATAGCACCTGGCAGCAGCCCCTCCTGCCCCAGATCCCACCAGGCTCTGGGAAAGGACACCCCCTCCCAGCAGGATGGGCAGCTGGTACTCCAGGGAGCGGTGGTGGAGTTGGCCAGCTCAAAGGGGAATTGTGCTGTGCTCAGCCTGCAAAGGGAAATGCTCAGCATGCCACAACCAGCACCCAGTGCTGGGCTGCTGGCGTGTCTGGAGGTGCCAGAAACACTCCACACAATATGCAGGGTGGTGCTGTCAAGGCCTCTCTGCTCCTGCCTGCCCTCAGCGAGGCTCATAGGGAGGTGAGGGAACTGGGCCCCTCTGCACCACCACCCCAGCCCTGAGGCTATGGCAGGACCAAGCACAGCAGAAGGACAGGGAGGGAGGGGCTCAGCCCATGCTCAAGGGAGGGGAAAGCCCTTCTGCAGGGCAAAACCCTCCATTCCCACCGCCTGCCCTTCCCAGCCACCAGTCCCACACCAGTCAGAGCACTGGGGAACTCACAAACAAGCATGAGAGCAAAAAACCTGGGTGACACAGGGCAGGAAGATGCAGCAAGGCTCAGAACGGGGATTTGGGGCTGGGAAAGCCTCCTCCCCACCAGTTCCCCCTTCTCCAGCCCGGGAGAGATGACACGGGGCAGGGAAGGGGGTCGCGCTCTCTCTCTCCACCAAAAGCAGAGCATCTCATCTCCCATACCGGCGCTCCTGGGAAACGGCGGTCACGGCCAAAACACTGCAGATCCAGCGGGGCTGATGCGTCCAGGAGGGGCGAGATGCCGAGGTCTTGCGAGCGCTGAGCAAAAAAAAAAAAAAAAAAAAAAAACAACACGCTCGCCGTCCCCATCACATGCCCGCGGGTCCGCTCGACACAGCCCCGCACTTCAGAAGCAATTAGCAGCCGAGTTGAACTAATTCCCGGCGCGGCGGGTCCAACACAAACAGCGCGGGCTGGCCCGTGCCCCCACACCTCCGCGCCTTTCGGAGGGCCGGGGGTGTCCCTGCCAAGAGCAACACAAATAACCCGCTGCTCCTGCAGGTTAAGAGGCAGCCCTGGAGGGCTGGAGCGCGGTGGCCGGGGCCGAGCGCTGCGCCGGCTCCTCGGCCGGCAGAAAAGCAGGCTCTGTTACCCGCCGGGGCAGGAGGGAGGTGAGCACAAGGGTCTGTGTATGCCGTGCCTGTCCCGGGGAAAAGGGGGGGAGCCCCGAGCCGGGGCGCGGGGCGTTGCAGGGACAAGGTACTTGCAAACAGCACCTGCGGGGTGTTTGTCAGCCCCGCCGAGGCTCCGGCAGCTGAAATAACAACTTGGGGAAGAGCGAGGGGAGAGGTGGTGGGGGGGTGGAAACACTGCTGGGACCCCTTGCCCCAGCCCTGCTCGGCTGGGTGCTGCTGGGGGGCAGGCTGATGGATCGCCCCATCCCTTCGGGAGCGCAGGGGTGTTCCTGGGCTTGGTGACAGTTCCCTGGCAGGGCTTTGGGCCTCGGCTGCTGCCACACCCCCAGGGTGTCATCCTCAGCAGGGTGGGCAGGAGGATGAGGGAAGCCATAAGTACAAAACATGCCCTGAGATGGTCTGTACAGACACCACACCAGTGGCAGCTCACTTCGGGAATGTTGTGCCAGCAGTTGAACTCCTAGGACACCTACCTGTCAGATTCCCACCCTTACATTCCCATGTAAGGTCTTCAGGGACAAGGAAATAGCCAGGGTCATGGTGGAATAAACCTCTGATAAGCTGGGACTGAGCAGAGTCTGCCCCCAAACTCAGGCCAGCTGGATCTGACCCAGCGTGGGCTATGGTGGGGTCTCTGGTCCTTCAAGCTCTGACTGCACCTGTAGTGACCAAAATGATCCTTTTTGCCACTGCAGAGACATCAGGACAGATGTAAGTGCTCATTCTGCCCACGCCTGTGCCTTCCAACCAGCCCTCAGGAGGGAAGTAGGCAAGGAGCCAGAGCTTGTGAGCTCAGCAAGCAGGTTCAGGAGCTTTTTGGATGGGACAGTGTCAAAAGACTGACAGACTCAGCTGCATACCAAGCCCTGGTTCCCTGAGCTGCTCCCAGGAATGAAAACACAGCGACACAGACCTTCCCAAATCAGCACCCTGGTCCCAAGACATGCCCACGGGTCATCGGAGCCAGCAGAGGCTCCTCCTGTGTCACTTGTTTTCATGTTCCCATCTCACTCGTCCTCATTCGCCAAGACTCCAGGAGCCAGGGTTGGCCTTTAGATACTTACATCACTCATTGAAAGCTGCAGGATTGCTGGGGTGCCCAGAAAGGAGCCCAGGTCCCCCCCAGCTCTTTTGGGGTGCCATGGGGGTCAGCGCTGAGATAGAATGGGGTCTGCTGATGAACACAGAGCACAGGGAGCCTCCCCTACAGCTCCAGCTGTGGCAGGACCTGCAGGGTGCAGCCTGACAGTTCCTAACTCCACCCAAGACAGCAGTAAAAGGCATCTGGCACAGCATCATGGTCTAAACCCAGGCAGCCCCCAAGCCCCTCGCAGCCGCTCCCTCACTCCCCCACCAGCAGGAGCAGGGAGAGAGCCAGAAGGGTAAAAGCAACAGAACTGGTGGATTGAGATAAAGACAGACTAATAGGGAAAGCAAGCAAACCCCATGCATGTAAGTAATGAAACCCAAAGAATTAGTGCCCCCTTCCCATGGGCAGGCAGGTGTTCAGGCCCCATCCCGTGTAACCATTAAGTGAGAAGAACCCTGGAGCTCCCCACAGCAGAGACAGCTCCATCCCCTTCCCATCCCAAAACTCTGCCTTGGAGGCAGTGCCCCGAGGCTCTGTGCTTCGGGAAGCGAGGCCACAGTGCCAGTTAACCCTCAGTGACACCAGGGGTGTCTGTCACCAGACTCCACAGGGAACACGAGCAGCAGGCTCAGCGAGCAGCACCCTCAGCCTGCAGTGTGCTGTGCTGTTTTAAACACCACAGCAGTAAATTGCACCTTCTGCAGAGCTGGAGCCCCCCACACAAACTCAGTTATCTTTACAGCCAAAGCTGCAATCTTGCCGAGAATGGAATCGGCTCTGTTAGACCGGGACTATTGTTTTCGAACCCAAATTGCTGCGGGTCGCAGGAGGGGAGAGCAGGCAGAGATGCACGATCACCCATTGTCTGGGAGGGTTTGTTAGAAACAATTTGACAGATTAACCTGTGCTGGAGCCAGGCTGGAGCCGAGCCAGGCTGGAATTAGAGGGGGAGCAGAGGGAATGAGGGAGCTCGAGGCAGGAATCAAACTGCAGAGGCAGAGCCTGCACCATGCAGTGGGCAGGGAGGACTAGGGCAAAATGGCTTTAAACAGAGAGAAGGTTTAGGTTAGACATTAGGAAGAAATTCTTCCCTGTGAGGGTGGGCAGGCCCTGGCACAGGTTGTCCAGAGAAGCTCTGGCTGCCCCATCCCTGGAAGTGTTCAAGGCCAGGTTGGATGGGGCTTGGAGCAACCTGGGCTGGTGGAAGAGGGGGTGGAATGACATGAGCTTTAAGGTCCCTTCCAACTCAAACCAGCCTGGGATTCTGTGGAGAAGCAGATGCCCATGGCACCACGTAAAGGCTTTTCTGCATCCACTGCCAGGTTCATCACTGAAGGGCAGCACAAGCACTGTGTGCATTCCACACATGTCCCACCAGCACTGGGGACACATCACACAGCCCAGACCCTTCCCCATTCCTCCCAGGGTTAGGAGTGCATCTGAACACCCACATCAGTCAGACCAGGTAGCCCCGGGCAAATCATCCCCCATTCTGTCTCCAGACAGGGCTGAGAAACAGGACAGGCTTGATCAGGGCACGAGGTCAAAGCTCACATTTCCAAAAGCCCCTCAAGCAACACAGTCCCATCTTCAAAGCTGTGCTGCTCTCTAGCCACGGCGGCTGAGCTCTGGCCAGACACCACAGCCAGGCTTTCAAGGGGGTTTTCAGCCCCTCATCATACAGATTAAAGTCTGAAGGGATTTTCGGAGGCACCTCAGTACCTGCATCCATCAAGTTCTTGAATTACTCAGGCATCACAAAACGTCTCCTGCTCTGCAGCAGCAGCAGCCACGTCCCCATGTTTCCTGGGCAACATCTGTGGCTGGTGGCAGCTCTTCCACGTCCCATGAAACATATCAGCCTGGCAGATTCCAGCTTCCTCACTCTCAGCAGACAGGAGACGCTCCCAACTCTTTCACTGAACCTCAAAGGAGAAGTCTCCCACAGCCTGCAAACTCAAGTGGCATCTTCCCTTCATGCAAGAAAGGGAAAAGGCCCAGGAGCCAAAGCTGGGGAGAGGCACTGGGGTCTGCTGGCAGTGTCCTCCCTGGAATAGGTTTGTCCTGTCCAGCTCACACCACTTCCTTTCACCAAAGAGGCCAAAGCACCACAGGTTCACCAGGGCTGAGACAGCAGGAAACAGCTCAGGAGGGACATCCACAGAGAGGGATGGGGTGTCTGGGCAGCATTCTACAGGCTTCTACCAGCCCTGGACCATCAAATACCCTGAGCTGGAAGGGACCCACAAGGATCATCCAGTTCAACCCCTGGCCCTGCACAGAACATCCACAACAATCTCACTCTGTCCCTGAGAGCATTGTCCAAATGCTCCTGGAGCTCTGGCAGCCTTGGGGCTGTGCCCACTGCCCTGGGGAGCCTGTTCAGTGCCCAACCACCCTCTGGGGGAAGAACCTTTCCCCGATATCCAACCTAAACCTCCCCTGGCACATTTCCTCGGGTCCTGTCACTGGTGATCTGAGAGCAGAGATCAGCACCTGCCCCTCCACTGCCCCTCCTCAGGAAGCTGTGGATTGAAATAACATCTTAGATTGGGGTACCCGAGGGGGGCTGTGCCCATGAAGCACCCATGGGGACACAGCACCAGGGCAAACAGGCACTGAGGATGCGCTTGCTCAGCAGCCAGGGACACTCAGGGAAACCCAGGCTGCTCAGCACAATCAGTGGAACAAGCTCCCCGAACTAAACCCCCCCCAGCCTCTATCCTCTTCCTCCTGATCCTCTCTAAACCAGGGCTGGGCTCGTCCGGAGGAAGCCAAAACCAACAGAGGCAGCAGCGGGAGCGCAGCTGGACCCGGCTCGCTCAGCCGACGCCGCAGCCCCGGCGCAGTTGTAAACAGCTCAGCAGTTTGTGCACGCCCCGCTGTTGATGCTATACAAAGGAGCTGGAAATGGAAATGACTGCACCGGACCCACAGCCGGTGGCTGCTGGTGCAGACGGCCTCGGCGAAAAGAAATCCAACTCCTCCAGCCCCCTCCTTGGCACTGGAACCAGGGAGCGGGCCGGCCGGGAGCGAGCAAAGCCTTTACGTGTTTGCCATCTAGCGGGCTGTGGACGGGCTGTCCCGAGCACAGCCGGCACTCGCCTCTGCCCGGGGCACGGCGGGGTCCTGGCTCAGCCCATGGATGCTCCGCGGTGCAGCCGAGGCAGCGGGGTGGGTGGGCCAGCACCTCGCAAAGTATCCTGCGGATGAGACCCCCACCCCCCGCTCCGGGCTTGGGACAGCATCCATCCCGGCAAGGGGGCTGTGTTTATGTGGTGGGAGCCCAAAAATCCACACCACACGGCTAAGGTGGCCCCATCACAGCCGCCACCGAGTGGGGGGAGAGGGTGGATGTGATGGAGGGCAGGAAGGGTCTGCAGAGGGATCAGGACAGGCTGAATCGATGGGCCAAGGCCAGCTGCCCAAAGTTCAACAAGGCCAAGTGCTGGGTCCTGGATTGGGGTCATACCAGTCCCAGGAAGTACTCCAGGCATGCGGAAGAGTGTCTGGAAAGCTGCTGGGTGGAAAAGGACCTGGGGATGCTGTTTGACAGGGACTGAACACGAGCCCAGGTGGGCAAGGAGGACAATGACACCTGGCCTGTACCAGCCTAGTAGGGACACAGCACCAGGGCAGTGATTGTCCCTCTTTTTTGTCTTATTTCCAAAAGGAGATCCCTGCTCACCCAAGCCAGCCTTCTGCCTCACCTGCTTGACTTCCAACATTTGGGAATCGTTGCTCCTGTGCCCTTAGGAGGTGATGTTTGAAAAGTGACCAGCACTGACGGACCCCAGCACCTGCAAAAACATTTTCCCAGGGGACCTTCCTAACTCCCTGAGCAGCCTGAAGTCTGCTCTCCTTATGTCCAGTGTTGAGGTTTTGCTGGCACTTTTGCTCCTGTCAACAGAGATTTTAAACTCCATCACCTTGCCAGTGGCCAAGGCAGCCCCAATCTCCTCGCTCATGAGATCCACTGTGTTGCCAAGCAACAGATCAAGGAGGGCATCTTTCCAAGGCAGCTCCCTCAGGATCTGTTCCATTGAGTTGTGTAGATTGGATATTAGGGAAAATGCCTTCCCTGAAAGGGTGATCAGGCACTGGAACAGGGGAGTGGTGGACTGACCATCCCTGGAAGTGTTTTTACCATGTTGGGCACATGAGTCAGTGATGGGTTTGGCCTGGACAATGATCAAGTCTTGGAAGTGTTTGCCAACCCTAATGAAGCACAGAAGCAGGGATGCCACCCTGCATCTGCCATACCTGAGCACACAAGGGGCTAAAAATCATTTTTTAGGAATAGGATTTTCATTTTCCACCACGTTCCCAGACTTGGCTGCCAGCTCTGTTAAAAACTGCTTGGGCTGTTTGGACCCACACAGGGCCCACTGCCCCACAGCCCACTGTAGCATCTTGAGGATGGTAAAGAAAAGGGCACAGAAATGAGAAAGAAAAACACACCATACTATGTAACAGCACTAACCAGTCAACTGCTTTAATTTTCACCCCAACAATAATTCCTAGGGAGGAAAAACTGAGTTTGTTCAGCTGTAGCTAAGGTTGAACAAACACAGCAATAATCACTTTTGCTCTGCCTCTTGGACAAGACTATAAAGTGTCACATTTTGAAAAAAAAAAATTTTTTTTTGGTAAAAAAAAAAAAAAGAGCTCCAGCTCACACAGCTGCTCTCCAAAAGGCTTCACCAGTGCATGACTTGGCAGGGATCAGGGGCACAGCTATTGGCAGATCCTGGGATGGCTGCAGCAAGGCCTGAGCACACCGGAGCTGCTGCCTGGTGGGGGCTCCTGGCAGCACTTGCCAGCATCTCCCCACGCTGCTCACACACATGGAGGCAGCTCAAAGGGACAGGCAAAAAGAGGAAAAAATGGGGATGGGGGGAAAAGAGAAAAGCAGTGGCAGGAGGGATGGATGGGAGTGACTGCAGAGGCTGTGGAGGTGGGAAGAGGTTAGAGGTACAACAGACAAAAGGAACAAGGTTAAAGCAGCGACAGCCCCTCTGGAAAGCCCGGGTTGGCCCTGAGCCGCTCTGCTCAGGTCACCAAAGATTTGCCACAGCCAGGGGGGAGGAGGCACCTTGCCCACCTTCAACCCCTTCACTAACCCTGCCAGGTTTATCCCACAGGATCCACCAGCATCAGAGGCCAGGCTGGCACCACCTCCCTCAGACCCCTCTCAGGTGAGCTCCTTCCAGCTTCCCCCAGAGCTCTGGGTGATGCAGCCACCCCACACGGGACAGAACACAGGGAACCACCAACCCAGAGGCAGCATTTGATCCCAGCCCCATGACCAGAGGAGAGGACCCCACGGTGAGGTTGGCTGTGTGGGCTCCAGCAGCCCACGTGCCGAGCAATTCCAGATTATTTCCTGCGGGCGACTTCATCTCCGCCCGTTCCCCCGCTGCACATAGGTGACAAATTCCCATCTGTTATCCGAGCACATCCAAGCAAATCAGGGTGATCAGCATTTGTCAAATAAGGAGATGATGATGATGATACTGGGCAAAACATTTCCAGGTTTAATTTAACAGGGCTTTAGCATTGGGTTCATAAGCACCTCTTGGGATGGTTTGCCCTTGTTTGCCATAGAAGACTTATTTTTCTTCGGTTTTCCTTTTTTCTCTTCATTAATTCAAGGGAAATAAAACAAGTCATGGCTGAATCAACACTCACCCTTTACTGGCACAGGAGGCTCCAACTCCAAAGTAGGGCAAAACACCTCCAGGGATCTGGAGAAGCTGTGGCTGCCCCACCCCTAGAATTGTTCAAGGCCAGGTTGGAGGGGGCTTGGAGAAACCTGGTCTACTGGAAGCTGTCTCTGCCCATGGCAGGGGGTTGGAACTGAATTATCTTTAAGGTCCTTTCAAACCCAAACAGTTTCAGGATTCTGTGATCTGCCATAACCACCTCCTGGGCTCCTGATTACCCCCTGCCAGCAGCAGCGACCTCAGCAGCCACCTGCGTGTCCCAGCACTGCCACCACCAGGAAGGAAGCCAGGGATGTTGTGCTGCCAACACCTCTTAAAACCACACGTTGGATAAAAGCAGAGAGCCACAGCCCCCCCAGCATCCCCCTGCCCTCCAGCCTCTGCCCAGAAAGCAGAGTGGCTTTTCCTCCGCAGCTGCACCGCTCAGGCACAGCCAGATCTCGGAGCATGCCAGAGACCCATCCCTCCAGTCTGCTCACAGGAAACGAGCCTCTTGGCTGCCAGGACGATGCCTCAGCAGTTTCTAAAAGTGCTGCCCGACTCAGACGCTCCCCAGGAGAAAGGAAGAAGCCAGAGCAGGTTTCCAGGGCGAGCCTTTCCTGTGCTGTCAGCTCCCACGTATATCCAAGTATCCCCCTGCACCTCCACAGCACACACCAGGCAGCGAGGAAGGAGCGGGCTGCACTGCCAGACCACGGCTGAGGAGGATGAAACACTCCTTGAGGGCCAAAGCAGCCACTTACCTCACCTGGAAGACATCAGGTCTCAACTCCTGCATGAAGATACCCCATTGAGAGGTCCCGACCGTCTGATGTTTCTGGGTTTGCCCCCCCCTTAGCCCTGGTTGCATTTGAAAGGAATTGCTTCTCACCCAACACTGACCCTGGGATGTTAAGGGTCCTGATTTCTTCACAGCCAAGGAAAAGCTGGAAATTCAAAACTGACAGAAGTGTTTTCACACGTGCATCAAGTCTAAAGGTCGGGAACTCAGTACATAACTAACTTAATTTTATGTAGTTTATTCCAGCACAAATACTGATGGAAAGATTAAAGGGGATGGCAAACCTGTGCTTTGGAGTTCATGCCCGTATCTCACCAGAGCCCAGGAAGAAGCTGCTGTGGGGACTTCAGTCCGTGTTTTCCTGCTCCAGAACTCCATCACCTCACCCTGGAACATCCAGCCACCTCCCATGCAGAAACCAACCTGTATCACCCTTTGTTTAGTGCCTCATCCAGCTTTGTGAACAGCACCCATGACCCAGGCATCGCTGCAGGTCACCCAGGAGGCTGCTGGAGTCGAGCCCATCGTGTCCCACCCTGAGGGCTCCCGCTCCAAGGGTCGCTCAGCTCCAGAAGATCCCATTGGCAGCAGAGGCTCTCCCGAGCAGGTGACGTCAGGAACTCGGGCCAAATTCCAACCTCAGCCCTTCTGTCCCAAACCACCAGAGGGCAGCTGGAAATGCACCACAGAGTGGCCCAGACACGGTGAATGTTCCATTGCTGAGCATTCCCCCTGAGCAGCTACTGCCCCACAGGAACTGCAGAGACATCCCAGCAAACATTCTCTGCCCTCCAGGTGACAGGAGCTGCCTGTCCCTGCCTCAGGGAAGCTCTCTTGCTGCTGCCAAGCAGTGCCTGACAGCACACACTGCACAGGGTCTAGCTTACCTTGATAATTAGAGCCAAAAACCTCCCTGTGGTTAAGGAAAAGTTTACTAATTTCCAGGACCACTAGATCAGAGGGTGATCAAACAAATGACCCTTAGTTACTCTAAACCTCTACCAAAGCTGAGAAGCAGGCAAGAGGGCAGCAGCATCAGGCTGGGTCTTAATAAATACAGAATTCTATACCCAAGAGAGCCCCCAAAATCAGAGGAGCGCTGATGCAGATCAGGAGTTCCCTCACCCCTCATCCACGCTCCTCCACCTGAGCTACAGCCAATTCCTTTTGTGTCCAGGCTTTTGTCCTGGTCTAAGCCCACAATAAATGCTATTTTTATCTCAGCTCATTATAGTGAGGAGTTGGTCAGTCAGCACCAGCTTCCAAGGGAAGAGCAGGGAGGAGGCCCTGGACTTGCCGAGGTGTTTATGGCAGGGCAGCAGGATCTCCAGCCGAGATAACCTTCCTGTTGAGCTCCAGCCTGCGCCCAACAACCAATTTCTTGAGCAATCCTGGACAAGTCATTTAGGTCAGGAGTTCACAGAAGGCTCCAGCCAACTCTTGGCTCACAGTTTCTTTTTTCCCAGACTCGGTTTCAGGAACTGATTCAGCCCTTAAAAGGGACAGATCACCACGGGGACCAAGGTGACAAAACCAGCAGAAATGCACTGCCAGAAGGAGGGGTCTGCTTCTCTCACCAGCTAGAACTAGTTTATTCATAGTTTAATCACCTCAGGATTATTTTTAATTCTTCAAGTTTTTGGAGCAGTAATCTCCTCTTCCATGCTTGATCTTCTCTGTTTGTTTTATTGCTCACCAGCAGGAAGGCCTCTGGGCAGCCAAATGGTGACTTGCACTCCTCAGACAGGAGCCCAGGGGTTGAAGAGGAATAGTGAGGAATGTTTCTTGGAGGAAGCAGAGTGTGGGCAGCCAGGGAAAGCACAGCAGCACAACTCCCCAGCAGCACCCCACAGAAAAGAGCTGCACAGGGAGAGAGAGGCTGGTTCACCTCAGCCAGGGCAGCAGGAGGGCTGGGTGGGGCAGTGCTGACAATGCTCTTGCAAGTCCCACTCAGAGTCTGGTTTTAAAAGGAGGCAGCTGCTGCCAGCTGCAAATCAAGACTGAGGCCGAGTACCAGCAGACACTGCTGCCTCTTGGGAGCACACCAAAATCATCGGTCTGTTTTTAGCTGTGTACAGCAGCCAGTGGCAGGAGCAGGTCTGCCAAGCGAAACCACCCCAACAGCAACACTGAGATTTCAGGGCCCTTCAAACTCCCTCCAGCTGAGCCCCAGTGACCCAAACTCCATTCACTGCTGCAGGGCAATACCCATTTACATTTTACCCAGTACAAATCCCACCAGCACCCTCCAAAACCACTCTGGGATGTGAAATAGGGCACCTAAAGGACAGAAAACTCGGGAGATTCAGACATTGACCTGACATAACACTAAAGTAGCTGCACCCTGTCAGATCTCCCTTCTGGGAGCCCCTCAGGACAGAAGGGCAGGCTCATGTAAGCCAAGCAGTGAAGCACAAAGGGCACTACCCCGGGTGGGACTGCTTGGAAAGCCCTTCAGGCACCTGGTGATATACAGTAGTTTGAGCAACGCCACGGAAGCGACTGCTCAGGAGCCTGGGTGACTCAGTTGTAGAGTTGCTCCCAAAAGCTCTTCTCTCAGAGGTCTTATCAAATGTGCCCATCATACCCTCCCCATATTTCAGTTAGGGCCACACCTCACTAAGTATAATGCCCAGCACTGACAGCAAATTACTGGGGAGGAGAGGGATGAGTGAAGGACAGCTGAGCAAAGGAGCTGCCTCCTGGGAAAGCTGCAGAGCTCAGCCTGTCTCACTGATCTCCCAAACGCTTCAGAAAAGACAACCATCACTGCATCTGCCTTCCACAGCACCATTTCTTCCAAGGCATAACATAGTTTCCCATTGCCCCACAGGGAAATAGGCAAGGGAGAGCAAGAAAAACCTTGTGGACTCCAACATGTTCCTGATGGCACAGCACAGGAAAGCTTGGAGAGAAAAAACAGCCACGAGTTTAGTACAATCTTAGCACCAGACTGAGTTACAGCAGCCATGCAGAGTCCCTGCCTGCACCAGAAGCTACTGAGACAGCAGGATTAGCTGAATCAGTTTATACACAGTGGGAAACTTCCACACATTAACTAATTCAGCAAGGGAGGGACTGAGCAAAAGTTGTGCTTAAAGTTATCTCCTGACCCAGGAAAGCAAGTGCCTCCCTGGAGCACTCTTCCCAGCAGTAATCAACTTGGGAGTCCAGCCTCATGGTTTGGATTTCAGATGCAAGTATGTCCCCTCCAAGAGGCAGGACTTTTCTGCACATTAACTACATCGATAGTCCTCAATTTCCATATTTCAGCTCCACTGACAAGAGCACACTGGATTAGCTGTTAGAAGGTGCAGTAGCCCATTACAGCCTGCTGTAAGAACACAGACAAGACACCAAAACTGTCACCAACAAGTACCAGCAGAACCTTCACCAGGAGCCCCAGGGCTCCAGCCAAGCCTCCCCACAGAAAACGGCAACTAAAAACTGAACTGCAAAGTTAAACAGCAGCACTCATCACTACCACACATTTTACACTAAGCTTTGGGATTACAGCACCCTCAAATCAGCTTCTTAAAATAAAGGTGACCTTTAATGAGGCTCTTTGGAATGCCTTTTAATAACTAATACAAGTTATTCATCAACAGTGTAAGCCTTCACTGTTCCTTTGGAGTGTTAACAAAAAGGTGCAATAAAGCCTTTTAGGTTTTGGGGTAGGTATGATGTCATTTGTTTCCTCGGGGTTTTTGCTATTGCCCATGAGCAGGGAACAACAGGGAACTTCTTGACAGAAGAGATGCAGGAGCCCAGGAAGGCCCAAAAGCCAACTTTTAATATTTTGGGAGCATTCACACCGAGTATTCCTTTCATTAAGAGCTACCCAGCCCTCTCTTCAGAACTGGATCTGACAGCAAAGATGTTGCATCAAAGATTAGAGCAATCTTGACAGGACTGAGGCCAGAAGCAGGATTGAACATTAAGGAAAGACCCAAGCTAGCTCACAAGGAGGAGAGTGGGGCTCACAAGGGATGAAAGCCGTTATTTACAAGTCCTTCACACTCAAAAGAGAAAGGCAAAGGAAATAACTACCCTCAGGCAGGCTTGTGAAGATACTTTATGTTTAATACATCTGAAAAGAATGCATATACAAAGAACTTAGACATGAAAAAGCATTGGTTCAACACTAATGAGTCTACAGGAAATTGGAATTTTGGAAGATGGAGAAGATTCGCTAAGTCTTAAAAAAAAACTTTGAATTTGCAGGCCAAAATATATATATTTGGTAAAATCCTTACGACACTTGCAGTTGGTCTACATACAGACCCTGCACATGATCCTCAGGGGCTGGAGTCCATCTTACAGGTTCAGGTTGCAGAGAAAGGGGTTCCATTAACTGGTCCCGCTGTGGTGCCACACTAAACACCAGAAGCCCCTCCCTGCAGTTCCTCCTGACTGACACAGGTCTGTCTTTCCACCCCTCCCTGAAGGATGCCAAGCCATCCAGCGAGAGATACACCATCAGAGCCAGCTCCAAAACCATCACTGCGTACCCTGGGTCCCCCTCAGGGTGTCCAAGCAGCAGATCAGGGTAAGCATTTCTCTAACAATTAAGGATTGGCAAAAGGTGGACGTGTTAAAAGCCAACTGATCCAGCCAGGCAATGCTTCCAAAGGTGCAGTTATTTCTTCATCACGAGCCAAAAGCTTATGACGGCAAAGACTAAGCGAGACACTGGCAAGTTAAGTTTCAAGTCTGATGGTGCATCCAGAGAAAATGATTCTCCTATTCCTAAGGCTTCATAATTTAGAGGATGGGGTAGAAATTTATGACCTGCACTGTAAAAAGCCAGCGGAAAAAGATACAAGGCAACTTCAGAGGAGATGCATTTTCTGCACTCCTTCTTAGAGAAGCACCAGCTTGGGACATTTTGCTTTCCTGACTAAAGTCTGCTCACGCCCAGGCTGCTGACTGGCTGCAGAACAGCCCTACAAGGTATTGAAACCAGAACTAAGTCTTGCCAGACTGGTTTAAGGGGCAAGGCTTCAGTAAAACAGCCTAAAATTAGTCTGTTACAGAAAAAGTCATTGAGCATGCCTTGATGTTAAACAAAAAAAAAAAATTAGAAACAATAAACAAAATAAAAAACTAGTACTGATCAGTGTTTTCTGATAATACATAGTTACTCAAAATTAACTAGTTTAACTGAATTGAGGGGGCACTGGGGAATAAACACTAACATTCTCATCTCACACAGGGATCGTGTCGGGGAGATGGGAGTGCAGGGCATTTGTCATTATTGCAAAAACAAATTTTAGAATTTGTATCTTTAGTTTGATTTAAACATTGCTTTTAATGTGACATCAAACACCAGCTTTGCAGAAGGGGCAGTGGAGGGACGTTCATAGCAGCACACACCTGCGAGTCTTCTTCGGCTCCGGGGGCTCCAGGGCAGCCAATATCGCTTCGTCAAATACATTCTTTAGGCCTTTCTGAAAAGGGGCAAAGAGAGAAGAAAAGGGGCAGTCTCATTTTTGAGTTTTCACACAAACAAAACCCCAGAAAGCCAAGTGGCAGCCACACCCCCTCTACGGGCAGATGGAGGTTTGCCATCCACAGCTCTCAGAGCCCGCCTGCCCAGCGAGGCTCCGTCTGAGCCGCACCTCGTTTTGGGAACAGGAACACAAAATCCGCTCAGAGCAGACCAGGGTACTTCACGTGAAGCAAAACACACGCACCAAAGTCATTTCCTTAAGGCAATTTTTATGATTAACTGGCTGCTCACACATTTCACACACGCTAATGACAAAGCAGAAAGTGCTGCGTTCAGATGGAAGAGCTCTACCTGGAGCGCGCTCGGCACTGCAGACACCCGGCCCGTGTGTCAGGGGAGGAGAGACAAGGCAAGCATGCAATGATAACCTGGTCCAGTACACGCTCTCGTGGGGCATCCAGCCCTAAACACCCCAGGGTTAGAAGCAGCCAGGCAGAGCCCAGAAGCTGCCATGGTAGCAGAGAAGTCGAGCTGGGAGGAGTACACAGAGGTACCATACGCTGCGTTAAGGATTTAAACTGGAGCCAGGAGATGCAATTCGAATAAAGCTTCATCAGTCATTTATACAAACAACTGCAATTTTTAATTTCAAAATTTAAAGACAAGCTACAATTGATGTTTTTTCTCCTTAAAACAATAAAAATCAGAAGCACGATAGTAAGCAGCAGCTTTACATCTTACAGTAACAGGCTTTAAGGATCTATAATTGAAATGAAGAGCTCTACCATGTTAGTGAAAGCAAGAATTTTAACAGTTCATAAAGCAGTCGCAAGTACATTGATATTTCCTTCCCCCCAAGGACTGACAAATACTCCACTATAGCACAGACAGCCAAAGCAACAGCAACAGAAAAACATCTCACTGCACACAGGAGAACCAGAAAACCCTTCACGTTACAGCGTCACTTGCAGATCACCGGTTCAGGTACTTTTGTCATGCAAATACAGTTTACAGGTTCACAAGCAGAAATCGAAAACACACGCATTGTTTCTTCCAGTTGGATTCAGGAAGATTAAAAACATCATCATCTCTTATTCTTTTGATCTTTCTTTAAATAACAATGTAACCAAATCCTTTCCCCCAACAAGCCTGAATTATAAAGCTAGTCACATCTGGCAACCCAAGCAGCAGGGAGTTAAGCGAGTCCAGTTCGTGTTCCACAGTCACAACGTTTTACTAAAGATCTCAAGTACTGTTTTTCAGTCCAAGGGCTAATACAGAGGTTGCTCTAAGATGGTAAGCAGGCACAAACAGCTTTCAATCAAGGTGGTTTGATTCATTTTTAACCACGTTTCTACAGTAGTGGGACAGAGGAAGCAGCAGCAAGAGGGGAAGAAGAAAGTTTAGAATATACAGCACTTCCTTTTGGGCTGAGTTTCCGGAGGCTCGAGGGCAGCTAGGATAGCCTCATCAAACACATTCTTCAGACCTCTCTACAAGACAGAGGGGAGGAGAAAAAACAGCAGCCAGGTTAGAGGATTAGAGAAAAACAAGCAGATACAAAGAGCATTCAGGATAGAGCGGGCTGAATTCACAGAGGCAGTAAACAGATTTACTTTGTAAAAAAACAAAGTAGATCCCAGGAGGAAATCTCATTTAGATGACCCATAAGTCAATGACAGAGACAGACAGAACATTTGACAGACAAGGTCAGACAAGACACTCAGAAGGGCAGAGGCACAAACACAGCAATAACATGGGGGTGGGAGCCACACAACGGGTGGTAGTTTCCACTCCACTGCTGTACGTACACTGAGGGAGTTTACAGGGGAGTAAATGGAGTGGAGAGCAGCTTGCCCCACCACAGGGACCCAAAAGGTCAGCTAAACCTTTTGCAGTCACCCACTGTGGATAAGCAAGCACCTCGGATGCACAGACTACTGCTCCCAACTCCCCCAGCGGCAGCTGGTCCAGAGCAAAGGCTCCAAACAACTCCTGCTTTGTGAATTCAGCCCCTGAATAACTGAAGGTCTCGAGATGGCTGGGAACACACAACCCGGGATGGAAGCAGGACCTCCCTGGTAAGCCATCGTCACTGGCAGTCAGTAACTTTAGAAGCGATGCAATACCTTACCAGTGCTACTCTGACACCGGGAGCCAGCATGGAAATGATGCATTTCAGTTATTCAGTTTAGTTTCCAAAGCAAGTATAACCACGGGAAGACAGAAACAGCGTTAGGGCTGGAACAACCGGGATCCACCACCAGCCAAGCAGTGATGACAGAGCTGCAGGACTCTGCAGGGGTCACACCGGAGCACGGAGCATGCGCTGCGTTTGCCGTGAGCACAACAGGAAATCTGCAGGGTGTTTACCGCTCCCACACAGCTCTGCCGAGTTACACACCACACCAGAAGTAAAACCTGGCTCACTTTAGGCTAACTGGACTCGCCTAAATCTACTGTCGTGAGTGCAACCTTCATAAAATTCGGGAGAACTGCCTTATGACAGCTAAAGGCAAACAGAAAAGCTTCAATTAAATCCTGTAAACAACTGCAGTCTGTGCAAAATTTAGACTTTCTTTTTTTTTTAAGATCATTCT
This sequence comes from Myiozetetes cayanensis, assembly GCF_022539395.1. Lineage (NCBI taxonomy): Eukaryota > Metazoa > Chordata > Aves > Passeriformes > Tyrannidae > Myiozetetes > Myiozetetes cayanensis. The sequence continues at coordinate 5,351,299 of NW_026087499.1, read as the reverse complement.
GATGTAACTGGCTTCTCCCTCGCAGGTTATACTGGATATATCCCTTTAGGAAGTCTTTAATCTCGTTTTACTGAAGCACATATATGGGAGAGCTCTAAGGCAGTTCCATCTGGAAGCATTTAAGGCCGTCACATTACATACAAGATTATATTTGTATGTATCATCTTGTTTAGGGAAACTACAGTGTACATCCTGTACATCCTCCCCAGCAACTTTTTCTTTTTTTTTTTAAATGAGTTGCAACCCAGGCTGACAAAGGAGCTAAAGACTTCAGACAAATAATGCCTCTGAAGTCTGTGTACTAATTAGATTTCCTTTCTCTGCAAGAATAAGGCTGTAGCCTAAACTCAATACTGTACTGTTAGACAGATTAAGAACCCAGGCAAGGCAAGAATCAAGAAAACAACCTTCCTTAATTCTCCTACTCAGGGACTTCTGTTTTCCTACTGCACGGGAGAAATTTGTTTAAGAGCCCAGAATTTGGGATTTATTTTGAAGGAACCTAGCAAAAAACTGAAGAGGAGTAAAAAGAGATAGGGACAAAACTGCTGTGAAAATAGGACCAGAGTTAAAAGCCTGGATGATCAAGAGTAACAATGTGAAGGGAACTGTGTTCAATACCACAGGCACACAGGTCATACACCAGTTAAAGTCGTGGCTCCTGTGCTGCACTGGCAACAAGCTGAGATCAGGCTGCCTTTATTCCCTCCATCCACAGACAGCTTAAGGCACTTTATAAAGTTGTGTCAAAACTGTCAACCCAGCACCCAGGGGGAAAAAGGGACTGAATTCAGTGTTCTCCCTGGTGTGAGCAACTAGCATTGGGTTTTAGAAAGTCCACTCAGACATTTAATTATTCTGCATAACAGAAGCAACAATTAGTTGCAATTGTTTGTCAGTCACCCTTTCCTGACAGCAAAGCCTTATCCACTTGTCACAGTGGCACTGAGCACTATTTGTAGACAAAGGTTGGAGATGGAGACTGAAAATGCCTTCATCACAAAAATGGGTTCCACAACGTGAGGAAAGGGGGATCAAACTGGCTCCCCAGGACAGCACTCATGCAAACTCAGGGAGAAGTTATTCTGTCTGTACAGAGAAGAATCAGAAACTCAGCCTCTCGTGATTGACCCAGTACAAAAACAAACGTGCTAGCTCCATGATTCTATGATTACTTGCTACTGTGGTGTCAGTCATTTGTAAATTAGTTGGGAAGGACAAAAGCCACCCTGGACTGCTGAGGTGAACCACGCAGACCAACCAGCCAAGGCAAAGAGAGACTGAATATCCAGCTGAGTCTCGCTTCAGCTGAAACCAGCCACTACTGCTTTGCCTTGCAGGGAGGAAAAGAATCCTCCTGGCCAGGAGAGCAGCTGGCTTCTGTGTTCAGCAAGCTGCCAGTGAGATCACTGCAGGAGCTCCACACCACCTTCACACATCAGCTACGCTGATGTTCGCCAGATACTGCTGACAGAGCCAGGGAAAAGGTGTTTTGTGAGGGGAGTCAACCACAAATAAAGGAAGAAGAATGGAGCAGATGCAAACCAACTAGTCCTCCAGGTGAGAAGGCTTCTGAACCCTCCTCCCAGGTCACTCCTGACTCCTAAAACCATCAGTGGGTATACAAGCACTAACGCTCTGGAATAAAATTCAGGCTGAGCTTTCAAGTGCATAAAGCATTTCACTGCAACAGAGACAGATCAGGAAATCTATCTGGAAATAGAAAGAATGGATAAACACTGACATTTTTTATCACATCAGCCCTTGCTCTGGTAATTCTAAGTGTTTCCATGCAATTTGAGCAGACTGTACAAGGCAAGTCTAAAGCTACAGGGAAAGGGTCTCAATGAGCAATGCAGGACAACGGCCCTGGCAGGTATTTATCCAACTATCAGCTTCTACAGCCTTCAGCAGCATTCAGGACGTGCCAGACACCATCTACAACAGCATTTTGGGGCTGAACAGATCTAAAAGAATTACAGCTCAAGCACAAATAACCCTCAGCTCGCCTGTGGGCGGTAAGGAAGCACAGCCAAGACCACCTTTGGATCAGGGATTGCCAGGATGAACCACAGAATACCTTGCCACACCACCTCCAGTGCCAGTGTCCTGCACAACTCCAGCACAGCTGCTTCATTTGCAGCAAACACTCAGGCAAAGCTTTGCTACAAAAAAAAACCAAGCCTCCGGATCCCAAATGGAAGAGCCAACATGCAATCTGGGCAAAAGGGGCAAGGTAAGTAAAACTCCAGGCTTTCAGGAGTTCTGCAATAAAGTTTTGTGCTCAAGGAAATGAATGCACAACGTAACTGGAGTGAGGGGGCTTGATAATGTGCACCCCTGGTTCCATGCACATCAGGCAGGGACAAATTCTTTACAGAGAAGCATTAAGGAAGTTGTTAAAGAGTGGCAGTCAATTCTCCAAGCGTAGGCACACCAAATTCAGCTCTCAGGGCATCCAAAAGTCAAGGCAAAAGGCCAAATAGCCAGAAAATGGCTCCCACCCTAGTATTCCTAATTGAAAGGGAAAGGATAATCAGGTTTCCTGGCCTCAAATCAGCTATTTTAGTTGCCCTTAGACTCGCGTTCACAAGTTAGTTCACACATCGTGTTTATGTCTTAAGAACTATTTCATTTTTCTTTTCTGTTTCAACAGAACCTCCATCTGAAGGCGGGCACAGGAAACAGCTCACCACCGCCTGCACAGGAAGACAAAGCAGCTCTAGACCATGAAGGCTTTCAGTCTTACAGGTACCAGAATTAACTTTTTTGAGAAGTCTTTTTTTTTTAACTTTGCTCTCTTCAGTAGTGAGCTGCACTCTGTGCCCTAACCCAATTATTGTCTGTAACGCACCTTCTAAGCTTTCAATAGTTATTCTTCTCCAGACAGAAGCAAACACAGCAAGCACATTCTCCTCCATCACTCCTCTACACTAGGCCTAATCCTCACAGGCTGATTTTCTCTGTACCACTGCCAACTCCCTGTGCCTTAGAACAACGAGACAAAGAGAAAGCTACAGTGTCAACAGCAGAAACAGAGCTTATACCCTTTCATAGCCACTTGGAGCTGTTTTTCCCTGGAACTGGGAAAAAAAAAAAGGCAAGCAGAAATGGTCCAAGACCAACTCTCACCTGCGTAAGCGCAGAGCACTCCACGTATTTGACGGCCTTCAGGTCCCGGGCCAGCTTTTCAGCCGTCTCTGGGGTTATGGGCTTCTGCTTGTTCTTGGCAAGTTTCTCAATTGTTGAGGGATCATCTCTTAGATCAATCTGGGTCCCAACAAGCAGGAAAGGAGTCTTTGGACAGTGGTGAGTGATTTCAGGTACCCACTAAAGACGGAGAAGACACAGCATTTGTTATTAACCAGCCCATGAAAACTCCTGACATTTCCGAAGCTTTTTCAGGCAAAGTTCAACCAACCTTTTCTTTCACATTTTCAAATGAAGAAGGAGACACCACTGAAAAACAGACCAGAAATACATCTGTCTGTGGATAGCTGAGGGGTCGTAATCTATCATAGTCTTCCTGACCTAGAGAGGAGAAAATTAACACAGCATTAGACACAGACAACAAAATACTGCCCTTTACAGTGGGTTAGAATGCACATTCCAGCATAATAACATTCCTGTGACTAATCCTAACTCTTAAGCAAAGAGCCAAGCATACCCTGAACCCAAACATTTGGAGATCCTAGTTTTCAAATCCAGAATTCATTCAGTTGCTATGTAACAGTGAGCTGCTGAAAGTCACAGGCGAGGTGGGAAGTCTCTAATACATTTTTAGATCAGACACCCTCAGACTGCATAACACTTTCCTCAATTATGAAGAAAAGTTGCAGAACATGGATCCAGTTATAGCTGAGGTTCTCTGCACCTAGTCCATTCCAAACAAGGATTATGCCATCAAATTTCATTTCTCTGCAAAAAAAAAATCTGCTGTTTGGAGGGAAAAAAAAAACCCAAACCCCATTTTTGTTCACGAAAATGTTATGACTTATGCTGTGAAGTGTCCCCAGGCAGCAGGCAGAGAATGCTGCTGGTGCACAGGACTGATCAGGCCATCCAGCAGTATTCCCCAAAAATCTCACTAAAGTCCCTGCAGGGGCTGTGTTTTGGAGGAAGCCTCGCTCTGCCCTTGGAGTCCTTAGAGGGCAGGCAGTCCCTGCAGGGCATCATTAGCACTGACCCACCAGCCTCACTCTGCCCAAGCTCGTTCTTAAACCTCCTCCTGCCCAATTCAGCAGCACTCTATTTTTAGAAAGCAAATCTGGCACTGAAACTGCTGCACTTTTTGGCAACCAAATCCGAAACACTTGTTAAAAATGTCTCAGATTCCAACTGATGCTCCCTCACTCATCATACAGGACAAACACCTCCAAGATCCTGAAGGAGCCAACACAACACCTGGGACACCTCAGTGGAGGAAAATCTACAGTCTGAAGGTGGAGATGTAGAGAGCCTGTTACAGCTACTGTGCTTGGCTGGACACAGAGGAGTAAGCACTGACCAGAATCATACTCACTGAATGTTTTGGATGGAAAGAACCTTGAAGCTCATCTCGTTCTAACCTCCTGCCAAGGGCAGGGATGACTTCCACTATCCCAGGTTGCTCCAAGCCCTCTCCAACCCAGCCCTGAACACTCCCAGGGATGGGGCAGCCACAGCTTCTCTGGGCAATCTGTGCCAGGACCTCACCACCTTTGGAGGGAAGAATTTCTTCCTAGCATTTACTCTAAATCTCAAATATCTTGTGGCAATTAACAAACTACTCCCAAAAGCTTTGTCTTCCAAGTACAAGCTCAAAAGACTTGGTTTGTTATTTGACAACTAGCAATGGGGGTTTCATCCACTGCTAAATTCTGTCACCTGTGCTGGCTACTATTTAGCAAAGAGCAAGCAGCCATTAAGAACAAATGCTTCCCCCTCAGCAGTCCAGCTCTGAAAGGAAAGCCTTTACATTCACAAGGGCACAGAGTTGCCTACATGCACTGAAGTCACTTGGTAACCTGTCAGAATTACCAGCTGGGTCACTGCTCATGTTGATAGCATGTGAACATGCACAGCTCCACACACACCACTTCTCAGAGGTCTGAACCCTCAGCAGGAAAACAGGCAGGGAAGGACCCCACACAGGGGCCACGCTGGAGCTGCTGCTGCAAAGGGGCTTCTCCTGCAAAGTCCCAGCTCAGGTGGTGGAGTGTGACTGCCACATGGCATGGTGGGACAGGAAAGCTTCCCTAACAGCTATAGGGTTTAACTGGAAACCTAAGATTGTTTCATTAATCAAATTAGACACTAATGATGCATTTAAGAATTTAATCTGTTTCCAGCTGTGTTCTATCAGGACAATTTCAGGTGACAGCTTATGAACTAAGGTCTCAAGAAGGACTCTTCTGAAGAGGAGTTATCAACACCAGTTGCTGCCACACCACTTTGGTATTATTATGTGGTGGGGACTGGGTACCACACCCTGATTTCATCCACGTTAAGGATGCAGAGACATAAGCACATTTAAGACATTCCTAATGTTAGTGATTCTGTCTTGAAATTTGGTCCAAAAATTGACTACTTACTAAATAAAACCCACATACAATCCACATTTTATTCAACACAAATTTTTCCTTTCCTTGCATTTAAAAACCACAAAAACCTTTATCTTTCAGGTATCAGCTAGATAAGAGGTAAAAGTGTGAAATTTATCATCTGGTGTCACAAAATAAAACAGCTCTAAAAGAAGTGGAAGGTTTTCTTGGTTTGCTTTGGGTTTTTTGTTGTTGGGTTGTTTTTTAATAAACTCAATTTAGCAACTCTCAAAAGGTCAGGAATAAAGAATCAAGAAAGACTTTTCCCCTTCCATTAAAAAAAGACTCAACCAAAAAAAAAACCCCAGCTGTATGTCTTCATGTTCCACACCACCTCAGGTGAATCTTGGGCAGGTACAATGACACAAGCACTTGGTTTCTCACCTGCAGTATCAAAGAGGCCCAGGGTGTAAGGCTCTCCTCCAATCATCACTGTCACAGCATAGTTATCAAAAACCTGGCAAGAAAAGAAACACACATTTAAAGAGGATGTGAATAAGCCACCTCTCAAACTGTCATCCTACTCACCTTGTCAGAGCACAAGAGACACCTGCATAGGACAAGAGAACCGTGAGGCTTACAGTGCTGTGAGCACTAAGGCCAGGAACAGAACAATTCCCTTTGGAATAGGGATACTCCAGCTGCTTCCATGAGGTACTAAAGCAAAGGCACACGAGGTACACATGGTAAAAACCACTTAACAAAACACCTGCAACAGTGCTTACCTGTTGCTGCAAAGAGGTTTCCCACACTGCCACAGAAACCCCCACCCTCACCCTTGGTGTGGCACAGTAATCACATCCCCACAAGGACAGAATGGGGAATGTCAGCCCTGCCCTTCCACAGTAACAGCAACAGGGCTGCCTCTCACAGCACCCAAATCTCTGAACGTAATCAAGTCCATCTTTCCAACAGGGATTTACCCTCTGAAGGAAGCATTATCTGGTCAAAAATCAGCCTGTGTCAAATTCCCCCCCAGTCTAAATGGAAAGTCTGGCTCCAGAGACAAAGTCCTACTGTCCCTGCACAGCACCTGGCCCAGCAGTGCTGTCCTCCAGGGCAGGCCCTCTGCACAGATCAAAGCCAGCACCCCCCAGTAACTTGTTTAGAACACAACTGAGCACCAGGGCCTACCCAAACACCTCCAACACCCAGCCCCTCAGCAGTGCACTGTCTGAGGTCAGCATCCTTCATCCCAATAACCAGGTTATCTTCAGAACCACAACACACAGCACTGCAGAAACTGCCTTTGGCAAAAGATCTTTCCCGCTGCAGAGAAATCAAACCCCACCACCTGTCCCTGCACATCCACTGCTCAGGGACTCCTCCAAATGAGGATGGGGAAGTTGTGCCTCCACACAGAACTGCAGCCTGAGCAGCTCCCACAGCTGAAATGAACGCCAGCATGAGAGAGGCCAGCAGCCACCTCAAAAGCTCTTCATGGAAGTGAGAAGGGAGGGACGTGGAAAACAAGCAGTCACATGCATCTATTAACAGGGTTATAGCACTAGTTTAGGTCCTTGAAGAAAACCAGCAAAAACTGAGGTAAGAGCAGTGAGACAGCACTTCAAAACTCAACTTCCCAGAGTTCAGATGACTCCTTCCCACCTGACTGCCCTGGTTAAAGAAAGACCTGACACTACCCCAATTTTTCCAACTTTTCACAAATCACAGTGACTGAGAAAGCAACTATGGCCACTACATATCCCACAGATCATCAGCCAGAAGCAGAAATCCACCTCTCACACTACTCTGGCTTAGCATTCAAGATTTTAAAGCACTGCAAGAGACTTCACTGCTCATCCCCATCACCACAGCCCAACCCTTCACACACTGCACTGCTTTGCCTTACTGGGCAGACAAGAAAGTGCCCAGCTCCAAGGAACACTTTCAGGCTTTCCCACTGGGAAATATCTGCCATAAAGAGAAAGGGCTACAAAACACAGAGCCAAGTGAACAGAACCAATCCATTGGTCTGAACTAGTTGGTCTCCATCCGTGCTTTGGCCACACTGCTGCAAAAGCACAGCAATTTCTATTTCTCTGTCCATTTACCACTAGGAGTATTAGCTGGAATATCAGAGGTTACATATTAATTTCTAGTGTCTGAAATACAGCCCCAGGCCATTCACAGAATCAGGAATAGGCCTCTGGTATCTCCAGAACAGCAAGTTCCTCAAGCCATGAAGTTCAGAGGTAAATAATATCCCAGAAAAATGGGGCAGATTTAAAAGGCACTATAAAGAATCCTTAGGACACCCTGAACACACCTTACTGGCAACTCACTTTTGAGCAGTTTTTTTTTTCATATTCCTCGTTAGCAGAGATTTACAGCCAGTACTACCACGTGCAGGGCAGCACACAAACTTGCAAGCATTCAAAACACACATTTTAAGATCATAACATTTTTCAACATAATAAAGGAGTCATTTCCCTTAAGGGATAAGTATAGAAACACTCATTGCTGAACTCTCTGACCACTTGTGTTTTGTCTTGACCATAAAGAAGAGCTGAAATAGGACAGGCAGCCTCCCACAGGTTGAGCACAGGATGTGGCTGCCCTAGAAGCATCACTTGACGCCACTCAAAAACTTGAGAATGGCAAAAAATACAATTTCAAATGCCACTTCTTCACCAGCCCATAACAGAGCCCATGAGAGAGACTGATCTCTGCACTCACAACACAACCAGCAGGTTCCCAACAGTGGCCACTGCATCCAGCCTGAACACTCTGAGGTTTGGGAGTCCTTTCATCTGCAGCTCCTGATCTACAGCTAAAGACAAACATTTTTGTTCTGTGGAAGCCTGTCCTACACAGGACAAACCTCGGATTTGGCAAGTTGAAAAACTCTGGATAGTGTACAAAGCCAGTATCTCAAAAAGAGACGATGACATTCACTTCAACCTCTTTTCCACAAAGAGAGGGCAGTTTTGTAAAGAACTGTTCCATAAGAGCTTTCAGACCTGGCATCTCAAAGGAGATATCTGGTCTTTCAGATGAGTTACCTGGTCTTTAGTTAAATGAGAAGGATTTTAGTGATGAATTTTTTTCATACCACCACATGGTATGCACTTTTCAGGTCCATAACAGAGAAAACTAATAAAATAGCATCCAGCTGTCCAAGTTTCCTGCAGCAACCTCACCAAAACCTGCCCCACCTCAGTGGCAGGACACTGATCTTGCACAAGCAAGACTCAGGAGAAAAGCACTTTTCTAACAGAGAGATTGTGCATGTGCCTCACAGGCAGCCAAACCCCTCCCAACTTGATCTTTAGATAAGTCAAGTGATTCAGTATTTCAGAAAACTGAGCCTGTGAAACTCAAAAGGGTACTTAAAAATAGTCAAGGACTGCACACAAAGCTTGCAAAGTTTGGAAGTACAGATGGATGCGACTGCACAGTCTAAATCCAAACACATTCCTGTAAGAACACGGATCAGGGCATGCACACCATAAAGGTCAGTTTGGAAGGGAATTCACACTGCCCTGCCCACCAGCACCACCAACCAAACAACCAGAGCCATTCCCACACTTACCGTTGGTACATATTCCGATGGGAATTTATTTGTTGTGTAAGAAATTAAGAGACAGGTTTTACCAACAGCACCATCACCCACGACCACACACTTGATCGTCTGCATAGCTGAAATCTACTAGAATATCAACTCCAAAGAGAACCTGGAAGAAAAAAAATAAAGAGATACATATATTTAGATGTTTCCCATACTCATTAGAGAGCCCAAATCACTAACAGCACATCTGGGATGTGAAAACAAGACATTTTTAAATGAGTTTTTAGATCTTTTACCTTCCATCACACACACACACAACAGGAAGCTGCTCATGTTCATAAATGAAGAAATTTTGCCTGGTTACCTAGAGATGGGCAAAACAGGTCTTTGGGCTTTTCCAGATTGTGTTTTTAATGCATGGCAGCATCTGAAAGCTGCAAGTGCAAACTCTGCTCAGGAACACACCTGCTTCCCAGAGAGCTCCCTCTGGAGAGCGGCTCAGCAGGAAGCAGAGCAACATGTGCTTCGAAACCGGTTTATGGATAAAAATAAACAAGTACAGACAGAAATAAACATGATTAATTTCTCCTTCCCTCACCTTTTTTAAGGCCTAAGCACAGTTTTACAACCTTTTGGTTAATGCTGCTACTTAACACATCCCTTTATCCCCACTTTGAAGTGCTCACAGCCATGAGAGCACAGCAGGGCATTCAGATCCCAAGGGAATTACACTCCAGACATCCCAAAATCCTGATGCACCCAGCTGTTCCAGCGCTGTCCCAGCAGAGACTTCAGCACATGAACTAGATCGATATGTGCCATCAATACCTCCTCCCTCCAGTGTCAACACAGCTGCCCTTCGTTAATATATTACTTTAATTAGAAGAATACCAGGCTTCTGGCCATTTCTTCACATACAGGTGTGAAATCTTGACCCCACCAATTTAGTGGCAAAGCTCCCACTGACTTTCAGCTTTTCCATTTTATCAGAAGTACTTTTATTTACAGTGACAGAGAATTGCTACAAAGTCTCTGTAAAATCCTGATGGGGGCCAAGGGGTGTTTAAAGCAGCATAAAAACCCCAAATCACTCCCTCCTGAACTATGCATTTGGGCACTTCCTAGTGAACTCACTCCTTACAGTGATCTGCACAAAGCTCAAATCAATTCCAGCTTTTTGAGGCTCTGGTCACAGCCAGCAACATCACAGAATGACAGAATGCTCTGAGCTGGAATCCCACATGGATCATCAAATCCAACTTTTAAGTGAACAGCCCAAGCAGGGATCAAACCTATGACCTTGGCATTATTAGCACCCTGCTCTAATCAACAGAGCTAATCTCAAGGTGTTAACATGACTTGATACTGCAAAGGAAAGGAAATTGCTAGGGACTCAAAACAAACATACCACCCCCAGCTCTTCTTCAGATGCTGCAGGGACCCTCAAAGGCTTCAGCAAAGCCACAAGCCCTGGACAGATCCACACACAGTTTTAGGAAATGGCAGCAAAGGCTCTTTCTCAGAGCAGGCCACCAGCCAGCACCTGGTACGTGGGGCACTCACACTGCCATCTTCTTTCAGCAAGCGCAGAGACGATGACTGATTTGTATAAGCATCAGGCCTTGCCACCAATGCCTTAGTGCCCTATTTCAATATCAAAATAACAGAATCTGTTGATTTATGCAGGTCTGAGTTTCACAGCAGGCATTCAGCAGGATGCACAGCACAGACGTACCAACAGGCCCTTCATTAATACAACAAAAAGCTCTGAGATTTGGCTCTGAAGCAAACACATATTTACTTAGAAAGGACAAAGCAATCATTTCCATTTCAAAAGGCATTTTCTGTGTTCAGATCAGCTCAACTGTTTACATACAAGTAATATGAAGTCAGGTAACAGCACTGAACATTCACCCCTTCAGAGAAGCTCCCTTCCCACCCTGCAGCCCACAACTCCCCTATCCTGTAATCCTGCCTTGCTGCTCTGCCTCCCTCTTTTTTCTACCCTCTTTCCAAATTATTTGCATTTCCTTGTTTAGCTGTAATTTGCAGGTTACACATCTGCTTCAGATCACCTGCCCAGAGCCCATAAAGCACACCAGAATAAAAATCCTGGTTCTGAAGCGCTCCCTGTGCTCAGTGCAGCCCACCAATCCATGATTCTCTATAAATCCCAATTTTGGATAGGCACTTGTACCACAAAAGGTCACCCAGGCCTTTGTGAAAAGAAGCAGCATGTGTTTAGTGTTACTCTTTAATGCTCATTGCTCCAGAGAACACCAAGCAAGCAACAGAATAAAGCCACAGTATCAGAAGGCAACTCAGAATGCACTTGCACTTCTTCCCTGTCCTTGGGCACAGCCAAGCTCTGGGAGAGGAGCTGCTGCTCTCTGGGAAGGGCTCAGGTCAGAGGCTGGGGCTGAGACACAGCCCTGGCTGCACACACACCTTGCCCACAGCTCACCTTATCCCTGGCACTGAGCTCCTGAAGTGAAGCACTGGCGTGGTGCACATCAACAACTCAAACACACCCACACCCCCCTTCACCTTGTTTTTTATGTTTATATAGCTTTATCTCTAAATGCTGGAAAATGATGGCATAAATTTTGAACAGATTTAGAGTCTTGAGCATAGGTCTCCAAAGTTTTAGCAGTGGGAAAGTGGAGTTGTTGAATAAATTATTTTCCTTGGATTAGTAGGCTTTCTAGATTAGCTGGATGAACTACTTTGTGTTTTTGCACTTCTAAGAAGTCCACAGATCACAGCTGAAAATAAGCTCGTTTCTAGGGAGCTTAGGTGCACCTGGGACTTACTCTGCCATAGGAATACTTTAAAGATACATCCATTATTGACTTGTGGTTTAATTTAATCCAAAATGAGATTAAACAGAGAATAACATCCCCAGAGTGCAACGCCAAGGGAGGTAGAAACAAAGAGGTTATAGAGGCTTTGGGTTTGTTCTCCCCCTGAAGTCACCTAAGAAAAGGAAGCCTGCACATACAACACCCAGCAGGACTAGGGAACACTTTAAGTAGTTTTAAATAGCTGAGGGAATTGAAACAGACTTGAAAGTGCTGAAGTCTCTGTCTGAGTGCAGTGAGTGGATTTGGAGCCATCTAATTGTGAGCCATCTGGCCAAGCCCAGAGAGGAGAGCTGGTAAGGGCTGGAAATGTAATGCAGGTCAATATGACTTAGTTCTGTTCAACAAGTTCTAAAGACTTCTTTAAAAAAAAATGCAAAAAAAGAAATGGAGCACTGAATTGATTTAATTACTCAAATCTCTCTGTATTGTAACCAAAAACTTCAGTGCTTCAGTAAAGTACGTGTTAACTAATGACACTTCTACTATCTGTTGGATTTTAACTTGTTCAGCAACAAGGATTTCACAAAACTCAACAATGTCATAGAGAACTGGGACCTGGCATGCTGGAAATTATAGATTACACAGCCATGTAATGCCAAGTTCATAGGCCATTTTACAGAATTTTGCTTTAAAACTCAGTTACACTCATATGGAAGACAGCTGATCTGCATTTAGGATTACTCCCAAAAAGTGTTAACAGAAATGTGGGTGTTGCAACAAACAGGGAACTGAAGTGTCCAGCAGGACGTTGAGGAGGTCAGAAATCCTTCCTGGTGCAAAGGAAATTCTGCAGTGATGTATTTAGGTCACACAGGCCTGGGCAAGCACCAAGACACTGAATGACCACAGAAGGCTGAAAAAACCCACAGTACCTCTGACAGGTTCCCACTGACTAAGCACAAGTTGCACAAAATACTGTCCCAAAACCACACCTGACCCTTCCCATGCAAGCCTGACTTTCCCATTCTAAAGGTGATCACGTGGAACAGGAGCACTTTGGGTTTGCAAACTGTAACTCAGAGTAGCTGTAAGCTGTTCCAATACCTGTGTGCACGACTGACTGCAGAATTAAGTGAAATCTGGTGGAGTTTTGTACACAGTGTTCCCTACACCCAGAGTAACAATCTGCACGATCTCACCGTCACTCTTGCTGTAGGTGCAATAGGAAGCAGAAACCACAAGCCTTTAAGTTGTTACAGTTTCTCTTATCCTTACGGTGCTGCAGTCCGTTTTCAGGTTAAAATGTGTTCGTTCTCCCAGGCAGAGGAAGCTGCGCTGTCAGATCTGTGTGCACATCCTGTGCTCGCTTCCTGCCGAGCCCCGGCAGCGCCGCCACTTCCTCTTTCAGGCGGGACTGAAAGTGCTGCCATTTCACCAGCGGGACCAGCTCCCTGCGAGGCACCAGCGGCCAAGAACCCTTTCAGGGAGCTCTTTAGGACACACCACTATCTCGCAAGTTGAACCCCTAACCAGTCCATCACAGCTTCCAGATCCTTTTTGGGCACCTGCTCTGCATTCCAAGAAAATAAACAGAGCCATTTCTGAAAACTAAGATTATTTCCCCCCCCCATGTGATTTTGCAGTGAACAGTTTATTCATCTAACTCAAAGCACTCAGGAGTCCACAGTGAAAGGAACAACAGTCACAAGATTTTACTCATGATCTCTGGTAACCATTTTTGCCCTTCCACAATACTTTCATTTCATATCTTATAAAACCACACAGTTCTAAATAAAGTCTTTGTTTGTACTTGATAATTTGTTCCCAGATTAATCACATCCATTTCAAGGCACCCTTGCCCCACCATTTCAAGGTCCTTGCCCTCTGCTACTTCCTCTCTAGCCCTACTACAAACAAATCTTTCTGTGCTTTTCAAAGTGACAAATCTCTGCAATCAGGGGCAGCAAGGAGAGGCACTCGGCTGCTCCAATCCAGGCAATCCAATTTTCCTCAGCAGACACCTACCAGCATTACATGGAAAATGTACTGAATACCTGTCTGACAAACAGGACAGGGCAAAGGTCACTGCCCAGTTCTCTGCAGAGATCCCAAACCACTAACCAAGGGATCACACGAGCTCAGCTGTCACCTCAAGAGGGAGAAGACCTTGGACTTCTTGGTACACTAATACTATCAGAAACCTGCGATAAAAAACACAAACAGAAGCCACCCTCTGATTAAGAGATGAATTCCAGAAAGACCTACTGGCACAGATAGCAAAACTGTTTTCAAGGGCAGTATCACCGTGGCCAGAATTCTCCTCTGCATATGTACAGCAACCATCTTCCAACCTGCTAGAAATCATCTTCTTCATGGAGATCTCACCCCACAACCAAACACATCTGCCACTTCTACACTAGTAAAGTGGCAAATGACATGTAAAAGAATATATTAGGTTCTAAACCACCTGATGCCCAAGCTCACCTGCCTGTCCTGCCCACAGCTCAGGCTGCTGCAGGGACATCAGTTCTATAAACAAACACATTTGTTCCCAAAGGTTCCAAGCCAAGCTTCAGGCCTGGGTCTTTAGTTTCTTAGACAGAACTCAAACTGGCTGTTGAACTACAAACTACAAACCAGAACCAGAGTTGCACTCCCTAGAAAAACACAAATCATGAAGTCCAAGGCAAAACATGCAACAGAAGAAGAAACCACCTTGTACCCCATCAGTTCAGGATCTTGAAAAGGACATCCTAATTTAAGCATTGCTTTGAGGTTTTGTTACCTGTCACTAAAAGATCAGACACAGGCCTTTAAATTCTATCTTGGAATTCGTACCCCACAGGGAGAACTGCCTCCAAAAACCAGTGCTGCTGTTGGGTTTATGTGTGTGTCTAATTATGAGACACATCCACAGCAGCTCAGCTGCACTAGAAGCTATGTACAAACACAAGCATTCAGGGAAGGACCTGCATCTGCAGCGGGCGGGTCTCAATTCAGGGTTGAAGAGCCCCACAGCAGCAGAGCACACCAGTGGGCTCCATCCCACAGTCTCAGCCTGGTGTTGGATGCCAGCACAGGAAACCTGTGGGCAGGCCCACAAAAGCAAGCAGTGGAAAGAGCCACAAGATCACCATCACCAACGGAGCTGGATCGACACCAGGACAGCCCTGAGTTAGCTCACAGGCTCCTGTTGTCTTGAAACCCACAAAGTTTGCCATTGTTATGAGAATCCCTGCTTGAGATAAAGGAGGTGTCCAGGATCCTGGAGCATCCCTTAGTCTGCCACTCAACAGAGCCCGGATATCCCAACACCTCTGCAGCTTTGAAGCTGCCATTTCTGGACAAGTGACTATCAATCACCAAAGAAACAGTAAGAGATTGCTTCTCAAAATGCAACTATCATGGAGCTATCACAGAATGTGCTAAGTTGGAGCTCACTGTTTGAGACCAACTGATATTTTCTGTACTTAACGCAACTTTCTTTTTCTAATTCTGTCAGATGCTTTGCACATCTTTGCAAAGGCTCTTCTCAACCACCTGGTACACAAGACAGGAATTGAGGGTGGCTGGGCAGAGGAATTTTAATAGCCTGAGCCCGAGACACCAGCAGCACCATAACACACATTTCAAGTTTAACAACTTCAAGAAAAAGAAGGGGAAAACCATGTCATCCAATTTTAGTCCTAAATTCAAAACCAGAAAGCTGACCAGCCAGATAAACTGCGTGTGACTCAGCAGGCTCTGCCACACCAGTTACAGTTGTGCCTACACCTGCTTTACCACGGGCATTGCCCACCATCCCACTTCAGGGCTCCAAACCACCACCTTCACCTGATCACCAACTCCACAGAAAAAAACACAAAAGTGGCAACTTCCCCATTACCACTCTGGTTAAGGTTACACTGTCAAAAGCAGCCCCAGCACTGGAAAAACCTGCCCCAGATTAAGTGCTGGGAAGTGTGTGGGCTTACATTAACGCCTTTTCTGTCAAAGGCATTTTCATCTTCCATCATTACTCCTCGCTTTTCATACTCTACAGGAAGCTGTTTTCCTCAACCACGTAACAAAATCCTGTTCAGGATTTTGCTACCACTTAAAAAACCCTACCTTCACTAGCTGAGTTGCATACTGATAATATTTAAAAATACAAGCTGAACCTACACTCCTATCTAGACACAGAACCAAACCAAGGCCCACATGGCCCTGGCGGTTCTCTCCACATTCCCATGGCCAACTACACTTAACAGTGGTGGAAGTTCCTCTATTTTGAGGCGTGGTTTTGCACCATGGGAAGCACCCTGCCTGAAAATCACTGCAGTAGATCCTGCTCAGGGAACAGGAGAGCTGCAGGTGCTCTGTGCACGCAGCCAGGAGGAGCCCAGAGAACGTGCTGTGTTGAGGGGGATAGCTCAGGCCGGGTACCAAAGAGCTGTCTGAGGATTAAAGAAATAAAGCTCTGCTAAAAAGCACTGCAAAAGCAACTTCTCCCAGATACTGAGCCATCCTGGGGCTGCTCTGCACTCACCTGACCAGCAGAAGGAACCAGAGCAGCTGGAACCACCGCCCTTCACCAGCCCAAAACGAGTCCCTGCAGGGCCGAGGCTGCAGGACCAAGAGCCTGCTGGGCAAGTGGCAGCTCCTCAGCAGTCAGCAAAGAAACAAAACGCTCAGAAGAAGTTACAGCTCCCACTCCAGGACGTGAAAGAAGAGGGTGCTTCCGAGGGGAGCCAAGCTTTTAGCTCAGCAATACTTCACATGCACTAAACCCAAAAGCACCACTGACCTCGAGAGAACTGCTCAAGCACACAGCTGCTGTCAGATCCAGGCCCCACATCAGCCCCTCTGCCTTGAGCTGTTCCCCAGCTGCAGCTGCCTGGTGAACACAGCTCACGGAGTGGCAGAGGCCTCCCTGAGTCACATCCAGAGCTGCAGGAGCATTTTTGTCGTTATTTCCCCCAAAACAGAACACTCATCACTGGCCAGAAACAAAGCACAGCATCCTTCAACTGGAGCTGAGCAATTCAAACCAGCCTATTACAAAAAGCAAAACAATTCTGGCAGCCTCAGCTGCTGCTGCGAGTCCAGCACCGCACGAGACAGCAAAACTGGGGCTGTCCCAGGGCAGCTCCTGCCCCACAGCAGCTTAAGGTTTGCTCTAACACTGCCTCAGCTTGGTGAAAACTTTCTCCTTCCCCTGCCAGATTTGGGCTGTGCTGGAAAACACGGCTGATCCCACACAATCTGACCACAGGCATGGACCTGGTACCTGCACTCCCTCTCCAGGCAAAGGCCCCAAGGAAGCCCCTTGTGTTCCTTTATTTAAAAGGGTTTTGGTTTGGTTTTTCATGAGACAAGGGAACAGTGCACGGTCCAGCTCTCCTGGCAGGAATTACGCCACAACATTCTAAAGTAACAGGGTGAATTAGCAGCACAAAAGCTTAAAATAGAACAACAGCTTTTAAAAGCTTTTGCAAAACAAACTCTTTGTTTTCTCTTTATAAAATGTCACTTGTTCAGAAGAAAAGTCAACACATCTCAAGGAAAGGACAGCTGCTCTGTTGAAAACAGGCCAATCAGCATTTTGAAGCTTTACAACTCTTTAGGACAGTCGCTCTCTCGACCTCCAAGATTACAAAGATCATTACACAACAACAATATCACAAACTCTGCTGCTTGCACTCAATTGTTTTCAGCTTTCTGCACACCCAGGGTCAGGCAAATAAACAATTTAAAGGATGCCCCACCAGAATCTGGGAATACCCTGCCTTAATGTCATTGCTGTCACTGACCTCAGGCAATGACATGGACACCAAGGGCTGCAAAAGGCAGCCAGACACCCTCCAGGAGGGAAAACCTTGTGCCAGGCTTTAGCCCTTGGAAAAACCCTGGTGAAAGGGCTTCCTTCACCTCCTTCCTGATGGATACCCTTAGCTTGTACAGTGTAAAACCATACAAGTTAATAGTAAGTGTGAAGTGTAGGGCTTGGGGGAAGACAGTTAATTAAACGGTGACAGGCTTGAAGGAGTGGAAAGATACTTTAAATGTCTTTAAAAACTCTGCCTAAAAGCTTATCTGCTCAATAAGTTGTTTTATTTGTCGTATATTAGACACTAAAAATAGGGTGTTTTCACCTACAAGAGCTTCTTGCTACCTGGAGTACCAGAAACCAATTTCACTGTCATTCAATTTGACACCTTCACCTTCTTAAAAAAAAAAAAAAGGAAAAAAAAAAAGGTGTTATTCCTCAGGAACAGAGCCTTAAGGGTGAGGATAACTACACCCCCTACAATCCCTCCTGACTGCTTCCTGCTCTAGGAGTTGGAATCATCACCATCATCCTCATCAGGGAAACCCCTGGGAGTTCCACAGGGGCTCCATTTCTGTTTACTGTTCTTTCAGCAGAAGACCCAGAGTTTCCATGTTAGGTACTTGACACTCTAGAGCTTCCAGAGCTTTTCTATCAAACAGTGAAAACATCATAAACTCCCCAGCCCTGGTCATCAATTTAAGGCAAACAACCAAACTCAAAGCAGGGCACCTAATGAATTCAGATCATCACTTGCAGGTCATGAATAACCAAGTTCAAAGTAAGCAAATCCAGTGATTAAAATTTCTGCCTGCAAACATGTTTTGTTTTGCACCACAGTAGGTTTGGATTTTTTTATTCCTCGCCAAGACTTTAAAAGTCCTTTTCCTTGGTGTTACTGAAGCACACAAGTGAACAGCTTAAACATAGAATTATTTCTACAGTCAGCAATGCACTGATGGAAGTCTTATATGTGAGTTTAAGACCTGTTCAAATTCAAAATCAAAACCTGTCTAGACTGCCTTTGCCAGAACCCTGCACTAACAAGAAGAGTCTACAGAGCAGAACAGTTTTCCAAGGTAGTTAAATATAAAGGCTTTCTACCTAAAGCTGATTTTGCACAAGACCCTTTTGCTAACTGAAAAAGTGAAGCTCTGAGTGCCTTACTGAGTTATCTCTATCAGCGATACGAGGAGCTTGATCCAGGTTTTAAACGCCCTTCAAAAATAAATAAATAAAATAAAAGGACGTCTTGGACACTGCAACTTAACACTTTAACACTTTGAACAGGAACAGCCAGCACCTCCTTCCCTGGGGGAGAAGCACAGATGACCAGACTGAGCCCCTTCTGTCTACACAGTTGCCATTTGTCACGGCCTTCTCCTCGCCAGGGCTTGTCTGCCAAGAGGGAAGCAAAGCTGTTCCTGCTCCCCTGGCCACAGCACCCACACAGACCGGGCACCAGGAACCTCGGCCATTCTGCAGCCCTTGGTCAAGCACAGATTTGCAGAGCTGGTTGTTACATTCACCGCTACCCGGCCGTACAAGCGCCTCTCACCAGCCGCAAGTTCTGCCTGCTCCTATGTAAAAACACAGCTGAAGCCTAGATCGCTAAAACAGCCATTAGACCACAGATAAGGTGACGTGCTGCTGCAGTGTATATACATTTTTATGGGGATTTCAGAGGGGAAATGGCAAACACGCGTAAACAGCAACCCTCCGAGTCGGTCGGAGCAAGCGGCGCTGGCTCCTAAGCCCCGGCTGCAGCACCGAGAGCTGTGCGATGGCTCTGGATAACACAACCCACAGCCTCGCAGATGCCCAGAAGCGCCTCCCGACTCCTGGGCTGCCCGTGTGTGCACACACACACACACACACACAGCCGGAGCTCAGCTCCTCGCACCCCTGCGCGGCTCAGGGCTCCTGCGGCACCGCCCCAGCCCGGCCCGCAGCCCCTCGGGGCTTCTCCCGCAGCCGGGGCCGCACCGGGGCAGGGCCGGGCCCCGCCATGGCCGCTGCAGCCCTTCCTGCGCCGCCCCGAGGGTCCGGCCGCCACAAAGCGGGGGAAGGGAGGGGAGGGCAGAGGAGGGGAGGCGGCGGCCGGCCCGGCACCCCCGGCCCGGCAGCAGCAGCACCCACCGGGGAGGTGCCCGCCCCACACCAGGGCGGCTGCCGGGGAGGCCCCGCACACACCGCGGGGCCCGGCAGGGCGGCTCCGGCGCGCGGCGGGAGCCCCGTCCGTGGGGTCGCGGAGCCGCCGGCGGGCGGTGCTCGGGGCCGCTCGGGGGTCGCGGCGCTCGGCCCGGGGGTCCCGTCCCGGTCCCGTCCCGGTCCCCCCCGCCCCTCTCACCTCAGGCGCTCGGCCGGGCGTTGGCAGCTCGCTGCGGGGTCTCCGAGGCGCGGGCGGCAGGGGCGTGACGTCACCGCGCAGCGCGCGCCGGGGCGGGGCGGGGCGGGGGCGGGCGCGCGCGCGCGGCGCCCCCTGCCGGCCGCGCGCGCCGCCGAGCCCAGAGCGGGAACGGATTCCAGGAGTTTGGTTTTCAGGAAAGCTAATTTCCTAAAGAAACGATTTCTGCTCTCCGTTAGACCGACTTCCTCATAAATACCATATATATATATGTATATATTACATAGGAAATGGTGACCTCATCAGTCATGACCCAATGCGATCACTGAGCACAAGAGCAAGGGTTAAAAGGGTTAAGAGCAAGGCAGTCCCACTGACTCTTCCCGGGTGATTTTGGGTGAAATCCCCGCTCCTGTCAAGCACAAAGGCAACAGCTGGGTAGAGGCTGGGCTGAGCGGGTGAGATCATGGAGCCAGAGGGACTTGTGGAGTCTCTCACAGGGCACCATCTCCTCGGCTCTCCAGGACTCACCCAAAGCTGTAACCATCACAGGAGGCTCCAGCTCATCCTCCTGCCACCAGCTCCATCCTTGCCCGTGTTCCAGAGGATGCTTATCCTCATGCTCAGCTCTACACCACCTTCCAGCATTTCTGACAGTGCCTCAGTTCTTTGGGTTTATTTAGAAACAAAACCAGCAGGGATGGCAACACTGGGTGGGCTGTTTTGGGGGGAATGGTTCCCCCTTTCCAGCAATCCCTCCCTGCACTGCTGCAGGACCCTCATCCCTGCTTCCCCCATGAGAGCACCGAGCATGAGCCCATCACCTCCTTTGTGTTTCCATACAAATCCACAGCCATGGTGGCTTTGCTTTTTGAGGGGTAAATCCGAGAGAAAGATTTGCCAACACCCAGAGGAACCTGCAGAGCAACCAGCAAGTTGTGGAGTGTCTGCTGGAAGTGAAATCCCACCTAAACCCCTTTGCACATGTCAGGGTACAGATACTAATGATGGAAACAGATAAAACTGGGGCAGGAAGCCCCACTTCCCAGAGGAGCATTAAATCAACACGCATCTGGTGTTGCTGTAATTAGCACCACAGAAAGTGCAGTAATTAACTTTCTCCCTTCCAAGTTAAGATTTAATAACGTGTGGTAAAATCAGACCCAGGGCGATGGGACGAGCAGGGGAAAAAAAAAACATCAAAATAAGACACTTGTGACTTGATAAGGAATTAATTATACCTTGCAATAATAATAATAATAGTAATAATAATAGAATAATTGCTGTTAATCTGGCCTTCAAGTGAGGAAGGGCACTGGGAAAAATTCGCTCTGAGGAGCAGGTTCCTGTCAACCAAAAGCTCAGCCATGCTGGGATGTGGGTGAGCTGCACTGGGCAGAGCTGGGAGAAAAAAAACTGGAACAAAAAAAAAAACCACATCTGGATTGCCAGGGAGCTGCCTCAAACCTCCCCATTTCTATGTGATCCCACAGGGAACAGCTCTTCCCATAGGGAATTGTCACTGCCAGCAGCCTCAAGCATCTCCCAGGGTGTGGGCACGAGGACAAGGGGCTGGAGATGTCCTGTCAGCTTCACGTGCCACCAACTCTCCCTGATAAAGCCAAAGGGAGTAACACAGGGCCTGCCTCAAAGGGACACCTGAGATCAAGATTGATTTATTTTACTTTCCCCACTGCTCTGGCACAGAGGCATCCAGTGCCCTGTCTCCACCTGGCAGCTCATGCACTCAAATCCAAGGGGAATGCACAAACCCATTGTTTGAAGAGCACCTGAGGCCTGAATGGAGCTCTTCCCAATGAAGGACATTTCCCAGACACTTCCCAGCTCCAGCTCACCCATGTTCCCAGCTCAGGGGTTCAGGCCAGCTGGGACAGAGAGCAGCAGATTCTCATCACAACAGACCCTTTGCATGGGGTTTTGACGCCTCTTCCCGGGCCGCAGAGTTCCCTAAACGTGCATTTTAACAGGGGGCAAAATCCAGCCCTGAAATCATTACCTGCCAGAGACAGGCAGGTAGGACATGTTATGTTATAGCATTATCACATCTCTGGAACTCACACCAGCTGCCTCCCACTCCAGCCGGGCACAGGTCAACAAAATAAATTACTCAATTACCAGAAAATCCAGTAGGACTGAACACATAATTAGTCTCCTTAAAGCACAGAGCAATCAGCATTTTTGTTTCTTGGTCTCTTTCCTCGCCCAGGCCCCGTGTCCCCTCACGCAGGGACTCCGCTCAGGGGGTCCTGTGTGGTCACTCCTGTGACTTGGTCAGGCCCTGGAAGTTGGGCTCTGTGCAGGGGGGCAGCGCTGCCTGCCGGCTCAGCAGCTTCTCCAGGACGGCTATTTCTGCATCTCGTCTCTCAACGTCCTCAAATGGAGTCCAGGACATGTCGTGCTGGAGCTTGTAGGCACCGAGAAATTCGTGGGGAGTGGTTCCCCATTCCTGGTGGGGAAAGGAGAGACTTCATCAGTGCCCAGTTTCCCTCACAGCTGGGCTGTGCTGTCCCCTCAGCCCCCAACCTTTGCTGCACTCCCAGCTACGTGGCCATCCCATTTCTTAACCTAAAAACAGGCTCAGCTACCCTGAACCCAAGATCAGGTCGAGCCCCAGCGCTGCTGACACAGGGAGGCTCGAGGGCACAAGATCTCCCTGACCTGCCCAGAGGTTTGCCCTGAAGCCTTCACCCTTGCATGTAAGAAAATGGGTGGCCTGGAAGGAGGAGACCTCCAAGACCACCCCCCAAGCTGCAGGCAAACTCAGTCCCTGGGCAGAAGCACCTGAAGACACCACCCTGTCAGGCACTCACAAAAGGCTCAGAGGAAGAACTGCAGGGACCAAAAGGCAGAATTCAGGTCCATGCACCAAAGGTCTGCCTGCCATCCTCCACCAAGAGCCAGAGAACTCCATAAGATGGCTCTGGCCCCAGCAGACTAACTGGCAAAGGCCAGCTGAGCAGCAACCAACAAAGCCCCCACCAAGCTGGTGCTTTTTTCTGAGGTCCACACGTCCCCAAACACCACAAACATGACTTTTTTTTCCCCCTCCCTGCTCCCTCAGGGCCTGAAACCACCCACCTTAGGAGACAGGATGGAGAAGTAGCGCTGCCCACTCTCCCGCCTGTACATGTAGTAAATGTTTCCTGGCTTCTTCACGAGGTTGCAGGCCACGTGGTTCAGATCAGCATCTCTGTTAGCTTCATCCAAGACCTGGAAAACACAAACTTGATACTTCTACATTTGAAATGAAATGACAATGTGCTATTGCCAGAGCCCAAGACACATCACTTGGCACACAGCTCACAAGGCCTTGATCTGCGTGTCTGATTTCACCTGCCCCCAGGAAGGAGATGCTTCCCAAAGAGATTAGGTTTTCTCCACGTCTTCCCTGTCAGCTGGACCTCAGAGCACCTCTCCCCAGAGGTGGAGATACCTCCAAGGATCTCTGCACCTCTCCCCAGGTTCACCTCTGTGCCTGACCCCACACGCACAGCTGCTGGACCCTGGGGGCTTCCTGCTGCTGTCCCCAAGGGAAGGGGCAGGGAACAAAGGGGAATTCATCTGCCCAGCTCCACCAGTTAATGATTACATGACGTAAGTGCCTCCATGGCCGCAGGCCAGTTGCACTGACTGGCAGATCCTTTCCCATTCTGACTCCAGATTTCCCCCCCCAGGGTGAAGGGTGTATTGATGAGCACAGCTGAGCCCTGCTGGGTGCTGCCAGGACCAAAGGAGCTGGGACAAACGGGAAAGCCAAGCCCACCCATCAGGGAAAGCTGATCTCTCTCAGGGGGCTCAGATCCAACCAGGGTCACATTGTCACCCCACTGGGTCCTCCTGGGAGCACAGCACATTAAAGTTAACGTTACAGCCCTTCCTAAATCCGGACTCATCTCTATGTCCTCCCTGAAACATGAGCTGTCCTTCCTGATGTGCCCTGGACTCAGGGAAAGCACCCAAAACCGTCCCCATTGACACCTGACACAGCCACAGCTCCCCCCGAACGCCCTGCAGCGAGGGCAGGCGCTCACCAGCGAGCCTTCTGCCCAACCCCGCTCACCTTCCGCGCCTGCTCCTGCAGGTGCCGGATCTGCTCGGCGATCACGGCCAGTTTGCTGCAGGCGTTCGCCCGCACGAAGTCATCGGCCTGGGAGAGAGGGAGGAGCGAGGAGGGCTGGTCAGGACGGGAGGAGCCGCAGCCCCCTCCCCGGACACGGCCACGCTCGAGGTGTCACAGCACCCCCGGGGTACTGGAGTGTCACTGGGAGGCACTGGGAGCTGCCAGGACAGGCTGGGGGGCAGTGGGAGGGAGCGGTAGGGACACACTGGGTTGGACCGGGAGGTAGCGGGATGCACAGCAAAGAGGCAGTAGGATTTTCAGGGAAGCGTTTAGGTGGGCCGGGAAGCTCTGGAGGACAAAGTGGACATCACTGGAAGCCGGTAGGATGTACTAGGAGGCACCGGAGGGAAAGTGGAATCATTCGAGGGCGGGGGCACTGGGCTGTGCTGGGACACACTGGGAGGGGCAGCAGGACATATCAGGAAAACTGGGGTAGACTCAGGAGGCACCGAGATGGACTGGGAGCCACTGAAGTGGGAATGAGACATACCAGGGGTGCTGGGATGGACTGGGAGAGAAGCGGCTGGAGGCACACAGTGGGGTGAACTGGTCAGTGGGACATACTGGGAGGCAGCAGGGTATACTGGGATGGGACTTGGTTGTGATGCTCTGTGAGTCACCGGGGGGCAGCAGGGCACAGCGGGAAGCGGCGAGGTGCAAAGGGAGACACCAACAGCCTGGGAACTCGGGAAGGCACTGGGACTGGACAGTGGGAGATGGTAGGAGGCACCAAGAGGCCGCCGGGATCACCAGGGAACAGTGCTGGGAGGCACCAAGGCCACGGCCGGCTGAGAAGGCCCCGGAGAACGGCCGGGAGGCAGCGGGGACACCGGGCCCAGAGCCATGCCCCCGTCGCCCCGGCGACCGGCCCTCACCTGCTGCACCTGCCGCGCCAGGGCCACCAGGTCTCCGGGGTCCCCGACGCGGGCGGCGCGGCCGGCGCTGCCCTCCACCAGCGCCAGGGCCAGCCCGGGGCCGGTGCCGCCATGCCCGGGCTCCGCGCCGCCCTCCGCCATGGCCGCACGCCCGACCCCTCCCGCCCGCTTCCTGCCGCGCCGTCACCGCGCGCGCCGAGGGGGCGGGGCCTCGGCTGAGGCGCTGCGGCCGCTGATTGGGCGGCGTGCGCGGAGGGGGCGTGGCGCGGCGGAGAGGGCGGAGGCACGGCAGCGCGATACGGTCACTGATTGGGTGATGGTCGCGGAGGGGCGTGGCGGGGGCGTGGCTTGTACCCCCGCGGTGCGGCGGCTCGGCCGGGGCTCAGTCATGGCGCTGCCGCTGCCGCCGCCGGTCATGGCGCTGCTGCTGCTGCTGCCGCTGGTGCTGCTGGCGGGGGCCGCCACGCCGCCGGAGCCGCTCCCTCTCCCTGTTGCGGCCGACCCGCCGCTGCCGGCCCAGCCGCCGGACGCGCTGTTTGCCGCCGGCGCCGAGGCGTACGCGCGGGGGGACTGGCCGGCCGTGGTGCTGCAGATGGAGCGGGCGCTGCGGGCGCGGGCCGCCCTGCGCTCCCGCCTGGCGCGGTGCCGCCTGCGCTGCGCCAACGCCACGGCCGAGGCCGAGGAGGAGAGCGCCGACCCCCAGCCCGACCCGGTGCTCCGGGACCTGCGGTTCTTCCGGGGGCTGCTCCGCCGCGCAGCCTGCCTGCGGGGCTGCGGGCCCGCCGCGCCCTCCCGGTACCGCCTGAGCGAGGAGCTGGAGCGAGAGTTCGGCCGGCGCAGCCCCTACAACTACCTGCAGGTCGCCTATTTCAAGGTGCGGGACCTTGGCAGGGAGGGATGGAGGGAGGGGAGGAAGGAGTTCCCGGTGCGGCGGGATGCGGGACGGGCGGGATGCGCGGAGGATGCCGGAGCCGGGCGGGGCCGGGGGGGGACGGAGGGATGGGATAGAGAGAACCGTCCGGGGACGATCGCGGTGCCGGGACGCGGGGGATGAGTTCGGTGCGTGCCCCGACGGGATGGCCGTGCCCTGCCCCCCTCAGTGCCACGTCGGAGCTCGCCGGGGCCGCCCCCGTCACCGCCCCCCGCCCCGGGATGCTCCGGGATATCCCGGGGGTCCCCTCCTCCCCGCGTGGGATCCCCGCTGTCTCACCCCACTCGTCCCACCCAGATGAACCGGCCGGCGCAGGCGGCAGCGGCCGCTCACACCTTCTTCGTGGCCAACCCCGGGCACCAGGAGATGAGGCAGAACCTGGAGTACTACCAGGCCATGGTGGGGGTCCGTGAGGAGGACTTCACCGACCTGGAGGCCAAACCCCACCTGGTGAGACGTTCCCCCTCCCCTTCCAAAGTCCCTGTGGTGCTGCGAGGACCCTCCCCATGGGGACAAGGTAGCCCAGGTGATCCACCACAGGGATGGAACCCCCATGTTGAGCTCCCTCATCGTCCCTCATCCCTCTGCAGAGCGAGTTTCGGCTGGGGGTCCGGTTTTACACGGAGGAGCAGCCGGCTGCAGCCATCCTGCACCTGGAGAAGGCCCTGGAGGAGTATTTCGTGGCAGACGCCGAGTGCCGCGCTCTCTGCGAGGGGCCCTACGACTACGAGGGCTACAACTACCTGGAGTACAATGCAGACCTTTTCCAGGCCATCACAGGTGGGAGCTCTGCCTGCTGTGTCCTGTCACAAGAGCTGGGGACAGTTCTCGGTGGGTGGGTGGTTCCCAAAGGACCTGGGGGATGGTGGGTCCCTGAAGAGGGTAAAAACCCCCTCCTAGGTTTCACTGGGGGGAGTGTGGCTAGTAAGTGGCAGGAGGTGTTTGCCTGCACTCAGCACTCGAGGTGACACTCAGGAATCCTCCAAATTCCAGAAGGATATGGAAAAACAGGAGAGGGACCAGCAGAGGGTCACCAGGATGGGAGGCCAGGGATGGCCACTCTGTCCCCAGAGAGCAGCACATCCCCCCCACCCAGCACTTAGAGGGTGACAACCAACCACCAAAAACCTGGCAAAGAGCCCCGGTGCCAGCAGGAGGTTGGAGATCCCTCAGGGTCCTGCCCACCAGCCTGTGGGTGACCGTGAGCAGTGACATGGGGTGTTTTTTCCCTCCACCAGATCACTCCATGCAGGTGCTAAGCTGCAAGCAGGGCTGTGTCACGGAGCTGGCCTCACAGCCTGGCCGCGAGAAGCCTCTGGAGGATTTCCTGCCCTCGCACTTCAACTACCTGCAGTTTGCCTACTACAACAGTAAGCAGCTTCTGTGGGCTGTCAGGGCTGGGCACCCTGCTCTGGGCAGGCTGAAATCGTGGATGCACAGGGTGGTTGGGTTGGGAAGGGAATTTCAAAGATTGTCTCGTCAGTCCAGCCCAAGGTGCAGCGAGATCTTGGCATCGGTCACTCTGAGGTCTCTCAGTGCCCCATCCAACCTGCCTTGGAACACTTCCAGGGATGGGGCAGCCACAGCTTCTCTATGCAGCCTGTGCCAGGGCCTCACCAGCCTCATCATAAAAATCTTCCTTATGGCCAACCTAACCCTGCCCTCCTTCACTTTAAGACCCTTGCTCCTTGTCCTGTCACTAAAAACCTTGGTAAAAACTTGTCCTCACATCTCTTGTAGCCCCTTGAGATATGGGAAGGCCACAGGATCTCCCAGGAGCCTTCCCATCTCCAGGTTCAACAACCTAAATTTTCTCAGCCTTTCTTCCTAGATGTGCTCCAATCCTCTGACCATTTTTGGGGCCTCTGGACCCACTCAAAGGGGTCCATCCACACCCTTCTTGTGCTGGGGATCCCAGCGCTGGAGGCAGTGCTATGGGGTGGGTCTCATCAGAGAAGAGATCACCTGCTACCCACGAGGCAGCCCAGAGGGGTTTCTGGGCTACCACAGCCAGATCCTGTCCAATTTTTCATCCACCCTTATCTCCAAGTCCTTCTCCATGAGTGCTCTAATCCCATCCATCCTCCTGTCTTCACTCAGACTGGTGGAGAAGCTTCACTGTGCAGGTGGCCACGTGCTGGGACAGGTTGCCCAGAGAAGGTGTGGGGTCTCCCTCAATGGAGATATTCCAGAACCATCTGGATGCAATCCTGTGTTGGGGTGATTAAGCAGGGAGGTTGGACCAGACTGACCCAGTGTGGTCCCTTCCTTTCCTTCCCTTTCCCCAGTTTGTGATTGTGTGAAAGGCTGCACAGAAGTGGGGCAGGGTGCTTCAGTGGCTGGAAATTGCAGGTTAGCCAGGAAAGGGTTGGGTCTGACTGCCTGGAAATGGGCCTCAGGAATTTTTCCAAGCAAGAGAAGTACCCGACCTGTGACCTGGGTTTCTGGAGGCGGGAGAGCACCTTGGATTCTGGATTTTGCCTTTGTGGCAGCAGTTATCCTTGCTCCAGGGGATCTGCCTTACTTGTGAGACCCTTTGCAGAGGACAACAAGGATTTTGTCACTCATCTCTCCTCCACACCCACGTTTGCTCTGCCTCCAGTGCCCTTGGACATGCTGTTAAACAGCCACACTTCCTCTTTGCAGGTGGGAATTACGAAAAAGCCATTGAATGTGCCAAAACCTACTTGCTCTTCTTCCCACATGACGAGGTGATGAACCAGAATCTGGCCTATTACACCGCTGTCCTGGGGGAAAACCTGGCCAGACCCATCCAACCCCGAGAGGTGAGCACTCAGCTGAGACATCTTCTCCCCTCCCTGGTGACCTTTGCAGAAATTTTGGGGTCTTCTTTGGTCCAATGTACAGGAATGGATGGATTTAGGGTCTAACAAGCTGGAAAATAGCTGAGAGGCTGAAAATCACCACTGGGAAAATATCTTTGGCCAAGTGAAGCTGGATGATTGGCACACATGGACCCACTCCTCAGGAAGAGGGATGGGAGAGGCAGGTGGAGGGACTTTTTAGGAGGGTCTGAGCGCACCTCTGCTGCACTCTTCCACAACTGAAATGAAATTGCTTAAAAAGGAGAGGATTTGGCTTCAAAATAGCTGGATCTGGGTGACCAGGTCCTGCCTGGGATGTGGTAGGCAGGAATGGAGGTCTCTGCCCTGCACCAGCTGGAGTAGGGAAGGGGTTCTGCTCCTAAAGAGCTTCCAACAGAAGGGACATGTGTGTGCCTCTGCTGGAGTGTCCTCTCCTCTCCCAGGAGTCATCCACACAGTACAGGGAAATTCAGGCAGGATGGGGAAAGCCACTTCCTTCCCAGCTGCTGGAGGGAGCAGGAAACCAGGGCTATAGGTCTGGAGGAAGGACCACAGGAATGGTGTAAACCTGCCCCTTCCTGCCCATACTCAGGGTTCTTCAGAGCCCTGGTGCTGTGCCTCACCCCTTTCCTGTGCCCCCTTGCCACAGGAGATCCAGGTGTACCGCCAGCGGAGCCTGATGGAGAAGGAGCTGCTCTTCTTCAGCTACGATGTCTTCGGCATCCCTTTCGTGGACCCGGTGGGTGGTGCGAGACCAGGGAGACGTGGTGGCCAGATGGAATGGGGATGAGGGGGTCTGCCTCCTGGCCAGGTCCTTGCCCAGCTCCTGATGCTGTTCTTCTGGCTGCAGGACACGTGGACACCCGAAGAGGTGATACCAAAAAGGCTGCGAGAGAAACAGAAGTGAGTGCTGTCCCCAGCCGAGCCCTCCCAGTGGGGTCCAACAGGACATGCCCCTCTTCCTCTGCGGGGTTTGGGCCGAAGGCCATGGCACAGAGCTGCTGCCAGGGAAGGTGTTGATGTTGGGGGTGGAAGAGGCTGCTGGAGGGCAGAACTTTGCTCCCCATCAGCTCATGGGACGATGGGCACGGGTGGGGCGCCCCAAGCACCACAGAGTGAGGGGTGCATTGGAGTGACTCTCCCCAGTCTTGGGCTTTGTCACCAGCCCCTGAGCCAACTTATTCCCGCCCTTTTGTTGGCTCCTCTCACTCCTGACGTGGTGGGGACAGTGGGATGGTGGGGCTGATGGCTGCCACGTGCCCAGGGCGGAGCGGGAGACGGCGGCACGCATCTCGGAGGAGATCGGCAACCTCATGAAGGAGATCGAGACGCTGGTGGAGGAGAAGGCCAAGGAGTCTGCCGACATGAGCAGGTTCATCCGAGAAGGTGCAGAGCAGGGGAGGTGGGATGGGGGCCTCTGTGGCCCCTGCTGCCCGTCCCTCCACGCGTGGGTGGCAGCAGGAGCAGGCGGCAGCACCGCAGTTTCCCCCAGGGTTGTTGGTGCGCGTCCCCACGTCCCCCAACCCCGTTTGCGCCCCAGGTGGCCCCTTGGGGTACGAAGGAGCCAGTGTCACCATGAACTCCAAGGCCCTGAACGGCTCCCAGCGTGTGGTGGTGGATGGAGTCCTCTCTGCCGAGGAGTGTCGGGAGCTGCAGAGGCTCACCAACGTGAGTGTGGGGACGGGTGGGGCGGGCAGGGGGTGCAGCTCAGACCACTGACACCCACTGGGTTTTGCAGGCAGCTGCCTCAGCCGGGGATGGCTACCGAGGGAAGACCTCTCCCCACACCCCCAGCGAGACCTTCTACGGCGTGACCGTCCTCAAGGCCCTCAAGGTTGGGGTGGACGCGGGGAGGAACGGGCTGTGGGGGCACGGGGCAGGAGTTTGGGGGCGGGTGGTCACCCGTGCCCGCCTGGGGCTGAGCCCCCTGTGCTGCCTGTGCCCCTGCAGCTGGGCCAGGAGGGCAAGGTGCCCCTGCGCAGTGCCCACCTGTACTACAACGTGACGGAGAAGGTGCGGCGCATGATGGAGTCCTATTTCCGCCTGGAGGCCCCGCTCCACTTCTCCTACTCCCACCTCGTGTGCCGCACGGCCATCGACGGTGAGCGCGGCCCCGGGGAGCGAGCCTGGTCCTGTCGGGTCCCCTCCAACAGCTGGAAGTGCTCTGGTCTTGGACCTCTCCTCGGAGACCTCTTTGCTGCTCCCGGGCTTCCTCCTCTTCCCGGGAGGGTGTGGGGAGCTTGTCCCTTAAGCCCAGTTCAAGGAAGATGAGCAGCAGCTCTGTTGGTTGCCTCCAGTGGGGTAGATGGCTTCATGCCACGCAGGATTTCAGCACTCAGAGGCACTTGGGATGGGTGCTGGGCGGGGCTGTGCCTGGAGGGCCATGGGAATGCCACCCAAATGGCCTTGCATGGTCCACACTCCAGCACAGTGGAAGTGCTTTAGGCTACAAGTGACTTTCTTTTCACCTCCAAGCCCAGGATGCTTGGGGATGGACCCTGTTCTTGCACAGACAGAGGGGTCCTGATGTGCCAGGTCTCGTTCCACCCTAGAGAAGCAAGAAGGTCGGAGTGACAACAGCCACGAGGTGCATGTGGACAACTGCATCCTCAACGCAGAAGCTCTGGTGTGCGTGAAGGAACCCCCAGCTTACACGTTCAGGGATTACAGGTACTGGTGATGGCGCTCAGCTGAAGGTACCACGGCTTGGTGGCACCTAGGCTGGGAGGAGCCAGGTGGGAGGACGCCAAACCTGGGCTGTCCTGCCTCAGGCTCTTGCTGTGGGTGTTGGGGGAGCTCTGGACTCGCTTCTGGAGCTGTGGTCAGGGTTGTTAGTTACCTCCACTCGACCCCTGCTCCCTTTTCTTTTAGTGCCATCCTTTATCTCAACGGAGACTTCGAAGGAGGAGCTTTCTACTTCACTGAGCTGGATGCCAAGACGCAGACCGTGAGTAGCTCAGCTCCCAGGATCCACGTGCAGCCCCGAACCCAGCTCCTTCCTGCTGGCCCTGTCCCCTGGGAACACCCCCTGGGCCACTGCAGAGGATGAGCTGGGCTTGAGGGGGGACTGACTCGCTGCTGACCGGGGTCTCCCCACCTTGGCAGGCGGAGGTCCAGCCGCAGTGTGGCCGTGCCGTGGGCTTCTCCTCGGGCTCGGAGAACCCCCACGGGGTGAAGGCCGTGACCAAGGGCCAGCGCTGCGCCATCGCCCTCTGGTTCACCCTGGACCCCCGGCACAGCGAGCGGGTGAGCGCCCTCCCAGCAGCACGGGGTGGGTGGGGTGGTTTCAGTGGGATATTGGCCCTGCTTACCCCAACCCCCTTGTGGGTCTGCCCACAGGAGCGTGTGCAGGCAGATGACCTGGTGAAGATGCTTTTCAGCACGGAAGAGGGGGATTTGGAGCCAGAGCCGGAGCAGGAGCCACCCGCTGCCGTTGTGGTGGCGGCAAAGGACGAGCTGTGATGTCCCTGCCGGGACCAGTGACACCAGCATTGCAGCTTTGGGCTGCTCAGTCATCAGGGTGACATGTGGGACCCCCCCTGCCCCTAACCCATGTGGGATGGGGCACTGGGGAATGCCCTGCACTGCCCCTGCACCATCCATCATCCCCCCGTGGAGCTGACCTGGGGTGTGATAGAGACTCGGAGGGGTGCTGTGTTAGGGGTGAGGCCCCAGTGCCACAGGTGCAGTTGTGTGCCTTTTCCTGAACCTGCGGCTATTTAAGTGCCTTTTTCTGCAGAAAATGGGTGAATAAAGGTATTTTTTTTCTAAGCTGTTGCTGGCTGGAGGCTGCTACCCCCCCCCAACTTTGGCTGCCATCAGTGTTGAGGTGCAGCTTTGCCTCCTGGCAAACATTTACTGGCGAGTGTTGCAGCCCTGCAACCCCACAGAGGTGTTCTGTGGGGGGACAAGGTGCCCCGGGGGCAATGCATCCCCTGCAGCGTGGGAAGGGACCCACCATTCCAGGAAGGAGGGAACCGTCCTTGAACAAGAAGGACATTGAGCCCTCTGGCACCCCCGGACAGGGCATCGAATTGTTCCTGGCCATTACCATAACCATCCCGGGAATGTGGGCAGAGAGATCCTGCCCCGCTGCACCAGTACCCAGCACCCCCGGCCCGCTGGGAGAGGGCAGAGAGCAGGGCCCGTTCAGCATCAGGGTGGGCGAGGGGGGTCTGTGGGGCAGGGTTCCTGCAGGATGCACAGATGGTCCCACTGGAGGGTGCCCACCATCCCCGGGGCCCACCCTGCCTGCCTGGGCGCGTGAGCAGACTGCTGATGAGGCCAGGGCGGTTAACCATTGCCAGGTCCTGGGGCTGCCACGGGCTTGGTGTCACCGGGGTGGTGCCACGTGTCCCCCCCCTACACCCCGTGTCCCCCTCCTGCAGGGGGACACCACTGACAATGGCATCTTTTGTTGGGGCCGAGGGAGGTGGGTGGCGTGGTGTGCCCGAATTCCCTCGCTGAATGAGCCCCTTCCCTGCTCCCTGTCGAATTCCTGGAGCCACCCCCAGGGCCTCTGTGGCTGGAGGGGGGCTCCCAGCCCACAGCAGGGGTGCAGAGGGTCACCTCCTCCACACCCTCTTCCCGTTGGGGAGCCCCATTTTCCCATATCCCTGCACTGTCACTCGAGGGGTCCCCCTCTCCCTCAAGAGCCAAATCTCTCCTGTAGGACAGAAATACTCCCCATGCCCCAAATCTTTACCCCAAGGCCAAATTCTTCCCTTTAGGACTCGAATCCCAACCTCCAGCCCCAAATCACTCTCCTCAGATTCAAATCTCTCCCCCTTCAGACCCCAAATCTCTCCTGCCACAGAATCCAATGCTCTTCCCTGGGGACCCAACGCTTCCTCTCAGGCCCCTAATTCCACCCCTCCCTGCCCCCAGTACCCAATTCCCCCCCAAGCCCCACATCACCCCCTGCTTTGGCCCCAAATCTCCCACTCGGGACTCAAATCTCTTCCCCCTCAGAGTCCAAATCTCTCCCCCTGCAGAATCCAATGCTCTTCCCTGGGGACCCAACACTCCCTCTCCAGGTCCCTAATTCTGCCCCCCTCCACGCCCCGTGTCACCCCCAAATCTCCCACTCGGGACTCCAATCTCTCCCCCTCAGACCCAAACCTCTCACCCCACAGACCCAACACTCCCTCTCCATGCCCCTAATTCCCCCGCCCCTCCAAATACCCAATTTCCCCACTCGGAGAAAATTTCCCCACCCCCCAAATCT
This sequence comes from Myiozetetes cayanensis, assembly GCF_022539395.1. Classification (NCBI taxonomy): domain Eukaryota; kingdom Metazoa; phylum Chordata; class Aves; order Passeriformes; family Tyrannidae; genus Myiozetetes; species Myiozetetes cayanensis. The sequence goes on along the minus strand of NW_026087499.1, from coordinate 5,317,247 downwards.
CCCACTCGCGACTCTTAAAAAAAAAAAAAAATAATCCCTCCCAGGACCTAAATCCCCCCTCCCCGCAAGACCCTTCACTCCAAATCCTCCCCCATCACCTCCCCGTATCGGCCCTCCCTCCCTCCCTCCCTCCCTTGCCGTGCCTTCTCCCTCCTCCCACGCCGCGCTGGGTGCCGCGGGCGGGCGGTGCGTGGATCGCGGGCAGCGCGGGGCGCGATGGGCGGCGGGGCGCGGGAGCTGTGCGGGTACCTGGCGGCGCTGGGCGGGTGGGTGTCGGCGCTGGCGGCCGCGGTGCTGCCGCAGTGGCGGCAGAGCTCGTACGCCGGGGACGCCATCATCACGGCCGTGGGGCTCCACGAGGGGCTGTGGATGAGCTGCGCCGCCCAGAGCACCGGGCAGGTCCAGTGCCGCCTGCACGACTCGCTGCTCTCGCTCGACGGTGGGTACCGCGCTTCCTTCCCTGGCTTCGTTCCACCCCACCCCGCCCCGAGCTCCCCCTGGGGTCCTGAGCACCTTGAGGTGCAAGAACCGTCTCTGAGCTCCCCTGGGAATCTTGAGCTGCCCTTGCCCCCTGCTGCTGCAGGTCTGAGCCCTGCTGTGGTTCTGACAGCCCCTCTACGGCTCTAAGCCCCTCTGTATGTTTAAACCTCTATGTGTGAACTTATACAGGTTGGAAATCCCACACCCACAACAGGTCTGTGCCCTCTCGGTGCCTGGGTGCCCCCCCTACCCCGCAGGTCTGAGTCTTGCTGTGGTTTTGACAGCCCCTCTGTGGCTCTAAGCCCCCTCTGTGTGCTTGAACCCACCTATATGGGTTTGAACCCCTGCCCTGTAAGGCTCTAAGCCCCCTCTGTGTGTTTGAAACCCTCTATATGGCTTTGAAACCCCATGCCTGCAACAGGTCTGTGCCCTCTTGGTGTCTGGGTGCCCCCCCCTTACCCTGCAGGTCTGAGTCTTGCTGTGGGTTTGACAGCCCCTCTATGGCTCTAAGCCCCCTTTCTGTGTTTGAACCCACCTGTATGGGTTTGAACCCTCTCAGTGTCTGGGTGCCCCCTTCCCCCTCCATGGGTCTGAGCTCCCCCTGGCCCCTCCAGAGTCTTCTGGTGGTCCAAACCCTTCTTGCCCCCCTCACCCCGTCCCAGGTGTGAGCCCCTCTAATGTGCCTCTGACCCCCCTCGGAAGGGTCTGAGCCCACTTCACGCATCCACTGAACCTCGATGTGGGTCCAGCTTTCCCCTCTCCATGAATCTGAGCTCCCCACACCAGGGCTGAGCCTCTCTTGGCCCTGTGGGTTCAGGCCCCTTTGTGTGGCTGGGATGCCCCCTGGCCCCGGTGGGTTTGAGCTCCAGGGTGGCCATCACATCTGGGGACCAACAGTGCCCCGTGGGGACATCACAACCTCCCCTGCCCCGCACCCCCAGGCTGTGGATCACCCTTGTGGTATTTGGGGACCGTGGTGCTGCTCAGGGCAAAGTGTTTCCTGGCCTGGACAATCATGAGGAGGATGAGTGTGGCAGGGGGAAAGGTCAGGGAAGGTGTTGGAGGGTGGTGCCCTGAGCTGAGCTCAGGTCTCTGTACCTGCCAGGTGGGGGAAGAGGTGACATGGGAGTCACGCAGTGAGGACAGGGTTAAGGACACATCCATCCCCAGCGTGGGAGGAGGTGACCTTGCTCCCAGTGCCCGGCTGTGGCCAAAGCCACCTGCTGGGAGCAGCTTTTCTCCCCTCCCTTGCAGTTCACATCCAGACCTCCCGGGCTCTCATGGTCATTTCCCTCCTCCTGGGCTTCTTCGGCATCATCGTGAGCGTGGTGGGCATGAAATGCACTAAGGTTGGGGAGGAGGATCCTGTCACCAAAAGCCGCATAGCCGTTGCTGGAGGTGTCCTCTTCATCCTCTCTGGTAAGGCAGCTCCAGCCCTGGCACCTCGCTGGTGCAGGAACCCTCAAACCCCTCTGAACGCTGTTTGTTGGAGCGTTCAGTGAGGGCTGCGTGTCGCTGGTGGTCAGCCTTTGATGCCTGGTGGGGGCTGGACTCGGTGACCTTTAAAGGCCCCTCCCAACCCAAACCATTCCGTGATTCCCTGGTTCCGTGCCCAGGTCTGTGCTCGCTGGCTGCCGTGTCCTTGTACGCCACACAGGTGACCTACGAGTTCTTCAGGGAGAGCGCCGTCCCCATCAACGCCAGGTAAGAGCCTGGCTCGGGGGGGTCCTCTCCATCTGCACCCCATCTTGCCCCTGCACTTCCCACTGGGACCTTCTTCCCTTGCTGGTGTTGGCAAGGCTGATGTGCCCCGTGGGAGGGACCTCTGCCACCCCTCACTGCCACCTTACAGATGTCCCCGAGGGTAAAGCTTTGGTGGTTGTCACCTGGGACAGGGTAATGGTGCACACGGGGGAGTTTCAGCCCAAGGGAGGGTTTTAAAAGATAGGGAAATGCAGGAGCATCGTGAAAGATGGGGATGGAGAGGGAAGAACCAAAATCTGCCTGGGCATTGCCGGTCGCCTCCATCAGGGCTTCAGCCTTCCTGTTGCCCATCTCAGTTTGCAGCTCTGCCTCTCTGCCCCCCTCCCTGACGCTCCCCCACCCCATTCCTCCACAGGTACGAGTTTGGCTCTGCCCTCTTCGTTGGCTGGGGGGCCGCCGGCCTCTCCATGCTGGGGGGGTCCCTCCTGTGCTGCTCCTGCCCTGCCAAGGAGCGCCGAGCGCAGCAGTACCTGCGGCAGACACAGCCCTCCACCTCCCGGGAGTACGTCTGAGCCCTCACCCCGCCCTCCCACCGCCCGGTGCCTCCCTCCCCTCCCGAAAACAGGCAAGGCCCTGGTGCTCCCACCCCCACCTGGTCCCCCCGGATGCTCCACGAGACCGTTCTCCTCCTCATCTTCCAGGTTTCAGCGCCGTTTGCGGCACCAGCCTCTAAAATAGAGGGGTTTGAGGGTCGCAGCTCCCGTACCCGTCACTGCCACGGTCCCCTCGGGTGGGCGGGGTGGCACCCCCAGTCCCCTGGGCTTGCTGGGCCGTGTCCCTCAGTCCCAGGGATGCTGCAGGGGCGATGGGGGCGATGGGGAGGCTGATGCCGGTGCCACAGGGGCACAAAGCTGACCCCGTGGGGATGTGCTGCCCAGAAGCACTTTGTGCCATGACCACCCCTCTGCCACACCCTGTTTTCGGGAGCAGGTGGGGAGCGAAGCCAGTGCTTGGTTTCCCTGAGGTGAGGTTTTCACCTCCAACAGCCCCAGCCCAGCTCAGGGCTCAGGCATCCCCTGCTCTTGGCACAGGGATGCTTCCAGCGTTCCCCCTGCCTCGTTGTTACCTAAACCCGACATTTTTTAAAGTTATTATTAATTATTACTAATTCCTACCTGGAGGCCAGTTGCTCCAGCTGAGCTCTGCCGGCCAAAAACTGCCCTGTTCCTTCCCAGGACCAGGCTGTGCCTTGTTAAACAGAAGAATAAATGGCTTTGGGCAAATTAAAGCAGCAAAAAAAAAGGGGGCTCTGAGCACAGAGGAGGGTTTGTTTTTATTTTTTGGTGCCCAGCTCAGCTATTTCGAGTGGCAGATGGACAGAGCCCCAAATTTTGGTGCCTCCCTGCTGGGTCCAAATCCCCCTTCCCCAACAGGACCCCCTGGTGAAGGTTCCAAACCCAACCTGCTAATTGCCTCTGCCTCCTGGTACCTCCACGCCACTGCTGCTAATTGCTCTGCAACTGCCAAAGCTCCAATTTCTCTGTAAATCCCCCCAAAACCCCCTCATACCCCAGCCCTCCAGCCCTACTGCATCTGTTGCACCAGCCAAACCACTGGAAATAACCCAAACAGCTTGGTTATCTATTTTTTATTGTATTATTTTTTAACCCCAATTAGATGAAATAGCTGATTTTTTAAAAAAAATTTCTTTTGCTCTATTTTATTTTCCTCAATCTTCTTTTACTTTACTCTATTTTATTTTACCCTATTTTCTTTTATTTTACTCTATTTTATTTTCTCTTCCTCTGTTTTGTTTTGCTGTATTTTATTTTATTCTATTTTTCTCCATTATGTTTTCTTTCCCTCTATTTTATTTCCCTTCCCTCTGTTTGATGTTATGCCCAGGACCTGCTCTGGATCCCAGGCTGTGCTGGAGGAGAAGCAAAGCTATTTTTCTTTCTCTCCCCCCTGCATTACCTGCCTATTTCTCTTTTAAACTGCAAAAATTAAACCTGTGTCCTGCACCCCTCAGGGAGAAAGCAGTGCTTGTAAGTTGGCTTCAGTAAGGTGCTGAACCCAGATTTTGGGGTTCCCCTCCAACCAAGATCACCAGCCAAAAGGATTGAGAAGGAGCCTTGTGCTTTAAAACCCACCAAAAAAAAAAATCAACTAAAAAGGCCTTTTTATATCGCAGTGTTGTGTAAAGAACGTTTTTATTCTTTTAATATAAAATTCCAATTAATTTTTCTCGGAAATGGGATGGGTGGGGATTTTTAAATGCTTCTTTTTTTTTTTTTTTCCTGTTTGTACTAAAAATTGTATTAAAATATTTTCAATCTCGGGTATCTTTCTGGAATTGTCTCTTTTATCCCCCCCTGACTATCCCCACCTGGACCAGTCCCCACCTCCCGTGCTAGATCAGAGCCACTCCCCCATCCTAAATGGATCCTGCCCTTCTGGCTGAACACCTCGACTCTTTTGCCACCTTTTTCTCTTTGAAGGAGGCCCTAAAAATGGACCTAAAAATGGCCCTAAAAATGGCTCAATTTAAAGTTAAACCCCTTGGGATTGTCCCTCTGCAGGACTCTTCCCAAGGCTGAAATGCCACCAGCGTTTTCCTCTTATGGATCCTCTCACGGACCCTCAGAGCTGAACTCTGCCTGTTTTCTCCCATTTTCCACGGATTCAGAGCTGACTTGTGCCTAATTAGGCACTTGGTTAATTGAAGCTGATTTTTGCTCCCCTGTGTAGGGGCACGACCTCCTGCCCTGTCCTGCTGGGCGTGTTTTTCCCCAGGGATAACGCTTTCCATCCAGGTTTTTGCAGGGCTGCTGCCTCCCCTCAGCCTCCTCATCCTGCCTGGTCCACAAATACATCCCATCCCACCTCAAAAAACCAGGATTTACCATCCCTGGTGGTTCCTGTGACACCTCCAAGGGTCACCTGAGGGCTCCCTGGGGGTAAGAGAGACACTGGGGCTGGAGCAACAACCAAGAGGAGGATCTGCCTCTGTTCACGGGCTAAAACAGGGTTTCCCCCCTTCCAACACTCATCTTTTGGTCAATAAAACCAGATTAATGAGCATTATTGAGGTTTCTGGTCATACCTCTTACCTTCAGCTAACCCCTGGGAAATAATAGTAATTTTTGAACAGGCAGAAACGAGGGAAAAGGGAAAATTACCCCCCAAAGGTACAGAGAGGGGCTTTTCTTACACCTCTGGGATGTGGCTGTTTGAATTTAGTTGTGGTTTTATTAATATTTATTCATTGTCCTGCCCCAACAGCATCTACTGAGTTCTCTCCAGCTCTCTGAGATGCTCCCATCAAAGAAAACATCTTTATTTCTTTTTTTCCTGTCCAGCCACAGCAGGCTTTTTAACACAGTGTGTGCCAAAGCATCAGGATTTGGGCCTTGCCAGCACCATTTTTGTAACACAGGGGTTTGACAAACCTCGTGGGATCCAAGATCTGGTTTTCACCTTCATTAACCAGGGAAAGGAGCTTAATTACTCGACTGCTGGTGGCTCTGCCCCTCCACCTGCATCTTTCAGCCCTCCAAAAGGTTTCAGCTGGGGGCTGACAAGGCAGATTGGTTTGATGTATCATAAAGTGACTGTTTAGATGAGCAGAAAATACAAATAAACTTATTTTATAGGTGGCCAAGGCCACAGAGTTACAGTTTTGTATCACTTGGGGTCCCACCAAAATTTCACGTGTCCTGGATGTGCAAGGACCATAAATTCCTGAGCTGTAAAGGTTGGAAAATGAAGGTTTGCAAACCCTTCTGGATGTTTTTGGCACTAATTTGCTGCCAACATGCCAAAGGGTTGGACCTGCCACATGCCAAAATCCTGGGAAAACAGGAGAAAACTCAAAATAAAGCCCAAGCAATCGCACACATCGGGCACCTGGGGGTCTCTGCAGGGCTAAAGCTCGAGCCTTGGTGCGTTGCCAAAATCCCCCCAGCAAAATGCTGCAGAGGATTATCCAGAGGGCAAAAAAGAAAAAAAAAAAAAAACAAAACAACTCAATAAAAATAACCTACCAACCTAACCAAAAAATCCACTCTGAAAACCCAAGTGCACCTCAGGCATAATCTCCAAAATGTGCCTGTGACTGTTTCCAGTGGCTCTGGGAGATGAGGGTGCAGTTGATGGGGCAATGCCGGGCCCAAAGGGTGCTCAGGGGATGCTGCAATGGGCACCCTGCACAGGGAAGACACAGCAAAAGGGATTTAATTTTTTTTTCCCCCAAATAGCAGAGGATCAGGGAACAAACATGAAGTTTTTAGGGCATCTCCAAGTGGCAGGCAGCTGGGGTGCTGCTCCCCAGGGTCACAGGCACCTCCTCGGGGGCTGACCAGACGTGGTACCTGAGCCATCACCACTGCAGGGGTTGTCACTCGTTTTCTACTTAATGGGGGGGAAAAAAAGAAGGGTCTTAATTACCAACCAAAAGAGTTCATTATCATCCTGGCATTCCAGATTCTTTCCTTGGCCCCTTCCATCCCTCTGACTCTCTTGCACCACTCCTGGGTCTTAGGCCACTCTAATGTCTTAGGTCACTCATTCCTAGGCAGTAATTAAAAGGTCTAATTAAAAAACAGGGGATATTTGCCCAGGACACACAGTCCCCCCACCTGGGGAGAGTTCCCAGCGGGTTCCCAGAGGTTTCCCCACGTGACATTTTTGTGGAGGCTCCATTCCCAGCCTCTGAGTGCTCTCCCTGCAGGGATGCCCATCACGTCTCGGAGCACAAAGCTCAGCTGACGTGCCTTGGAGGGACCTTAAATAGCCCAGCACAGGCTCTGGCCAGCACTGCCTACCCCTGGCTCCACCAGATGGGTCAAGATCAGAATCCCACTGGCATTTAAAAGCCTTCCACACCCACATCCCCATCCCAAACCACCGGCAACAAAGAGATTCTGTCATCATCCCACTGCAGCTACGATGAGCCTGTGGTGAAGGTAATGCCCTTTTCTTGCCAGCAGGGTTTATTTAGGGCTGGTTTTCCCCAGCATTAAGAATTTCTTTCTTTCCTGTTTTTTTTTTTCCTCTTCTCTTGCTCATATAACTCAAGTGGCTGAACAGATTTTCTTCAAAGGCTGCAAAACAACCGGGGTCTAGTGGAAACAAATAAGATTATGGAGAGTTAGCTCAGAAGGGAGCCTGGGGAAATAAAAAAAATTATGGTAAACTGGGGTCTAGGAGGCTGTTTGTGGTAAGACACGCTCAGAGTGAAGCTGGTGGAAGTGCTCAGAGGTGGTGGGGGAGTGATGTCTCTGCTCCCAGTGACATCCCAAGAGGGGATGTGGGGGTAGATGTGGCACACTGGGTGTGGGGACCGTGACCCTCCTCCCCAGCTCTGCCCCACAGGGAGCCAGGGCTGTGCCAGGGTGGGCAGCCTCTGGCTGGAGGTACCAAACCTGGTGGTGACAAACTTATCACCTCGTGATGATTAACCCGTGCAGCTCAGAGACTCACCTGGTCTCGTTAATTAATTAATTAATCCATGTAAACCCCTGTCCAAAAGGCTGTTGCGGTGGTGGCAACTTCAGGCACTAAAATATTTTGCATTCTGGGTTGCAAAACGTGGCAAGGTGGGATTCCTACCCAGTGATGTCCACACCTTGGGCACAGCTCTCTTCCCTGCAGAGTCTCTTCACCTCTAGTAGGATGGAAATGGGATGGTCCCATCCCTCCTGCTCTTTGGAAAGCCTTGGCAGCTCCTCAGGGCACCCATGTCAAGCCCCAGCTGCCCTTCTGCATCTTGGAGCGGGAGATGCTTCTTTAGGCTTGAGTTTGGGATTAGGACACCTCCATGGGACACTCACTTGTGCTCCAGCCTGGATGTTTCAACACCTTGTGGCTTTTCTTGGAGGGAAAAAAAAAACACAAAAGCAAGAAAAGGTAGATGATGTCCCCACCAAGTCACATGGCTGCAGGGATGGAGGCATCCAGAGAACCTCTGGGCACCAGGAGACCCTCAGGTCACAGGTTTTGGCAGCAGCAGCAGTTATTTAACAGTGGTTTCCAGCAGCTCTTGATTCCCAAAGGGCAACTACTGATGGTTGGCAGCTTCTATTTGGAAGAGAGGGAACCAGTGTGGGAATATCTCCACTGCAAAATTACTGTGTCCCTGAAGGCCCTCTCTGCACATAAACCTGGTAGCCCAGTCTTGGGTGAGGGAACTGGAGCATTTTGGCAGCACTGAGCACCACGAGGCAGGGCCCAGATGGCTCTTAGGGATCCAGAGGACTCCTGACAAAGCCAGTGGCACTTTGTCCTTGGTGGGATCAGGTGGCTGGAAGCAGCCAGAGCAGAGGTGGGGGATGTCCCTGTGCCCTTGCAGGTGCCCCCATGAGCTCAGCCCTGCAGATGACAGCGTTTGGGCTCACTCTCCTCTCCACACTCTTCCTGCTCCTGGCCACGTGCACCGACTGCTGGATGGTCAATGCTGACGACAGCTTGGAGGTGAGCAGAGAAACCACCTGACAGGTGAGCAGAGCAGCCACCACCCTCCAGGTGAGCAGCTGGGAGCTCTCCATGAGGTTGCACCATGTCCCCACAGGCTCGGGAAGGGAACATGGTGGGACAAACCCACCACTTTCTGCTTGGGTTGAAGGGTTAGAGGATTAGAGAGATAGAGAGATGCTGGAGCAGGAGGAGGAGGAGGCAGAGAGCAGGTATGGGCAGGGAGTCACTGGGATGTGTCCAGGTGTGGTGGTGGGAGCCTGAAATCTGCCCTGGGGAGCTGGGAGGGCTTCTTGGTGCTTTTTGGTGTCTTTCTCCTGCTTCCAGGTAAGTCACAAATGCCGGGGCCTTTGGAGGGAGTGTGTCACCAACATGCAGGATGGGGTTAGGACCTGTGACCAGTATGACTCCATCCTGGCTGACCACCCAGGTAAGCTGGCCTGGCCTGGGGGCATTTGTTAAGTTCACAGCTCAGTCTTTTTTAAAGAGAAGAGGGAAAGTGCCCCTTGTTGCACTGGGCTGCCCTCCATCACTCAGCAATGCCAGCCCGGGGCTACTCCTGCTCTCCTGCCCCAAGCCTGGCCTGGGCAGCAACTCAGGGTTCAGCCAGACCTCCCATGGGGCCACCAGCAGGAGAGAGACCCTGAAGCTGTGCCACCTGACAGCAAAGGTGTTTTGGCACGTGGAGCCCAGCTCTTGCTGCTATTGCACAGTGGGATTTGCAACCCACTGGTTGGGTCCCAGTGGCCAGGGACTTGTGCCAGCAGCTCAGGGACAGTCACAGTGGGGTAGGGACAATTCTCCTGGCCTGCATAGGGCACATCAAGCCCTACACTGAGAACCCTTGTGTCACTTCATGACATGGGACAACACAGACTCAGGCAGCAGAGAAGGAAACAAGCAGTCAGTATGGACTAAGGGGGGCTGCCACCCTGCTCTGGGGAGGAGGGAGCGTTTCAGGGCGCAGTCCCATCACAGTTGATGATGTGACCCGTGCCAGATCTCTGTTTTCATTGGTACATTGACATTGGCTGTTCAAAACACCAACTACACAACCTGGGGGAAGAAACAGTCTGGGCAGCAGCATCTTCTGCCCAAGAAGGTCTTGAGCAGATGACCACATCCTGGGTGCTGATGGGTGCACCTTGAGTTATTTGGTTTCTTGAGCTGGTCTAATTAAGCCCTCATTAAGTTTCTGATGAGCCTGCTGAGCACCTTCCCCTGGCCCACGGCAGCAATGGGGTTGGTGGGTCCCAGTGTGATGCTCCCACTGTGAGCTGGGTGGCTTTAGCAGGGACACAGCCAGCACTGTGGGGTGGAGAGACCAGTTCCTCTGACCATTCCTCATTCTCCTTTCTGGTTGTTTTTTAACTTCCCTGCCCAGTGAAGATCGTGGTGACGCGGACCCTGATGATCACAGCAGACCTCCTGGCTGGCCTGGCTTTGGCTGCACTGGTCCTCGGGCTCGACTGCATCAAGTTCCTCAAGGAAGACCCCTGTGTCAAACTGAGGATGTGCTACGGGGCCGGAGCCACGCTCGGCGTTGGGAGTGCGTGGCTGGGAGTGCTGGGGGGGCAGACAGGTCTCGTGTCCCACAGGGAGCTGGGAGGGATGCCAGGAGAGCGGCACCCCCTCAGCAGGGCCCTGGGGAGGCTGGGGAGGGTTGTGTGGTTCCTTCTGACCAGCCCCGTTCCTCCCAGGCATCCTGGGGCTCGTGGGCTCCGTGTGGTACGCGGTGGACGTGTACGTGGAGAGGGCCACGCTGGTGTCACACAACATTTTCCTGGGAGTGCACTACGACTTCGGGTGGTCGTGCTGGCTGGGGATGGCCGGCTCCACCGGCTGCTTTGTGGCATCGGTGCTGCTGACCTGCTGCCTCTATGCCTGCACAGGTCAGTCTGCCCCGTCCCACCCCCTCCCATCTCCAGTAGCTTTTTGCCCTGCAGGGACGGGGAGTGAAGGACTCGCTCGGGGTGGGGCTTGGGTGCTTCTTGCAGGGTCCAGCCCAACCAAGGCACCCCTTTGTGCCCAGCCCGTGTCCCTCGGATGGGGAGGGTACACCAGGTAGGATGGGGCTGAACGAGGGCCCCATAAGGGTATGGGGGGTTGCAGGGGTCCATCCACATCCGTGACACCTCCAGGTCCAGCTGAAGGCATGCTGATGTTTACCCAAAGCAGTGGCCATGCTGGAGCTGAATCCCTGTGACCAGCCTGAGCCTGGGCCATCAGCTCCACCATCAGGGACATTGGGCAGGTGATGCCTCCCCAGATGTCACCTCCAGTCCTATTGCCTGGTCCCACAGGGTGGAAGTTGACCCTGCTGTCACTTTTCCTGCCATGTCTCCACGCCGTGGCAGCCTCAAGTCCTCCTGTGACTGCCAGCCGTGACACAACCCCAACTCTTCCTTGGCAGCCCCCAGCAGCCACTGGCAACCCCAGATGCGTCCCCAGCCCTGGGGCCGGACAGCCACCAGCAAGATGTACGCCATGGACTCGCGGGTGTGACGGCCACCAGCACCTCCTGCACCCGCTGTGGGATGCTCTCCTCGCCAGTACGACCCCGTTAAAGCACCAGCACCTGGACTGGGACCTTTCTGCAGCTGCTTCCAGGCTCTGACTGCCGCCAGCTGCAGCATCAGTGGCTGCTAAAAGCAAGGGTGCTGCAGCACTCACCCAGGGAAAGGTTTTTTTCCCCACTTCCAGCCAGGTTTCATGAAAATAAATCCCAGAGAAGTGTTGCTTTGAGAAAAGATGCCCCCAGGTCCCCCGGGAAAGCTGTTGGGACAGTGAGGGCAGAGGAGCTGCTCTGACGTTTCTCAGCCCACACTTTGGAGGAATTCAGTGGGAAGCCTTTCCTGCACAGAGCAACACTGACTCCACGTGGCTGGTGGCCCCGGTCCCTCCCACCCCAGCCCCCTGGAAGCTGCCCCTGCACTCTGGCATGGGGCAACACGATGTTTGGTCTCAAAAACTGGGTAAACCCAGGAGTCTGGAGCACTTAGTTATCAGTGTTTTCACGGGGGATCATTGGGGAACACTGCAGGCATACTCATCAGGCACAAGCAGGTGAGTCAGTCTGAAGCCTGAGGGAGGTGCTCTACCTGCAGAGTGCGGTTTTAAAGACCACACAGAATGGGAATTCTGTTTTCCAAGTGAATTATTATCCTTCTTCACTTGCAAGCCATTATGAAAACAAATCAGAATCCAACCCCACCACCAACTCCATCCTCTCCACCCCTAGTCACTGAATGCTGGTTTGCTGCTCATTTCCTTCCTTCTCACCCTCACACAAAAACCTTCACAGCACAGGGAGGCTGGGCAGAAGCTGTCGGTGTCAGCAACACCCCAGGGACCTGGGAGAGGAGGAAATCCGAAAGCTAAAGCTGAGTGACTGGAATAAGGAGCAGGAATGACAGTTTGCTGTCCAACAGCCATGTCTAGAGGGCAGGACGCTCACAGCTGGCACAGCGCTGGGGGACAGGCACGTGTGAGCGTTAGAAGGTGCTTGGAGAGAGCAAAGCCTGGAGCACAGAAGAGACAATTAGTGTGTAGGAACATCCCTAAAGCTGCTGTTGGACAGCAGCACCTCTGCAGTGGCAGTCATGCTCCATGTGGGCAATTCCTCACGCTCTGGGGGAGCAGCCCCGCTCTCCAGGCTCTCACCGCGGCACTTGGGCACAGCCAGAGCCGGTTTGGGCACAAGGCACAGCTCGGTCTCTGTGCTCCTGCCCTGCTGGGGGACATCTGGGGGACGTTGCTACTGCTACAGCCGACCCAGGCACCCTGGTTTCACCCCCAGATTCCCTTCCCTGCACACCAGCAGCAAGACACCAGCAACCACTGCAGCAGCTGCTGGGATAACAGATCTGTGTCCCAGAAAATCAAGGAGCAATCTGGGCTAGTGGAAGGTGTCCCTGCCCATGGCAAGGGATGGGACTGGATGGGCTTTAAGGTCCCTCCAACCCAAACCCATCTGGGATTCTCTGATTCTGGGGTATTTCTTTCCCTTTTTTTTTAAGCACCCTCACACCCCCTCAGTTCTGTGACTGCTGTATTCCAGCAGGGACACAGCTGAGCTGCCCCAGCAAACAGCTGTTGGAAAAACACTGCTCACACCAGGCACTCCCCTCCCTCCATGCCTGCCCATCCCATTCCAGTGGGACTCAATTGCATCTTCATTGATTTTTCACTTCAGTTTTTGTGTTCTACCCCCCCAACCCACATGCCCAAGGAATAAAGCATCTTTTTTTCCCAAACTTTCTAGGAACACTTAAGACCCTTCCACACAAAAGTGGGTTTAAAACACCCAAGCACACACAGTAACTCTTTAAGACCTTTATTAACAGATGCTTGCAGTTTGACTTGAAAAAATCAGGCGTATATTCCATACAAATTAAAAATGAGGTTCTTAAAAATCTCAACTTGACCAGATATGAAACAATTTACAAACTTTTAAAGGTATATTGAGAAAAAACAGGCTTTTAAAAAACGTGTTTATCATTTCCAAAAAGAGAATTCTTTAGGTAAAAATAATAAAAACCCCATGCTGCATAGATAATGCAGATAGTTCTAGTAATCTGGTCAACAGCAAAAAGCAAGCACTTAAGGTCTTCAGTTCCAATTCATTTGTTCATTTCTTATTGCTGGAATTTCGTTTTCTTCTTCATTTCTTAAAGTCTTTTCTTTGATGACTAAACTGAAAAAGAAGAAGAGAAAAGGCTGATCAGACAGGTGACAGAGGTGCTCTGAGTGCCAAGACCACACCAACACCTTCCCCACAGGACCAACACCAGAGAGACCACTCTGGGGACCCCAGAGAGAACAGTCAGTCAGTTTAAATCCACCTGCATCTCCCCCTCCCTGCCATGGGGATGGCTGTTCCCACCAGCTCTGCCAACACACGCAGCTCAGTCACTGCCCAGAGCACAGAAACCACAACCAATATTCTCCAACGTTCCTCCACAGCAAGAGGAACCAAAGTGCCACTGTGGTGTCCCTCTGAAGGCCATGATCTAAGAGTTCATCTAGGAGGTGCTGATCATGAAGATGAACACCAGAACTGTCCTTCAGAAATCAGCACCAAACAAGTGCCAATCATTGCCAGGCTCCTTTGCAACAAGCCCAGCTTTTGGGCCCTGCCCTGCCTGGCACCTCAGCACTGCAATCGCAGTCCCTGCAGGCTCTGACAAAAGGATCACTTTTTCTCAGCACTTTGATTAGATAAAAAGATCCTCCCAAGACTCTCCTGCTAATTCTGCATCAACTTCGTAGAAATGGATTCAGAGGTCTCACTGCCACCCAACACCCCTGTGGGAATGAGCTCAGTAAACCCCAGGACCTGGCTCTCCTGGCTACAGGAGTCACTACACCTGCACTGTTTGAATTTCTGGGTGGACAGACACTGCTGTAAGGCTGAACTACTTAAGTGTAACTCCATCACTGACAATTAAAGCCTGCAACTAAGTCCTCCTAATGAACCACCACTGGCAAAGCAAAGGCTCGCAGTTCGGTTCTGTGGGCACTGTCACAGGTCAGTCACAGCACACACGAGCAAGAACAAACCAAACCTTGTAAAGTACAAATTAAAAAAAAAAAACAAGCATCAGAAGCACGTGAGCAAACGGCACCCCCAGGCCCCCAGCCACGCACCCGGATGATGGTAGAGATGTTAAGCCGGTATTTACTCAGCCCCGCCCTGCTCGGCCTCGGGAGCGGACGTGTTCTCAGCTGGTGGTTCGGCTGTCTTCGTCTCTTTGCCATCTTGTGGTTTAGGGTTCTCTGGGCGTCTGCGTCGGTAGTTGAAGTTACGGCGGTACCGACGTTGAGGTGGTTGCTGACTTTGGGTCTCATCCCCTTGGTTCTCTTTATCTTCTTCATTCCCATCCTCTCTAGGTTGTCTTTGACGAGGAGGACCCCTGAAAGTCAAGCTAGGCTTTAACCATGCAGCATCTGAGCATCGCCATGTCCTGGCTCTGTTGCTGAAAGACAAGTGTAAGACCAGAAGCCCATCTCCAGCATACCTGCGGAATCGTGGTCTGTAACCCCGGTACATGTTCTGCCTGACTGGTCTGCCGTCTCCTGCACCCTGGTTGTCAGCACCCTGCAAGACATCAGGCCACACAACCTCCTCAGCCCCAAGCAGAAGTGTGTTAACGCCACAGCTCGTCACGCCACGAGGAAGGAGCTGAAAAGGTGTCAGGTTCAGTCAAGGTGGGCAGCAGTTCTAGGGCACAGGTGTGCACACGATGGAGAACCTTTCACTTAATCACATAAATACAAACACACCGTTTTTTAAAAAGCTACAACTTTAAAACCTACAGCATTTCATCTTACCGCCAAACCTCAGCAAAACCATCTGGAGTGCCAAAAGAGAAGCGTCAAGAGCCACGTCCCATCACCCTGCTCCAAAGCAACCAAGACTATTTAGCACCACACCTTTGGCAAACATTACCTCCACTATCTCTCCCTGTACGGGAGGGTTGGAATATTGTGGACGACGCCCGTAGGGCCTACGCATATAGTAAGGTGGGTACCGCCGCCTGCGATAGGGACGGCGTTGCTGGGCTTGACCTTCTGGTATGTTCTCTGCTCCTTCGTTCTTTTCCCCACTCTCACTGTTCTGGTAGTTTTGCTGGTAGTTGCGTGGAGGGCCCCTACGACGTGGATATCGTCTGTAATGGTTACGGTCTGCTGCGTATTTACTGCCCTGCACTGGAACTCCTCCAGGTCCTGTAACGTTGGCTGCCTCCGCGCCCTAAAGAGTGGGGACAGCGTTAGGGACACAGTCAGGCAGCCCACCAGCTGCAGCACAACACAGTCTAGCACTGAGCAGCGATTTACAGCCACATTGTGAAGCAATGAAAAACCATTCACCTCCTCGGATGTCATCAGGCATCGACTCAAACCACAGGCACCACACCAAAGCCTGCAGTCCGAGTTTTCCATGTGTGCTCTGACACCCGAGAAGATGTGTTTACCTTTTCTCCCTCAACCACATCAAACTCCACGGTCTCTCCATCTCCTACGCTGCGGAGGTACTTCCTGGGGTTATTCTTCTTTATGGCAGTCTAACAACACAACAGTGCAGGCACAACATGAGAATACAAAGGAGTACATATGAAGACTTTTCTTTTTTTTTTTTTTTTTAAGATTACTAAATATTTAAATTTCTCATCTTAGGAGAAAGATCTGTACTCCCAACAAAACAATTGAACCATTGGGAAAATCAAGGAAGCCACAAAATGCACCTCTGTTACTACAGTTCTGGCCTATTTGAAACGTGCAACAGCTTTACCATTGACTGGAAGCATCTGTCAACACATTTGTCTGCTGGCTGAGAAAGCAGCTTGAAAACAAACAACAAAACTCCCACACCACACACCGGCCACAGGATTCCTGACCAGAGTTTAGCATTCAACACCACCGTGGCAGCTACACGTTCCCCTGAAGCACATACAGCAATGCATCAGCCTTTCCAATCACCCCTTTGGATTTCCAGCCCTCCACCCTTTCCCACACCACCACAGGACACAGCAGCCTCTGGGTCCCATACTGTAGAAACACAGCAATGGACAGAAATCAGGAGGTTTCTTCCCCTGAGGCTTCCACCGCAGGATTTACCAATTAATCCCCAATCTACTCTAGCTGTATATGACACACCAAGGATTGGCCCTTCACAGATGCCAGCAGACAATCCTCTGGTTTTGACTCAATTTTCAGTGCACAATTTGACTAGATTTTTTCTCTCCTAAACGGAACAAAATCCAAGGAAAAACATGCCCACAAGTCTCAGCCTATACAGCAGTGATTTTAGGGAAAGCCTTATTACAACAGCAGCCAGTCCAACAGCTCTTGTGAGAACCAAGGTAGATAACAGGGATGGGGAATGACAGACACAGCTGGAGCTTCTCAAACAAGCTGATTTCTTTCAGATTAGACCCCTAAAACTAGTTCATTGTAAAAACTCTTACATTAAAACAAATCATTACCCAACTGTGATTTCAGAAACACAGACAGTAGTTACATGACAAGCCCTGAAACATGACTAGTAAGTCAAGGTCACTCACAGGTGACCCTACTTGCAAATCAGGTCTGAAAGCTTCCCCTCAGGGCACAGGTCCCTGCCTGCTCAGCCTTTCTCCACTGCCCACTACACAATAATCTCTCACAAACCAACGCCTCTAACAGCTGGTAATTTAGACATGGAACAAGCAAGAAGCTGAGAGCTGACAAATCAAACAGAAAACACTTTCCAGGGGTTGCTTTTCCTTCCCTCTGTGTTAACATCAGCAGCGCATCCCTAATTTGAGACAAAAGGATGATCCATGGACTCCTAAATGCCAGAAGTAAACCATGCTCCACTAAGAATTCCTTGTGGGCTGTTTCCTGACAAGAGATCCTAAGACAGAAAAGGTGAAAGCACACTGCTGACTACAGCCTTGCCAATCAAAGGGCTAAGCTAAGGCTAACCCTGCTCACCATACATTATATCTAAGGATACTTATCTGCTAAACTGAGGAAGTCCCTATTAAAATCTTTGTAGATTTTCACTGAAAGCCTAGAGCAATAAAATCTATAAAAGTTTCTCCTAGGGAAAAAAAGCTTCACTGGCACTTCATCCCTATGACAGCCCAATTAATTTCTCTCCCTGCTGCAAGCTTTTCATGTAACTTTATTTCCAGATGCTTACTTAACCACTCTACAAGGAGACTGGACCCAAGCAGTTATCCCCAAGCACACAGTGGCAATTCTCATCCCTGTACATCACCTCAGCCCCATGTACCTCATGTGGACACACAAAATCCAGGCTCTACTTGCAATGTAATAGAGCAGCAGGTGTTTGTGTTCAAGTAACGGAGAACACATGAGGTTCTCCCACTTCAATCCTACTTACATGGGTCAGGCAGAGGGAATTTCAGAGAGGGGACATGTTTCAGTTTCAAGGAGCTTTTTCTTACCTGATGGACAAACACATCTTCCTTGGTGTCATTCCTGCAAGACAACAGGAAGTTGAGATTCATGAATGAAATGCACAGTAAATTAAAAATTCAATCTTCTGGCATGGAGTCAAAATGCAAATCTATCATGACAACAGACTCTGAGCATCAGCCTTGCTCAGTCTGCTCTCAACTAGTTCCTACCAGCTTACTGCATGCAGGAAGCCTGTGCATGCACTCAAGCCCAGTAAGGCACATTCCTCCTCACTCCTGCACACTCCTCTATCCTTCACATCCAAAGGATGCAGGTGTTTGAACACCTGAAAGGGACCAGTCACTCCTTCCTGGCAGTGCTCTGTGGGGGAATGCCTTCTGCAGCCTCTGGAAGCAGCTGTGCCCTCGCCACTGGAGTCCCAGTTACATCCCCTCAGCCTCGAGGAACAGCACCACCAGCTGCCCATGAGTGCAGCAGGGTCAGTCAGCCCTGGATCTCCCCTCTTGAGAAACAGAAAACAGCTCAGGTCTGTATCAACAAGGACCCAAGAACATCCATCCTTCACCATGATCATGGCAGACCTTCCACAACTGCCACGAGGCAACCAGCTCTGGTCACAAGTTTCTGTTCTGCTCTGAGGAGGTGCAGAAACACCCCTGGACTGGTTAGATTAGAGCTGCACAAGCCATCTCCCCCTGCTCCTGACACACAGACATCCCAGCTCCCATCACACCAACCCACCCTTGTGGTGTTTCATTACTGAATGGAACAGTTTGAACCAACAGGGAAGAGGCTTTTATTTCCTAGAAGGACTGGTTAAAGACATAAGTAAGCTTGTGTCAAAATGTGCTCAGAACTGGAGAGCTCCCAGCTATGGGTAACAGAATGCTTGGTTTGTTGTTTTTTTAGAAGATAAAGCCAGGTGCTCCTCACCATTGGCTTTAAAAAGTGAGAATTGACAACTAAGACTTTTTCCAAAAGCTCCATCAAAGCTATGGCTGTTCTGTCAGACACCACCAGTAAAAATAAGCCACCTTGTTTCCCATGGAATTGATACCTACAAGCCCCAAAGGTTACTGGGAAGAGGCAGCCAAAGGCAGCAGAGCAGAGCCACTCTGATCTCATCTTCAAGGCCCCACAATGCAGCACTCAGAAGCCCTTGCAAAGCCAGAGCCTAAAGACTCTTCTTCACAACACAGGCCCAAAAGTTGAAAACCTTCCCAAGAGCCCAGTAACATTTATAGTAAAAATGCTGAGCCCCTTCCTTCAGCCTCAGCTCAAAAATGGTTGTAGGAAGTGTTCATCCCCTATGTTCCACAAGCAGTTTTGCCCAACCAGAGCAGATGCTTGGTTTTAAACTCCTTTTCCAAATGCAGCTTCCATTTAAGAGGATATCTGAGTTTTAGATGGATGACTGACTGGGTCACCCAGAGCCTAACAGTGCACACACAGATAAAAAACACACTAGGCCATCTCACAGCCCCATGCTGTTGGCCACACCATTCCCAATGCTGTTTTCCAGCAAGCACACCTGGAAGCAGTAAGTGTGCTGTTGTGTGGATGGTGGAGCAGTAGGAAGGGTACAAGAAAAACCCCTATTCCGAAGGACCAACAAGCCATTTAGTTGATCTTTGCACAAAGCCACTCTCTCATTCACATCTTTAATCCATAAGAATAAACTGAAAAAGGAATCAGACAAGCCAACAGACTGAGATAACTCCACTGTGAAATCCAGCAGGGCATCAAAGGCCAGGCTGGACAATACCAAACACCAGCTCGGGTAAGGACAAAGCCAGCGGCCTGCACGCCCAGTTCTTATTTTGACAACCATGGAAAACAATCGACAAAGACTCAGAAATCAAACCCCTATTTCGGAGCAGAAACGCACTTCTATCATTACAAGCAGGCAGGAAATACCTTCGGTGTGCGGGCACCTACATCAAAGCCGATTTCTGCTCCAGAGCCCAGTTTATCTGCGAGCAGATCTGGCTGAAGCAGAGCCACGGGCAGGGGCTCCCGCACGGCTTCCCTGCAGCCAGGCAGATTCCAGAGCTGAGGAAATGTGAGGAAATGTCCTCCCGTTCGGTTCCCAGGCCGCGGCTCTAATCTTTTGATAACAGCAGATCATGCTGGGTTTCTCATTACGAACGGCAACCTCGGGGATTAAACAGCTGCCAAAGTAATGACTAGGGAAGCCACTCGGATGTCTTAACTAGCTGCTGCTGCTTCCTCACAAGACTGACATCACCGAGCATTTCCACTACTGAGGGAACAGGAAAAGCCTTCCCTCGAGGTGGGGTTTGTGGCTGGGACTTGGGAGGCGTTTCCAGCGCCCAAGACACGACAGCTCCCAGGCACTGGTGACTGTACAAGGCTGGGAGCTGGAACACGGCATGAGCAACGCAAACTGGGCTGACTGGGAGGCAAGTCTGTAAAGCTGCAGACACAAAACCGAGTCAGGAGCTTGGCAGACACTTTGGACCAGCTCATAAAGTAACAGACAGTTCAAAAAGGCAGTGTTTAAGCCCAAGTGTAATAAAAGGCCCAATAAAAGCACTACACTTGCTGCCCTAAAGGGGGATTCCCCAGTCTTCAGCCACATTCCAAGACTGGGGGGCTCGAAGTACCAGGAAATAAGGGGAACAGCTCTGGCAACTCCCCAGGGAAGGCCCCTTCAAGTGACAGGCCCCAGAATTGCACTTTTTAAGAGCACTGGTTTGCAGAGCACTTTCAGGCCTCCTCTCCCTGATAGGCCTATTTTAAGAATTCACACAACTCCCGAAGTGTTCGAATTATTCTTTCACATCAACTACCGTCATAAAAAGAATCTTTGGGGCACTTGTTTCTTGAGACCTGCCCATACACCCCAGTGAGGCAACAGACAATGTGAACTGTGCTCCTTTTGCTCCACGTGTTAATAGAGGGAATTCTCATGAGAGCAGCACTTGCAAACTACCAAGTCCTCAAAGCAAATTTTTGCTTGCATTGTCTGAACTCCAAGCAGGAGTTCAAACAAATAATACCGTGTGTGCTGACAGCTACCAGTATACTTTTACATTCTTAAGACAAAAAAAGGCAATACCATCAGCATACTGACAGCTACCACTGTACTTTCATATTTAAAAAAAAGAAAAAAAACCAAAACAAAACAACCCCGCAACAAACCCCCCAAAAAACCGCAAACCACCACAAATAAGAAACGACTGTGACATGAAGACACATCGCCGTGGAAATACACTCGCTGACAGAGCGCAGCACTAGGTAAAAGGTAAGGTAAAGGCTCCAGGTAAAAGGACTCAAAAGCCAACCCGGTGAGCCCCGAGCGGGTCAGAGGAAGGGCACCTCTCCCCAGCTCCTTCTGCAGAGGAAGCCACCGCCGCCCCGCCGTCACCCGCGCCCGCTCCCCGCCGTGACAGGCCCCCCCCCCACCACCCCGGGAGGCGCTCACCTGTTGATGAAGCCGTAACCGTTCCTCACGTTGAACCATTTCACTGTTCCCAAAACCTTCGTTGCTGCGGGGAGGGGAGGTAAAAGGGGGGAAGGAGGGAGGGGGCAGAAGGGGAAGGGAGGAGGGGAGCGGCGCGTCAGGGGGCACGTGGCGGGGCGCGCGCACAGCGGCCCCGCGTGGCGGACATCTTGCGCCCGCCCCGCCCCCACCCCGGCACGCGGGGCCGGCGGCGCGCGCGGGGCGCGAGGCGGGGGGAAAAGGAGCCGACCAACGGCCGCCGCGCGCTCCCGCTCGAGCGGGGGCGCGCCGCCCCTCAGCCAGCAGGAGCGCGCCGCCCTCAGCCGTGCAGTGGGGGAATCAGGGGGAAATCGGGGCTTCCCACCCGCCTTCCCCTCCCCCCTTCCCCGGGGACCCCGCCCGCCCTCACCGATGACCTTCTTGTCCCCGCCGGCGGGAGGCGCCGCCGAGGCCAGGCCGCTCCCCCGTTCCCGGTGCCGCCGTTTGGCTTGGAGTCGGCGGGCGCGGCGGCGGGGGCCGCCGCGGGGACGGGGGCGGCGGCGGGCGGCTGGGTCTCGGCCTCGCTGCTCATGGCGGCGGCTTGTTCGGTGCGGACGGTGGTGGTGACTGCTGTTTCGCGCGCCGCCCTCCCGCGGTTGTGATGGTGACTGAGGCCGGCCGTTGGGGGCGGGGGGCTGCTCCCTGCTCCGGGCTCGCTGAGCTCCGCTCTCCGCTCCCGATACCGATCGAACTGGCCACAATGGCGGCGCGCACCGGCTAGCCACCCCGCGCGCCCCGCCCGCGCGCCGCGCGATTCGCCAACCGTCCTGTCCGTTAAGCGGTGAGCCACCCCATTGGCCCTCCCCGCCCCACCGCCCGCCCCCTCGCCCCAACCCTATTGGCGGCCGCCCCTGCCCGTCCCGGCGGGAGCGCGCGCCCATTGGCCGGGTGCGCCCCGCGGCCGCCAGACTCGCGCTCCTCACCGGCCGGCCCGCGAGTCCCCGCCCCCGGGCCGTTGATTGGCCGCTATGGCCGGCGGGCCCGCCCCCGGCGGGCGCGAGCGGGGAAGTGCGCGCGGCCATGTGGCGGCGGCGCCCGCGTCTGCCCACGGGGGATCACGGACCCTCGCGGCCCTCGCCCACGCTCTCGAGCCCTCACGGACCCTCACGGACCCTCGCGGCCCTGCCGGCCCCTCACGACTCCTCCCGAGCCCTCACGGACCCTCACGGAGCCCTCGCAGCCCTGCCGGCCCCTCACGACTCCTCCCGAGCCCTCACGGCCCCTCCCAGGGCCCCGCGGTCCCTCCTGAGCCCCCCATCCCCTCACAACCCCTCCGGCCCCTCATGGCCCCTCCCGACTCCTCACGGCTCCTCCCGAGCCCTCACGGCACCTCCTGGAGCCCCGCGGTCCCTCCTGAGCCCCCCCAGCCCCTCACAACCCCTCAGGACCCCTCACGCCCCACCCTGAGCGGCCTCCCTTTTCTTGTAAAGAATCCCCGGGTGTTCTGCCAGAGGACGAGGGTCAGTCAGCACAGAAGAAACACAGACACCAACTTTAAAGAATAAGCGTGTAAATTTACCATAGCGCAAAACAGCAAAGAACTGCGGAAGAAGCAGAGAATTATAAAAGGATAAGTTTAGCAATGCACCTGATCATTATTGGATAGGGTGTCCATGGGGATTAAGAAAGATACATCACCAGTTATTATCTCTTTGATACATTGCCATCATCCAGACCCGGGGGAGCCCCTGATCAAGGGGAAAGGGAAATCCACTCCCAATCCTCACCCATAGGTGTGGTCTACAGCTCTGCTGTGAGAGGGTCCACCTTTTATGCTGTTAAACAAACAAGCTTCCATCGCTAACTCGATGTGGAGAATATCTGACTCTCCTTAATGAGCAGACACAAATCTTCACGAATAAACAAATACCAATATATCTTACTAACAAGCATAAATGTTTGAACAGGTGTAGTCTTAACCTATTTTACTAAGGATTATATAGAATTTTGGCTAAACATAACATTAGGTTGGAAGGTTCATCAGGGCCTGTTGTTCGGGCCTCAGCATTTCACCAGGGCAGAGCAATTGTGCAGGCAGGGCTCCCTGGGCTCCTGTTCGTGATGGGCAGAAAGGGCCTGGAAAGTGTTAATTACCGGTGGGAAATGAGCCTTGTGCAAATCACAGAATCAACTGGGTTAGAAAACACCTCTGAGATCATCAAGTCCGACCTTTGACCCAATACCGCCTCTTTGCCACATCCAGTCTCTCCTTAAACGCCTCCAGGGGTGGTGACTCCACCACCTCCCTGGGCAGCCCATTCCAGAGTCTGAGCACTCACTCTGTAAAGAATTTCTTAATGTCCAACCTAAACCTCCCTGGCACAGCTTAAGACTGTGCCTTCTTATCCTGCTACTGGTTGTCTGGGAGAAGAGCCTGACCCCCACCTGGCTACCCCCTCCTGTCAGGGAATTCCAGAGAGCAATAAGGTCTCCCCTGAGCCTCCTCTTCTCCAGGCTGAGGTCCCCCAGCTCCCTCAGCTGCTCCTCACAGCACTTGTGCTCCAGACCCTTCCCCAGCCTCGTTGCCCTTCTCTGGACCTGCTCCAGCCCCTCCATGTCCTTCCTGAACTGAGGGGCCCAGAACTGGACACAGCACTTGAGGTGAGGCCTCACCAGTGCCCAACACAGGGAAGAATCACTTCCCTGGTCCTGCTGGCCACACTATTCCTGATACAGCAGCACCAAGCAGACCCCTGGGAAATTGGCTTTTCCTTAAGCAATCCATGCTTCCTTTCCCAGAGGTGCAGGGGCAGCTCCTCACCCCAAGCCCTTCTGCCCACCCAGGCTGTCGGGAAAGCATCACTGCTGGGTCCTTCACCCTGCTGGAGCCCTTCTCCAACCACCACCTCTCATCTCCCCTTTCTTTCTTTTCCCCTATATCTTCACCTTACAGCAGATTGGAGATACCCAACATCTCTGCTGGGTTCCCCAGAGGGAAGCTCCAGGGGGAAAACCACCATCCTTGAAAACAACTTACTCTCCTTGGGCGCTTGAAAAAAGTGGTTGTTGGCCACAGAATCCCAGCCCTGCCCTTGTCTAGGCCATCTCTCCCACATAAGAGGAGGCAGAGGTCACCAGGTCTCTGGGACATGACCCATCACTCAACTGTTTTTGCAACCAACGTGTGTCTCCTCAGGATCAGCACTTCCAGCATCATACACACGAATCACTGTCTGGTTTCTCTATCCCAGTTCCCCGCATTCCATGGCCAGGTGAGGGACTCCAATGCAGCCAAGGTCAACCCAACCACAACAACCCATGGGGGTTTATGAACACTGGTCCCATCCAGCTCCCTTGGGCATCTTTTCACTTCGATCTCCAGCTCGGCTGACAAAGGGAAGAGCTTGAAAACATGGTCCCACAAGGATCTGCACCGCGATGATGACCTGGATAAAGAAGCTGGAATGATGTCAAAACTGGATGGTGCTTAGTGAGTCATCTGAAAAATAATCTTAGAGTAGAATGGGAATTAGGGAATGCACCGTGCAGAGATCCAAGAACGAGAAAATGGTGGAGAAAACTCCCAGCTCTGCGAGGAAGCCTGTGGGAATGTCAGGGCCATGCACCTACAGCTGAAACTGCGGGCCCCAACAATGTCTTTGGGGGGGGCCTGAAGCCTCTCTGACCCTCAGAGAAACACAGAGGCCATCAGAGACACCCCCTCCCACTGCAGCACCCACAGCTGGAGGCAGATGCTGGAGAGGAGCTCCATCACCTGCTCTACAGCAGGAGATTCCAGGCCTTGCTACATATGACATCATCGTGGGGGAATTCAATCCAAAAATGTGGTTTCTGAGAAAACTTCCAGCCAGCAGGTAAGGAGCAAGACACACAAGCGGGAAAGCTGAAACCCTGCACATTCCATGTTGAAGAGAAATGTAATGGGATATAATTAGCCATTGGAACAACATTCAAAGAGGCGGTAATGGATTTGCTGCTGTTAATTAATCTGGGGAAGCTCCGTGACCCCTGTATGCAGGGAGTGAGACCAGCTGATGTCAGTGATATAAATACATCAGGCTGAAAAAGTGCTGCTGCTGAGCCTGGACCCAGAAATAAACTGGTTTCCCTGGTGAAAAAGTGGTGAATTTGGGCACCAGCAACCAGAAGGGCAGACTTCAGCACTGCACTGACAGGCAGAGCTCCCTGAGGCACCTGAGCCAGCCTGTTGGGAACCTCCAACCCTCCTCTCACAGGAGAGAGCCCTCTGCAAAGCATTTGTGGGGCTGGGGAGGAAAGAGCTGGCGTGTTTGTGCTCCTTTTGTTGCTTGATGTTCTGCAGGTACGAGGTGAGATCCCTGGGGCTGCAGAGAAGCGTGTCCTCGGCAGCTGTGCAGCCCCAGGAACGAGGACAGTGGGAGTCCTGAGAGCCAGAGCCTGCTGCCAGGACTTCAAAGAGCCAGGAGAGAAAGAGCACAGCCAAGCCTGTGGGACCTTCCTCTGGCACGTCACCAGTGGGCTCACCCAGCTCAGGCACAGAGTGCACCCCAAACCTGCTGCCCAAGGATGGGACCTCTCAGAATGGGATGAAGCACCTGCACATGACAGAAGAGATTCTCCCCTAAATCCTTTACCCTTAAACAGCTGGATGAGAAGCTCCTGCTGGAGCCCTGCAGGTGGGCAAGTTGCCAGCCCCATTCTGGGTGAAGAAAGGCAGTTTTTCCACCAACCTACAGCCTCAGCTGCGCTCTCTGCACCACACAGGACGAGCAGCCCCAATTTCACTCCTGCAGCATCACCATCCTCTGTTTCCCAGCCTACAGTTCTGCTCTAACACCCTTGTAGCACCTGGTGAACTGCTCCAACACCCCGTGGTGTGGAACAGCCCCATGGCCTGGTGCCACCACGTCCTGGGGACAGCTGACAGACACTTGTTTACATCAGAACTCACCTCAGAGCCCAGCACTCACTCACAGTAGTAGAATCTGTGCCGTACCAATTCCATGTGCCTCAGTAAAGCTGCACACAGAAGGGTTCTGGAGATTCCCAAGATGCCAGGCAGCCTCAGTTACCTGGTACAGCACAGCTCTGTCCAGCTCCTTTCACCCCTTCTCTCCCTCAATAACACAGCAAATGTTCCCAACTGACCAAGCCAGGGAAAATGCATGTTGCTGAAGAGGCTACAGCCCTTCTCACCTGGAGGAGAATTCATTCCCACACGTGTTAACTGATGTGCACTGCACACATGTTTTTTAAAAAAAAAATTCTTTATTTACATTTCAAAATGCGAAAGAACAAAATAAAAATATATGATGCCCATTATCAAATCATTTCAGGAGGACATCAAGAGCGTGGATCTGGCCTGCAGGGCAGCGTGGAAGCCAGCTGGAGTTGGAACTGCACAGGTGTAACCACTGGTGAAGGAACACTGAAAGAGAGAAGAAAACAGGTCTGGAATGCTGGACAGGCATTCCCAACCCATCCTGGGACAGCAAGGCTGTGCACTGACACCGGGGGCCACACGGTGATTTTAAGTGAGTGCCAGTTGCTGTTCACACCAGCTTTCATCAGCCAGAGAACTCAGGAGCCCTCCTGGGTCTGCCTGCTGGGCAACTGCATCTGCCTCTGAACTTAAAACCCTTAAAACCTGTCTCTCCCCCAGCTGATTTTCAGGGATCTTGACAAGTAGCTGGTGTGGCTGTCTGACATAAGGCAAGGCTAAAGCCATTCCCATCCCCAGGCAGCTCAGACATCAGGGTGCAGCAAGGCTGTTCCTAAGACCTGGCTGGGAAATGCACAAGGTGGCACCAGCCTTGCCCCTGGGAATGAAAAGCTTCCAGGCTCAAGCTGGACGCTGGCCAGAGATCATGTACTCCAAACTGAAATGATCAACAAGTCTGGGCCTGAGGACAACCCTAAAGGGGACCCAGCCCATCAGCACTGCTCTGCCCATCTGCAAGAAAGCCTGTTAGCAAGGCTGTCCTTATCTTCAAGAGCCTGTAAATGCCACCAGAAGTACCAGGGGAATGGAAGAATGATTACATTCCCTGCTGTCACTTCATCAAATAGCAGGAGCCCCCAAGATTCTGAGGTGCTGCAGATCTCTAAGACTTTATTTATGTAAGCAGGGAATGTGTCTTCATGGGCAATTCCAGCTGTCTTTGGAAATCACTTAATGGAGGATCAAAAATTGCGGGGATTTGATTTTGTCAGAGCCTGCCTGCCTGCTGATATTTGGAAAAAATGAGCAATGATAAGGCTAATACAGGTTTTTGACAAGCTGCAGCCCGACACACTGAAATCTAGAGAGATTTGTTTAAATACTTGTGTTTTTTACAGTAAAGTGAGCAGACAAATGGCAACAGAATTCTGCATGTTAGCCTGAGCCTATTGGTTTAACCAAAAAGAAGCCTGAATAACAGTAAATAGTGGAAATGTCTCCCTTCAGATGAGGACAGTGGTATTTTTTTCAAGTTCAGGTAAAACTGTGTAAGATAATTCCTTGGTCCTTCAGTGGCAGGGGTCCTACAGCTGTACCAAGCAAGGAGGCAACTCCTCCCTTTCTCCTCTCCTTTTCTTGATCCCTGCCTGCCCCACCCATGGATGCTCTGCTTTTTGCAGTAGTTGGAGAGTTCTCCAACCTGCAGGTCAAAGCGAGGCCTGTCCCCTGCTAGACTGCCTGGGTAATGCCAGCTGGATTCCTGCTGCAGTTGCTTTTCATCCACTTTCTAAAGCTGAGGCCTCAAGGCAGTCTAACTCCATCCAAGGAACAGCTCCCACAACCCCACCTCCCCCCTGGCTGCAGCTGCAAAACCTCCTCTCTGCTGTGCTGCCTCTGGTGTTTGTAGAGAAAAGCAAAGAGCAGCCCAGGGCTCATGGCACCGTCCCTGGGAAGACTGAGACTTACCACATTGCTCCTGCATCGCTCTTCACATTTCCCCACACTGAGAGATCACAACTGGCAGCTTGGGTTTGTTATTGGGACCCGTGGGCACGTTCTGGGGACAGACAAATATGGAACATTGAACCTCACAGAAGCACAGCAAACCCAGCCAGTGACACGTCCTGGAAGACTGGCTAAGAGACGTTTGTGTAACATGGGAAACAGGGAATTCTGAGGCACAAAGAAGCACCGTTAGGTATTTTGGCAACAGGCCCAGCCATAAGCTGGTGAATTCTCTCTGTTTGGGACACAGAGCAGAGGCTGGTCCTCTGAATAGGAGGGAAAGAACAGAGCAAAAACTGGAGAGCCCCTTATGAGATGCAGCAGGCATCGTGTCACTTGAGGCTGCTCTGGCTTAAATCTTTCACAGTTACTAAAAACAGCTGCCACAAGCAAAACAAACTTGTATTCATACAGAAAGGGAAGAGACAGTGACAAAGCCACCCTCATTCTGCACCCCTCGATATGCTGGACTCTTCCTTGAGCTATAAAATTTCCTTTACTTTGCTCTCACTGCAGCGATACCCAAAGCAGGCTCACCACAACCCTCCAGCAGCACACAGGTTACCCCATGCTGTACAGCTCCTCCCAGTACCCAACAGCTCTGTGCTTGCCCCACTTTTTAGATTAGAGGCTCTCATGCACGTTATCCCACATGTGTGCCAAGGAGTCAGTGTCTCAAAGAGCTCACTGCTGTTCGTTAAATCTACCCATTATCCTGCCGTGACACCACGCGCGACGTTGGCAGCAATCCCCACCCCGACCGAGCTTATCTTCAGCTCCTGGAAGCCCATCAGGAGATTAGTTTAATTTTTCTTATTAAACATGCTGATCACGGATCAGCAGAACTGATGATTTTGCACCCACTGAATAATCCCAGGCAGCGGCACAGAAGTGAGATGCTTCACACTCTCGTCTGGGCTGCTGATGGAACAACTTTTTAATTCGGCTTCCTGAACAAACGCAAAAGCAAATAAAGCCCCAAGAACGCAATTTCCGCTCAGAGGCTACCCCAGCCACGAGAGACCAGCACTTCCAAAGCCAACCCATACAGCCTGTGCTTCACCAGATTTCCTGCTACGTTACAACGATGACGACCGATAATACCAGTTATCGACACTGGTATTCCCTGGCATCCTGTAAACAGACAGCTGGAGAGAGCAGGACAACTCTGGTTAATCCTGTACATCGCTTCCCAACGTGGACATTCAGGGAGAAACAGGCGGGTTCAAACTTACTTCAATTTTTCTCATGACCAACAGCCCATCGACAATTTTACCTAGAATGAGAAAAATTATCTGCTTCAATATGGATGGTTTTTTACCTTTGCTCCCCCCGCCCCCATCACAGCTACATGCATTTTTGCCCTTCCTGAAAAGCCTTGTGCAGTGTGTAGCTATTGGGCACTCTGGAGTTTGTAACTGATCTTTAAACTGATAAAGGAAATGATCCCTCTTCAAATATTTTCCACATTCAGCACAGGTTAGGTGCCTTTTCCCACGGCAGGGGGTGGTCTGTGTAGAAATCTGGGGTTTGAGACCTACTGCCACCAGCTGTGCTGCCATCCAGCACAAACCACCTCTCTAGCAACACAACCCTTGCAATGATGCAAACCTGGCAATGAGCAATATCAGTGTTACTTAAGAATTGGGGGGAGCAGTAAGTAGGACATCAGCTTAAGGCTGGCCTGGAATTCCCACAGCTCAAGCAGCAGTAAATGCAAGCTAGCAGATGTGGTTTCACAGAATTACTGTCCAAAAACTGTGCTGAAAGCTCAGTCCTCTCTGACAGTGGAATGGAAAGGGATCCCTTGACTGGTCTGTGCCACCTGCACTGGCAAAAGGACTTGTGTAGCAACACAATCACAGAACTGATCTGGATTAAAGCTAACCTGGGAAAAAAGCGATTCATTTCAACCACGATCCATCACAACATCAGGCTGCACAAGCAAGCACCAGCACAAGCAAGAAGGGAAGAACGAGCAGCCCATACTCAGAGGGTGGTTGGGCACTGAACAGGCTCCCCAGGACAATGTCACGGCCCCAGGGCTGCCAGAGCTCCAGGAGTGTTTGGACAACGCTCTCAGGCACGGGGTTGGATGGCTGGGGTGTCCTGTGCAGGGCCAGGAGTGGGACACAGTAATCCTCCACTGGGTGGGTTCCTCCCAGCTGAGGGGGTTCCACGATTCTCTCTACAGTTTATTTTAACAGCTGCCCCCCAGGGATGCCCCTGAGCTGGCACTCCAGGACCCCGCTGCAGGCACTCACCGAACACAACGTGCTTCCCATCCAACCAGTCACACTTGGAGCACGTGATGAAGAACTGGCAGCCGTTGGTGCTCGGGCCGCTGTTCGCCTGGGGGTTGAGAATGGCAAGACACGACAAATCTACAGTTTCAGACTGGCCAAAACTGAAGGCAGACACATCTCACATAAGAAAGAGCTGTCACTTCAGACCAGCTTATTTTTAGCTTTTCGCTACACAAACCAAAGGAAGCAAGATACACATCTGGTCACGCCAGTGTGTGTGCAACAGCCATGTCAGCAACTTTTTATTTTATTTCTACAGAGGCTCATTCAGCACAAGACTCTGCTGAAGTCCAGGCTCTAGAGCACACTCCTGAAAAAAGGCTGGACTTTTCCATGATGAGTGCTTATTGGCTGCAGTATCGTCCTGAGGAAAAATGAAAGGGGGGAAAAAAAAAAAAAGCAGGTGATTTCTGCTATTTGGGAGGTTTCCTCAGAATAAAAATAAAATAAAAATATAAAATAAAAATATTAAAATAAAAATAAAACCAAGGTGTCTGTTCCACTGATCAGGATGAGAAAGGTAATTATCTGTTGGCACAGGGTTCCCAGGAAAAGGGAGATGCAGATGTGAAATTTAGTTCTGCAACACCCAGAGCACTTGCACTCTGTTAAGAAAACATCTTTGCAACACTGGAGTTCATTTGCAATATTGACAACCAGGAGCCACTAAAGCTGCTTGTCTGTGCCATGACACCACCTTTTGGGCCATGTTTCGAATTGGGTGAATAACTAATCCAAATGATGAATGCCCTAAGCATTTTTAAGGTCACAGCAGCTGAAAGAGCTGGAGAAGAAGCAGTTGTGGAGAGGAACGCTGAAGCACTGGCTCCATTTGCTTCCTCTCCTAAAAGTCAGGGTATTGTTCCTACCAGACAACACACAATGGCTGCAGTTTCTTTACTCTGTTGAACAGGAAAGTCTGTCATGAAAGATACCCTGGTGACACTGCTGTGGCTTTGGAACTCCCAAATATCTCTGTTTCATCCTTGCCGAGGTCAGTGCTTGATAACAGTGTTAGGGAAGAAAAAACCACCACCACTCTCCACTGTAAGAAAACTGTAAGAATCAGGCTGTTCTGAAAGCTGATCAAGCCTGTCCCAGAGCTCCAACAGGCAACAAAGAAAGGATGATGCAGGATCAGGATTAGTGAGTAACTCAAGATATTAACCCATGAGTAGCCTTCTGACTGGGAGTTACAAAGCAGGTCTTCCAGACCTCATACCCAGTGGTGGGGATTTCTGCTGTTCAGCAAATAACGTGTATACACTTGGGAAAAAGGCACAGAGAAAGTACCAAAAGCTTTTTAGTCTGTAGTGTCATTATTTCACACTCACCATAGAGAGCAGGCCAGGAGCAGAGTGTTTCAGCTTGAAGTTTTCATCTGCAAAAGGACCCCTGTATATACTGGCTACTCCAGTGCCATCTCCCTGCACGAGAGAAGTGCCCAGTCAGCCACAATATTTGTTCTGTGGCAACTGCTGCAGAACAATTCGATTTAAAAATTAAATTTAAAAACCCCAAGCAAGAGGAAGGGGTCAAACTCAGCCCAAAGTGGATGCTGTACTGCCATTTATATGCACCAGCAGTGAACACAGTCACTGTCTCACTTCTGACCAGGAACAGCAACTGGTTTCTAACTACACAGTTCATTGTTCACCATCCAAGTGTTGGCAGAAACCCACGGGGGGTGGTAAGGGTTAAGTCCAAGCCTCCCAGAGTGAGGTGGAGGCTACAGATTGCTTGGTACAGACCCACTTGGACTTGACAGGGAAAAGGCAGGGGACACAGAAGTACAGGCTGGTATGACAAGGAAAGCAGAAGTGGTTGCATGGAAAAAGTCGGCTCCAGGTGGGTTTATGTATTTCACCTTATTTTGTGTGACTTTACTGGGAACAGGGAAGCAATCTCCCTGTTCTGCAGGGACAATTTCTTAAACATAGCTTTTCTAGTTTTCGCTGTACTTTCCACCAAGTCCAAAACATCTTGTATTTAACTATAAGCCCGAGCACTCAGATCTCAAGGCATTTATAAATGAAAGCAGCGTGGGCTGTGACAGCTGCAGGTTGTAAGTTCTGACAGCCCACAAGTTCAGATCACTCCTGTATGACGCCAAAAGGACTGAGCAGGGACCCTTCAGCAGAATGGCCTTAAAATGCTGTGGTGAGGAGTCCTCCAGGGAAAGCTGTAGAAGTAATGCAAACAGGTATCTCTGGGACGGTCACTTAAATTTACTATCCTGACAGTTAATTCCATTTCTGTGTTGATTTTCTCCTTCTGTGTTGCTTCAGCCCCATTTCTTCTGCCTGGCTGCAACCTCTCTCCCTTCCTTGCCTTTCTGCTTAACATACCTGATCTTTATTCATTAATATACCACATCTTTTGCTCTGCCTGCCCAGCTCTTGCTTCTTTTCCTCCTGTTCTTCCTGGCTTACTTGAACTGTCAGCTCTGAGCCAGGAGCTTACACCAGGTCTCAGAGGTCGGTGTGACTGTGCTTGCTCCCCAGGTGGCTTTGTAATAAACACACTGTAGAAATTCCAAATAGTGGAGCAATCTGTAAAGCTTGCTGAGCTGCAGGGGAAGTAATAAAGCCCACTGGGACGCCTGGGCAGGGTCACAATTAGCAACTCCCTCAGAGTCTGGTGTGGCTGAGACACCCACTGTGCGGTCAGTTCTCTCAGTGACTTTCATACAGCCAAGTTTTATATTAAAAAACCTTTATGACTCCCCACATATTTTGAAACACTTCAAGAAATGAAGTAATTTTACTGGGTCCCAGGACAGTGAAGAGATCCTGTGGCACTTCAGCCTTCCCCTCTGCTTACATCCAAGCCAGAGCACAACCACCACTGCGGACACAAACCCTTTTCTATTTCCAGACAATTCACTAACAAAAAGTTAGTTTTGATTTAAATGACCTCTTGCACCAGACACTTGATTTGTTTTCAAGTACATTAATGCCTCTTGCAGTAAGGTGGCAGTAATGCTGTGAGGACACCTCCAGTTACTACTGCACACCTCAAAAAAGGAAGAGATCCCATAAATCAGCAGGGACCCTTGGAAACAGCTGCATGTTGTACAACGTAGCAAAAGGACAAAAGGGATGCAGGAGTACATACATTTACGAAGTCGCCTCCTTGGATCATGAAATCCTTTATTACCCTAAAGAAGTGAAACAGCACTTAGTTCTTGGAGGACAAACGCATCAGAAAGGTAAAAAGGAGTTCTGCCTGGCTGTGCAACACAAGTTAACAGCAGTCTGTGAGTGCTGCAGCCTGAAATCTGCAACAAATCAGCGGTTGATATCAGGTCATTTGGGACCCCATTGCTGTTCCACCAGATGCCAGACAATGATCTCTCATGTGGCACACCAGGAACAGGGGATTCCTCCCAGTGACCCCAGCATACACACCTGACAGCACCCCCAGATCCCCCAAAGGCACAGGAGGGTGACACTAGCCATGACCCACAAATGCCTCGAACACCACTAATGCCTCGAGGCAGGTCCCAAAACCCCATCTGGGTCAGGATGCTGTTTAGTGCCTGAAAAGCAGATGAATTACCTGTGGAAAGTGCTTCCTTTATAACCTATAGGGACACCATCTTTCCTGTAAGGAAGTAAAAAGGAAAATCCTTTCAACTTACTGGATATCCCAACACAAAACCCCCACAAGAATTCGGAGTCCCAAAGGTTGCCCTGCACATCAGCAGCTGCCTTGAAATACAATTTGCCTCCTGTTGGAGGCAAAAGGAGTCCTCAAATGTGCTCTGCACATGAAATGACTTGGTACCCTGCAACACCCACACCACCATCTTCACAGGATCCCACTGCAAAGTGCAGCACGAGCAGGTGGGGTTTGCAGATAGGGCTTTTTAGAGCCTCCTTGGCACAAAGAGTCACATCCAAAAGGAAAAACCTGTCACCTCCATGGCTCTCAGAGACCCCCCACAATCTCCTCAGAGCAGATTTCTGTAACTCTTTCATTTGGTACAACATGCAAAACTTCCAGGCGAGCCCCTCTTCCACCTCATCCAGCTCTGCTTCTCCAGTGGGCCACCTAAAAGGACACTCTAACCCACTTACCTGAATTCACCTGTACAAAACTGCCTGGAAAACAAAAAAAGAGAGCAGAGTGTCAGGCACGTGTGAACTTTTGAGGGTACTGTTCTACATGGACCGGGCACATCACAGCCTCCACAGAGGAACCAGAGGGGGACTGGAGTCCTTCCCCTTGCAGCCAGATGGGCTTCCCTGGGGCACCAGGACACCAGCACAGCATCTCTGGTAAAGAGAGACACGCAAAGCAGGCGCAGCAGTTCGGGGAGGGAGGGCAGGTAATCCCTTTGCCACCCAAAAAAAAAAACATTCCTGCACCCAAAAGCCTTACCTGAAGTTCTCCGCCGTTTTGGGAACGACATCGGCGAACAGCTCGATCTTCATGCGGCCGACCTCCTGGGGGGGACACAGGGGCCAGGTGAGCCCTGGGGGTCCCCCCGTACCCACCTCCCTCCCGACACCCCCGCCCGCCCCGCAGCCCCTGCCCGGGCACGGCCGCTCCCCGCACCTGCCCGCCGATGGTGACATCGAAGAAAACCACCGGGTTGTTGGGGTTCGCCGCCAGCGCCGACATCGCGGCAACCTCCGCAGGAAGGGGAAGAGGCGGTGGAAGCGGAACCGACAGGCAGGGGGGCGGGACGGGGTGGGCGGGGAGCGGGAGGGGCCGGGGCTGGGGCCGTGGCCATGTCCGGAGTGTCCGTGATGTCCGGAGTGTTCGTTATGTCCGGAGTGTTCGTTATGTCCAGGGTGTCCGGGATGTCCAGGGTGTCCAGGATGCCCGGGCTGTCCGGGATGTTCGGGATGTCCAGGGTGTTCGGGATTTCCAGGGTGTTCGGGATGTCCAGGGTGTCTGGAGTGTCCGGGCGGTGTCCCCATTCAGGACCGCGCTCTGTCCGCAGCCCCCGGGGCTGGTCCGGCCGGGGAGCCCTGCCCGCTTCTCTGCCCGCCCACTTGGGCACACACCGGCTGAACGTGAGCCCAGGTGTGCCCAGATGGGCAAGGAGGCCACTGGCACCTGGCTTGTACCAGCCGCAGTGTGGCCAGTGGGACCAGGACAGTGACCGCCCCCACCCTGTGCTGGGCACTGCTGAGGTGCCTCGAGTCCTGGGGTCATTTCTGGGCCCTGCCAAACCTCCCCGGCCAAAGAATCAGCTGAAATGCTCAGGTTTTGGCAAAACCATTTATTGGGGGATCAATGGGAAAAACAGAGCCGGGAGCATCTAGCACAGTGTGTCTTGGTGCAGTCCTGGCCGTGGTCTCCACCAGCAAGGCGCTGGGTTTTGGTGTCCGGGGTGCCTGGGGATGAGGACGAGGAAGGTCTCCTGCAAGCTCTGGGCTGCCAGGGTGCGTGCCAGGGTTGCCACGGGGGCTCAGTGGTGCTGGGGATGTCACCAGCTCTGTGGCAGGAGAAGTGTGCTGGACACTGTGGCATCATCCCAGCGTCTGGTCTCCACATCCCTGAAGGCTTCCAGGGGTCGCACCGCGTCACCAGAGCTCTCTGCAGGGGGGGCAAAGCATGGGGAGGGGGTGAGTGTCACCTCCTCCTCCTCTGTGGGGACCGTGGGCACCAGGGACCCTGAACACCCACAACACGCAGCACCAGGGGACATGGGGCACCAAGCACCCCAAGCACCCGAGGGATCCCAAGCACCCACTGTCCCAGAGTGCCTGTGCCCAGGAGCCCCCTCCCTGTGCCTGTACCTTGGCACGGGATGAGCTGTACCGTCTTTCACGCAGGTTCCGCTCCACGATGCCACCGACGACGGGGCCGTTGCAGTGGCCGTGCTGCTCCACACTGCTGGGAGGCCCCAGCACAGTCAAGTGGCCGCTGGTGGGCTCTGGCTTGGGACACCAGGGATGCTGGTGGCACTGGCTGCCGTAGTGTGTGGGGCTGGGGGCTTGGCAGACGTCCTGCTGGTTCTTGCTGTTGGTGTCCCCAGCCAGCTCGGCCAGGCTGAGCCCGCCTGTCTGGGCAACGGCCTTCTGGAAGCCACCCTGGCCAGTGGGGATGAAGGCACCTCTCTCCATGCCAGGGAAGATCTCCGGCTCTGCTAGAATCCATACGGGATAGCCTCAGGTCCTCCTGGCTGAGCTGGTAGTACTGCGTGGCCTCAAAGCGGGACTTCACCTCCTGCATGGAGATGAAGGGATGGTGCAGGGCAGCGCTGGGCGAGATCCGCTCGCGCGAGTCCCAGGTGAGCATCCTCTTGACCAGCTCCACCATCCCGTACAGGTCACAGCGCTTGGCCAGCTCCTCCTGGTCGGGATCAGACACCAGGCAGAGGTTCACCGCCGCTAACTGATCCAGCGAGGAAAAGACGTGCACCCTCCTCTCCATTGGCTTCGCCATCACCTTCGCCGGTGGTTTGAGCTGCCAGGTACCGACAGAGCACGGGACCCGTCGGAAGAAGGACTGTGTCTTCTGGGCAGCGCAGAGCAGCTCGCCCCGGGGCAGTCCCAAGGTGGAGCAGATGTAGCGCACCTGGTCGTACTCGTTGTTGCCGGGGTAGAGCGGCCAGCCCAAGTGAAGCTCGGCCATCACGCAGCCCAGAGACCAGACATCCACCTTCTCGCAGAAGGGCAACCCCAGCAAGATCTCCGGCGCTCTGTAGAAGCGGGTTTGGATGTAGGGCTTCTGGACGCGGCACACCTCGGGGAGGAGGATGGCCGAGCCGAAGTCGATGAGCTTGACGCGGAACGGGTAGCGCGAGTGGTCCACCAGCATGATGTTCTCCGGCTTGAGGTCGGCGTGGATGATGGAGAGCTCCTTCAGCTTGACCAGCGCCGCCAGCACCTGCGCCGTGATGGTGCGGATGTGCCGGACGGGCAGCGGTGAGAAGTTGTTCTGCTTTTGGAAATCAAAGAGGTTTTGCTGCAGCAGCTCGAAGACCAGGTAGGTCCAGACCGTGTCGCTGAAGGACTCGAGGAAACGGACGATGTGCGACTCCTCCGCGCCCCCCTCCCGCAGGGCCTGCAGCAGCCTCAGCTCGTTCCTCACCATCTGGCCGTTGTAATCGTGGTTCCTCAGGATCTTGACGGCCACCATCTCCCCGGTGCTCCTGCGCTGGCCCTGGGTCACCTGCCCGAAGGTCCCCTTCCCGACCGCGGCCACCAGGTCGTAGCACTCGGCACCTACCACCAGTGTCACCATGGTGGGTCGGCTCCTCGCCAGGGGCTCAGGATCCCACTGCTCAGTGCCCAGCGGGGACTGGGGACACCTGTCCCAGCCCAACCTCTCAGCACTGTGGGTTCCAGCACCGCCGTGACAGCACCTTCTGTGGATGATGTCACAGCAGAAGCAGCCTGGGTGGAGGAGCGCCCTGAGACCCAGCGCTGGACGCCCCGAATCCAGCCCTGCTCTCCCAGAATCCACCCACAAACCCAAACCATATCCCTGGTCCCCCCCAAATGGATCCAGCCCCTTCCCCCCACCCATCCCAGCCCCCTGAAAACCCATTTCCAGCCTCCTAAACCCTTTCCCTGTTCCTCTGAAACCCAACCAAGTCTCTCATGACGCAGCGCCCCAAAACCATTTTCCAGTCCTCCAAACCCAGCCCCTTGTCCCCCCAAATCCATCCAAGCCCCCAAAACCTCTCCTCAGTCTCCCAAAACCCATCCAAGCCCCAAAATATCAATCCCCACCCCCCAAATTCCATCTCCAGCCCAACATGAACCATCCCCAGCCCTGCTGAAATCCATCTCTGTTCCCTTAAAACACAGCCTAGCTGCCCACCCACACTTATTTTCAGCCCCAGAAAACCTCTCCCTGCTCCTCTAAACCCTACATCCCAACCCCACAGCCATTCTCAGGACTTTTTTGGACATTAATATTTATTCTGGCCAAGCCAAGAGCAAGGGGCAGTGTCACCCCCCACACCCCCTTTCCCTGGTTAGTAACAGCTGGAAAATAGGCCAGGCAGGGACAGGGAGGGGCAGGCAGGTCAAGGCAGGGGATGGGATTGGAAGGCAATGCAAGGAAGGGAGAGGTGGGCAGAGAGAGGCAAGGCAAGGGAGGGATGGGATAGGCAAGGCAAAGGAAGGCCAGGAAGAGTTAGGCAAGGCAGGGCAAGGCAGGGGAGGGGTGGGCAAGGCAGTGGAAGTCAAACAAGGGCAGGTAGAGCAAGGAAAGGCCAGACAAGAAAGGGCCAGTTAAGTAAAGGTGATATATAAGATAATGCCAGGGAGATGTAAGAAGGAAGGAAAACAGCTAGGCCCAGTGTTTCAGGTGCAGTGCAGAGGACAGGTAACCAGGGGACATAAAGATCAGCCCCAGCTTTCTGTTCTGGTACTTCTGGTGTAGAAAATCCAAGGTGTATACAATTTTTGAGGATTGTCTCCAAATTATCTAGGGTGGGGTTCAGGAAGTGAATCAGAGTGTCTTTCCTTGGGAAGTAAAGGATGTAGTCCCGCTGTTTGCAGTACCATGGGGAGCTAAAATGCAGCAAGACAGTTCTCTGCTGGCCCCCTTTGTGTAGGAGCAATTCTTGGATGTTGTCAGCACTGGAGATGGTGTCCGACTTTTTTGGTCTGGGCTCCTGAAAATGTGTCCCAGTGCTTTTACATGGGGAGGAAGGCAGGTGATCCCAGTGCTCCAGGTGCAGATCAGAGGCTGCAGCAGCCAGGAGCAGCTTTCTGTCCTGGGACATTTTGTGTGGGAGCAATCCCCCGAGGACTGAAATGATCGAGTGGGTATCCAAATGCTGGAGTTAACCTTGTGCAAAGGAGGGATCCCAGTGCTCTCCATAAAAACACACAGTCCTGGGGCTTGTGCTGCAGAGAATTGGGTGCCCAGGGAATGAAAGGGACAGCAAGAGTGTTTCTGTCTGGCACCCTTGGTGTGGGGGCAACCTCCCAACGCCTTCAGTTTGCCAGGTGGCCTTCTGAAGTGTTTGGCAATCTGTTTACTATGGGCAAGGTAAGCAGCTCTCCCCAGTGTGGGTGTGCAGATGCCTTGGGGAGTTTAATGCCCAGTTTTGCAGTGTTCTGCCACTTCTGTATGGGAGCAATCCATGGATATTTTCTGTTTTGGAGTGGGGTAGGATCACACTTCTGCTGAGATGGGGTCTTCACTTCCTCCCTTTGGCAAGAAAATCACTTTTGGGTTCACACATTGGGCAGTTTAGGGAGTGTCCTGGTGAGTTGAAGTGCTTTTCCTAGGATACAGTGCTATCAGTTACCGCTGCTGAACCTCCAGAGTGGGAGTGTAAAAGCCAAGCTGTCGAGCTTTTTGTCCTGATCCATTTAGTGTCTGGGCAGTGGTGGGGTTCAGTTTTGGATCCTGGCTCTGTGAGACTGAAGGATTATGATGGTACTGAGAAGCAAAGAGCAGACACCGGGGTTTTGTGGTGCAGTTCAGTGGATGCAGCTGAAGGTGGAGCCAGCACCAGCTTTGCCAGTCTGGCACTTCTGTGAGCTCTGCTTTTGCCGGATGTTTTCAATCCCGTAGCTGGATTCTGGAAGAGGGGAAAAAAAATTTATTATCACGTGTGCTTGGGAAGGAGCTTGTGTTGCCCCTCGAGTGCGGCGCAAAGAAGACTTCGCGCGTGGAGGGTCAGCCAAAGCTTTCGGTCCCGGCGCGGTTTATTTGAGGGCAGTGAGGTTTTGAACTTGGCTGGTTCAGCCCTGGGACATTGAATTGACTTCTTTTGCAAGTCCACACCGCCATCGTGCGGTGCTTTGATGAGCGCTGAAAGCCCGGAGCTTTTTGTGCCGGGACCATTAATTGGTGTAGGGCTCCAGTTTTGGATGCTGGCTGCTCGAGACCGAAAGAATGTGATCCTGCATACACGTGGGAAGGAAGGGGAATCGTCTCCTTGGTGGCTCTGCAGTTTTCTCGGCTGCAAAAGAGAAGTTAATTAACTGTTCTCTCCCGGTTTGTTTTCAGATCAGGGTTGCTGACCTGGGCTCAGCAAGAGGAAAAATGTAACTGTCCTTTTTTTGTTCTAGGACTGTTTTCTAAAGGCAGCAGATTTTGAAAGGCTGCCTGTGGGAGTAGAGGATGCAACATCCACCTGAGATAGGCCCTTAAGCTTTCATTTGAAACCCTTAATTGGC
This sequence comes from Myiozetetes cayanensis, assembly GCF_022539395.1. Lineage (NCBI taxonomy): Eukaryota > Metazoa > Chordata > Aves > Passeriformes > Tyrannidae > Myiozetetes > Myiozetetes cayanensis. The sequence continues at coordinate 5,276,852 of NW_026087499.1, read as the reverse complement.
AGCAGAATCAAGGGGCAATCCTTGTTCTCACTGGCCATGCCTGGGGCTGCCCCAGGTGAGAGGTGACTCTGCCCACTGCTCCCAGTTCCCTCCCAGTATCACTCCTTGACTCCCCCCAGTGCTCCCAGTTCCCTCCCACCGCTTCCAGTACCACTCCTTGACTCCCTCTTGTATTCCCAGTTCTCTCCCACTGCTCCCAGTATCACTCCTTGACTCCAAAGTTGAATATGGACGAAGATTCCTCCCAGACAAAAGGGGCCATGACAGAAAGGTCTGGGGGGAAGGGGGAAGCCATAAACTTAGAGATGGCTCAAATTCTATTTTTAGCTTGCCCCCTCCCCAATTTTGTCTCGATTGTACCCACCCAATTCTTCAGCCACTGCTCCCTGGGAGGAGGTGGCCCTCATCCATGGTGGGGTGTCCTGGAGAAGATGAGGAGGAGCAAACCCCAGCTGAAGGCCCCTGTGAGCTGTTTTGGGACGAGGCAGCACTTCTGAACATCACATTGATGCCTTTGGTGATGCAGCACTAAATATTAATTCCCCCTAAAATGACTCTGTGTATGTTCTCCCAAGGTCTCACACCTGCCTCACCCTGCATGTCAGATCCTGATTTGTTTTCTAAATAAATACCCTGCAGCCACCAGATTTCTTGGTTTGAATCCCAGGATTTCTCCTGGCATGTGTTATTTTCTTTCCTAGAAGCCACAGGCCGTAGCAAACAAACATTTACAGGTGCTGGGAACACGGCACACAGGCTTCTTCTTGGCTGACTTATCTGTCTGGGAAGAGCCATAAATTGTGGAGCTTCAGGGCTGAAGTCAGATAGGGAAAAAGCTCTTGTGTAGGCATTTGCTTGTAGAGTTCCTTGTATTTCCCCTAAACCACATCCTTCTTGGGATTCACTGCAGGTTCCTGGTGATCCTGGTCCTATGACATGGATGTGTCCTTGGAGACCAGGAGGAGAAGGAGGAGCTTTACCCCTCTGTGTGCTCTGACCCAGGCTTGGTGTCCAGCCCTGTTCTGGGACAGTGCCCAAATCTGTGCCCCTCCTGCTGCCTCAGTTTCCCCCTTTCACCTACAAGTTGTTTTTCCTGCATTTAAGTTGCTCAGGACAGGGATTGTATCCCACCAAGGACATCCCCCTGTCACAGCATCACTCCCCTCTGCCTTTAGGGAGGGTCCCCTTTAGACCCCCAGGGGTGGAGGGCTGCAGTGAGGGGCTTTGGGGTGTTCCCAGGGATGACAGGGTGGATGAGCTGAGGTGGGAATGGGGACAACAGCGAGGGGGGCAGAGAGATCTGGCCTAGGACTGCAGACAAGGCTGGTCAGGGGTGATGCACCCTGATTTTGGGGGTCTCTAGGGTGCTTTCCTTCCCTTGAAAGAGGAAAGGGAGGGCAGAAATGAATGCAAAGGGTTCTCCCCCTTCCAGCAGCAGTGGTGCAAAATCTCACCCCGGGGAGGCAAATCACGGGGATGGGCAAGGGGGGTTCGCAGCCCCCTTTCTCCACCAGCCTGCCCAGCTCGGGGGCATCTCTTCCACCCAGGTGGGCTTCGCCCTTCGCCCCCTCCCTCCCCTGCAGCCCCCGGGCGCAGGATGGGAGCGAGGGGAGGGGAAGCCGGCGGGGTGTTGAGGGGGATTGTCATGGTTACCTCCCTGGCAAACAAATGGCTCCATTGGAGGAGGAGGATGATGGTGGTCACTCAGACAGCTCCGGACACTGTGGGGCAGCGGTGGGGGGAAGGGAGGGCGAGAAACCCACCCTGGGGAGCCAGAACCGCCCCCCTTGGGGAGCCAGACACCCTCTCGGCTCCTCGGCGCCGGGGCACATGTTGCTGCAGCCCGTTCGGTAAGACCCTTCCTCCCTACCCTGGACCCCTTGGTCCCCCCAGCCCCGCTGCCCGGTGGGGAGGGTCCGGGGGGCCGGGTGGGGTGATGCCACCGGTTGCCGAGGTGGCTGGTGGTGCAGCGCTCCCCCACCCCAAGCCCCGGCGCTCGCTCCTCTCCCTCCCTTTTCCTCTCTCCTCATCTCCCTCACTCTCTCTGTCTTCCAGAGACAAAAGCGCTCCGCAGCCGTGCCTGTCGCCTTCAGGATTCCTCCTGCCCCCCCAAGCCCGGCCGCAGAGGGGCTGGAAGAGTGGGTGAAGTTGCTCCAACCCCCCCCAATTCCCTTCCTCCTCCTCCTCTCTCCCAGGAAAGGTAAGAAAAGCAGTGGCTACTCTCCATTTGCTCCTGCACCTTTTTATCTCCGCAGGGGTGGGTGTGAGGTGCGTGTGTCTCTGTGTGTGTGTGTGTGTGTGTGTCACTTCCCAAGGCTGTGCACGATCCCAGCACAAAGCAGCTCACTGAAGAGATCCCTGTCATAATATTTCTGCAGGCACAAGCCCACACTTTGCAAGCTGCTGCCTCCCAGCCTTGCCTTTTCCCAGCTGGATGGGGAGCATCCCATCCCTCCCCAAAATTGTGCAGGCATCAGTAGTGACTGTCTCCATCTCCCTGCGGGCAGAGGGCAGGGATGGATGGGGGGGATGATGCTGGGGGTGACGGGCTCTTGCTCTCCTGGGCAGCCAGGTGGGATATCCTGGCTGTGGACACAGTGTTTGGGGAAGGAGGACTGACCTTGGCAGGGTGAGGGGGTTGCTGATCCCCCCAGTAAGGGTCAAAGCAGCAAGACCTGGCTTGTATCTGCCACACTGGCTGGGGAACAGCAGGGCAGGGATGGATGGGGAAGGGCTGTGCTGCTCCTGAGGGCCCTGCGTGTCTCCTTGGATCCAGACACATCCCAAGTATGGAGCTTGGCAATTTTAGCCCAGCTGAGGGTTGTCTGGGCTAACAGCCACCAGCTCTGGCTCAGCCCAGAGATCTTCCCCCAGCTGCAAGCCTGGGCAAGGAGGGAGTTATCTAATCCCTGTGTCAGAAATGAGTGATTGACAGCTCTGAAAAGGGGCTTGGGACATGAATCCACATCCTTGAGACCCAGCTCTGGGGCCAGGCTGCTGGCCCAGGACACCTGCTGGGGGTATGACTGACAGATCCCAAAATCCGTCTCTGCCAGGGCTGTCAATCATGTTCCAGCCTGGCACTGCATCACCCTGGGAACGAGGACCCAGTTGCTCTCCCTGGGTGCTGGCAGGAGCAGCTGCTCCCCAACCTTCCCCCAATCTTCATATCCAAGGCCTCGAGGTGCCCCTGGGGACACCCCAAAGGAATGTGTGTCCCTGCCCAGCAACCTTTGTCACCACTGGGGCAGGTGGGGGCCATGCCATCCTTCCAGGGCCTGCAGTGGATGTTTTCCTGCTTTCCCCATCAGGTGGGATACCCCGCTCACAGTTTGAGGTTTGGGGAGACCGGAGGTGGGAGAAAAACTCCTGTAGCTTTTCCCGAGAGGTTCCCACAGGTCTGCCATGGTGGATCCCTGGCTCTTCCAGACAGGAGAGTGCTGTGTATGCTTTGGAAATACCATTTGGACTGTTGCTTCCTAGAGATGTTTGGGGAGTTGATCCCAGTTTCCTGGTCGGGTTTGAACCTCGTGCTTTTGGGGAAAGCAACTGGAGGGGTCCTGTATGTCTCAGTCATGACCTGCAGATGATGTGGGTCAGCTGGGTGAAGTCAGGGGTCCCTCAGCAGCATGGCCTGAGCCCTGCTGTCCTTGAAAACCAGGGAAAATTCCCAAGTGTGACTCTGCTTGAAAGCCCTGAAAGTCTGGGAGGTGCAGGGCTTCTCCTGTCTCGGGTTTGCAAACGGGGGGGAGTTTGCTCCCCCGTGGGGATTGCCCAGGGATGCTGGTGGAGGGTTGAGGTGCAACAGGCACCTTGTCACCATCCTCGTCCGGGTCTGTGCACCCGTAAATCTCCACAGGGCACTCCGGCTGTCGTCATCCCGGCCAGCCACTGGATGTCAGTGTTGATTGAGACAGACGAAGAGGAAGGAATATTTTAGCCAGCTGCAGGAAACCAGGCGTCCTCTGAGCAGTGGGGATGTGCTCCACAGGTCTGGCTCGGACCTGAGGGTGGGGTCTTCAAGGGAACCCGTTCGGGGCAGGTCAGGGGTTAGGACAGGGCAGGGCAGCGATTCAACCACCCAAAAGTGCATCTGTCACAACGTGTGGCACCAGGGCTGGACTTCACGTGGCTCTGCATGTCTTTGGGGGGCTAAAGCAGCCAGGGCTGCCCCTGGACATCTGCCCTTTGGCCAGGAGGGCTGGATGGGGCTGTGTCGGGTTTTATTCCAGCTCCTGGTTTGGCTCTCCCTGTTCTGTTGTGGGCTGTGGGTGTCACAGACCCCGTGGTGTGGCACTGTGGGGACCCCAACCCGTGTCTGGGGGTCAGCTCCTGTCCAAAGCCAGGCTGTGTGCTCACCATTTCCTCCATTTTTCTATTCCATGCATGAAAATACACCTCAGAAGAGCATCATTCTGCCTCTGTCTTTGCTCCACGTGCTCAGACAGATTTTTTTCGAGGGCACATCAGTGCTCGGAGACCCAGACGGACACCCAGGGCAGCTCTGAGCAGCGCTCCAGGCGTCCCCTCCCCACCCCACCCCCCTTTTTCAGGCACGTGAACACATTTTCCAACCTGATCCTTTAAAATTCAGCCTGGTACTGCTGGGACAGGCATGTGGAGGGGCTGGAGCCTGTGCTCTAGATCCCAGCCCTGCGCACTCCGCGCGTCACCGGCACCGTCCGCAGACGTCGGAGCAGCATCAGCACCTTCCCCGTCAGCCGGGCACGGGAATTGGCCGAGGGAATTGCCTGGAGTGGGGTGAGCACGGTGCCGTGTCCCTCCCTCCTCCGTGGCCCGGGAAGAGCAGCGGATTGTCATGAAAAGAGGGTTTACAAAGGAAGGAAGAGAAAAAAAAAATAAGGAAACACAGTAGCATCCCGGTGGTTGTGCCAGGTCTGGTGAGTGGGACAATGTCTGTCCCCAGCCCTGAGCTGCTCCCCAGCTGATGGGATTACAGGTGTGGGATATTCGGGGGGAAGGGGGGGCTGAAGGTATTTACCAGTGGTTTCCCTTTCTCCCCAGGATGCCAGACACTGCAGGAGGCCGTGGGTTGGGACCAGGGCAGTGGGATGGCCCCGTGCCTGCCCCAGGGCACGTTTGGTGGCAGTGAGAGGGCACCCTGAGGGGGGTGCAAGGATACCCTGTGCTGCCGTGGTGCTGGTGGTAATTTTTGGGATGCAGTACTGAAGGTGCAGCCCTAGGACCTGGATGGAGACCGAGCACAGCTCCTGGAGTAGCAAAGGCAGGATGGGGGGGAGCAGCTGGTGATGGGCTCCTGGGGGAAACAGGAGAGAGATGCCAGTTCTCCCACTGCTCTCCCCCACTCCAGCCTCCCCGCTCTCCCTTTCCATCCTGCAGTCACTTGATGGCGTTGGTGACACGATCTCTGTGGAGCAGCCCCATGGCTGTGCTGGCAGCATCCCCATCCACAGGGTTTTCACTGGGAAGAGCCCCCCAAGCCCTCCCTGTCCTCATGGGGCTGAGTTTTTTTTGGCTGGCACAGCAGGCAGGGCTGATTGCAGCCTCCTCTGGACCCCTGGGATCTGTAGGAGAGGTGAAACTCTCCTGGCTGGCTTTCCACAGGACATGGCACAGGGCTCAGCATCCCACCAAGGGTCCCTTAGTGCTTGTCCTGGCCCAGGTGATGCAGAAATCCCTGCTGGCAGAGTGGTTCCCATGGGAGCCATGTCCCCAGTCTCCCACAGGTGAGGGGCTTGGATCTCAACCACTGCAGCCAAGGGAGCTTCTGAGCTGAAGTCACGGCTCCTGGAGCCCAAATTCACCCCTCAGGCAGCCCGTGATGAATTCTTGTTGTTGTGCCAAGCTGATAGAGATCACCATCCTCTCGTTATTTCCTCCTTTCTTTCTTCCCTAAGGCAAATTAATCCCCCCCCCCTCCTCCCTTAAGTGCCCCACCTGGCATTTAACCACTCCCTGACGTCCTGATGGCCTCTGCCACATCTTGCAGTGAGGGGACCTTCGTTATCTCTCCCTGTAGCAGGTGGAGCTTTGGCAGCTCCTGACTTTACAACATCCCTGTTGGCATTGCTTGGAGCACCCCGGTGTGGAATGAGCTCCCCTGGCTCAGGCAGGGCTCCTGTGGTGGAACAGCTGAGCTGGACGTGCTCCTCCATCTCCTGATGCTCCCCATGGATGCATCCCCCGACCTCCCTGGGCAGCCCCTGGCGTGAGCAGCACTTGTGGTGGCAGGAGGGGAGGATCAAATCGGGAATGGCAGAGGTTGTTGGCTGGGATTCAGAGGCGTGCCTCGGGATTACTGCCCTCCATCACCCTCCTCGCTGCTGTTTCCTTTGCTCAGTTTCCCTGGCTGCTCTCCTCCTTCCCAGCCAGCCCTTCTTGCTCTCCCTACCTCTCCCTTTTTCCCTCTCTTAACGCCGTTTTCCTGCTCGAGTGCTCGTGGAGCTCGTGGCCCTGATGTCTGCTGCTCACGTCTTCCGTGGCATTTGCATATAAAGGTGGTTTTTAATAACGCAGGACTGGTAGGAAATGAGAAACTGATGTATTTCAGTGCTGCTGGCTCCTCCTGGGCCTTGTAAATCACTGCACAAAGCACTGCAGAGCCAGCCGGGGAGAACTGCTGCCTAGCAACTTCTCCCGGTGCCCCGGGGGAGCGGGATGTGGCCCTGAAAGCCACCTGAAAGGTCTCCTTTAAAACCCTCGGGCTTGGGGGAGAGAGGAGCTGGAACAGAGGAAAACCTGCTCGGAGGGGGGAAAAGAGTTGGAATGTAATTGGCAGAAGGAGCCACTTTGCATCTGAATGTCTCGGCTGAGCACAGCGTGGGATGAGTCAGCCTGTGCAGGAAGGATCTGTGGATGCGGGGCAGCGGAGCCACGGCACCTCCCCGAAAATGCGGCGAGGATGAGGATGGGCAAGGGCGTGGGAGGGCAGGAGGACGCCTTGCTCTGCCTGCCGGCCCTTCCTTCCCGCGGGATAGAGGAAAACTCTCAGGACCTTAGCCTTATCCTGGAGAGAGCTGTCAGTTTGGATGGATAATGAGGAGCAAGAGGGATAAAAAAGGGATCTTAACCTGTTCTGCCCAGACCCCAGCAGTGTGGGAGATGGGGAGATACACAAGTGTGGACCTCTGGAGCCACTTGTCTCCAGTGGGGCCACCAAGCACAGGTCTCGTCCTCTCCCGTGTCACTCACCTTTCTGTCCTCAGAACTGCAGAAAACAACGTGAGGTGACAGTGGCACACAGACGTTTTGGGCACTTGGTGCTCCTCATTCATTCTCACCTTTCCACTTCTCTCCAGCTCCCCACCATCACTGACAGACCCCCGGGAAGATGCCAGGGCTGATTAACTGGGCCACCCTCTCCCCGCTGCCCCTCACCGCGTCGGAGGTGACGTCCTGTGTCAGCGGCTACGCCTTCGGGATGACAGCCCTGCTCACCTACCACAACCCAGACCCCCAGGCTTTGGAAGGCAAGTTTCAAGGAGTAAAGCTTGGGAAGGGAACTTCAGAGCCAGGGATATCGCAGTGCTGGGTCTCTGTGAGTGACTTCAGCCTTTAGACGCTGGTGGGAAGAGCAACCAAGTGTGTTATGTCCAAGACTGTGACTTTTTAGGTGTGAAAAATCCCTGGGAAGTGCTAAGAGGGTGCTGGCTGGTGGGTCCAGGGAAGTGGTTGGTGTTGCTAAAATCCCCCCCTGGCTGGCAGGTCTCTTTGTGTTCCCCTTGGATGAGGGCACAGCCGTCGTGGGCTTCGAGGCGGCCGTGTCCCGGCGCGTGGTGACGGTGCAGATCAAAGACAAAGCCAAGATAGATGACACCTACTTGGACAGCTGCAGCCTCCCCAGTGGAAGAGGTGAGGGGGTGGAGGGTGTTTTAGGGAACGTGGTGGGAGAAAAGGATGGCAAGAGGAGCGGGGAGGTGGCAGGGGGCGGCTGGCTGGCATATGCCATGGCACTGAGGGGGCTCCTTGTGAAAGGCTGAGTTGTTGTGGTGCTTGTGTCCCTGCCAGAAATGTCAGTCTTGCCTGTTTTGGAAAGCACTGCTGCTTCTGGGCAGCCAAAGGAGTGCTGCAGAAGGTTGTGGCTCCTTAGACAATGCTGATGTGTGCAGTGGGGGCTGCTTCGGGTGTTTGATCCAGAGCTGGGGGGAATGTTTCCCACTGTTGTGTGGAATGTTTTTCACTGTGTCTTCCTGGTGTGGTCCTGTCTCTGTGCAGGAAGGATCCTGATGGATGAGGACCTGGAGAGGATTGTTTTTGTGGCTAACCTGGGCATGATTCCTCCCCTGGAAAGCATCTCCATCTTCATCAGCACCTCCTCTGAGCTGCAGACTACGCCCAGTGGGGCTGTGAGGGTCCTTCTGCCAGCTGTGTGTGTCCCCAGGGTGCCCCAGCCCAGCCTGGAGAATGCCAGCAGCCCTTCCAGCCACCAGCTCCGAACGTACGGAACACCAGGGGGTGGGCTCTGGCTGGGACTGATCCAGGGGGATGCAGGGCTGGCTGAGGAGAACCCTGTTGTCACTGTGGGAGGCTGGAGAGCTGCTCTGGCAGCTGGGGGGGGAGGATAGAACGTGATCACAGGGTTTATTTGGGCTCATCTCACCGGCAGGGACAAGCACCACTGTGGATCAGGGAGCCCGGATCAAGGGAGCAGGTTCTGCCTGGCCCAGCTGCTGGAGAGTGAGGCCACCAACCCCTTCGAGTACGAGTTCAGCTTCCACCTGGAGATCCGGGGGCCGTGCCTGCTGGCAGGTAGGAGCCCCAGTGCCATCCTGCTGCACCAGCATGGTCCATCACCTCCTCAAGGCAACCTCCACACTCTTCCTCCTTCACTGCCCCTCAGTGTGGGATCTGTTTTGACAAGTTAGCTCTGCTGAGGTGGATTTACCAGCACAGGGCTGATGCCAGCATGGGTTCCTCTCCTCTGCCACCTTGTCATCTCTTCTCTCCTGGTCTTCCCAACCCTCAATCCCTAATGGCACCTCGGTTTTCCCTGGGCAGGCGTTGAGAGCCCTACCCACGAGATCCGAGCGGACGCCGACCCCTCGGCTCGCTCCGCCAGGAGCATCGTGATCACCCTGGCCAACAAACACACCTTCGACAGGCCCGTGGAGATCCTCATCCACCCCAGTGGTAGGTGGGCTCTGCTTCCTCTCTGCTGGGTCTTGCCCCTTCCTGGGATCCCCATCTGTAGCTCTGGGCACAGCTGGATTAGCGCTGGTTTTGTGAATGTTGTCAGGGTTGGGCTTCCTTTGGAGGTAATTCCAGACTCTCTCAAGGTATTCAGTGCTCCCCGAGCTCAAAGATATTGCTGTTTTCCCAGGCTGCATCTCTGCCAAACCCAGAGTTTAGCCAAGGCTGTTCTTCACTCAATTCTCTGCATTTCCAGAGCCCCACATGCCTCACATCTTAATGGAAGAAGGTGACATGACACCCGCAGAGTACGAACGACACCTGAAGGGGAAGAATGATTTCATTAAAGGCACTAAGAAAGACCCCAGTGACGAGAAAAAGGTGAGAAACAAAAGCTGCAGGTGTTAGCTGAGGCTTTCCCTGCACTGGAGCTGAGCTAGTAAATGATTCCTCGTTGCCAGCACCACATATTACACTGTCCCCATAAGCTCTGCAAGTTCCTCCTTCGGAGAGGGGCTTGTGTGGAGGAAGAGGGGAAAATTCAGCATTGCTGCTGATAAACTGAGTGTGGAAGGAGCTCTGAGATGATTATTGTGTGTATAATTAGTGCTAGTCTAGCATAGCATAATTAGAGAGGTGCATTGTGATAGCATTAAGGGTATTATAATTATTGCAATGACATAGAATAAAATATTCTTTTAATTGCTCAGTAAATGTTTACTGTTTCTGGATAGCTGTCAGAGAGAAAAAAGTGATTTTGCTTGGAATAATGAGCTGAACTGAAGACAAGGTAGGAGAAACTTCTCTTTGTTCTGCTGAGCAGCAAAGAGAAAAATATCTGCGCTGGGATTTGTGCCTCATCTTCCAGCAGTTCTGAAGGAATGAATGACAGCCCAGAACCTCAGCGTGTCTGGGAGCAGCTCAGGGCCCTCTGAATTTCCAGGGTGGGCGTCTTCCCCTAAGGCACAGCCTGGGGCTGAAGGTGTCAGTGCCTGTTTCACACAGACCACAGCTCTCTGTGCAGCCAGAGATGCTCATTTCTCCCTAAACTCCTTCTCCGTGTGCCTGATCCTGGGCCCTGCTTGGCAGAAATCCTGGACCTGCTACAGGGATGCCTCCCTGTGCTCCTGTGACTTCTTCTTCTGTCACCAGAAACATGTCAACCTTCCTCTCCTTCCCTTTGCCCTCCACTCCCTCTCGCAGGGCTGGGACTGCGTGTGCTCCTCTAATTGTGTTCGGTGTGGAACGAGATGGAACTCCCACGCTACGCCTTGGATGCTCCCTAATTATTCCTGTGTCTTTAGCACGTCAAATTATCTAAGGGGGGGATCATTTCCCTGCAGGAAACCCATCTGTTCCTCAAGAGGGCTGGGAAACAACTGCAGGGAGCAGAGGAAATGCCCGAAATGTCTGGGGTAGATGATGGGCTGGAGTCGCTGCTACTCAGAGCAGGACACTGGGCACCTCTCAGCTTAAATTAAATTAGCCCAGAAATTTCAGCAGTAAATGATAATTAATTTTCCTCCCTCGGTTTGTTATGCAAAAGGCTTGGATGCTGTCAGCTGCAGGGTGGTGGGGATGGATGCACACTGGAATCAACTCTCCTCAATACGATCTGATTAGTTTGCCGTAATTGGGTAATGGGTGGAGGGGAACGGAGGTGAGGAGGAGATGTTTTCTTTCTTGACTGACCTGTAGCAGCAGCTCTGAATCTGTTTCCTGAAGGTTTGCCTGTAAAATTTCAGTGAGAAATCCCAAAATATGGGCTTAGCCCAATCACCCAGGGATTTTATGTCTTGGATCTCCAAGAGCATCCCAGGGAGTGCTGTGGGTAGGTCAGGACCACCATTCAGTCCTTGGACAAAGGCAGCAAGGATCCCCCCTGGTCTGAAATGTGATGAACTGGCAATGATGCCATATGGCTGGAGGAAAATGGGGGTGGAAAAAGCTCTTTGATTTCCCCATGGCTGATTAATTTATACTCCAAAGTATGAGAGGATGAGCGAGAGCTGAAGTGGCAGCGAGATGCTTGTTCCTGTGAGCGAGACCTGCCTTTTCACAGGGTCAGAGAAGCAGCACTGGGGCAGCAGAGCTGAAAGCAGAGCTCTTGCATGTGTTGATCCACAGGGACTCTTGAGTTAGTGAGTTACATAAAATACAGGTGGGTTGTCGGGTCGTAGATCGAGGAATATGACTCACGGCCAGAGAAAACAAGCCTGGTTATCTGGGGTCTGGTTTACTGCCAGTGAAACCAGTGAGAAAGCAGCCAGAAAGAGGAGAAAACAGGCAAATAAAAAAATGCTGAGGATTGAGCTGTTGTTGTGGAGTGTGTTTCCACCCTCAGACCCAGGGATGAAAGGCCACAGCCGGGTGATGTGAGGTGGCAGAGCTCCCTCGAAAGCAGCTGAGGCCGTGAACCCACCACAGCTCGATGCACATGTAATAGCACATCATAAACCCATCACAAGATCTTTTCACCAGTTTAATTTTATCTCATTTGTGATGAATACTTGAAATAGAAGGAGGGAAAATGCAGAGCCATTAGAGCTGTGTGCAGTGCAGGGACAGATCATGCGGGTTCCATTGAACGGTGGCCACAATGACCGGTTTGACTCTCCAAAGCCTTTCAATCCCTACAAAGAAAAGCGATAAAAGAGAGCTGGGCAGAAAAAGCAGCAGACCAGAGGCAGCAGGAAGGAATTGAAGCAGTGAACACAGCATACCAAGGGCTGTATGTGTCTCTTCATTAATGAGTGACCATGGAGAAAAGCTCTGGTGTGCCTCGGTGGGATGCAAGGCTGTGCTAATGAACCAGGTTTTCGGGAAGGATCTAATGAAATGTTTGCAGAATCAGTTTTGCAAGGTGCTGTGCAGGGCCAGGTCTTTTGATTTCTTCTCCAGATTCTCACCCGAGCGTGCAGCTGCTCCAGAGAATTCCAGAATGGTTTGGGTGGAAAGGGACCTTAAAGACAATCTCATTCCACCCCCCTGCCATGGGCAAGGACAACTCCCACCAGACCACATTTCTCCAAGCCTCGTCCAACCTGGCTTTGAACATTTCCAGGGATGGTGAATGCTTTTATACCTGCCATGGTCCCTGATTTAGGCTTTCTGCCAGCTGTTGTCCCCTGAGCAATGTGTGACTAAGGAGGCAGGAATTCCATTTACCCACGGAGGCAGCTCCGCTGGAGGTATGAACAGAACAACTTCAGTGTACCCTGAGCCTTGGTGTTGTCACCTCTGAGGCCAGAACAAGCAGGTTCTGGCCTGCAGAAGGCCACACACTTGCATTTTCAGGCACACAGCCCTGCTCTGATTCTCGTGCAAGAGAAATGGGACAGAGAAATCAACCTCTTGATCTCTGTCCTTCTTTCGTGCAGACGGAAATCATCAGGAAGCGGCTGAACAAGGACATCCCCCACCACCCCATCATCATGCTCAACTTCTGCCCTGACTTGAGGACTGTCCAGCCAGCCCTTCAGAAAGCCCAAGGGGAGTTTATCTTCCTCATAGACCGGAGCAGGAGCATGAGCAGCGGGAACATCAGCCGTGTCAAGGTACCCGCGGGAGGGGAAGCACCTGCATGTCAACAAAGGATGAATTTTAGAGAGCAGTGGGGGTGCTGAGTGCTGAGGAGTGTTCATTATGAGGGGATGGGGGGTAATTATATGCTGTAGCTTTAGTCATCTCAACCATGGGGCTTGTTAGGTACCTGCAGCTAAGCTCATTCTCCCCTGTTCTCTTCCTCGTCTTCCTATCAGCACATCAAATCCAAAGTTGTTTTCTTTCCCTCTCTTGCTGGCATGTTTTGTGCATCCCTTCTCCAGCTCTCCCTGCCTCCAGGAGGGCTTTTTTGGTGATTTCTGTCTAGGGGAGAACCCTAGAGGAGCTCCAAGGGGAGCGACGTGCTGACCATGCGTTAGGAGATGTTTTGCTGAGGGGCACCTCTTGCACCCACAGAAGCTGTTTGAATGTGAAACATCCCTTTCCCAATCAAAACATTTCCCAAATCAACAGCAGCAGCCTGGTGGAGGGTTAGGGGAGATGTGCTGAGACCTCTGGATAAAAAAAGGGCCTGGAGAAAGGCTTTGTCAAGATATTTTGTGGGTCTGAGGTTCCCCTGTCTGATGTCCTGCACCACCAGCCCCAGTGCAGGACCCTGCACTTGGTCTGTTGAACCTCATGAGCTTCAAACAGCCCCACTTCTTGAGCTTGTCCATCTTGTAACACATCTCCTTCCCCATCTGTCTCTGGTTTCCATGGGAACTGCTGGAGGACAGACACCTCCGGCAACAAGGACTGGGATGCTGGGGAGCCTGAGGATGGCTGCAGCAGGTCCCTGGGGATAGGGAGGCTGTTCCCTAAGGGAACAGGATATCTCTGAGTTGTAACCCCTTCCCCCAGGATCTTTAGGAGTCTGGGAATCTTTGCCCCACACCGGATTTGTGCTTTCCAGCTCACAGCATGGCTGGGTTAGGGCACCACATCTCTGCAGACTCTGTGAAAGCTGGTTTGTCCCATTGGGGTGGAGACCCTTGCAAGGACAGACCCCTTCTCTGGGAGGTCCTGAACTGGGACTCCCATTGCAGGAGGGCTGTAAAAACAGGAAAAAGGAAATATATTTTGTTGGAGATAGTGGAAATTTCAGAGGAGATGCCTCAGGGGAGAAACCCACTGTCCTTCTTTTGAGTCTCCCGTCCTTGTTTGTCACTTGCAAACCAAAGTCCCTCACAGGAGGGGCTCTTCTTAGTGGGTTTGGGTGGGTTTTGCTTGATGGAGCTTTCTGCATCGTCCTCAGATGGCTGGATGAGTGAGGTGACAGGGCTTGGAGCTGTGCAGCCACAGGGATGCACAAAGGGGTGAGATGAGATGTCTCAAGTGGAGCAGGAGGGCACCTGGCCAAAGCAGCTGGGGTGGAAAGTTCAGAGGTTCAAATTCCCTGCAGCCAGTCCCTTTCCCATCCTGATGCAGCCAGGGAGAAGAGCCAGGCTGTGATGGTGCATCGAGCTCGCTGGCAAAACTACACTAATAACTGGGAATTGACTTTTCTGGAAGCAAACATCCCTCCTTATTGAGTTGCTGTATAGATATTGAGTGCAACAGGATCAAGATCAATATTTACCATAAGAAGCAATAAATCTTCCTGCTTGCTGAAACAGCAACCAGGCATCGCTTGCCCGCTTTGGGAAGCGCTTTAACAGAAACATTTGGAAATTTGTATTTTTTTTTTCCCATGTAATTAGTTCCAAGATGGGATGTCAGCGCTGAGATCTGGAAGAGCCAGCATCCCAGGAGCCATCTGGGAGCAGCGGTATAAATATCCCCTCGTAGGTTTGAGATAACAGCTTGGATTGAAGCACTCCAGAGCTTGTTAAAGGGCAGCCCTGCTCTTGTATTCCCCTGGTTCTTCAGTGCTCCAGCTCTGCCGTGCCGAGTCTTGCAGGAGCTGGGAGCTGGACTGACCTGGCACCACCTCCCCGGTGGTCCCAGGTGGGTTCTCTGTGCACCCTCTGTGGTCACTCGGTCTGTGCCCACTGCACAGGACAACACAAGGTGGCTGTTCCTGCTCATTTGACCTTGACAGCTCCTCCTGGGACTGGCTCTAGGGTTTCTGCTGCCCTCGGCAGACTGGCAGGAGTCTGCCTTGATCAGCATTTAAAAAGAACCAAGCTGCTCTTGAACACTTTGCTTTACATTTTGCTTTAAATAAACGCTTTGCTTTAAACTGGCTTCCTCTCCTGACACATAATTGCTCCTCCAAGCTCAAGAGCATCTTGGGCAGCTCTTGCCCGGTTGCTGCTCTCAAAAGCTCTGTCCTGGAGTTGTCCACGACCATCACAAATGTCTGTGACAGTTCAATTTGCTCTTCCCTTATGTAAGGCCCAGGAATAGGCACGTTAGATAACCACCTCTGGTAAAGAAAATAGCTTAAATCTGTTGTCTCCCATCTATTTTAACTGAAGCCAGCTATGAATACAAGAGAATTGGGGATGGGGGAGGCTTTTCCTTTTGTGTAACTTCGAGCTGTTTGTTTATTTTCTGCAAGTTTGGGCATTGAGATGCGTTGCGTGTCGCACTTCTCAATTTCACACTCTGCTTCTCACCCACCAGCTCGGTGCTGCAGCACCGTGTTGCCAGCACAAATTGAATCCCTTAAAAACAAACACAAAAATTTGTTCAGCTCTTTGTTGGTCTTTTTTTTTTTTTTCCCCCAAAGACTCCCCCTTTTTTCCTCACTGCTTTGGGTCCCAAATACCGTTCAGGGCCTTTGGAAAGAGCAGCGTCCCCGTTGCAGCGCACGGGGAAGAAGTAGTTGGTTTTTTTGGCAGGTGCAGGCGGGAATAAGGTGGGATGGCTCCAGGCAGAGCCTCCAGGTGAAGGTGTGGCAGTCAGGGAGAGTCCAGGGGTGATGATGTCTGTTTGTTTTCCACCCCCCAGGATGCCCTGTTGGTCATTCTCAAGAGCCTGATGCCAACCTGTCTCTTCAACATCATCGGGTTTGGATCCACCTTTAAGACCCTCTTTCCTGCCAGTCAGGCCTATTGTGAGGTGGGTGAACCCAGGACACTTTAGCTCATCTCATTCCACCCCTGCCATGGGCAGGGACACCTCCCACCACCCCAGGTTGCTCCAAGCCCTGTCCAACCTGGCCTTGGACACTCCCAGGGATGGGGCAGCCACAGCTTCTCTGGGCACCCTGTACCAGGGCCTGCCCACCCTCACAGGGAAGAATTTCTTCCTAATATCTAATCCAAACCTGCCCTTCTTCATCTTAAGGCCATTCCATCTTACTCTGCCCTAGTAAAAGGTCCCTCTCCAGCTTTCTTGGAGCCCCTTTAGGTACTGGAAGGGGCTCTGAGGTCTCCCCAGAGCCTTGTCTTTCCCCAGTCCCAGTCCCTCAGGCTGTCTCCAGAGCAGAGGTGCTCCCTGGTGCTCAGAGGGAGCTGGTGCTGACAATTGCCCTGCTGCTTTGGGCAGGAGAGCCTGGCCCTGGCGTGCGAGAGCATCGGGAGAATCCGTGCCGACATGGGCAGCGCCAACATCTTGTCCCCTCTGAAGTGGGTCATCCGCCAGCCCATCCACAGGGGCCACCCCCGGCTGCTCTTCCTGCTGACAAACGGGGCCATCAGCAACACGGGGAAGGTTCTGGAGCTGCTGAGGAACCACTCCTGCTCCACCAGGTACGGAGGGATCACCCCTGCGGGGCCGGACTCCCGGCACGGGGAGGGATGTGCCTCTCCTTGTGGACACAGCCCCATCTCACACACGGCCCCTCCTCAGAGGCACAGGCAGGAGGGATTGCTGCTACGAGCCATGGGAGAGCCTCAGAGGCTTTGGAACGGATCCCAGAAGTTCAGATGCTTTTTAAACAATCAAAAGCAGGATAATTGAGCTGACAACTTCACAGCTCTTGTCTGATGCTTCCTGCTAGGAGAGATTGACACGCCAACAATCTTCCTCGCCTTTTTTTGTTTGTTTGTTTGTTTTTAATTTTTTTTTTTTTTTAAAGCACATCTGGGGCTGGCCCCAGCTGCTTCCAGGATGGGGCTGTGCAGAATTGAATGTGCTGAAAGGGAGCAATGTAAAAAGCAGCTAATTTGTGCCTCGAGCTCCCAGCCTGGCTTCCCAGCTCTGATCACAGGCTGTTCTGGTTTCTCTTCTGCTTCTTTAAGGGGCACAAAACAAGAAAAATATAAGAAATTCTGATTCCTCTTCCATCCCTCGGACTTCACAGCTTAGCAGGAAGCTGCTCTGTGGGTTTTTAGCTACATGGAGGTCTAATTGCTTCCCAGCTGTACAGGGCATCCCACTCCTCACCCTTACAGAGGCGTGGGATAAATGTGATCAGCGTTAGAGTGTGGTCTCAGGGGAGCCTGGAAGGCAGGATCATGTGCATGGCCCATCTCAAAAGAAGATCAGAGCCTTATTTAAGAGGGGTGTGAGGCTGGCCTAGGATTTGCAGCCAGCTGAGGATTAAAAACCCCTAAGAGAAATGTGGATGCAATTTGCTGCTGAAGGTGGTTTCTCTCTCAGTGATCCACTGCCCTGGCCAAATGCCATATCCCACCCATCCCCATCCTTCTGGCTTCCTACCACATCCATCCCCACCGGGCACTGCCATTCCTGCCTGGACTCCAGCTCAACTTCCAGCCTTCAGCCCAAACCAAATCCTGATTCCCAGAGCTGGGAGTCAGGGGAGCAGCTCCCCCTTCCTTGAGGAAACGTTTATTGCACTTGTGAGCAGAGATAATTACTGGATCTTTAGTGCTATTGACTGCAGGCAGCAAGGAAAAGAGGTGAACTGGCAGCAAAGCAGCTTGTTTGTGTTTGCAGAGGAGGGCAGGGCTCGGGGTCCACCAGGGAAGGCTCTGAGTGTCACTGCTGAAGGCTGGTCTTTGGGGAAGGGGCTTGAGGTCTGCTGAGAGGAGGGGTCTGGTGGTTCATAGGATCCCAGAATGGTTTGGGTGGGAAAGGACCTTAAACCTCATCTCATTCCACCCCCTGCCATGGGCAGGGACACCCTCCACCAGACCAGGTTGCTCCAAGCTCCATCCAACCCGGCCTTGAACACTTCCAGGGACAGGGCAGTCACAGCTTCACCACCCTCACAGGGGAGAATTCCATCCCAGCATCCCATCTAACCCTGCCCTCTGTCCGTTTGAAGCCGTTCCCCCTTTTCTGGTCACTCCAGGCCCTCATCCAAAGTCCCTCTGCAGCTCTCTTGGAGTCCCTTTAGGCACTGGAAGGTTTCTCACCCTCCTGCCAGCACTAAGAGGAGCTGGTTTAATTTCCTCTGGCCATAGCAGTGGGATAAACTGAGGGGGATCCTCTACCTGCAGGGAGTGGATGAGCTGCTTGGGGCTGGGGGAAATGACTTGTCCCCTGGATTTTGATTCTCCCTCTCCCTTTTGCAGGTGCTACAGCTTCGGCATCGGGCCAAACGCCTGCAGGAGGCTGGTCCGGGGTCTGGCTGCCGTGTCCAGGGGCACTGCCGAGTTCCTGGCGGAGGGGGAGAGGCTGCAGCCCAAGGTACAGCCCCTCACTCCCCAGGGACCGCCCCGGGAAGGCTCTAACCATGCTCTCTGGTTCAGCGAGGTTCACAACCCACGGCTCACAGCGGGTTTATTCCCCATCCCTGGTGCTGCCTTCCCACCCCCCTCGCCGGCAGCAGGTGGGCGAGGCGGCAGGGGATGAAGGAGCATCTCCATCTCCGGCTGTCGGAGGGAGTGGGAGGGTGTGTTTACCCTCCGCGCGGGGCTGGGGAGACGCGATAGCCGCGATACAGCAGCAGCTCTGGCTTCAAAGGCAGCCGCTGCCTCAGACACCGGCGAGGGCAGCGGGACCGGCATCAAAGCAGCAGCCAATTAGTTTTGAAGTCAGGCTCAGCCCCGGCTTTGCTCAGGCGAGAAGGACCCGGGGTTTGAGGGAGAGGAATGCGCCGCGATAGCTTTGCCCATTAAGGCGGCTTTAAAGCCTGTTCGTTTCCACTCTCCCCACCGAGAGCAAACCCGTGTGCCTCAAATTCGGCTCTGTCCCCTGGTGACAGCAAAGTGCCCAGCTTGTCACCCGCTGCATGAGTAGACCCAGAGGGAATTGGGTCTTTAGCTCCTAAATATCTCTAAAAAGCCAGCTCCTGCCTTCTTGATTTGAAAATGAGGAGTTCAGCAACCCCCACGTCTGCAGGAACCTGGAGCACACAAAAAGCTCTCTAAGACAGAACGGCATCAACATTTCTGATGTAAATTAAAAGCAAAGACAGTGAAGAGAGAGGGTTTTTATCGAGCTATTAATAAGAGCTTTACAGGCTGTGCAGCTCCGTGCCTTCAGCAGTCTGAGGCATCAATTAATGGCCTTATAAAGCACAGCCTGGTGTGTCTTCCCAAGCCCGTGAAAAAAACAAGGAACAATAGGGAATATTCGAGCTGTTCTGCCTCAAAATCCGGTGTTCACTTCCCCTGGTGTGCAGAGAAGCTCACGTGGATGAGCTACCTCCCTGGTAGGTTTGTCCACGAGCTATTCATGGATATTGGCCTTCTCCACATGTATGATTGGCAGAGCATTGCTGATCTCCAGCCGTGGCTTGTGCCAGCAAGGAGCTGTTCCAAAAATATTGGTGCTGTCACTCTGTGTGGGAGTGTCATGGCTTGGGACAGGGATGAGGCTTGGACAAGTGAAGGTCAACAGCTTTTCCTGGGTGCTGGGTGGGAGCAGGGGGATGCTGCAAGATACCTCTGGCCACAGGCTTCCCCCTTGCTCTGAGCTGGCAGCATGTGCAAGATCAGCCCTGTGTTTCATCCCTTGCTAAAGGATCATGGAATCACAAAGTCATTTAGGTAGGAAAAGACCTGTAAGATCACTGAGTCCAACCATTAACCCAGCACTGCCAGGTATAACCATGGCAAGGGGCTGGGGGTGCTGGGATGGGTCCTGGAGTAGAGTAAGAAGGAGCAGGCTGTCAGGAGAGGGTGGGAACCAGCTGATGGATTCGTTTGAAGAAATCTTCCCCTTCCCTGCAGCGCACAGCACGTGCACCATGGCACACACAGCACCCAGCTGCTTGTTTCCCCTCTCCCCTCTGCCCCCTGCCTCAGATGATCAGGTCGCTGAAGAAGGCGATGGTGCCGGTCCTGAGCGACGTGTCCGTGGAGTGGGTCTTCCCCGAGAGCACCGAGGTCTTGGTTTCCCCTGCCAGCACCAGTTACCTCTTCCCTGGTGACCACTTGGTCAGCTATGGCGTCATCTGTGACACCTCCCTGTACCTCTCCAACCCCAGATCCGTGAGTCCACGGGGCTGTGCCCGGGAGTGGGGACTGTTGGGGTCTGTGTACACGAGTGTCTCAGCCTGTGCGTGGTCAGGAGGTGTTTCCTTCTTCCTGACTCTGTCCTTAAGGAGGGTGGTGGGTGAGACTCTGGGGAGCAGCAGTGGATAAGGGTGCTGGTGCCCCGGGGGCTGGGATCTGGGTGCTGGGAGCTGTCCCCTCTCTCTGCTCTCCCGCAGGACAAGCGGCGGCGTTACAGCATGATGCGCTCCCAGGAGTCGGGCAGCTCCGTCTTCTTTCACTCCCAGGAGGAGGGAGCAGGCGTGGAGAGCTGGAATCACTCCAGAGACTCGGAGGGCTCCTGCCCCACCGAGCGCTCCCCCGACCTCCTGGGGGCGGGCAGAGATCCCGGGGGAGAGTCGGACACGGACACGGGTCAGAGTTCCCTCTGTGCACGCGTGGGTGTGATGCCCCTGTCTCCCTAATCAAGCTCCTGTCACTGCTCCCCCCATTTGCTTCTCTGATAAATAAGTGTCTTCAGCTACAAAGAGTTTGCAGGAGGGATGACAGATCTCCTGAGGCTTGAGAGAGTCTGTTTGGTTTGGATGTTTTATCCAAACCTGTCAGGAAATCAAGGGAAGCCCTGGAGAGCTGGGTACCCTGGAGATTTTCAAAGCTTTGGCTTTGACCACATAATTATTTACAAGCTTCCCAAGCAGTGTGTGAAGGAGTGCAGTGAGCTCCAGCTCTGCTAGAGCATCCCTGCACCTGCAAAGCAGCTTCCCAGTCAGGAGAGGTGGGGAATGGATCCCAAACCCTGTCCCCAGAGTGTCACCTCTCCCCACCATGGTTTGGGTGGGTGTTTGTGTCAGCAGCATGTGGCATAAAGCAGCTGGGGAAACCTTTGTTACTCATGGGATGTTATTCCCTTATATTCTGAGAGGAGCTGTGCTGTGCATCCTCTCAAACTTGTCAAAAGCAATGAGAAATCATGTCTTTCCAAGGCAAATTTTACTCTTGCTCTGACAGGAGAGTGTCTGCACTAATTAAATTTCATTACTAAACCCTTTGTCTTCTCCAGGGAGGCTTGGGGAAATGCAGGCAGGCTTTTTTCTGTCTGAAAACTGCTCAGACAAAACCTCCCCAGCCTGCTCTCTCGACATCCGCAGGAATTTTGAGCGTTCCCATTTCCTTTCGTGGTTTCATTAAAACTTTGCAGGGCTGAGTGTGGCCCCTTCAGCCCCGGGAGGACCCTGGGGTGGGCTCCCTGCCTCCCAGCATGAGCCAAGGAGGGGATGGCAGTGGCTGATCCCGCTCTGGAGCGGAGCTGATCCTCTCTCCCACATTCAGGAATGGATGTGAAGGGTTCCTGCAGGAGACGAGCGTACAGCACCACCCAAATCGCTGACCACGAGCCTGGCAGGAAGGTGCCCACGGCCAGTGATCCCAGCACAGCCCTGGTGAAAAACCCCCTTCGGAAAACCCACCTGCAGGACCTGCAGCAGGTCAGCCCCGAGCCCTGGCAGGTGGATTTCCAGGTAGGTGATCCCTGGAGAGGGTTTACCTGCAGGTGGAAGCCAGCAAGGAAAATATCAGAACCAGGAAAAGGGCCTGGCTCACACTAGTCCTAAAATATAGATATATAGATAATAGATATAGTTCTACAGCATATCACAAACACGTGGGAAATGAGCTAAGCAGAGAGCAGAGTGCCACCCAGATATCCCACAGCTGTCCCTGCCCATGGGAGCCCAGCTTTGCCCTGCTAAATTCCTCTCCCCTCACCCTGAGTGGCCTGTGCTTCACCTTGCTGCTCCTCTGCTCCTTCTTATCTCCCCACAATGTGGGATTCAAACTCTCTGCAGGGCTGTAGCACTTCGGTGCCTTGCAGGGGAAAGGAACTCAGTGCCAGAACAGATTCCCAGCTGGATCCACAGCCTCCTGCAGCGCTGGGGTGAGATGTGGACCCGTGTGATGATACATCTGCTGAACGGGGTCATGTCCCCTGCCCCACAGCAGGTGGAATTTGGGAAGGTTTTACCACTGATCTGTGGGAAGGGTGGGGACGGTTTTCTCCCATCCTTGGCATCACTGGGATGCTCTGCTCTGCAATCAGCATCTGCAGGGCCGGGAGGACCAGCAGCACTTTAGTTCCCATGGAAACTCAGAGTGAGGGATGTTTGGGGCTTTCTTTTCCCTTATGCTACAGGGTTAGAGATCGCTGGGAGAGGGGTGGGAGGTGAGATCAAGGGGTGAAGGGGAAGCAGGGCCAGCGCTCCATAGGGAGGGATGAGACCTCTGCCCTCCAGCTGCAGCAGGGAGGGTGGTGAATGTGAGCAGTGGTAGGTTTTAGGGGTACCAGTAACTCTCCCTGTACTGGGAAGGTCCACAGAGCATCCTCCTGCTCGTGGGGTGCTCAGTGTGAAGGCAGGGATGGAAACAACTCCAATTCTGGAGGGCAGTCAATGGTTAACAGCATCCATCCTGGCCTTCATTAAATGCAGCCTGCTTCTGCTCTCCCTCCTGCTGCCAGGGCTCCCAGCAGCTCTCCCAGCTCCCGGTCCTGCTGCCAGGGCTTGACATTTTCGGGGGTGTGAAGGCGAGCCCTCAGCTCATCTCCACACACGCCGTGCTGGGAAGGAAAGGTCAGCGCCAGCAATGGGCAGCTTAAACCCCCAGCTCAATTCCCAGCTGGCTGCCTCTGGCTGGGGGAGAGCTCAGGCAGGAGAAGGAGCAGGTTTTGGATGGAAAGGGTCTGTCAGGGGCTTCTTTGAGCAGTTTGCTTTTAAATATCTCAATGTTAGCTTGGTAAGTAGCTCCTGGAGCTGTCAGCCTCCCAGTTTTGCTGGTGGTCTCCTAAAGCACCAGAAATTACGTGGAGGTCATGCCTGTCACCCAGAAAAAGTATCCTTTCATCCAGCATGGAGGTCCACCACTTTCTACCATCTCTGTCCCTCACTGCTGTTGTGCTAGGAAAATGGAGAGTCTGACAGTTTTAGGACCCCTTCCCACAGCCCTGGGGACAAGGATAAAACTCAGAGCTTGCAGAGGGGAACATCTGTGTGGGATGTGGCACCAGAGGTGCTGGAGTGAGGGATTCATGTCTCCTGAAAGTGGAGAAATAGACTCATTAAAAAAAAAAAAAAAAGACAAAAATTTTCTTCTCCCATCCCCTGCTCCTCTCTCCTTTCGTTACTAAGCAACTGGTCCTTGATCTTTCTGTCTCTCTTCTTTCCTTTGGTTCCCAAGTGAAGTCATTAAAATGTCTGGAGGGATGAAAATCATATTTCACCTTCTGCATGTCTGGGGAAGGAGCCCCTGGGGCCAGGGTCCCTTGGGGACGGACACGCTGCAGGTCTGGTGGAGGGCTCTGGGCACGGATCCCAGCTAGGGACGGGCAGAGAGGGAAGGACTTGTGTGTGTGCAGGATTGCATCCCATGCTGGGGTCGGGCAGGGAGCAGGTGGGATCAGAAGGGACAGAGCAGGTCAGATCAGAGAGAATGGAGCAGGTCCTGCCATCGGCTGCAGCTGATCCAGCCCTAACATCTGCTCTGCTCTCAGCCCTTCCCAGCCAGCCCTCATGGCTCTGCCAGCAGGATCCGCGGCACAGGTGCCAGGCGCCCATCCCTGCTCCACCGCGGCTGTGTGTCCTTCTGCCACGACCCCAGCTCCCCGCCGCTGCTGGACGGGCTGCAGCAGAGCCCAGCAAGGGGCTTGGAAGCGCTGGATGCCAGCGTGAGCCTGCGCTCCTCGTCGGACAGCCGGAGCCCTGGGGACCCGGGTAACTGGCGGAGCACAAGGTGCCCCGAGCCACCCTGCGGAAATTCGGGAGGATTGATTATGGCTTCCCGGTGGCGGTGGGGAATTCAGCTCCTGGGGACGTGATTAATGATCCTCCTCTCCCCTCCCCGCAGAGTCTGCCCAGCATCCATCCCTCACGTTCGAGACGGAGACCTCGTCCGACTGGGAGCTGCAGGACCTGGATATCGGCGCTGCCTGCGGCTCCCCGCGCTCCCCCCGCACCCTCTGCAAGGCGGTGGTGAAGGGGCTGAGGAACAACGAGCCCGTGCAGTGGGAAGTCCCCTTTGATATCCGCCCTCTCTTCCGGGAGCGGGAGAGCCAGGGGGATGGGGACGCTGACCTGTGGAGTGAGACCTTCCACCACCTGGCAGCCAAGTCGGTCATCCGGGACTTCGAGCAGCTCGCCGAGAAGGAGTGTGAAATCGAGCACGGTAACGCACTGCTGGCTGCAGGCAGACCCTGCCTGACCCTGGGGGGGTGGCTTTCCAGCAGCCTCAGCAGCCTCTGGAATTAAAGCAAGAGCTGGAAGTGGTGAAATATTAGGGAATGTCTCACACGGTTCCCAAATGACAGCTCCCTCCAGCTGCCTTGTGCTCTTCTCCTGCTTCTGCACATCAACATGCCTGAGCTTGTGCTCCTTCACACACTCCTCAGGAGCAGGAGTTGGGCTCAGTGATCCTTGTGGGTCCCTTCCAACTCAGTATATTCCATGATTCTATGATTCCTCTGCTTCATGCATCAGGTAGCATGGTTATTTTTAAGGAGTTGGTCACCTGGAGCTGGGAGGAGGCATCAAACTCTGAGGGTCCAGCAGCAGCCACACCTCACTGCTCCGGGCTGCACGTCCCTGGCTCTTGTCAAACTCCTCCTCCGTGAAGTTCACCTGGGCATGTAAAATGAGAGCAGAAGAAGCATTTTAGGCAGAGTTTAGAGCAATACAGGGATGCAGTCCCTGCTGGGTCTGGGAGCTGGGTCCAAGGTGTGGGCTGGACTCTGAGCCTGGTGTCCCTCCCTGGCAGGGTCTGGGCGGCGGTACCAGCTCAACGCTGTCCACACCAGCAAGGCCTGTAATGTCATCAGCAAGTACACGGCGTTCGTGCCAGTGGACCTGAGCACCAGCTCCTACCTGCCCACCCTGGTCCAGTACACCCACACAGGTAACGTGGTGTGAAACGTCCTGGGAGGGAGGGAGGGTGTCTAGACTTTATACCCAAGGCCATGGCTGAGCTCTTGGTGGTAAGAACCTCTCCCCATGGCCAGGGAAAAGGCCCACTCTTAGGTCTGGATGCCCAGAGAATCACAGAATGGTTGGGATGGAAAGGACCTTGAAGATCATCCAGTTCCACCCCCTGCCACAGGCAGGGACACCTCCCACTATCCCAGGTTGCTCCAAGCCCTGTCCAACCTGGCCTTGGACACTTCCAGGGATGGGGCAGCCACAGCTTCTCTGGACAGCCTGTGCCAGGGCCTTCCCAGCCTCACAAGGAGGAATTCCTTCCTAATACCTAATCTAAACCTGCCCTCTTTCAGTCTGAAGCCATTCCCCCTTGTCCTGTCACTACAGTTCCTGACCAAACTCATCGTTCTGTGGGTTTTGTTGCCATCATGTGTGTGCCAGTCCCTCTCTAACCCTGGCAATTCCCTTCTCTCCTGCCAAGGGGCAGCATCCAAGCGAGGCAACCAGAGAAGCCTGGGCTCAGGAAACAGAAGGCATCGTGGCCTTTCCCCTGGACGTCCCCACTCAGCTTGTGGCCAGAATGGAGACAGTGGATTTTACAGCACGAGTAAGACTCCCTGGGGTTTTGCCTCCTTCCTGGTGTTGCAGATCTCAGTGGTTTGGGACATCTCTGGTCTTTTTTAATTCTGCCTTCTTCTTTGGATGGCATTGCTCACCAGACACGTGTCTGGCTGGAGCTCATCTCCTTAAACAGGGAAGAAGCTTCAATTTACCCTGAAACCCTGAAATCGCAGGTCGTGCTGCTGACAGCCCTCGGAAGTTAATTGGCAGCCGTAACAGGGACAACACGGGGGATGAAACGGGTGTAATTAGAGGCAAGGGGATGTGAGACACTTGCTTGTCACCAAATCCTCCACTAATGAAGACGAGTTGGATCGGACCTTGTCTGGCACTGTCAGAGCTGCAGCTGAATTAACGTGGCCCTGATGAGGCTCCTTCCCCCGATGATGCCGTGGGGAAGGGGGAGTGGCGGCGCCGCAGCCACCACAGCGGGGGCACAGCAGGGGTTTCAGCTGGGTGGTGTTCCTGACGTGGTTCCTCCATTCCAGATGCCGAGGAGAGCAGCCTGTCCCCCTCCAGCACCCCTCCCTCCTCTGCCTGGGAGCGTTGCCGTCTCCCCGAAGGTAGGGAAAGAGCTGGTGGCGCTTGCCAAGGTGCAGCTGCATCAAGTCCGTGGTTTGGGCTCTTCACCAAATATTTTGCTGAGTTTTGGGGGGGTTTATAAAACTTTATGACCTATTTAGGCTTCTGAACACAAGACCTGACTCTTTGGGGTACAAAGGATGCAGCCTGATGTGGCTGTTGGTATAAATCTCCCCCGGGCTCATTCTTAAGAGGTGTGAGAGTTTTATTATCCACACAGGAAAAATGAGGCGAGGGGAGAGGAAAGGCACACTGACTGTGCTCCCTTTCTCCCTCCTGTAGCGTATCATTTACCCCCAGCTCTGTCTCTTCCCAGGGCCACTCCAGAGCGTGTCTGCTTCCTCTGCACAAGCCCAAAAATCCCTCGAGAGGCTCTTTGCTGCCAGGTATGGGCCAGCTCAACCTTAGCAGGTGCCTTTTACCTCCGTGGGTCTGAAGTGAACGTCAAGTGAGGGGGTGAGAGAAGGGACATCCAGGGACAGCAGCCAGAGCTGGGACCCAGCATGATGCCAGTGTCTGGGGACTGGGGAGGGCCTTTGGAGGAGAGGGTGGGAATCAGGAGGAGCATGGAGGTTACAGCCACCTTTTCATCCTCTTCAGGCTGACCCTCAATAAAACCAGGCTGCTGGTTCGAGCTGCCAAAGGGTTCATGAGTAAATCTCCAAGCAGAGGGAGCGAAGCCAGCTCTGAGGGTGACAATGAGAGCATGAACTACCTTCCCCTGGTGAGCAGCTCCTTCCTGGGTCTTGTTGGGGTTGAGTGGTTGCTGCAGGGGAGCAGAGGGAGGATGCCCCTGGACCTTTCCTCTCGCTGTCTCTGCCAACCATGTCCAGTGGTCTGCTCAGAGACAGAGCTGCTCCACCCGTCCACGCCTTTTTCCTGAACCTCCCACAATTGGTTGGTACCTCAGAGCTTCCCTGTGTGCCCACCATCCCTTGCAGGTGTCCCTGCAGCTGGCCTGTGGTGCCTTTCTCCTGAACTCGGCCTTCTGTGACGCCGTCAACATCCCCATGGAGAAGCTGAAGTGGACGTCGCCCTTCACCTGCCACCGCCTGTCCCTCAGCCCCTCCAGCTCCTACAGCACCAAGAAGGCCAGCCCCTCCGTGGAGCACAAAAACCTGGGCTCCAGCCAGCGGCTCCTGGTCCCTGAAGGGCACGGGAAGAGTCCCACCGGCAGAGACACCACTCGGGGTGTGGTGCTGGAAGGTCCCGGCAGCCACACCGAGGACACCGGGCGCCTCCGGCACTTGTCGGGCAGCGCGGTGGAGAGCATCTCCAGAGCCCTGACAGCCGAGAAGGAACTGTCCCCCGGCCATCACCATCCGCCGCTTCTCCTCCCCGGAGAGCACGCTGGGCTCCTCCCAGTGGGAATCCGACAGCGGCCGGGGCTCGGAGACAGACGGCTCTGAGGTGCAGGCGCTGCTCCTCGACGCGGAGCTGCAGCAGCAGACGGAGCCCGAGGGGATGCTCTGGGCCACGGCGGTGGCCCTGGCCTGGCTGGAGCACAGCTCGGCTTCCTATTTCATCGAGTGGGAGCTGGTGGCTGCCAAAGCCAGCCTGTGGCTGAGCGGGCAGGGCTTCCCGGAGGGATCCAGCCTGGCCGCAGTGAAAGCCGCAGCCCAGCAGCTCTTTGTGCTCCTCCGGCACTGGGATGAAAACCTGGAGTTCAACCTGCTGTGCTACAACCCAGGCAGTGTGTAGAGAGCAGGGAGGAGGGAGGGTTGGGCAGAATGCTGAGGGCACAGGAGCAGGGATCGATCCTTAAGGAAACACCTCCAAGGAGCTCCTCTGCTGCAGGGATGTGTGTGTTTATTAGAGCAAGCCCTGTGAACAGAGCAGTCCAGGCAAAATCCTGCACTCAGCAGTCGGAGTTTTGCCCTGGGAGGGAACCTTCAGCTGCTCCTGCTATTTATTTTCAGCTGGAGCAGCACTTCCAGCTACAGCAGTTCCCTCTGATCCTGGTTGCTTCTGGTTCCCAGAGCAGACCTTGCTGCCTACTCCACTTGCCCTGTCCTTGCTTGGCTGCCTCTTCCCAGTCCCAAATTGCTGCCAAGCCCCTGCTGCAGCCCCCCCAGCCCTGAGTCCCTGCTCTCCTGAGGCTCCTGCCTGGCTCCTGCCATCTCAGACGGCTTCCAGAGAAGATTAACATCTGACAACATGCTCATCACATGGATCAAAGGGAATCTGGGCTAGGAATGACCATCTGAATAGCAGCCCTGCTACCACAGCCAGGAGGATGAAACCCAGCCATGCACCAACAAGCTGGGCCAGTCAGAGACTGGGACCAAACCCCACCCCATCCACACGGTGCTGGGCTCCCTCAGCCCCTCTGCAATCCCAGAGGGAGTTTGTGAGACCCCTTGCAGCCAATGTGTGCCTTCAAAGCTTCACAGGCAGAGCAGGGGCACCCGGGATTGAAGGATCAAGTGCCTATGGAGGGAATCAAACGTCGCTGTCCCTGGCGTGGCTGTGATGCCCGTGGAGCCCATCCAAAACCTACTGCCTTTCGCTCCCTCCCTTGGCATGGAGCAGCCTTGCCACGTCCCACCAGGCTTCTGTCTTGTGTCTGCGTGTCTGGGGGGGCAGGTGGGAGGGACAGTGGGGACCCTGAGTGCCCCTCCAGTCTCTGTGCTTGGTGTCACCTCTCTGGGGTCCCCAGGAGCTTCCCTCTGGTCTCTGCTCTCGATGTCAGCTCTCCAGGCTCCCCAGAACCACAAGAACCCCTCCAGTCTCTGATCTGTCCCCAGGACTGTGAACACTTCCCTGGTCTCTGCTGTGGTGTCACCTCTCTGGGGTCCCAGTGGCCATGAGCACCCCTCTGGTCTCTGCTCTCAGTGTCAGCTCTCCAGCATCTCCAGGAAGATCCCTCCAGTCTCTGCTCTGGTGTCACCTCTCCTGGCTTCCCAGGGCTGTGAACAACTCTCCAGGGTCCCCAGGAGGATCCCTCTGGTCTCTGTTCTGTGTCAGCTCTTCAGGGATCCCAGGAGGATCTGTCCAGTCTCTGCTGTGGTGTCACCTCTCCAGGCCCCCAGCTGGTGATGCTCAGTGGTGCTGCAGGTTTGCTGGCCGGGTGCCTCAGCGCAGTTGTGTTCTCTGTTGCAGAAGTGTTGTTGTCCCAGTAAAATCACAGTCTGCTTCACTTCCCAGTGTGAGTCCTTTCTTTTGGGGTGAGTTCTTGGTGGGTTCCCTGGGGACACCCCAGCTGGCTGGATCATTGTGTGGCTATGCAATAAACCCCCCCACCACCAAAAAAAAAAATAAAATCTTAATTTAGTACTTGAATTTAGATCTGGATTTCAGAGGGGAAGGAGCTGCCTTTGGGTTTTGGGGAGCTGGGTTTTGCAAACCCCAAATTGCAGAGCACTCTGTAAACCAGTGGATCCAGGGTTTTAAAACTCAGGGGAAGTTTGGTTTAATTCTTCTATGAGGCAGAGATGGAGCAGAGAATTCCTGCTGCTCTCTCTTCCTGTATCTCTCTCTTATCAGGGCTTTCAGCAATTTACCCTTTCACCTTGGTTATTGTGAGGGTGCCAAAATCCCACACCTTCCTCAATTAGCATTGTAATTACAGGTATTAATAAAGCAGCCACCACGTTTTCCAACCCAAAGCGGGATGTAGGAGCTAAGTCACCCCTTATTTCCCTCTTGGCAAGCAAGGACCTGCTTCAGTGCCCTCCTGCTTTTGGTGACCTCTGTATATCACAAAAAAATAGACAATTCCGGCCCACTTTTCACCCTCTGGACTCCATCTCCGGAGAGGGACTGGGTCTCTCGAGGAGGGGAGATGGATGTCTCCAGCCGCAGCCCCTCCAGAAGATCCCCCTCAGCATTCCCTTTACATCCAAGGGGATTTTCACCCCATTAAGTCATCGCCTTAAGGAAGGGCGCTCCGGTGCTGTTGCCGGGGTGACCTCAAGTGCCTTATTAAGAGAAATTAGTTTGGATACAGTTGTCAGCTGCAGCTTAACAAATAAACCCCTTTACGCTGTGTAAATAAATATTTGCTCGCAGCGTCTGCGCGGGGAGGGAGAGACTTCCAAGCCCTGGGCAGCATCGTGCCAAAGGGGCGTTTTGGGGAGAGAACCGGCCAAATTGGGGCAGCGCTGGTGCAAACCTGCACCCCTGGGGTTGTGGTGGATGGTGGGACCCCAGAGAGAGACCCCTCCGTGTCCCCAGGCCGCGGTGGGGTGATTTTCCTGCCGAACATCCCCCCCTACCACGGCCACGGCTGCTCCTCCGCAGGGGTTCATTAGCCGGGAACCGGAGGAGCCTTTTCGTGCTTTGAAGGGTTATGAAACCTGCGGGAGAGGGGGAGGACGGGAGAGCTTAAAAAAGAGCCGTCGTGTGTGTGTGTGTGTCCCCCTCCCCGCCCCACAACCCAAGCCATCGCCTGCCGAAAAGGGCTGGCAGCCGTTCCTGCACAGATTGTGCCTCTGCCCCCGTCCCCCGCCAACCCACCGCCGACGGGCGATGCCTCGGGGTGGAGAACTTTGCTGGCAAACGAGGTTTTTACCAGCATTTGCCATGTTTTAGTGTGTGTGTGTGTGTGTGTCCCATTGCTGCTGAGGAGAGGAGTGGGGGGGCAGAGGCCACGCTGCAGCCACAGACCCACCAGAGCATCCCCAGCGATCCAGGGGGCTGCTCCAGGTGCTTTCAGCTCCTCAGCTCTCCAAACGGGTGCAACAACACCTACCGCGATGACGGTAGGGGAAGGGGGGGGGCCAAGCCCACCAAACCAACCCTCACCCCTAAAACCCGATCCACGCGGCAGCGTGGGGTTGTCTTGTATTAACTACAAAATAGTTTTGCTCCGGGGATGTGGTTTTTTCCCCATCCCAGGACCCGGGCATGCCGGCGGGGGATGCAGCCGGTTGGTGCCGTGGGCTCCATCGCTCCTGAAATAGAGCTCAGGGGCAGCTTTCGGGTGTCGGAGGCATCTGAGCGAAGTCATGTGGATGTTATGCAAGACTTGATGATAGGTTGTAAACAGCTATTAAAGTGATTGGCAGGCCCGGGACGAAGTTGGTTTTTTTTTTTTTTTTTCGCGGGGGGGAGAAAGGGAAAAGATGAGTAATAATGATTAAAATAATTATCAAATCGAGACGTTCCATAAATTACGGGAAAAGTTTTGTGAGGAGGGAGGAAGACGAAGAAACCACATTCGAGCGCTTCCCTGAGCTGGGGGGTTGGGAGGATGGGGCAGATATTGAGCGCACAAAGTTTGGAAAGGAGGGTTTAGCTTCCTCAGAGCCAGGTAAAAAGCAATTCCGGCTGAAATCTGGCAGATTTGGGTTCACTGAGCGCTGCTCGGTGCTGGCACCCCCAAAACACAAGGGCTGAGCAGCCCAAGGAGAACAGCCCCGAGTTAATTAGGAGAAACAAGCAGATTATGGGGAAGACAGCTTCTATTTATATATAAATACTCCAGTAATCAGCAGCGAAGGGCAAGGGAAATCCAATAGAAATATGTGACTGTTTAAGAAGCTTTTTGAGCAAAACGTTACACAATCAGTTGCATTTTTCTGGCTCTCACTCCAAGTACCAGAAATTAAGGAAAAAAAAAAAAAGGAGTGACCCTGAGCAGAAGGAAGGAGAAGGGATTTCTAGAGGCTTCTGCCCACCAGATAAGGGGGAATGAGAAGTCTTGGGAGCCTAAATGCCAATCCCCCATGGGTGCAGTGCACCACCCACCAGCAGCTCACTTCGACCCCAAACTCCCCAACTTTGCACCCGAAAACCAACAAAGCTCCACGCCTTTCAGTCCTGTGGGGACAAGGCAGAAATACAGACATGTACAGGTGGATTTCACACGGAAAAAAAGATGCCTGGAGCTTTGCTGTGTTCTCAGGGTGCTGTCAGTGGGTGCTGACACGGAGCAGAAATAGCTGCTGGTCCCCCTGCGGTTTCACACGTCGCCCTCGCCACCTCCCACAGCTCTGCTGCACCCCAGAAACAGAGACTCTGGGGGGGCTTTGGGGGTCTCACACACGCAGTTCACTCAGGCAGCACCTCAGTAATGTCTTTTAGGGGCAATCCGATGGTCACATGCTCGTTTTGGAGCTGGGAGTTCTTCAGGGATCTGAGGTTTGGGTTCTTTTGGGTTGTTTTCCTCTCTGTGCTCACTCCCAGCACAGCTGCACTGAGTTTTTGTGCTTTGTTTATCCTGAAGGCAATACAAGGCCCAAGTCTGAGGTTTAGGGGATCTCAGAGGAGGGATAGGTGCATGCTTGGGGTGTCTGACCCTGCCAGTGAGCTGGCTGTCCCAGTGTTCTGCTTTTTGGGGTGACTGGTGTCCCTGTAGTGCCATTCCCCATGTAAGGAAGGAAGATGGAAATCTGTCCCCTGTTCCGTAGGGAGCTGGAATCACTGCCCAGGGGTCACTGGTGAATGTTTGCTTTGAGCCCTGGGGCTGCCTATGGCTTTGCAACATTGATTTTAGGGGTTGCATTTAAATCAGGAGAATCACCCCTCCTGTGCAAATTGACCTTTCCTGGTTTTCTGTCTTCTGTGCCACCTGTAAAGTCACCTCTGCCATGGGAAGTGTGTGCTGGGCTGGGATGCACACGAGTCCTGTGAGCACTTTCCCCTCCACACACGACCTTTTGGGGGCCCTCTAATTGCCAAAGTCATTAAATCTCTTCAGTCACATATTGCAGATGTTTAAAACACTAAGCTAGAGGTCTGTGAGCTTCCCTGGTCTTGAAATTAGGGGATTTCTTGCCTTTTTGTTGTTAACCCTTTCTGTGCACGAGGCAGGAATGCGAGGGGTGTGGGTAGCAGGAATATGTGGGTTTGTGGGATGGGAAGGTGTTGGGGTCAAAACATGCATCAGCCCCAGTGCAGCAGGGCACAGGCCCTGGAAATCCCGTAAAGGAATCCTGGAGAGGGTGTAAATCCCCTGGGAGAGGTGCTCTGGTTCGGGCTGCAGGTCCACCCAACCCTCTCTTGCAATGTGCTTGTGACAGCTTGTGATGAGCTGGTGCCGAAGCACCGCGGTGAGCAGAAACAATGTGTCTTTGGGCATAAAAAGGGTGAGCTGCCCCGTGCAAAATTACCAGGGCTTTGGCCAAATGCCCCTCTAGGTGCTGATGTGGTGCTGGTTTAAAGGCAGCGCTTATTGGTCTGGGATGAGGGCTGGGAGCTGAAGGCTGGTGCTCACCCACAGGAGTGGGTGATGCTGCTCCCAACCTGCCCCAGCCCTGCAAGGTGCTTCCCCAACACCTGCTTGGTCAAAAGGCTTTAGAAAATGGTCTTCCCCCTTGGATACCTCCAGCTCCAGGTCTGGAAGTGGAGGCAGGCAAGTATGTTGGATGCCACAGGGCTGCTGTGCAGGCTGCTCGCTGCCTCTGGGCGTTCTGGCAGCATTTCTCCAGCTGTGATGGATTGAATTCCTGCTATTTTGGGTCTCTCCAGCAAAGATGGTGAAGGGATGGGGTCAGTCATGCTGCAGGGGGGCCGCATCACCTCTTATAGGGGTGGTTCTGGCTGCACATCGTCCCTGCTGTGGATCCCATGGGATTCCCCTGCAGGATACGGGCTCTGGCCAGGGATCCCATCCCACGGCACGGCTTCGGGGCCGTAGTTCCCGCTCGTTTTTCCTCTTTCCTTGGGGCTGTGCTCGCTGCTGCTGCTTATGCAAGCGCCGGGAGCCTTGTGTAACAGTGCCGCAGCCGGCTGCACGGCCGCGGGGGTGGGCGGCTGCCTCCGGATCATTCCCTGGATGTGTGTTTTCCTGGCGTTCAGGGCTGTAGGATGGGCGCCTTGGGGTCTCCTGGCTGTTTGCTCCCGGCTGGAGACAGGAAAGGCTGTGGCAGAGCTCCGGGCTCCCCTGCTGGGCTGTGAATTAAACTGGGAACGCTGATACACCTGGAACGGGCTGATGGGGATCTGTGCTGGACAGGGGCGATGGGATGGGGGGCAGCTTCCCAAACGCTCTGACAGGGCTGTCCTGGGGGGATTTGCTTTGGGTCGCAGCTCTGAGAGCTCGGCCTCAGCCTCCCCTTGCTCCCGGGGCACTGAGGTGCAAAGTGATTTTCCGTATTAAACCCTTTTCTTTTGCTCCTCTTGGGGCTCCTCTGACCCCCCCTCCTCGTCCCTGCTTCCCAGCGCCCGCCGCCGATCTGGGGCCGGACCTGTTGCTATGGAAACTGGTTGAGGATGCTGAGGATGCTGCCGGGTGTCATCCTGATCCTGCCTTTTGCCTTTCCTTCCCCTGCAGCATAGGAATGGTGCATTAACCTGGGATGAGACCAGGGATCAACCCCACCAGGAGGTTAAACCCTGTGGGGGTTAAACATGAGTATGTTTATGAGGTGTTTCCCCCATGTATTTGTTCAGATACAGTGGGAATAACCCAAGTGCAGCTTTCGAAAGCTTCCTCCTTCCAAATCAGCCCTGCCTCTTGGTGTTTGCCATCCCACTGGGGATGTTGTAGGATGCTGTGGTTTGGGAATGGCTGGGACTGGATCGCACCCAGCTGGGAGCTGAGCCTCATCCCAGTTCCACCAGCACCCACCACCCCTCACAGTGTGGATGTCCTGTGGCTTCCCCACATCCTGGGCAGGGTCTCTGCTCTGCATGGGCTTCCCCCTTGCCTGTGACCAATGGGAATTAGTTGGTGCTTCATGTTTAAAACGATACCAAGCTGAGAAAATACTAATTAATTAGAGCTAGTTGGAAAATCCCAAGTGCTTCCTTGCAGTGGCATCAACGAGAACCTCCCGTTTGTGTGTGTGTGTGTGTGTGTGTCCCTCCAAAAATACGTATTTTAAAAAACATTTTAAATACTTCAAGGGCTCCCAGACCTGGCTTTCATGGGATTCAGGTAGGCCTGGCTTTTGTGGGATTCAGGTGTGCCCAGCCCTGTCACCCTCAGGAATTCGGGTGGCTGGAAGGGGCTGAGCCCCTCCACGTGCCTCTGAGTCACGGAGTGTTTATTTATATTTGTGCAGGTTTGGAGCAAAAATGGGAAACAGGGAGCTGGGGAAGGGGGGGACACAACAGCCTGCACCGGCTGCCCGGGCTGAGTCAGAGCTGGATCAGCCCCATCCCTGCACCCGTGACTCACCACCGGGTATTTCGGAGTGTTGGATCACATGGCCCTGGTTGGGGGGTTTATTTTTGTGGTTTGGTTATTTTCCTTTCTTTTCTTTTATTCTCCCACCCCGGGAAGGGGTTGATGGTTCAAGATGTGCTCCAGGGACCCCAAGGGGTGCTCCCAGTGGTTCCTTTGCTCCCCTTTTTCCATGGGGATATCCCACTCTGCTCCCTCTTTCACATGGGAAAAGGGATATCTGCAAAGTAAAGGGTCTCATGCAGGCGTCACAAATGTCTCTGCCAACAGTTTTTATAGAGAGATATTATTTTAGAGATATATTAGATAATATTATACATTATATAACGTATTATTTTTATATATTATGTAATATTATACATTATATAATATTGTAATACATTATAGACATTCTATATATTAATAATTGCGATGTTGCAGCACGGAGAGGAGCCCAAATTCCTCTGGTTTCCTTCACATTCCTGGCGTTGCTTCGCTAGCAGGGATTTAACAGGGCAATTGCTATCACAGGCACATCCCACAGGAACCCAGGGGAGGAATTGTCTTGGAAAAATCACTGGCAGGGAAGCTTCTTCCAAAGCCAGTGAGGCTGGGAACTGGGGCAGCCCCGAGAAGGCAGTGGCCGTTCTCACCTGCCCACTGAGGGTCTGAAAATACCCAGATGTGAGGCTGCACAGGCATCCCAACCTCCCAAAAAATATAATAACCCCCCTTTCCCCCCCCCAGCCACAGACTATTTATCTGGGAAGGCTTTGGCAGGGCTGCAGAGCCTGCTGCTGCCTCAGGTTTGTTTTTCATTTGAGCATCTGCTGCTGCATTTGGCTCCGAGTGGAATTTTCGCTGGTTTTTGGGTGAGGTGTCTCCCACTTGTTATTGTCATGCAACAGTTTGACACCTGGAGCGGTGGATAAATGAAGATGTCTGATGTTTCCCTCTTTAGTGGGAACGGCTGTTTAGAATATCCTAGAAAATTTTAACTCCAGGCAAAATGAGAATCAGGAGCCCGGGGAGACAGGCGGCTCCACTCCCAGGCTCCCCCAGGCAGCAGCAGGAGGGATTTAGGGATTTTCTCGCAGGATATTCCCAAGGTGGGGAGTGCCACATCCTGGGAGTGTCTTTTTGACCCCTCCATAAAATTCCTGATGAGTCCAGCTCTTCCAAGAGCTGGACCAGGAGGGATTGTTGCACGTGGGGCACCTCCCTGTCCTCTGGAGGTGTTTAGATTGAGCAGGGCTCCCAAAAATCCTGCTAGTGCTCAGCACAGGCCTGGGCAGCTGAAAGGCTCGACCAGATTTAGGAGAGAAAAGCACTTTCCCTGTCCCCTGTGGGGTCTCAGGATGGGGTGACCCTGGAGACACCAACAGAGCTTGTGAACAGCCCTTCTGTACCCTGTTTTCCCCCACTTTTGCTGCCTCTGTACCTCATTTATATAATTTTCCCCTGTTTTTAGATTTTTGGGTGCTGATGTGTGTCCAAATGTCCTGCATGAATAAATCAGGCGGGATCACAGAGCCCCAGTGGCCTCTAGTGGCTGTGGGACAAAGAGCCCAGGGATGGGGGACCTGCAGACCCCAAAAACCCCCAAACCAGCAACACTTGGGGTTCACACCACCAGAAGCCCCTCCTTCCAAGGGGAAACCCAAAGATACAGGGAAATTAAGCCCCCCCAAAAGGCCCCAAAGCCAGAGTTGGTGGGGGAGCACCCAGCAGGAGGGGAGCTGGCCAAACCCCTCTTTTCCAGCCCCATTCCCAGGCAGGGATGGGCAGAGAGATTTTGGATATCCACTGGGTTTTTCTCATTCCTGTGGCAAAAAAGCAGGGGAAAAAAAATTGAGTTTCTAAGCAGGGCAAAATCTCCTTCATGTCTTTACCCATTTTTTATTTTTCTAAAGAATATTTTCTGTTTAATGCCACAATAAAAACCACAAACCCCACGCGGTGAAAGCAGTGGAGCGAACGGATCAAAAAGGGTTTGATACCATTAGAATGACCATTTCTGTGTCTTCTCCACCAAAGGTCACTTAAGCTGCCTCCTTCTGAGTAATTGTGGTCTTTCAGCAAGAAAAGAGGGGAAAACTGACCCGTTTTATTCCCCCAAACCACAGTATTTGGGGGCAGAGTGGAGCATCCCCTCTCTGCAGCCCACGCTGTCCCTCCTTGCTCCCCCCCCCATGA
Source organism: Myiozetetes cayanensis (assembly GCF_022539395.1). Lineage (NCBI taxonomy): Eukaryota > Metazoa > Chordata > Aves > Passeriformes > Tyrannidae > Myiozetetes > Myiozetetes cayanensis. The sequence continues at coordinate 5,239,551 of NW_026087499.1, read as the reverse complement.
TAAATAAATTACTTTAGGAGTGCTGGCCTAGTTTAACATGCCCTAGTTTTGATGGAGGAGGGGAAGAAAAAGAGAATATTTATTTTGGGCAGTTGCTACATCGGCGTCCTTTTGGGAAGAGCTTTGGGGGACTCACGCCCTCCCTGTCCCCCGCTCCGCTTTGCCCTGACTGCAACCCACTGCCCTCGATTTTGGGGCATTTTTCTGTGGGATTCGCCAACTGCTCTGCTGATGTGGGTAATCAGTGGTGGGGACACTGATCCAGCCCCAAAATGGGTGTCCATGCCCTGAGCCCCCTGGGACTGGTGTCATTCCAGGGGGGCTTCCAAGAGCTGATGCCTTAAAGCCTGTGGAAAAATGAGCGGCTTTAGAGATGGATAAAAATACCCCCTGGTTCTGGGGGTAAAGGGGTCAGGGTTGGCTTTGCTGGAGGAGCAACTGTTTCATCACCTTCCCCCAGTGCCAAAGTCCCCGGGAAAATGGGATTAAAGCGTGTGTTTGGGCACGGGAGTGGGATTTTTGCAAGTGCTCCGGGTGCCGCTGGGTCCTTGGCGCCTCGCTTGTCCCTCCGGCACCCTGCTCTTCCAAAGGTGCCAAGTTCCCTCCGGCAAACAAACCTGCAAATGGCTTTTTCCATATATATTTTCTTTTCCCCCTGGTTTTTTTCCCCACCCCTGCCAAAACAAGCAGCCCATATGGGCCAGGGTTGGGTGGGGCCTTTTGCGGTTTCCATGGGGATTTGGCGCTGGAGCTGCTGGGTGCTGACTCCCGGGTTTTGTGCTTTTTTTTTCTTCCCTCTGATCCCTGTAACCTGAGCAGGGTGACGGCACCAGGCTCCCTTCCCAGCCCCGGCATCTCCCAGCCAAGGTCACCGGGGAGACCGTAGGCAGCCGGCCGCCTGCGTTGGGCCATCTGTTAAATAATGTATGCAATAAACTCCTGCCCCGCGGCCAGTTTAATCCTTAAATCCTCCTTCAGAATATCATCTCCCGGCCACGCATGGCTGCGGGGTGCTCGGCCCGGGCTCTTGGGCACTTCTTTCCCCACCATCCATCCTGCATCCCTCTGTCCTCGCCCCTCCACATCCCGCATCCTCCCGTAAGCGAGCTCGGCACGCCGGGCTCTCCTGCTCCATTATTTATGCGCCGTGCATGAAAGATGCATAAAAAAAGGGCGGTTTATAATTTAGCAGAATCTCCTCTCCTTTCAGCCTCCCTTCCCCCTCTGGCTTCTCTGGTTCATTCCTGGCTTCTCCCGGGTTTTTGGGGGCTCCCGGGCTGTGCATGGACCCCATCCCTGCAGCACCCGTGGGTTCATCTGGGTTTCAGGGCGGTTTGGGTGCTTGGAGGTTTTCTTGATGCGTGGGAGAAAGTGGGAAAATGGGTCTGGCTGACCCATAGATCGGGTTTTCATGGTAAAAATAAAGGGGTTTTTTTGGTGAGCTTTGTTAATTAAGTGCTGCATCCAGCCCGTGGTTATGTGTCTAAAGAGCTCCCCAGCACTGTCTCCTTGGCAGATGTGGGATGTTCTGCTTCTCTGAGCCTAGGTCTGCTCTTCCCAAAGCTCTGAGCTCACCCCCAGATGCTGGTTGGGGCAAAAAAAACATTAGTTTTGTGGAAAAAAATCCCTCTCAGAGGCCCATCTTGTGCTTTGCACAGAGTCCCCCAGAACAGAAAATCCTGGGGCCAAAACTGTGTCCACAAGAGTCCAACCCATGTGGCTCTGACCTTGGAGCTGGACCTGCTGGGGAAAAATGAAAATAACTGGGGATTTTTCAAGAAAGCAATTTAGCAAAGCTCCTTGTCCCATCCTGGATGTGGGAGACACTGTGTGGCTTAAAAATGGAGCAATAAATAGGAAAGGTGGTGGGGAGGGGAGTTCTGTGCAGTCTTGACACCCCAAAAATGAGGTACCAGCTCTCTGTCCCACTCAAAATTAATCCATCTGCCCCCCCAGTCATCCTGTACAAATCCCAGTTCAGCAGCCTCCTGCTTTTCTTGCAAAATATGGTTTTCTTTGCAGTAAAATCCCCTCCCCAGACCCGTTTCCCACCCGTCATTGTATTTTATTCCCCTGGCACAAAACTCGGCTCCCACCCTCGATGCTGTGGCAGGAGGGGTAAAAGCATTTTTTAACACCAGGATTTGGGTTTTGGGAGGGAGTGAGGCAACTTTGGGATGAAAAATCCCCATTTTCCACAGGTTTTCCCAGCGGTGAAAGGGAAAGGCACCTTTTTTCCCCATCCCCAACAGCCGCTTTCAGGACCTCACGTTGAATTTTTCCGTTCAATTCGCACCCCTGGAGTGTTTTTTCCATCAACCAAAAACATCCCATAAATAAATATTAGTTAAATTTAATTATTCAGCCTGAACAGGGGTCTATGCTGGAGAGTGGCAAGGTTTTCCTTAGTTATTTTGGGGTTATTTGGGAGGACAGGGAGGGACACTCACTGGGCCCTGGCAGCACGCGGGACAACACGGCAGATCCGCACTTATAAATTATTATTTTTTTTTTTCCCATTTTGTTTCATTTTCCTTTTTATTTGGACATTGCAGAAATAGCCCTGTGTAGTGGATAAAAGTGCAACATACACAATATTTAAGAAAAGGAGGAAAGAAAAACCTGCCTTGAGGTCTGTCAGTCAATCGCAAACAGAAACAAGAACCAAGCCCAGGCGCCAGAGGCGCTTTTTTTTTTTTCCCTTTTTTTTTTTTTTTTTTTTTTTATGCACATCATGCAAAATAGTTAAAAAGAAAGATTAGAAAAGAGAAGTCAGAGAAAACCCCACGAGAGATCGACCAAGCCCTAGAAAGAGCAGAAAGCCCCGAGTACTGCTCGTCTCGGGGAGGGAACCGCTGCCCTCCAGCATCTCCAAGTGTTTGGCACTCTTGTGATTACATTAAATAATTTTATATATATATATATTTTTAATACAGTCTATTAAAGAGAGGAAACTGCCACAACATAAGAAAAAAAAAAGAAACCAAGATCACCCACACTACAGACTGCATGTAGTTAGAAAAGCCGAGCGTTCCCCCCACCCCCCTGTACATATAAAATCTGTCCCTTTGCTCACAGCAACCAAGAAGTACAAGCTTTAAAAAATAAACCAGCAATTCCTCCTCCAGGCCTTTCCTTTATAAAAGTTTTGGTTTTCCCCCCTCGAGAACCTTAAAACGTGACTAAAATTAAATATATATATATATCTATTTTATATAATTTCCCAACATCCAAAGACATCAACATAAAAAAAAAAAAAAACCAACCCCCCAAAAAAAGAAAAAAAAGAAATCATACGGAAGGGGATAGCGTGGTACATCCAAGTGCACGGATTCATTTTTGCAAGATTAAATAATGTAAACAAAGTGCCCGCTGGGAACAGCCCTGGCCAGGGGGGGAGACCCCGGGGGCTGCTCCTCCCCCCATTTTTTGCTGTCCCTTTTCCTCTTACCCCACCCCACCCCAAAATTTCACACGGCACAAGGTTCATCAGCCCGAGAAAAGCAATCTGGAGTAATTCAGACCGCGGTGTGACACCTCCGTTCATCCCTCGGGGTTGGGGGGGTTTGGAGCCGGTGGTTATTTTCGTAATTTCATATATTTTTTTTCCCTTAATTTATTATTTTTTCATTCATTTCTGGGGTCTGCCTCGCTCGCTGCCCTCCCCTCCAGGCGCCTCCGGAGGGCAGGACGTGCCGTGGTGGTGCTGTGGGACTGCAGGAGGGCGAGGACGGCGCTCCCGGTGCTCGCTCGGGTGGTCGCTGCGGTGCTGGGGGGGGTGGGGGTGGTGTATTTTTTGCCATTGTAAACCGGCCCCCCCGATCCCCCCGCCGACCCGGGCTTCAGCCCAGCATCCCCAGGGAGGCTTTAAACACCGGGAGGGGCCTTTTCGGAGAGGTTTTGCAGCACATCGTCAATTCTATCGTCTTCAATCACCACTAGAAAGCAGAAAGAGGACCGTGAGGAAGGTTCTGCCGCCGTGGTTCCCCTCGCCCAAGGTCACCGTGGGGTAGGTTTCTGGCGGGTCTCACATCCCTGGTGGGGCTGGTGGCAAAGCCACACGGTGCCCGGCACCCCACGGGGTACCCAGTGCACCGTGTCCTGTCCCCAGGGAGTGTACCTGGCACGGGACCTGGAGCTCTGTCCCTGAGGAAGCCCTGCCGAAGGGCTTGGAGCATGGTGCCTTGTCCCCAGGGAAGGTCCCCCTCACCTCAGTGGCCTGGGAATGGTCCCCAGGGAATGGTGCCCTATCCCTGGGGATGGTCCCTCGTGCCCTGCACCCCGGTGAAGTGCCCAGGGCACAATGTCCTGTCCCCAAGGAAGGTCCCCGCTACCCAACGCCCTGGTGACAGTCCTTGGGACGTGATGCCTGACATCCCGCAGGGAGCCTGGCGCTTCATGCCCTGTCCCAGGGGATGCTTCCTGCTGCCCTGCATCCCAGAAAGGTGCTTAATGCCCCGTCCCTGGGGAAGATCTGGGGGATATGATGCCCAGCATCCCTCAGGGAGCCCAGTGCATCATACCCCACTCCTGGGGCTAGTCCCTGCTGCCCTGCATCCCTGGGGAAGGTCCCTAGGACACGATGCCTGACATCCCACAGGGTATCCAGCGCACCATGTCCTGTCCCCAGGGGATGTTCCCTGCATCCCGGTAAGGTTCCCGATGTCCCATCCCCAGGGAATACGCCTGGTACACGATGCCCGACATCCCTCAGAGAGCCCAGTGCATCATACCCCACCTCTGGGGTTGATCCCCGCTGCCCTGCATCCCCGGGGAAGGTCCCTGGGACGTGATGTCCGACATCCCTCAGGGCTCCCAGCGCATCACACCCTGTCCCTGGGTGTCCCGCATCCCTAGGGAAATGTCCTCGGGACGCGCCGCCCAACACCCCGCCGGGGTACCCGCTGCATCCCGCGCCCATCCCTGGTGGCCGTGCCCCGCATCCCAGATAGATCCGCGCTCCTCTCCGGTCACCCACCTCTCTTGCTGCGGCCGATCTGCCCCAGCTTGGGCGGCCGCTTGCCCTGCCCGCCGGCCAGGAGCCCGTCGCCGCCGCGGAGGCGAACGGGGAAGGGCAGCTGCCCCACGGCCGCGTCCCCCGCCAGCTGCCCCTCGCCGTAGGGCGGCCCCTCCGACATGGGGGCGGCGGGGGGGGACCCGCCGCCGCCGCCGCCCCCCGACAGCCTCCCGGGGCGCGGGGCCCGCGGGCCCGGGGCAGCGGCGCAGCGGGCGCGGGGCGGCCGCCCCGTCACATCCCGGCCCGGCCGGCGCTGCTTCGCGGCTCCGCGGCTGCGGCGGCGGCTCCGGCGGCGGCGGCGATAGAGGAGCGGGAGGCGGGACCGGGCGGGGCGGGGGCGGGACCGGCTCGGCCCCCCCGGCAGCGGCGGCGGCACCGCCCCGGTGGGATGGAGCCCGCAGCTTCCCCCCCGGGGGGATCCCCGGGGCTGCCCCGCCGCCTGCCCCGCAGCCTCCCCGGGGTGTCCCGCAGCATCCCGGGAGACCTCAGAGCTGCCTAAAAGGCACTCCCCTCTCTCAAGGAGACCGGAGCTGCCCCGGAGCATCCCCCGGGGTGTCCCGCAGCATCCCGGGAGACCCGAGAGCTGCCTAATAGACGCTCCTGGGGAGCTCGGAGCTGCCCTACAAAAACACCCGGAGAGCCTGGGCTGCCTCAGAGCACTTTTGGGGAGCCCAGAGATGCCCCACAACATGCTTGGGGTCCTCAAAGCTGTCCCACAGCTGACTAGGGGGGGCCCAGAGCTGCTCCTTGGCATCGCTGGTAATCCAGGTGACTGGTTTAAATCCCAGGTAACCTAGAGCCAACCCACAGCATCTCCAGGTAGCCCAGCACGTGTCCTCAGGGATTCTGGGCTCAGCCCCACGTGTGTCCTGCAGAGCCCAGCAGAAATGAGCCATCTCAGGGCCTCTGGCACTTTGTGTGGAGCTGCAACACAGGGAGAGTCTGGGTGCACTTGGCTGTGGGTCCCAAGGATGTGTCCCTGCACAAGCATTTCCTGGGGGCCTTTTGGGTCTCTGTGGGCTTTCCAAGGGGTTTTCCATGCAGTGTTGCCACAGCAGTGTGGGTCATCGAGGTTACTGCTCAGAAATTGAGTGATGGGAAGGTTGGGGCTCCCATTTTGGGAAAGCCCACGGCTATGTGAGGGGTTTTAGGCATCTCTGCAAAGCCGAGTTGGGGGACAGTGGGAACAGCAGCAAAAAACCTGTTTGTTCAAGGCTGGGTTACAGGATTTCTCTGGAATTGGGAGCCTGGCTCGTTTTGGGGCCAAGCAGGAGAAGGGCATGGGAAGGACGGAGTGCTTAGCGGTGCCAGGACTGGGGTGCTGCTCCCAATCTCCAAACCCCTCGTTTGCTGAAATCCTGAGCTCCTGGAGCCCCTCTGCCGTGCACCCCCGCCCGCCCCCGAGCTGTCAGCTCCTTACATAAGGTTGCGGCTACGCCCGAGATATCACAGGGAAAGCTTGGAAACAGGAGGCGAAAGGTAAGGGGGAAGCACAGCCCCCCCAGAGTGTATTTTTAGGCTTTGCCTGATGGCTCCGTTTCACAGGCAAAACGTTGAGGCTCAAAGTTGTGGCTGAGGGGGGTGTGAGACCTCCCTGCTGCCCCCTCTGAGGGGTTTTGGGGCGGTTGGTCCCCTGGAGAGGAGGGGACGCCTCTTCCAGCAAGAGGGATTCTGTATTCTGGGCTCGAGTGTGGATTTTTGAGCTGGATCTTGGCTTTTCCCTCTGGGACTCTGTTTCACAGGCTGCCTCACCGTGGCGGGCAGCCACTGCCACCTACAGCCGGTGGGTTGTGGCCCTTCCCGGCACTGGGACAACCAGGGACCCACTTTTCCTCCAACTCCAGCCGGCAGGTTGTGCCACAGAGGCAGAACGGCCTTCGGACACTGCCCGGCTGGTCTGGTTAATGTTTAACAAGGAAACAACCCGATTCTGTGTTAAATTCGGCTTTTCCTGCCGCTCGATGGGAAACTGTTTCTTTTTGACTGTGCTGGGGGGGATGTGAACAGCTCTGCCTGCCCTCAGGCATGGGATGGAGCGAGGGGGTTTCCCCCCAAATCCCAGGGGCTGCTTCAGTCCTGGGGTTTGTGACTGTTCCTACTGGAGGCTCCCCCACACCCAGGAGTGTTTCTCTAATTGCCCTCCTCAGCAAATGTTAATTGCTTTGGGTCCATTGACCCTGTTGGGTGCAGGGACCATACAGGATTTATGGAAAAACGGGGGCGTAAGGGAAGGGAATTTTCCTTTTCTGTGTTAGTTTGGGGGTTTGGTACTGCCTGTGTCATGAGGAGGCAGCAGTGACTGCCATGTCCAGGGTGGGGGGACAGGCTCCCACCCCCTCACTCAACCTCTATCCCACTCAACCTCCATGTCCACCCAAGGAGCACAACTCCTGTTACCTCCGGGGAATGATCTGACACAAACACACTTTTCATCCTATTTTATTGCTTTTCATCCTGTTTTCTATCCCAGCTCAAGCCCAGGCATCAGCCATCAGCCACGGTGTTCTCACCTCCCCATCCTCATGTCCTGGTGTCACAAACCCTTTTTTTGGGGGGGATCACAGAATTCACCCCCCCAATATGAGTTCTCCAACAGCCCCCCCTGCTCCATTGGAGCCGTGTGGCAGCACCACAGGAATTCTACGACCTCTGAGAACCCTTAAACCATCTTATTTTTGTTTTCCCCACGTTTTTATCAGCCAGGCAAGAAACCACAGGCTCAGCAACCACGACACAAACCCTGAGAGTCCAAATCTTTTAACAGAAGAGCTTCAAGCTGCGTCCCCCCCTGGGGCACCTCCCCCTTTGCAAGGAGCCACCTCTCCCAAAAAGCCTCCAGAGCGCAACATGATGCACATGTGATCAGCTGCACAAGCACCTTTTCAGACCCAGCTCTGTCAAAGCACCCGCTCCCTCAAGCTCCCTCCCCTTCCCCGAAATCCACCGCCCAAAGCAGCGAGGCGACAAGAACCCCTTCGCGAGAGAGACAGCTCTGAGCGCCGAGAAACTTCCCCCCCCTCCCTCCCAAGAACCACAGACGGATTAACTGTTGTACAAAGGAACCACCCTGGCGATGCCCTGCCTGCAGATGGGGCACTTCTTGGGCTCGGGGAGGGCCTGGTAGCACTCGTGGCAGGAGCAGACGTGGCCGCACTCCAGGAAGACGCAGGACTTGGTGCTGCTCAGGCAGACCACGCAGGCGTTTTTGAGGGTGTCCCCGCCCTCGGCGTTCATCAGGCGCTCCTGGGCCTGCCGGAATTCCTCCTGCATCTGCCTGAGCTGCCGCCTCTCCCGGTGGTGCCGGTACTGCTTGCGCAGGAGGAAGAAGAGGACGGCGCAGGTGGCGACGCCGAAAACCACGGTCAGAACCTTCCAGAAGCGGGCGCTGGACTCCTGTTTCTGCAGCAGGGACTCGAAATCCACGGCGCTCAGGTAGTAGGGCATGCCCTGCTTGGGGGGCTGCAGCTTGATGGTGGCGTTGTCCAGCACCAGCTCCCCCACGCCGGTCAGCGCCGCGCCCACCTTCAGCATCTGCTCCGTCTCCTGGATGCCCTTGGGGCGCTCCCCGCTGATGTAGTGGCCGATGACGTCGGTGAAGGACTGCACAGAGGGGTGGAATTTCTCGTACACCGTCTCCAGGCTGAGCTCGGCCGCCTCCAGGGGCTTCACCACCCGCACGGCCACGCCAGCACTGCCCTCGGCGGGCACCAGCTCGAAGGGCGTGGTGTTGGTTCTCTGGTGGATGATCTTCTCGTAGTCGTTCCTTGGGGAGGAAAGGGGGGGAAAAGTGAGCCTGCTTCCCCTCACCCAAGGGATGGATGACTGGGTTTTTTGGGGACTGACAGCTGGGGACTGAGTTTATCTGATGGGGCACCTTTCCCCCCTCAAGCCACTGCCCAGGTGTGCACAAGGCCTGTCCGCCCTCACAGAGCTCCCACAGGTAGTGTGGGCTCCCACCACCACTGGGGCAGGGCTGTGTCCCACCTAATCCCCTCCCTGTGGCATTCCCAGCTGTCACAGACTGCCCTGGGAGGGCCAGGCACCACCTGTCACACGCCCCAGCTGGATAGGTGTTATCAAAGAGCGTCACCGAGCTCTTGCTTCAGCAGCTCTGGTGGGCCAGGCTGCTCTGGGACCCTCCTCGGGTCCCCTGGGTGCATGTTCACCCAAATCCATCTGATTTCTGTTCTGAAAGTGGGGCTTTTTGGGAAATACCATCCTGCATAACAAGATGGGACTGATCGATGCTCTGTCCATGTTGGGTTACTCAATATGCTCTTCTCCTAAGACCCTCCATGAGCTCTGGAAGCCCTAAAAATTAGCCAAGCATGCCCTGTTTTGGCAGCTGTCACTCTGGGGGCCACTGTGGGGTCCAGCTCTGGTCACTCTGGCTACACCTGAGGCCATTTCAGGGGGTCAGACTCCCCGAGGGCACTTTGGGTGGGCTGTGAGGAGAACGTTTGTGGGCACCAGACACGTACCAGAGGTGGGTGGTTCTGTTCCACACCATCTTGTGCTCCTGCAGCGTCAGCCTCTGAACCACCCCCTTGCAGTTCTCCACGAACTGGCTGCTCAGGGTCTCCTTCACCGACCTCACCACACCTGCAAGGGAAATCCCAGGGGCAGGTGAGAGGATTGTTAAAACAAACAGAAAAAGAGGGACTTTGGAGAAGGGCCTGGAGAAACAAGACACAGGGAATGGCTTCCCACTGCCAGAGGGCAGGGTTAGATGGGATAGTGGGAAGGAATCCTTCCCTGTGAGGGTGGGCAGGCCCTGGCACAGGTTGCCCAGAGAAGCTGTGGCTGCCCCATCCCTGGAAGTGTCCAAGGCCAGGTTGGAGCAACCTGGGCTAGTGCAAGGTGTGCAGGGGGTGGAACTGGATGAGCTTTAAGGTCCCTTCCAACCCAAACCATGCCATGATTGTCAGAGGGGGCAGAGGGCCATCTGTGTTTTGCCTGACAGGTGTCAGTGGCTGCTTGTCGGGGGGAAAAATGAACTGATGGGCACAGAACGAGGGTCTGGGGATGAAATCCCCAAAGTGAGGAGGGAATTGTGCCCCCGCCCCTTATTTGGGGCCTCGCTTCGGGCCCTGCCCCTACCTTCTATGACCGCATAGGGCACGCAGCGCCCGGGAGCCTCCAGCAGCACCGACCGCAGATCTCCGTCCAGCTGGACCCTCCTGGCGCCCTGCGGGGAGCAAACAGAGGCCGCAGCTCAGCCGGCGCGACCAGGCCGCGGCCTACGGGCCGGGCCCGTGCGCTCCCCCGCCGCACCCCTCGCACCCACCTCGAGCCCTCGGGCCACGCGGGCCTTCTGCCGGTACACGGAGTAGAAGAGGGCGGTGATGGCGGTACTGGCGGCCAGCAGCGCGGCCTGCGCGGCCGAGGGCCGCCCGCTGCCCTCCATGGCCGCCGGGCCCCGCGTTACCACGGCAACCGCCGGCGCGCGGTGATGACGCCACGAGCGGCGCTCTGGCAGCGCAGGCGCCGCCATAGAGACGAGCGGTCCGCCAAGGGCGGGCGGGGGGCGTGGGGAGCCCCCAAAACCTTTTTGGGGGAACGGGGGAGCCCAAAATACCCCTCCACACACACACACACACACACACACACAGGGTATATGTGGGGGAGGCGGGTCAGATCCCAGCCCCATGCGGCTTTAGGGGGCTAAACCCCAGCCTTAAGGGTTTGTGGGGTCTGGATATGTCCCACCCTCCCACCCCAGGGTTTTTTTGGGGGGGACATCAAGCTCCAGCTCACAACATCCCGAAAAGGGATTATTCCAAATCTCAGCCGTCGTTTAGGATCTTGATAGCTGGACCCAAATCCTGTCACCCCCAGGGTGCTGAGGGGAGCATCTGCAGCGCCTCCCTGTGCTTCCCCATCCCACCCCGGGGGTCTTGGGGGGACATCAACCCCCAGCCCCACAATCCGAAGGGGGGGATTAGCCCAAATGCCAGTCATCCCTTAGGATCTTGGTAGCTGGCCCCAAATCGCGACACCCCCAGGGTGCTGGGGGGACCATCCCCGGTACCCCCTGACAGTGCTTGGGTGCTGAGGGGCAGCCCAAATCTCACCCCCCTGCAAAACTTGGCGTGGGTCAGACCGAAGGGTGTCCCCCCTGGGCTGGGAGGGGGGTATGCCCCCAAATTCCAGCCCTATAGCACCTTGAGGGGGATTACACCCCATCACTGGGCTGTGGGGCACCAGCACCCCGTGGACCCCCCCAGTGCGAGGGCTCAGCCTCAGGACGCACCCCCAGGCCCATTTTGCAGGGCCCTTCTCCCCCACCCCATGCAGGGCCACACCAGGGTGGCAGGGCCAGGGCCAGACAAGACCCTTCCCCACCCCACCTATCTCCTTGCCATTGCTTATTCTGAGAAATCAGCGAAAGGGGAAGAAAAAGGAAAAGAAAATAGTAATTTTTGGCAAATTCGTTGGTCTTCAGAGCCTCGGCGCTGACTGTGGGGTGGGCACGGGGGGGCTGCAGGCAAGGCCCTGCTCTCCAGTGGGGGTCCAAGGGGCCAAACCCCCCTCTCATCTCCCTGACGCAGGCGGCACAGCCGCCCCCCCAGCTCTATATTTAAAAAATCGAGTTGCCATGGTTACGCAGAGCAGCTCTCCCCGGCCCTCGGTGCCGCAGGGAAGGGTGCAGAAAGCCCCTCCTTGGCTTCCTTTTCGGGGGGGGGTAAATTCGGTGTAACCCCCCCCAAAATCGCCTCGGTGCCAAGCTTAACTCTCCCTCTGCCGTTCTCCAGCGTCCGGGCGAGACACAGGCGCCATCACACCGCAGAAAACACACATTAATTTTATTATTATAATAATTATTATTATTCTTATGGCCGCTGCAGAGGAGGAGGCACGAGAGCACAGGTTCATGTGCGGGGCCGAGGGGCTTGCAAACCCACAGCGAGTCTTCCTTGCAAGGGGAGCCGCCGCCTCGTCCGGGTCCACCCCCGAGGAGCGTCCCAACACCGGTTTGGGGGCGCAGGGATGGCGCCCGACCCCTGGATTGGGGGGGATCTCAGCACAGCGGGTGCCGGGGCCCGCGCAGGCTGCAGCCCCTCATGTCGCTGGCCAGCCGCAGCACGGCGGCCCTGCCGGGGTCCCCCAGAGCCGCGCCGGGGCCGAAGGCCTCGTCCTCGTCCTCCTCCAGGATGGAGCTGAGGCGCGGGGCGCAGCGGGCCCGCTCGGCGGGCGGGCGGTAGGGGCACTTGGCGTTGAGCAGCCGCCGCAGGGGCACCAAGGGCACGATGGCGTCGCCCAGGAGCTGCTGCTGCACGTGGCGGCAGTCGCTCTGCCTCTTGAGCCGCTTGAACTCGTTGAAGGCCGAGGCCGAGGTCTGGTAGAGCAGCAGGGCCATGGCGCGGGCCTTGTCGGCCTTGGAGACCAGCACGGCGTGGCAGCGCAGCACCACGGCCTTGTTCTTCACCTGGTGCCGGTACACCCAGGCGAACACCTTGGGGTGCCGGCGGTCGGCGGCGCAGTAGGTGATGCGGTGCAGCAGGTACGCGTGGCCCGGCCGCCGCGCCCCCTTCTCGCTGGGCGTCATGCGGATGCCCTGCGGCCCCAGCGTCAGCTTCATCTTGGCCCCGCCGGCGCCCGCCTCGCTCTTCGCCCAGATCTTGCCCACCGCCTCCTCGGTGCAGCCCTCGCCCTTGGCGTGCAGGGTCACGGCGTTGCCCAGGTATCGCACCGTGTACGTGGGGTCCTCCTTGTTGAGCTCCACTTTCTGGCGCTTCCCGCGGAAGACGCTGCCCAGCCGCTCCAAGGGGCACTCGGGCAGCAGGTCCGGGCAGGAGCGCAGGAACCCGGCCAGCAGCGCCGCGTAGCTCAGCCCCGGCCCCAGGCTCTTGCTTTTGCACTTACGTTCATTTTCCACCAGCACGAACTTGCTCCGGCGCCACGGCAGCATCTCCGCTCCGGCCTCTCACGGCTCGGCTAATCCCGGAGCAGAAACAGCCCTCTCTCCCTCCCCAACCCCGCCACCCCCAGCCCGCAAAATCTGGATGGGGGGGGTGTCCCCACACACGCCCCCCGCCCAGAGGGTGAAGCCCGTACCCCGGAAAGCAGCTGCCGTGCCCCCGATGGCGTGCGGTCCAGGGAGGATGCGGGGATGGATGCTCGGCCGAGGAGCCGCCGCGCTCCGGCTGCCGCCTGCGCCTGGTGCTGCTGCGGGAGCGGCGGCGGCTGCGGGGACGCGGCTCTCCGTGGGCTGCTCCACCTCCCCGAGCACGCGGGGAGCCGCCGGTGAACGTCCCCCACCGGCTCCTTGGATGCGCGCTCGCTCCCTGCTCCGGCAGGGATACAGGGGTGGGGGTAAAATAACACCCTGTCCCGGTGCAAGCAGCCAGACCCTCCCGAACGCCGAAATTCCCTGTTTTCTAATCCCGGGGAGGATGATTTTCGGGAGGGTCAGATGATGGTTTCTGACCCTGGCGTGATAAAATGGATTCCCCCCCTCCCCCCCAAATCTGTCGCCAGGATTTGAGGATTCTGCAGATTTGCTGGCGTTTTTTACCTCCACCCCCCCTTGCCCCCCCTGCTTTTTACCTGGTTTTCCCGAGCCAGCCAGACCTCCTTGCTGCTCCTCTTCCTTTTGGGCTGATCTGGCTTTTAACCTGTTGCTTTCACCTCTGGCCAAGGCCCCAGGACAACTTCTCTCCAGGGAATGTGAAATGTTATTTCCCGACGGTGCAGCCTGAGGGAGGTTTTTGGGGAGCACTGTGAGATTTCAGCCCAGCATCAGAGTCTGAAGCTGCTCAGGATTCAGCTGCTTTGGCTCAAACCCTGATTTCCACCTTTTTTTTTTTTTTTTTTTCCCCATCTGGGGCTTCTTGTAGATGCAGCAGGGACACCCCCCCAGGTTGGGGATGCTCCAGCTGCTTTGGGGTGGAAAAATAGGGAGGAGAAAGGAGGAGAAATCACACTGCGTACCCCCACTTTTAGCCCATTTGGGGAGGTAAACCAGAGCAGGGTGTTGCAGGGAGGAGGAAGCCATTTCCCAGCAGCTTCCCAGATTTTCTACGGTTTGAGTGAAGCAAACACAACCTTAAAATAGCTGCTTCACAGGCAGACAGCACCAGCCCTGCTCCTCTCACTGCCACGGCCTCGACAGCCTCGCAGGTTTTCACAGCCAAAATAATAAAAAATGCATGAATTTGTCTGTTTTTCAGCTTTTCTGCTGCAAACACGAGGTATGTGTGTTTGATCCTGGTGCAAGGATGGTTTTGAGGAGGTGGCAGTTAGGGAATTAGTGCAAATGAGCAAGGTGTCCATCCATGCCAGCCTCTGTCCCTCGTTACTTCTGCTGTCACCCTCCCTGGCAGAGGTAAGAACTCTTTCATTGCTCAGTGTTCATATTGACAGGGCAGGTTTAAAGCCTTCCCAAAAGCTCCTCTATTTGTACATCCCACATTATTTAGTGAGGGGTCCCCCTGCTCTGACCTGCTCCTACAGTGTCTCCCCTCAGCTGCTCTGGGACTGGTTTTCCTTTTTTCTCCCAGTTTTTGGGGGTAATGGGGATTGGAGTGGGGACACAGAAGAATCTCTGGCTCATTTTATAGGGGAAAACAACCTGGATTTGCACTTTGAAAGCTGAAAAAAAAAAGGATTCAGGGCTATCAATCCCTCCTCTCACTTCCTATTGCCTTGACTGACTGCCCTTGCAAGCACCCAGCTCTCATCACTGGGTTCCAGAGTGAACAAGCACCCACACAGTGCGAGGAAAGTGGGTTTCCTGGTTATTCTCTGGACAATACAGATCCCAGCTTTGGTTTCTTGGGGTGCCTGTGGTGTTCTCACTGCCCCATGCTCCCTTCTCAGCTCCCAGAGTTTCTATGCCAACAGAAACCGCTGCCAATTTGGATGCCTCTTCTCAGCAGTGACCCAGGACCAAGATTTGCTGGCATAACCTGCAGGTAAGGTCAAAATCCTCCCCAAATTCAGCAAACCAGACAAAAATCCCAGTGATACATCCCTGGGGGCTGTGACACCCGTCCTTGCAGATAGAAAGTGGGGCAGGGAAGCTCCTCGGGCCAGGGAGAAAATAGAGACATCTTTAATTAAAAAGCAATTTGCTGATCACCCAGGAGCCCTTTTACCCTGCCGGGGGTGATTCCCGTGGAAGCACCGGCAGGTCCAAATTTGGGCTCCAGCATGAGGGCATCCCAAAAGGGGCTTTTTCCACCTGTGTCTTCAGCCAGATTTCCCTGCTGCCTGTAGTTAAAAAAGCCCTGGGAAAATGTGATACATATAGATATAATTTTTAATGTTTTCAATGAAATTAATGTATTTCTTTTGATCTCAGTGATCTGGAGCCACAGAACCAGTTTCGAACTGGGAAGGAAAAAAAAAAACATGCGAAACAGCAGCGGAAAAATGCCGGGACAGAGGAAAGGAGGAAGTAGAGAACAAAACCCGGGATAAATTGGAAAAAATGAGACATCAGGCAGGGAGGGGATGTTGGACTCCCCGAGCGTGATGCTTTGGGGGCCAGGGCTGTCCCTAGGGATGCTTCCTGGGGATCGGCTGCGCGCCGGGGCGTTATCCCGGAGTCCCGGCCAGCCTATTTTTCCAGGCGAGGAAATATTTAACCGCGGCGTCAGCGGGCAGGGCAGGAGGGTGCAGGCATGGAGGGCGGCGGGCAGAGCCCAGCCCCGGCCGTGCCCCCGGGCCAGCCCCAGCGGGACCATCTGCAGCTCCTGCTGCGCCGCAGCCGGGAGGCCAAAAACTGCGCCTACTGCCCCTACAGCCGCTTCCCGGTGGGAGCCGCGCTGCTCACGGCTGGGGGGGAGATCTTCTCCGGTAAGTCGAGGCCCCGAGAGCCCGCTCTGGAATTTTGGGGAGCCCCCAGCGACCCTGTGGAAGTGCGCGGGGGTGTAGCGGGGGTCATCCCGGGGTGTTGGTGGTGTGTGTCCTTCCCCTCCGCTGCCTCTTGGCAGCCCCGCCAGCCCGGACGGAGCGAGCCAAAGATCTCGGCGGATGGGAAAGTACAGGAAATAAAATAAGGGAAGCAGGGGAAAACGGCTTTTCTTTGCAAATTCCCCTAAAAAAACCAACAAAACAAAAAAATCACCAACAGCCCCCCCCAAAAAAAAAAAAAAAAACAAACACAAACCACAACGAAAAAAAAATTCCCCTTTGGGGTTTGGGGTGGCTGGGGGGTTTTCCCCACAGGGTGCAACGTGGAGAATGCCTGCTACAGCCTGGGGATGTGTGCTGAGCGAGCTGCCATCCAAAAAGCCATCTCCGAGGGGCACACCAGCTTCAAGGCCATGGCCATTGCCAGGTAAGGGTGCTCCAAGAGCTGGAACAGGGAAGGATGGGATGGGGACACAGCAGGAAAACCTCCAGTGCACCCCACGGGCAGATTCTGCTGCAGCAGCCCCAGCGTTTAGGGGGGAAAGAAAGATTTTGCTTGTTTTTTTTTGTTGTTTTTTTTTTTTTTTGGAGGAATTAGGGGGGAATCTACTGTGGCTCCATATTTACTGGTGCATGAAGATCTTCTGCAGGTGTTTCCCCCTTCCTCTGACCTCAGGACTGAGCTCTGTGCCCTTCTCCTTTGGCAGTGACATGGGGGACTTCATCACACCCTGTGGCGCCTGCAGACAAGTGATGAGAGAGGTGATGGCTCCTGTGGGGGCTTTGTGTCTCACCCCCTGACCCCAGACATGATCCCTTGACCCCAGACATCATCCCCTGACCCCAGGCATCTCCCACTAAAACACCCAGAGGTGCCAAGTGGGGTGCAGCCCCCTGTCCCCAGCCCCAGGGCTGGCTCCAGGCTCCTCAAATTGCATTATCCACTGGGAAAGGGATCTTCCTCCCTGTTCCATGTGAGTGGGTGCTTGGTGGGAATCCATTAGCTCGCCCTCCCCGGGGGGGGTTTTGTTCCTCCAGGTGCAGAGTTTGGCTCTGGAGTCATCGCTCCACTCCTGGCAAGCCAGAAAACAGGGGTTTTCCTGGAAAAAGCTGAGCTTCTCACAGATCCCATCCCTCTCTCACCTCCCTCCTCCCCGCAGGCACCCCAGCACCCACAGCCCGTTTTTGGGTGGTTAATATTTAATGGGTTGTGGGGCTCGGCTCGAGGGAGGGATTCAGGAAGTTTGGAAGCACCGGGGCTCACCCTGGGGGATAAAAACCACAAGATCTGAGCCCAAAGTATCCTCTGGGGGGGGGGTGATGCCGATAAGCCAACCCAAAATCCATGCAATAGAGGGGGATGCTACCCCTGAAAGCAGAAAAAAAAAGATTATAGGAGTAATTTCAGGGAGAAGTGCAGGTTCTTCTCCCTTCTCCTTCTTCTCCCTCATCAGGTTCTTCTCCCTACTCTTCTCCTCCAGTTTGGCACGGACTGGGATGTCTACCTGACCAAAGCAGATGGCACCTACATTGTCAAGAGGCTGGAGGAGCTGCTGCCGCTCTCTTTTGGCCCTGAGGACCTGAAGAAGGTGTGAGCAGAGTGGTCACCACCAGCCTTTGCCCCTGGGGCAGCAGAGGAGGATGGTTTCCCCCAATTTCCTCGGCGAGTAAGAGGCTTTTGGGGGACGACACAATGGGAAATGCATTTGTAGTGTTGAGTTACCTGTTCCTCTCACCTCCTGATTCAGCACTGATTTTCAGACACTGGCTCCACCTCCCCCTGAGGAAACAACAAAATCAAATCATGGAAGTTCCCTGTTATTAGTAAAAAAAATGTCCAGATATCCCTATAGGCAAGGAAGGAGTCGAGTTTGATGCATGGCTCAAGTTCGGGCTTGTTGATACAGAAACAACTCCGAAATAATGCAAAATCATTGCTTGGGAAAATTCTGGATTCTCCAGCTCTGAAGAGATGTGAAAGCCAAAAGGAAAAGCTCCATCAGCCCCAGCAGTGATTAATGAGCCAGTCCAGATTAGGTGGATTGCTGGAATGGGATGGTTCTTGCACTGAGCGTGTCCTTTGCTCCTTTCTCTCCAGCTTGTTTTCCTTGCTTTTATTCCATTTATGGGGGGAGAAGAGAATGAGGAATTTTTGATTGCTTCTGCAGGGTTTTGTGCCTCCAGAGTGGTGCCATTTGCTGATTGATTTAATTACGCACAATGACAAATGAATGTGTGATATTTCCCAACCAACGCTGGGTTGGGCATTTCAGCCCATGCCCAAATCAAATAAAGGCCATTCTGGTTTATCTCCTGCAGTTGTAGCAAGTGATGAAACACAGGGAATGGGGTCCCTGGGCTGTCCTGCTGCCAGGCAGGACCATGGGGTGGTGGATGTGACATGGGAACATCATGAGGTTCAACCTTAGAGCCTCTTCATGTGCCTTAAAGGGGACTTACAATAAAGATTTAATAAAGATGAGGGCAGACTTTTTAGCAGGTCCTTTTGAGGGATAGTGGTTTTAAACTAAAAGAAGGTTGATTTAGATGTAAGGAAGAAGCTTTTTACAATGAGAGTGGGGAGGCCCTGGCACAGGTTGTCCTGAGAAGCTGTGGCTGTCCCATCCCTGGAAGTGTCCAAGGCCAGGTTGGACGGGGTCTGGAGCAATCTGGGCTAGTGGAAGGAGTCCCTGCCCATGGCAAGGGGTGGGATGAGATGGGCTTTAAGGTCTGTGCCCAGATCAGTGCTGTGCCCCACTCCATGCCCTGCCAAGCACAAGGCACACCCAGCTATGCCCTGCTCCGTGCCCTGCATTGCACAGAGCTGTACCTTGGCTGCACCCTGCTCCCTGCCCTGCTCCCTGCCCTGCTCCGTGCCCTGTTCCATGCCCTGCTCCATGTCCTGCTCCATGCCCTGTTCCATGCCCTGCCCTATACTCCACTTCATGCCCCATTCCATGCCCCACTCCATGTCCCGCTTCACGCCTTCCTGTTCCATACCCTAATCCATGCCCCACTCCATAACCTCATTCCCTGTCCCATTCCATGTCACATTCCTTGCCCTATTCCATGCTCTATTCTGTGCCTCATTCCCTACCCCAGTCCCTGTCCCGTTCCATGCCCCAGTCCCTGTCCCATTCCATACCCCATTCCATGCCCCATTGCATACTCCACTACATGCCCCACTCCATGCCTCATTCCACGTCCCATTCCCTTCCCCTCTCCATTCCCCATTCCCTGCCCCATTCCCTGTCCCGTTCCCATTCCCTCTCCATTCCCCGTTCCCTGCCCCATTCCCTGCCCCTCTCCATTCCCCATTCCCTGCCCCATTCCCTGTCCCGTTCCCATTCCCTCTCCATTCCCTGTTCCCTTCCCCTCTCCATTCCCCATTCCCTGTCCCGTTCCCTCCCCTCTCCATTCCCCGTTCCCATCCTCTCTCCATTCCCCGCTCCATTCCCCATTCCCGTTCCCATTCCCTCTACATTCCCCATTCCCATTCCCTCTCCATTCCCCATTCCCATTCCCTCTCCATTCCCCGTTCCCTTCCCCTCTCCATTCCCCATTCCCTGTCCCGTTCCCTTCCCCTCTCCATTCCCCATTCCCCGTTCCCTTCCCGCCCCCGTCCCCGTCCCGTGCCCTCTGTGGGCGTGGCCTCGCACTACCCGTGGGCGTGGTCTCAGGGCCCGTCCTCTCTCCCCATTGGCCCCGCTTCCCCTGGCCCCGCCCCCCGGCCCCGCCCCTCGTTCCCTCAGGCAGCCATGGCGGTCCGGCTGCTCCTGGCCCGGGCCCTGCGGCTGCTGCCGCGGTGCCGCCCGCCCTGCGCCCCCCGCGTCCACCCCCGCGCCGACCTCCGCACCGACCCCCGCGCCGACCCCCGCACCGGCCTCCGCGCCGCCCCGCCGGCCTCGCCATGGCGGCCGTGGCTGTCCTGGCTGCCGGCCGCGGGCCGCCTCCTCCTGCGCGGCCCTGCGGTCGGGCTGGCGGCCGTGGCGCGGCGGGGGCCCGGCGGGGCCTGCCTGGCGCTGGCCATGGCGCTGGGGCTGGTGGAGCCGCGCCTGGAGGAGCAGCGACGGGCCGAGGCGGCGTGCCGGCATATCCAGGTGGGGAGCGGGCGGCGGGCCCGGGGATCCCACTGGGAAGCGCCTGGGGCGGCCTCCGCGAAGGGGAGGCGGGCACTGCTGTGGAAACCTCTCAGACACCCCTAATGAAGGGGATGGGGGGGCCTTGTTTTAGGGAGACCCTCAGAAACGCTTCGTGAAGGGCACGGGGGGTTCCTACTTTGAGGAGTCCCCCCAGGCACCCCCCATGAAGGGGATGGGGGTCCTTGCTTTGGGGAGCACCTTAGACACCCCCCATAAAGGGGAGGGGTCGGTTCTGCTTCGGGAGACACCCCCTCATAAAGGGGAGGGGGGTCACTGCAGTGGGGGGCCCCCCAAAAAACAGCTCCCCATCTTCCCCCAAGGAGGTTGGAGGGTGCAGCTGTGAGCAGCCCTCAGGCACATCCCCAGAGGTGGGAACTGCTGGGAGCAGCCCCACAGGCACCTCTTCCTTCCCTGGAATAGGGTCCTGGAGAAGCCTCTTGCTTGGCAGCCTCTCGACACCCTAAAGCAGGTACTGGTGGGGTCCCCACAAAGGGAGTGGGGTCAGGGCCCTGCTGGTGGGAGTCTCGTGTCCCAGAACACTGGTGTTGACCCCCAGGTTTGTCACCTCTCCCTGAGACAGAGAGGGACCCCGCAGTGCTGGGCCAGGCTGTGCTGGCAGGGCACTGGTGACGGATGGTGCTGAACATATTTCCTGGGTAAAAATAGACCTTTGGTGCCCAGTGCCAGCTGTCACTTGCTCCACCGGCTGGCAGACACATTCCTGTCTGCCTGGAGGTTCTGCCTTTCCCTGAGGTTTCTCAGGATGCTTTCTCTCCCCTGGTCTTACCAGGTAGCTCCATTTGCTGCCCCTGAACCTGTGTCCGTTTGTCCCATGGCACATCCCCAGGGTGGCCACCACCACGTTGGGGCTGTAGAGAAGTGCACTGGTTTGTATCAATGCAGGTGACAATTGGGGCACCACCAGACCTGTGCTGAAACTCCAGAACAGCCTCCTGTGTGTTGTTTTCTCACATCTCTTGATTTCCTCCCCCATTTCCCTCCCGTCATGAATTCACTCTTCCTTGACCTAACCAATCCTTGTACTTGGCTTGGGCATTGTTTTTCCTGGTGTTGCTCTTATTTGGGTTTTCTTTAAAATGCTTTTTGCCTGATTTATTTATGGAGAGTGAGAAAAATTTAACAGTGCATCTCTTTTTAGTTTAGACAAGTTAGACTTGTCTTTACACAGTCACATAATCATGGAATGGTTTGGGTTGGAGGGACCTTAAAGCTCTTCTCATTCTACTCCCTTCCACTATCTCATTTCACACCTTCAGCTATCCCAGGTTCCTCCAAGCACCGTCCCACCTGGCCTTGAACACTTCCAAGGATGAGGCAGCCACAGCTTCTCTGGGCAAAATAAATTTATATTCCAGGTTGGCAAATGAATCCCCCTCCTCATTCCTTTTTGTCCCTCAGAAAGGGTACCTTGGGAAAAGACTATTTTAGGAGTAGATTGTTCCAGACAAAAATATATGGTCTCCAAATTATTTTCCTCCTGGATACAGTGATTTGTGCCTGGTTTTGGCTTTCAGGTTGACCAACCCAACAGGATGTGTAACACCACCTAAACACCGAGTTCTGCCTCGCTGGGAAGTCTGGAATAACTGAGCGTGTTTTTCTGTCCTTATTCCTTTCAGACGGTGTTCGTTGGGAAGAACAAGCCTCAGAGAGATCCCCTGAGCTCCTTCCGCTGGCAGGGCTTCAAGCTGGAGGAATATCTCATCGGCCAGCCCATCGGGAAGGGCTGCAGTGCCGCCGTGTACGAAGCAGCAATTCCTTTCTCTCCCGGTCCTCGGGAATGTGCGGAGAGCAGCCACCTCCCAGCCGCGCAGCCGGATCACAGCTCGGCTTCCCAGGCAGCTGAAGAGGAGCCTGTAGTGAAACACCAACCAAAAGGGGCTTTTCCCTTAGCTATCAAAATGATGTGGAATATCTCGGTAAGGAGTCAGCCCCGAGTCCCTGTGTCTGTCACTGGGGAATTCTGGCTGGAATGTTTAATACTGGAGTGTTGAAAGCGCTAATTATGGAGCGCAGGATGAGTGTGTCACAACAAAGCTGTTGATAGGTGACACTGGAGACGTGGAGTGTTAGGAAGGAGTCCCAGAGCGAGGTAATTAGCATTCATCATCCTCTGGAACTGGCACTGAGAGCTCCTGCTGCTGGAGTTGTTGGGTGTGGATGGGATGTTTTGGGAAGAAAAGGTTTTCTGAAGCTGGCTCTGATGGAAAGGTCTAAGAATGGGAAAACCTATGATTTAGGAAGTAACAGTCCTGCTGGGTCCTCTTGCCATGAGGTGACTGGCCAAGATCTGCTCCAGAGTTTCCCACTCCATGTGATTGATGATCCAACCCCTCAATGTGGCTATTGCACATTAAAAAAAAAAAATCCACAGGGCTTTCCCTATTGAAGAGGTTGAGTGGCACCTGATGTGACAAGTGGATGTTCCAGGAGAGTCTTCCAAAATACCAACATCTGGAATCCACTGGGCTCCAGAAGTACCCTGGCATTTAGCTGTGGGCTTTTCCACTTGGGTTTGGGAGCTGAAAGTAAAGGCAGGTAAAGGTAAAGGCCTTGCCACATCCCTTGGTGAAATCTTTAGGTAGTTAATTGCCCTCCATGATTTTCAAGGGAGGGGAGTCCGTTGAATTTTGTCTCAGTGGATCCAGCTCCAAACACAGTGCCAGCACCAGGATTGTCTGCTTTCAGCCTGCAGTGGATGATTCTGGAGCTTAAACTGACGTGGGGTGTGGTTGTTGTTGCAGGCTGGTTCCTCAAGTGAAGCCATCCTCGATGCCATGGGCCGAGAGCTCGTTCCAGCCACTGGAGTTGCTTTATCCGGGGAATACGGAGCTGTGTCCGGCCGCAGGTATGGGCACTGTGGAAACGGGGATGGTTCCCAAATGGTGATGGGTGAATTCTATCCATGGGTTCATTTTGCAGCTTTCTAGAACAGTTCCTGAAAGGAGATAAACCCAGGGATTATTATTTGGTGTGCAGGGAATACCCACAGCTAACCCTTGTAGTCCAGAGGGTGTTGGAAGGGCATGCCAATACTTTGGGAGGATTTAGGGGTCCTGCCAAGGGTCTGATGGGTGGCTGTGGCCAGGCACTTCCTGCCCAATGCCTTAGTTTCCCTGTGTGTGAAATGTGTTAGTAGCTGCTGAGTCAAAGGCTGGAGGAGCCACTGATTAAAGATCATTTGAATATGCACCGTGGTGCTTTTTAATTGCAGAAATACACACCTGCAGTAGGTAACAGTTTGAGTGTATTAAACATCAAATGATTTCACTGTAATACAGTTTGACTGTGAGATTTGAGAACTGGTTTGTTGTAAAATGGGTGCTGGGCACGGAGGTTGAAACTGGGTTAGTGCAGGAAAACCAGTGAGAAGGAAAATGGAAATGACTCAGTTCCTGCTCTTTCACCTGAGTGGGAAATGAACAAGCAGCATGAAGGTGGAAAATCTCATGGAAACTTTTAAATTACCTCACATTAGCTGTCTTTTTGTTCAAAAATACATCTTTTTGTTCCGTTTGAAACAATGGAGTCCACAGCCCAGATTGCCTGATTTAAATTTCAAATCCATCCTGGCTGCCAATACAAATGAATAATGAATGCTGTGCCCTGTGTGGTTGGCTGGGAATGCAACAGAGCAGCCAAAGGGGTATTTGACATTCAAGGGATGAGAGGTCTGTGTTGCAGATGCAGACAGGTAACCTGCTTTTCGTGGTAGTGAGAGCTTCCTGCCTGTGCCATAAAATAGAGGGTCTAAATTGATACTTCTGGTGTGAGGTTGACCTTATTTTGTGTCTAACAAAGTAATTGTGTTTGGATTTTTTTTCCTCTAGAGCTGTTGTAGCTCTTTTTGAATGGAAGAGCAGCCTCTGACTGGCTCTGACCTTGTTAGCAGTGTGGAAGGTTTTGTGGGGTTTGAGTAAAATGAAAGGCTGAGTGTTATGTGTGGGTGTTTCTATCAAAGCTTTGTTTGCAGTGCTGGTTAAGCACCTGTATTTCCTGTGTGGCCATGGAATATGGAGAAATCCAGTTACTACAGGAGAGCCCCTGTGAAGCCTTGGCTGGCTCAGTTTGCTGTGGTAGATTCTTCAGTCTAGAAAAGGTACTGGAAGCTGCTGTGGTGGATCCACTCGAGCTGCAGGTGCTCTGCATCCACCTTGGAAATGCTGGGCCAAGGGTGCCACTTGGGAAATGGGTGATGAGGGCAGAGAGGCTGCTGCCCGTTTTCTTCCTCACTGAATGAATTCAGGATGGGAATGTCTGTTTGCTCAATGTGCAGTCCTGTAATCCTCGCTGTGCAGCTTTAATCTCTCTCTGATGGGGTTTCCAGTGCAGAACAAATGTGTTTGCTTGCTGCTATGGAACCCTTTGGTGGGGAGGATGTGCCATATTAATGGAAAAGTAATTCCAGAAATAACAGCAACACGTCTGTGATCCGTCAGAACTGACCAGGAGACTGATGCAGTCTGTGGTGCCTCTCCTTCCACACAGAAAACCCATCCTTGGGAGGAAGAAGTTGCAACCCCATCCGAACATAATCCAGGTGATCCGAGCGTTCACATCCTCTGTCCCTTTGCTGCCTGGAGCCTTTGCTGAGTATCCCGACATGCTTCCATTGAGCCTGAATCCCAGAGGGATCGGTCACAGCCGGACACTCTTCTTGGTGATGAAGAAGTAGGTGGAGAGAATCTGGTTAACGTGACTTGGGTACTCGGTGCTGTGCAGGCTCCTGCAAAGCTTGGGCCTGGGCTGCTGCCAAAGAGCAGAGTATGCTCTTGGAAATGCCTCCCAGGACTGTTCCAAGCCCTTGAGATTCTAACTTTGCTTCCACAATGAACACAAACCGTTCTTTTTAATAATTACCCCAAATTAAAGTAAGAAATGTGGAGTTTGTCCCCATTCGCCTGCCCTCCTAAGCCTGAACTTCACCCTTAGTCTGAGCACGCTGCTAGAGATGGAGTAGAATCAGTAATGAGACGAGCCAGCACTGAGGCTGAACTGCCAGTGATAAGCTTCCAGGATGCTAATTCCCAGTTTTTCCTTGTTCTGCCTAGTTACCCTTGCACGCTGCGCCAGTACCTGCGGGAGCACACTCCGGATGTTCGCCTCTCCACAATGATGATTTTGCAGCTCTTGGAAGGCGTGGACCATCTTGTTCGACATGGGATAGCACACAGAGACCTCAAGTCTGACAACATCCTGGTTGAATTCGATTCTGGTACGTAGATCCCTGAGGATTAATGCCAGTTTATTCGCAGAAGGGATACAGTCGTGTGGGTATTCAGGGAGGTCTCACCCAGCTGCATGTGGGGAGGGGGAAAAAAAGCATCAAACCCTTTGAAGAATCTCAGGTTTAATTTTTGGCTTAGTGTTTGGTGTCACTGCAGCAGTGGGGAAGGCATGGATCCTGTCTGTGCATGAGGTTTTGGATCATTAACATGGACACAGAGCATTGCTGAGGTGATGCATTGCATGAGCACAGCCAACATTTACTGCAGCATCTGATAATGCCACATTTAGGATGCTGCAGGTGCCTTTGCTTCAGGCTATTGGCTCTGTCATCTCTCTCAAGCCAAACTGCACAGAGAGCCTCTTAAAATCTTACCCCCCAGCCAGGTTAATTCTGCTGCACCCTGGGATGATGAAACATGGATTGGGAGCAAGGGGAATCGACTGTTACAGCCAAAAGGAACTTTTTCTTGGGCTTGTTCTGTCAGCCTCTAACAGAGATTTTAATTACCTGAGCTCGTTTTCAGTGTGATTGAGATTTAAATGGGCAGGAAACAATAGCAGGCAGGTCTGTGTAATTAGGAGTGGAAGAATTAGGTTGCAGAATATCAGGGAGAGACGTAGAGTACTGGAATGCACCCTGCCTTCCCTAAGAGAGGGCACAGGATATGGAGGATTCCCTCTTCCCCAGGGCTCAGGATTTAGAATCATAGAATGGCCTGGGTTGGATGGGGCCTTAAAGCTCATCTCATTCCAACCCCCCTGCCATGGGCAGGGACACCTCCCACTAGACCAGGCTGCTCTACTGAATCAACTCTCTGGATGAGGGGATGGGAGTGCACCCTCAGCCAGTTTGCAAAGGACACCAAACTGGGTGTTGGTGTGATGTGGTGTTTAGTGCAGCCATGTCCTTCCCCAAGCTGACCCCTAACTCTGCCAGCCCTGTGTTGTTCACAGCTGGCTGCCCCTGGCTGGTCATCACCGACTTCGGCTGCTGTCTGGCAGATGAAAAAGTTGGCCTGAGGCTGCCTTTCACCAGCTCCTACGTGGATCGGGGTGGCAATGGCTGCCTTATGGCTCCAGAGGTGAGTCCCTCTGAAATGGTGGTTTGTGGTGCTGGTTTTCTGCTTGTCCTGCTGTTGGGACTAAAAGTTTTGGCAGCATAGAAGGTCCGTGTCCTAACTTAAGTTAGGCTTGGTGAAGCCTGAGCTGAGCACTATCCAACACCCTGAGCTCCAACAGGTGAAATATAATCAGTTGGTGTCTTTCTCCCAAAATTTACTCTTCAGTCTTTATTCAGGCCCCTTCCTGTGTAACTGTAAAGAATTACATGCAGCATTCCTTGTGTTGCAACAGTGGTTTTTGGCAGAAGTTCAAGGCAGTTGTGAAATTATTTACAGTTCCTTTTTATTTCTCTGATGATAACCCTAATAAAAGCCAAGACACCCTTAACTGCCTGCTGGACCTGGAGCAGCTTGCCGTGGTGTCAGTTGTTCATCTCCATGTCTCCTGTCTCTATAATTCCAGCAGGAAATAACCCTTGGGACTCGGAGAATGCCAGTCAGTGGCAACAGCTAAAGCTTAGGTGCAATGTCCAAACTCCTCCCAGCATCCCAGTGGGCTGAGCAGTGCCAGAGGCTTATTCCATGCCAATGGAGAATATGTACACTGGAGATCTCAATGGAACCCACCTTGGGTTTCAGTCTTTCAGTTTATTACAGGGAAAATGCTGATTTGACCATTGAAAATCAAATTTTAGCGCAGAGGCCACACTGGGGCTGTTTATTTGAGCATCCCCCTCTCCATGACAGGTGATCACAGCGTCACCTGGTCCAGGCACAGTGATCAACTACAGTAAAGCAGACGCTTGGGCTGTTGGAGCGATCGCCTACGAAATCCTGGGCCTGGCCAACCCTTTCTATGGCCACGGGGACTCGACCCTGGAAAGCAGAAGTTACCAGGAGGATCAGCTGCCACTCCTGCCTGATCACGTGCCCCTCGAGGTGAAGCAAGTGATAAAGATGCTGCTTCAGAGGGATCCCAACAAGGTAAGACACCGTTGTCTTCAAGATATTCCCTTTGGGAGTGTCATTTGGGGATCGTTTTGCCTTGGAAGGTTGCGGGTGCAGGAGTTGATCCAGATCTCACTGCAGGGGTCAAATTCAAACAAAAAGTCTTTGCTGAGGAGCAGTGGTGCTGAATCATTTCAGGGATTTCAGCAGATGTTTGTGTCAGGACTGGACCTCAAATTGGGGGTTTCACTCAGCAGCCTGACACAAATAATCACAAAGAGCTTTTAGTTGACAGGGAGTTTTGTCAGTGCGGAGGGATCAGCTAACCTTCCCTCTCCCTCCTCTTGCAGAGGTTGTCTGCGAGAGTTGCTGCAAATGTCCTTCACCTGAGCCTCTGGGGTGACAGTGTTGTAGCATCCAGGACCCTGAAACCCGACCAGATGATCGCCTGGCTCCTCTGCCAGTCTGCTGCCACCCTGCTCACCAACAGGCTGGTGGATAAAAGCCGGGTAGAAACCAAAATGAAGATGTGCTTTTTGGCAAACCTCGAGTTCGAAGACCTCTGGGCAGCAATATTCCTGTTGCTGGCCTGGAGGAGCCACTCTGGGTGAAGGAACCACCTGGAACACGAGCATCTCAGATAAATGGCACTTTCTAAAGGCACATAGGAACCTGTCCTTTCTGTCTGCCCAGAATCCTGTAGTGCTTTAGGGAACAAACTGCAGGCCTGTGTTTAAGAGCTTGAATTTCCTCTAGCAAGTGCTAGCACACCCTGCTTTTCTCCCCCTGCTAGAGGAGATGCCTTTGCTTCCTTACTCTCTGGGTGGGAGGGTGTGTGGACCTTGCAGGTGTCCTGAGGTACGTGGTTGGATTTGCTCCCTTTTGGGAACTCGACTTGTGTGTGGAGTGGAGCAGGTTCCCTTTGAGATGGGGTGGGTGGGAGGAGGCACTGTCTGGCTGCACTTTACATCACGATTTTAACAACACTCTGAGAAAGCTGAGCTGACAAAGGGACGTGCAGTGTCTCTGTTCTTGGGGAAACCAGTAGTGATCTGAGGCTGATATTCCTGTGAGCTGCAAAATGACGAGCCTGGAAGCTTCCTGCTGAGGTGCTGCCTGGTAACATGAGCGTCAGCAGCACTGAGTACCTCACAGCTGTACGCAGGATAGTGGAAGCACATCGTCCTCAAACCCCGCCTGTGTCTGTTCTTAACTGTTGTACTTGTGTGGTGACGCTGCCGCAGGGTCCAAGGCTGAGTCAGACTGTCCAGTTAGGGATGGTGCTCCAAACAAAATGAGGCTGAGCAGCAGCACCTGCTTGAAGAGCTTAGTGTGATGCTCTGCTGTTTCACCTGCCTGTTTTTAATTCAGTCAAATAACATCCTTTGGTGGGGAGGGCGGGAGACATCAATCTTTTAAATAACAACAGCCATGTTTATGAAACATCATTCGATTTTGTGTCTATAAATGTGTTTAGAGGAACTTGGGGACAAAGTTATTGATGCTTGTTGCACAATAAATTGAAGATAAAGCTCTGTGGCTGTGTGGGTTCTCTCAATTGTTCAGCTCTTTCCAGTGCTGACTGTGGAACACGGTATTTTATTCCAGTTGAGTTTCCCAAAGAGGAATGGATTTTGCTTGTGGATGGGCCTGTTTTGTGCTCTCCTGCATGGTGTATCTCTGGCTGCTCCTGCAGTTTCCAGGTGGAATGACAGCAATGGCTGATATCCCTAATCATCACGTGATAATTTTCTGCCAGGGTCTTGTACAGCATTTCGATTCAGCAAAGAGGGAATCAGAGAAAACTGAGCTCTTTGGGGGAAAAAGTTACAAAAAACGACCTTTGTAATATTGATCTGACCCAACCAACATGGGTGCTGCTTTTGCTTACAATACTGAATTCTTGCAGGGTGCCTGTGCTGCCTTGGGTTTGTGTGTGCTTTCCCATGAGCTCCATGCCCAGGTCTGGCAGCAAGGCACATTCGCTGGACACTGTCTCTGGAGCCTTTTGAAGAGTAAATACTGTCCCTGTGTGGTGGATCTCTGCTCTGAGCCCTCTTTCTGCTGTGAACATCATTCCCATGCCTTTCCCTCTCTCAGGTCTAGTCTCTACATGAGTAGGGAGCAGAATTAGGAGCTGGAGCCATCTGATTTCAAGCTGCTTGGTGTTCACCCAACCAGGGTTTAATCTGTGCTGGTCAACTCCAGACCCTGGAAACTTGCTTGCCCTGGCAATCATTTCATCTATGTCCTCAAAATGCTAAAATGCTTGTCCCACGGCTTGTCCCTCTGGTCCTTAAATCCCTGTCAATGCTTCCCCTGTGCTTGCATTTTGTCTGCCCGTGGTTCTGCTGAGATCAGACTTTCCTTTTGTTTTCTTTCCCTCCTGCCTTCCGTTTTTATGATTCTTCAGCATTCTGGGTGCTTTTGTGAGGTGCAGGTTAAAAGTACAAGCTGTTAATGCTGCAAATGCTGCCGTGCTGTCTGTGAATGCCCGAGGGGAGCAAACAGGGACGTTTCCCAGTGTGTCCCCTCCTGCCCTGTCCTGATAATCCCTGCAGGCTCTTGGTGGAGATGCTCAAGCCAAAGCCTCTCACTGCCGTGTTTGCTCCTGGTGTTTGCCAGGACTGTGCCATTGGGAAAGGGGGTGGCTGGGCGGGATCTCTGCCCTTCCCTGGGCAGTGGGGTGTCTGACTGCACTTTGAACCCTGGAGGGAGGCTTGGCGGAGGCTGCTGGCTCTCTACCCACCCCTGGCACTCGAGTGGAGACGGAACCGGCTCTACAGCACCTCTCGCCGTGTTCCCTGTGGCACAGAGGGTGGGAGTCCGTGGAGCAGGATGAGGCACCTGCTCTGGGCTGGCTGCTTCCAACTGCTGCCCTGGCGAGCTGGGCCCTGCACCCGCAAGCTGGCTGTGACCACTGCAGTGGCTACCTCACACTGCGGCCCGTGGCTCCTGGCTCCTCAGGCCGCCTCACGCAGTGTGTCCAGGGGGTTCCTCCAGCCCCTGATCCCGGGGAGCAGGGCCCCTTGCCGCTGGGGCTCACAGTTCAACGTGCCCCCCAGCGCCCTGCTCGTGGCCCGGCCCGTGGGGGTCTGCTCCATGATGAGGCTCCCCGTGCAGGCGTCAGCGCAGGGACTGGACGCGGCGTTTGTCGGTGTCCCGCTGGATACGGGAACATCCAACCGGCCGGGAGCCAGGTAAGGGCGAGCTGTGGGGAGCTGGTGCTTCACTCTGGCACAGCTCTCCTCTGCTGAGGAGGGCTCTGCCCGGTGGCTTTTCCCAGCTGTGCCATTGCCCAGGTTCGGCCCACGTCAGATCCGCGCGGAGTCGGCCATGGTGAGGAGGTGCAACGGCAGCACCGGGGCAGCGCCTTTCGACTCCCTGCGGGTCGCTGACATCGGGGACGTGAATGTGAACCTCTACAACCTGCCCGACAGCTGCCGCCTCATCCGAGAGGCCTACCGGGAGATCGT
Organism: Myiozetetes cayanensis; assembly: GCF_022539395.1. Taxonomy (NCBI): domain Eukaryota; kingdom Metazoa; phylum Chordata; class Aves; order Passeriformes; family Tyrannidae; genus Myiozetetes; species Myiozetetes cayanensis. The sequence continues at coordinate 5,208,797 of NW_026087499.1, read as the reverse complement.
GGCCTCTGGCTGTGTGCCCCTCACCTTGGGTAAGGACCATGTGTCTCCCTGTCCTGCTGCTGCGTCCCTGCTCAGCTGAACTCCTCCTCCTTCTCCCTCTCATCATTCAATCCAAATGCAGCAGAGGGTGAGTGATGCACCCATCCCTGCACGGGGCTGTATCTTGGGTAAATGCACGGGCTCTCTGCTGGACTGACTGTTCTCTGATGCCTCTTTTAGGTCAAAAATGATGAGGGTGGGTCAGTCTTGTAAATACAGTCAGTGATGTGTTTTTGGTGTCCTGCATAACCAGATCAGGACACATCGCTTGTGTCCCTCCAGCTGTGGGCATGCCTGGCTTTGCATGAGGCCTGTTTTGGGCACACGTTCAGGTTTGCAGCTGTCACAGCTTGGCATCGCTAAAGGAAGAGAATGTGTAGAGTAATGAGGGGCAAATCACCAGTTGCAGCATCCTCAGAAATGGATCAAGTGTCTATTTATAAGCCCAATCAAGGGTCCTGCTCCACTGGCTGTCCCTGCTGGCAGTCCTGCATCTCTGGTCCTCCCCAGGAGGAAAGAGGAGAAAGGAAACAACCTGCACTCAGGAGCCTCAGGCATTCCTTCGGGAATGAAGCTCTGGAGTGTATAAATAAGTGCAGGATAAATGCAAGGAGGGAAAAAAATACCTGGGAACAAAGGTAATGAGCGCTGAGCAGCCCTTGCAGTGTGTTACCCCCTCTTCCCTGTCCTGCTGCAGGTGGAGATCACACCATAACGTACCCAATCCTGCAGGCCCTGGCAGCAAAGTAAGTTTTTAACCTGGAGGTGTAAAATAAGGACCTGGGAAGCGCCTCGGGAGCGCCCCTGGTTTGCTGTCCCGGCCGTGGGCAGGGCCATTGTGCACAGGGTGGGGATTAGCGTGTCCACCCTGTCCGGAGCAGACACGGTCCCGTGGGGCTGGTGCACGTGGATGCTCACACGGACACGGGGGACGCGGCCCTGGGGGAGAAGATCTACCACGGGACCCCGTTCCGGCGCTGCGTGGAGGAGGGGCTGCTGGATTGCAGCCGCGTGGTGCAGATCGGCATCCGAGGCTCCTCCTACGACCCCGACCCACACGAGTACAGCCGGCAGCAGGTGAGGGGATCCACAGCCTGCTCTCCCTGCCGAGAATATTCCCCTGTCGGTAATGTTCCTTGCCTTCAGCAGGCATATAATAAATGGTAATAAAACACATGCATTATAATTAATATAATATAATAATATAAAGATATAATGAACATATATACATACATAATTATAATTTTATATAAGGTATATATTTTATACGCTGTATATTTATAATGCTGTATAATATGTAGAGTTATAAATATATTATATAGAAATATAGTAAGTATATTATATATTTACATGCCATATATTTATAATTTATGCTATAATTATAAATGCTATTTATTTATATTATTTCTAGAAATTTCTACTTAATAATTTTGTATAACTTAAAAATTATATCTATTACAATATAATATAGAAGATAGATATACAAATAATATATAAATATGCAAATATTCATAATGTACAAGTGTAATATATATATGTAAATATATAAATATATTTGATATAAATATACAGTAAATATATATTGATAAAGTAAATGCATAAATAAAATAAACGCATTTTTTGCATCTTGTCCCACATCAGTGGCTTGTCCCACAGGACAAGTGTCAGCTGGGTAGAGAATAAAAAAACGTGGAGAGGGAGTGGAGGGTGCTTGCAGGAGCAGCTCTGCAGCTCGGCCCTGGGGTGAGGGTTGATCCCAGCAGAAATCCCCAGTGGTGCAGGGGACGCTCCTCTTTTCCCACCTTTCCCTGCGCAGGTGCCCGTGTGTCTGTGTCCCCGCAGGGTTTCCGGGTTGTCCCAGCCGAGGAGTGCTGGATGAAGTCCCTGGAGCCCCTGATGGGGGAGGTGAGGGCACAGATGGGGGACAGGCCCGTGTACATCAGCTTCGACATCGATGGATTAGACCCCGCCTATGCCCCGGGCACCGGGACCCCGGAGATAGCTGGGCTCACACCTGCACAGGTGAGGGGACTCCAGGGAATGCAGCTGCATTTCCCGCTGGGAAAGGCACGTTTTTGCTCCCAGCTCGTGCCACCAGCATGGCAAAGCAAAGGCTAAGGAAGGCCTGGGAGCGTTTCCTTGTGTTGATGAAGGAAGGGAAATGTGGAACTGATGAGATTTGGTCTGCAGAGGTTGGGTTTCCTCATATGAAAATGGGGAAAGCAGAGCCCTGACTGGTCCACCAGGTCAGATGTTTCTTGATCCCAAATCCATCTTTTTCCTAGGCTTTGGAGATTATTCGTGGCTGCAAAGGCCTGAACATAGTGGGGTGTGACCTCGTGGAAGTCGCACCAATGTACGACGTCTCTGGTGAGTCTAAAGATCCTTGGGAGTAAAACACGTGCTTGGGTGAAAGCCATTGGATATTCATGGATTTTTTTTCCCTTGTTGTGTCTTTTAGGTAACACAGCTCTTCTGGGGGCAAACCTGCTGTTTGAGATGCTGTGTGTTCTCCCAGGAGTGAGGACACTGTGAGGACACATTTCCTGCTCCAGGACAATGCTGTTCCATGTCCCCAGCCAGGCTTTCCATGTCCCCTTCCCCTCATCCAGCTGCAGCCAGCGTGGGCTTTGCAGCACAGAATAAATGCCGTTTTCCACCGGTAAAGGTAATTTTAGGCTGAGAAGCTGTAGAGAGGGTAGATGGGTTTGAACACCCCATTTAATTGGGGTCTGGAGCTTTGAAATTGGACTGGTAAAGGGACAGATGAGGTGTTAATAGTGTTTGGTCTCTGGAATTATTCACCCAGCTTACAGGGCTCCTGGCAAAACTCATTAGCAAAGGGTTTCTCCATCAGGATGTGCCAGCAAGACAATGGCTATAAAGGAGGGGGGCAAAGGGCATCTGGGGATCCTGCTGAGCCTAGGGAGATGTTTGACTGAAGTTCCTGCTGATGGAATAACCAGGAGTTTCTTATGGCAGGAGTGGTTTAATCACTCCTGGAATTTCTGAGCTGATGTGGAGGTGAGGTTAGTTTGTACATGGAAACACAAAGCCACCTCATCACACAGTAAAATAAGTTTATTTTGGTTGCGAACCTGTAATAGTCTTAAAACAAAATGACATCAGTGCCTGTTCACAAATACAAAACCAAAACAAAAAAAAAGAAAAAAAAAAAAGACAAGTTTGCCAAATAAGTTAATTCCCCCCCTCCCAGTATCAAAAGTGCAAAATAGGTACCTAGTTTTCAGTCCTACTTGTCAAGCTGCGCTCGTGTGCTGGCTCCTGGCTGCTGTGGGTGAAGGGCAGAGACAGGGACAGGGAGGAGTTTGGGAACAAGCTCCACTCCGGGGCCTGTGTCCCTTCGCCTCAGCTCCGAGCACTGTGCCATTGCTTGGATCTCACTAGGACAGAGCACTAGGACCGAATTTCCTCAATCTTTGGATTATGAACCACCACGCATGGAACAGAATCACAAGGGTTAGGAAAGGATGGGGGGGGTGAGGGCTCATGGCTGCTGGGAGAGTAGGGGCAGATCCTGGGATAAGCAGCTCTGACCCTGCTCTCCAAGACAGCAAACACCTGGAGCGCCACACTGGCACTAAAACCTACTAAACCAGGGGTTGGAGCAGCTCGGCATTTGCTTCAACCCAGGAAAAAGGGTTTCCATAAAACAGAAACCAGGAGCTGTGCTCCCATCCAGCCAAACCCAGCAAGGGTGGACTGCTGCAAGTGCTCCTTCAACTCAACTCTGGTTGAAAGGGGAGGTTACCTGTGCTAAAAAGAAAATAAAAACAAGGACTCTGGCAGAATTTGAAGGCTGTAAAGCCTTCTCTCCTTCCTTGGGGCAGGGCTGAATTCCCTTGCTGTAGTACAACTAGGCACATTTTTTTTTCATGGGTTGAGGCTTTTCTACTGGTTTCTGACCTGATAAAGAGACAGCAGAGACCCAGAGAGTATATTTTGCTTTTGCAAACATTAATGAAGTTATGTGGAGCCTTTTGGTGGGCTAAAACCTATTCAAGCCACCTCCTGCATGAGAGAGCACAGGAGTAGACAGCAATCGCTCCAGCCAAGTGAATATGAAGTCTGGAAGCATCAGGCTGGTGTTTTGTTCCCCCTCTGCTCTCCTTCAGCAGTTTGTGTGCACCTCAGAGCCCCTGGGCAGGGAGGAGACCTCACCTTCCTTCCTTCCTTCCTTCCTTCATTTCTTCCCTCTGCTTTCTGGGGCACGGAGTCTGCTGGGCTGGAATTAATTACCCTCACGTAGGGTTGGTTGGTAGCCTTTATTTGAAGTACATTTTACAGGGGTCTGAGGTACCTGTGGGGTTCAGAGCACACCAGTCTGCTCCCAGGATGGGAGGAAATGCAGCGAGGCAAGGCTTTGGGAGCAAACAGGGCATGTAGGCAGTGCAATGACTTGAGCATTCCCTTCTTCCTATGGGATCAGCAGCTGGCTCAGAGGTTGGCAGTTATTCCTACTGACTGCCTGCTCTGCTAAGGTGGTCACTCAGGTGGCAAGGGCTGAGTTTGGCATTGACACCTTGTGCTCTGAGTGTTCTGTGTCAGGTTCAGAGCCCTGTGGCAAAGGCCACCTGCTCCCATCCCTGCACTCTGGCAGTGCTGGAGCCCTGATGGTGATGGGATCCATGGAAGGAGACCTGGGGGACAGTGTCAGCCCCAGAGCAGCGAAAAGGAAGCACAAGCCTCACAGGATTTCAGTCCTGGCCACAAAGAGAAGCCCTGCTGCCTCCCTTGATTGCTAGAAGGTTAAGCAACCACGAGGCTGCTGCTCGTCCTCCCTCCACCTCACCCAGGGCCACCCTTTCCCAGCAGTGTTGAAGTGGCTGTTGGGGGCACTGCTACAGCAAAGCACCATCCCAACCCTGTTCTGGCCTCACACAGACTTACAATTTCCAAAAGACAAAAAAAAACCCCACAAAAAACCCAAGCAAACAAACACAAAGCCAAGGCAGCAGCCTGAGTGTGGAAAAATAGAGGTTTGGGGCAAGAAGGAAATGGGCAAGAGGTGGAAATGGGCGAGAGGCTGAAACGCAACGTCTCAACCTCACGCCTGAACCAAAAGGAGCTTCGCACACACACGTGACGGTCTGATGATACAGCACTTCTGGGGCAACATTTCAAGAATACAATCGTTGAAGGATGAGGTTCCTCGACACAAAGGAAGGTTGGTTTGTACTACAGCTGGAAGGGTGTTTGCAAGGAGCCCAGGTGGACTCCCTGGCAGCTACGTAGAGGTTTCTTTACACACCTACTGGCTCATAGCAGCTCACGCCTACAATCTGAGGACGCAGGTAAAGTTATGGCTCTAGGATACATCGTCTAAAATCGACAGAAGCAGAAAAGGCATCTGAAAAAACCAACGTGACATTTAAATGGCTCAACACTTGGACAGTATTTACGGCCGTGCAAAACCCTTTTCCTTCCCGCTTACGGTTCAGCCTCTGAAGCTGCACGTGGGAACCGGGACACGAGGAGCATGAAACATGCAGATCACCCACGAGCCCGCACCACAGGTGAGCCCCAGCTGCAGGTTTGCTACGAGGGAGATGCTCCTGACCGGACTCTACGTCACTTACCACGGGGGAAAGCCGAAGAAGTACAACTGCCTGGTGGGAGGAGGCCTTTTGGAAGGGCAGGGCCTGGGAGGGTCTGCAGGGTCTTGCCAGTGTTACACCATGCACTGCACCATGGGCTAAGCACAGGGGGATGGGGAGAGAGAGAACCGCGACCCGACCTGCGCCACCGGCCGCGGTTGGTCCTGGCTGGGAGAAGTCACGGGGTTTTTTGTTTTTTTTTTTTTCTTCGACCAAGGTAAAAACAAGAGATGGAACAGGGGAGACTCGGGAAGCAGATGTGGCAGGACGAGAAGGGAATAAACAGACTTCTTGGCTCTTCGGTAGGACGGCGTCTGAGCGCACGGCGGGTCAGTGGAGGGCGTGTGGGTGCGCTGGGCTGCGCTCCCGGGCTCCAGACGGGGGGAGATATGTTTGTTTTAGTCTCCGGCCCCGGGAGGGTTCACCTAAAACCTAAGGTCCATTCATCACACTTGTTTGTGTGTTCCTGGAAAGAGCTGTCCCCTTGTCATCTTCATAAAAAGTTTGTCCCTTAGAATCTCTGTAAAATCCCTCAGTCTAGCGCGGGCCACGAGGGGATATAGAACCTCTGTAAGGAACCCTCTAGGAGGCGTTCCATCCAAAAGGACAATTTGTGTAATTTGTTTTTAATGGATCTAGATCCCGGGCTGCAGGAGGGTTTCCCTCTGGCTTCCGCGTGTAGCGAGGCATCGTAATCCTCGCACGATCCCGGCGTTCCCCCCTCGTCCCCTGATCTGTGAGGCTTAAAGAGGCAGAAGTATTTCTTGTGGCCGTTCAGAGCCAGCACGTAGCCCGTGTAGTCGCGCTCCAGGAAATGCTTGTCGTACTGGTTTGGGATGGGGGCCGCGTCCTGCGCGAACTCCAGCAGGTACTCCAGCCACTCTCGGTGCTTGTCCAGGCTGAGGAAGGAGAAGTGAAGAGAGCTGCTCCTGGGAAAAGAGCAGAAGAGACAGTGGGATTAGCAAGTGTCGTGAGTAAGGCTGGATTGCTATGGACAGGTAAGGGCTTGTCAGCAAGGGCAGAGCAGAGCAGTGTTGCTGCAGCTCCTTTTCCAGCACAGGTGACACTTGCCCAGTGTCCAGCACTGTTGTGCTCTCTGCTGGAACATTGGTACAACCAAAGTGGCAGCAGCACCAGACCCATGTGGGCACCATCACTGAGTTTGGCCAGGAAAGGCCACTTGTTTTTTGGTGGCTCATTGCCACAGATGAGCACAGAGATGTTTCCTCTTGGCACTGGAGCTGACCCTGCTCCTCCTGTGTCGCCAGAGCTGCCTCACACAAGTTGTTAACACAATAACAGAAACCCAGGAGAGGCCCCAGCCTACCATGTAAATGTGTAGACTTCCAGGGCGAACTTCTGGAGCAGGGGGGTTTTGGTCGAGTTGGACAGGATCAGGACGACGTTCATGTGGCCCGGCCTCAGGCGCACCAAGTTACTGGTGTAGTTGATGTCCGTTAGCTCAGTCACCTCAACAAAGCCCTTTTTGGGAATCCTGCTGCAGCAAAGCAGTGACTGAGTGAAATGGGAGCAAGGGACCAGGAGCGACTGAGGATGGAGAAACTGTGACCATGTTCCCCAGCCCGTCCCTGAGCCACCCCTGTGCCAGTTTAATTGGTACAACAGCCCAGTTTGGATCTTCCTCAACGAGTGGGTCAGACCTTTACCTTTTCCCCAAGCATGCTGTCCAGTGCAAACTAGGTGGGAATTGTTTAATAACCAAATTAATGTCACTTTGTCCTTGCTGGCTGGGTCCTGGCTCACACCGCTCCTCCCACCTGGCTGTGCCTGTGCTGCTCTGCACAACAACTGCATTTTGTCTGTGCAACTCTGGCACTTCTCTGCTCTCCACTAACTCCCTGCACAGACACTCCCTGAGCAGTGCTTCCACAGAAAATACTTCTGGAGAAATTAGAGGGAACCTGTTACTCTCTTTGCTGAAGCTCACGTCGTTCTTCTCCGTCTTTGCGGCGGTTTCTTCTTTCTCCGAGGGCGGAGAGTCCCTTGTGTCACTCGAATCACTGCAGAGGAAGGGGATTTTCTGTGTGTTTAAGGCCCTGGATTGGAGTGAGGAGCTGCCCCTGAGGGCCTTTTGGTGTGCACTCACCTGAAAGCCTGAACAATAACGGTGCCAAAGAGAATGAAGAGCACGGAGAAGAGCAAGGACAGCAGTGGCATCATTTCTCGCCTGAGGGGAAGATGTGCAAAGAGCAGTCTGGCCTGTGAGTTCACATTTTCTGCCTGAATTCCAGTCCCTGTCTACCTCAAATAACATGTGCTTTCCCCAAGAACTCAGCTTGTGTCTCAGGGTCTTAAAGACCATCAAGTTTTTGAGTGCTGTCCCGCTCCCGCCCAAAAGAGGAGGCTAAAAATGGATCTATTTTAAAATAAGGTGACAGGAAAGAAGTGAAAACCCGCAATGGGTGTCCAGACTGTACCAGTTACTGTGAAACAAACTGTCCCAGCAGTCTGAGATGTAGTCCAGCGTGGAGTAGAACCATCGGATAAGGAACATCTGTTTGAAAAGAATGAAAAGCAAAAACCAAATGACAAACCTGCTATGCACATCCCCAACAGGACTCCCACCCTGTAAAAATGAGCCCCACCCTGGGCCAAATCAGCTTCAGAGCTTCCTTCCATGAGCAAGAAATCTTGTAAGAGTCTTGCCTTGGTATTTTAAAATATAAATAATACCTGAACAGCCATAATGGGACTGTCCACATCCATAACATGGATATCAGACAGCTGGAAAGGCCGTGGACTTACAGGAGCCAGCTCATCATTCAGGTCTGCCACGACAGTCTCTGATGACAGAAGGCCAGGGTCCGTCCTCAGCTGGTCCAGGAGATCCAGGAGGATGAAGTTGTCCTCCTTGCTGCCTTGCCAGGCCTCCTCCAAGGCTTTGTAGGCGATCTTCCCCGCGTTATTGCGTCTCTCCAGAATGACCACCTGGATGAGCCAAGAACGTGGCAGATGTTACAGAGGAAGGGGCTTTTTTCTGTTTGAAACCACTGCCCAGAATGAGGTGTCAGGTCAAGGTACAGCGTGATGTAAATTAAATGACAAGCTGAAAGAAGGGATGAAAAACAAAAGGGAACCCTCACAGCTGATCTTCCCGGTACTTCTCCTCATCCATCAGCAAGGCGTCTGCAAACTCCGGCTGCCGTTCGTTGTAGATGTACACAAACTTCAGTGTGTCTTTTGTGTTGGCCACAGCAAAAGTCAAAAAGGCCTCGTAAGCCTCAGCAAACTTCTCTCCTTCCCCGGTAAGCAAGACCACGCAGTGCCTGGGGGATACAACGAGATGGGGGATTACGAGCCGTTCTGGACGCCAGACGAAATGACCACCCCCTTTCTGCGAGTCAAAATCATCCCAGTGACACTGTGGATACTGAGCACGATCCAATGCAGTCATTGCCCTTTTCATTTAGACTCAAACCAAAGGTGGCTTTAGGAGCAGCTCCAGAGCCTCAGATCAGGAGGACATGCCACTTACTTCCGCTGACGGTGAGACTTCTTGACGGGACACAGCTCCTGGAACAGCCTCTGGTTGGTGAGTCTGGCCACCATGAGGAACTTATTCTGAGAAAGGAAGTCATCAATGAGCTGCTTCTTCATCTCTCGTGCCTGGCAAGGACAAAGAAAGCAGAGGTCAGAACTGAGCAGGTGAGGAGAATAAAGCTGTTTGGTGTTCCTGTCTGAAGCTGGGGAAGGCTGCTGGCCATCACGGTCCTCGCTGCAATCACCCGACCTGTTGTGAGGCCCCAGGACTGGGAATCTACCTCTGTCCACCCTCCTCAACAGGTCAGACACCAAAACTAGAGCCTGCCAAGCTTCCTCCCTCCAAACATTTGCTCTCTTTGTCTACTGAAGCCAGAGTTTACGCTGAGAACGAACACTCTTTACTCCAAAACACACCACCGACCAACCTCTCATTGCCAGCTCAGTCAGGAAACCTCCACGCCTGCTTCCCACGAGCTCTTGGAGAGGGCTCTGAGCGGTACCTGCACAACGTCAGCGGGCCGGTCGATGTTCTCCTTGAAGATCATCATGGTGGGACTGTAGACGTTGATGTTGTACTGACTGGACAACTCTTCGGTGCCTCGGAGCCCGACGTACACGTACCCAAAGGACAGGTAGTCTCGGTAGGCAAAGGCAGTCAGCTGGATGGGGACAAATCCACAACGTGTGTTTATGCTGGAGAGTGAGCATTTTCTCCCCTGAGTGCCTGTGATGACTTTGCTCTGAGAACACATCCTGCTGTTTGAGTGTCATTGGGCTTGTGCTGCAAGAGGTACAAGCCCTTCCTCTCCCTCGCTGAACCAGGCTTTGAGTTCTCTCAGTCAGCGTGCTGGGAGCCTCCATGGATCCACAGTTTTATTTACAGTCTGACATGGGGTTTCTCAGGAAAAGGGCTTTGCAATAACCCAAATCAGACATGCCACAAACGTCTCTCATTCCAAACAAAGGTTAGTATGCACCTGTGTTGCTGCTACCTCCAAAACCCACCCACACCTTCACATCCATGATGCAAGGTACATCCAGGTCAGGGCAGGGAAACAGACTCCTACCAAAGCTAGTCACCTGGCCATGCCATTTCCAACCAACACGAATCACCCTGCTCTCCCAGAACCAGCCAGTGGTGTCTGGAGGCATTGGTTGACCTCTGCTCACAGCAATGGTGCATTTTCTTTTGGAACATCTGGATTCATAAACAAGTCAACTGCCCAGCGACAGAAATCACATTACCTTGTATAATAATGGCACAACTGGCATATGATCAAACAGCAGGACGTGGGGCTTGTTGTCCTTCCTCCAGTCAGAGAGAAAGCGGATGTAGTTTTTATCTGTAATCTTTAAACAGAACAGGAACGTCAGTTTAACCTCTGAGCCACCAGGCAACGCTCCACCATGAGGTGTCTGAATGAGAACTGAGCCTGAAAAGGTGTCCAGGTGTTGCAGAAAGCTGACTGTGGGTTGGTCTGTCCAAGAAGTATTCCTGACTAATGAATGAATTAAAACCATCACTCTCGACCCACTCAGCTCTCTTAGTTATTGCAGCCTCTGTCAATGCCATTCCAAGTCAATGCTGATGGCACTGTCATTCTTGTAGCTGTTTGTCTGGACCATATTCTTTATATATCTATAACTATATATAATGGGAAGCCAAGGGTTAACAGGTACCTATCAAACCTGACTCCATCAAACCTGCTCTGGTACCTCTCTGACCTAGAGGAAGGAGATAAATGGGTCCGTTAGCTGTGGAAGGGTAAACAGACCCCACTTTTGGGGTGAGAACTCCAATACCCAGAGGACAACAAGTCAACTTTGTTGGGAAAGGCAGCCCTTGCTGAAGATCCCAAGAGAAAACGAGGTGAGGTGAACAAAATTGCAAGGAGGGGACAGGCAGGTGAGTGCACTGTGGGGGCTGACCTGGCCACATCGCCCTGAAAGGAGTGGTGGGTGCTTTGAGACTCCACCAAAAATCACTGGGCATGGCTGAAACGCAGGAATATTCTATCAATTAGGAAGTTTTAGTTGTAGCTTTGAAAGGGCTCAAGCTGCCAGCTCCACTTTCAAAGGTCTGAATCAAAACTGGACAAAACAAACAACGGGTCGGTGCGTTTTAGGAGACACCACCTAGGAGTGGGTGAGTGGTCTTTAATCTGCTGGATGAAACGCTGAGAAAGGGGAAGGGAAGTGAAATCCAGCAGGTTCCTAACCTAGGGATAACCTTGGTAGGGTCCTGGCAGCTGTGGGGTGTCACAGCTGGGGGGCAGTTGGCACTCAAGCCCCGTGGTGTGACCATGTAGTAGCAAGGAGAATTGTTACAGAGCCACGTGGTGTGAACACTTCCAACAGCTCCAGGGTTTGGAGCTTTGTGACACACAGCAACTCAGTGACCCGAATTAAACAGATTAGCCACCAAAACAGCCAAGGAGAGAGAAATCTCCAGGCAGGCAGGAGAAGCAGCGAGTGGCACTCCTGCTGGAACGTACCTTTTCGACAAGGTTCCCTGGCAGAAGGTTCTCCACGAACTGCCGCAGGTTTTCCCGGACGACAGCGTTGTGGAAGAAGGTTATTTTCCCGTTGATGAGCCCCAGCAGGGTGGGAGTGCTGTGGGCACCCAGGTGGTGGGCGAGGCGCCGCTCGTACCCTGCGTGCACGACGCCGATTCCCGCTCCTGGAAAAGGAGAGCGGCGGCTTCAGGTGAAAAAGATCCCCAGCAAACCCGAATGCCCTGTGGAGAACTGATGATCTGCTCCCTTGCCCAGCACCCCGGAGTTAGTAATGCTTGGAAAATCATTAGGATAAATCTCTGAGGAAACCTAAAGGTTACACAGAGTCCTGCAAAGCTGAAGGCCAGCGCTGGATGCACACACAGCCCGATCCTTACCCAGCGCCTCCAACTCCTGAGCGACTTCCTTCCACACGGGCTCGATGTGGATGCAGCTGAAGCACCAGTCCGAGGTGATTTTGATGAGGTAAGGTTTCTTGAAGCTGTCCGGCACGATTTCATTCATGTAGTGGGAAAAGTGCAGCAAATACTTCTCATCGGAGGTGTCGCGTCTCTCGGAATTGAAAGGGAAGTGGAAGAAGGACTCGTCGAAATAGAAGCCGTCGTGGAAGCGGTGGAACTGGCGATGCTGGTGCTGAGAGAAGCCCTGGCTTTCCCCAGCATCTCCATAGCGATCGAAGTTTGCCCTCTTTTCCTCGTTGGAGAGAATCTGGGAAGCAGATGATGGAAAAACCATGAGGGGGACACTGCCCTGACCGTAATCCCTCAGTAAGTGACCGTGGCTGCGTAAGGAACGTGGGGGATAAATACTCTGGAAAAGGGAACTATCTCATCCCTCCAGGCTCACTGTGGTAAATAGGGATAAGGAAAAGCCAAAGCCCAAAGAAAAGGAGCCTCTAAATCCGGACTGTTGTACCCACTTCTGACAGCAACAGCTCCCTGGGACAGAACATCCCACGTTGGGATTCCCTCTTTTCTGGATCAGCTTTTGCTGGTGTCTCTTTGAACCCAGAGGGTTTTCTCAGCACACCAGAAAGTGACAAAAACTTCACCAAGAAGCCAGGAGCCCCACAGAGAAACTGCATTTTTTTTGGTAGGGAAATAAGGATTTACTTTTAGTTCCTTGGGCTCGACTGCCACAAACTAGGGCGGCCAATTTCCACAGCGATGTGCAAATAACTACTACTGAGAATAATTTGAGGTGACCAAAGCCCTGTGATGATTAATGTTGCTTACATCACCCCAAAATGCTTTTATGTGCATGTGACACGGACAAGACGCTGCCCAGCCAGGCAGGGCTCAGTGAATACTCTCTCCTCCCTCCTTTGAGGGTTTTCAGCCAGAACAGGGCAGGCCTGTAGCAAAATATTTGCAGCAGAGGCCACGCTGGTGACTCCAGTGGCTCTGTCAACAAAGCTGAGCAACCTCTTTGGCTGGGTAGTGTCCACCTCTACAGGGTCAATCACCTTTACCATGTAGCAATGCACAGGAAAAGCACAGGAAAAATAAGGTCTCTCAATGCTAACAACTGCAGGAGTTCATAAGGAGCACGTGTTACCTCATAGGCCTTGCTAATCTGGATGAATTTGTCTTCTGCTCCCGGGTCCTTGTTTTTGTCAGGGTGCCTACGAGGCAGAACCAGAGGAAAAGGGGTCAGTGGTTCCCTGGAGGGCACAGGGAGCTGTCGGCCCCTGTTTGGAGGCGAGCAGAACACGGACAGCTACGATGTGCAGTGGCATCCCCGAGGCTGAGAGCAGATTTACACCCAGCACATGCTGCCCCTATCCAAGCCCCATCCCAAAATGCAGCACTGGGATGTGTGTGGTGTGCCCGGGCACCTGTGCCTCTGTCTGATCCACCACCAACAGCCCAAGCCCAGGACAAGGGAGCACGCCTCTCTCCTAGCAATGGCTCCCTTGGCTGCTGCCCCACATATCTACTGGGTCCTTCCTCAAATCACCTCCTGCCACAGCCCTCGGGGATGTCTCATGCAAGACAACAGCTCTGGGTGAGGCTCTTCCCCCAGGCGATGCCTCAAGCCTGCCCCTCACCACGCACCATGGATGCAAGGGGTGTGACATTTGTGCACCTGATGCCTTCCCCTCCCACAGCACAGGGATTGGGTTGCCCTTGGACAGCGACATATCAAGGTGAGAATTAAACTCCAGTGTATTAAAAGTTCCTCTTTGAGTAAGGGAGAACTTTTTATACCCACGGACGGACTCCAGGAGAATTTCCTCCCCATAGTCAGACTCTAGGGGAACTTTTCCCCCTTGAAGCCAGACTCTAGAAGAACTTTCCTCCCCATAGCCAGACTCTGAGAGAATTTTTTCCTATAGCCAGACTCTGGAAGAACTTTTGCCCTCTGTAATCAGACTCCAGGATTAACTTTTTCACCCACAGCCAGATCTCTGGAAGAACTTTTCTCCCCATAGCCAGACTCCAAGAGAATATTTTCCCCCAAACCCTGACTCTGGGAGAATTTCCCCCCTCCCCATAGCCAGGCCCTGAAAGAACTTTCCCTTCCGTAGTCAAGACTCCAGGATAACTTATCCAGGCTCTGGGTGAACTTTTCCCCCTGTAGTCAGACCATAGGATAACTTTTTCCCCCTGCTGCCAGACTCTGTGAGAATTTTGCCCCCATAGCCAGACCCTGGAAGAACTTTCCCCTCTGTGGTCAGACTCCAGGAGAACTTTTCCCCCCATAGCCAGACCCTGGAAGAACTTTCCCCTCTGTAGTCAGACTCCAGGAGAACTTTCCCCCATAGCCAGAATCCAGGAGAATTTTCTCCCCATAGCCAGACTCCAGGAGAATTTTCTCCCCATAGCCAGACTCCAGGAGAACTTTCCCCCCCCATAGCCAGACCCTGGAAGAACTTTCCCCCCCCATAGCCAGACCCTGGAAGAACTTTCCTCTCTGTGGTCAGACCCCAGGAGAACTTTCCCCCCCCATAGCCGGACTCTGGAAGACCCTTCCCTCCTGTGGCCTGATTCTGGGATAACTTAGCCCCCCAAGAGCCAGCCTCCAGAGGGTTTTACAGCACGGATCGCTGGCTCGGGGGGCACCTGTCCGGCTTCAGGGCGGCGAGGGAGCCCCGGCGCTGCCGCCCGACCTCCACCCGCGCCGCACAGCCGGGCGGGGCCGCTCCGCATCCCCGCCGAGCATCCCCCGGGGGAGCGGGACGAGGGCAGGAAGGGGCAGCACCTACCACTCCCGGGCCAGCCGCTTGTAGGCCTTCTTGATGTCGGCCTGGCTGGAGCCGCGGCCGACCCCCAGCACGCGGTAGGGGTCGAAGTCTCCCGGCGCGGCGGGCAGGGCTGGCGGCAGCAGCAGCAGGAGCAGGAGCAGGAGCAGCAGCACCCAGGCGGCCCGGGCCGGCTCCATGTCCGGCGGGGCCCCGCGGGCGGAGGCAGCGGACGGGCCGCCCTTCCCTCCTCTCGCCGCCGCTTCCGGCGCGCCCGCCCTGCCCGGGGAGAGCCGGAGCTTCCGGGGACGCGGCCCGGGCAGCGCCGCCTCGGCCGGGGATGCTCCGGGGATGCTCCGGGGATGCTGCGGGGATGCTCCGGGGATGCTCCGGGGATGGGTGCTGCGTTAGAGCCGTGGATGGCGGCGAGGAGGAGCCGGGGGCAGTCGGGGTGTTCGGCTGGAGGAGGCTGAGGGGAGACCTCACTGCATTTCCAGTTTCCTGGGCAGGGGCAGAGGAGGGGCAGGACTGAGCTCTACTCTGGGGGGACCAGGGACAGCCCCCAGGGAATGGCTGGAGCTGTGTCAGGGCAGGCTCAGGTTGGATCTCAGAATCTTTTCCTCCTTCCCCAGAGGGTGGCTGGGCACTGAACAGGCTCCCCAGGGCAGTGGGCACAGCCCCAAGGCTGCCAGAGCTGCAGGAGGGTTTGGATGACCCTCTGGGGCACAGGGTGGGACTCCTGGGGATGGTCCTGTACCAACCTGAGGGTACAGGGTGATCCTTGTGGATCCCTTGTGAATATCCCTCGGCATATTCTGTGGCTCAGTGATGCTCTGGTTTTTTGCTAAGTCGTGTTTATCCTAAGTCAAGGACTTTTTTCTCGTCTCATGCTCTGCCAGTGAAGAGGTTCACGAAGGAAAATATGAGGTACCATAGCTGGGACAGGTGACCCAAACTGACCGAAGGGATGTTCCACCCCATAGAACATCATGCCCAGTATATAAACTGGGGGGAAGTTACTGGGAACGGGCTGATCTGGGTTGGGAAAGGGGGATCTGGCATCAGTCAGCGGGTGGCAAGGTAAGCAATTGTGCATTATTTGTTTTCCCCTTTATAGTATCATTATTATTATAATTTACCATTGTTACTGTACTTTACTTTCAATTATTAAACTGTTCTTATCTCAACATACAAGTTTTACATTGATTCTCCTCCCCATTTCACCGGGATGAGGAGAGAGGGGGGAATGTTGAGTGGTTGGGATATTGAGTGGTTCTTAATTTCCACCTTCCCCCACCGAAGTGGGGGGACTGGCTACTACATCTGAAGGCTGTGCTGCCTTTCAGTGGGACCTGGACAGGCTGGAGAATTGGGCAGAGAGAATCCTAATGAGGCTCAACAAGGGCAAGTGGAGGGTCCTGTATCTGGGGAGGAACAGCCCCGAATACCAGCACAGGCTGAGAGTGACCTGGGAGAAGGACCTGGTGGACAACAAGCTGTCCCTGAGCCAGCAGTGTGTCCTGGGAGCCGTGAAGGTCAGGGGGATCCCAGGGTGCATTAGGAAGAGCATTGGCAGCAGGTCAGGGAGGGGATCCTGCCCCTCTGCTCAGCCCTGGGGAGGCACATCTGCAGTGCTGTGTCCAGGTCCGGGCTCCTCCGCACAGCAGGGATATGGAGCTCCTGGAACAGATCCAGCAGAGGCTGTGCAGGTGATGAGGGGACTGGAGCATCTCTGTGACCAGGAAAGGCTGAGGGGACCTAGGGCTGTTCAGCCTCCAGAGACACTGAGAGGGGACCTCAGCGATGTCTGTCAGTGTCTGCAGGGAGGGGGCAGGGATGGATGGACCAGGAGGTCCAGCAGTGGGGGGGTCCAGCAATGGGACAAGAGGGAAACGCTCCGAAACTGACGCGCAAGGAGTTCCACCCGAACGCGAGGAAGAACTTCTTCACAGCGCGGGTGACGGCGATGGCCCGGAGAGGGCGCGGAGTCTCCATCCCTGGGGATATTAAAAAATTAAAAATAATAATAAAAAAATAATTAAAAAAAAAAAAAAAAAGGCGGAAAACGATGCCATGTGCGGACCCCTCCCCGTGTGTGATTCTGTTCCGGGCAGCCAGAGGCGGTTCCGGGGCAGGGCGGCGGCTCGGGGGATGGAGGAGCGGCACCGGCGGGCGCTGCGGCGCGGGCGGGCCCGGCTGGTGGCGGCGCTGCGGGTGGAGCCGCTCTGGGAGCCGCTGGAGCGGCGCGGCATCTTCACCCGCACCATGCTGGAGGAGATGCAGGTGGGCCTGCGGGGAGGGGAGGGGGGGTGTGGTGGCCGTGGGAAGTGGTTCCTGTGTGCCCTGTGTCGCCTCACTCTGCTGACAAGCCTGCTGAGTGGTCCTCGTCCCTCCCCACCCCGAGCCCTGCAGAGAACCCCCCCCACACACACACCTTGTTCCTTCTTGTCCCCAGCCCCAGGTAGTGCCAGGCATGGGCGGGTCCTCCTTGAGTCCCCATCACAATCTGGTGACAGGCTTCAGGCATTCCCATTTCCTCTGTCGGTGACAGGTGGCAGACCTGGGGGTGTTCTACCCTGTCCAGCCCACCAGTGACAGCCTGGAGGTGCCTGTTTGTCCCCTGGGACCAGGCTGGGAGTGCTTCCTCCCCTCTTTGCCTCCAGACCCCACTGAGGGCTGCGTGTCCCCATGGTGACTGTAGTGGGTGGAGGGGGGTCAGGGATGGCTGTCGGGTGGCTACTGGGGGTCTGTGTGACTGGTGTCCACTGGGTTTTGCTCTGGTTTACCCCGTGTCCACGTGCTGGGTGCAGATCCCACATTTCCCCTCTCTGGCACCGGTCGGGAGGGCTGCCCAGGTGTTGCCTGACCATGTGTTTTCCTGGGTTTCCCTCCCCTGCAGAGCACCGGCGGCCGAGGAGACCAAGCCCGGCAGCTGATCATCGACCTGGAGACTCGAGGGAAGCAGGCTTTCCCTGTGTTCCTGTCCATCCTGCGGGACACGGGGCAGGGTGACCTCGCGGACATGCTGGGCCAGGAGTGCGAGTCCCCCCCGGCACTGCCACAGCTGCTGGACCTGCGGCCCGTGGAGCTGGAGCTGCGGGGAGAAAAGCAGCATAAAAGTTAGTGCCGAGGGTGTGGGGGATATTTGTTGGCAAACAGGAGCATGGGGGTGGCATCTGGGATCCATCCTGTTGTGGGCAATGGTCTGTGAAGTCCTAATTTTTGTTATCCTGATAGAGGTGACCATGTAGAGCTGTTGGGAGAATCATCAAATCCCAGAATGGTTTGGGTGGGAAGGGACCTTAAAGCTCATCTTCTTCCACCCTGTGCCATGGGCAGGGACATTTTCCACTATCTCAGGTTGCTCCAAGCCCCATCCAACCTGGCCCTGAACACTTCCAGGGATAGGGCAGCCACAGCTTCTCTGGGCAGCCTGTATGTCCCACTTTCCAGCAGTGGAAGCTTTTAAGCTCAGACTATACACACGTTAGGACAGCCCCCTGTGTTTTTGTCATTCCAGCTGTGACCCTTCCTGAGCGTTTGTCCTTCCCAGTCCAAGCTGAGAGCGAAAAACCTCGAACACCTGTGCCAACCCAGGGTAAGCTGCATCCCAGGCTCTTCCAGAGAGATAGCATGCCAAAGGCTCATTTCCAGTAGGGTGGGAAGGGGGAATTGTGTCAGGAAAGATGGATGTGAGGTCTAGGAGTGCAATGCCTTGTGGTGAACTAAATCTCACGTCTGTTGTGTGTTGTAGGTTCTGCTGTTGACAAGAAGAGCCGTGACCTGGTTAGTATTTGGGCAGGCTGAAAGTGTTCCCTACTGGCCAAAAGCTGTGTGCCTCACGGGTGGCTCCAGAAAATATCCCTGGAAGAGCCGCTTCTCACTTTGTGTTACCTGAGCAAGCACCCGGAAAAAAGAAGAGTTTAACTGTGACGTGTCCCCCACCAGGTTTATGAGCTGAAAGCAGATCCCTGCGGGCACTGCCTGATCCTCAACAACGTCACCTTCTCCAGAGACTCCCATCTGTCCACCCGCGTGGGCTCCGACCGCGACTGCGAGAAGCTGGAGCGGCGCTTCAGGGCCTTGCGCTTCGACGTCCTGACCCGGCGGGACCTGAAAGCTCAGGTGAGGGTGGCTGTGTCCTGCTGCCACAAGGGGTGAGAGGTGAGCCCCTGGAAGCGATGGGAACACGTTAAGGGGATGTTCCCCCACGCCAACAGCACGGGGCACACAAACAACCACTCGCATCCTCTTATTTTACTGTCGTGCTGTGATTGCAGAAGGAAGGAAGACCTTGCGTGTTTTCAGCCTTCTGCCTGATTGTTGATCTGTAGGGAAATAAGTGAGGCTGTGTTTTGGGGATAGCTGGGACAGCACTGGAGCTGTGTGATTTGTCTGTCTGTACAGCCCTCTGTTGTTGTTTGAGGTGGTGAGGGGGGAGCTCGATTGTCCGCAGTGGCCTCTGGAAGTAAAATGTGGTTCTCTACTCACCCCCTGCTCCTGGTCAGAAGCAGCAGATTTCAGTAGATAAATCATGTGGAAGTGTGTTTTGGTTTATGTTGCTGTGTTGTAAAGAGTGCAGAGAGATGAGAAATGTGTGTGATTAAAGCAGCCAATGTTAAATAAAGGCAGACACATAGAAATACGTGCTGTCTGCTGTGGTGGCTTTTGCCAGCTGTCCTTGGGACTCACCTTATCCCATGGCAGAGTTCTTCCAGGTCCTCCCATGCCCAGTTAGAGCAGGGCCCAGCAGTAATTTGTGATATGGCTCAAAAAACTGTTTATTGTGATGGTTCCCACGTAGGAAATGGTTTTGGAGCTGCAGAAGCTGGCGCGGCAGGACCACAGCGCCTTGGACTGCTGCATCGTGGTCATCCTTTCCCATGGCTGTCAGGTGGGTTCATCCCATCTCCCCCTTGGTTCCTTGGGCGTGGAAGGGAGGTCTCATGCAGGGCAGGAGGGAAGAAGTGGTCTGTCATTGCAACCTTGTATCTGGGTTAAAGAAAGCTTCTCTGACCCAGTGTTGCCTGTGGACAAGTGTTTGGAAAGTCAGGGCTAATAATTTGGAACTGAAGAGAGGTCACGCTCAGCCTTGTACTGTGGTTGTTCACAGAATCATAGAATATCCTGAATTAGAAGGGACCCACAAGGATCATTGAGTCCAACTCCTGGCCCTCACAGACACCCCAACAATCGCACCCTGTCCCTGAGAGCATTGTCCAAATGCTTCTTATGCTCTGGCATCTTTGGGCCAGGCCTGAGGAGCCTGTTCCAGTCCCCAGCCACCCTCTGGGTGAAGAACCTTTTCCTGATATCCAGCCTAAACCTCCCCTGATAGAGCTTCATGCCATTAGTTAGTCCTTCCAGTTCCTCCAGCTCTGATGGGGAGATCCTATGAGCAGTAAAGCCTGTTTATTCCCAGTCACAGCTCTTGCAGGATAAGGAGAGGAGAGGGAATGTTAGGAAAATGGTGTATGGTACACACCTGTGGTCCCAGAGGATGAAGAACTCAGTTGCTGGAGGAGGTGGGATAGGAGTTGGATAATAGAAGATGGATTGCTGGATTTTGGTGTGTTTCAAATGACTTCTGGCTGTCCCCTCACCCTGACATGGCCACAGGGATTTCCACAAGCACCAGGATTTGTTGTGGTACCTTTTGGCCATGAAACACCCGATGGGACATGGGCTCCCTCATCACCAGCCCTCCATCCCCGTCACAAGCTCCTGCATTTTCCTCTTGCAGACGAGCCATATTCAGTTTCCCGGAGGCGTTTATGGAACGGATGGAAAACCCATTCCCATAGAAAAGATTGTGAACTATTTCAATGGGTCCAATTGCCCAAGTTTGAGAGGAAAACCCAAACTCTTCTTCATCCAGGCCTGTGGTGGAGGTGAATCTTTGTCTTGGCTCCGGTAGCGTTGGACTTCGGAGATGTGGTTAGGCTGGGGCTTTGGTTCCCTTTCTGTTGGTCGCCTGTCTCTCTCTCCAGCTGTCTTCTCACTCCAGCTGTCTCTTCTTTTACCATGTGCTGAGTGGCTGCTCCAGCTCTTCGGCCATAAGGTTGGTGTGGAAACAGAAAGTGAGGAGTTTTGTATGAAACACCAGTGGTTGCAGCTCGACCGGTGCAGCCGAAGGGCCAGAAAGCCTTGTTTTGTTCTAGGACCCTTGTCCTTTCCTTTCCCCATCTTTTCTTAACATTGGATGTACAGTGTTGGATCCCTTGGGTGGGGTGAACATCAGGAGCTGTCTCATTGCTGCCTTTTGCAGAACAAAAGGATCGAGGCTTCATAGTGGATTGCGATTCACCCAAAGATGAAGCTCCTGGAGCTTCTTTGGAATCGGACGCGACTCCTTTTCGGGCTCCATCGGGTGACATGGATGAGCCAGATGCCATTGCCTGTTTGCCCACACCCAGCGACATCTTGGTCTCCTACTCAACTTTTCCAGGTGACAGTACTGTTCTGGGCACAGGGGAATTAGCAAAAAATTGGATCTTCATAGCCAAAGTCAGCGGCAGTTCAGGGCAAGGGTTTTGTTGGGGTGGCAGGAACTCAGCAGGATGAGAACAGCAGATGGGCTTTGGCATAACATTCTCCTTCTTCCTCTGAAGGTTTTGTCTCCTGGAGGGAGGCGACTGGCTCGTGGTACGTGGAGACCCTGGACAGTGTGCTGGAGAGATATGCCCATTCAGAAGACCTGCTGAACATGTTACTGCGGGTAAATATCTTTTTTTTCCCTTCTTTTTGTGGTTGCAGCGAAGGAAATAGTCAAGAATGTGATTAGTGAGGGTGTGGAGGCCTACAATTAAAAAAAGGAATGAGGATATTGAGTGATGACTTTAGGGATGGGCTAATTGGAGGTACTGCAGAGAGATTTAGTTATGAAGAAAGTGTCTGGCCTCGATCTGCCAAAAATCACCTCAAGATTTCTCCGGCGAGGAGTAATCCCGGCAATACAGGCTTTAATCTTTCCAAGGAAGTTGCTTAAAACAGTATAGCTTGTCCCATCCTCAAAAGTCCAAGCTGATGGGACTTGGGTGCTGTGGAAAGGGAATTTGCTTTTAGTTGAATTCCCAAAGGGAAGGAGGGAGTTCTGGCTTGTGCCAAGAAGCACCTGCCAGAGGCAGGGGTGGGTGGTATGGCTGAGGTGTCTTGAAAGTGTGTTCCCCTGAGTTCACTTTGCCTTTGCCAGTGAAAATGTCTCATATTAAGAACCCTGCCAGCTCTCATGTCCATAGTCCCATTCCTGACCCCTGTTCCCAAGCTTCCTGCAACAGTCAGGAGAGCATCTGCTCCCCAGCCACTCTCCATCTGTTCTCAGGTGGCAAACGCTGTCTCAGCCAAGGGGAGCTACAAGCAGATTCCAGGATGTTTCAACTTCCTCCGTAAAAAATTCTACTTTGTGTGTGACTGACGTGGGGGCTCCAAGGTCCCTGCCAAGTGTGAGAGTTCCTTCCCTGTGGCCAGAAGGGAAATCTGTGCCTGCTACAGCTCCTGTGGATTTTGTCCGTCTGTCGAGGTGTTTGTCTGGAGAAATGTGATCTGCGAACACCGTCCTTGCTGTGATAGTTGAGATGAGGTGGAGATGGTGCTGTGCCCATGGGAAGTGCTGGGGATTGGAGCAGGAAGCCCCTTTTCTGGGGTACATGCTGGCCTGGAACCTCTGGAGCCAGAGGAGAGCACCTTGGGCTCTTCATGTGGCCACGCTCAGCCTCAGAGTGTTTTTCCTTGCTGATCCTGATATTTGTGTCCTGTGCTGCCCAGGTAACTGATTGATGGGATCAACTTTGGCCCTCAGGTATAATGGGATGAGTTTTGCCATCAGTGTTTATAATAAATGCAATGAAAAAGCAAATCTTTTGCTGTATTCCCTCCTCTGTTCCGCCTCCTGATTGCCATTTTAGCACCTTATGAAGGCTCCTCTGAAAAGGGAAGAGCAGGAAGACCTCAGCTCATGTAAATTTTTAACCCCTGCTGCTACTGGGAGAGTTTCTAGTGTGGCTGTGCCAGCCTGCTCCTTTAAAGGAATCAGTTGGGTGTTAAAGAGCAGTTACATCAGGAAAGTGATGAGGATTCTTTGGAATATCAGAGCTGAGGTAAATACTTGCCCTCAGGAGCTGCTGCAGTGACCATTTCAGGTCAGAAACCCTAGATGGGTGTGGGATTTTGGGGAGAGAGCATCCTCAGAGGAGTCCTCAGGAGGTGCAGCAGTCTTAGGGAAGGTCTGTGCTGCTGAGGAGCAATCAGTAGGTATTTCCATGCTCTTTCTTTTGGGAGCATTTCCAGTCCTTTGAGGCAGTTTTGTGCTGCAGGCAGAGTGATTCCCAGCCTGGGGTTTTGGAGTTGGGTGAAGGGATGGCTGGGAGTTGGGAACAGAGGGCAGGGTGCAGGATAGTGAGGAAACTACCTGCCCCAAATGAGGGGAACTGGGAAGAGGGTCAGGTTGAGCCAGTTAGGGCAGTGCTGGGTTTTGAAAGGCCACAGCCAGAGTGAGAGAGAGAGGATCTGCTTTCTGTTCTGATCTCTTTTCTGATCTCAAATCCTTGTGGTGAAGCCAGAAAACTTGGCTGGGAACTACCAGTGCCCATTGCCTGCACTGCTGGGCTAAGTGAAGCTCTCTTTTTATGTACCCCTGGATTGCAGCATCCTACTGCACATCTACCCCACTATGACCCCCCAGGACCCTCCAGCCAGACTCCAGCCCCTCTCCCATCAAACCACCAGCCAAGCCTCGAGCCCTTGGGCTTGACAATGGCCATGGCTCTGCCCCCACCTGAGTGCTTTGTGGAATGTCTGCCCATCTCAGGCTCCCCAGGACCCTGCATGATAGGGGGGACTCTCCCCAGGACCACAAGACACAGCCCCGAGTTTCAGTTTCACCACAACCCCTCCAAAGAAAGACACGAGACCAGCTCAGCACTTTTGCCTTTATCACACTCAACACTTGTATCTCCACGTGCCGAGTCCTCAGTTGGAGCTTATTTTCTGCCAAAGACAAGACACAGGGGGGCTCAGTGTGAGACCCTCGGCAGGGCAGGGGCGGCGTGGCCACCCCCTGTGCGGGGGCAGAGGAGGGGCACCCACCTCGTTGATCCAGTCGATGTAGGCAGACACGCGGGTGAACACCGTTGGCTTCCTGATCAGGTTGCAGCTCAGCCCGGAGCCGAAGCTGACGATGCCTTCCACCTCCCAGACCCCGTCCTCGCGCTGGCAGTTCAGGGGGCCGCCGGAATCGCCCTGCAGGGAGAGAGACCCATGCTCCACACCCACCGCTCCCGGGCTCCCCACTGATGCCCCCCTGGCCATCCCCCACCACGGCTCCATCCCCTCCCCTCCTGTGCTTCCCATGGGACCTGCACCTCTCTGGCACCCCTGCCAACCCATCCATCGCCCTGTGCTGGGGGCAGGAACCGCCCGGCACTCACGTTGCAGCCGGAGACGACGCCGTCACCACCAGCACACACCATGGTGGTGCGCACAAGGCTGCCCCACCAGTTCCACTGCGAGCAGGTCTCGTGGTCCACCACGGGCAGCAGGGCCTGCTGCAGGACGTCGGCCAGGGGCCCGTTGGCTGCAATGACAGTCACACCTCACACTCTGCGCCCGCACCCCCTCACTGGGGACCCTTTGGGGACCCCCCTGCTTACTCCTGAGGCGTCCCCAGCCGGTGACGTAGCAGGGGTAGTTGTTGGGCAGGATCTTGCCGGCCTCAGGCAGGCAGGCGGCCCGGATGGTATCGCTCTCCTGCACCTCCTCTTCCAGCTTGATCAGGGCGATGTCGTTGCTGTGGGGAGACGTGAAACGTGAGGACAGAGCTCCTCTGCTTTGATGCCTCCTTGACCCACCCCTGACACATCCCATTCCCTACATGACGAGGAAGGAGTTCCACTTCTCATGGACGATCGTCTTCTCCACGCCCACGGCCACGGCACCCGGCTCGTCATCCGTCAACAGGTCCTGCTTGCCCAGCACCACACGGTATGTCAGGGAAGAGCTGCCAGGGTGAAAAAACAGGGGTGTCAGTCTCCACAAACATCCCACCCCACGGGGGAGCACCTCCCCAGCATCCCAGCACCCACCTGATGCAGTGGGCGGCCGTCAGCACCCACTGGGGGGCAATGAGGGTCCCGCCGCAGGTGTGGTGCCAAGACCCAGAGCGGCTGTACTGCAGCGAGATCTGCCATGGCAGAGGCACAGGGTCAGAGCAGGAATGTCCCCACCCCTGTCCCCACCCCCATCCCTGTGCCCCCCTTACCTGCCAGGGCCAGCTGTGGGCTACGGCGTCCTCACCGCCCACCACACGGGTGCCCAGCTGTGGGGGCACGGCCGGCTGGCCGCATCCATAGGCTGTGTGACACCCAGGACAGGGACATCAGAGGCTGCCTGACCCCATGCCCAGGGCCATGGCAGGCACCAGGGGCCCCTTCTCCCCCTGCCCCGTCCCCTCCCCATCCCCTGCACCCACCGTAGCCCAGCAGCAGGACGAGACAGACGGCTCCCAGCATGGTTGTGCTTGACCAAAGGTGCTGCACTGGGGCTGCTCACCCCTCTTATAGGGCCCGGGGACCTTGGATGGCCCTTCCTACCGCTGCCATGTGGGGACTCTCCCACGCTGGGGGCCCCCTCGCCCCATCTTATCGCACTCCCCATCCCGCCTGGGAACGGCCACATCTGCCCATGGTGTGCTGGCACCACGATGGGACGTGGCAGAGACACCTGGCCCTGCTCTGGTGTGGGCAGGGTCCCTCCTGGGGCATGGCTAGTGGGCAATCCCACAGCCTCGCTGCTCTCTGTTTGGGTGCTGGTCAGCCCTGCTGCACCCCAGATTCGAGCACCAGTTGTCCCAGGACATCAACCCCCTACCACCACCTTCCAGGGACAAGGTGTTCCCTTTCCTGGGGGACTTATCACATGGTCACTGTGGGTCCTTGGCAGGTTTGGGTGCAGGTTCCAGCATCATCTTGGATAATGATGGCAGCAGCAATATCTGGGAGTGCCTGGGGGTGTGTGCAGCTCTGGGGTGCATGTGTGAGTTTTGGGGGGGGCTTCTCCTTTGCCTTACATTCTTATTTTAGATTGCTGTGTTTGTGGTTTGGAGCTGCAGCAGCTTATTTTAGGTGTTTTTCCATGTATTTTTGGCTGGTGGTGGGTGCTCCAGGGCAGTGCCCAGGGGTTTGTGAGAGCTCAGTGCTGTGGCTTCCCCTCTCCTGTGTCCCTTCCCCATTCCCCTGTGGTGTGGAGTGCTGAAGTGCCCTGTCCTGTCCTGACCCCTTTTGCACAGATCACCTGGGTGTAGAGGTGATCCCAAGGGCTGATCCCACCTCCCCTGGACCTATTCTCCTTTGGGAAAGGTGACCCTGCACTCCTCCCCTTGTTTATTCCCCCAGTTCTCCCACCAAGGGAGCACTGGGATTGGGGTGTCCTATGGGCACCCTGGATGGGGTGGGGGTGCAGGGGACCGGTGGGTGACTTTGGGCAGAGGTGGCTCAGCCTTGTCCCTTTCCTTCTTCCATGGCACAGACTGCAGTGGTTCATCCCTTTTGGGACATCCTTGGTTGGAGGTGAAATCAGAGTGGGAGCACTCTGGTGGCACAGTTATGGGTGGGGTCTCAGGGAGGGATGGGGGATGCTCTTTTGGGGTTATCCCATGGACCCTGCTGCTCATGTCCCTCCTCCCTGTCTTGCAGTGCAGGATGTCCCCCAGGAGAGCCCAGGATGTGGACTGACACCATGTGCTGTGGGGTCCTGCTTGCCCATGGCTCTGTCCCATCAGCTCAGGATGCTGCTGTCAGTGGGGTTTGTCCCTGCCTCCCGGGTGTCCCTGAGCTCTCATTCCCAGGAGTGGGTAAAGATGACTTTTGACATGTAATTTTTATGTAAGTGAGCGTATGAGCACTCACAGCTTTCAGCAGTGAAGTAAAAGTTATAAACTTCACAAAGTTTCACTGTACCCTCTTAAACTTCCCCTTATTCTCCCACACTGTTAAATACTTGCATAATGGACACATCCTACAAGGTGTTACACATTGAAAACTAACAGAAATAAAATTCAAGTAAACTCTTTTTAAGGTTAACTTGTAGATTTAATGTGTCAATTATAAACTGCATGAGCAGAATATAACAATAACTGACAGACAATTAACACGTAAATGTAATGTTTATGTGTTAAACTCTATACAGCCTTAAAGATTAAAAGTGGTGAAGGTCAGGAGATAACCACACACAAGTGAAGCCATCCAAGGGGTGGGTGAAGTCACCCTCTGGAGAAGAGGAGGCTGAGGGGAGCCCTCACTGTGCTCTGCAGCTTCCTCACCAGGGGCAGCAGAGGGGTAGCACCGATCTCTGCTCTCTGTGAGCAGTGACAGGACCCGAGGGCACAGCTGGAGATGTGTCAGGGAAGGGACTGGGTATTAGGAAAAGGTTCTTTGCCCAGAGGGGT
This sequence comes from Myiozetetes cayanensis, assembly GCF_022539395.1. Taxonomy (NCBI): domain Eukaryota; kingdom Metazoa; phylum Chordata; class Aves; order Passeriformes; family Tyrannidae; genus Myiozetetes; species Myiozetetes cayanensis. The sequence goes on along the minus strand of NW_026087499.1, from coordinate 5,181,497 downwards.
CACAATTCTCCACCACCTCTGGGTGAGAGGACACTGGTTATTGGGGTGACACACAGTGCAGGGGGATGGCCGTGGCTGGCTGTGTGGGACATGCACAATGGGTACTGATGCCCCAGCACTGAGGCTTGTGGCACTCTGGGCCCATGCCCTGGGCCCCCCTGCTCACCAAAACACCTCTGAGGATGGGACACAGTGCACAGGCACACCCACAGCAACGAGGTGACAGCACATGGCAATACAACAGGCTGTGACACCAAGGTCCTGCACCCCCCACCCCTTCCTCCCAGCCCCAACCTGCGTCCCCACAGCACATGTGGGTGCACACACAGGGCAAGGGGGCACATTCCATTGCTCAGCTTCACACGGACAGCCTGCAGCTCTCCACTCTGGGCAGCAGAGCCCCTGCCCAGCCCTCCCCGCCAGTGCCCCGACCACCCAGTGCCATCCAGATCACACACAGAGCATCCACCTCCACACCACATCCTGTGACAGGCCTTTAATTCCCCTTGGGGAGATCTGGACAGTCCCTTTGCCACAGCACATTTCCTCACCCTCCAGACCATTTCCCACCCTGCACCCCTCTCCTCCCACTAAACCCATGGCCAGGCTGGCACGTGCCACAGAGTCCCCAGGGAGACCCTGAGTGGCTCGTGCTGGTGCTCCCAAGCCTCGGTGAAGGTTCCAGAGTTCTTTGCTGGTCTGGTGATGGTGCCACTCATCATTCCAGCGGCTGCAGGGCTCCTAAACCCGGCACCATCCATCACATCCTCCCCGCCGAGCTGGAGGCGCTGCCATCCGTCCATCCCTGCTCGTTCTCCTCCTCCTCCTGCTGTTAGGATCCTGGCTGGGCTCCAGCAGCCACGATGGGATGATGGCACAGGGGATGGCTCTGCTCAGGGGCTCACAGTGCACCCCTGGGCAGCCCCTTCACACCCACTCCCACCTACATGGCTGCCTTTTTCATGGAAAATCCTCCCCCATCTCCTCCAGGGCAGCCCCCAGGAAACCCCACAGCTGGGATTCACCTGCCATCCTTCCAGGCCCTACCCACTGTGTTCCAAGGGCTCTGGCTCCAACAGAGCTCCCTCATGCTCCCCTGACCCCTCTCAAACCAATCAGCCCTCCTCAAGCCCCCCAGAGCCAACCCAGTTCCCTCAAGACCCCCATTAAAATTCAGCTGCCCCCATCTAGCCCAGTGCCAGTGAGGTCCTCTAAAGGATCCCTGGATCTACCAATATCCTAGATCCCCCCCAAGGGCCAAGTGGGTTTCCTGAAGCCCCCCAGAACCACCTGAACAGATCCCAGCCCTACTCCCATGAAACCATCAGCCAAACCTTGAGCTCTTGGGCTCAGCCATGGCTCTCCCCCACAAGTGAGAGCATCTTGTGGGATGTTTGCCCACCTCAGCCTCCCCGGGGCCCTGCCCAGCCCCACTGCACAACAGGGACACCTTCCTCAGCTCACAAACAGGACCCAACATCACCAGACCCAGCCCTGGGTGTCTGCCCCCAGCTCCACCCTGTCCCCCCCAAATAACCAGTGCGGCACACGAGACCAGCTCAGCACTTTTGCCTTTATCACACTCAACACTTGTATCTCCGCGTGCCGAGTCCTCAGTTGGAGCTTATTTTCTGCCAAAGACAAGACACAGGGGGGCTCAGGGTGAGACCCTCGGCAGGGCAGGGGCGGCGTGGCCACCCCCTGTGCGGGGGCAGAGGGAGGGGCACCCACCTCGTTGATCCAGTCGATGTAGGCAGACACGCGGGTGAACACCGTTGGCTTCCTGATCAGGTTGCAGCTCAGCCCGGAGCCGAAGCTGACGATGCCTTCCACCTCCCAGATCCCGTCCTCGCGCTGGCAGTTCAGGGGGCCGCCGGAATCGCCCTGCAGGGAGAGAGATCCGTGCTCCACACCCACCGCTCCCGGGCTCCCCACTGATGCCCCCCTGGGCATCCCCCACCACGGCTCCATCCCTCCCACTCCCAGTGCCGCGGTCCTGCCCCGCTCAACCACCCACCGCCCACCCCGGCCCGGCAGTGCCAGCACTCACGTTGCAGCCAGAGCTGATGCCATCACCGCCGGCACAAACCATGGTGGGGAGCACGTTGCTGCCCCACCAGTTCCTCTGCGAGCAGGTCTCGTAGTCCACCACGGGCAGCAGGGCCTGCTGCAGGACGTCGGCCAGGGGCCCGTTGGCTGCAATGACACGCAAACCTCGTACCCCACGAAGGCAGTGCCTGCACCCCCTCCCCAGGGACCCTCTGGTGATCCCCCCCCTGCTTACTCCTGATGCGTCCCCAGCCGGTGACATAGCCGGGGTAGTTGTTGGGCAGGATCTTGCCGGCCTCAGGCAGGCAGGCGGCCCGGATGGTATCGCTCTCCTGGACCGCCTCTTCCAGCTTGATCAGGGCGATGTCATTGCTGTGGGGACAGATGAGGCATGAGGATGGATCCCGGGCTGTGGGGATGGGGGTCCCTGGCAGCAACACCCTCCGTCCACCCCTGACATATCCCATCCCCTACATGATGAGGTAGGAGTTCCACTTCTCATGGACAATCGTCTTCTCCACGCCCACGGCCACCGAGCCGGGCTCATCATCCACCGACAGGTCCTGCTTGCCCAGCACCACACGGTATGTCAGGGAAGAGCTGCCAGGGGAAAAAAAACCAGGGCGTCAGTCACCCACAAATGCCTTACCTCCATGGCACAGACCTGGTCCAGCACCCTGACACCCACCTGATGCAGTGGGCGGCCGTCAGCACCCACTGGGGGGCAATGAGGGTCCCGCCGCAGGTGTGGTACCAAGATCCAAAGCGGCTGTACTGCAGCGAGATCTGCCATGGCAGAGGCACAGGGTTAGAGCAGGAATGTCCCCACCCCTGTCCCCACTCCCATCCCTGTGCCCCCCTTACCTGCCAGGGCCAGCTGTGGGCTACGGCGTCCTCACCGCCCACCACACGGGCGCCCAGCTGTGGGGGCACGGCCGGCTGGCCGCATCCATAGGCTGTGAGACACCCGGGACAGGGACATCAGAGGCTGCCTGACCCCATGCCCAGGGCCATGGCAGGCACCAGGGGTTAAATTATCCTCCTACCCCTTCCCCTCCCCATCCCCTGCACCCACCGTAGCCCAGCAGCAGGACGAGACAGACGGCTCCCAGCATGGTTGTGCTTGACCAAAGGTGCTGCACTGGGGCTGCTCACCCCTCTTATAGGGCCCGGGGACCTTGGATGGCCCTTCCTACCGCTGCCATGTGGGGACTCTCCCACGCTGGGGGCACGGGGCTCCTCAGCCCCCTCGTCCCATCTTATCGCACTCCCCGTCCCGCCTGGGAACGGCCACATCTGCCCACGGTGTGCTGGCACCACGATGGGACGTGGCAGAGACACCTGGGTCCCTCCTGGGGGGCAGCTGGTGGGGGTGCCCCATCCCCACGGCTCTCTGTGGGGTGCTAGTCAGCCCTGCTGCACCCCAAATTTGAGCACAACTGCCCCAGGACACAACACCCCACTCCACACCACTCCACCCCCCCAGGGACAAGGTCCCTTTATCTCAGTGGCCAAGGCCAGCCAAACCCCACAGGTGCTGCAGGGTGGGACAGGGGGCAGCTGCCAGCAGTTTTGCCAATGGCCTTTGAGAGCACCACGTCCCCACACCTGGATTGGGCCCCTGCTGCTTCCCACACCAATGTCCCCAGGTTGCCAAGGCTCAGCCCCGTTCCCTGCCACCCTCTGTGGTGGTGACCTGGTGCCTAAGGTCACACCTTCCTCCCCTCAGGCTCCTTCCCATGGTTGCAACAACAGCACCCAGCGCTTAAGAAATATAATATTTATTTGGGATTAAATTAAAAAAAAACAACATAACATACCCCCTATATCGCCACTTGGGGGACAGTGTGGGACAAATGTGGGTCTTTACAGCCACCCACCAACACAGGAGCCTCAATGTTGACTGATGGCAACCACTTGTGGCTACCACGCTCACCCTCCCAGGCCGAATACAACATGAAGAAACATAACACAGCCCCACGAGCCAGCAGCTGCCTTTCTGTGTGTCTTTGACCAAAATAAAGAGTGCCACAGCTCCTGGGGGCTCTATGCCAGCAGGGTGGGCATCCACCCTCCAGCACCACACACACACACACACACACACACACAGAGAGCCCCTCTGCCAGCACCCGGCCCTCGCCACGGCTTTTGTCACCGGTGTCACACGTGGCACTACCGACAGACACTGAGCCAGCGCAGCCACCACAGCACCCACCACGGCCACCTGGGCAAGCCCCCATCCTGCAAACCTCCCAGTGCACACACAGCAGACAACAGTCCAGGCACAGGAGTCCCAGGGACGGGCATTCTGGACACGGTTCCCCCGGGACTCAGCAGCAGCGACCCCCTGGTGCAGCTGCGTGCATGGAACAGGGGCTGCTCAGGGTGGGGGGCACGCTGGGGACGTGAGGGGGAGGCACAAAAACACCTACAGACACCACAGCAAGAGGGGAGGGGGGAGCTGGGGCCGACTGGGCTCTGCCAGCAAGGTGGGTGCTGCGCCGAGCCCGCGCCGGGACCTCGTTGGCAGCCTGAGCAGCGCGTGGCTCTGGCATCGCTCCTGGCGCGGTTGGCACGTGGCACACGCCGCCTTCCCAGCCCGGGCACCGCTGACCAGTCCTGCCCGGCCCCGTCACTGCGTGAAGGTGGACTGCAGCTCCTTGAAGGCCGCCTTCCTCTGCTTCAGCTCCTCCGCCTGCTTCTTCTTCTCCTCCTGCTCCGCCCTGATCTCCTCCTCGAAGCGGCTGGCTTCGTTGATGGCTTGTGCCTGTGGATGGACATCTCCAGCTGGGGCCCCCTGCCAAGCCCTGCTGCCCACCCAAACATCTCCACCTCCTGCCCGCCCGCCCATCACCCGGCACCAAACTGCCCCCGTGCATCGCCATCCTGCAGTGGGACCCTTCTGCCCTGGCACCTGCCTCACCTTGGCCTCGAAGAAGTTCTTGGCACCTTTCACCCCCTCCGTGGATACGTCAATCTCGGAGAGCCGGGCCAGGGCGTGCAGCCCGCTGTCCTCCTGCAGCTCTCCCGCTGCTGCCTTCCGGAAAATCAGCAGGAACTGCGAGGGGAGACAGTGGTGTCAGCTTCCTCAAGACCCCAAAGCCTCCATGGTCCCTCCCCACCTTCTCTCCACCACAACCAGTAGCTGGCAACACCTCCCTGCCAGTGTGGAGCCCCCCAGCCCCTCTCACCCCTCACCTCTCGAAAGCTGAGCTTGCTGTCCAGGTCTTCATCCACCTCCTTGATCATGTTCTTCAGGCCCAGGTGTGTCTGTGGAGCCCCCAGCTTCTCCATCATCAGCTTCAGCTCCATCAGGTCAATGAAGCCGTCTTTCCCTGCGTCATACCTGCGGGATGGAGGCAGAGCCCATGCAGCCCCCTGCAGTGATCCCCCAGCACCAGACCCCTGTGTGCACTCACACTGGCCCGGGAACGAGGAGGGATCATCAAGGACTTGGGCACTGATGATCTCCGGCAGCTTTCCAGACCACAGGGAAGCTGCCTCCGAACCGCTAACAACCCCCTGGAGCACTATCCAGGATTGTGTCTGTTTCCATGTGGCACTTGGCAGGAGAACCTGCCGGGACGCTGCCAAACCTGCTGCCGGCTCCCCGTGCCAGGAGCCTGAGCACATGCTCCTCTTGGCTGCGACACGGGATAACAGGCCATGGGGCTAATCCCACTGGGCACTGCTCCCCACGTCACCACCTCCTCCTCCTCCTCCTCACTGTGACACCTCCAGGTGACCCATCCCCACTGCCCAGACATCCTGGGACATCCATGCTCCAGCCTGGCCAGGTGCCCGGGCTTGGCTGAGAGCTCCAGATGCAGCTCCGCTCACCAATCCTGCTTTTGGACCCTGTCAGGAGCAATCCAGACTGGTGGAAAGTGTCCCTGCCTGTGGCAGGGGGACCTCCTTGGGGGGTCCCTCTTTAGACCCCTGCCCATGGCCACACCACTGTCCCGTCCAGCCTCCCACCAACAGCCCCTCTGTCCGTGTGGCACCGTGGGCTGTACTGGTGGCACCCTGGAATGGCACAGTGGGATCCCTGTGGGGAGCCAGCACAGAGCCATGCTTGGTACAGCTCCACACGCCGTAGGTGGGCAGCTACACGCTGCACCCGTCGTGACAGGGCTTTTTTTTGCGTGCCTTGTCGCTGCAGCAGCCACGCAGAGCCCCGGCTCCCCACGCCGCAGGTCTGTGACTCATCTGTACCTTCCCTGCTGCCATCTGCTCTGTCCGTGTCTCCAGCAGTGCCTTCCTGATCTCCCAAGTTGAGAAGGACCCCAAAACACAGCTGGCCCTGCTCTGGCCCTGCTCACCTCTGCCTGCTGCTGCCATCACCCCGGGAGTGGGTCTGTGGGCTCAGACCCCACGTAGTTTCTGCCTTTGAGACCCCTCTCAGAGCATAGAACCATAGAGTCATGGAATGGTTTGGGTTAGAAGGGACCTTAAAAACCATCCAGTTCCACCCCCTGCCATGGTTGCTCCTTCTACTATCCCAGATTGCTCCAACCTGGCCTTGGACACTTCCAGGGATGGGGCAGCCACAGCATCTCTGGGCAACCTGTGTCAGGGCCTCACCACCCTCAAGGGAAGAATTTGTTCCTAATATCTAATCTAACCCTGTCCTCCATCAGTTTGAAGCCATTGCCATTCCCCCTTGTCCTGTCACTCCATGCCCTTGTCCAAAGTCCCTCTCCGTCCCACATCCCACAGAGAGTTTCTCTGCAAGGGGCGAGTTGCCCAGCCTGGCCCTATGGCACTGACCCATGGAAGCCATCCCCACTGCAGGGCACTTCCTTGCTCTCAATACCCTCCTCCCTGTTTTTTTGGGGTGCCAGCATCCCTCAGCATCTCCTAAAAGGCCACCATCTCCCCTGTGGCAAGGAAAAAACCCGTCCACACATCACTTCTTCCTCTACACAGCCGGATTGCCGCATCCCTAGGACATCACCAGCAGCAGCGGCGAGGTCAGCGTGCTCCAGAGCATCCTTCCCTTGGGAGACTCCCCCCACCCCCCGGCTCCCAAACCTCCCCGGCGCTGCTCCTTTCGCTGCAGCGAGACGCCGCAGCTGTCAGAGCAAACACGTCTGCTCCCCACGCCCGCTCCGTCGCCTGCGCGGCGCCGACACCCGCACCGCCATCTGCGCCGCGGCCGGAGCACCCCCGGCACGGCCACCCATCGCCTCCGGCACCGGGAGCTGCAGCTGTGCCCCCTTCCCCTCTCCCGGGACCCCGAGCTGTGCCCCCACGCCGCAGGCTCCCTTCTGCTGCAGTCCCATGAGATGGTCGCAGCAACCCGCCCGTCTGGCTCGCTGCCGTGTCCGGGCGGTGGGTGACGGCCCCCTCCGGGAAGACACCGGGAGCAGGGAGACTCCCTACACTTCCAGGGGTGACGACAGGGTGTGCGTGCACCCTTACACAGCCCCTCCAGCCTTGGGTTTCGGGGGTCGCTGCCTCCATCCCTTCCTCCACCCCCTCGGTCATGCCCGAGCGAGACCACCCGGGACGCTGACGCAGATCCCCCCCCCCCGGTGCCAGATGGGGTGGGGGGTATTGGCATGCCGCAAACATGCCTTCGCCTGCACCATCTCCACGCTTCCCGGCGTCCCACTGCCTCCACGCTTCCCGCACAAAGCACCCATGGGTGCCCCACGGAGTCCCGCTCGCCCTGTCTACTCCCGCGCATTCCCAGCAGGACCACGGGATGCAGTCACCCCGATTTCTGGCTCCCCACGGAAATTTCCAGGGTTCGAGGCTTGCCGCCAGATCCCCCCCCCTCCTCCTCAGGGGCCGGGGGCCGAGCTCGTGCTCGGAGTCACGCTCCGCCACGCGTGGTGGCACGCAGTGGGCAGGGATGCTGGGGACACGCCAGCCTGGCAGCTGCGGCCCCGGGGGGCGCCAGGGAGGGCGGGGGGTCCCTCAGTGCTGCAGCAGAGGGAATGCGGGGGTCCCTGGTCCCATCTTCCAGCCCCGCTTCTCTGGCCTCAGACCACCATGCGGACGGGAGGTCCCTCCTGCAAGAATTCAGAGGTGCGCAGGAATGTCTCCTGCCAGGACCTGAGGGAAGGCGTCCCCGGCATCAATCCTGTGGGGGGCTTGGGAGGAGAGGGGTGTCCCTGGCATCCCTCCTGAGAGAGGCAGGAAGGGGGGCCGTCCTGCAAGGAATTGGGGGTGTCCCAGCATCCCTCCTGCACAGAGCTGGGGCTGGGGGGAGCCTCCTGCATGGAGCCGGGGGATCCCGCCTGCAAAGAGCTGGAGGGGCATGGGGGCACCTCTCGCAAGGGATGGGGGATCCGTCCCGCAAAGAATGGGGGGGGGGTCCCGCCCGCAGGCACGGGGCGGGAGGCGCTGGGACATCTGCCCTGCCAGGAGCCGGGGATGCCGGGGATTGCAAGAGCACGGATGCCGAGGATGCAGGTGCAGGGATGCCGGGATGCCGGAGGTGCGGCATGCCGGGGGTCCCCCGTCCGCCCCGGCGCTGCCACCCGGGGAACTCCCCCCTCCCAGTCCCCCGCACTCACTGTCGGAAGAGCCGCTCCATGTCGCGGAGCTGCCGCCGGGAGAACTCGCGGAACTCCCCGGCGGGGCTGAAGACGCGGCGGCCGCCGCCGCCCCCGGGCGAGCCCTCGCCCACCGCCCGGCCCGCGGGGCTGCCCGGTGCCGGTCCCGGCCGCGGCCCCCGGCCCCGCCGCCCCTCCGGCTCCTCCGCCGCCGCCGCCATGGTGCGGTGCCCGGATGGCCGCGCCGCTCCGCCCCGCTCCGCCCCGGGGCCGGGCTGCGGCCCCCCGGCTCCCGCACCCGTACTGGGGGGGCTCCGGCTGCCCGCCCCCCGTCAGCCCATTACCGTCCCCTCGGACCGCCCCGGGGCCGGGCTGCGGCCCCCAGCTCCCGCACTGGCACGGGAGGGGGTCCCCGCCCCGCCGCCCTCTGTCAGCCCATCATCGTCCCTTCGGATGCCCCCTCCACGGGCATCACCGGCGGGACTCATCCGTCCCCCGGTGGGATCACCACGGGATGATCTTTAGGGTCCCTTTCAACTCAAACCAGTCCGTGATCCCCCAGGGCCCCAGTGGCATCACCAGTAGGTCCCACTCCCCAGTGGGATTCACCCAGGGCCATCTTTAGAGTCTCTTCCAGCCCAAACCATCTCATAATTCCACAATTCCATAGGCTCCAAGCAGGGGAAGGGGCTTCTGCAGCCCCCAGTGCATCCACAGCACCTGTGCTCCTACCAGCTCCATCCATTCCCAACCCAGGGTGGGACAGGGAGGACACACAGACATGGAATGGCCCTACACCCCCAGAGGATGCTCACAGCAGCATCTTTAACCTCCATCAGGCAATCAAGGTCATGCCTCACCCCAAAATAAGCCCAGGCAGGCAGACAGGGAAGCATCCAGCTTCTCCCAGCATAGGGAGGGGGGAAACCAGGCCACATCGATGACTGGAGCCCCATGGCACCACCACTTCCATTAGGGATGGGCCGCTGTGCACCCCTGGGTGCTGCGCATGCCCCACAGCCCTGCATCAGCTTGCCACAGCCCTACCGTGCTGCTGCTTCCAGACCTTTTCATCCCATTAAAAAATAAAGACCAAAAAACCCCCAGTGGGCCTTTGCTCACATCCAAATTATCCTCGGTTGAAGTGAGGCAGAGGACTCGGCACACGGAGCGCTCCGAGCGATGCTGGGGCAGAGCGGCTGCAGGGACGGGGTGTGCTGGAGCTGCCTGTTCCCTGCAGGGAGACCCCGAAACACTGCTGCTCCCCAGAAACCAGGGTCTGCTCTCACCCTTGTTAACGACAAGAGGAGCAGGGGACCTCAGTTGATGGCAGCAGTGGGTGGTGAGGGACCCTGTGCCACCATCCCATCCCAACCCACGGGTACATCACTCTAATCTCCCCAGCTTGTCCTCATGCTGCTGCTGTACCAGCATGGCTGATATGGGTTCTCTTCTTTCCCCTTCCCATGTGGCAGCTCCAGTGTTCCTGGGGTGTTCCAGGAATTCTGGAATTCCATACCACATCATGCCTTATGATCCAGTTCCCCCAAGGCACCACAGGGACCGGAGGATACGGGAGTTGCAAGGGATATTTCAAGCTGTGTGTGCTCAAGGCCACTTCAGCCAAGGAAAGGACAGACCCCACACAATTGACTTCACATGTCATGGCTGTATTTACACACACAAATAAATACACACATGTATAGGTCAGGTTGTATCTTCGCCACCTCTCCCATTGCCATAAATCCCACCATGCTGTGTGGGACACAGACTGCTGGCAAATTAGGTCCTACACACTGCACTGTCACACCAGCATGCCCAAGAGCTACAGGACGCCAACAGGAGCTACTCAAAGTGTACCCACATCTCAAGCCAGCTCCACCATCACCAAGTTTACAGTGATGACTCGTTCCTACCACAGACCATCACCTGCTGCATGCCCCTGTGGTGCCTCTCTTGTGAGTTTCCCTTCTTGACAGCATCTGCCGTGTGCTCTTTGGCTCTTGGTTCGCCTGAGCCTCCTTCGTGGCTCCAGGCTGCAGAACAGAAACACATTGGACACAGATTTCACCCATGAGAGGTCCTGACATGGCCCAAACCCATCGCTACAGCTGCCTGCACCACCTCCAATTTTGGCAGGGCGGTGCTGCCACGATGCTGAGCTGGCTGAGCAGCAGGACCCTGCGACCTCCAGCCTCTTGGGATGGTCTGACCAACCACTCCACCTGTGCTTCCAGCATACTGCTGTACAAAGTGCAGGAGTTGGGTGTCACCTGCTCCTGCCCCGCTCACCTTGTGCCGTTTGGCCGCTCGCCGCAGCCTCTTCTCCCGCTCCAGCTGGAGCTGGGTCCTCTCCAGAGCCTCTCGCAGCAGAGCCTTCTCTTCTGCCTCCCTGTGGGCTTCATCTTCCAGGTTGGACATCTCCTCCTGGCACCTCCGCAGGGACGCTTGGTTCTGCCTGTGCAAACCAGGAGGGGGGATTCTGTCGGTCTGTCACCTGCCTCGACCCCCCCAGCGCCCAGCTGGGCCCTCCCATGCCTGCCCTGGTCCTGCTGACACTGTCCCTCCTCCCCAGATGATGCTGCTGCCGCCCCAGGCCCCAGCCACCCCAGACAAGGGAGTCTGCCAAGGCTTCCCCAGCTCTAACTCTGCTCAACCACATCAGGCCACACGAGGTACCAGCGCAGAAAACTGGGAGAACCTTTCCCCATTTCTCCTAACATTTCATTTTTATACCATGACCTTGCTTTTCCACACCTCAACTGCTCCATGCTTCCCTCGTAATCTTTTAGCATTTCTTCTTTCCTCTCCAGGCGATGCTGGAGGTTCCTGATCTTTTTGCACAGCAGCTCCAGGGCCTTCTGTCTCTGCAGCCCCGCTTCTTCCCTCTCCTCCCGAGGAAGGTGCTGCAGGGGCTGCATTCCCGACAGCTCCTTCATCTCCATCAGGCTTCCCAGAGCACCGATCACATCAAGGTACTGAGGGAAGAAGAGGGAATGCATTGTTTACCAGGTTTGCTGCATTCCATCACACTGCTCAGCCATCTGCTTTCCGTCTGCTCTCCTGAGGAGATGACAGTGTCCCAAGGAAAGTGGGTTCGTGTTCCATTCCCAGGTTATTGGGATTGGATTGTTTCCATTTCCAATGTGACCATTTCCCCTGCTGGATGTTTTCCTGCCCTTTTTGGAGGGAAGAGACCCCACCAGCTGCACTACTCACAGACCCCTCCTCTGGCAGCCCCCTCCATAGTGTCCCAGTGTCTCTTGCATCATCCACCTATGTTGGTGAAGGTCTTTGTTCTCACCTACCCTGCCTCTCCTTGTAGATCAGCCCTGAATGCCTGGGGGAACACCCCAAAGGCCTTCAGTGGAAAGGGAAGAATGATGTGCCGTGGCACATTCTGTGGTCCTGAGATGTCCTGGTAGACACCCAGTGTGCCCTGGACCATAAAATCATAGGACTTTTAAAGGTCATCCAATCCAACCCCCATGCCATGTCTTCAACTGGACCCCAGAGCAGTTCAGCCTCAGTGGTCCTGCACAGCCCTGCCAGTCACCCAGCTCTGAAATGCGTTCACAAACCTTCTGAACTCTACACCCACTGGGCACGGACACGCGCTCTACACACGATTTACCACGTCTGTCCCTGACGTACCATCTGCTCACCGAGGCCTGTCACCTCAGCCCTCTCCAAGCTCGCTGCCCTATTGGTGATCCTGAGGGAGCCCCCAATAGGAACATGGCCAGGAGCCTGCACAGACAGGGACAGACTTACTTAGCATCTCTGAAAGCCTCATTCTCTCTATTCCAGGGAATACTTTTCCAACTAAGCCACAGCAAGCACAGCCCCCAAACTGCTTCCTTACCTTGCCAGCCTTCAATTTTGTTCCTGATATGGGTGCAGGCTCCATCTCAAGCCCTGTGTGCTGGACTATCTCCTCTGGTAAGTCTTTCACCAGTGGCTCCAAACCCTTCTTCACAGCACCTGGAGGCAAACAGCCACCAAATTGTGATGCAACACACCATGGTTTCACACCTCAGCCACTTTGAGGCTGGCCAGCTTTTCTCAGCTTCCCTGGGAGGGTGTGAGGCCCTGGCACAGGTTGCCCAGAGAAGCTGTGGCTGCCCCATCCTTGGAAGTGTCCAAGGCCAGGTTGGATGGGGCTTGGAGCAACCTGGGCTAGTGGGTGGAATGGGATGAGCTTTAACGCCCCTTCCCACTGAAACCATTCCACGATTCTAACTGTTCCATGCTTCCCTGTTCACCTGAGCTCTGCCTCTTCTCCAGCATCTTTACTCTCTGCCGGAGCTCGGCCAGACCTTCCTTTTGGCGCTGGATCGTTTCCTCGTGCCTGAGGCCTCGGCACTTTGCACCGAGGTCAGCCAAGTCCAACGATGGCACCTGGAAGAAGCAGCCCCAGCTTGTTCTCACCCAGCCTGCAGCTGGCTCAGCCCAAGCTCAGCTTAAATCTGGCTTAAACACAGCCAGACACCGGTCACTTGGCACATGCCAAGAGCAAAGCCTAAGGAGTATCTCCATGGATTTGGAGGGATAAAAGGTACTCATCAGAGACCCCTTTCCTGCTCCACTGTGCCACAGTGAGGACATGGGCCCTGCAAATGTTCCAGAGAGCCAGGAGAGGGATAGTGCAATGTCTCTGAACAGCCATGCTGGCATTTTTCTCTTGCCCTTTCCACTACCACAGAGCACTTACCATCTACACACAAACACCAGTACACTTTCTAGACTGTGTTCCTACCCAGCCGTGGGCATTATTCTCTATTAAGTGACACCTGTGCACACAGACACGTGCACTGCCCTCTCCCAGCCCGGTGCAGACCCCTGCATTACGACAAACATCCAAAAATCTGTGGTGGGGCTGTCCCACCACCGCACTCCCTGTGCACAACTAACGATGGCTGCAGACTCCCAGTTCTGGGTCCAGCCACTGTCACACGCCACAGCTCTGCCGAACAGCACGACCAGCCCTCTGCCCTTCTTCCCCTCCTCATCCCGGTATGTGGAGCAGGACCGGCGATACCTCCCTCCCTCTCCCGTCAGCTGGCTGTGAGTCACCGCCGGCCCCCGCGCAGCCAGCCGGCCCCGCTGGCACGCTGCTGGCTGCCACCGTTCCTGCACAGAATGTACAGTTCCTGCAGTCCCTCCATCTGCCGCTGCCGCCACCTGCGAGTTCTTCCCTTTTCCAGCCACGGGGAAACCAAATAGGAGTTTGGCACAGGGGAATGAGGAGCGTTTCTTCCTGTCCTGTGCGATGAGCTGCCCCTGCTCCTGCACGTACCACCCCAGAACTGGTTCTGCATCACCTGTACAGCGTCGAGGGCTCCATAAGTTGGGAAAAGGAGGGAACGCTCGCATGTTGCCATCGCCTCTAATTGGCAATTAGCACAGCCATTAGCACACACAACCCTTTGCATGTTCCAAAGTGCTGTGCAAACATCAGCTCATTAAGCAGCATCAACGCCGGGGCTGCAGCGCGAGAACCCGGGACTCTCAGGCGGCACAGGCAGCCCTCGGCTTGGGGAATGTGGTGCTCCCACCCTCCTGCCAGCGTGGAGCAGAGAAAGGCACCATCAGTGCTCTCGGCAAACCCTCACCTCGGTGCCCTCCGCGGGGACTCACCCTCTGGGAGGCTTCCCCCGCCCGCACTGGTGTCCTGGGAGCATCCTCCGGCTTTTCCACTGTTTGTTGGGAAGCGTCCCTCAGCACATGGCAACGGGCTTGGGCTCGCCTGCGCCGGGACACAAGACATTGTGGGACGCCGTGGGGGATGGAACATGCCAAGAGCATGTTCTGTCACACGTTCCATGTGACCCGAACAGCTTGTGGAGAGCAGCACCCTGGGCACCCACTCATGACTACCACGGTGTGGGTGGGAACACTCGCTTAGTTACAAGTGACTTGGTTACACATCTGCTGGCACGAGCTCCACTAAACCCCCATTTCGGTTCCCATGGCAGTGGATATCAGTGCAATGGAGCTGAGCTCCATCCTGGTGCTCTCACATGTGCCTTTTGTTCTGGGGAGAGCCCTGAACACCATCAGCTGCCTGGGACCCGCAGAGTGGCATTGGTGGAACCTTGGGTCATGTCAGTGTGTACCTTAACTCTTCAGCTGCTGCTTTCAGGGATTGATCCTTCTCCTCCATGAGGCTGGACATGTGGGACAGCTTCTCCCTGAGCTGGTTCACTTCCTGCTCCCGGTGTTTCAGGCATCTCTGGTTCTTCTCCAGCTCCACCTTCTGCTCCTCGCTCAGCTCCCCTAAGTGCAAAACCAGCCTCGTGGGATGCTGGCTGACTCATCACCCAGTCCTGGGGGATCTGCAGCTGGCATTCATGGATACATCCCCTTTTTCCAGTTCACCCTCATGGAAGTTGGCAACAATAAGAGAGTTCATCCCCACAGAGCCCTGCCCTGCCCTTCACAGCTGCCCTCAGACCCTGGGCCATGCCAACAGGACATCCTGGTTTACTAAATCCCAGGGCAATTCCTTGTTGAGGCAATTTTCCTTCAGATTGGAGAGGAACAGATTGCCAGCATTTTCACACTTGCATCCTTTGACCTCTGCACGTTCCTCGTGGGCTCTGTCCCCACATTCACAGCCCTGCTCATGGAGGAAAGCCAGGCAAGGCTCTCCCAGTCCACTGGCTTGGGATACTTCCAGCTCCAAGGAGCTCACCAGTGTGATTTTGAGGAAGATGGTCTCAGTTTGTCCACCTGATCTTCCTTTGCTTATCTGCCTTGCTCACCATCACTGCCACTGCTTAGCCAAGGATGGGGAGAAATTCACCTTCCCAAAGGGAACAGGCTTGCCTGCTTTGCTCCCAGCAGGACAACAGCATTGCCAGAGGATGGTGACATCAGTTCCCCAAGTCCTGTGTGTGCCCACTGCACTGACACCACCCATCATCACTGCTTGGAGGAGGGCTGGGACAGTGACACAGCCACTCAGTGCACATCACCCACCTCTCATGTCCGACATCCTGGCCCTGCTTTCCGACAGCTCCCTGGTGAGCCTGCCAATGAAGGCCTCCTTTTCCAGGAGCAGGTTCTGAGCCACTGCCAGCTCCTCCCGCAGTTTCCTGGGAAAGAGCAGAGCAAATCTCACAGCTCATGGGAGGCCTCATTTCACAGAGTACACACACACACCTTCCTACACTGCATCTTCTGATGAACACTCACACGTTCCTTTTTTCCCTGCCTTTTGCTCCCCTGAGGTCACCCTGTGGAGTGGGTCTGGCCACCCTGCCTGCTCTTACCTGGAGCCATCTGGATGGGATGGCACATCCTCGTGTGCTGTTTGGCATCACTTGGATGCTCCATGCCCTTAGGAACACCTCTGCCTAGCAAAGGGACTAAAAGAGTCCCATCCCAGACTAAAAAGATCTTGGGACAAGTCTCCTTGGACTTCCTTAGGGTCTCACAGTGGTCCCTGCTTTTCTCCAAGCCTCTCTGACCACCACCAGCGAGAGCTGCTCACCCCAGACAAATGTGTGACTCCATGGCAGGACAAACCTCCAGCTGAGCTCCCGATCCTGACTTGTGGGCACCACGCTGAGTTCCTACAGGACACAAGAAAAAAGGCCCACCACTTCTTTGTAACACTTGCACACTTGTTCTGCTGCTTCTGCAACACAATCCTTTCCTTCATGGCAACTTCAAGGACTGAGGGCTCTCTTTGAGAAATCCATGTCTCTTAGAGCCCACTTCCAGCAGGGCTTGGACAGTTCCCAACATCCCGTCTGGCTTGGGATCTCTTCTGCCTAGGTGCTGCCCAAAGTGCTCCAGTCTTGTTGTTTTAGAGGGTAAAGAGTCCTTTTCCAGTGGCAAAGCCCTTTTTACCAACAGTTCTTCAAACCCACCAAACAATGAAATGGCTTCTGCAGGGACTCATGGACCTTGTCCTGCACGTGGGCAAAGCTCCATCCAACATCCTACCCAACACTTTCCACAGCAGCAGATTCACTACTCCCTCTCCACAAACACTCCACGTTAACCCAGCAGGTTCCTGGGACAGGTGCATCCCATACAACCCTTACCTACCTTCCATTTTTTCCACAAGTGCTGCCTTTTCCTCCTCCAGCACCTTCTGCTCCTGCGTGGCCTCCAGCAGCCTGCCCTCTAAAGCCACGATGGTCAGGGAATGCTGCTTGCTTTGCTCCCTGTATCCTGCTATTTCTTCCTGCAGTTTCTGCCCCTGTAGCTCCTTTTCCTCCTGGAGAGCCCTGAGCTGCTCGTCCTGTACCAGCACCTGCTGCTGTAACGACACCTGGGAAACAAGATGTGGGAGAATGGCTGGAGGAGCTGATGGTTTCCTTTGGGATCACCATCAGCATCACCTCTCCTGGCCAGCTGTTGGAAGGACGGAGGGAAGGGAAGGATTTCAGGGATGGGGGAACCCTTCTTCACCAACACTGTGCCCTCCACCTGCACACACAGGTACCTCTCGGGCAGTGGTTTCCTCCAGCTCACGCAAAGCTTCTTTCAGTTTGCCCTCTATCACCTCCTGCTTCTCTGCCTTCCTTGCTGTTGCCTACAGGATGAAATTAGCAGTAATTAAGCTAGCCAGGAATCCCCCTTTCTCTCTGCAGATATGCATCTCTGTGTATTTGAGGAGGAAAACCCCTAGTCCACTGATTTGGGCCCTTGGAGCACCAAATTACAGCACAGATTGCCCATTTCTTCACTCCAAGGGTGAGCTGTTCTGCTTCACTTCCCATGCTCACCTCAGCCATGCTTCTCAGGTGACTTTCCAGCTCTTGGATCTTCCTCTGCTCTTCCTCCACACGTTTCTCACACTTGTCCTTCTCCTCGGCGAGAGCGCTTTCCAGAACCTGGGAATTGATAGACCACAGAACAGAAAAAAATCATGGCCTTAGGAAAAAGACCTCAGCTCCAAGGAGGAAAGCAGCAGGGAGGGTCACTGCTCCAGAGCAGGGGCAGGTGATGGGAGAAAAGCTTGGCAGGACCCGAGGTGACTCAGTGAGGGAGTGGATGGGAGCACCTGGGGAAAGGTACAACCAAGAGACCAGGGAGGAGCTGCTTGGCTGCTCCTTTGCCTGAGTCCTTAGAAAAATCAACACCAGGAAACCACCATTCCCGAGGCACCAGACACAGAAACACAGTAGAAAACTGTGTTACAAGGCCACCATGACCTGCTGTCCCCACCACAACACAGGCATGGCAAAACACCAGCTTGCACCCTCACTAACACTGCATCCCACACCAGAGCCACCAGCACTGTGGCCTGGGCTTTCCTGGGATGGAGGGAGACTGCTGGTCCCTGCTTCACAGGGATATCCTTTTCCAGCTAAAACAGACCCAGACAGGAGCTCAGCACGGGGAGGGAGGGAGCAGAGGGCTTGAGAGGAAGCCATGCAGTGTTTCCCTAAGCTCACACATGGGAAAGATGCTCCTTGCTTTCCCCTTTCTCCCAGGGACTGACTGGCACCCGTGCATCCTGTTACCCTCAGGTGCTTCCCAGTGCCACCATGGATGCTTTGGGGGTGTTTACATCACCTGCATCCACACAGGGGGATATTCTATATCCTCCTGGGATCCCATAAAGCTCTTAGCACTGCACCCAGACAGTTCAAAGCTAGAGATTCCTCCTTCTAATAACCAACACTCTTACAGACACCCGTTTTTCCTGCATATAACATTCCCTTTCCAAACCACCAACCATATCACTGTACCTCTTTGTTCTCCTTGTCCTTTTCCAGGATAATTTGCTGGATTTTTATCTCCAAGTCTTGCTCATGTTTTGCTTCCAGCTCCTTTTTGTTCTCCTGCAGCATCTCTGCCTGCGACTGCTGGAGCTTCTCTAATTGCTCCTGCAGGGAGACACCGAGGTATTAAAGGAAGTGTGTCAGCAGCAGGGGAAGAAATAAACCTCCTGTGAACATTCACTCACAAACAATTCCCAAAAGGGTCTCCTTTCCCCTGCATTTCCTGCAGACCCAGGAACCTTGGCTACTGCACATCCCCAGTCCAGGCCCCACACTGGCTCACTTGGGATTACCACCGTGTTTAACCACAGGAAGATTCCAAATGTACATGGTTCATGTACATAAATATTTCTTTACCTGCAACAGCTGATTCCTCTGTGCCATTTCCTGACTCTTTCCCAGCAAGCTCCTGAAGGCAGCCAACAACCCTGCAGAAGTCAACACAACCTCGCTGTGTGGGGTGCTCACACAGCATATGAGGGATACTAGGGAAAACTTCTTCATGGAAAGGATGGTCAGGCATTGGAACAAGGTGCCTGGGGCAGTGGTGGAGTCACCATCCCTGGAAGTGTTCAAAAGGTGTGTGGATGTGGCACTTGGGAACCTGGCTGAGTGCTGGCCCTGGCAGTGCTGGGTTAATGGTTGGACTCGATGACCTTGGAGGTATTTTCCAGCCTTAAAAATTCTGTGATTTTCTCCACAAGGAGCAGCTCGGGCTGGATTTTCTCCTCTGTCTCTGGCTCGCCAGGACAACCCACCTGGTGCAGGTGTTCCCAGGGATGCCCAGAAGGACACAGACCTTGGCCAGAGGTGCACAGGTCCATCCCTGCACTGGCCAGGAGCTGCTCCAGGTCCTGCAGCCAGGAGAGGGGGACACTTGCCATGTCCACCACTGCTGTCCTGATGGCTGAGATGGGGGGATCCAGGGACGCCACCTCCAGTTGCTCCAGCTCCCCTCGCAGGCTGGCGCTGCTGCAGGAGCTCCTCAGGCAAGCCTGGAAAAATATGGAACCATTGGGGAATGAGCCATTCTCCACAGCTTTCAGGGACTTGGCAAATGACACAACCTCTCTGAACATCTCAGGCCAGGTTGGACAGGGCTTGGAGCAACCTGGTCTAGTGAAAGGTGTCCCCACCCATGGCAGGGGGTGCAATGAAATGAGCTTTAAGGTCTCTTCCAGCCCAAACCATTCTCAGATTCTATGACAAACTGCTGGGAACAGCCACTTGAATGCTTTGGGATGACACTTTGCTCCAGGGGCTGTCTCTCTAACCTATCCTCAGACCAACAAAATGCCCTGTGCCACCATCTCCCAACTGCCACTGGGTCCTCGGTATTTAAAGGACTGACCTGGAGCCCCCACAGGGAGTTCTTGAGCACCTCAGTGTTTGCAGACACCTCCTTCTCCTTCGTGAGCCTGGAGCTTAACTCGTCCTGCAGACACTTCTCCCTCTCATGGCTCTGCTGGTTCTCATCACAGATCTGCCTGACCCTCTCTATCACCTGGCAAAGGTGGAGAAGAGGAGAATAAGGCACAATATTCATACCCTTTTCCAGCTGAGGGACCATGGATGGTTTCAGTGACAATCAATCAAGACTTGCTGCAAACTGGCAGCCCCGTCAGGCCCCTGGGCTTGTCCCTGCTGCAGCCCATGACTCCATCCAAGCTTTGGGACACAGACTGTGTCTCTCTCACATCATGGAGCAGTGCCATTAACCTGGGACAGCCACAGAGCAGGCACTGTGGCTGTTCTGCAGCATCTGCCTTGAGCTGCACCGGGTGTTGGAGGCACCATGAGCTGGCATCCAACTCACCTGCTGCTCCGTTATGGATTTCCCTGTGCTGCCTGCTGCTGATGGAGAACAGACTTGCATCACTTGGGTCTTGAAGGACTCCAGCTGCAGCAAGGATTGACGTAGGAAAACAAACATCACTGATCACTGAGCATAACTGATCATCTCTGATGATAATTGATCATCGATATCTAGCAGGGTGTTGCTCTGCAAAGGGCTGTCCCTGCCAGAGCAGCATTACCCAGGCATGGAGGAGGGTTTGTGTGGGTCCCAGACAGCTTAACTAAGATTATAGAATCCTTTTTTTTTATCCTGTTAAACTGCTCCATCATCTATGCTGCCCACACAAATCCTGTGGATAAGCCTTTTATACTTCACCTGACGACAAGTCCCCTGCCAGGCTTTGGCGCTCAGGACTCTGCGCTTTTGTTTCCTGCACCACATCCTCCCCCATGGGAAGCCCAGTCCCTGTGCTGCCCGTGGTCCCAGGGGTGATGCTCCCACCCCTGCCCATCCCTACCTGCTCCCCTGCCCGCCGCAGGTCCGCTCGCAGCAGCCGCTCCCTGCGCCCCATCTCCCGCAGCTGCCCCGCCTGCCGGGCACAGGCTGCCTCCAGCTCCTCCTCCACCTGCAACCAGCGGAGCATTGGCACCTCAGGGTGACCATCTGAAAACTCCAAAGGTACCTTTGGAACGCCAGGAGGCAGGCAGCAATCCTGTCGCAGGGGTGGGACTGCAGCGTCGGACCTTTCGTGGCACTTTTTGCCTGGGACATTGTCCATCCTTGACTTCCTCACCCAACACCCACACAGGGCACTCTGCTGTCTGAATTATTTCTTCCTCTCTCGGTGTCCATGGCAGAAATTTGGACCTTCTGCCTGCACAGGACTCCCTGCCTGTACTCCTGACCCAGGAGCCTGCTCTCTTGGGACTTGCTGGTCCTCATCCCACCCACCTTTCACCCCTGTCAGGTGGCTGAGAGACCTGCCATGGGCTCACCAGGACACACCTGGCCTCCCTGTGTCCCCCTCAGCTGGCTACTTACCTTGGCTTTCTCAGCCAGCTGCTTTTGGACGGCCTCCTGCTTGGCACAATGCTTCTGGATTTCCATCTGCAGCCCCTCCAGGTCCCGTTCCAGCTCCCCAATGCGCTGCAAGAGCATGGGGAGGGTGGGGTCTCACCAGAGGAACTGGGCATTGCCTCTCCAGAAAACTTCCACCCACAAACAAGGTGTTTTCCCCCTCTAATCCACTTTGCTTACCCTGGAATTCCCTTCCAACCTGTATTTACTATGATTCTGTCAGCTTACCAGCAGAATTCCAACCTGATTTCTGGTCACATCCCCCCTGCCTGGTAACACAGCATCACAAATCCTATGGAGTTTACACTTCCCTGGGTGTTTAGTCCCATTATGCGCCTTCCAGTGCACGAGCTGAATTCCAAACAACTCCCTTACAATGCCCAGCTAATTATTCCCTGGCTGATGCATTCCTGCAGCCACTGCTTAGCCCTGTGCTCCATCACCCCAAAAAACTTTCAACTCACATTTCGACAGCTGATTATTTCTTGCTCTCCAAGCTCGCGCTTCGTTTCCTCTTTAATTCTCGAGCACTAGGAGGAATGGCAACCAAGGAAAATATCCATCAGAGCAGCAGATACCATCGCTCCTGCTGTGAATGGAACACTGGCAGAGGCTGCCCAGGGCAGTGGTGGAGTTGCCACCCCTGGAGGGATTTATAAGAGGTGCAGAGGTGGCACGTGGGGACACG
Source organism: Myiozetetes cayanensis (assembly GCF_022539395.1). Taxonomy (NCBI): domain Eukaryota; kingdom Metazoa; phylum Chordata; class Aves; order Passeriformes; family Tyrannidae; genus Myiozetetes; species Myiozetetes cayanensis. The sequence continues at coordinate 5,159,633 of NW_026087499.1, read as the reverse complement.
GGTTAGCGGTGGCCTTGGCAGTGCTGGGGAATGGTTGGACTCAATGATCTTAGAGGTTATTTCCAAGCTCAGCGATTCTGTGGTTCCCAGGCAACCCCTGGCAATCCCATAGAGCCTGTGCAGCCTCTGCCCCTTATCACACTGATCATCAGCTGAGGAGGAGCTGCACGTACAGAGGGACAACCTGCTGCACAAGCCACTTTCTTTAAGGGAAAATCCCGGCCCAGCCCACAGGGAGCCCCATCCCCCCAGGATGGGGTTTCCATGGCTCCTCAGGAGGATCTTGGCATGAGAGCTTTGTGTGTACAAACAGCTCCTGTGCTCACAGGAATCCAGGGCACACGGTGATGCTGAGGGAGGAGGGAGGTCCAGCTGGGGAGGGGGACCCTGATCCGTGGGCATCACCCTGATGTGACCATGGGACCGTCACCACCACGTCCCAGTGGGACAGTCGTGTGACTCCTGTTTGTGTGCAGCCAGGACTCACCTCGGGACCCCCCAACAAACAACCATCCACATACAGCTGCTACAGTCCTCACAAGGGAGAAGCACAACTCTTCTCCACCTGCTTTCCCACCTTAACCCCTGTGTGAGACCATGAATTACTGAGGCCCCTCGTTAGTCCTGCCAACCTTGGCAGAAACAACTGCCAGCTGGTTGCCCTTCTCTCGATTTTCCTTCTTCAGTTTTTCAATCTCTTGCTGGAGTTGCTGGATTTTCTGCTCCTTTTGCAGGACCTCCCTTTGCAGGCTGCTCACCAGGCCTGGGAAAAACAACTCTGGTGAGAGGTTACACAAGTGCAACATTTAGATGAAATATTGTGAAGAAATTCTTCCCTGGTGAGAGGTTACACAAGTGCAACATTTAGATGAAATATTGTGAAGAAATTCTTCCCTGGTGAGGGTAGTGAGGCCCTGGCACAGGTTGCCCAGAGAAGTTGTAGCTGCTCCATCCCTGGAAGTGTCCAAGGCCAGGTTGAATGGGGCTTAGAGCAACTGGGTTAGTGGAAGGCGTCCCTGTCTATGGCAGGGGGTAGGAACAAAATGTTCTTTAAGGTCCCTTCTCAGCCAAACCATTCCAGGAATTTATGATTTCTACAAGCCACTACAAATCTGGATAGCTTGGCCAGTGTTCACTTTTATCCAGAACCAGTCCCAAACTGCTTCATGCCCTGACCCAGAGCTCCAGGGACACAATACCTGCAGTCAAAGCCTGGTCCCTCTTCAGCTTCTCGCTTTCTCTCCGGAGCCTCCCAATTTCCAGGTCTCTTTCATAGAGGGAATGGCTGAAAACCTGGCTCGAGCCTTTCTGCAGGTCACTGATCTGCAAAACACAGATTCACTGTGTTCCTCACCCAATCACTCACTGACCCTGCCACAGCCCCTTCAGAGAGGGAAATCTGGCACATCCAGGTCCTGGTTTGATGGGATTGCTCTTTAGCATCTTTGACTAACTCTCAGCAGTCATTGCTTCAAATAGCACCACCTTAAATGTGCTTTGGCTGTTCCTGATGACATCCTAATGCCAGAGGCATGGAGGAGGAAGGAAGGAAAAAAAGAAGGAATAAAAAAGAAAAAAGGGAAGGAAAAACCCACCTCCCTCATTTTCCTTGGTTTCAGACATGGGACCTGCTTTCCCCCACCTTTGTTACGTTACAAACTTGTACCAGAGAGGTGTTTTCCCTGCTTGGTGCTTATGGAAGCATCCGGTACCTGTTCCCTCAGGGCTTTGATCTCCTCTGTTTTGGCTCCCAGCTCTTGGTTGAAGGCCAGCAGCTTCTGGGTCAGCTCAACCTCGTTCCTCGCCGCCGCCTGGGCCAGTTTCTTTGCCATGGCCGCGACCTCCTCCTGCAGATCTCTTATCACCACGTCTTTGCGCTTTGACTCTGTTTCCAAACCAGACAGGTGACCCATTTCCTGCTCCAGCTGCAGCAGCTTCTCACCCTGAGGGCAGATTGCAGGTGCCATTGGCCAGTCTGCAGCTGCTCCTGCCCAGGGACACCAGCTCATGGCCATCAGTGTGGGACCTGCTCACCCTGGCCCCCCACATCCCCCAGCCACCCACTGTCCCCATCCTCCACTGCAGACCCCTTGGGAGGCACCCCACACCCTGCTGGGACTCCTAGTGGGGCACAAGGCCATTTGGCAGGGTTCTCCTGCTCTGCCAAGGCCCAGGACAGGGATGGCATTCCTCAATCCCGCCCCAGCATCACCTTCTCCTGCTGGAGGAGATCCTTGTTGTGAGTCCCCAGGGAAGGGGCTCCCCCCACGCTGCTTGCACAATCACCTGAGGAGCTGGTTGAGACTGGAAGAAACAACAAAAACAGCAGCAGTAAATATCAGCATGAGAGGTGGTTGCAGGCAAGCAGAAACGCTCCCTGCAGCATCCTTTGTCCCAAAACTACTCCAAGGAAGTGGCCACTGTTCAGGGCATGAGCTCAGTTCACAACCAGCGGGAAACAACCTATTTGGCACTAAAATGACACAGCATGAACAGTCTGCACAACAGAGAGGAATAATTCACCTCTGGGAACCAGAAAAGCCTCTGAGCAGCAGAGAAACAGCAGAGAAAGGCTCCTCTGCTTTTCCAGCACTGCCCAGCACTGCAGAAAGCTGTGCATTTTTGTCATGGGGATCCTTTTGGCTTTGTTCCCCAAAAATCAGAGGGGTATGTGCCTACCCCTTTGCCCTCACTGTGGTTTCCAGTTCAGCCACTGCTGGGACTGCACAGTGCTGCCCCTGCTCTGTATTTTGGCACCCTACTATTGACTTTGTGTTGCTTATGACTCCAAAAAACCCAGCCCCACACAGGAAAACCACAGCATCGTGCATCAGGCCACAACATTAATGTCAGAAGTCATGTTCTCCAGCTATTCTATTGTCCCAAACCCTCACCTGTGCCTTGCTGCTATCACATACTTTATTTCCAGAGGCATATCAGCTATGGATATGCTTTAAAGTTCCTGCACTTGAGGCAGCCACTTCAAAGGAGGAAAAAACACCACTTCAAACAGGAGTCAGGAATAGGTACATGAGTCACTGGTGCAGATAAAATCAGTCATCGCTCTTCAGGGTCACACACCAGGAAAAAGAAAGAGGAAACATCCCTCTGCAAGGGCAACAGCATTCCCTTTGGGGTGTCACGGCTCATTTCTTCCCTGACCCCAATGCCACCCAGGACCACACATGGTCTCTGATCAGCTCCGCTGGACACGGACTCACAGCTGGTTGCTCAACACTCATCACTTCTCCACTCCAACCAACTCCACTCGGTGCCAGGTTGCTCTGTGAGGACACCAGGATACAAATGTTTGGGTGTGGGATCGTGGATTACCTGCCCTCACCGCAGAGGTCCTGCTGAAGGTGTCCAGAGAGGCAGCGCTGGCCACGCTCCTGCCCCAGGCGCTCAGGGGTCTCCTCAGCAGCGGTGGATGGGGCTGGTGGGTGGGGGCTCCACGAGTCCCACTGCCTGGAGAGCCAGGGGGATGCTGCCACTGCAGCAAGGGCAGGCGGGGAGGAGACACAGGAGCTGAGGGTTTGGGCTCTGCAACCACCTGGAGCTGCCCCGTCCACCCTGTGCGGCGTTTCAAGGGGGGATGGGACATCTACGAGGGGAAAAGACCACGTTATCAGCAAGGATTTTAGCCCTGGATTCACGTGCACCGTGCCACAAAAAACCCAGGCACAGATCTCAGTGGAAGCAGGGTTTTAGTCCTTTCCCATTTCCATTGCCCAAGGATAGGATTTTAATCAGGGCATTCAGACTCGTTGCTGAAGCAGGAGGAAATCATTGGGGTTTGCTGCTTTTTGAGCTTTTCCCTCTCCATCTGACTGCCCTAATTCTGCACATCATTTGCACGATTCAGAGGTGCTCCTTTCCCAGCTCTCCTGGCTCACACATGATCCTACCCCATCGTTTCTCCCATTCACCCCACCTGAACCAAAGCCCCTCGCTGTGCTCCTGCCTTCCCATCACATTTATCAGACCTTATGCTGGGCATGTCACACCCAAATTTAGGACACTAGCTGTTCTCCTGATCTTTCCAGTACCTTGAGGACAAGCCACTGTCAAGGTCTCAGTTACAGGGGCTGCACTAAACATTTACCAACATGGCATTGGACCTGGCCTGGATGTGGGCCCTCCAACACCTGGCTGTTTAACAGAGCCCATACCCCCAGTGAGTGCTCCCTGCCACTCCAGCACCTTCCCTTCTCCTGGAGCACATCCAAGCCTTGTTGCTCTTGCTTACACTGGGATTCCACCAAAGCCTTCCACTGTCCCTGTCTTGGCACTTGTCCTGCGCTTCGAGGCACGGCAGGATGCGATTCCCAGCCGGGTGCTGCTCCTCTGTACAACGTGTTCCTCTAAGACTCCAGGGGAGTGATCCCTCCCTCTGTCAGACACCTCACAGCGTGCAACTCCGAGGTGGTTCCTTCCCTGCAGTCAGCAGGGTCAGGCTTCAAAGCTGCTCCTCCAAAGGAGGATCAGAGAGCCCCGAGTAAGGAAAAGGCACCCCACGGGCATTCTCTGCACTGCTGTGCAAACCCTGCCTTTGGGAATTCAGCTGCTCACTGCTCCAGCAGGGTCTGGCTTTACCCCACCAGCATCTTGGACTCTTCAATAATGAAAATGATATTGAAACTTATCCGTTCCTCTAGGTTTGATGTAAACCCCAACTTCCCTCTCAGTAAGTGGCTTGGGAGGAAACACAAAATGCAAATAGAGGAAAAGCACATTTTCCAGTTTTACCTTTGCTTATGCACCGTTGTCCCCTGATTTTTCATTTCCCTACCGAACCGCCCGAGTTTCTTCAGCAGAGGGAGCTCCAGCTTTTCATTTCCCCCCCCTCGCCTTTTCCTCTGGATTGCCCAGACCTGGGATCCTCTTCCTGCTCCCGGAGCCTTCCCTGGGCAGCACCACTCACCCACCCTCCCACTCACCCTTCCTTGGCAACTTCCCCTGGACATCCCCATCCACCTTTCCCTGGGCACCTTTCCTCGGGCAGTAGAACCCACTCACCCTTCCCTGGGATCACCAAGCACTCCATCCCTTCCTGGGCACCCTTCCCAGGGCAGTCCCCTCCAAGCCTCACCTGGGCAGCCCCATCCAGCACCAGCTCGAAGGCGGCTCCCGCGGTGCCGAAGCGCAGGATATCCCCCGGCCTCACCCTCACGGCCGCATTCTGGACCTGGCAGCTGTTGACAAAGGTGCCGTGGGGGGAGTTGAAGTCCTGGAGGACGAAGCTGTTGTCCGAGGCGGAGAATTCCAGGGCTGCGTGACGATCTGCTACACCTGCGGACTGGGAGCGGGCAGTGGGCAAGGCAGGGAACGCTGCTGGACGCGGCTCCGGGTTCGTCCCTGCTTCGCCAAGCCCCTTTTCTGGCCACAAATCCCACCACGCTTTGCACGGAGGACTCAAGCAGATCCTCCTCCCTGCATCCAAACCACCCTCTGTTTTAGGATGGCCAGCTGCCCCGCCCCTACCTGCAGGACGATGTCGGCCCCTCCGTGGCTCCCGATGGTCGTGGTGTGGGGTTTCAGCTGGAAACACCCCTCGGAGCTCTTTAGAAAGGCTCGCATTGCCCAGCCCCCAAACCTGCAAGGCTTTCCCCCCAAAAAACCCAACTCCTCACTCAGCAACCCCCCACCCAACACACAACCTGAGCCACGAGCGGCCCCAAACAACTCACACGCTAAGAACCGTACAAAATGACCCCAAAAGCGGCTCTGTCCCAGCCAGCAGCGCTGCTGCAGCCTGGCAGTAGCCTTGGAAACCTCGGCCACGCTGGGCCCTGCTGCTGCCTGTCTGGGTGAGTTTTTCCTCTTTGTTTTGTTTATTTATTTTTTTTTTTCCTCCTTCTCCTTTTTCCAAGCAACTGGCCTGGCAGCACAACAGAGCTCCGCGCCGGCGCGGCCGCGGCTCCCGGTGCCAGCTGCTGACACGCGTGGGAATGTGTATCCCAAACCTCACTGCCACCTGCCAGGGCTGCCAAAGAACCTTTGAGTCCCCATTTGGCTTATTTTTTTTTATTTAATATCACTCACACACACACACACACACAGGTTTTGCAACCACAGGCAAGGGGATAAGCGCTGTCACCCATCAGCGCTTGTCCATCGATATTCCTTGGTCCCAGGCTGCCAGGAACTCTTTTTCAGTAGAAAAAGGGGAAAAAAACCCCCACCTTTGCCACTAACACCACCCAGTTTGGCCTCTCCAGCCCTGCAAGGTTTTATCACATTAATAAAGAATAAATTAATTTAATTAATTAATCATCTCATTAACTTTGAGGCAGACACAGAAGATTTTGCAAAGAGCTCTGCAAACCTCTGCCACTTTGAAGCCATTCCCTTTCGTCCTGTCACTCCAGCCTCCTGTCCAAAGTCCCTCTCCACCTCTCTTGGAGCCCCCTTAGGTACTGCAAGGTGCTCTAGGGTCTCCCTGGAGCCTCCTCTTCTCCAGGCTGAACTCACTGAGTTGTCCTGGGATGTGAGTTACCTCCTGGAGACACTGAGACACACGTGAAATGTTGAACACATCCTGATTTCTCACCCACTAGCGTGGTCCACCTTGGACAACCAGCCTAAGGCTGGGGTGAGACGAATCTGCTGAAAGAGACAGCTGTGCTCTCTCCACCTTCTTCTCCATCACCCTCACCGTCAGGAATAACCATTCCCTTACTGTGCCTTCCTTACTGTACAGGGATAAGCCATCCTAGGACAGCGATGGTCATGGCTCCTGAACTTCTCAGCATCCCACATCTCCCTCTGCTTCCCAAATACCATCAAATGACAAGCATGAAAGTAGCCAGAGATGCTCATTAGCCATTTGGGGCATTTTTGGCATAACTAGTGCATGAGTCACAGCTCATGTCATTGTGGTCATTGCACTTCATGGCAGTCTTTCAGCTCTTTTCCTACACGGGACATTGGGAAAGAGGATGTTTTTGCCAGTCTATTTCATCCAATGGGATTTTCTGGCAAAGAAGCTCAATAAAACTTCACCTTCCACCTGCTCAGACAAGAAACTTCACTTTATTCACCCAGATTTTCTAGGAACCCTGTCAGGGCTGTATTTCTTCACCAAGGAGACAGGAGTTAATTCCCAGTGGGCTCTCAGGGGCACACATGCCTGGGACACAACTTCCAAGGAGCTGCACCACCTTTACAGCCCCTCAACAAGACCCACACAGGACCCCCCACCCCACATCCCTCAATCTGGGGTATATTCTGCTTTGCTTCCTTCTCTTGAGTAGGAGACTCCCTTAGCTATTGAGGTTATTTTGCCCATCTGAGAAGATGCCTTGGGGCACAGCAAAGTGAAACTCCTGTGATGCAACAACAGAAACTAAGAGGTGCAATAGGAAATAATCATTAACAAGGGAAATCTGCTGGATGGATTTGGACCAGCATGTCTTTGCCTTCATTTTGGACTCCTCTCATATCAACCACAGCATCAAGTCAGCCTCTGCTGACCAGTCCATAACATGGACATGGTTTAGTGGTGGACTTGGCAGTGCTGGGTTAATGGTTGGACTTGATGATCTTGGGAGATCTTTTCCAACCTAAATGGTTCTATTATCCTACGATTACATCAATATCAGCATCACACCAACAAAGCCACCTCCACATCCCTCTCAGACCACTCAAGGGAGCCTGGATGGATGTACTGATGACTTTGTGGCCAATGGCTTTGCCAGCAGCGTGGAGTTGGGATGCCCATGGAGCATCTCCCTTACAACAGCCAACGGATTATAAACCTTGGGAAGGACCAACCACCCACGAGTGCACACACACATACACACAAACACAACGTACAAAACATTTATTCAGCCCAGGTCTGCCCACACAGGATGCTCAGCAGTGGTTTCACCCTGCACCCCTGGCACTGGTGCAGCTCCCCACCCCCCGAGTTACCCACTTGCCTCAAACAGAGCACAGAACACAACAGGGACAGCAACTGAGGCAGGAAATCCATCCCAAGGAGCACAGGGCCCCCTTTCAGCTGCTTCCCACCAGCCAGCAGAGACCTTGGCAGGAGTCAGGGCCGGCCCTGGGCCACCAGCCCAACCCAGCCGGGAGAGGGGGAGAGCCGTGGTGCTGCTCTGGCAACGCAGTTTCCCTTCCTCAGAAAGAAAAGACACCCCCCCCCCAAAAAAAAAAAAAAGGAACATTTCACTTTCCCACTTGGAAAAATCCTTCTTCAATATCAGTTTGGTGGCTTGGAAAAGTCTTGCTGGAGGTGAGAGGCAGAGGAGGTGAGAGGATGCCCTGGGTGGTCTTACATCAAACACCATAAGGGACACTTTTGGTACCTCCAGCCTTCATTTACTTCAGAGCAGCAGAACCTGTGGCATTCAGGCTTCTTCCCCACAGTCTTTTGTAAAACCCAGTCCCAGGGAAAAAATGTCCCATCCTCGTGCTGCAGTGCTACCACACCCATCACGTCCTCCACGTGGCAGCTTCCAGGGAGCCCTGGCTGCTTCTGCACCCACAGACCAAGCCCCCCTTGGCCCGCTGGGTTTGTAAAAACCCTCAACCCGGCAGCATCACACATCCCTCTTGCTTTTCTTTTAAGGCATTTGCTGGCTCACTGGCGCTTTCTCCTGGATCTCCTCGTACTTGGGCGGAGGGGTGAGGGGCTCTATCGTGATGGGGACGGTGCTGTTCCCCTGGTCCAGGTTTAGCCTGATGTCCTTCAGGTGCAGCTTCTCCGACTTGATCCTGCGGACCTTCAGCGGCTTCAGGCGCTTGCTGAGGCGGGAGCTGTGCCGGCTGGGCTGCCTCTCCGTGCCCGGCTCCGTGCCTGCAGCTCCTGGAGCCTGGCTGCTCTCGTCCAGCCCCGTCAGCGACTCGTAGGAGGGCAGGGAGACGCTCAGCCTGTTGCTCCTGTCCGAGTCTCTGGGCTCCGAGTAGCCCGTGTTCATCACCTCCTCGTAGCTGGGGACGTAGTACTGGGAAGACACGTCTTCATCCTCTTCTTGACTAGAGGGGAAAGAGTTAAGGCTGTGGGTACAACGTCATTTCAGCTTTGCTGTGGGTAGGGGATGGAGAGGAAAGAATAAAACCACCCCACCCTCAAAGCCTTTAACTAATTATTTGCCCTTCTACATTATATACCAGCCCCTTTTTGCTTGACAGAACTAATCATGACCCCACCTGTGTTCAGACACATTTTATTTCCTTATGTCACATGCCCATCTTTGATCATCACCTTCTCTGCCCACAAACCCTTATTCTATTGCCCAGCAGTGAATTCTTCCCTCAAAAGAACACCAATTTCTCTCCTCCTCTCTCAAAACCCAGTCAAAATACATTTGAAAGGGACATCACCTATCTTCCTTTCTTGTTATGATGTCTTTTGGGCTGGGTGCCTTGAGGTTTTCTTCAAAGAGATTCAGCCCTGCACTATGTCACTGTCTTATGCACAGGTACCTGCACATCAATATTTGCCATTTCTTTGGCATTATGAAGTTACCTTTTCAATCTAACAGGGAAAATCGGGTTTCTGGGTGGATCTGCAGACCCTGACAACAGCCAGCAGAGCCATCATCCTCTCCTGCCCCCTTGTATCCCACATTGTCCCAACACCCCCCTGCCTCCCTCTGCACAGGGAACTGCACCAGTGTTTATCCAGCCTGTGCCTGCTGCAGCAGCAGCCTTTGCTCTGCTCGATGCAGATCCCTGAGCAATCAGCAGAGCCCTGCAGACTTTCACCAGGTCTAAACTCCATGGCCAGCCTCCAGGGCTGCTGGGCACGTCAGCTGCACCCAGTGAGGCAGCACCTCCACTGCACCTCTGGCTCCTCTCCCGGTGTGAGGCAGAGAGCAGCTCTGTGCTACCCATCACCCACCCCTCTCAGCACACTCCCATGTGCCATCCCAGCCAGCAGTGGCACATCTCAGCAACACTGGCTTGGCCACAGCTCTGTCTAGACCCCACTTCATATACCAGCAAGGCTCCCTTCCACCTACACAGCTCCATAAATACAGTCTGGAGTCATTCCTTTCCCATCTCCAGGACACATCAGAACCCCACACCACGACGCGTGCTTGCTCATTTCAGCACGTGCTGCCTGACACCAGCCTTCCTCTCCTGGATCCAGACCTCACAGAGCTACAGCAACAGCCCTTGGTGTCATTCCTACACCCACTCCCTTTCTCCCCAGAGCACCTCACCTGTCCTCCTGCTGCGAGGGCTCCACAGACACCTGGCGCTGCACGTGGGCGACGGTGACGTCCTCGCTCTGCCTCTTCTTGTCCCGGATGTTGAGGCAGAGGGAGAGCAGGAGCAGCAGCAGCCCCGCTCCCACCAACACGTAGGCCACCGAGAAGGTCTTGCTCTTCAAGATGCCCCCGGAGCCGCGGTCGGGTTTGCTGCTGTTCCCGGCGTGGGTGGAGGGTTTTTCGGGGGGGCCGAAGCCCGGGACGAGGTTCCAGACGGCCATGATGATGCCGAGGACGAGCATCCCCAGCCCGATGGCCGTCAGGGCGTAGTGTGAGCCGTTGGCCCGGGACTGGGCCATCATTCCCGCTGCTGGATGGCTGCTCTGTCCCCTCCTCACAGCATGGCTCGGGGCAGGGGGGCTGCAGCCCTGCTAACATGCCCTCCCCGGGCAGGATGTGAGCTCTGGGAAGAGAGGGAAAGTGATGGTTGGTCCACGGAAAAATGCAAAGTCTGTGCAGCCACAGTAGCCACGATGATATTGTTTCATCCACGTAACACTGGAAATCTCACCCTGCCAGTGCCTTGGGAGAGCATGTCAGGATATAACAAGGCAGCTGGATCCTTGCTGGCCATTCCCATTCCCACCCTTTGCTACTTTCTCAGCTGTAATAATCACCAACCTTTGGAAACAATCAAATTACTGATGTTTGCTGAGGGCTTAGATTGCCCGTCCTTGGGAGTGTGATAACCAGCGTCTTCACAGCACCAAAAGAAGGCCACCCAAATCAACTTCAACAGCCACTGTCAGTGCAAACCAACCTGGAAATGCTCAGAAACACATCTCTAGCTGAACAGTTTCTCCCTTTCCCCACACGTGGGATGGAGCAGTGCTGCTCACGGCGCTGGCTGCCTGCCCTGCGATGCCTTCCTGCCCGGAGAACAGAAACCAAAACTGCCTCTCTCCCAACCTTCCAGCAACGGCTGCCGGGATGGTGAACCCTTGTAGGGCCTCCAGTTCACTTCAGGCTGGTGCTCTCCCTCCCTGGAGCAACACACACACGGGTGGTGAGTGCCCTGGCTGCATCCCACGGGGATGTCCGAGCACTGGCATTCCCAACCAGCCAGCCATGGGTGGGAACTCTCCCTTCCGCTGCCTCCACTGGATGTTTCCTGGGTTGCCTGGACCAGATTGTGCTCGCTTTCCAAAAATAAACTCATGGAGCCACATCTCCTGCCCCGCTCGCCTCCCTGACCTCGGGTGCTGTGACCCATGGGTGACAACTTGGATCCTCACAGCAGAGCATCCCCATGAAGCCTCGCAGCTTTATGGATGTGCCAAGACCATGCCAGGGATCCCTCCTTCCCTCCCCGGCTTCTGGACGCTGGTCTGGGCTCGAGGTGGCCCTGGGCTGTGCTGCTGTAAGTGCTGTATCCACACTCACCCACACACCCTCCAGCTCAACCCTCCGGCTCAAAAGCTGCGTGTTTGCTTGTTTAGCTTGAGTGCACGCCCGGTTTGCAGGGTCAAGGGCCAGAATAGAGCAGCACTCCCAGAAAACAGACCGGCTCCAGCAGGAAAAGACACGCACGCATGCCCGGAGAGGAGGGATCTGCAGAGAAACTTCCCTGATCACTGCCAGTGCCCAGCAGGGCTGGGGATACTCCCAGAGGGGTGTCCCAGCCCCTTTGGACACATCCCCAGGCCTGTGTGGGTCCAGGCAGGGCAGAGTCTTGGCTCCTGTGGTTTGTCCGGGGTTATGGGACACACACGAGCTGCTGAGCTCTGCCCACAGGGAGTTGCTGCGAGGCAGGATGGGGCAAGCCCGTTGTTCCCCATGGCACAGCTCAGCACTGTGCCCAGCCCCAGCACCAGGCTGCTGCCCCGTGTGCTCCTCGGGGAAGGCATCCCCTGATCCCAGCTTTAATTCCATCCCAGTGAACAGCTGTTGAAGATGTGGAAAACTCTGCATCTGAAACGTCCTCACCAGCATTCCAAGAGCCACCCTCCCACCCAAGCACTTCCACTGTGACTGGTGGTCCCAGCACTGGCCTCTGCCCTCCCACACAAAGGTCTCATTCTCCACTTGTGCCCTGTGGATTTTTTCCCTTACCTGTTGATCCAAACGAGCTCCCCTTCCTCATCACAAACACACTGGCCAGCCAGGAGTTCACTTGAGAACTGCTGTGATGGCCTTGGGGCAGGAAAATTGTGCAGCACCCACGGTGGGCAGAGAACACACACAGGGCTGCTCGCATTTACCCGTGGTGCCTAAACCTCTGTGCCTGTTCACAGTCTCTGCGGCTTCCCTCAGGCACCTCAGTCCTGCAAGTGGCAGGATTTCAGCTCCTACGTCACCTCTGTGCCTGGAAGTTTTCCACAGATCCCTCACAGTGCTACCCTGCAGCCCAGCAATCGGATTAAAACAGGAGACTTGCTATTCCAGTCTGTGTCTCCATTGAATTAGCTGCTCTCCTGGCTTTCCAGAGCTGCTCCTATCTCTCATCCAACAGCTATCCTGGTGCCCTGACGTCACAGCTCGAGCAGGGAGCTACTGCTGCCTCTGCCTCGGGTCCAGTACCCCCAGAGCTGTCTGGATGCTCATCCCTCAGTCACAGGATGGTTTGGGTGGGAAGGAACCTTAAAGCTCATCCAGTTCCACCCCCTGCCATGGGCAGGGACACCTTCCACTAGCCCAGGTTGCTCCAAGCCCCATCCATCCTGGCCTTGGACACTTCCAGGGATGGGGCAGCCACAGCTTCTCTGGGCAACCTGTGCCAGGGCCTCCCCACCCTCACAGGGAAGAATTTTTTCCTACTATCCAACCTAAATCAGGTCTGTTTTACTTTAAAACATCACCCCTTGTCCTATTCAACTGGAGTTTGTTCCCATCAGGTCAGCAAGAGGTGTCTGAGCACTCCAGTCCTCCAGCCCCCTTCCCCTTCCCTCTGCCCACAGCATGGGATCCTCCCTGCAGCCAGACCCCTCCACCCCATCCCCCCTACTCCTGTGCCCTGCCCTGGCAATGATTTACACCAAGATCTCCAAATCATTAAACTCCACCGGCTCAGCTTCAAAGCCAGAGGGGCATCCACAGCTCCTCCAGGCTTCCCACACCTCTCCCCAAATCCTGCAGGCTGCCAGAGCCCAGGGACACTTCTCCTGGGACATTTCCAAGTGTTAATTGGGCATAGGAGGGCTCAGGATAAGCCTGTTCTCAGCACTGCATGCCACCACGCCTGGATGTGCCCGGAAGGCTTTGGCACAGGCAGCCAGGTGGAGCAGGGAGCACCTTCCCTTCCATGGCAGACAGACCCACCCAACGGGGTCAGCCCTGGATCATGCCCCATATCCTGGTGCTCCCAGAGAAATGCCAGCCCCACTGGCTGACTGACAAGGAAGCCCGACACCCTCCGCTGCCCACAGCGGCACCCACGCTCCTCTGCCCTCTGCAACCTTTGGATTTTTCCCCCTCCCATGACATCACCTTCTTGCTCATGCTCCAGCAGCAACACCTTTGTCACGGGATCACGAGAGATGAGTCTGCAGTTCAGGGAACAGGTTGAACCCCGATACAGCGACCAGATGTGGGATGAGCTCCAGGGCTTCCTCTCTCCCGAGGAGTCACTGGAGCACAGTGCATGGCTCCCAACACACCTCCATGGAGCAGCTCATCCCCTCGGAGCTGCCTCCCAAAACCAGGGAGCAACCCCAGCACTGGTCATAAAAAACAAAACTAATTGTCTGGATTTTTTTTTTTTTTAATTAAACCCATTGTCCAACTATCCAAGGATCCCAGAGTCTCCTCTCTGTTAGATTACAAGGCTCTACCTTCTTCCTCATGCTTCCACCCAGACAATCTGCTCATTAACCCCCTTCCCTGCTAATTGCTGACCCTGACACATCCTCAGGAGCTCGTTCCTGCAGTGCCTCTCATTACACAAGGGCCCAACCCACCAGGAGCACAAAACTCTATGTGGGGTTGGAAAAGGGACACCCAGGACATGGATGATATTTTCACAGGATCCCAGAATGGTTTAGGTTGGAAGGAACCTTAAAGAGCATCTTGTTCCAATCCCCTGCCATGGTTTCTCTCTTTCTTTGGCCCTTCTTGCTGCCCCCGTTACACCTGTCCCAGGAACAGGGATGTTTCTGGCCAGATGCAGCCCAGGGAATGTGGGGAATACCCAGAGAAATCCAGCAGAGCCAGGAAAATCAGCATCACTGCTGATTTAGCCAATTTCTGATCTTTTGGACAAATCCCAGCCTATTTTAAGGCATCCCACTAGGGAGTAGAAACCTGGAGGGGCAGCCCCGCGCAGACCACCAGGGCTCTTCCACACTTTGCTTACACTTCCTGCCTAGAGCACAAAAGAATGCACCCCCATCCATCACTCCCGACATTCCCTACGGACATTTAAGAGCTAGTTAACCCTCTTTCTTCCTTACCTTTCATTTTTAACAACCCCTCCTCGGCTACACCTCCCCATCAGCGCTGGGAGAGCAGCGGTGCTTTCCTCAATCCCTGCCCAAGGCTCTCCCCCTCTCCCGCTCCGGAGGGAGCCGGGGGGGCCCCGACTCTGCCACTTCCTGCAAAACAAGGGCGTCACTGGAAAGCCCATTCCCGGGCTCAGGATGCTGCAGTCCACCCGGCTGGCCGTGGCCTCACACAGCCACGGTGACGGCAGTGATGGGGCACACAAAACACCCCATTCCCAAGCCACATGCACCTCTCTGCGCTGCATCCTTCGGAATTCCGGGAATTGCCAGGGGCTTCTGAAGTGGCAGGGATCACACAAGCCACAGTAGCCGTTCTCCTGAGCTGTAATCATGACTCTGCAGTAGCCATTGCCTTGACCTTTGCCACTGAGATACAAGAAACTGCCTCCCAGACTCTTTTCTCCCCGTAATTCCATTATATCCATCCGAGCGGCGCCTGCTGGAAAGCGGTAATGGACAGGGACAGAAAGTCCTTTTACGTTTGTGTTTCAGGACGTTGCCATTTATTCCTGGGGACAATGCTACTGCGGGCACCGAGGCTGTGCTGGCACCGGCTCACAGCAGGTCAGCGAGCCCTCGGTGTGTCCCAGCCACTGTGTGAACAGTGTCCCGTGGCTTTTCCTGAGCCAGGCTCACACTGGGAGCCAGTGCCAGCCTAATGCTTCCAGGTCAGGCTCTGCTAAACCAGGGATGGGGGTCTGAGGTGCTCACCTCTCTCCGGGGAGCTGAATTCCCTGTGCACCCAGCCCTGGGAAATCACGCCTGCCTGGGAAAATCCCAGCCCTTTGACTCCTTCTCCTTCCCAGTTTCCTTCGGGTGCCACTGTGCACTTCTGAGCTTGGATTTATTTCTTTTTTAAATTCTACTAATCTGCTGTTTCCTCTGAGATAAAGCCACTCCTCCACAGCCTCCCCCCAGTTTTTGTTCTGGGACCTCTCCCCGTCTCCGTGCCAGATAACACCCAGATAACACACTCTCCTCCAGAGCCTTCCAGTGCTCAGAGACATTATCCATCTGCCCTTTTGATGTCCTCCGAAGCCAAACCCGGCACTCCCGCTTCCCCACAGCCCTCCTGGAGTGCTCTGAGCAGCTCCTGTGACAGCACAGCAGCCCTAGAGCCTTATCTCCCCTTGCTGAAAGCCACTAACCTGACACATCACGCTGCCATCGGCCTCACCAGCACCGCCCTCCTCATCCTCACACCGGATTTTCAGCAGCACCTTTCACCCCAACACAGCATCACCTCTCCCCGTGCTTTTCCAAAAGGTTCTCCAACAAGTGTGACCCACAAAGAAAACCTGTTGTGGATGGCTAAGGAGCCCACAAGGCAGGAAGGGAGCGAGGGGTGATGCCAGGGCACACGGAGCTGGCCGGGCAGCCAAGCGACACAGAGCAGCCAGGCACAAAGCAGGAGTGTTCCGCAACGTGGGCACAGGTATTTTGATAGGGATGGAGGTTTTCTGGGAATTATGTCACTACATGCCACCTGCACTGCTCATACAAGGATATTCAGTTGCTTCCGTGGAGCCTCGACACCAGTTTCTGGCTGTTAAATACACTGGGAGCAAGAAAAGTCTGGAGCAGCACTGGGAGACAGACAAATACCTGGGCTGCCGGAGGGATCCCTCCTCCCAGGCTCCTGCTGGGGTGCAGGCAGACAGCCCTGCCCAGCCCTGGCCCCCCTGGCATCTCCCCGTGGCACCGCCACGGCGCCAAACACCAACACTCACCTCTCTTCAGGGCACCGGTGGCCAAACATTCCTCCTTCCCCAGGCACTTGCCTTCCTAAGGGTTTTCCCACCCGTGTAATTACACAGCTAAAATCAAAGGCATCTCACGTACTTCCGAGTCACCTCAGTCCAGGGCTGGGTTCACCAGCCCCACACCCACATGTTCCTCACTGACACCCGGGAGGTTTCCCTTTCTGGCTGTCATGCCGAGATACCCAGGGCTGTGGATGGCTGCAGGATGCCTGGATATGCTGCAGAGGGATGCGTTGTGGCCGCATCCCATCAGGCAGCGGCCAAGGTCTGCTCCAGAGAGCTTTAAGCTGGAAAGCCAGGACCACACCTCTTGGTGCAGCTTCAAACCTCTCTCAGGCTTCATCCACTACGCAGAGGCGAGGGCAGCCCGTCTCCCATGGGACAAACTCCTGGTTTCTACTCACACATCCGCACTTCCCAACAAGCCCAGCTACACAGCGACGCTCATCCTAGCCCGTCACCCCCAAAAATCAAATACCAGCGTCAGCAGACAAACACTTGGGAGACACCTGTGGGTCTGCTTAACCCCTCGAAGCTCCAGGCCGCTCTTTCCTCAGCAGGAACGTCGTGATAGGAAGAGCTGAGCCCCCACTGCCCAGCGCCCAGCCCCGACCTGCCCTGCGCAGCTCTCCTTCTCCTTGGCTTTGTTTGCTTTCCTGGCTCACACACGGTCCCTCCTGCCCCTTCCCGGCGCACGTACCCGAGCCGTGGGCTCGTGATCCGTGACACTCCTGCTGGGCTGCCACCCGTGGGACGCGGCTGCCGGGCTCCGGTGTGCTTCGGCGTGGGGGTCACCGGGCACCCTCTCCCTGCTGCCGATCCTTCCCTAAAGTGCCAGCTGATCCTTCCCCAAGACGGCAGCCGCTCCTCCTCCCCCCGCCCTCAGCACGGCCACCCCGATGCTCACACGGGGACCGAGGAAGGTGCCCCAAGGGGGTGACCCCAAAGGCACGGCTGCTCCCCAAACCCCGGCGCTCCAGCCCCCGCTTCGGGGGCAGATTTCCCCGCTTCGAGGATGTCTGCTCCTGCTTCCTGGGGTGTTTGCTCCTGCTTTATGGGGTGTTCCCCCCCGCTTTGCCGGTGTTCCCCGCACTTCGGAGGTTATCCCAGCCCAGCCCGCCAGCCCGACGCCCTCCCGGTCCCTCTCCCGGTGGGACCGAGCCCAGCCCGCCCCATTCCCGGCTCCCAGCGCTCCCGCGGGTCCCAGCCCGGCGGTCCCGTCCCCGCTCGGCCCAGGGGGTCCCGTGGGTTCGCGGCTCCCCCCCGGCCCCACGTACCTCCCCGGCGGCGGCGGCGGTGGCTGCGGAGGGTCCGTGAGGGCCGCTCCGCCCTCCCCGGCCCGGCCCTCGCGGGGCGGCGCTTCCCGGGACCGGCCCCGCCGCTCCCCGGCCCCGGGCCCTGTTCCGGGAAACGGAGAGAGGGGAGGGAGCAGCAGCGAGGAGACCCCCCGTAAAACCAGCTCAGAGACCCGCAAACCGTGGGGGAGAGCACCCCAAAAAACCACGTGCGCGTCCCAGCTGGGGGTGCCGATCGCGCCACCCCCTCGGAGCGCTGTGCAGCCCCTGCTTGAAACATCACAGCCCCTGTCTCTAGTTTCATAGAACCACAACATGGTTTGGTTGGCAAGGAACCTTGAAGCCCATCCAGTTTCATCCCCCTGCCTTCCACTAGCCCAGGTTGCTCCAAGCCCCATCCAACCCAGCCTTGAACACTTCCAGGGATGGGGCAGCCAGAGCTTCTCTGGGCAACCTGTGCCAGGGCCTCCCCACCCTCACAGGGAAGGATTTCTTCCCAACATCTAACTGAAGTTTTAGTTTTTAATCTGTAGTTTAAAACCCAGCTTGTGAGGCATCTGCGTTATGAAACCAGCTTGTGTGGAGCCTTTCCTCTGTCAGTTCCGAACTCTGTTTGCAGAAGTCTCATTTTGGGGAACCCAACTGCTCAGGCTCATCACTCCATTCACCAAGGCAAAGCCGACATCCCCACAAAGCCGGGCTTGTGCTCCCAGGGAGCCTGGAAAGTGCTTTTTATCAGTCTGCTGCCCTCTATAAATACTCCCAGTTTAACCACCTGCTTGCCAGGAAGAGCCATTCCGGGCATGGCCCTCACCATGGCGACTGGCAATGTGCCCTGTCCTCATAGACAGACAATCCCGTGGTTTCCAGACTGAACTACAGGGACCAGACCTGAGCTTTGGCAAAACCCGTTGCAACTAATGCCGTGTCCAGTGTCACCTCTGCCTGAATGCCATCCCAACAACTACTGGGATGCATTTTTCCAGGCCCTTCTCGCACCCAGCCATAATAATAACCACCACCAAGGACTCAAATTCTGTCAGAGATGACACTCAGGGTGGGTTTTTCCCCTATCCAAGTGAAGAAGCCACATCACTACGCTGCTGGACCAGCCACTGCAGTTTTTCCTGTCCCTTAAGCCCTGCAAGTCCTTGCGAAGGCAAAAGCCATCACGAACCCAACGAAACTTGTCACATCTCCTGGCGTGACTCAGCGCACCACAGCCCTGCCTCGGGGCCACTGGTGTTCAGGATTCTTGGGAAAGCCCCCACTGCTTCCCTGCATCCCTCCCTCCCAGCACAATCCCGCGTGGAGCCGATGGTATTTTCCAGTGACTCACCTGCCCCGGCGCACGGCAGCGATACATTCCTCCTCTAATCAAAGAGCGATTCCGAGAGCTGTCCTAGAAAAAGAAATAACTATTAAGCATAACTGCATATTTATTTTTTTTTTCCCTCTTATGGATTGTTTTGCATTTTCCGGCTTGGCCACCGGCTCAGGCAAATTCACTCCACTTCAGGCAAATTTCCTCCTCTCCTGCCCCACCTTCCTGTGTCAAACACAGACTCGTCATCCCAAGCAGCTCTGTCACTCAGGAGACACAACAGGGAATTATTTGCTCTGTAAGAAAGCAGGGGGAACATGGACTTCACACACTGACTGCCCCCGATCCGGCGCAGGGAGAGCTCCGAGCCAGGTCACCCCCCTGCAGAGAGGCCCTGGAGACTGTGAGCACAGAGGGGACATTCATAACTTGGCTCCTCAGGTTCCCACTCCACAAAGCTGAATTTTGGCCAGAAATGGGCTTTTCAGTGGCAGTGGAGCAGGATCAAGGTGGGAGGGGCTTGCTTGGACCCCTTGGATGGCTGCTAAGGCATCTTTCCCTTCTGCACATTCCTCTGTGGGATAACACATTCACATCCATCTCTTGGTCTCACTTGCCTTTCCAACTCCAGCAGCCATCCCAGTGTGGGGATTTATCTATGGCAGCTCAATTCCTCCCCTTGCAAACACTCCCTGCCCAGTCCAGGGCAGGCTGGGACCTCTCCAGGGTGTTTATCCAGCCAGATATGCAGGATACAGAGCACAGGAATGCCAAGGCGGGAACTGAAGCCCCACTGGACCCACCAGCAGGTAACAAAAGGGCCTTTCAGAAGGGCATCTGATGCCCTGGTACGTGCAGAGGTGCCAGGGGCTCACATTACCCTGCCTTGGAGGCAGAAATTGCTCACTGGCAGTTTTCCCTGCTTTTTCCTGCTCAAAAGTGCTCAGCATGTATTTTAAAGTCATCACTGAAAGCCCAGCCATACTCCAGGATTCCTCCAAATCTTTCCAACAGCGAGCCAAAAGCACTGCTCTGGGTGACACGCTGCTCCTGGACACCTGCAGCTGGATGGCTTGTCCTGAAAGAGGGAAAACCCATCCCTGAGAGTCAGGTCAGCAGAGCCACCAAACTGCACATGTATATTATATGATGATATTATTATCTAATTACAAGGCCATGGAGTGATAGGACAAGGGGTAGATCTAGATTAGATAGGGAGAAATTGGAAGAGGGTGATGAGGAAGGATATCTGTCTGGATTAGGATTAGAATATCTATTTAGATCTAGATTAGATAGCAAGGAATAGGAAGAGGGTGGTGAAGCCCTGGCAGGGGTTGGCCAGAGAAGCTGTGGCTGCCCCATCCCTGGAGTGTTCAGGGCCAGGTTGGATGCGGCTTGGAGCAGCCTGGAATAGTGGAAGGTGTCCCTGCCCATGGCAGGGGGTGGAACTGGATGAGATTTAAGGTCCCTTCCAACCGAAACCATTCCAGAATTCTATGATTAAAGAGAGACTTAGGAGCTAATTAGCACCAGAAATACAATACGTATATAAATATAATGTTATATATAATGGAACATGGCAGAGCCCCAGCTTTGCCCCCAGGATAAGAGTCCATCCCAGCCTGCTCCATGATGAGCTCCCTCAGATCCCAGTTCCCAGCCCAGCCCACACACACTGCTCTTTACTGGTATCTCTCCTCCTCATGCCTCAGTTTCTAACCCCCAATTTAGAGAGTCCCTGCCGGGGCTGCAGGCTGGGAACCTGCCATGCAAGAGGGAAAAAGGAGGAGAACCAGCCACTCGGGAGGCTCCTGGTGGGAGGGTGGGACCTGCCGGCATCTCCCGGCCAGGAGCGGAGCCGGGACGTGGCGCTGAGGGACGGCGGTTCCAGTACAACCAGTTCAACCACCGTGCCAGGTCACCGTCTGCATTTCAAGCACACACACGCACGTCTGCAACCTGGAAAACAGCGTAAATAAAGCTGCTGTGTTTAACAGTGAGAATAATCAGGAACCTGCTGCTTCCTCCTGGAGCCGACCTGCTGGGGGGGGGGGCTGCTGCATCCTATCAGGGAAACTCTGCCTTGGTCAGGGATTTAGGAATAGGAGATGCAGGGTTTGAGGATAACAGGGCTGGGAGAGAAGAGCTCTGGTGGTGTCATGCAGGTGGGTATTAAAAAAAAAAAGCTGAGCAGATATTTAGTGTAGCTTTTTAGAATTAGGAGCAGATGGTGAGAGAGGGCTCGTGCCTAGGAAATCACTCACCAGTGATGATAAGACTCCAAGGAAACCTTCCTACCTGGATACGGGGCCTGATCACAGGTCTGGTGTCCTGGCTGGATGGAGCGGAGCCACTTGGTCTGTGCTGCTGCAGGTGCTTGTGGCAGTGTCAGGTCGGGGCAGTGGAAGCCAAGGACAGGGGCTGATGTGGGGACAGCTGCAGGGACAATGGCAGAGCAGGATATCCCAAAGGATAACTGCATCAAGGGATGCTCTCGGGCATTCCCTGGGCTGTGCAGGCGAGGACTCAAAGGCGCTTTCAGCATTGGCTTCATACACAGGAAGCAGCACCAGTAGAAGACACCTTCAGGGAAAACACTGAAAATGGGTGAATTAATGACAGGCATAATCCCGAATTTCAGCAATCCTGAGCAATAAACCAACAGCCTCAGTGGTGGCCCTTGACACCAGCGTTTGGGGAGATACCACCATCACCCCCACTCTGTGACCCCATCTTAACCCCACCAACCTCCTGATGATTTATTCAGCTCTCTGGTGTATACCAGTTTAGCTCTTTATCACCAAAAATCTAGCCCGGGGAGGTGAGATCACCTGCTGAAGCCATGTTCTGAGTCAGTGCCAAGGCAGGAAACCTCCCAGACTCACCCCTGTTTACCTGCTGTGACCTCTCAACCCTCCTCCTGACCCACACGTTCCCCACCGGTGCACGGCCGTGGCACGGCAGGTAAACACGGCTCGGGTTGTAACATCACCAGGGGCGGTGTCAGGACCAGCACGGCTGTTTTCCACGCCAGCAAAGAGGTGCTGGAGTCCCGGGGTGACCCCTTCTGCGGGATACCCCGCATCCCACCGACACAACACCCCGTGCCAGGCCCTGGGATATTTGCCTTTCTCGGTCTAAAGTCCTCACGGGGGGAAAAGGCGCTCGGGAGCGCCTGCACAGCAACGTGCTCGGTGCAAAGTGCACCAGCGCGGCGAGTCACACCTAAAACAAACAGACACGGGGCGAGGAGACTCGGGGACTGCTCACACGGTGGCAGCAGCGCAGCATCCAGCACAGCGGGGATGGAGCAGGGATGAGGCTGAGGTGAGGGGGATGCAGCAGGGATAAGGTTGAAGTGACGGGGATGCAGCAGGGATGCAGCAGGGATGAGGCTGAAGTGAGGGGGATGCAGCAGGGATGAGGCTGAGGTGAGGGGGATGCAGCAGGGATGAGGCTGAGGTGAGGGGGATGCAGCAGGGGTGCAGCAGGGATGATGCTCACTGAGGGGATGCAGCAGGGACGAGGAAAGGTGAGAGGGATGCTGCAGCCTCCACTGCCAGTGAAACGCAGGTTGGGAGGGACAAAGCCACCAAGAAGAGCCCCCCCTCAGCCCAGGACATCACTCCCAGATGCAGGGAATGAGGTCCCTTTGCTTGCCACGGCTCTGGAGCAGGAGGTGACACCCATGTCCCCTCCCCAGGGTCCAGCACAGTCCCCACAGCACTGGGACAAAACTGGTGAACAGCAGAAGCCTTGCCAGGACTGGAGTGACACCCACAGCTCTGCCACATTCCTGGCTCCCAAAGGGCAGAGCTTTTAAAACCACGGATGGGATGGATGAGCACCCGCAGCCCATCCCATACATGAAGGGAAACACCAAATATTTGCAGGGAATTGCTTCAAATGCAGCAAATCCCACCCCTGTCTGTGCCCAGCTCATGTCTGCCGTGCTCAGCAGTTACCCTTTAATGCCACATTTAATTCCCATTAATGCTGGATTCCAGCTGCTGGAGAGCCAGCTGGCTTCTCCTGAGTTTTTCCAATTTTTCTTTGCTCCAACTCTCTCCATTTCAGACTGTGGTGGCTCTTACCTGCTCTGCAGCTTGTCCCAAACCCAGAAGGCTGTTTCTGTTGAAAAAAAAAAGAAGAAAAGGTACATCTCTTCATCTGTACCCTCATTATGGGCTCAAAGAAAGAGAAAATCATTGCAAGTTGTCTTTGCTCTGGCAAACACAGCAATTGACCTCAAAAGGCTGTCAGGCCCCTCTGCAGTGCTGGCACAGCCCTACAAGTGACCAACGTAATTCAAATAATAATAATAATAATAACCCTCATTCCCACATTCCCAAATCTTTACTTACCTCAAACCCTTGAAATCCCCATTTTATAGGGACGCAGACTGTCCCAGCCTCCTGCCAGGATCACTGCATCCAGGTGCAGCCTGGCAGCTGGTCCTGCTCCTCCTGCATCCCCCCATCACCCTGGAGCCCCCCAAGTTCACGTGGCAGTCAGGGTGTCGTGCACCCCGACGCCAACACCAGCCCAGGCTCTCCGTCTGCCAAGCAATTAAACCACGTGGAGCCTCATCTGTACTTTAAAATAAGCTTTATTTAGATCTTTTATAATTTTATATTTGCATCCATGCCTTCAAGGATTCTCCCCCGCTCACGGGGGGAAAAGTTAAATCTAATGTTACCCATAATTCATATGCTATTTAGCGAAGTTCTCTTTTAAATAAATCATCCTCTTAGTAATTTTTAGAATTATTTCCTAATTTACAAAAAAGCTGAAATGCAAAGGAAACTACTCGGTAACAAGGAGATTGCTCATCTCTTCTGGTGGTTTAGAGTTTAAATTATAAAAACGCAAGGAGAACCGAAAAAAAAAGAAAAAAAAACAAACAAAAATTGAACCAACAAAACAAAAAACCCCCCCCCCCCCAGAAACCAACAAAACGTATAAAAATGCTTCTCTGCAGAGAAAAGAGCCTGGGGGGGCTGGTCCCTCTGACACCCCCTCCACGGCCTCTCTGCATCATCCCACGAGCAGGAATACACAGCGCGAGGGCGTCGGCGATTTAAGACGAAAAAACCCTTTTTTCATCTCAACCAGGGCGCGCGCATCGGAATTAAGAAAAATAATACACTATTATAGTTCATTAAATAAATCTTAATACATTTTTTTTTTCTTTTAAGAGCTTAAAATTATATCATAAGCATTAAAGCATAAGGTACTTATCTTGGCATAAGCAGAGCGCGGCGCGTGTTAGTGGAGAGGGGAAGCGGCCGCCACGCCGGGGGGAGAGGGTGGGGGGTGGTTTCGGGGCATTTCCAAGGGATTTTTTTGGAAGCACAAGCTCCACCTGTGCTTCAAAATCACCCCAGAGCCAGAAAAACCTCCCCGGCAGGAATTCGTACCGATTTTTCCCCCCCCTTTCCCCCCCCCCAACCATGGCAGCGGTAACACCCCAAACTGGAGCGGGGTGGCCGGCCCTGTCTGGGAAACTTCTAGGGATACGGGATATTTCGGGATATCACCTTTCCCCTGCTCCCAGCTCGTGCTGGATCCCCCTAAATTTTACTTGAAGCAAAGGGTGAGCCCCCCAAAAGCAGGGAGAAACAGCGGGCAAAGCTCCCACCAGCTTTTCCACCCCCTCCCGTCTGATTTCCCAGCACGTATTTAGGTTTGCGTTTTCCAAGGTGTTAAGTGCTCCTGGGGCAGCCGAGGGAGCCAGGGGTGGGGGGTCCACGGCTCTGACACCCCCCAATTCCCCCCTTCCCCCCACAACAGCAGCTTCCCAGGACAATACAGTACAAACACCCCCTTCCTCCTCCCGCCCCATCCCAACCGACGTGGAAAAATATAAAAATCCCAAAACTTCTGCAATAATTTAGTTAGAATAGCTCCTCTGGGTTTGTGCAAATAAATTAAAACAACTAAAAAGGAACGTTAAAACACTTATTTCCAGACCGGCAGGCGTCACAACCAGCCCAGGTGCTCGGCCAGGAAGACATCACAGCGAAGGAGATTTTTTTTGTTGTTGATGATGTTGTTGTTTTTGTGTGTTTTCCCTTTAAGGTCCCTCAGCTGGGCAGGTCCTTCGTCCCCAAGCGAGGACATCCCGCGGGCTGGGCTCCGGAAAACAGCGGGTTTCGGACAAGAGACGTCACAAGCACAAAGTGCACAATATTTCTGGTATTTACAGAGACACAGCAGTCCTTCAAGTTTCAAGTTTTGTCAAAAGAAGAAAAGAACAAAAAAAAAAAACCAAACCAAAAGAAAAAGAACTGACAAACTGAAGCGACAACAAAAGGAGTTACCGGGATAGGGAAAAAATGAAAAAAAAAAAAACCACGGAAAAAAAAAAAGGGGAAAACTGAAGTTACGACACAGCTGCATCGCTCCCAAGACAACAGGTAACACGTCCACAGGTGGGGGATATGTACAGTGGCACCCGCCCGGCACAGGGGGGTCACCAGTCCGCGTCCTCCTCGATGTAGTAGTCGGGGGCCGTCCCGTCGAAGAGCCCCGGGTCGAGGGACTTGCGCTGCTTCCCCCGGGCAAACACCCTGGAGATGGAGCCAAAGCCCATCTTCTCTTTCTTCTTTTTCCGTTTTTGGTCTTCCAGGTCCTCTAGAGACTGTGGGAAGAGAGGACACGGGTTTGGGTATCCAGCGATTCCTTCGTCCCTCCCCACCCACTCACATCGGGGATGATGGACCACATGGTCACAGCCCCTCAAATAATATTTGAGTCCAGCTCCCAAAAGTATTGGCATCCAGATCCCCAAAAACATTTGCATCCAGGTCCAGAGCAACGTTAAGGTGCTGGATCTAAATAAAATAATAATATTCCTGAAACTTGTGTGGTGGAATTTGCAGCAAAACTGAAACACCTCCCCCCCCCTTGGGATTTTGGCTTAACTCAACTGTTCAGGATTTTGGCTCCAGGAATAGGTCAGAACAAGGGTCTGTCCACAGCTTGAGAAAATATCCCAATGGTTTAGGGTCAAAAACAGAAGGATAACCTGCTTTGCCTGTCCCTTACAAAAATCAAGACCCAAAAAGGCCCTGAGCACAGCAAATGCCTGAGGCATTACATGGATTTTGGGGCAAATTACAGGAATCTGAGACATCAAAGACTCACAATTCAAGATGACTTCAATTCATTTTTAGTAAGACCCCAAACTGGTGCCTCTGAGCCCCCCCAAAGTATTTTCTAGCACAGGAGGGGTTCTCATGAGCAGGGTTTGAGAGGATTTATGCCCTACCTGTACGATTGGGTTGTGCAAGTTCTTCTGTACCGGTCCAGGACTGTCCCCCTGTGGCAGAAAGAGACGGATCCATTGGATCAGCCCCAACACAGCCCAAGCTCTCCCACCTCCACAGTTAAAAAAGCGGCTTGTTTGGGCAGCTGAACTGCGGTGGGGCTGGGATAAAACCCCAGCAGAGCAGCTTTCCAGGTCAGCAAACCTCCAGGTTGCCCCACACCCCAAACCCAACGCTGTTTTGGGAAGTGGAGGACCCACTGCAAGCCCCCCCACCCCACCCACAGAGTGCCTTACGTTGCAGAGCGAGTGTGTTCGATGCCGGGGGGAGTTGATGTCACTCGGCGTGGACGACCGGTCGCCCTCGGCCGCGGAGGCGTCGGAGATGATGGACGGCTGCCGGGAGTGGCAGGGGCTCACTCTGACGGCTGGAAGGCAGGGAGGAGTTAAAATCACGCCAGCAAACCTCTGCTTCACTTCTAAAAAACTTCTAAAACCCGTAAAGGGGTTTGGCAACCAGGACTTGCCCGTGCCCTGAGCCAGGGGGTGCCCACCTTGCCGGTCCGCCGAGTGCTGGGGGTGTGAGTGGTAGAGGGTCTGCTGGCTCTGCCGGATGGCGGCGGTCAGCGGGAGGTCAGCCTGCATCACCCACTCCTGGTTCCCGTTCAGCACCGTCTCGCCCGGCATGGCCAAGGAGTGGCGCTTGGGGACGTCCTTGGTCAGCGTGGCCAGGGATTGCTTGGCCTGGGGGAGGACACCGAGGTGATGGTGATGGAGCAGGAAAACCATGTGAACATCTGCTGGGGCAGCAGGACAAGCAGCAACACGTTGCACCAAACCCACCCACCCCACGGCAAGTAAATACCCAAACTATGCTGCAGCCTGTGCTGAGGATCACAGAACCACAGAATATGGTGAGTTGGAAGGGATCCATCAGGATCACTGAGTCCAACTCCTGGCCCTGTGCAGGACACCCCAACAATCCCACAGTGCGCCTGAGAGCGTTGTCCAAAAGCTTCTTGAACTCAGACAGTCCTGGTGCTGTGACCGCTGCCCTGGGGACCCTGTGCCAGTGCTCAGCCACCCTCTGGGTGCAAAACACTTTCCTGATATCCAACCTAAACCTTCCCCAAATCAACTCCAGCCGTTTTGAGTCCTGTCACTGGTCATGAGAGTGAAGAGACGGGTACCTGCACCTGCACTGCCCCTCAGGAGGATGCTGAAGACCACAATGATGTCTCCCCTCAGTCTCCCCCTCTCCAGGATGAACAAACCAACTGCCCTCAGCTGTTCCTCATAAGGCTTCCCCTCCAAACCCTTCCCTGTCCTCATGGCTCTCCTTTAGATGCTATCTAATAATAACTTTGGTGCCCAAAGCTGCACACAGGACTCAAGGTGAGGGATTCCAGGTGAGGCCAAGCTCCTTCCTAGCAATAGTATTTCCCCCCTTCCAGTATTGCAATAATGCAGCCACTGCAGCAGCCCCTCAGGTCTGGATGAGTCCCCCAGCTCACCATGGCCAGCTCGGCCTCCAGCTCCTTCATGCGGTTGTCCTTCAGGTCGAGCTGGGAGCGGAGGGCACTGGCGTGGTCCGTCGCCTCCTTGGCTTGTCGCCGCAGCTCCCACTTCTCCCGCTCCAGGAGGTCCTTCTCCTTCGCCAGGGCTTTCACTGCGTCCTCGCTCTCCTGTCACAGGGGGAAAATCCATGTGCTACCACAAACCCCTCTGCAGTGACACTCTCAGGGACCACCCAACCACGAGCGGTACCTTTGGGATCACAAGAGCCCCGCCTTGGCAGGGATGGTTTCCCTTTTTTGGGGAGCTCCACGATGCAGCCAGTCCCCCAAAAAGCAATGCTCACTGAGCACCTTGTTAAAATTACACGGGATTTCTCATGTCTGGCTCGATTCCCTCTAGTAATTTCTGAGAATCACAGAATATTCTGAGTTGGAAGGCACCCACAAGGATCATCGAGTTAAGCTCATACTGGGATCAAACCCACAACCCTGGCGTTATTAGCACTGTGCTCTAACTAACTGAGCTAATCTCAGGCTTAACCTGCCGTGGTCCAGCTGGGATTTTAGAGGGTTTTCTGCCTGATTACAAACCAGGTTTCACGCTCAACCCGCCGCCAGCCCCCTGTGCCACCACACCACGGTGCTGTGGCTCCCACACTCACTTTCCTGTGCTGCTCGTAGTTGCGGATGAAGTCCCGGAGCTGCTCCTCCCGGCTCTCCAGCGTGGCGTAGAGCTGCTGCATCTGGCTCACCAGGTCCGTCTTCTCCCCCTTCAAGCGCTTGCGGTCGGCTTTCATGGCTGTGGGAGAGAGGATGGATCGAGCATGGAGGGCACAGCAGCCCCTTGCTTCCACAGCTTTTATTTTTTTAAGGAAAAAAAAATGCTCCCTCTCCAGGGTAAATAAACCACAGCCCGTTTATTTTTAGCAGCGGGGTGGATTCCGGCAGCGCTCCCACGAGCCCAGGGCACGGCTCCCCAAGCGTCCCCTTCCAGCTCAGTGATGCTGTGTTGGGATGAGGGGCAAGAGTAGGAGTGCCACAGGATGCAATGGGGTATTTCAAAACCCAGAACTTTCCTGTTTTCCCTCTCCCAGTCACCAGCAAGGGATGCTCGCTGACCACCAACACCGGGACAGAGGCAGAAGGCTGGTAATCCAGGGAGAATGACAGAAATCTGAGGTAGGAGAAGGAGTTTCAGTCATTTCTGTACATTAATGCTTTACCCAACCTTGAACTTGGTCCTTGGCAGCACTGCAGAAACGCCCTGTAGCTCCCTGCTGCAGATACACCCCACCCCACCAAAATAACACCCAGTTTAGGAATCAGAATACAAATATTGCTTTTTATTACACATTCACGCTTTTCCACCCTGAGGAAGTGCTGTTCCCAGGGGAGCAGGATGGTATGAAACACGCTCTGCCCCTCCAACACTCCCTGCACTCACTGAGATCAGCTGAGTCTTGCAAGTTATCCCTCTATATTAAAAAAAAATACCCTAAACCCCCTTGAACTCACCAGAAAAAACAGCCCCAAAGCTCCGGGAGCTGCCTGTACTACAAAAACCACTAGGAGATGATGCAGCCATCACGAGTGGGACCCGTCTCCATGCACACATCCCACCTTTTTCCACTAGATCACAGAAATCCAGGGTGGGCATTTCAGCCCACGCTGTGTTTTCTACACCTTGAGATGAGTCACTTCACTGGGGGCTTCAACTACACCACAACGTGCCTCCCCTGGTGAGGCCCGTGTGACATAAAGACAATTTACACGAAATACGAGGAAACAGTGACCATGCCATGCTTCAAAGCGATTCATTTGCCTCAGGCACCTTTGGCACCCTTGGTTTGGTGCCTCTGACTTGTCCCAGCACTGGGGTGTTCTGCTCCCACCCTCCTCTGCCTGGGGAACTTCAAAAAGTCATCTCCACCTGTGTGCAAGCAGGGAGAGCATCATTACCAGCCGTGCACTGCAGCCCCCAGGCAGCCCTCAGGCAGAATAACTTGCTAACAGTGATCACCCAGCCCCAAAATGTGCTGGAATAGCCCCCAAAATTAGAGCCCCCTCACAGCTCTGAGAAACCTCCTGCATCCCACCCCAGCTTGTCACAATCACCGGCTCAGAGAGAGCTTTACTCAGGTAGGAACTTATTTCTGTGCACAGGTTTTATTCTACTTTTTTTACTGGTTTTTACTCTAAGTGTGTGCTGAGGATAAAGGAAGTGCTCAGGATGCGAACCACGAGGAAGGGAGGGGGCTTGCAGATCAGAGGATAAAAAGGTGGGGAAAAATAAATCAGATTAAATACTGGAAGAAGTGGGAGATGTCTGGGATAACCGAGATTTTTATCTGTTAAAAACCAAGAGATGAAACTCTTCAGACAAACTGCCATTAAGCATCAGAGGTAAAACAAAACACGGAAAACCAGAAAACCAGGTAGGAAATGCCACAAAAATTCATACTGTCCTGTAACAGGGAGCTCTTGGGAGTCTTCTTCACTCACTTCAATGAACACAACTCCTCCTGGGACAACTCAGCCCCTTCCAACACCAGGACTTCCCTTACTTTTTTTCCCAGCTTAAGAAATCACTACAGAAACCCTCTAAAAACAATCACAACCACATCTAAGTCTTTGAAAGAGGCCTTTCCTGCTGCCTGTGTGTATTTAACCACAACTTTCCTCTGCCCAGTTCTTTCACTGGAACTAAAAACTTGCTGAAAAAGAAAAATTAATGATAAGTTGACTGAGCCATACTGAGGTGAGATCCAGACCCCACAGACACATATACACATATATTTAATTTCCTCAAGGATAATGAGAGGCTCTTATAAAAGTTTAAGTCACATTTGCCACTCTTTGATGCTGGAGGTGACAAAAGACTCCTAATGATTTTAATTAAATAGTGAGTCCCCCATAGCATAGAAACCTCTTTAATTACTGGCAACATTCAGGGCCTTTAAAGATTTACAGAAAACACTTCATCACTCACCCATAAAACAAATAAAGATGCTCATAAGTACTATTGGGAGAAGGGTAACTTTCTCCCAAGGTTGAATATGTATCACTTTACTAATATTAACCAATATTTATGTCAATGCATCAGTACTGCAAGAAGATTATGAAGTTTGGGTATTGTAAGAGCAGATTTTTTTCTGTTAACCCAACAGGACAATTTACCATTTGTTTCAGTTCATATTTGAGAGATTTTCTAAAATTAACACACTTTTTTTCCCTCCCCTCTATTACTCTCCCTCCTCCATAACCGATTAGCTCCTAAGCTTAAAGAAGATTTATCAGTCATTTGAGAACTTCATTCCAAACCAAATTAATGGGAAATTAATTGAAAAAGGCAGGAGAAAAATAAAAAGTGAGGCAGAAGTGAGCCGTGAGCGCTGCCAGGAGCTCCTGGACCAAACCCCACTTGCTGCAGCAGTTTAATTCCTCCTTAGCAAACAAGCCCAGCTAATTACTCGGTCGGGGAAAACGAGCCTTTGCAATCCACGGCGCGACGGCAGGGCCAGCCAAGGAGGAATAAAGCAGATTTTCACTGGCTATCTGGGCCATCCAAGGAGGTGAAATGGCTTTTTCCTTTAATCTGATGATCCAGGGCGAGCTTTCTATACCTCCACCCCCCACCCCGAGTATCCAAATAAGCTCTCGCCCAGCTCATCGGCGTGGGGGGCTCTCTGGCCAGACCTCTGACCTGTTCATAAGACAAGAAGCAAGAAATCCTAAACCCAGAGTGTGAGTGGAAAGTAATTCTCTCATTTGCATTATTTATTTTCCCCTCCCACCCAAAGCATGTGGCAGAAGGAGTGGGGGGACCCACCAGCCCCCTCTGGACTCGGCAGCCCAGCACCAGCCTCAGCAGCAAGGGATGGGGGAGATGGGTTGGGAGCAGCAGGGTGAACCCCCCAGCTCTCACTGCCAGCCCCCATCCCCACCTGCACAAGTCACCCTGTGTTATTTGAGCTTCCACCTCCTGCCACATGATCCGTCCCCTGAGCACTGGTCCTCTGGGAGAAGGATGATGGACACAGAGATGTAACGGGACCAGCTCCGTGCTGGGCCCTTCCTGCTGCCAAAACAATTAAAAATCCACCCCCTCAGTGCCTTTTATTTCCAGCTCTATGTGATGAGCCAAAACCCAGCCACTCCACAGCAGAGGCACAGCCTTGCCTGGGGCAGCAGCAGCACGGATGGAACCACCCAGTGATGCCACCACCAACAGTTGTTACCACTACGTGGCCCCAGTCTGGCCTCATACCTAACAACTTCCAGCTGTGAATTAGCTCCTGCATCCCAAAACCAGGCACTTCCCCTCAGGATAGGGGCTGTTGTAATTACCACCCCTCCCCTTTGAAATTCCTAATATCAAATTAAGGGAAAATAAATTGTTGAATATCCTGAGTGGTAAGAGACCCACACGGATCACTGAAGTCCAACTCCTGGCCCTGTCAGCTGGTGGTGCCCACCCCATCCAGATGAGCTTTGGGAGGACAAAATAATTAATTTTATTACCTTGATAACACGATATTAGACGAAAAACATAGAAACATCATCTCTGCCCAGCTTCACATTCCCAGAATGAGGCAGCAGAGCCCAAACACACATCAGGGCAGCAGATGCAGCCCACCTCTGACACTCCAAAGAGCAGCTTCCCAAGACTCCCGTTCACTTCCAAGCCCTTCTCTGGCCCCACACAATGTGAATTTTCATGCTAGGAACAGAATCAGAGCTTCCTTTGCCGCTTACTGAATCATACCCTGAATTTTCCAAGGCAGGAAAGGGCATCCTCGGGGAGCACCGCTCAAACCTCAGCGATGCCCCGCGCAACAGCAACGCGTAAACCCATCCTGTCCCATTAACATTTACTTAATTTCTCCTGTTTCTCCCTCCCAACCATGAAATTCGATATTGTCACCATGACTAACCCATAAAATCGGTCAGCCCTGTGCAGGGATCTCAGAGCTGTTCCTTGCTTTGTAATTAAATCGGCGCGTTCGCTCCCCGGGCGCAGCCGTCACATCAGGAAGATCTTGACGTTGAAGACGTCAATGTTATGTGGTGTCAGGCAGAGCCAGCACTCACTGCTGGGGGTGCAGAGGCGTGGAGCAGGCAGGAAATTGGAGTCCAAAGTCAAATTTCAGGAAGAAGTTAGCAGAGGCATTTCACCTTGGGGGAATTTACCTGGAAACACCCTGCTACGAGGCCAAGGGCTTTCCAAACCTGACCCCAATGGCCAACAAGGTGATCGATGACCTCTGAAAATTTAAGCTAGGTCCTCAAAGGTGAACAACAGGTTTTCTTTCAGAGCTCCATGTCCTTATGATGGAAAGGGCTTCCCTGGTTGGGTCCATGGCTGGAACATCCATCTGTCAGAACATCCATTCACTGGGACACCTGTCTTCCAGGTCACCCATCTTCTGGGATACCCATCCACCTATCTTCTGTGCTACCCATTTCTCTGCTATCCACCCCGTCACTGCAGACATCTGAGGGTGCTGTGAGTTTCTCCAGGAGGTTCTTCCCAACCCAAACACCACCCCTGGGAAGGTCACAGCTCCAAGCTGCGGGTTTGGGTGGGAGGAGACCAGGCTACAACCCATTTGTGGAGCAGACATGAAGCTGGTTCACACCTTCCTGAGCAGCAGGGAAAGGCAGCCCGAGGTTTCCACCTTGGCACTCAGAAAGGAAACAGAAACCAGGTTTGCTCTCCACATGATAATCCTGCAGGCGAGGTCCAGCATATGGGATGAACCTTCCTAGAAATGGGGTTTCTGCCATTAGCCCACATGCTCCTGGATGTCACCTGGCCAAGAGGCTCCTCTTGGAGCCCCCCAGGCGCTCGGGCCCCGTCCCTGCCCACAGCAGGACCAGCAGTAATAAAGCTGTCTGCAGCTTTTTTCCCCCGAGGATTCCCACATCAGAAATCCAGACCGCATCCATGCCTTTCCAGCCAGGGCTGGGGAAATAATAATAACTGCATTGATGCTGGAAGCACAATCCAGAGTCCCAGTCCTGGCAAAGGCAGAGAGGGAGATAGGATGTGGCACTATGGAATTTTAATTGGACGTTAACTGATTTTTAAAAAAAGTGCAAGGGCTGGAATTAGCCCAGGAAAAAGTGGAATAATGATGGATACAGTACACGCTGCCAGGGATGCAGAAACTGGTCGAGTTAATCCTGCAGAGCATCCTGTGCTGGGCCAGATCTCTGCTGCCTCCCTCCGCAGCACGGGCTTGTTAGCACGGCACAGGGAAGATGCTGCACGGGCTGATCAGCTCTATCCCCGTGCCAAATGCTGTTGGAAAGGGCTGGGAATGCACCTCCAACGGGGGGCCCTCCACCCAGACCATCACAAACCAAAACCCTGTGAGGCCACGCAAAATAAACGCTCTTAGAAGGTGCTGCAGCCCCCGCTGGCAAACCCCACTGGCAAACCCTCCCTGCTTCCCTCCGCAGCACGGCCCGGAGAGCCAAGATCCATCTGAACCAGCTGCACTGCACTTCCAGGCTCCGAGCCAGCGACGATGACAGCTTTCCATATAATTTATCTGCTAATGACATTCCACAGGACCCAGTGTGGATCGTGGGATGCTGCAGGCACAGGGATGGTGTGGCCGGTGCTGATGGGCACGGGGCAGTGCAGGGATGCAGGGAGGCAGGAATGCAGGCTGTGAGGAGGAAGCTGCTCCTGGGAGGTGCTTTCTGCCTGCAGAACATGACTGCCACAGACCCCTGAATTACAGGACAGCACGGCCAAGTTTCCCTGTGCTCCTGGCTCTGCGTTATCCCACAGTTCCTTAACACAGAGCCACCCCTTCCCCAGTGTGTCCATCAGCAGATGCATTTCTCCTGGCAGAACCAGTCACCAGTTTTTCCTCCCCTTCTGGCTACGTTTCTCTACGGACAATTTTTCATGGAAAGGAAAAAAGGACTTTTTTTTCCCCTCCAGCTGCTGATCCCGTTTTCACTTTATCCGTCTCGGTCACTGTGCCAAGCCTGCTCTGCTGCCCAGCGCCTCCAGCCCAGATCCAGCCCAGCCAGCTTTTCCAAATGACTCAAAAGCTTCCCAATATTGCAGAGGAGGGAAGAAGCATCGACTGAAAAAGGTTTCCCCTTATGTGCCTTTCCAAGTGCCAGCTGACATTCCCTCTCCCTAGCCACCACACCTGTGGAGAAGTCCTGGAAAACCAACCCCAGGGGCTCCAACAGTGGCAAAGAAAAGCCCAATAAAAACCCCAACATTGTATTATTTAAATATTTAAATAATTATTTAAATAATCACGATTTCCAAGCCAAATTAACTTTTTTCTCCTCCACAGAAGCTTGTGTGACCTCACCGCAGCTTCTTAGGTGACTTCTTGCTCTTATTTCTTTTTGCACATGTATAACAATAGCTCTGCTTTTCTGCATTTTGCATTAATCAGCAGTTCCCCTTCCACACACACAGAGCAAATATTCCCTAATTAAGGTTTTTCTCCTCCAATTACAGTTCTATAAACCCAGAGCATTTCCTGCTGCCGGAGGCTGCACCGGTGGCATCGGGGGAGGCGGGATTTTGAAGGTATTTTGGCTGCTACTGATACATGGGGGATGCTTTTGTAAATCAGACAGCGATCATATAAAATTTTCTGAACTCCCTTCCCCAAACACTGACTCAGCCCAATTCCCTGCTCCTCTGAGCATCTCAGCATCCCGGACAGGGGGAGATGTGGTGGCCCCCTGAGCTCCCCACGTGCTGCTCAGCCTCCGAGCCTGAAAACTTCTGACAGCTTCTCCTCATAATCCGCAAACATGAGCTGACAAGTGCAAGTTATACTCGGTATGCTGGGGATTTGAGATGATATTTAGAGCCGTGGCGCTGCCAGGGTTTGACGTGTGAGAGCTTTCCCCGCTCAGGATCATCCCCCGGCTCCAGCTAACAAACCATCCTGCACAGATTTATTGTCAGCCCGTTTTTTGGGGTGGAAAAGCTGCAGTGTTGCGTTTTGCCCTGCACAGCCCAGTCCCAGGGCTTGCTGTGCTGGTGAGGGAGGGAGAGCATGGCCCTGACCGCCACAAAAACACCCAAACCAGGCATGGAGGAAGGAGGAGACCCTGCACATCACATGGAGGGAACTCCAAGAGGGGTAAGGAAAACTGCAGTCACCAGGAAACTCGCTGCTTCCCTCCTAACAAGTCTGAGGGGCTCAAATCCAACCCACCCCCACCTCCAGCTGCATTTCAGCTGCTGCCTTGGCTCTACTCTACAGCTGTGGAGGAATTCCTTTGCAATGCAGCAAACAGCCCCCACACCCCATTTCCCAGCCCATCACTGCACCCCTCTTGGGGAGGGGAAGGGGCAGCAGATCAGGGGGGTCCCAGTGAGACCAAACCCCCCACCACCTGCACATGGTGAGGGCACTCTGCACAGCCCAAATGAAAAGGATGGCTTTCCCCTCCCTCACGAATCAACTCTTTGAAAGTTTCAGGCGCTGGGGAGAGGCGCAGGAGAAGAAGGAGGCGCGAGCCTTACCCTGCAGAGCCTCCTTGGCACGGGCCAGCTCCTGCTCCTTCTGTGCCAGCTGCACCTTCAGCTCGGTGGCCGAGAGCACCTCCGGGGACTTGCTGCCGTGCGTCTCCTCCAGGTCCTTGGTCAGCATTTCCTTCATTTGCCGGAGCAGGTGGACCTCCTCCTGCAGCTGGGCCACCTCCTCCCGCAGCAGCGCTGGAGGAAGAGGAGACACAATGCGAGGAAGTGAGTGACGGCTCCCGGCACGGCCCCGCGCCCCCGCTGGAAACTCCAAGCCCAGGGAAACGCTGCTGGGGTGACCCCTGGACTGCCTCCCGCCGGCAAAAACCGCTCTGCACAAAGCCCAAACCCTGCCTTGTTCTGGGAACAGAGAAAGGAGGGTGAGGGATGACACGGGGAAGGCGCTGGGAGAGGGAAGTCTCCACTGGGTGCTGCTTTTGCGTTAAAAAATTAAAAATAAATGTTAATATAAGAATAATAAACAAAGGGGTGCTTTCCCACACAAGCCACTCACTGACAGGGTGCTCACATGGCTGGGATCCAACAGAGCCTCCCGAGCTCCAGTAAGTCCCACACACCTCAGGTCTGCCTCCAGCCACCCACGTGCTCAGAGCACACTCCACAAAATCCAACAAACCCACTGTGAGACAGGAAAAGGAAAGATGACACTTCCACCTGCAGACCTGAACCCTGAATTTTGCAGATTTATGCCCAGTGATTGCTCACTCCTCCGAGCAGTTGCAGTGTAGACCCCAGCCTGGATCCCCTCCACAACAGGCACTGGGGGAAAGCTCCAGACACCTCTTTTCCTACAGTCACATCCACTGTTTAATGTAATAATAATACTAATAATAATGCCATTTCTACATTGCACCCATTGCCCTCATCCTGCATAACACTTTGGGGCTGTGTGTGCACCACTGCAATTCTCCAGCTGAGTTTGGTTTGCTTTCCTTCCCCTTTAAAAACAGGCAGAGAAAAGCCCTTACTCATCCCAAAGTAGCTTTTTGATTTCACAGAATCATGGAAAGGTTGGGTTTGGAAGGGACTTTAAAAACCTTTAAGACAATCATGTCCAACCCTCCTGCCATGGGCAGGGACACCTTCTACCAGATCAGGTTGCACCAAGCGCCATCCAACCTGGCCTTGAACACTTCCAGGGATGGGACATCCACATTCTCTCAGGTCTGCATCGCGCCCACACAGTCCACAGTTACCAGAAAAATTAAATAAAAATTAAAACCAACCCCCCCTCTCCAAGCTACCCCAACTGGATCCTCTCCCCAGCATCCCTGTGTAGCAGCCAGCCCGGGGGACACCAACTGGGCACGGAATATCGGGGTTTTTCCCCCTGTTTTTGCTCGGGTCCCTCCACACGTGCGCTGCCCGCTTCCTTTCCGGCACCGAGGCCGGGAGGTGACGCCGGAGGCAGGACAGGGAGAGGCGGCTCCTCCCCGGCAGCTGCGCCAGGAAGGCATAAAATCTGGTTCACATACTTGAAATGCTTCCCGAATGAAAACTGGCAAGGCCCCATTCTGTAAATTATTCAGCAATAAAGTCACTAACGAGGAACAGTCGAGCCCCGGGCCGGGGGGTTTGGTGCAGCCCAAAGTGCTTTCTTGAAATCCGTGCAAAACAGCAAGAACAAGAGGCAGCCGAGGCCAACAGGATCTTTCCCAGGGATGGTAGAAATGTCCCCTTCAGCTTCTGGGAACCCAGAGAGGATGTGAAGGGCTTGTAAACTGTGTAAAGCACACCCCATGCCTTCCCCGGCCACAGAAAGTCCCACAAAACATCCCTGGCTGCAACAGATTGCTCATTTTTTTTCCCCACTGGTAACTCATTTTCACCTTTCCTTACATGTCACTTCTCCCAGGAGACACAGAGGGGTATTCCCAGGAAAAAATCAGCCAGCAGAGGAGGATGGGGCAGGGCAGCTTGCACCAATCCCAAGGAATTCCTGGAAACTGCAGCATTTTGGTGGGAAACAAGAAAATCCCCACATGGCAGGGACCCCTCTGGGGAAGGAAGAGCGGAAACAAGACCAAGTCCAGGGGGGAATTCTGCAGCAGAGAATCCCAGAGGGGTCCTTGGGTCCCAGAACTCCTTGCTATAACACACTCTACAGTGCAGTCCTCCAAAACTGCACCATTCCTCTCTAGTCCCAGTTAGAAAACAGTGAAGAAACTCCAAAGCATCCATCCTCTAAAGCAGGCAACAAGGGAATTTCATCCCCAACTTAGTGCTCAGCTCCCAGTCCCAGTAGAAACTGCTGAAGGATTAAAATCCAAGATCTATGGGAAGCTGTAGATGCAATCTGGAGAGGAGCATGAGGCACCACACTCCCCATGCCACCAGCCAAAGTCTAGGGAGAACTTGAATTATTGAACCTGGGATCACCCATATATTCAAAATTCCTACTTTTTTATAGATATACATATACATATGATATACAGATATACATATGTGTATAAAAATGGGTTATGCTTTGCAATATATAGTTATATTTGCTATCTATCTATATTATTATATATATGGCAAAGCCAAATCAGTTCTGAATATATATATATCTATCTTTCGATATATATAAAATTGGAAATACAACCCATGCAGCCAAGGTTTGAAAGGAAAGTTCCTCTTTCTAACTCCCTCCCGGGGCTGCTACCAATGTCATAGAATCTCAGAATGGTTTGGGTTGCAAGGGACCTTAAAGCTCATCCAGTTCCACCCCCTGTCATGGGCAGGGACACCTTCCACTAGCCCAGGTTGCTCCAAGCCCTGTCCAACATGGCCTTGGACACTTGCAGGGATGGGGCAGCCACAACTTCCCTGTGCCAGGGCCTCCCCACCATCTCAGGGAGGAATTTCTTCCCAATATCCCGTCTAACCCTTCCCTCTCTCAGTGCAAAGCCATTCCCCCTCGTCCTGTCACTCCATGTCCTTGTCAGAAGTCTCTCTCCAGCTTTCTGCACTTTTGCAAGAGGGGGTCCCCAAGCTGGGGAGCTACTTAACAACCAGAGATGCTCTTTAAAATACAAACTCAACTCATCTCTAGGTCTTGAATCCTTATTTTCTTCTAATAATGTTCTTTATGACCTTTCTGTTTCCTATCCCAGGACAGAGGTGTATCTAGAGGTATATTTATCCTGCTGCCGCCCTGGATAAAATCACCCCCCCGACTCGTGCCCAGCAAAGCAAAAACCATCTCCCTGGCAAACTCACAAAAGCGGCACAAAATGCAGCTTTCACCTGAGACAGTAATTCAGCAACAGGAGCCTTGTCATTTGCACTGCATCCATCTCTAACACGTCCCCTCCGTGTACAGCAATCGTGTCAGCTGAGTTACACGGAGAAAAAAAAGCTTTTAAATGGATGTCTTTAAAGTGATGCCTGTTCCGAGGCCAGTAAAAAGCTTTGCCGCTGCACAGAGAGTGGATCTGCTGCCCAGAGGAGGCCAAGATGGGATCTGCAGGAGCAGGAGCGGAAACTTCAGGCCCAAATGCTGTCTGGAGGTGTTCACCACAACTACAAAAACTCCAAAAAATCTGATTTGCGTTGTCTGTTAACACCGATCAGTGGTTGAAGCAGAATCCAGCAGTGTCATGGAAGTTTAATGCTATCAACTGAAATATAATTAACAGCCAATTATTTCGGCAGGAATGGTAGTTTTCATCAATTAGTCTGGGAAACGTTTAAATTACATTAATTTCATTGCTGCCTGCTTGCAGCAGATTCGGAAGGGGTTGGAACGACTGATGGGGCTTGTCCAGGTGAGGCAATGCCTCCTTCTCCCCTGGGTGGTCAGGAAGTACAGAAGGCACCCAATCCCCCCCCCAGAAAAGGTTAAGAAGAGAAGGGGATAAGCACAAGGGCTGGAAATGTGTCCATCCCCACTTCAGTGCAGTCCTGCTGCTGTGCAACCCCTGTAACATCTCCTGCAGCACTGAGGTGCCCTACGACTTC
Source organism: Myiozetetes cayanensis (assembly GCF_022539395.1). Taxonomy (NCBI): domain Eukaryota; kingdom Metazoa; phylum Chordata; class Aves; order Passeriformes; family Tyrannidae; genus Myiozetetes; species Myiozetetes cayanensis. The sequence goes on along the minus strand of NW_026087499.1, from coordinate 5,119,318 downwards.
AGAGAGAGCTGTTGGCCACCAGTGCTCCCTTCTGGAGGGGCACCAGGGCGCTCAGCAGAGCTTCTCGGGCTAAAAACGTGCATTTTGGCTCCACGCATCTGTCTTTCACTTTTAAAGAAGCTTTAAATACCACCCCCTGCTGCTGCCGCGATGCTGCAAGAGAGCGAGCTGTCACACCTGGACACGGGTACAGACACTCCTTAGCAATTTTGGGTTAAAGCTTCCACCCAGTGAGAGCAAATCCTTGCAAACACCATTTCGGAGCACTTCCTGAAGACACCAGCTCGGCCTTGGTGCTTCCACGTGGTCACAGCTCGGGGACAAGACCCCCATACACGAGCCTGGACCACAAACCATCAACTGGTGCTCGCACCGATGGGACAGAACACACAGAGACCACCTGCTTGCCGAGTCACCCCCGGTTTCCTGGCACTCCCCACCTCCAAAAATAATGATTATTTCCACCACACAGACTCCTTCTCTCTCATCTGCCCTGGCCACATGCTGGTGGGATGTAACAAAACCTGATATAAACCCCTATGCCGGTAGGAGGGGTGTGGGGGGTGGGAGGGAACAGCGGGGTTTGGGGGGCACAGGGGTTCGGGGCCAGGCTGGGGGTTGTGAAAGGCTTCCAGAAGCACACACCATACAGAACCACCGGCTGGTGGGCTAAGACCCCCGCAGCAGCCGGGGAACCCTCCGCCAGCTCCCGGCTCGCTCCAACTTCTCCGCCCCACAAAATGGACAACGGGGCACCGGGACCCGCCCCCACCCCGACCCTCCCCACGGCCACGGGGGCACGAAACCCCTCGGCCCTGCCCCTCGCTCGCCATGGGGACAGCACGGCCATCCCCCCCACGCCACCTCCCCGCGGCCCCCGGGCAGCTCCCGGGCGTTGTTTTTGTTTCTCCCAGGAGGAAGCGAGCTCCGAGCACAAAAGCGAGCGAGGAGGGGGGGGAAGCCGTGCACGCCGGGCTGCGTCCTCCCCCACCCATCCCGGGGACCCCCGCCGGGGGACCCCGTTATTACCTGCGTGGGCTGAGCAGGGGCACGGCACCCTGCCCCGAGCATCGTCTGCCGGCCGCCCCTCGCCGCCCGCGGGGACAATGGGCCGGGCGCGGAGCGGAGCCCTGCTCGCAGCGGCAGCTCGCCGGCTTGTTCTCCTCCTGCTCCGACTTCATGGCGGGGCTCCCCGGGCTCGGGGGTCCCCCGGGACGGGGGTCCCCGCGTGGGGGTGGGTGCTCGGCGGCAGCGGAAGCGCAGCCGGGCGCTACCTGCGCCGGGAATGTGCCCCTTCGCCGGCCGCTCTCGCAGGGCTTGATGGATGTCACGGCACGGAGGGAGTGGCTTTGCCCCCGCACGGCCCAAGGTGTGCGGGACGGGGCCCCGCAGCAGCAGCAGCCGCCGCCGAGGGCTCTCCGGGAGCCCCGCGCGGCGCAGGAACCCGGCGGCGGAAATGATTCCCGGCTGGAATCATCATCCATCGCTCCCGCCGCTGCCACCCACCGAGCGGAGCGCCCGCCGCGTCCCAGCGGCACCATCGCCACCGCTGGGTCGCGATACTCGGCCAGCGCCGGCAGCGCGATGGGAGGGGGGGGAAACTGAGGCAGGAGTGGGGGGGAACACTCCCCAGTACCAACGCACAGCCCGGGCCGGCTCGTCCTTGCAAGGCAAATACAGGCAGTGCTCTTGCTCAGAATGCAGTTGTTATTAATGTTATTTTATCCAGATGGGATGGGAGACACAGAAAATCCCGTCGATAAAGCAGTGACCGCCTGCTTTTTCTAATAAAAATACACCACAACAGCCAAACTCTGTGAAACGCAGCAGACTCGTGTGGCTTTGTCAGAGAATCACTACGGTTGGAAAAGACTTTCAAGATCGAGTCCAATACCACCGAATACCACCATGCCAACTAAACCATATCCCAAAGTGCCACGTCCCCTCGCTTTCTGAATACTTCCCGTGATGTGACTCCATCACTTCCCTGGGGAGACTCTTCCAGTGCTTAACCACTCTTTTAAGTGAAGAAATTTTTCCTAATGTAAGTATTTTTGCTCTCTGCAGTCCATGATGCACTGTTACCTGTCTTCACCCTGCTGCCTGGGCTGCCTGTTTCCAAGCCCTCCGCATCAGACCCACTTTTTAAAAGTTATTCACACCAAAGATATTAAGAACTGGGCAGAAGCACTTTGGGTTTATGAATTTGTGCCTGTCTCTGCTGTTATTCTCTCTAGATGAACACTGCCCAGACAACCAGTGGCCCAGGGATGCTTTACAGGCAGGCCCAGCACGCTGGTGGCATACACCTCTCTCTCAGCCCAGGAGGGTAACACTTGCACAAAGATCAGAAAACACAATCCAAGACAAAAAAATATCAGCAATATTCCTTTTTACAACAGCACATGGCATGCAAAGCCTCTGCCAGCCACCCTGAACGCAGCTCCCCCGCCCTACAGCAGCAGCATCTCAGGCATGGGGAAACTGAGGCACGCCCCACGTCCATGGGCTTTGACGATTTTGGGAGGTGGGTGACACTATAGCCACGGGAGGAGTGAGCTGCCCCAGCTGGGAAGGAATGCAGCCTCAGCCACCTCGTACACCCAGGTCAATAAACCAGGTCGTCACCCACACTGTGACCTTCTGGGCCCCACGCTGTGCTGCCGGGCATTGCCCCCTCCCTATCCTGCTGCTTCCTCACCAGCAGCTTTGGAAGGGGAAGGGAGTTGTGCAACAAGCCCTGGTTCTCACCGCAGCGGGCTGGCAGTGCCAAGCAGGCCCGGGGCACGGGACGGCACTGCCCGCAGCACCACTGCCAGCTGTGCGGTGCCCCCATCGCCCCAGCCCCTGCCGTCACCTACCTCGGCTCCTGGAACCCCGGGAAAGCTCTGCGTCACCTCCCATCGCTCCCTGCTTGCACAACTCCGCTCCCCGGGGATCAAGTCGGAGCGAGCCCATTGCCGACTCAGCTCGGGATGCAGCGGGAACGCTGCCACGGCCGGAGCCGCCCCACGGGAGCGAGGAATCACCGCCGGCTTTGGGAGCACCTGCGGGTTTGATCCTGCTCTGCACGCAATCCCAGCGCAAAGGCACCCGCGTGTGACCTGCCCCGGCACGGGAAGGTGCTGAGTCGCAATGCCCCGAACCAAAAGCAGAGGGAGGAGGCTCTCCACGTCACGGGCATTGCACAAGCACCAAGCTCCCCAGGAGCAGCTCCTCGGAGCCTCCTCCCTGGCACAGGAGCCCGGTGAGTGAGTGGGAAAGCCGGGCTGGGCTCTAGTCCTGACTTCTGCTGACTAATGGTGGCCCAGCAGCGTTATCCACACCCACTGCACCCGTCCTGCAGGCAGACAGTGCAGCACTGCTGCTCTTTGACCCACCAATGCCACCTGCAGGGATTCCCCTGCCCCTTCCCATGTGACTAACAATCCCTTTGGAAGGCACACAGAAAAAGGGTGCTGGTTAAGTAAAAGATGGCACATGCCTCAGGCCAAACCCGTATCACGTGTCCCACCTCCAGCTTCCCGGGCCTGGAGGTCCCACCAGGGTTATGTCTCTGAAGCAAGTCAGCTACAGGTGGTCACAGCCAAAAAATGCTCCAACTCCTTCAAGATCAGGCTGAAAATCCCAACCATCACCCCCAAAGGCTGGGCCCACCAGAGACTGGTAACAGAGAGTCAAGTTGGGGTCAAAAAGTTGCCAAGGCCTGGCACAGGCTGCCCAGGGCAATGGTGGAATCACTGTCCCTGGAGGGATTTAACAGACCTGTAGATGTGACACTTGGGGACATGGTTTAGTGGTGGCCTTGGCAGTGCTGGGGGAATGGTTGGACTCGATGAGCTTAAGAGGGCTTTTCCAACCTGAATGATTCTGTGACTCCATGGAAAATCACTTCAGCATCGAGACTCCAAAGGGAACCGTTCTCTCTGCAACACATAAAGAGTAGTTGGTGGCTGACTAAATGCAGCTTGAGCATATGGATGAGCTGTACATCACTGCCCTGGAGGCACCAACACCTGCAGCGAGAGGTGAATAACCTCAGCCCTGCCAGAAGAATCTCTGCAGAAGGTCAGGGATGCATCCGTGTACCTTCGGATTGGAGCTGGTCCTTGCAGAGCCACATCTGACCTGGAGAACAAGCTGTCCATAAAACCCACCAAAAACATAAAAATCTGGAGACCTCACATGAAGGCTGCAAAAAATGCCACCTAATTCCAGGAAAACTTACTAACACCTCTCCCCCACGTCCATGGAAACCCCCTTTTCCATCCCCGTCTCTCACAAAACAAAGACAACGGAGCGAGGAGATGTTTCGAAACAGAGCTGATTTCTTTTTTCCCCCTGCTTTTTCCTCTCAAGGAAAACTCCTCTCGAAAAATGACAGATTTTTATCAAACATTTCACTCATGACAAATTGGCATTGTCACCGAGGAGAGCGCTCGGCTGGGAATTTCGGAGGCGCTTCGGGAACCTCCATCTGCTTTTGCCGAGTTAAAATCCGACGGTGGCGAGGTTGGAGAACGTAACGTGTGAGGCAAGGATTAATTAACATCGATCTGGCTCCAAAACCAGAGGCGGTGAGAGTAATTTTCATTCAGGAACTTGGCACCGTTTAGCACCTCCTCCTCCTCCAGCGCTGCCGGAGTATTTTAAGCTCCTGAAAAATCGCACGTGCATTGCCCAGAGTTTTTGTAGTGATTAATTAAAACCTCAACAGAGAGAAAAAAAATGCCAAATTTTTTATTATGTCCCTACCCAGGCCATACCCAGCAACTTTCCCCTTCTTTAAAATAGCACTGGAGAAGCTGTTTACTATGTAAAGAGTCAAAAAAAAAAAAAAGGGCAAACATCACCACGCTGGTTCCAATCTCACTTGGTACAACTTCCTGAGCTCATCACAGTTATTTCTATTGTGCTTTTAATTTTATCATGACAATTATAGTTATCATCACAGACATTTTATGCCTAACTTCTGGGTTCTGTACAATGTCTTCATTCAAATGCTAAAAGGCTGTAATGAGACTGAGATAATGGCCCACAAATATAAATGATACAGATCAAAATAGAGGGAATTTGGTTAAAAAGGAAAACAAATAGAAATTATCCACCCTAATTAGCATTCAAAGACAGTTACTGGGGGCGGGGAAATGATGTTTTATGGAGAGGGTTGTTCCACCTGGCACCTGAACGCCAACAGAACCTGCTGTGCTACTGTCACATCTGGATCCAGTGGCAAATGTCACTGAGCCTTTCCCACCCTTCCCAGCTTTGTCAGCACTAACAAGGTGAGGGATGGCACCGCCAGCAGGACGTTTGTGGCCGTGGAGGGGACAGGGTGGGCATCGATCAGCAAAACGTGAGTTCTCCGAGAGCTCTGAACCGCTGAACCCCCCCCAGAATCAATATTTTCCTTTTTAAACCAACGCTGGGGGGAAAAGCACATCTCATATGGATTCAGTGTTATTCTGGGTTTTACATTATTCATTGAACCTCATCCCATGTCATGCTGCAGTGAATATATTACCATATATGATGACAAAAAATTACACGGCTCCTGCAAACACACGATAAAGCACCAGGCCGGGCTGCTAAAGGAGCTGCTCGCTCTGCAAGTCGCTCATTAGCAACCTGTAATTAAGTTGCTATACATCGAGGTTGTGCCTGTGCCACCAGCCACTTCACGGGGAGAGAGGAGAAAAATAATAACAGTAATAATTATAAAGCAAAACAATAATAAATCAGGCAGCAGCACACCCCAGAGCTGCGTGGTGGGTCTCAAACTTCGGGAAATGTTTTCCCGTTGAAGTCTTATCTCACCCACAGCACATCCAGGAACGTCACTGCAAGGCCACCGAGGGCCACCGTGTCCCCAGAGCCACCCAGCTCAGCCCACCCCAGCAGGGACCACGGGGGCACTGGCAGGGAAGGAGCTGCATGCAGAGAAATAACAGGGAAAATCGGGAGCCTGCCTGGAAAAGTTGATGGTTTATCCCCACACATAAATGTGCTGCTATTTCTAAAAATGGCTTTTCACCCTCAATGCCACGTGTGATTCGGATGGGGCTGGAGGTGGGCAGCTCCACTCTGAGTTTGGCTACTATCTTTATAACCAGATCCTGCTGCTTTTTCTAAATTATTTTTTTAGCAGCTGCCCTTTAGCTTCCAGAAAGTTTCAAATAAGCAATTTTAATGATCTCTTTTCATTAAGCACTCATCCATATATATATATATATGTGTATATTAGGGAATTCAGTATAGAAAACAGCTTTAAATGATACCTGCACAACCTGCCACGTTCATCAACGTGACCAAAACTTACCCAAACCCCATTTCTTTACACCCAAAACCTGCCGCTCACCGGGTGAGAGACTTGCTCACGTGCACAGGCTCCAAATGATGCTACAGCACAAATTTTGGTTGCTTGCAGGAATTGCAAGGGGAAAAAAAAACCCCAAAAAGTGGGACTAAAGCCTGGCTGGGATGGCTGGGCTTTGCAAGGCAGGTTAGGGAAGCTGGGGGAGCTGCAGGGATCAGTGACCCCATGAGCCTGGACACATCCTGTTCCCCTCCCATCCACTGTGTGTATCAACAGAATATTTATAAATCAATTGAAAGCAATTAATCAGCTGGAGGAAGATAAGGGATAATGAAGAAAAGAGATTAGCTGGCGATGCACAAACAGGGCTCCTCCGGGGAGGAACCGCTGTGGTTGGAAGCCTCCTCTGCAAAGCCTATTAGCTCCACTTAAAAAAGAAATTTAAAAGAGCCAACCTGAATAATTAAAAGGAAGAGTTAATGGTTCGTGCTAACAGCTTCTAAAAACCTGCAGCAGCCGTGGTTGGTAAGCAGAGGGGCCTGCAGATAAACCACTGCTCCACGCCGGGGAGGGATGCTCGGCATTCCTGCATCCCTGGATCCCCCGTGTGATGGAGCCAGGAAGGCTCACATGGACACTGGGAGCTGCACCATCCTGCTGGGCTCACTTAAGTGACCAACCCCTTCGAGCTGAGTTATAAATAATAACAGAGAAATGACTCCAGGACTTGAGGGGAAGCCTCCAGGGATGTGAGTCCTCACATTACCCACTGGACGTATCCCGTGGTAGCATTCCAATCACCAACCCGCTCCTTGTCGGCTATGCCAGGGCTAAATATACAGCTGGGTTGATCCCCAACCAAAAAACCAACCTCTGGGCAGAACAGTCAACATTTCTGCCACTTTCTGTATGTTTTTCTACTGATTTTTCCACCCTAATCCTTCCACAGCAAACTCTGGAAAGGGGAGGCTCAGGGCAGGACCAGGAGCACTTTCCTTGTCCATACCATTAATTATTTATTTCACACCTCAGAACATGCCAACACCAGGGCTGGGTTCATTCCAGTCCACAGGACCAGCACCACCACGATGGTGCCACCAAGAACTGGGGGCTTTTGGCTAAAAGAACATCCTGAAGCTGCCACTTTGCTTTTGAGGAGCACCCAAAAATGCCCCATCCCACAGCTCAGACCTGCATCCCACGGGAACATTTCCAGGGGTGCCTACAAGGAATTTTTGGGGAAATTTTCAGCCTCCTCCAGTGCTGTGAGATCCCACCTGAGAGCATCCTAATCAGCAAGAGCCATCAATTCAGAGGCTAAAGACTGAATTTCAGTGCAACACTTGCCTCTTTCAAGTAATACTCAATAAAATTGTCAGGCCAGGGCTGGAGCTCACAGGGTTTTTTTCGTCAGCATCTCCCCACCTTCCTTGCCAACTTGCAAGGCAGCACTTTAACCTTCAAGGTAAAACTCAAATTCATTTAGTAACAGCCCTTATCTACAGGCTGGGGGCAGAATAATTCCATGGAGAACAATATAGAATAGATAAAAATAGCTGCACTGCAGCATGGCCACAGTCAGCATGGAGCAGGGCAGGAGGAGCAGCTTCCTCCCTGCCCAGAGATTTAATGGCAAGTGATGGGCTGAGAGCAGGAAAACTCAGCCAGTTCTGATGTTCAGGGGGCTAATGTTGATTTAAAAGGATAACTCTTGCCATGAGAAGGAATTCTGGCTCTGATGTGATAGCCTTGATAATCCTGGGATCATCCAGGGCTGAACAAGGGAAGAGAGGTGGGACAGGAGTAAAGAGGAGAAGAAGGGAGAGATTATTGAAGCAAGATGTGCAGCAACAGCAGCTGCCAGTTTTCATCACTTCATCACAGATCTCATAGTAATGATTGAATTTGGATTATTCTTTTCTTTCTTCCTCTCCCGAACTTCATTGTTTTAAATCAGACTCATGAAAAATCTCAGCTTATAAATAAATTTTTGTGACCAGTGATAGAAAAGACTCCTGCATTTCCCTCTGTGTGCTGCACAAGACTCAGCAAGCAAAGAAAGCAACAGGAACCCTTATCCCTTCCTCATCTACTTTATAACCCAAACCAGGATTTTCGAATAGCCAGAGCTAGAAAATGAAAATCAGGAATACATGATCCTAGGAGACAGGTACCCAAGAAGCAATTGTATTAACTCAAAGCTAAATATGATCAAGAGCAATAATTCCAGGATGGGTTTTCAACATGGTACCTGAGGAAGACAAAAAAAAAAAGATGATGTTTCCCTCTATTTATTCACATAAAGGTTTCAAAGTCATCCACCTTTTCTGCACTGCCCTCACAGGACCTCTCCCGAGCTGTGCCTAGCACTGGGCATTTTCCCAGAAAAAAATACTGTTGTACTGAAAAAACGAGGCCAATAATAACAAAAACATACCCAAAGCAAGGGGGGAGGGAGTTGGAGGAGATAAAAAAAGCCACTGGGCAAACACAATTCCTCAAACTTGGTGCAAGCACCAGCGTGGGGGATCAGGATGTGAGGAAAGGGGCGCCCAAAGGACTCCAGGATTAGGTTTAAAACTGGGAAAATTAAAGAAATAACTGGTCATTCACAGCCCAGACACCCACTACCCCACACACACACTGCTGAGCACACCCAAAAGATTCCAAAGACCCCAAATTCTTCCAAGTTATTTTTTTCCTTAGTAAAACAGGGAGGTTTTTTAATAATTCAGCTGTTCTGTGCTGGGACAGGACAGTGGCCAAGTCCCCTCTCCCAGGGCTGCCTGCAAGCCCAAAAGGAAAAGTATCTATAATTCAGGAAGGGGTGAAAGGGTCTCCATCCAACAGCTCAACATTTCTAAATATAAAAGATTCAGTGATGCTTCAAATAATTCAGATGCATCAGGAGAGGCACAAGGCCCCAAGTCGAGCCACGTTTGGAAACTGCTCCTTTCACCAATTTCCCCCAGCTACGCCACAAAAATGATGGAAAAAAAAAAAATCCCTTTATTTTTTTAAGCAAGATTCACCCTCGCACCACAGTCCCCACAGGAGTACAAATATTTGATGCAATCGGAAAGAAAACAAAACCGTCCCGAAATGACAACTGAGAGGGAAACAATCTGGGGAGTTTTAACCTTCAAAATCTGTCTCTTAATTCTGGTTGTGATTTCTGCAGGCGAGGGAGGAGAAAAAAAAAAAACACAGCCCGAGTGGTGTCTGCTTCTGCCTCACAAAGGCAACTTTAAATGGGATTTTAAGAGAACACGACTAGGCTGGAGTTAATGCTATTAAAATTCAAAGTGCAAAGACAACCGATAATCCTGGTGGCTTCCTGGGACAAGAATCTGATCGTGCAACACAGGGTGGTTTGGGGCTGCTCCCTGCTATTGATTTCTTTTTATTGGAGGGGAAAAAAAAAAGGGAGAAGGATCAACAAGGAAACCCAAACCTCTTCAGTAACTCAGCCAGCCCGCTCGCTTTCAACACCCACAGCTCAGCAAGCGGAAAGGAAACGGCTGGCAAACTGCACTCAAAGTCAAAAAACATTTAAAAAAAAAAAAAAAAAATAAGAGATTTGGAGACAAAATCATCCCCTGGGCTGTCAAACCTGCCCAGGCATGGATCTGTCTGCCTGGAGAGCAGCAGCACGGCACGTCCTGGAGCGAGGCACGGAGCGGGGATTGTGGGGATGCAGATGCAGAACATTCCCAGAGCATCCGCAGCAAGACACGGCCCATGAACACAGAACATTTCCCTCTAAAAACCACAGAGCTGCACCACTGCCCTGAGATCCCTGGACACCTGAAATCCCGAACCTGATCATGATTCTGCACCTCCATTTCTCACTCGTAGGTGCCACTGAAGGATCATTTAAGAGCAAACAAGCAGAAACGCAGTTACTTGTATTTATATTTACACACACACAGTATTTTTAATAATTTTTTTTAAGCACACGGTCAAAAATACCACCTTGATTTTATACCAATTAATGCCACAGCCAGAGATTTTCCTCTGTTCTTCAGCCACTTGCAAAATCCTCCGGAAAGATTGCTGGGGGTTATAGAGGAATTATGTTGGTTAGTGAGCCAGTTATTATCCCTCTGATAAGAGGAGCTGATCTGGGTGGAGAGGCATTGGCTCGACACTGTTTGCAAAGAAAAATTAAAGCAGAGATAGTGGCAGGTTTGCTCAGCTCCTGCCTTATCTCCAAAGCCTGGCAAAGATATTATTTGATCCAGCTCCGGCCGGGGAAGAAAAGAAGGGCTCCAGGGGAATTCAGCAAAGGCAGTTTTTCCAGGCATTGGCAGCTCGAAGCACTGCAGAGAAAATCAAAATACAGCAGCAGAGATGGCCAGAGGGACCTGCACACTGGGAGTTTTGGGAACAGACACCTGGAAATTGGGTGTCCTGTGACTCTTTGTTATATGGGGAAAGCCATACATAAACCACACCAGCCCACCTGCAAGGTTTAGGTGTCATAAATTCCCTTCCTTAGTGGAAATAACTGAGCTGGACAGGCTGGAAGAAGCCTGGGGGGAAAGCTGCATTCCCAGGAGGGCTGGAAGTGTTGAGTGCCCTCTGGAGTTCAGTCTTCCAGCATCCCAAACAGCATCTCCTGGGATAGCATGTCCAAAAGAAACTCTCCTCCGCCTTCACAGCTAGAAATAAGGCAGGAGTGGATGTTATCTGTAGTGCTCATCACAGTTGTTTCAGTTGGGAACTGCTAGGAAATGATTTGCAATTGAGAAAAGATTTCTTTTTTTTTTTTTTAAATTTTTGCACTCCTTTTATTTTAGATTTAGGGTCAACAGTAAAGCCCCCTGAAGTTGTTCTTTTCCCTCAGCCTGGTTGTGAGAGGGGACACAAAGCCCCCTCAGCTTTAGCAGAGATGAAGAAGGAGTGCAGGACAACGAGGTTTGTCCCTAAGCCACCTTTTCCCTGGGAATTGCACCTTTTTGGGAGCAGGTTCTTTTCCACCCTCCTCAGCTGCTCTCATTATTTAGGCTCAGTGAATTATTATTTGCTCTCATTATCTGGGCTCAGTCAATACCATCAGGTCCCATTTATCCCTTCAAAGAGGTTTATAAACCTTCCCCACTCTGTAACAGATTTACATGCAGGAGTCTCTCTCCAAAAGTGTTCCAGGGAGGAAAAGGGTATCCTTGGGGGAATAACCACATTTTAAGGGCTGGGGTTTTAAGCAATTTTAAGACATATTTTAATCCATATTGTCTAGACTTGAGGACCAGAAAAACAGCATCTGCTCCAGCCACTTCTCGTGGTCTCTGCTCCGCTTTTGCAGCAGAGGAAGGAAGGAAAAACAGATCAAAAGAGCCATGTGGGGAAAATAATGAGTTAGGATTGTGCCAGCAGCACAAGGTACAACACCCAGTGAAGGAGGAACAGAGAAATCCATACGTAATGCTGAGTTTTCTTTACCTACTACCGGGCTTTTGGGTACACCAGGTACTTGAGGAAAGACACAGGTAAACCCAGAGGAACTGCAAACCTGTTGCAAACGTGAATTAAAAGCTTAATTTTTAGATAACCAGGGGGGTTTGGGGGAACAGTAACACTGCCTGATCTAAAGAAGCAATAATGGGGCGTAGAAGTAACACAAAGTCGGAGCCCTCAGAGCCAGCAGCGTTCCCTTGGGCACAGGGATCACCCACAGCAGGATTAGGGGTGATGCAGGAAGCAAACCCCACAAAGGGAAGATGGGCTGATGGACAGCTCTGCAAGCACTGCCAGAATACTTTACAGAGCAGCTGTGTGTTAATGAAAACACAGAGAATCCCCCCAACTCCCAGCCTGAAGCCCAACCATCCACATATGGCATTTCCCCGGCTAGGTAATTGCCACAAAGCCTATTATCTTCCCTAGCAGTTGTTGGAGTCATTAGGACAAACCAAATGAGAGGCTAAACTCTCCTGTCCACACCGTTTTAATAATTACAGCCCTTTTATGCTCTGCAACATCCAGCAAGGGAGGGCTGAGGGAGGGAGCCAGGTTGGCAAAGGGGATGCTCAGCCCCCCCCACCCCAAGGGCTGCAAATTGATTTCCTCCCCCCATCTTCTGCAGAATTCTTGCTCCTTGGACTCAGCTGTGTAGGATTTTACTCTCAGGATACACGTGGTTACCCTCAGCTCTCACGTGCACATTCCCACCAGCTCCTGTGGATTCTGTGATGCACCACGGACCCTGCACTTCCCAGGCCTCTCCATCTCCTGAAGGGGTTCCCAAGGATAATTTAATGCAGTCTAGTGTCCCATTTTATACATGAAGACCTTTAAAATTTGCCTAATTCAAAATCAAAAGCGTGTTTTAAATTGATACCCAATCAGGGTGTCCTTTTCTCTCAGGGATCACTCACCCCAAACTGACCACTATGCCTTACTGCACATACAAACACAACTATTACCTCAGCTGTGCCTTCCCACAGAAAATTCCAAGGAGCCAAAGCCGCCCTTGGCATGGCAGCATCGCTCCTCCATGGCTCAGACCATGCAAGGACAGGGAACTTCAGCATCCTCAGCACAAGACATTCAACATCCCCAAAATGAGAAGCCCCAGGAGGACACAGGGAGCTGGGGAACGCTCCATCTAACTGGATTAAGTTCCAAAATCATCTTTGGAGATGCAGTTAAGCAGCAGCCCTGCCCAGAGCAGCCCTGGGCACGACGGATGCAAGCACAGAGCTCGTTCCTACCCATGCAACAGACCCCTGGCATTTATCTCCTCTGCCTAAAGATCCGCTGGAGCCCAGGGGATCTCACCATGAATCAGCATCAGCCAGGGCTTGGCTGACTCACCCCCCTCCTCAGCACAGCAGCGTTAATTCCCCTCCCCACCCAAGAAAAGGAACTGCAGCAAAACCCAGAGCGAGAAGCAGCATTTCAGAAGAGCTGCAACCCTGGGTTTTGCAGCTCCAGCCTCTCACATGAAAGGGAGGAATTTCCCTCCCAGTGAATAGTGGTTTATACATTCTTTGGCAGGCTGTTACCATTAGCAAACACAATCTGTATTTCTGCCTCGCTCATTTGTTTGCCAAGAGCATTGGAAAGGAACATTTTACCCGCCGCCAGATAAAATCTGTAAGCGACCCTGCACAGCGTCTCGCTGCAGGTACAGGGCTTGTTCCTGCAAAAGGACACCTGGAGAAACCCCACCTGAATAAATCTCGCCCCCAAAATGGGTCTGAAGAGCTCAACACGTGGCTGGGGGGGGGGAGGGGGGGCAAGGAAGTGTCGCCCCAGTTGCCACCGACAGCATCCCAGCCCCTCTCCTGGCCTGGGATAAAAGGTGGTGGGAATAAGAAGGGAAAAGTTGAGCTGCACCAGGGTATGGTTAAAAAGCCCGTGTTGGATTGTGGATGGCAAAGATAAAAAGCCCTGCAGCCCCCAACTCAAGCTGCCACTATGGTGCTGTTTCAGGGAAATGCTGGTCCCTGCCAGCGCCTGGAGCTTCCCTGATTTTTCCCTTCCTACAGCTCTGGCCCAAGGTCAGCCTGGACACAGCAACCCTGGGTTTAAACCTCAGCCCAAACCTTCCTGGACACAGCAACCCTGGGTTTAAACCTCAGCCCAAACCTTCCTGGACACAGCAACCCTGGTTTAAACCTCAGTCCAAACCTTCCTGGACACAGCAACCCTGGGTTTAAACCTCAGCCCAAACCTTCCTGGACACAGCAACCCTGGGTTTAAACCTCAGCCCAAACCTTCCTGGACACAGCAACCCTGGTTTAAACCCAGCTGCTTTCAGCTCATGCCCCAGTTCCTCTGCCTGGACATCGTTTAAACAAAACTCCCTGAAAATGCCCAAACCAGACATTTGAGGTTCCACAAGTATTTTTTTTTCCCTCCCCCTTGGTGATCTGCATATCAAACACGCTTCCCTCATGAAAAAACAGAGAGGAAAGGGCTTGTTTGAGTTATTTTCTCTATCCTCTGACCCAGATCCCGCGTCCAGCCGAGCCTGCCCTGCATCCCTAGAGCAGCAGAGGTGATGCCCTGAAAACAAACAGGAAAAGATCCTGGGAAAGGGGAGCAGCGAGCTCACAAAGTCCCATCATCCAGCCCCAGCACGCTTAAAAGGCCTCTTTTCTTTTTCCTAGGTTTTTAATTTAATTTTTTCCCCATTTCCTGCCTGTATTCTCCTCCTACAGCTGGGACAGCTCCCACGCCAAACTCCTCCAAACCCGCACCAGGGACTATTCCAGTGGGAAACAGCAATGCCTGGAGCCCCAGAGAGGGAAAAAGCACCCCCAGGATGACACAAACTCTCCACATCAGCTCCCTGACAACCTTTCTGGGAGACTCCCCCTCCCCAGCAGCCCCCACAGCCAGGCCAGAATTACAGACCTGCAACTGGGAAGCTCCCAAATCCCCCTGGCGATTCCCACAGCCATCCGGTCCCACCTTTCATTTCCAGCTCACCCTTTCCCCTCTTTACTTTGCTTCCAAGTTCAGTTGAAGGCATTAACCTAATTATAATTATCCCTGGCACTGCTTTCGTCTCCTTCTCACTCCCCCTGAATTCAGGCAGTGCCGATTTTGCAGCTTATCCCCAAAATTCCTGCTTGTTTGGGGCTTTTTTTTTTTTTCTGCAACAGCTCCATTTCAGCCAAAAGGCACGAGAAAGGGAGATGCTGTAGGGGAGTGAGAATAAATGCAAAAAGCTGTGCCAAGGGTGGTATGAGGGGAAAAAACACATTAATTTAAATTAAGGAACACATCCGCTCCCCGGATGCTGTTTGAGCTGAGGATGGGGTGATCCTGGAAAAGGCTGGCAGGCATGGAGCAGGCAGCTCAGTTTGATTCCTTACTTGCAGCCTGGAGGTAATTTGGGGAGCAGGGAGAATCTCCCCCATTTCACCTCTGCAAGCCCTGTGCCCGGAGATGCTGGAGAGCTGGGATCCCTCACTTCAGGGTGTATTTTCAGCAGCTATTTAAGAGCTTAGTGGGATTTTCAGGAGCACCTAAGCTGTTTAGGTGCCTAAATCCTGTTGAGAGTCCCTTTGAACACTGCTACCTTCCTAAATCCCAGCCTGTGTTTATTAGTGTCATTAGACATTAAATACCTCCAGCCACACATCCTAATCCCAGGGCTGGGAAGCTGCTGACCACTGAGCCAATCCAGCTTTGCAATATGTGGGCAGAGGACCCTCATCTGGGCACCTCCATCCCTTCCCTGACTGACCTGGGAGCACAGGTTCCTCCCTTTTTTTCCACCCCTCTTGCTCCATTATTCATCGGGGTGAAGGGGAGATCACCATCTACAAAGTCTCTTTGAAATGGGTGTTCCACGGAAAACCAGCATTTCCTCCTGCTCCACACAGGCCCCCAGCCCCATCCCAGCGTGGGATAAACCTTGAGAACAAGGGACAACCCAGGAGGGAGATGCTGGTGGCCCCCTGGGCACAGGGATGCAGCTCCAGTGTTTGGTGTGGGTGCTGCACATCCCCCGTGGCAAACACACCAACACCACTCCAAATCTGGGGGGATTTTTTTTTTCCCTTTTGGAGGTTGTAAGGAGAGGGGATGAAGCTGGCAAGGGGTGCAGACCCTCCCAGCTTCTTTCCCCCACCCTCGAGGCAATTTAATTCTACGAACCTCTGTGATGATCCAGGGAAAGAACATGCTGGAGCGTGTTTGGCTTCCAACGTGTCAAATACACTCTAATTGGTGATAATTTCTGCATGTTGCTATACCCAGGTGAAAATGAACCCCAGAGAGAGCTCCTCTCTGCTCTGCAGCTTAATGTTCCTCAGAGATTCAGTATTAAAAAACAAGGGGCTGGAGCAATGGGAATAAAGAAAAAAATAAATCAACTTTTAAAGGGTAGATCTCCCAGAAGCATCACGGGATGTTTAAGCTTAGCCACGACCTAGGAGCAGGCAGCAAATTCCAGTTTAATAACAGTATGGGATTTAGGGAGACCCTCCCCTTCTTCTGGTGAATGGAGGAGGGACACGAGGCATTGATGCAGCACCCAGGGGGGCACATTCCCATTTTTTATCCCACACACAGGCACAGCAGCCAGCCCTTCCAGGTGCTCAGGGGAGGATGCACAGCTCTCCATCACCTCCTCCAAGCTATAATATTTTGATCAATACTTTTATTTACATCCAGGGGAGGATGGTAGTGCCTGCTGTTTGCTTCTCCATCCTTTCACCAAACAGGATAAACCCAGGAGGGATGGAGCCCCCTTCCCACCCCCTTCCCCCCAGGCAAATCAACAGTGACACGGATGGTTTGGGAATTATCTGCTGGGAGAGGAATTATTGACCTGGGCTACAACAAGTGGATGAGCAGCCAGAGCTGGCACAGAAACCTGAATGGGGTGGTGATGAATTCCCACACACAAAGAGCTGAATTTATGGAACATTTTTTATTTCTTGATTTATTCTTTAATTACACCATGACCAGATGGTGTTGAGGTCTCTGCCTTCTCCCCCTCCCCAGGCTGGCTCTCACCACCACTGAGCTTCTGCAAGGGCAATATTTAAGGGGGGTCCTGTTGTGGGGGGCTCTGTCAGGACAAGCCATGGGACCATCCAGAAAGTGAAGAGGATGTGATGGAACCACAAAGCCACATCAGCTCCTCCTGCAGGGGTGAGTTTTAAGCAGCATTTCATCACCACCCTAGGGATAATACCACGCTGCAGTCCCTGAGGTTTCCTGCCCCCCTGCATTGTCTCCCCAGCGCCCACCACCCCTGCAGGTCCCACCTCGACGCTGAAATGGAGCTGGCAGGTGGGAACAGCAATAATTCAGATATTCCTCGGGGAGTGCCAGCAAGAAAAGCACAAATCTTCCCTTTTAGCTGTGTGTGAAAGGCAGTCTTTGTGCTCAGGAGCATCGAGTGCGTTTGGAATCCGTGCTGGAAACCTGAACCCAATCTGATGGGCGCTTTCAGTTTATTTTTTCCAAAACAAGCCCAACGTCTCTGTATAAACAAAACCTGCCGAAGCTCCTGTTCTCCCTCACCTGCCTGATTGTTTCTCCCCCCCCCCCCCTTTTGCTTTGCTGTATCAAAATAAACAAACACCATCTATTGATTGTGACTGTTCTCAGAAGATCTGTGGCAGAGAGCTGATGTTCTCTGAGTTATTGCAGAGTGATAACTGCACATCCACTCTTGGAAACGCTTCCTTGGAATAAAAAAAAAAAAAAAAAAAAAAGGAGATAAAAAAGTGGCTGTATCATAGCAAAGGACATGCTTTGCTTCCTCACACTGGAAGGAAGTGTGAAGTATGACTTTGTTAATAATTCATTTTGACAAGTCTCCATCCTTCCTGCCTTTTTTTTTTTTTTTTTTTTAATCCAGGATACACTGGGAAAATCAATACAAGAAATAAAGAGTTTGGCTTCTCTCTTATCTTCCAGAAAGCAGCAGGGCTCACAGACCTTGCATCTCCCTGCACCCAGCACATTTCCACCTGCAAAAATACATTTTCCCGTTGCACCTACACAATGGCACGAAATTAAAGGCTTTGCTCTCCCAGGTACCTTCTGCAACCCGCAAAACTTCAAATTAACCTTTTGCTTTCAGAGTAATTAATGCTGCAACACCACTAATGACCTGGTTGGGTCCCAATACACTGGAGAACTGCTGCAGCCCGACTGGGATGCCCTTGGTCTGTACTGGAGGCAGGATTATAATCTCCTTAAAGAACACTGTTTAGTTTGGTAATTGCCTTACATTGTAAAATCCTGCACAAAAAAACTTGCCTTGCAGCACATTTGATACATTTTGGTCCTTGGCCAGGCTCTGCACAAGTCCAGTGGACTCTCCTGCTCTTATTCCCCTTAAATTCTATTTTTTTGGGGTTTTCTATATGGTTACCACAGCAGGATTTGGATGTTTCACATACAGGGAACGAAAGCACCAGCGAAACACGACAAAAACCACAATATAAAATCCTCTAGGACCAAAAATCACATGAAATCACACAAGAGAAATCTGGTTTAAATCAACCACAACAGTTTAAACTGAGCTACCTTCAACCTAAACCCAGAATCCAGCCCAAACTAACACCAGCCTCAGGTTTCTGAGGTTTATTCAACACCACAAACCTCATCCCCACAACCCAGACTGATGGTCAGCCTCCCTCCCAGGGTCATCACCCCTGTGATGATTTACCTTCACTGGCAACTCTATTAAAAATCTCAAATGCCCCACTCATAAAACATCAAGATTTTGTCACAAACCCACCCTGAGTTGACCTCTGGCCATCAATAATGGAATGTTTCTGCTTGATGGGCAGCCCAGGGAGGGAGGGAGGGAGCCCTCAGCCAGCTCTGCTCCCCTCCACAGCTCTGGGCAGCATCCTCCACCACTCAGGTCTTCCAAAACCCACCCTTCCCTTCCCACATTCCCACTTTTCCTGTTAAAACTGTTAATGAACAACTTACACACAAATTCAGCATACAGGGAAGACCCATGGGAGGGTTTTCAAAGCAGGTGCTGGAAATCAGGAGCTTCATCCAAGCCCAAGCAGAGCCAATACCACGACCAGCTGAGCAAAACTCCCCCACAGGTGGCTTGGAACAAAATTCTCTTTAGTCACAAAGCCCTGAAGTTCACTTGCACTGAACTGCTGCTCCAAAAACATTGGGATTTGCCCCCAAAACCCAGGACTGTCGGTGAGGCACGACCACCCCAGGAGGTTCCCCTCCAGGAGAGGGGAGTGCAGCCTGCAGCTGCATTGCCTGAGGCTGGAAACAAGCTCCCTGCTGCCTGCTTGCTTTTTTTTTTTTCATTATAAGACTCACGATCGCTGCTTTAAAGAGGGAATTAAACTGATGGATTGTGGATGATGCAAAACCTTGATGTCCTAGGAAGCTGCACAAATAAACGTTATCAGAGTAACTAAAAGGGGAGACAAGCTGATTTTGACACTAAGTGGGATTGAGATGGTCTGAGTTTTCTCCATCTTCCCTAAATCACACATATTGCTGCTGCACAGCCCTGGTATCACCCACTTACAGAACCACCTTGCAGGAAAGGGATTGACTGGAGCAACTTCAACACAGAGAATTAGCCCTGTGTTCCCACTGAGGAGACCAAGCCATGGCCACCCATCTCCCACCACCTCTGCCAGTCTCAGACTGAGATCAGACACATCCTCAGACCTCAGAAGGGAAGGGATAATCTTTTTGGCAGAGGTGCAAAATCAGCACTAATCACATTGTCAGGGTATCAGCTCACACTTGCTGCCAACAAATCAGGCCAGTTGTGCATCTGCAGTTGCTCATTTGGCCACTAACCTGCTTTAGCAATTACAGATAATTAAAACATCACTCTGCAGTCATTACGATTCAAATCACTCCCTGTAAGAGGAGCGTGGTGAGGTTTGATTTGTGGTGTGCCCATCTCCTGTTCTGGAGCTCAGCTGGAAGATGAAAGATAGGAGGAACCTTCAAAGGTGTAAATCAGAGCATTTCCATCTGCTGATTTTGACACTGTTTCCTCTATCTGCTCTGTGGCAGCACAACAACTTACACCAACAGGAGAGGTGATGGGTGTTGGAAGGTGAGGAGGACCAAACAACTTCTGTACAGTGATGCTGTTTTCAATTTGCAGGCCACAAATACCAGGCTAAATAACCCCAGATAGATGCAAGCATGGATTCTGAAATCTAAGGAACACAGGTAATTTCATCTGCTGGGGGTGCCAAAGCCACCACAAGCCACGGAGAAGAGCTGCACCTTTGCTGACCACCCCAGCAGACCAGCTTGGCACCTGCCCCCTCTGACTGCACATCAAGGAGACCATTTCTGTGATCCAAATGTCCTCAGGATGGAAAAGGTTATCGAAGTACCAGGGTTCGGAGGAAGGGGGATGTTCCAGCACCGCTCCCTAATAACAAACACCAAAGCAAGCCCTTCCAGGAGAAGGAGATAAAGAATTTCTTCCTCCACTGGCAATAAATCAAAGGGCACTGTTCAGCTGATGGGAATTGATTTTTCTCCCTTCCTCTGCGCTCGGAGCGAAGCGGGACCGTGGCAAAAGCCTCCAGACACGACAGAGCCCAATCGATGGCAGGGAGGGGACGCTCAGCACCCACACAGGGATCACTGTCCCTCCTGCAGCACCACTCAGGGTGCACCCCCATCCTGCCCTGCCAGCCCAGATGGAGAGACTCACAGAATGGAATCATTTAGGTTGGGAAAACCCTCTAAGACCAAGACCAATCATTAACCCACGTCCCCAAGCACATCTTTTAAATCCTTCCAGGGATGGGGGACTCTATCACTGCCCTGGGCAGCCTGTTCTCATGCTTGACAACCCTTTCAGTGAAGAAACTCTTTCCTAATATTCCACCTAAAACCTCTCTTGGTGCAATCTGAGGCTGTTTCCTCTTGTCCTATCTGTTGTTACCTGGGAGAAGAGACCTCCACCTGGTAAAAACCTTCTCTCAGGAATCTTTTGGGGAGTGAAGCCCCAGTAAAACCCTTCTCAAAAACAGAGGCCAGGAGTGAACTTGGAGTTGGCAATGAGTGAGATTTGATCCAAATAAAAGGAGTAGGAACAAATTCCCTTTAGCACAAGCTAAATGCCTTAAGGGGTGAGAATGGAGCTGGAAAGGGACAGGGTTGGGGGACAAACCCCCTGCACCTTCCTGCCCTCACAAATAATAATTAGGAGCCTGCCTGGCTGCCCAGAAAAAAACAGGCGTCTGCCATTCCAGCTAAAACACATCTCCAGTTCTAATCCACTGCTAATTAAAAAGATTTTCACTACAGGCTCCATCAAACCCAAACCTCTCCGGGTTTTTTTTTTATCTGCACAGAAGGAAAGGAGGGGGGGAAAAAAAACAAGCTGTGTGTAATGCAGATGATCCAGAGATCGATCCCTCTCCTGCCTGCCAAACTCTTTAGTGAGAACCACGTAACGATTTCCCCCTTTCTTCTGCACAGACCCTCGTGCAGCCACACAGGATGGGGGGTGTTGGATTGATTTGGTTTCCCTCTGAACCCCCCCAACCAGCCTAAGGTGGCTGTGTGTATAAGCAGAGGCCTGATTTAACAGGTTATAAAGCTCCACTGTTGTCTCACTATCGGCTTTTATTGTGGAGCATAAAACTTTTAATGAGGAATAAACTGATAGAGAGGACCCGGGATCTGCTCCACTGTGAGCAGCAATGGCAGAGACCAAGCTTTGAAAACCAGAAGGAAGAAAGGTGTGTTTATGTCAGAGTTCAGCTGGAATTGGTGCTTGAAGTGGTGGTCCCCTGCAGTGGGACTTGGTGATGCTGGGTGAGACATGGATGGTGGGACTGCTGCAGGTGATGCCCAGCAAGTGGCTTTGCATCTGCGCGTGCTGCCGTGGAAAGCAGAGCCTGGAAAAGCTGGGAGAAGGAGTTCAGCTGCTCCAAACCACAGAGCTTTTCACACAGCCTTTGGTTTCCACCGTGTCCCTGTGCCTTGGCAGCAGTTGAGGTGCATCCCATGGTAGAGACGTCTCTGTGCTGTCCAGATTTAGGTCAGCCAAACCCAGCAGGGAGTCCCTTACATCACCTGCTGTGCCCCCAAGGAAGACATGGGGGGCAAAATCCAGAAAATAAATGCACTGCAACAAAGAAAGAAGGAAAACTTGGCATTATGAGGCAGTGCTGCCCTGTCCCATTGTATCTTCATCCCTGTGCCCCCAGCTTCTGCAAACCCCTTCAAGCACTGACTTGGTATGGGCTCTCCCACCTTTCCTCCAGCCCCAAGGCAGCTTCTCCGTGGCTGCCCAAAAATGCCAGCAAGGTGATGGGAGGATGGCTTGGGAGGAGAACGATGGCAGAGCCCATGTGAGCACAAAGGGGACCTGATGGCCAGCATGGGGGGACAGGAGATGATCTCCATGCTGTGCTGCCAGGTTGAGATGGCTGCTGCACATCTGGATAAATACCTTTTTTTTTCCACTCCCCTTATCAGGAGAGGCAGGTCAAGGCACAAACATTTCAAAAATGATGTCCAGGAATGCCCTTTCCACAGTCCTGCCATGGACAAAGCCCTGGATTTATCTCCCTTTCTCCCTCCCACATTCCCATCTGCACGCTCCAAGCACTGCCATCCCTACACCCACACACTGCTGCTCTCCTACTCCAGTGATGCATCTGAGCAGATTTACACCTGGAAATTACTATTTTTAATACAGATTCAGACTCACATGGGTATTACTATTATTTTTAGTATGGAGAACAACTCCTTGCTTTTTGCCAGCTCCCACTTGTCACTTCGCAGCCAGACTCGGATGGATGACTTTGTCTTTTGTCCATCACTTTCCATCAGAAATTTCCTGCCAAGAGGAGCACACAGATTGCCTGGGAAGGTGGTACACGTGTTGCCACCTCTGACAGCCCTCCTGGTAAGATGATGGGTACAGTTACCTCCTGTGATACCTCTGCCCAAACCATCATGATGTGCCAAGGCGCTGCCTTCTCCTCATAGGGAAGGGGAGGGATCCTTCAGTACATTAATTAACAAGTGCTGGAGCAAATAAATCCAAATCTCATCTTCTACCCCTTCTTTAACTTTTGCACTGAGTATAAAGAGGAGGAAATAAAACAGCTCCTCCAAAGTGAAGCTTTGATGCTCAGTGTGAGTGAGAAATCCTGGTTTCTGCAGTGATATTCAAGGAACTGAAGACAAATGTGTATATCCTGTATACCCAAAGGAGAAACAGGGCACTTAGGCTATAGGAAAACAACTCTAGGTAGTAATTGTAGTGCTTGTAAAATAATAAAGATCTTTATCAGCTTCCAGGTTGCCACTGATGGTTAATAACACACATCCTAGTGCTGATGGACAATGGTATTTGGAGAGTGGTGCCTCCTGCTGCAGCTTTGGGTAGGAACGAGGCAGCTGCTGGGCCAAGGGATGCAGCCACATCCCCACCCAAAAGGGTTTTGAAACCCCCAAACAAAGCAAAAACCAGCAGGAGAGCTGACTTTGCAGTGTGTTTGTTTTTGATCAGGGAAAAGGAAGGTAAAACAAACTGTATTTTGCAATGAAAAAGCATCCAGCTTTCCCTCCACTCTGGGATGGAAGGGCCATGTGAGTGTCTGCCTTTGCTTTGGATATAGCCCAGAGCTGCTGAGTGCTCCCAAAAAGAGTTTGGAAATAATGGCTGGCACATTCCTCTGCATTTCTTTTTTTTTTTTTTTTAAATTCTTGCTTTATTTTCCAAGCAAGCAAGAACCAGCTCCTTCCCCCCTCCGCAGTCCTGGCACTTTGCACAACACGATTTCCTCACCAGGATTTCCTGGAAACACACACACAGCCCCTTGACCTGAGACAGGGAGGTGGGCACAAGATGCTTCCAGCGTTTTTGTTCCAACAAGCCCCGTTTTGCTGGGTGCTGACACTGCACAGAGCACACACACGGCCACGGGAACACCTTCCCCATCGCCCACGCTGTGCCCTCCAACCCCCACAGTGCACAGCTCTTCCTCAGCTAATGCCCTGGGTGTTTTCCTGGAGAGGAGCTGGTGGCTCAGGGAACAGAGTACACCAGCTCATCTTGTGTGGAAAAGGCACACAGTGTTCAGCAACTGGCATTTTTACAGCCTTTAAAACTGCTCACTTCGGAAACTGCCGCAGCATCTCATGAATGGAGAAGAACTGAGAGAAACAGCTCAGCCCTGGCAGGAGGAGGGGGAAGGGAGGTGTGTGTGGAAAGACCCAAACCCTCCAACTCTCCCTCCCCAAAGTACCCTCCTTAGCTTTAATAACTCATTATCGCATTATGAAGCGAAGGCTGACAGGATTATGGTGTTTAGTAATATCCTAATGGATGGGAGCCAGCCTTCCAGAGAGCTTTTTGTGTTCCTGCTTTGTACTGACCTGGCCTCAGACCTGGGGTTTGCACCCCAGTGTGCTCTCAAAGACAAACACCCACTGCTCCACATCAGTAAATACACATGCACTTAGTAAATATATGCCTAGCAAATTATATATATATGAATATATATATTATCTAGCACAGGTAGGAGGGAATTTCAGACAGCGATGTTTTCTGGCTGCTTCCACTCAGACAAATAGATTATACAATCCTTCAACAGCAAAATAAACAGCTTAGAGCAAACAAGAGGCTTAACGTGCTGGTACTTTATATTTTCTGGCTGGGCTGGCCACGACTGAGGCCACCAAGCCCATCCCCTCCTGCTCCCTCTACACAGCCCAGGGACCTGCCCTGGGTTTAGCCCTTTGGATCACCCAGCACTGAGTGCAGCTGGATTTTGTTTTCTTCTGCTCTGTTGCTGCTCTCCAGCACGACAGACTTGGGCAGAGTTTCTTGTGGCACAGATCAAAGCAGAAAGGGAATAAATTGGATGCTCCCATGCTCCGTGACACACTGCAGAGCTACACTTCTACCTCAGCTTCATAGAATCACACTTTGGGTTAGAAGAGACCTTAAAGATCACTCAGTTCCAACCTCCTGCCATGGGCAGGGACACCTTCCACTAAAGGAGGCTGTTCCAAGCCCTGTCCAGCCCAACCTTGTTCCCAAGATGAGTTTTAAGCACTCCCAGGTCCTACCCCTGTCTCTTCATCCCTTACTAAAAGGAAACTAAGAACTCCACAGCAGAAAAATCGAGGGTATGTACCCAAAGCTGTTGAATGCACAGGAAGGCAAAGCAAAAGGAAACATGTTTTCCTCCACCTTTTCTCAATTAGAGCAGCAAATGAGTTTTCATGCCAGCAGAATTAGAGCCGAGACCAAAGGCACGGTTTTAATGGGAAAATGAGAGCCAGTCTGGGGGGTTTGCTTTGTTGCAAATATGTAGATGCATTTTTGCAATTCCAGGTTAATTTCAAAACTTCCCTTCTCTAGAGGAGAGCACAACCACATCCTACCTTCCCAATCCAGCACAAACTGGGGCTGTTTCCTCTCCCAAAGACAGGGATGATTTCTGCCTCATTAACACCCTCCTCCCAGCCCTTCCCTTCCTTGGAGGTTGGACTAGATGGCCTCTGAAGGTCCCTCCCGACCCAAACTATTCTGATTCTTTGCTTCTCACCCCATCACCACCAGCTCTCGCTGATTTCATGGGTCTGACATCACCCACAAGCCCTCAAGGCATCACCCATCGCCCATCACTCGGCATTTCTGGGGACACCTGCAGCTCTGCTGCCCTTTCCAAGAGTTTGGCAGCATCACAGGAGTGCTCAGAGAGACATTTATCCACATCACTACTAAAAAAGCACCATTTTTTAATTTCCAGCAGGTAATCCTGCATAAGAGAGAAGGGGATATTGTAGCAGGAGTGAGAGGAGGTTGCGTTTTGCTCTTTTTCTCCAGCACTTTCACACCATCCCTCTCCCAGCCACATTACTGAGTCAGAAACACACAGCTTCATCAAGGCTTACTTTGTCTAAACAGGATTTGGGGTCTCTAAGGGCAGCTGAGGAATATCATGTTTAAAGAGAGATGTTAAATCTCAGGACAATAAGGGATGTGTTAATGCACTGAGAGCCAAGTTCCTTCACTGCCACTCTCCTCTTTCCAGACAAAATTACACAGATTAAAAGAAACACATGAGAACTGGATCACCCCACTCTCTTGCCAAGTGATCAAATTAACTTCCTACAACCCATCCCGAATTCTTACATTTCACACTTGTGAACTCTTGCCAGGAAACACAGGAAACTATTTCCTAGCTGGGAATGAAACAGCCCCAGAGGCCAAGGACGGAGCCCGGGGCCAACACCAACACCTAACCCAGAGCACGGGATGGAGGAAAAGAAGCAGTGCCATGAAATTCTCCTTGAGGACAATTTATATGCACTGGGACTCCTGTCTTGTGCAAACAATCCTTTCACAGCTTCAGCTTCCTCACAGACAGAAATAACTTCTCAATCCAAAAAAAAAAAAAAAACCCCAGACTTTAATGGGATATAGACTGGTTTAAGAAGAGCAAGCCTAGGAATGAGGAAACCTTTGAGAAATCTGCACTGGAGGAAGAGCCCTAAGGTGAAGGCCACTGGGGAGGGATCCAGCCTTGCTCCCACACCTCATCACCCTGGCAGGAGGGGGTGGCACCTTCTCTGGCCAC
Source organism: Myiozetetes cayanensis (assembly GCF_022539395.1). Taxonomy (NCBI): domain Eukaryota; kingdom Metazoa; phylum Chordata; class Aves; order Passeriformes; family Tyrannidae; genus Myiozetetes; species Myiozetetes cayanensis. Next base: position 5,092,942 of record NW_026087499.1, on the reverse strand, counting down.
GCTCTGCAAAGCCAGCAAGACACATTGCCGGGACGTGTGCTTCGTGCTGGCCCCCTCCCCAGTCAATAAGGAATATTTCAGGCTTCAACAAGGCTGTGAGACACCTCTAGACCCCAGCCTGAGCCGTGTTTATGTGCTGTAATGGCCCTCCCCTCTGCTTCAAGCCTCCTTAGGCAGAGAAACCTCCAGTGAAAGCAGTGGGAGGCTCTTAATTGCCTCGGCTCCAATCAACACAAACAGTGCTCGGCAATGCCAACCACCACAGCGAATCCTGGCTCCCCAACAGCACCATTTCTGCTGTTTTCTACCCTTTTCACTGCAAAAAAAAACAGGTTAAAAGAAAGCAGGCAGAAGGTACTGGAGCTATTGCTTCTCCAGGATGAGCCCACCAAACCCTGTAGATAAGGACTCGGCTCCAAGCTGGGCCAAGATTTACGTGGAACCATCCAGGACATCAGCCACCAGCCACTGCTCTACTCAGCTGGAGAGAGCTGACACCAATCCCTGTACATGCCCAGCTCTCCTCCTCTGCTGGAACAGTAATTCCTTCACAATAAGGAAGCCCTGGGAGCTGTGCTGCCAAGCAGGACGCAGAGGACTCGAGTCATCCCTGCCCTTACATGAACCTCTGAATGAATGCCATTGACAAACCAAACCTGAGAGGACTGACCACAAGAATTTTGATTTAATGCCATCTGAGAAACATCTGAACTCTCACCCAGCGGGAGGCACAGCAGCTGGGATTTCCAAAGACACCGGGGGAACCTGAGCTCCCAGATCATCTGGGTTCCTGGGACACTTCAGAGGAAACCTTAAGCCTGCTTAACTCAAAGCACAAGAGAAGAGTCTTCCCTTACATTATAAAATCCTACTTCAGAGCCTGAGAAAACACAGCAGCCCCAGAAACGTATCTGAAAAACCCAGGGTTAAGCAGTTCTTGAGGATGGTACCACTTTTACCTGAAGTGAGCACTAAATTGTCTTTAAAAGTATGTTAATTGACAGGGTTTCACCATGTTTATTCAACAGTTCCTACCCAGGCTCTACCATAGACAAGTCCTCAGCCCTGCAAGTTTCTAAAGGGCTTCCATTCAGCACTCACAGCCACTGGATGGCCCGTTAGCCTCATTTGACTCCCCTGTTATAATTACTGAGATCACTTTAACGGGTAATTTGGCAGAGCTGTCACTGCCTCAGAGTTTAATACACCTTCATTCACAAGTGCCACATGTGTGTGATTCTCTCCTGGCCCCCAGAGCAGCCCAGAGGAGCCACAGGTGGGATTTTCTGGAGCAAGATCTGACTCAGAGTGGTGCTGGTTCAGGGTAAGTGTGAACCTCTGCAAGCCAGAGCTCTGCTTGGGACCTCATTCCCCACCACTCCTCCTACCTGTGGCCTCAGTAAGTGCTCTGTGGTTTTCCTTCCAAACCAGGACTCTCTGCAAGCACTGGAAGAGGACATGGACTGCAGCCAGGCTGCAAAGAGCACTTCTTTTCCCTGGCTGTGTCTGTTTGTGCACAGCTAGATCATGGAATTTGTCAGTGTTAACAATGCAGGCCCCTCCAGAGACCCATTCACTCAACAGGGCTGCAAATGGGATTGGTAAGAAATTAATTTAAGGTGCAGTAATATATCAAAAAGGAGATGGAAATAAAACAAGGCCCCAGTCCTGCTCTAACAGGGATGTCAGCTGGCCAGGGCACCAGCAGCAAGATCATGGTAATGATAAAAACCATGGAAAATGCACCACAGTCACCTCTGCAAACCAAATGCCAGGAAAAAAAACCAAACCAACCCACTCTTGAATGGTAATCATTGGGTTAAAGTGTGATCTAAAGTTTAAAATGCCTCCTTATGAGACATTTCTACAGTCTTTCTTCAGGTTCTAAATGTATTCATTCTCTGTTTCCCATAAATCTGGGCTTTCTTTTTAATCTCCTTATGGTATTGTGGGGGAGAAGGGCTCTCATTTCATAAACTGTGCACTTAAGACAATAGCCAATAAAACCCAATAGATTCCCATACAAAGGACTTCAGAAGAGCTGACAAGGACAAGATGAGAGGAGGAGGAGGACTGCAGAAGAGGCTTTCCAATGCAGAGGAGGTTACACAGCCCACTAAGCCCCAACTTGCTTGAAAAGCAGTTTTCAGACGGGTATGAGAAGAGTAACAGAATCACAGTTAGCTTGGAAATTGCCTTCCTTTATAAGCTTGAGAAAGGGGAGAAGAAAGAAAGAAAGAGCTTAAATCCAAGCCAGCACAACATGAGTCCTCCTGAGGGTCAAGGGGTCCAAGGCTCAAGAGGTCCTGCCTGTTTTGGCAGGGAGGGAGCAGAAATCCCTGAGGCTGGCAGGGAATCTGTGGAGGTCCCTGAAACAACAACAAGTCCCTTTTTTTTTTTTTTAAGTTTTTGCAGGAAACCAGAGTTAAAACCCAACCCAGCTGTGGGTGCTGCTGAAAGTACCTGGCAGCTACACAAACCAGCTACACAAACCAGCACAGGTCCTGCACTCCTTGCTGGTGCCTTCAGTCCATGGATTTGCGAAGAAAACATCATAAACCCGTCCCAATGATTTACACCCCACCCTGCACACAGGGGGCAGGCTGCTCCATCCAAGAGTGGAGGTTGGGACACACACACACACACACACAGACAAACAAAACCATCCTGGTGTTTTGAAAGAGATGGCGAATTCCTCTTTCAGAAGAGAAACGGAGCCCCATCCGTGGCTGCTGCGACTCTAAATGCTTGGGAGAGAGCTGCCATATGGGTTCAGATTTATCACTTGTGTTTCCTAACTTGCACATCTGTTTTCTATAAGTGGCTGTCCAAGTCAATGCATGTTCCCTTTCCTCACGAACCGCCCACGGAGCTTTCCAAGGACAAATCATCCTTCCTTTCCGTGGTTATCTGCTTGCTGGTCTCCACCATGTCACCTTAACGACCCAAAGTGCTGCTCACAGAAATCCAGAGTGGGCATTACCCTCTGAGAGCAGGGCAGCACGTGCAGTGGTCACTGGGGGTGGATTTAATCCGGATGTTGAATGAGAAGCCAGTGATCTGTTCCCATCAGCAACCCAGGAAGCTCCCAGTCAGCTCCTTAAATTCCATTAAAGTCAACATAATTATTCCCACTGCCCTGTGTCAGGACATCTTCTCCTAAACTGAAAGCTGCACGCAGGAATCTGAGAGAAAAGGGGAATTTCTCCAAGGATAGAAGCACTGGGAAAGTGGCACAGAGCCAAAGGGGGGTCATGGGGAACTAATGAGACTTCCCAGACTCCGGCTCATCTGGACATGAGGAATGTGTGGCATGCAGAGGGCAAAGAGGGCCAACCCAGATCTGGGAGAGCTTGGGTACTGTGGATGGCCACTGGAGCAACAAACCCTTATTGCTTTGAAATTTTAATGAAGAGCCAATAATTGCCCCTTCTCCCTGAAAAAAAAAACCAAACAAAAACAAATAAACAAAAACAAAGGCGACCTCAAATGTTTCTCTGCCAAAAAACGTTGTGTGCAATCCATTATGCCTTCCTTCTTCAGGGTTTATAAGAAACTTGGTACTGAAGGACTGGGATAAATGGAATAAAACAGTTGAGGGGAAAGAGCCAGAAAGAAAAGAGAAACAGCTACGAGGAAATTCATGGTTTGAAAGTTAAGGACACAGCTCTGCATGTCCTACCAGCCTTGAGGGCAGTGGTGCCAGCGGGTCTGCAGCACTGTGGGGATGGCTGGCACGAACCACACGTGCACAGGCAACACTGTGGTGCCACAGTCATTCCATCACCCCAGCCTGGGAATGGATCTGAGGGCAACAGCTGATTTCACATCATTCAGCAGGTCCAAGTGACTGGGAGATGGGCAAGTGCAAGATGTCACATCAGTGGAAAATGAGGGCACAGGTGGCACCTCACCTCTTCAGGCTGCGAGGTGCTCTCAGCAGGACACATTCTGCTGCAAGGCAAGGGCAATTAGGCAGTAAAGTAGTTTTAAAATAAAATAAAATGCTCAGCTGTTCGTGGTGCCTTTCAGCAGAAGGACACAGGGTGGGTCATTGCCGTGCACAGGCAGCCCCCTCAAGGGTTAAAGAGCAGGGAGGCTCTTGGAGATGCAAAATGGGGAGATTACAGTGAGTGTAGGAAGAGCGATAAGAGAACAAGCAGCAGCTGAAACAGAGATTGCAGAGGATGTTTGAGAAGAAACTCTCCATCCACAGAAGAAATAAAAGGTCAGTGAAGGGAGACGGTGACTTCTCTGTGAAATGGCACAAGTGCTTTCCTGACACAAATATTGACAGGAGAGAGAGAGATATGTAAAATTTATTCATCTCCCTGCCCTGGTAGCATGGAGAGACAAGGACCATCTGAACAGGGGGGCGTGAGGAACGAAAAAAGCAGGATAACTGAGCAGGTAATCAAAGCCAAGGGCCGCTTGGGGCAGGCAGGAGTCACCCAAGCGGGACACCTCAATTAATATTTACACTAAAATCCTGCCTCTTGCTCCCCCACCAAAAAAAAAACCAAAAAACCACAAAAAAACCACAAAGCAACAAAACAACCCAGCAAGAAAAAAAGAATCATATCTCAAGATGTCTCTAAATTCACCAAACTGCACTGCAATGGATTAAACCGTGACGGCGCAGCCCAGAGAGGACAGACAAAATATTAAGCAGAATTAAGCCTTAAAGGATGTTATGGTCCTCAGAGAAAAATGAGCTCAATTTCTTTTATCCTCATATTTTACAGCAACTTTAAAAAGCCTTTTCTTCAGAGGATGCTCTGCAGTGACTTTTAGACCAGGCTTTAAGCAGCTGCTTCCCCCCTCCCTTCTCTAACATATATAATGAAAATTACAGTGATCACAAACAGTGTTGCCATTGAAGGAGCTTTATTTTGGAACACTTTCCACTGCAGTAGTGGCAGAAGAAATTACAATCTGCCTTTGCCCCTGAAATGCAGATTTACAGGAAGAGAGCCATTTATTTTAATTCCAGACTAATGATTCTCTCTTTCCATCATCTCATTTAATTCCTTGAAGAGCTCTGTTTCCAGAGTTATTTCACAAGTCCTCCTCCTACTTCTCAGTTAATTATTACTGACAAAACAGCAACACGTGAAGCACTACTCTCACTTTAGAGATATTGAGATGATGTCCCACTGCTGCTGGGGTGGGTGAAGATGGAGATTTGAAGGTATCTAGAGCCACTTTTTCCTGCAAAATGATGCCCTTCCCCTGCATCATCAGCTGGGCTGCGGAATAGGGAAAACAAACTCCCGACTTTTTTTCCATCGAGAAAGAAAGGAAAAATTAATAAAGCAGCTTGTTTTCTCCTGCTGGACTTCATGAACCAAAAGAAAGCAGATCCTTTGCCTTCTGCTATGTCTAGACAGCTCATTTTTGTACCATCCCAGCCCTACTTGCCCATCAATAGTCTTTAAATATTGAGGAGGGCTCCTGCTGCCTTCGCTGCTGCTCGTTCTTAACCCACACGCCACGGCCAGGGATGGCCAAGGCCATCAAGAAGAGGTGGCACAGTTGCTTAAGTGCATGGTGCAGCCCCTGGGAAGCATATCCAGCCCAGCTTGAGCCCTTAATTATTAATATTATTTAGATAGTGCTGTCGGGGAGCAAAAGAGAAAGACTTGGCCCACCGCTGTGTGTCACAGGCAGGCTTCGAGCAGCTGCCCCGCTGTTTGCACGGTTCTGTGCTCGTGTCCAGCAGCTACCCCAGGCTGGGACCCAGGGATTAACCTTCCAGCATCAAAAGGCTCTGAGAGGCATCTCTTGCTTTGCTGGTCGAGCTCGCAGGGAAAACCTCAGGTGGCACAAAACACGCTGCGCTGCCGGGGGAAATCAGCACCGGGGTTTTGATCGCGTCACTTCACTGGGGCTAAGGCTGAGAGCAAAGCCCTGAGGGACAGCCTGGCATTGAGAAGTGTGAGGGCAGATCAGCAAATCTGGGAACTGAGTTTTACTGTGAGGGTGGTGGGACACCCTCAGGTTGCCCAGGGAGGCTGTGGATGGCCCAACCCTGGCAGTGTTTAAAGCCAGAGTGGATTAAGCCTTGAGCAACCTCGTCTAGTGGGAGGTGTCCCTGCCCATGGCAAGGGGGTTGGGACTAGATGATCTTTAAAACCCATTCCAGCCCTTAACATTCCATGGTTCTAAGTGGAATCCAGGTCTAAGTCCCATTTCTTTCCTTACGACCACCCGGGATGTTCTCAAAGGAACCGAGCAATATCCAGCCCAAACTGCAGCTAAGCCTGGATGTGGCTCTTCCTTGGTTTTTAGGTGCTGCAGCACACACCCAGGCACTGTTTAGAGCACTGCTGGATGGATCCAGCCACTATTTCAACCATCCACTGGAGTTTTATTTACCATGCTGGGAGGTTTCTCTACCCCTGGAGTCCTGGCAGCTTTGCTGGTGGCTCTTGGCTTCACCCAGGGGAGTCCAACTCCTTACCACTGCTGTGCTCTGCCTTCCCCCCAGTTACAGACCATTCTCCTTCCTTTGTTCGTGGAGGACAGCTTTGTTCTCTGCATAATAACAGGTGATTTAGCAGCTGTCACATTCAGGGGCTGGAGGATTTGAAGGCAAGCTGTGTCAGAGCAAAATGTGCTCCTGGAATCCCTTTTGTTGCCATGTCCACCAGATCCAAAGGATGACAGAGGAGGCAAAATTCCTTTTAATGGCAGGAAGACTCCATTTGTCCACATGCTCAGTTTGCAGCCCTGGACTTGCACTCCCAGCCCTCCTCAGTGAGAGACACGGACCAAAGGGTGCTCAAAAGCACCCAAGACCAAAGCACAGGTCTCATCTGAGGCTGCCCTGTGCTCGTTAACAGCCAGTTACTTGGGCTGCTGTAATGACAGCTCCCTTCCTTGCAGAATGAGATGCCACAGCCAATATTGCCCCCCTCCTAAGCCTGTGTGCCTGGATGGACACCCCATCATCTTTCCTGGATGTACCAGCCCCTGCCTCCAGACCAGAACCAGCCACGCTGGGCATCACTTGTATTTTTGCAGTACAAGTAAATAAGTAGAGAAACAATCCACAAGTAATTTAGTAACAAAACAGCAAAAAAGTCCACCAAGTTATCCCAGCTGCCACACTCCACCCCAGCCAACTCCAAAATCCATTCCAATCCCAATTTATCCCTCACCCCTCCACATCCAGCTGGACCCTCCCACCCCGCCCCAAGCATGAGCCCCAAAAATATAAAATATACAAATACTTCAGTCTCTCCATATTTCATGACAAACAGTAAAACGCAATGAACAAGCACCGGGGAGGGATGGAGGGAAACACTGATTCAAAACCAACACAATTCCTTTTCTCTTGGTGCCCCAGACCTGGCATGCACTGGGTTATATTGATTTAAAGGTGAGGGTCAGCAGGCTGCGGGGCTGGATCCCATCAGTGGAATGAGGCAGGAATTAACACCCCATCAGGCCACTCTGAGGTGCAACACCCAGTCACAATGATAAAATCATTTAGCCAGTTTTCCACCCCCTCCCCTCCATCCCTTCCTAGATTCCCAGCTCCCTGCCACCCCCTTCTCCACCTCTCCAGCTCAGCCATTCCCGTGTCTCCGGGCGACTCTTCTTCCCTTTTCCATCAATCCAACAAACACGCAGGCGTTCCAATGGCAAATCCACACCACACCACACGGACAATGAAATTAGGAGGGGAACAAAAGAGCAAACCTCGCTGCTCCATGGCCTCGGCGGGCAGACAATGGTCCCAGCTGCTTCCCGGGAAGCACCCAGCCACAAAGAGCCCGGCTCCGGGACCGGAGAGGGTCCCGGCTCCCTGGAGGGGCAGGAGGTTGTCACTGGAATATGCATCTCATTGGTTACCTGTCAGCTTTCCTGGGCGGTTATAAAGTACAGCCGCCGGAGGGTATAATGGGATGTAATAACGAGACGGCCCTTCCACAGAGGAGCTTTGATTAGGTGATGGGAACTGGCAGCATCCGCTGGCTTGCGAAAAACACACGAGCTCAAAGCTGTAAAATAAAGGGGATCGCCAGGAATGTGGCCACTTTTCTTTTTTTTTTTTTTTTTTTTTAGGCTAGGAGGGATGGAAGAGAGAAATAAATTACAAGCTTCGTTTCTTGCTCTAATCTCTCCATCTCGCGCCCCTCTGGAGGTCCCGTGGTTGCTGTCCCTCTAGGCTCAGACATTATTTCCCAGCTCCTCAGGTATGCTGGAAAAATGACACGTTGTAACACCAGGGAATTACAGCCTGCGGAGGGGGAAGGAGGAAAACTCCCTGCCCCACAAATCACTGCCAGCATCTCTCCCATCGGCAGCTCGAGCTGCAGCCTGGGGAGGCACCTGCAAATTCCTCTGTGCCATGGGTGGGATCCACCTTTTCCACGGGCAGTATCTCAAAACTCACTGCAAGACACTTAGACAAAAACACGACTTGAATAACTGCAGCACCTCGGTGACTCCAGACCCTGCGAGCAGGGATCATTTTGTCCCAGCTGATAGATCTGGTTTTCCAGCTAAATGGAATTTCTGTGGCTGGTAACACAGCTTGCAGCACCTTCCCCCTACCCCCATTCCAGCACCACCATGCCTTGGTTTCCCAGATGTCCAGGCTGGCACTGAGCCGTGGCAGAGACCAGCAGAAAGGTATTTTTCCTCCCCCACCCCGGGGCTAAGGAAAAAATGTGCAAAAAAGATGGGCACGAGAAAACCCTGGGGTTTGGAATGCCAACTGGAAGAAATAAAACCTGACTAATAAAGCACAGGCTGGGGAGGATGCTATGGATGCAAGGGCAGGGAGGAGAGCAGTGTGCAGGTTAATGAACATGCCAACCCACGACTCCACAAGAAATCCAATTCAATCAATCTGTCTGCGGAGGACACGCAGCGAGACAATGGGAGAAAGGAGGCTGAAAGGCAAGCTGTTGGCTGTATTACCCACTTCTCAGCCCCAAAAGGAAGGGGAAACATGGTTACCCACTGACAAACAGGTATTTCCCTCAGGCAATCAGATCTGCAAGATTATTTCCAAGCAGCCAGTGATGCTCGATCATGCAAGGATTGGCACAGGGCAATCATCTGGCCATGCATGGGGCAGGACTTGGGGTCAGAGGAAGGTTGCTGGTGGTGAGGACGAGCTGCCTGCTCTGGTGAGGGCGTTACAGAAGTAAAGCAGCATTTTGCAGGCTCAGCACAGCTCTTCCTTTCAGCACAGAACCCATAAACAACGGCCCAAGGGCTTAACAGGGCTGAAATATGACGGTATTCAAAGGGGATGGCAGGAGGATTAACAGCCCTTCTCCTTCCAGCTCGCTGCTGAAGCCGTGTTAGGACTGGAGAGTCAATGCCAAGCTCAGGTTTTACATCTCCATTAAGCCCAAGGCGTTGGTGGGTTGGTGGGGGAAGGATTTCTCCTCTCCATGTCCACGGTGGGGACACGATGGCTCCCACTCAGCACTGCTGACACCAGGAGAGGCTGGGAATGGGATGGCCACCACTCTGGCACCCCATCCTTGTGAAAGGATCAACAAGGAGATTTTTTTTTTACCTTGAACCAAGGAAACCAAACAGGTATGATGGTCATTAAGGCCAGAGACAGCTCCTCAACAGGGAACTCATCTTACCAGAGCGGATTTGGACAGAGGTGAGCGATTACAAGGTGTTTGACCAGATGCTGAATCAACACAAGGATCTAATAGCAAAGTCTGCTAGGAGGCTTTGTCATATTATAATACACATGAAAGAAAAAAAGAAACATTAAAAGAGCAAACAAATGCAAAGTGTCATTGTATTTCCTCTGTTTGCTGTGCAGAAATGAGGCTTCATCACATCTCAGGAGACCAGCCAGGACTTTCCACTTACATAACCCTACACATGGTCACTTCGACTCCACCAGCCAGGAAATGTGTGAACCTCAGTCCGCAAATTCTTCTTGATAAGCTGCAGGTTTGGAACTTTACACTCTTCCTGTGCATTGATGCACTTTATTTTAAAATAGAAATGAGCTCAGACAAGGGTTCCTATTTTTACGGGCTGAACCACCTACACATCTGGTCACCACTCGAGATTTCAAGCCAACTTTTCAAAACTGCAAAGAGCTGTCCCAGCCCTGCACCACTGATTTGTGCTGTTTTACATGACATAAATATTTATAGGATTACTGTAACTATCCTTCAACGACCGACGCGATCGCGTTTCAAAGGATCTATATTTAAAGAACACAATACACTGATGGCGACACAGCTTTAAATTTTAAGCAGTGAGAGAATCCTCACGCATTCACAGACGCACTGAGCCACTGGAGATGCTCCAGAATTCCCTCAAATATCCTCCTCAAAGCCACCACGCCAGCTCAGTGCCTCACATCCCAAACTGAGCATCCCTGGTGACACCTGGGTACCTGCCCACCATCTCCAGGGAGGGAAGGGCAGTAACAGCATCACTGTCACAAACACATATTTATAACAGCACCAGATTTGCCATTTTCTGTATAAAGCCAGAATGAAAAGCAGTTTATTTCATTAAAATAAATAGGGAGCATCACTGCCTATGAGACAGACACCAATCCCAACTGCTTCTCTCCCATTCCCTTGGATGAACAGGAGTGCTGCAGGTTTCCCTCTGTGAACCTGTTACTTCTAACTGCCTGTTATTTCAAGAGAAATTGAATATCAGCTCTTCTTCTGTGCTTCCTGAACCACCTTACCAAGTGATAATGCAAAGTTAGAAAGAAGAATAATAAATCTGGATTAGGAAATAATAAACTGGGATTAAGACACCTTCATAAATCATTTCAAGCTCCCTACGTGTGGATGGGTCTAATTACTAGAGAAGAATAAAAGATACACCTCATTTGGGTCAGTGCAATCATCTTTCTCAGCAGAAAAAAAAACCAAACCACAATGAATTATTAGCTAGAGGAATAAGTCAAGAGGTTTTCAGGTTAAATATGGAAGCAGTGGAAGAGGGAAATCCAGGAACTGATTGCTATCCCCGTCCATCCCTGAAGTTTGGTTAATCCCTTCCCCTCTCTTTTTTCCTGACTTAAGTAAAGCAGTAAATAAACACATCTTACTACCTGCGGTGTGCAAACTCAGCCCTGACTCATCTACACGTTCCTCTAATAGAAGGAACACAAATAAAGCAGAGGGGGAGAAAAACAGGACCAAGTGGGAAAACACATTTAGGGAAGAGGGAGGGAGGGAGGGAGCTCTCTCTGTCCTCCTAAAGCAGTGCCCCACAGCTGCTCCATTCATAAATATTTCACTGCTACGAACTCAGCTGCCAAATCTGAACCACTGCTTTGATGAAAAATATAAAAAGGCTTTTCCATTAGTGCTTTTGATGTTCTTTGCATACGGAATAATGAATGCGGGAGATTCATCTCCCTTTCCCTTCCTCTGTCCTCCCTCTCTTCGGTCTTTTATCCGGCACAGCCTCCCGAGGACAGGGAGGAATCAGGATTTTGGGCAGGGGGACAGAGCAGAGCTGTTTTCCATGGAAACTCTGAGTCACATTTGAGTTGGAAAAACCCTCCAAAGTCCTCAAGTCCAACCCATAACCCAGCACTGCCAAGGCCTGGGTGTCCCCAAGTGCCACATCTCCACATCTTTTTTAAATCCCACCAGGGATGGTGACTCCACCACTGTCCTGGGCAGCCTATTCCAGGGTTTGACAACCCTTTTGGTCAAGAAATTTTTCATAACATCTAACCTAAATCTCCCCTGTCACAACTTGAGGCCATTTCCTCTCATCCTATCATCTCCTCTTGTCCTATCTCCCTACTATTCTGGCTTTTTCCGCCTCAGGGGGCAAGACAGTAAGAAAATGGGGGTACCCAGAGTTTTTTTGGATGCTGTTGGCTTTCCACACTCTGTTTCCACCTGGCTGGACAATATTGAGCAGCAGAATGTGACCAGCTCAGCAGAATGTGACCAGGAGCTTCAAAGCCCTCCTAAAGCATCTTACCACAGCTGCCACGTGCTCCCCAACCTCTGCCCACATAGCACAGCAGGCTCCAGCCTGGGCTCCATGAGGAGAAAACAACACCCTGATCTGGGCTGTCCTGATCTCCCCTGCATTTTTGGGGGGCTCATTCGGGGGAATCTCAGAGGAGAAAGGAAACTCGCTCACAGCTCCAGAGAGCCAGGGACGCAGCGCAGAGGCAAAACCAAAACAGAGGAAGCTGTACGTGACCTTCTCCCAGCCTCTTAGTGCTCTCAGGAACTTAATAGCTCAACATTTATCTTAACTCAGCAGAGATGTGCCAGGGATAAAGTATCCATCTCCCGGTGCACCAGCTCCGGCCTTTCCAACCCGCCGCTGCCAGAGCTTTAAATTGCAGCTTTTATCGCCTTTTCGCTCTTCTGCTGTACCAGGGCATCCAAAGCAATTAAATCCAACCTATTTTTTTCCTACTTTTATTCCTTGAAGTGGAGCTTTCTTGTGTGGGGCAGAGATTACAGGGTTTGGACTGGATTTTGATTCACATTTATTTTCCATTAAGGACTCGACCGCGCTCGTCTCCTCCTCCTCCTCCTCCCATGGAGCTCCCTACGCGTTCCACGAACCCGGCGAAGAGAAATTGGAAAGCAGTTTAAAGGAAAACAAACAGAAACTGATGCCTTGCAGAATTTGTGCAGTAGAGAGTCCTGGAAACACAGAAAGCATTTTAAGGGACTTGAAAGGGAGCGACGCCTTATCAGCGCGAGTGGGATGCCAGTGTTTGCAGGGGAGTTATCACTGCACATTATTCATCCTCCTGGTTTGTATTTACTAGGAATGATTAGGAAACCCGAGCTGCGGGGCTCCTTGGCAGCACTAAACACAGCAGAAAATTTCCTGTGCCCAAGGACCAGTGGCTTCTCCTTTGGGAGTGGTGGGGCTCAGTTTGGGGGGTCCTTCACCCCATTTTCTGCTCCATAATCCCAGTGGAGGGGAAGAGTGGAGCAGCTTACTATGTCTGGGAGATGCCTCAGTCTCAGCTGGAGGACATGGAGGTCCTGGACACTTGGTGGCCTCATGGTCACAAGTGGGGCCATCCCAAAAGGATCCACCAGGACACAGAAGAGCTCATGCTTCACCTGGATTATTAGAGCAAGTGGTGCTCCTACTTTTCGGATCAGAGGGAACCGGCTCCTCCCAAGCACTGAAGATCAATGCATTTCTTTGCTCCTGAACATGGAGCAGATCAGAGGAAAAAGTTGCCAAGGAGACCCCAATACAGCACACACGGCCCTGGTTCTTACCTGCAATTCTGCAAGCGCTCTCTTTTCATCTTTTTTAGCCCAAACCTCCCTCCCACCTGCCTCTTTCACATTAACCTGCCTCTGAGCACACTGTCCAACTGCCCCTGTAACACAGAGTAACACACTGCATTTTCTCTGCTTGCTCCAAACCAGGCAACCACAGAAGAAATCAGTTTGGGGGGGGGGGGGAAGGAAAAAAAAAAAAAAAATCTATTTCCCATCCAAACTTCCACTTCCCAGAGGAATTTAGCTTTTTGAATTATGGCACCTTCTCCAGGCAAACAAGCCCTTCTGAAGGGCAAGGCTCAAGACACTGCAGGGATGCAGATTTTCAAACCATTCATTATGCAAATGGCTCATTTATTGCTGCTGAGCTGAAAGCAGGAATTCCAGGCATGCAAATAAAAATAGTCGGGGAGCAACAGCCAGTAAGTGCGTGATGGCATCTGCTGACTTGGGTAACACGCAGCACGGACCCTGCAGGCAGCACTTTATGGTGGAGTTTCAAACTACAGGTTGAAATTGGTCTGCAACCACCATCAGTGACTCCCTGGGCTCTGCAGGACCAGCAGCATCTCCAGCTGGAAGTTCTGCCAGCGCTGCAGACCCTGCCATAACCCTATTGATCCCAAAATCTTAGTCATCGCAAGATCCCTGAGCTAAGCAAGGCCTGAAATTCAATAATTCAGGGTGACTGGACACAAGGGGTAGAGCTGAGGTGTGAAGGGGTTATAGGAGATTTCATTGACAGGGCTGCAACAGCGCCAGAGCTGCAAAGCTTTCCCCAAAACTTCAACAAACCGCCCGGTGCTGGGTGGGAACGAATGCTAATGAGCATCTGATAAAGACTGGGAGAGAGATTCTGGCTGGGAAAGGAGACAAAACTCAAAATTAGCCATGCAGGCGGGAAATTTTAAGCAGGACTATCCTGGGAACAGCCTGCCTCCACATTTCTCTTCTCACAGTGCCTGGAAGCACAAGGAGAGTTGTGTGTAGGATGCTCTGTGGCCAAGGATGAGTCTTTGTCCTCCAGGAACTGATTCATGTACAAACATTTCTGAGGCCCAGAGCCTTCCAGCTACTGAATCTAATTCAGGTCCAAGTCCTGGAAATGACCTGGCACAGGGTATCAGTGCACATTGCAGCCATGGGAAATAATAAGGAATTTAAAAAGCAAAACAGAAACACTGAGCTGAGAATTAAAGAACCTTTCAAGTTCAAACATGGGGAAAAAACGCGATGCCGAGCCCAGTCCAACATCAGCACTCAAGGTCAAATGGAAAAAGAAATCTCTCTGTGGATTTGCCTTTTAACAGGCTATTGTTAGTGCCATGATGTTTAATATCATTAACACAGAATCATTATGTAAATTCTGGTTTTTCAGCTCAGTTGTCGCTATCACAAGTTAGTTTTAATGCAGGAGCAAAGTAAAAGCAGCTGGTGCGCTGACCCGGGCTCGGCACACTCAGCATTCACACTCTGCCACTGAATATGAGATTTGCTCGTTTTTACATGCTCCAGTATCCTTACACAGCATCAGCAAAAGTCTAGTTCAAAATGTGATACGAGTCTCACTGCAATTTTCGCTGCCAAGTGACTGAAATGACAAGAGAGATCGCGGCAGGAGCTGGTCGAACGTTCATCTACGAGCAGATTAATTGCAAAGACAGAAAGGTCCTGATACACAACCACCCGACAACAATCGGGTAATCACTCATTATGTGTCTATTACTCAGAGTCCTGGAGCTGGCACGACACTTAAATCTGGAGCCACATCAACCCAAGCGATGACAAATATTGTTTCCTGCCTCAAAACAGCCGAGCTCAGCAATTTCAGACCCGGGAACTGAAAAGAATAAATTTACCTGGGCCTGTAATTTCACAGCAATAGCTGCATTACGTTAAAAAAATAAAAATAAAAAATAAAAGGTTTCTCTGATGGAGAGACTGTTCCTGGCTTCAAACAAGAACATAAGCAATAATGTACGTGCAACAATACTCCGATTGACCGCGTTTCAATGAACATTCACACACACGGCCTCAGCAGATGAAGGACAAGTGCTATGGGCTGAATGGGCTCCATTGAGTAGAGCTAATTAGCTGTATAAGCATATGCAAGACCGGGACCTAAATTTGTTCTCTGCCTCCTGGGACACTGATAACTCCTTTTTCTGATTGTTGTGCAATGCAGAGAGAGCAGGTCTAAGGCAACGCTGTAACCCCTGCCTGCCATAAGGCATTTTTTTCCTTGCAGAGATGTTAAGGTTGGGAAACAGCAGCTCAGGTGAAAGCAGAGCCTTGTCCACGCTCTTGTCACAGGTTATTGTCAGATTTGAAAGCAGGACTCGTCCCTCCTGAGCTGCCCTCAGATGATGTTAATGCCCAGCCGTGCAAAACACCGCCAAAATATTTGCTGTGATCAACCAGCACAATAACGGGTCATGGATCTGATGATCCCAAGCTGCATCCAGCAGGAATAGGCTCTCATTTCCCTCACCCAAAACACACATTGCCACAGCAGAAGATGCAGTCTGTCATTACAGGCTTGATCCCGGGACTTTTATTTGCACGGTGGAGCTTTGGCACAATCTGCTCTCGTCTGGCTGGTCCCTTTGAGGCGACGGGGAATGGGAGCAGCAGCTCAGTGGAGTGCAGTGCTAGAGGAATTTAAACACATCAAAACATGGGTAACCTCCACCAGATCCCTCTGAAACGTGGCTTTTGCAGAAGACTGAGGTAGACACGTAGGTCTTCCAAAAATCCAGCCCCAGCTCCTCTCTTCTCATCCCCAGTCAGAGCGTAAAGCAAATACCCCAAAGGATTAAAACTAACCTGGCAACTGAATAGTGCTCTGACCAGCCTTAGGAGGACAGAGTTTGCAAAGAGCTCTGGAGATCCTTGTGTGCATAAGGAAAGGAAATGACCGTCAAGGTCTTTATCCCATCCTGACTGGAATTACTGGCAAAGCTCCCACCGGCTGCAGGAATGGGGCTGAAAATGTTGCAGAGCACAGAGTCAGTGACAACAAGAGCTAAAGGGACTTGACAGACAGAGGATGAGGCACATCCTCCATCAGATGACACAGCTGTGTTGGTGCCATGGCACTCACTGCTGGCATCACTGCTCCTCCACAGAGCTGTGCCCAACACTGCAAGGCAAATCCCACCTCTCCTTTCCACACCAGAGCCCCAAACCCCAACATCTGACATGTTTAAAAGATAAAAATTGATGCCCAGTTTGCGCCTTTCCAACAGGATTTGGCCCATACCTACTTATGTTGTTATTTATAACTGAAGCACACAGTAACCACACCGAGTTCCTGCTAGATTTTATTCCTTCCTTAATCTAAACATAAAGTCATAAGAGTAAGATATCTGCTGTAAGGAAATGAGCTGTCAAGTGATTTACGGTTTTGCTTTGTCTCTGTCTCAACAGCTCAAAGTCTTCTCCAAGACCCTATTTTTAGCAAGCTGTAAAAATTAGAGGCAATGAGGGACAGAGGAGGAGCCAGGAGTTGAGAAATGTATAGGGGAAACTTATGGATTTCTTCATTATCCTCATGCACCTCTAACTGCTGTATCTGGGCACCATGTGGGCAATCATGGGCAGTGTTATATTGCCTTTAGTGTTTAAAGGTGCCTTTACATACAAGATCAGCCTGATCAGACACAGCTCAAGAAGGAGCAGTGGTGGGGAAATGTCCCTGGGTTGTGGTTTGTTTGCTGGGAGTTGGGTTTTTGTTGGGTTTGGGTTGGTTTTTACTATTAATGGCCAACATCAGCTGGAGCCAAAATTAGGCTTTCCTTTATTCCAAGGATGGCTCACATGGAAACCCACATGCTCCCCCCACATCTCTTATCACCTAGCTCAACTATAAAATCAATAAAAGCAGTTGCCTTATTCACATTTTATTGGTCATTCCAGCCAAAATTATTCTAATAATTCCCTTCAACAAGAACCAAGGTCCCCTATTGCATACATTTTATTTCCAGCACCTTCACTTGCAAATGATGACAATAATTATTCTAAGTCCCATATAGCACTTTCCACACAAGAGCTTTAAGGGCTTTAACAATGGGAAGTTATTACCAGAGCTTTAACAATGGAAAGTTATTACCAGCATCCTTATTTGTGAGAATGAGGCACAGAAAGATCAAACAAATTGCTGAAGATCATTCAGCAGCTCGCTGGCAACGCCAGGAACAGAACTGTAATCTCCTGACCCTCCATCCAGAGCTGATTGGGCCAGGGAAAAGAAAAAGCAAAGTATCCTTGAAACATGTATGAAAAGGAAGAGGTTTTTAAAAGTGCTGAAAATGAGCTTGTTCAAAAGGAGCAGTGATGGCAAATGTCTGGACTTTGATAAAACTCTGAAAGAGATTAAATGATGCTATTATTTATTGCATAGTGGGGAAATGGATAAACAGAGAAGGGATGTGCCTTCTGGCCGCTTTTTCATCCCCTTTGGGATGTCCCATGGAGAAACCCCAACAATCACACACCCGGTAGTTACAAACAATTTCACATTCAAGGATTATAACTCTTTTCTTTACCTCACCTTTCTTCTTCCCTTTGTTTCGGCCCCTGACGTGTCCAAGTTGATATATCCAAAATCAACAGAGAATTCTGACCATCTTGGCCGACGCCGTTTGCTCCGAAGCACCAAACACACACTAAGTCTCCACAAAACTCCTTTCTCTCTGAAGTATTTTAGGAGAAAATTTACTTAGGGGAAAGAACAGACCTTAATCAGCAGGAGAACCGTGGAGAAACAGAATATTTATACGAAGCCACATCCTGAAACCAAACAGGACGAAATCCTCCGAGGCGTCTATTAAGGAGATTGCCCAGCGGAAAGGAAATTCAGCAAACCAGATTATCCCTAACAGGCTTATCCGCTGGAAAAAAATCATCAGAGCAACGACAAGATAGTTTTGAGAGACAATTAATGAAAGGTAGGGGAGAGGGGAGATTGTAACAGGGTGACAAGGAGGGAGAATCCATAAAACACAGATTGTCACGGCTGATCAGACGTAAGGACATTACACGACCCATCACACGTCTGGAAGGGGAAAGGGGCGTCAAGATGTTCACAGAGCCTCGTGTCTATGGCTTTGCCAGGGGCAGAACTGCTTTTATCTTCTTTAATACAGCAAGAAGAAGAATTCCCCCGCTAGTTCACTTGACAGGCATGAACTGGATCAAAAGAGCTTCCACCAGCAGCACTCCACCCCTCCTTACAGCCCAGCCCTACGCTGTGTCCACGGCTCCATCCCACAGCAGAAGGAGCTGTCTTCTCCAAAGAGTGATCCCAAACGTTTGAATCAGTGGCAAACCTCCAACAAACTGAGAATGGGTGAAGGAATAAAGCTCACTGGATGGTCTTGGACTGGAAACCACAAGAGGTGGTTACATTCTTCCCACCAGAGGAAACCACCTCTCC
Organism: Myiozetetes cayanensis; assembly: GCF_022539395.1. Taxonomy (NCBI): domain Eukaryota; kingdom Metazoa; phylum Chordata; class Aves; order Passeriformes; family Tyrannidae; genus Myiozetetes; species Myiozetetes cayanensis. The sequence continues at coordinate 5,074,255 of NW_026087499.1, read as the reverse complement.
TTGAGCAGGACCACGGTAGAAACGATGAGCACAGAGCTCTTGCTCTACACTGCATCCTTGATGGCATAACAAGACTTCCTCTTACAGGTTTATTTTATGTTATTTCCAACCCAGATTGTTCTTAAACCTCTGATGTTAAGTCAGAGCACAACAAGAGATAAGAGAAAGAACCCTAAATCTGTATGTCCCCCCTCCCTTACCTTCCAAGTACCGCTGCCCCCACGTGCTCCTCAGCAGTGGAACCAGGCAGAAAAACATGAAAAAAATCCCACAGGAGAAAAGATGAGACTCCTGGCATGGGAAGATGTCCATGCCATCACCTCTGGCTGAGGATGGGACAAGCAGGGACAGACAGATTAAGGGATTTGCCAGAGCTAATGACATGGACATCTTTCCACTGACTTCACTAGGCTTTGGACCAAATTCCTGTACAAAGAGCTGCACTCAAGAGCTATCAAGGAGATTAATTCATTAGCATATTTTAAGTACTTTTAGATCCTAGAGTGAAAGGGGCTATCAAACTGTAAAGTCATTTTATTAGTGATAACAGTCAAAGAACAGCAAGTTGAATTCTTCAGTCTAAAGCCTTATGGTACAAATGGGTTTGTAACACGAAGACACCACAAAGCCCTAAGAGATATTAAAACTTCCTTGAATAGACTTACACCAGACACCAGTTCTCTAAGATTCCTTTCAACTCCACAAATTCTGATGGTAATTCTTTTAATTTTCATGCAGCAGGATGAACCCAAACCCACTCAGGGAAAGCAGGAGGATGTAAAGACTATTGCAGCCCCTGAAAGGTTCCTCACTGGTGTCAGCAGAGTTGACCTGCTTGGTATGCTGTGTCAGGACACTGACCATGGGGGACCCCGCAGCCCTGAATTCCTCCCATCATCCTGGGAAGCAGAAAACAAGGCAATCCCAGGCTCTGTGCACACAGTTCTCCAAAATCATCCAAGGGAATGGCACACAGGCAGTGCAAGAGGATGCAAGGCAAGGAGCTGGCACGGCTGCAGGTTGGCCTTGCACGCGGATACTTCTCCAAAATAAGATCTCAAGCCCATAAAAACATTGGCAGCAGGCGCCGGAAGATGCACAGTGTACTCTCCTATCGCTTTGCTGGGGGAATAGACTTCATCCTGTTCCCTCTGGCCCCAGATCAAGCACAACTCCTCACAGGAATTTTCCATTATCCTGTGGCAAACACACCAGGGCAATCCGGCCGCTTAACTGACTTACACTGTGACCCCCCCTCCTCAGCAGCAGCGAGATCCTGCATAAGCACCAGCCACTTCTCCTACAACTCCAATTCCACTTCTCCTGCCAATTCCAGCACCACAGCCCAGGACAATCAGGGCTGCAATTCCCAGGCTGCCTGACAGGACTGCAATGGGGCAATGGAGACATCCTGAGGCTCCTTTGCTCCAGCTCTGCCCACCCAGCAGACCCTCCTGTCTCCCTTTGCTGAGGCCCTAATTTATTTCCACAGCCCAAGAGACTCAAACCCAGGGAAAACATGGAAGCCCCCAGCATCCCTCCTCTGTTTCCCCTTTGGTAAATCCTTTTCTTGCCCTGCTTTTTCACTAGGCTGTGAACTCACCTCCAAATCTGTACAACCATCCAACTACCCCTCACAGCTGGATCTCCACAGGGAAGGCACCAGCAAGTGCCAAATTCACCCCTTCCCTCCAGTAACTCGAAGGAGAGAAACCCCACGACTCCAGCTCCCACCCTCAGGCAGAGGGGCTCTGGAAACGCATGCAAACCCCACAACACCTTTGTGGATACAGAGATTATCAATTAATGCAAGTGTCCTTGAACCACCAAGGAGCAGGAAGCCCCCCTGGCATCCCGGGGAGGGGAGGGGATCGCCCCAGGTGCGCTCACGGCGCTGATAAACACACAGAGCTTATCCTGACTTTCCCTTTGCCACATTTATTTGCTCAAGGAAAAAACGCTCGGCATCTTCCTTATCCCTGCTCATTTCCGATGTGGTTTCTACTTTCCCCAGGGTCACACGGGCAGTGACAGGCATCCCCGAGGCTTATTTGTGTTTGGAGCCATCTGCCAGCGCAGGGAGGGCTGAAGCACAGCCTGCAGTGAGCAGGAGCCACCGAAGAGCACCGAGGTTTCCTCGGTAGGGGTGACCAAGTGACAAAAAAGCCGCTTGGTTTGCTCCCCCTTCCCAGAGATCTGGTCTCAAATAACGCGATGGCTCGGCTCCAACTGCATCATCTCTCCCAGCGGCGGGGTTTGTGTCATCCTGGAGAAGGCAGGAGGCTGCAACTCCACAAACACATGTTTACTTACACTGCAGCTCCTCCACTGCTTCGCTCGGTCTGGTTTGCAGGGGAAGGGGAACACTGGGATGTTTCACCCAGAAAAACCCACACCAGAGCCCCGACAGCCTGCAGGTGCTCCCTCTGTCCCCTCAGCCACCACACCCTTAAAAACCAGTCTGCAAATGAACTAAAACAGCCTTAACCCTACAAACAGCTTCTGGATGACGGAGAGAGACCGAATCCTCTGCCAGTTCTGCGGGGGGGAGAGGAGAAACCGTCCCCAGCCAGGGACAGGCACACAAAGGCCACATTGTCCCGCACTGCAATTAACTCCAGGGGAAAAAAAAAGGCCAAGGCTTTCTATTTGTGAAAGGACACATCCAGCAAAAAGCAGGTCCGTGCCCAGCCTGTGCACCCAAAAAGCCCATTTGGTGTACAGACCTCCCCCTGCCTGCCCAGGGAGCTGCAATTTCAACACATCACCCCCAGCTTACAGTCGCTGGCGTTTTCTTAACATGAGTTTTACAGAGAAAACAAGATCCAAAGGCTTTCAAACACTCTTTACAAGGCACTTTCCTCAGGCTGGAAGGGATGAAGTCGTTGGGAATATCACGAAACAAGTGGCACATCACCTCTTTGAAACCCAAATAGCAAGAGACCACATCAAGTCTTCAAATATTAATCTGTACTTACCAACTAATCAGCACTGACAAAAATAACCCATCTAATTATCAGAACACTGCCACCTAAATAATGAATTATATGCCTTATTAAAAAGTATAATAGATTAGAGGACGTGAAACAATTGCAATTAGTAAAACAAGAAACGCTGGGAAACAAAAAAAAAAACCCTACAAGTGTGATCTGAATTGTATAAATTAATGTTCCAAAATAGCGACTGATCTCCTCCAACACATCAAAAGGCAGGAACTTTTGAAGCCCATTGCAATTCAGTAAATGCAGTGCACCTTAAAATTGCTGAAAACTCATAACATATTAAGACATTGTCCTTGGTGCTCAGAGTGTTGCTTTGTCCGTGACACCTCCCCAGCCTGGGGAGGCTCATTACTGGGAGTGAGTCCTTACTGGGAGCCATCCCACTCCTGTGCATGTAATTGCTTCATTAGGAGGAGATGGGGTGGGGAACAGGGATGCTGCTGCAGATAACAGCCAGGGGAACGAGGGATGCCTTCAAGCACTCAAAAGGAAGTGTTCTCACTTTTCCTTTAATATCACCAGGTCCCTCTGTGCTGCACATTAACCAGACTCACAGCCCCTGCCCTATATACGGCACAAGGTGGGGAGGAAGGTGAGGGGCACACCCACCAAACCTCTCTCTCACTGCTCCTGGTCCAGTTCTCCATCCCTGTGCTCTCCCACGTGTATCCCCTTGGACAAGGTGATGTTTCCTCATCCCACTCCTTGGGGAAACACACCCAGGTACTCGTGTTTAGCACTTTGCTTGTTGGCTCAGCCATTGTTACCAACACAACCTCTACATCTTTGGCTCTACATTGAAAGAGTGGGGGTTTACACAGGATATTAGGAAGAAATTCCTCCCTGTGATGGTGGGGAGGCCCTGGCAGAGGTGGCCCAGAGAAGCTGTGGCTGCCCCTGGATCCCTGGAAGTGTCCAAGGCCAGGTTGGACAGGGCTTGGAGCAACCTGGGATAGCAGAAGGTGTCCCTGCCCAAGGCATGGGGTGGAACAGGATGGTCTTTAAGGTTCCTTCCAATCCAAAGCATTCTGGGATTCTGTGTTTATTCCAGAGATTCCATAACAGATGTTACTTCTCTGATCCCAAGCTGGACCTGTTCTTTCCAATCCACGGTCTGTGGGATCCTCCAAGCCCTCAACCCTCTCTGCAGCCTTCAAACATCAAGGGCTGAACAAACCCCTGAAACGCTGGTGGCTATTTTTCTTTTTGCAGGACTACTGCTGTTACACCCTCTGCAGTATTTACCTTTCAAGGGCTTTAATGCTTGCTGCAGTCCTGGCATCACTCAGATGCAGAACAGCAGAGCACACTCCTAATTGTACCCCAAGGTATAGCAAAAAGAGAAAATGTAGCACCAAAAAAAAAAAAAAAAAAAGCTTCAGTGAAAAAACAACCTGTCCATTGCAAAATATTTTTAAAATAAATAAAAGAAATCCAAAACTCTGTCTCTGAGATGGCATAATAGCACCTGAACAACGCAATTGATCTTTAAAATAACATCCTCCTTCCGACCAAGAAGAAGGATAGTGAGCTGGTGAGATTCTTCTTCATTTTCCAACAGCCTTCTAATAACCTGAGTGCTGTTCGTGCGGACTGGGGGTTATGACAAGGACAAAGTAACTCACTTCCTGTCCAAAATTAATTTTATTTAGCTCAGTCCTGAATAATTAATGTCATTCCCTGCAAACACATCCCCAAAAGCCTCCCTCCAATAACCTGCACCAAGAAAAAGAGGTTTTAGGTTAAACTGCCCCTTTTGTGCTCAACATCACTGCGTTTGTGGCATTTTTCTCCTCCCAGATACCTTTACTAAAATAAAGCATCTTTGGTTTAATAAATACAGTAGTTCTAGCTTACTCCACCTTTAAAAACGAGGGTTCCCTCCCCAAAAATGCATTAATACTTCACACAAAAATGTTTTCCATCTGAGCTCACTCTTAAGGGAGAGTTTCAGCTGGAGACAATTTGGAAGGGCAGGAATATAACCCAAAAAGCAGAGGGGAGGCGAGGGTAATTCATGGACAGGGTCTGAGAGCCCCACAATACATCCCTTTCCTATACATTAATTTAACTTGAAGCACCTGCCTGGTGGGGCACCGAACATCTCATGCAGGAACACTTGTGTGTGTGGATCCTTCAAGAGAAACGAGCCAGCCCTGAATCCAGAGATTTTGCATTATTTTAGAAAACAAACATTTTCAATCCCAACTAAAAAGGTACAACCTCTTGCCCACTTGCAGCTCTGCCACCGAGTGTGGGAAGGAGAAAACGACTGGAAACGAAGTTAACTCCAACCCAAGGTGAAGCCAAGTTGTTTGTTTTCATTACTAAAACCCACAGAAAAGAAATGCAAAACACGAAACAGCCCAAAGCCAACTGTGAAATTCACATTCAGGCAGAGAATTTTCCGAGGGTAAGTGTTTGTTTTTATCCCAGTGCACCCAGGTCAGCTTGAATTTATGTTAATACCATCAACAGAGCAGCGCCAAAATCAACGCCTGCCAAACTGTAGGTTGGGGGGTTTTTAAAATATGAATTTGTCCTCCATTCTAAATCACTGTCCTGACTGTTGCTGCTTGCAACACGAAGTTTATCATCAGTTGTGAATTTAATTAACGTGTTGTTTCTCCCTTCAACCAGACCATTAATAGAGTTGATAAATCAAACGTGCCATTGTACTCCACAACACTGGGTCTGTGATATTCCCCAGAGGTCAGAGGACACGTAAACTGAGGGATGAGATTCATTGAGACATAAATACAGCATCCTCATCTGTGACAGTCGGATACAATCACACTCCAGTGACACGAGCATTATGTAAGAGAACATTGTCTCCAGCCTGTTCCACAGAAATGCCACAAGACCAATACAGAAAAACATCAAAACTGACTGACATTCCACTGCATACATTGCTTCTTGTTCTCCTTTCAGTTTTTGCTGCCAGGCCAGTAATATTTACTTTTGTTTCAAAGCTCAGGTCGAAAATACCACTGGGGCAGTATTTTTATTTATTTTAAATGAAGGATGGTGGCTTAAAATGAGGAGCACTCTATCAGTCCTCCTTGAGACTGTTTGGGATCTTTTGCCCCTTCTTAGGAGAATTGGCTAAACAGAGCTTTGAGCTACCTGGAAGGTGTCCCTGCCCATGGCAGGGGGGTGGAACTGGATGGTCTTTCAGGTCCCTCCATCCCAAACCAGTCTGTGATTCTGTAACTGAGCTGGTCCACAAGTGCTTTCCCACTGCACAGCCCCTGGCATTAATAAAAGCATTAGTGAAAAATAAGTATCAGGAGGTTGTGATGGAAACTGAAACCCAAAGTAATACAACACAGCCAGAATCAACTTTGAACCACCCTGTCCAAACCAGCCCCACACAGAGCTGGGTTCATTCACCTGACAGCACTCACCTTCTCACCGCCTTCACCTGCAGGACCTGCAAGATCAGGGTCCTGGTTGTAGGTCACGACCCCAAAAAACCAGAGAAGGTCTCAGTGGATGCTCTGGGACACCAAGACTTGACAGAAGAGACGCTCCCTGAGTGGGTCACGGAGATGTGTTGGGCAAGGAGCAGTGCTGGGAACACCCTTGAGGAACCAACCCTGCTTGCAGGCACCTGAAGACGTGATTTGACGTAGGCACGAGAGCCTCTACCAAACACAACCTTTAATTACACGCAAGCGGCGATGCAGCCAGCGGGGAGATTAAGGTGATGGGTGGGATCCCCACTCCCCACCCTGGCTCATGCTGCAGCAGAGGGGAGAGACCAGCACCTCCTGAGACCTGTGCATCTCCTCCTGGGATATCTGAAGTGTCTGGGCAGAAAGGCCCTCTGGAGGTACCGGTCCCTCCCGTGACCGGCCCGGACAAGCCCCGCACCTGCCGGAGGGCTCGGCTCCGGCGTGACGAGTCTCGCCGTGGGAGCCCTGCCAAGGTTCAAGGGCTTTGCAATTAACTTTCACAACAAACCAAAGCCTCAAGAGCTTTTAATCTCCAAATAAGTAGGAGATGTGGGTCCATGCCAAGGCTTTTGTGCCCTGGTTTATCGGCGAGGCACTGATAAGGACCTCGCTGCCGAGTGCCTGTCTGAGCACGGCCACACAACGGGAGCTCAGCTTATCCACCTTCCTTTCCACAGCAGGAGAACAAGGGGAAGGCACAGGGTTAGCTGTGCAACAGGTTAAGACACAGGGAACATTTGCTTAGCACTGCAACCTCATGCAAATAAGCTCGAAGGAAAACGCCGAAGAGCAGAGATGAAAATTCCAGCGCAGGTGCCATCCACTCCAAAAATCTGGTTGTGCCGTCCTCCATCATAAAAAAAAATAAATTAAACAATGTATACACTCAAGAGTAGCTGATCTTCCCTGCCAACCATCAGTTACAAGAGGTGAAACAACTAACAAAGCAAGTCCGTGCTTGCCTGAATAAACAGGCAGGAAGGAAACTGCTGTGTGCAGATCCCAGCCCGGCAGGATCCTCATCAGGATTCTCCACTAGCAGCAGCACTTGTCACACAGACAGACAGACAGACACCACAGTTCTGTAGTGGTTCACTTCCCCTACTCTTTTTTACTCATTTTCAATGATGAAAACTTTTTGGTGGTATTAATTACCAACTTAATCCTGCTTTCCTAATGACACACACACAGATTTGCCATGAGCTCAGAGCAGCTCTGCTAATCAGGGATAAACCCAACGTACTATAGAGGGTTATACCTTTATATTAATCTTTCCTGTTGGTCTAATTAATGGTATTACCCTCTGAACTGTGTACACACAAATAAAGAAATTTAAAATATGCTAAAAAAAAACCTCCATGAAGGAGCCAGAGGATGCTTAATAATTTCCTACCAGTTATCTTCTCTGGAAGCCAACAATGCCCAACTCACTCTTCTTACTCAAGATACTTGATTTGATAAGTGGCTTTGACCATTGATATATAAAAAATATCATGAACAAATTTATCTTCAGAGCATCACTTGATTTTTCTGCTTCCCCTCTCCTCAACAGATTGCCACAAGGGTATCAACACTCATTTGCTGATTCAAGTCCAGGAAAGATGAAAAACATCACTGCAAAATAAGCTTGTACTTACATCGGCAGAAACGACTGAAAATGAATTAACAAACGAGAGCCACCTCACAAAAACTGCAGTTAAGCAAAATATCCCCCAATTTGGATTCTTCATGTACAGCTGCAACTAAAAGGAACCGGAATAAATCACAGCAAGTGTTCAAGGCTCGGATAATTTTCCTTCTTCAAGAGAATCCAGAAGTTCAGCTGCTCCCAGCTTGGAATATACTGGAGGATCCAAACCCAGCATTTTTGAAGGAAGGGCTGACTTCAAGCCCCCTGCCTGAGGTGATGCTGGGCATGGTTCCTACAGGTATCTACCAACACAGGAGCCAAAGCCCCTTACACGTCCTCACCGTGGGACAGGTCCCTGCAACCACACAGGTGCCAAAATACCTCTCCAGACCTTCCAGCCTCATGGGCTTGGCCCACACTGTGCATGAGGTCACCCATGTTCTCAGAGGTGTTTAACAAAGTTCTCTTCTCAGCCCCAACCCTAATCCACCTCCTGATGTAAGGGTGGCACCAAGGGGTGGAAATGACCCTTAGAAATTAAGGGAACCTTGGCAGCAGCACCAGATCCCACGTGTCCAAGAACCAGGTACATCAGCAGGTTGATGAAGGCCCTAAAAGAGGCACAGCCCTGCCAATTTACACCCCAAGGGGGTAAATTCTGCTTCTACTGCTCCCAAGGCTACCTTGGAGGGTCTGTTGCCAACAAAGATTTACTTGATTTCTCCCTGCACAATATTCCCATCCACTGAAAAGTTCAAAGACAGGTTTGACTGAACGTTGTGATGAGGTCAAAGGCATCTGTGCTGACATCACAGTATGGACAGGCTGTCACTGGCACGACAGCCAGCTCTGCTCATCTGATATTATCTGCATTGTTTAAAGCTGCCAACAAGCAGAGTTAATGTGTTATCTGCATATGGGTTTTTCATCCTGCAGGGTGGTCATTACCACAGTATTGTCAGGCTAATTAGCAGGTAGAGCTCTCATGGCTTTTTTTTTTTTTTTTAATGCATGTTTCCCCAACCAAAATAAAACAAATATAAAATTATCACAACCATATATCCAGATTGTGCATCAGGCTATTTCCAGGAGCTACAGTTGCCCTGGTCCAGGGCACTCTAAAGCCTGGCAGCACAGGTAGCACAACAGTCCACAAACCACAACAGCATCAAATAAACCTCAGCCCAAGATAATTCAGCTCCATTTAAAAGAAAAAAAAAAAAAGAAAAATAAAAAGAAAAAAATCTTTAAGGAACCTACAAGGTATTCAAACCTCTTTAGTAAAGTGCTTTCCATTAATCCTGCCACACGCCTAATGCTGAATCAAAGATGTGCAGTAAATGCACCTATCAGAGGAATTACACCCAAAATCAAACCCTAATGAATGCACTCAGAAATGACAGCGACAAGCAGGGCATAGGAGATGTGTTAAATTACATCATTTACCAAAATACCCTGGAAATGATGCACGTCCAAGGAGGAAAAGAGCATAAAAAGGTTCGCTGCAAAGGTGGCAAAACGCTAAGTGCTTTGAGAAGCTTCGCTCTGCATTAAAGGAACGGTGAATGGCACTCGGTGCCACACTCGGAGCAACCTCAGCAGCTGCTCAGAGCCACACACTTGTGCTGGGAGCAACGGGCACTGCAGACCTTGACACAGCTCCAGCACAACTTAAACAGCTTGTGAGCAACTTCTGGGAGCTCCAGTGAGTCCTGGAGCTGGGCTGAAGCCAGGCAATGACACGGGCATGAGAACATCAGCAAGCGGGGCAAGGTGGCAGCTCGTAACCCCTGTTCCAGCATGCCCTGTTCACCCCATTCCCTGCCTTTGATCCCCTGCTCGTTCAGCAGCTCCTAAACTGGGGCAGACAGCGCTGGGCAGCGAGCTGGGGACACCCCCAGATGGGGACACTGGGCTCCTCTTCATTCCCAGGCTCAGTCCCACCACTGCCTCACCCAACAGCTGCAAAACTCACCAAAAGCCTTCATTTACAACAGCATTAGGACACCAGGGGCCTTGCAAGAATCCACCCTGAAGCCACCACAGCTGCCTGGCTTTTTCTTTTCGCTTATATTACAACACACTACCCCAAAATAGAACTTTTTAATACTAAGTACACCCTTTTCACTAATTAGGTGGCCTTTCTGTGGTTTCTCAGACCCATGTCGTTATGAGCTGTATATTTTTGATTCTGTTTCCCCCACAGGAGCTGCACAGCTTTGGCCCCACCACCTCCCTCTGCTTTTCATGGAAATTTAAGAACCCCATTAATCAGCCCTCTCACCCTGAGCTGTCAGTTTTGGACCTCTCTCACCACGAAAGGAGATGGTGCAGGAAACCCAAGCTCATTTGAAAAAACCCTGTGTGGCTTTAAAACCAGCTCCCTTCCCCAGGATGACAACAACGATCTTTGCAGATTCAATTACAGGATGCAAATGTGGTGGGGAGAATTGTCACGTCTCCACCTGAAGCAGTTCCCCCTCTCCTGCCTCAGCCATCGCTTTGGCAGGGAGAAAAATAATGACAAATTTGGGCAAAGCCATTTAGCAACTCCAGATATATTGTGGAGGATATAAAAGGTCAAGGAATTAACGTTAAGAATCCGCAGCTGGATAAAACAACAGGTTTTGCCAGAGCAGATAATGCAATAATTGACAAACATAAGAGCAAATAATTGGGTGCATTTAAGGCTAGAACAAACAATGATGAACACACAGAGAGGGGATATTTTGCCATCACAGGGGGAGGAATCTGTTTTCTGAGCATGCTGCTGTTACATGAAATCTCACAGACTTTGTTCAGCTTCAGGGGAGCATCCAAAGCCCAGCGAGTAACCCCGAGCTGGGCTCTGCTCATCCTCACCCTCACTGAGGAGTCACTCCAGCAAAGCACTGCAGAGGGACACAGCTCCAAGATGAAAACAGGTCCCCCAGGGTCTTCCCTGACACACCAGGCTGTGCCAGCCCTGCCAAAACACACAGTGCCCTCCTTCCTCCCACATCTGAGGGGAGCTGCTATTCAAAATTCAAACTGCAGCTGCATTTGGAGATTTTCCTGCTGAAAACCTCACTGTGGCCCACTAAAACCTTTACAGCAGCCCTGTAGGTTTCTTCCGAGATGCTTCTTTTCCCCTCCTGCAACTTAAGAGACCGTCTAGACCATCGAAATGTAGACATCAAAAGTAAGTTCCACAAATCTATTCCTCGAATCAATTCGCTTTGCTTTCCACCCCTAATAGAGAACATCTCCCTGGAAAACAAGCAAACCCTTCCCGTGCTTGTGTGCCTGCAGCAAAGTTCAACCCGTAACAGAATCCTACAACAGTCAGAAATATCCTGAAAAAATAAAATTCCATTTTATGGTGGGAGGGCAGAGACCACTCAAACCAGCCAAGGAGAAGAAGCAGAACCTTACAAAGACCTTTTAACTCAGCCCTAAAGGGTATAAAATGCTCCTGTGCACGCTTTTAAAAAAGCAGACAACACCAAAATGAAACATTTTGGGATATTCTGCTGCAAGGAAGCTGTTACTTGGGGAATTAGCTTGTGGCATCACTGCTGCCCAGACCTAGGGCTAGGATTCCCACTCAGCCCATTGGTGATGGCCAACAGTAATCCCACACTGCTTTTCCCAGCTAATTTCCAAGGGAGGATGGTGGACAGTTTGCTTAAAAACAAAAGGCTGGAGGAGAAGTGTGCAGGGACACTGCCAGCCCTCCTCCTTCATCATCTCTGCATGTGAATGCCCTGCACACTCACAGGAACTCACCACTGCAAAACTCTCCAGCTGTATGGGGACCAAAGGAAAATATTATTTAATATTTAATATACTGGCTGAAATGGAAGAGTAATGAAAGAGAGGTCCACTTCTACAAACCCCATGGTTTGATAAGAAATTAAAAGGTAAAGGGAACCAGAGACTCAAGTTTTAGGTTCTCATTCCAAACCCCAGTGGTCTCAATCTGCTGCAGCAGAGGTGCAAGTTCTATTTCACCCTTTCCTTCAAAAAAACTACTTCCCAGCAATGTCAGCTCCCCAGGTTTGATTGCTGCTGCAAGAGAGAGTCAGAGAAAAACCTGAAGATAGGCATCAGGACACCATTGTGCTCCCTTGCAGTCTTTACATCCCACATATTCACACCAAGTACTATTTCCCCCTCTCCAATATATGTTATTTTCTGCAAAAAGGTGATTTAACTCCCTGGTGAGAGAGGACACACCTTCTCACAGGACATCCATGGTGCCCTTAGGACAGCATCACACTCCCCTTCGCCTTTCTGTAGGCAACTCTGCTCCCTTCCCATTGTCCAAGTGATCCAAAAGCAAAAGTGATCACTCAGCCTCAGTCTCTGGCCCCAGGGAGACATCCCAAATCCTCACCCTCACATCCCCAAGCCTCCAATTACCCCCCTTGGCCTTAGTGCACAAGGAAAGCCTTGGGAAGACCTTTTCTTCTCCTTTGCAACTCCTGCCAACAAACTGACCGTGGAAAGGACTTCAGCCAAAGCTTTCAGAAGTTATTCCGTGTCTATTCTGGTGAGACAGCTTCATTTTCCTTAAAAAAACTAAAACCATCCCCTGTCCTTCTTCCACAGGACACATCTCCAGTTTAGCTGGAGGTCTCTAGACCTGTTGCTCCCACAAAATCCATCTCAAGGAGTACATGAAAGCATCAGCCACAAAGACTCAAGCAAAATTCTACTGCAAGATAAAGGAGGAATAGATTGCAAAGCAACAAGGAGCAACACCCTGGGCCTTCAGCATCCCGTGGGTGAGGACATATCCTGAAAAATGAGGCCTCTGGCTGACCCATTCCCCGGGGTTTTGTGTGCAGGAGCAGCCCCAGCCCGGCTCACGCCGCGTTACGAGCACGCCGGTTCTGCGAGCTGCTGCGTCAGTGCCACAGCGCTTATCTCACACTCCCCTGTCAACAAATTATGAGGATTGAATTTTAACAAGCTGGAGACTGAAGTTTTGCTCTGTGCTGTGCCAGTGCCGAGCTCAGTGCCTGGTGTACAGAGATCTACTCAGTGCACGGGGAGTGGGGATAAACCCAAGGCAAGATGTTTGCCCGCCAAGGCCGGGCAAGGAGCCCCCGCCCCAAGGCTGTAAAGCCTCTTCTGGCATCTCAGAGAGCTGCACATTCAGGATGCAGATTCTTCTGCATCACCTGGCCCCAGTGACAGAGAACACTGAGTTCACTGATGGATCTGGAGTAACAAAGAATAAGTAATGGCAGGACAGACTGTCCTTTTGGACGATGCCCAGCCCCACCGAGGACTATCTGAGAGTGCCTGAATCCAGCAGACAAAGTCACACTTATCTTCCCTTGAGTTTAGGACTCAGATTTGCTTCTACCTCCCTCTCCCCACCTACAAGTCTAACACTGTTTTCATGGTCATGCTTCAAACTGAGGAATTGAAAACCCTGGATTAAATCCTTCTTCAACTTCAGAGTTTACTCAAGCTTACTCATCCTCAGGAGCTTCACTAAAACTCCCCTGGACAAGCCCTAAAGCAACGATAATCTAAATATTATGCTAACCATGCCAGATGAGGCTTTTGAATAGGAAAACTCCAGAAAAGATATTTAAATTAACGTCTTCAAAGGCTAAGATGTAGCAGGGACCTGAAGTGGTATCTGCAGCCAGTTCCTTGCCTCTAAAGCAACCATGGGAACATTGCTAAGCACAAATTGATTTCTCAGCACAGGCAATTGTTTCAGAAGCATGAAACTAGCTGTTTCCTCATCTTCTGAACTACACAGGACAGAGGAAAAATAAAGCAGGAAATGATTAGAAAGATTAATAGTACAGCGAGACCTTGATCTTGTGATAAAATGCTCCCGATACCCAACTGGGCAGCAGTATCCAAATTCCTCAGGCTTCTTTACAGTATCAGCTCTCAAGCTCTGGAAGAACAAATAGCAGGGAAGATTTCTGAAGAGATGAAAATGGTACATTTTCAACAGTCTGAGATGATTACTGGCAAAATAGCAACAGCACAGAGGTAACTGATTGCCTCCCGGGCAAAAGTCAAAGTCTTTGCATCGTAGCTATGAAAGGACACCAAGATCAGAGGGAAAAAGGGAAAACTCTATTTTAGGCTGTCAGGAGCATAAAGGTCCTCCTGGCCCCTTGGCATCATGAGATACCAAGACGCAACTGAAATCCTTCTCGTGCTGCACCTGCCCAAGATCACTGTGCAGCAAGGAGAAACCCTTTATTCCAGGAGCAAGGTGCAGCTCCTGCCCCAATTCCAGCTGAATTTTGGCAGCATCCATGCAGACACCCCCACCAGCAGGAGCCAGGACACAGAGACCACGGTGTGCCACTGACGCTCTGAAATAGGAAGTGAGATAAGCCAAATGCTGAGCGAGGTGTTATTAATAACACTTAGCTATTGATTGCACGTTACATCTTCAAGCACTTTACCAACACTAATTAATTAAGGTGTTTTCCATTTAACGTGGGAAGGAGACTACAGCAAAAACACATGGCTAAATGGACTGAGCACAGCAAGGCATCACCCAAACTTCAGATTTCCACAGGTACTGCTTTTAATCAAAGCACTGAAAACACAGGTGCAGGTTGGGCAAAGACACGGCGCCAAAAGATCAACCCAGCACAGACAGGGAGGTCACGGCTGACCACTGACCTGCCACAGCACCTGCTGTGATGCTGTTTGCACCCCTCCCTCATCACCAGCATCCCACCCCACCACTGCAGCCTGACCTGGACCACCAGGCACATCTCTTGCTCCCAATCAATCCAACCCATCCTCATCCAAACAAGAGCTGCAACGCGAAGGTGCTGACAGCGACGGCACCGAGCACTGCCTGTAATTGCTGTGCTAAGAGCCGGGGACATGAAGTATTGATTTCCACCCTGATCTGCATCCAAGTTTAGAGAGGCTGCGGCCAAAATACTTCTCCCAGCAAACTCGCCTCTCAAAAGAGACTGTCAGGACTGAGAGGTTCGAATGATTAACACTCTCGCTAAGGACTGTGTAACAATGCACAAGTTCCATTCCTGCCCACCTACACACACCCACCACCCTGCTCTCCCTCTTTGCTGAATTCTTCCAGTTTTGATTTAAATTACAGAAAAGAGGCCCTCCAAGTGTACCTTGCCACGGCAAAAATAGCTCATTATAGCAGAGAGAAGTCTCAGTGTGCACAAAAGGGGTAGAGCTATTACCTCGAGCTGTCTCAAGCTGTACCATAATTATACAAATAACACATTTGACAAACTCAGGATTAATTACTGACTGAGCAGGGCACAGAGACACATTCACCTCCTTCCACACGACTTGAGACTGACCTGGAGCAGCTGCCTGCAGTGCTGTGATCACCAAGCTCCTTCCCACGACAGAGAAGAAATCCTGCCCTGTGAGGGTGGGGAGGCCCTGGCACAGGTTGCCCAGAGAAGCTGTGGCTGCCCCATCCCTGGAAGTGTTCAAGGCCACGTTGGACAAGGCTTGGAGCAACCTCATTTAGTGGAAGGGGTTGAAACAAGATGAGCTTTAAGGTCCCTTCTGACCCAAAGGGTCGTGATTCCACGATTCTATAAGCAAAGGGACCTGGTGATTTCACCACATGCTTCTGCACCAGGACCAGAGCATTGGCCACCCAACCATCACCACCACACCCCAAATTTGCACCTGGCAGGGCTGCCACCCTGTTCCCCATCCTCCTGCCTGCCTTTGATACATTTGCATAAATCAAACAGCTTGGCAGCCCTCCTACTTAGAAGACACACAGCAGCAGAGCTATTCAGAGATTCTTGTTTTCACCCCATCCTTCCGAACGTCGACTCCAAATCCTTGAGGAAAAGCATACGGCTCACTATAGATATCTCAGGCCTGTCTATACAAACACAGAGTGATGTAGGAGAGCGTTTATGGCAGTGTATAAACAGTAGTACCAAACTTAGGGAGGAAACCAAAGCAGAGCGAATCTAATCGGTGGGGCTTGTGGAGATCAAGTATTCTCCCCCTCCTCCTCCCTAAACACGATGAACACAACACTCTTCAGATGCAATTTGACACTTAACTGATTGGCTTCTGCTACAAAACCAGTGGTATATGGCTGGGTATATGACAGTTTTAGTAACAGCCTCTTAAACTTGTTGAGAAGGACAAAGATGCATCTACAGCCAAAAGGCCACAGAGTCACACCTTGCTGGGGAAGCGTCCTTTCTCCTAACTCCTGGCCATCAGCACTCTGAGCTAAATTTGCCAGCTTAAAGGCCGGGAAGGTGGACCACACCTCCAGCAGCCATTGGAAATACTGCTCTGGCACCCAGCTGAACATGGGACCACTCTTTTCCGCTCGTCACAGGGACCCCACAGCTCTGAAGCACGTGTAATTATAGCTATTAAGCAGAAACACGCACACTTTGGGTGTGTTTCCGTGCATTTCTTTGGCACCTTTACAATGTACCGACTGTTTTCCAGCATGCCGATAGTAAAGGAACACAAAGAGAAGTTTTTCCATCGCTAGACAGGCTAGAAAACCTCTGAGGAATATCAAACAGAAGCCCTAACCCTTGAAGAACTTCACAGACATCCCTCCCTTGCCGGGACACGCTGCAGGAACACAGGCACGGCCCCTCTGCAGACACACACCCATCTTCCCAGAAGTGTCCCGAGAAAAAACGAAACCAAACACTGAGTACACACAGATTAATCAGCGTGGACGTGAGCAGCCAGAGCCTTTTACCTGCTTTCCTGGCTGGAAGGCTGCATTTCCACGTTCATGCCCTGTACAGCATGTCACCATCTGCATTCCTGATCGCCCTGCTCCACAGGGGAGGATGGAGGCTGGCATTCTCCTTCTGCCCTTTCAGCAGATTTTTATAAAGAAAGCTCCTCGGTAGCCTGGCTTAGAGTGGCTGAGATGATACCAACAGCCACCTCTGCACAGCAGCTCAGAAAATACCTGCCCCACACAGGTAACTTCACTCCTTGCATCCCCACAGCCACCGGGAAGCTCGGCTGGGTCCAGCTCCTGCAGCGCAGCAAACCCACCTGGTGATGGATTAACTGTGTTTAACAAGTGCAATTCACACCTCACACTCCACACCCACCCCGCTACCGAAACAGAGAGATACAACAAGCTGCATGGAATAAATTCACTAATTAATCGCTCTAAATCAGTTTGCATTAATGCCACAAACAACTATCGCATCAGTTCCAACCGTGATGGGGGGGGGGGGTTGGAACCAGATGATCTCTAAGCTCCCTTCCAACCCTAACTGTTCTGTGATTCTACAATTCCATGACTGCATCCTGCCGGGAGCAGCGATGCCCACCAAGAGCTACGCTACCTTTCAAAAGATTCCCCAAAACGCCACTGTTATTTTAAATAACGCTGAACCATTGTACCGAGAGATACTCACAGTAAATAAGTAACGAGTAAATAACAGCTACTGACGTTTTTATCACACAGGTGTAAATTCAGTTATCGAGAAAGGGGAGGGCTTGCACTATTTTTGCTCTGACATCAAGGCTGCTCGGGGTAAATTGTCATGCAAGTTGCATTTATTTGGGAAATATATAGAAACGTTCAAATACGAATATATACAAAGTACCAGTGATCGCAACACACTTTGGTTAGTAGGGAACTGAATTTCAGCCCGGCAAGAGTAGGACCCCACCACGAGCACTGCAGGAACCATTCAGACCCCGTTCTTTAACCTCCAAGCAAAGCCTCTTCCCGCACCCCTTGCACCCCTTTTTCCACGCCCGGCCCCCAGGCTTGGAGACAACTTTTCAGGGATTTGGGGAGCAGGGAAGGGGGGGTGTGAGCATCGCAGAGGGGCTGTTCGAGCCTCCCCCTGCACCGTGCCGGGGTCCCGGGAGTTCGGGGTGGGCTCCCATCGCCGTGCGCGGCCCCGACCCCGCAGCCCCCCCGGACCCCCGGGACGGGACGGGACGAGCCCGGAGCGGGGCCGGGGGGGAGCGGCGGGGCCGGAGCGGCGGATCCGCGGCAGTAACATGGCTGCTTTCCTACCGAATTACGAAACCGGCTGTGCGAGCGGGGATTACCGCGCAGAGCCGGCGTGGGGAGACCCCGGGGCGGGGAGCGGCGCAGGGGATGGGAACGGAGTGGGGCGGCGATGGTGGCGGGGAGCACAGCGAGGGGACGCGGGGGCCGGCGAGGGTTTTGGGGTAGGGATGGGGGGTT
The DNA here is from genome assembly GCF_022539395.1 of Myiozetetes cayanensis. Classification (NCBI taxonomy): domain Eukaryota; kingdom Metazoa; phylum Chordata; class Aves; order Passeriformes; family Tyrannidae; genus Myiozetetes; species Myiozetetes cayanensis. The sequence continues at coordinate 5,055,979 of NW_026087499.1, read as the reverse complement.
CCTCCCGGTGCCGGGGTGGGGGGCGTAGGAACCGAACGAGGCGCCAGCACGCCAGCAGCGAACTACCCATCTCCAAACCCACCGCGCAACCTGCAACCGGAGGGGCCGGACGGGACGCACCCCCCCCCCCCCCCAAAAATACACAATGAACAATAACACCCAGCGGAGGCGGCGGCCGGGAAGGACCCCCTTAGCTCTCAGTTCCCCTCGCCCCCTGCCCGCGGCGGGACCCACCTTGAGCGCCGTGCGGGCCGTGCTCCATGGCCGGGTCGCTGCCCAGCTCGGCCAGGCGCCGGCCGGTGGCCGCCAGCTCGGCGCGCAGCGCCGTCACCTCCTGGCCCGCCGCCTGCAGCGCCCCGTCGATGCGCAGCGCCAGCTGCTTGTTGTCGTCCATCATGTGCAGGATTTTGGCCTGGGGGGAGGGAGGAAGAGGAGGAGAGACAGAGAGAGAGAGAGGTGAGAGAGGGAGAGGCGGGGGAGGCGGGCAGGGGCTGTGCCGGGCGGAGGGGGGCGTGGGGGCAAGGGGCTGCCGAAGGGGGAGCGGCCAGAGGGGAGTGGGCGGTGCGAGGGGGCGGTGCGAGGAGGGGGCTGGGGGTGCGAGGGGGCCGTGAGAGAGGGTGCAGAGGGATGGGGGCTCTGCGAGGGAGCGCAAAGGGAGAAGGATTTAGGGAGGGGCTCTGCAGAGGGTGCAAAGGGAGGGGTCTCTGCAAGGGAGTGCAAGGAGGGGTCTCTGCAAGGGAGTGCAAGGGAGGGGTCTCTGCAAGGGGAGTGCAAAGGGGAGGGGGTCTCTGCAAGGGGAGTGCAAAGGGGAGGGGGTCTCTGCAAGGGGAGTGCAAGGGGAGGGGCAGCAGGGGCTGCAAAGGGGACGGGGATCTGTGCAAAGGGGTGCAAAGGGAAGAGGGGTCTGTGCAAGAGGGAGTGTGCAAAGGGGAGCAGCGGCGGTCTGTGCAAAGGGGGTACCGGGGGAACAGGTTGTACGGGGGAGGGGGCCTGGGGTACCCCTACCTGTTGCTCCCCCCGGCAGCCCGGGCAGGGCCGCGCCGGAGGCGATGGGGGCTCGGCCGAGGGCATCCGCGGTGGGTGCGCGGTGGGAGCGCGGCTGCGGAGGGAGGGTCCCTCCCGCACGGGGCGGACGGACAGACGGACGGACCCTGCGGCGCCCGCGCTGCGCTGAGAACGAACCCCCCCCGACCCGCCCCGCAGCCCCCGGAAGTTCAGGGGTGCTGCGGGGATGCTGCAGTGCCCGCGCCGAGCTCAGAGTGTCACTAATGAAGAGCCGTGCTGCTAATTGCGCGCAGGTTCGCCCCTGAGCGCGGCCGTGCCCAGCAGCTGCCTGCGGCAGGTGGAGGAGAATGGGCTCCAAAAATCCCCCTGGAAGGATTTTGGCGGCGGGGAGGGAGAGCCACCTGAGCGCTGTCACCACTGCAGTAGCGTTAGTGCGGGAGCTCTTACGCTGGTGGTTTGTGTGGCACGAACCCAGGGTGAAAAATCGAGAATTATTGGTATCATCCATTCGCTGGCGACTGCTAGAGGGAGCGCGGATGTTTCCCTGTGCCTTATCCATCCCTCTGAGGGATCCTCTTGTGTGTTTGCCAGGGCTGCAGCAAGCCTGCAGAGCTGCCACCCTGCCCACAGCAGCGTGCAGACAGCTTCATCCCACTGAAATGAGCTCATAAAATCATGGAATGATTTGGGGCAGAAGGGACCTTAAGGATCACCTCGTTCCAACCCCACCTCCAACCTTCCACTAGACCAGATTGCTCCAAGCCCTGTGAGGTGCTTTGGAGACCATGGCCTGCATGGCTTTACCTCCCTGGTCTGTCCATGCATCCCAAATCATGGTGGGATTCTTGGGGTGACCTGTGCAGGGCCAGGAGTTGGACTCGATGGTCCTGATGGGTCCCTTCCAACTCGTCATATTCTGTGATTCTATGATCTGCAGGCAGCAGTGCTGGGGGTTGTCACCTGAGCCACCTGTACCTAGGGAGAAGTTCATGAATCTTTTAGGAATACCATGGGCAGGAACCCCCATGTGTGGGGTGGGAGCCTCACAGAAACAGGAGTGGGTGTGGGAAGCTCAGCAGGGAGCTGGGACAGTGAGCGAGGACTCTTACCAAGGGAAAAGCCAGAGGAAATCACAACCCATAAGGAAGGGGGGAGAAACAGTCCTGCACAATTTGCTAAACCCTCCAATATTCACCCAAATCCAGGCTTTTAGCTGAATAAACGGAGAATCTGTGGCAGTTCCTTGAACTTCAGGGTGTCCTTCTACAGCACCGCTGACACTGCAGAGCCCTGAGCCAAAATGCAGCAAAAAGGATGAAAAAGGGCTCCCCTTCTCAGAGAGCTGCAGGGATGACTCTGGGAGAGGCTTGACTTGAGATAAAACAGGAGCACATCATCATCCCACGTGGTGGCATCCCCAGGGAGTGCAGGGGGTTTGGGGTGCAGAGTCCCCTGGCAGTTTGTGGGAGCTGAAATCAGGTAAATCTGTCACGTCACTCAGCTGAAAAACATCACTAAGTCAGCCTGGGTCCCCCAAAACCTCAGATCTGCTCTGGGTACAACCAGTTCTCCAAGAGTCAACACGACCAGGTCCTTACCAAGTGGCATCTAAGACCTTACATCCATCTGGATCAATCCATCTGGATATCGTAAAACAATAGAACAATCTAGTATTTATTCAGAGAAATGGAACAGTGGCTTTTCCAAGGGACAGTTATTTCTGACTGAGAGTTTCCAGCAGTGTCTGCAACCCAAGCACTCGTGCTGGGTCAGGGCACTTGGAATATCAGTGGAAAGGTCTGTTTTCCTTAATGAATTCCCAAAGGGCCAACAAACAACCCGCAAGGAGAATAAATGCAATTTTTGAAATTCTTTTCTTCATCATCTCTGCAACCATCCCCAAATGAGATAAAGTTCTTTAAGTATATGTAGAAACTGAATTCTAATCAAGATAAATGCCCGGTTTCATACCTAATTTGCATGAGTATGTGCTGCAAACTGTGCTTGCAAATGAGAGAATTATGTATGTAACCAGATAACCTGAGCGTGCAATCCCAGTACCGTACATGCAAAACTTACTCATTGCACTTGAATAAAACTTAAAGCTTCAGCAAAAAGGAACTCGGCTTTAAAGCGCCAGCACATTATTTTTATCATAAAAAATCAGGTTAAAGCTGATTTGAACCTTCCAAGAACACATTTAGCTGCCGAGGCAAATTCCAAATTATGTTTCTTACTCAATCTAACCTTAATAATAGACTAGTTGAGCTGCTGCACTGCCAGAGCTGGAATTTTTTTAATTTAGTGACGAGAAGAATTTCTACATTAGCGCCTGGCTATTTAAAAAATGTGTCCTAAAGTTGGCTGTGGACTCATGCGTGAATTAAAAACCTCGCTTTAAAAACCTTCATTACTACTTGCAAGTCCTCCTGAATTCCCCTGAAGATATCTTGAAAGATTTTTCCCCCTTTCCCATGCCTCCTCCCATCCTTACTAGGGAACAGCTGAGTCCATTAAAATTGATTTCAATCTCTCAGAGCAGAATTTGATTTCTCCAAGCTTCTGCCTGAAAAGAGCACGGAGTGTCCCAGCAATCTAGAGGTATCAGCCGGTGGAAAATGAGCAGTGCAGGCACAAAGATGAGGCATTCCCAACCCAACTGGGTTGTGTTCTTAGTCAGAAGGCCAAGCCTTTGCTGGAATACTCAAAATTGGGATGAGATGAAACTTTAGGAAATTAATTGTGCTCCGTTTCCTTTCTCCCATTAGTTTTAAATTAAAAAAAGATTGAATTAAAAGGTAATTAAAGAGCCAAAATTAGAAACATGTAATTTCCAAAATTGCTTTTTTTTAGTTTTGTTTTACTTTGGTTTGTTTGTTTGTTTTTCTTATTCCGGCTTTTACCAGGAGCTTGACAGCTACCCAAGAAGTCTGTGTCCCAAAGGGATGGGATCCCTGGCCATGCAGTTGAGGCATGGAGAGCTTGGGAATATTTCCTAGGGACGCACAGGAAACCCCTGAGTCGATGCCAACAAGTCACAAATCTCTGTTCAGCCTTAGCTACACTCAGCATCTGTTCAGGTGGTGCAAAGGGGGCCTTGAAAAGCTGAAGAAAACCCCTCAGTTTTGGGCAACATGTTCTTGTAGTGACATCACATCCAGGCAGGCCATTCCTCAAGAACATGTTGATGGAATAAACCAGGATGGAGGAAGATTTCAGAGTACTACCCTTCATCTTTGCTCTTGTTTCAACCTAAGGAGTGCAGTAAAGAGAATATGAGAAGATTTAGGAGATGAAAAAGGGCTGAGAAGCACATGAGTACCATTCAGGCCTTCCAAACCCTTTAATTTGCTATTCAGATTACCACTTTTTATGGTTTAATATGTACAATATGCAAAGGAACCAGTTTAACTAAATGGGAAAAGCCTTCTGTGCTAAGGTTGAACGTAATCTAATAGGGCCCTTTGACTTGATTCAATTAAATCCTTCTTTTTCCAATTAAATAATCAGCTAGAATTTAATAAAAATGAATTTCAATGTGTCATCCTGCAGAATGATGACCTCTGTGATGGGGAAGGCTTATGTAAATTCTGCTGATCGCTTTTTATCTGCCTCTGCCTCTCTTCCTCCAAAAAAAAAAAAAAAAATTGCCTTCTGTCTGTGTATTTACATTAATTTCTCATCTGCTCCATGTATCTCTGTTTGCAGGAACAATCCCAGCTGAAAGGGCTGCGAAGTATCAGCAGCTTCTTTCAGCACATCCCCAAAATGGGACGGGAGAAAAGGCCTCCAAAGCGGGATTTTTGATCCGTGCCTTGGGTTTTGTTATGCCCTGGCACACGGCAGGGCAAAGAGAAATTTGGCCCCTTCCAAATGTCACCAGAGGCATCTGTGTGGCCATTCATCACCGAGACAATGCAGCCCAAGACAGCAGCGAACTCCAGCAGCAATCCCCAGGAAAGGCACAGCATGGCCCACGTTCCACAGCCTCTTCCAGCACGTCTCCGCCAAGTAACTCCCGTCAAAGTCACAATAGTTGATAATATCTACAATTTTTTTCCCTCTGCAAAAGGTCACATTATTATTTCTATTATTTATAAGTGCATTTCACCCCTTCTCACTCATAAAATACAGAGCACCAACTCCTTCCTTCCTCAGCTGGAGTACAGAGCAGCATTTTAATGCAAACCTTGCTGATGTGGTGCTGCTGTGCTGTAATGACTTATTAACTTATTAACTTATAAGCTATTAAAACAGAATTAGGCAGAGCTAAGCATGGACAGGTTAAAAATCTGAGTGAACAGTCTGGTTTTCCCTGTGATGCTGCAGTGCCACCTTTCCCCATCCCTGTTTCTGTGTGGGTTGAAACGGTCCTGGCGACCTTCCTGCGCATCCCCCGGGACCGTGAAAACAAACCCATTAATGTTTGTAAAGTGTCTCAGACTGGGGGAATTACATCACCACGGCGAGATACAAGCTTAATGGATCAAAACAAACCCCAGCTCCAAACCCCCCAGCTTAGACACATCTCAGTTACCCGGCACAAACCTCGAAGAATCCCACTGAGAAGGGATAATTGAGAGAAAAATGCGATCCCAGAGATTTTTTCTCCAGTAAACCCATTTCTCGTTAATAGGAAGCAGATTTCTAGACCCCTCTGCAAACAAATGACTTCCACAGCATATTTCACAGCTGAGAGCATCCATGGCACCAGCTTTACACGCAGCACTATGAAACCCAACATTTGTTTAATGAATTACAGCAATCCATGAATCCATCTACGTTCAGATGTATTTAAATGTTTATGGGCAAGACGTCAGCAGCCAGCTTTGCATGGGCAGGTATCGGCGTCAGTGCTGAGCTCCTGCTGCAATGTACCCAAAACTTTGAACAGGTTTTCGGTTCTGCCTTCTTACTGAGGGCAAATTACCCAGGAGTTTCGTGGTGGCTGCTAAACATAGAACTGTTTGGGTTCAGTGTAAATTTGAGGTGTTTTCTTTCTGAGAGAGACAAACTGTCGCACATCTCACACCTGGCTGGGGCTGGTCCATGCAACTGAGAGGAGAATTAAGCCATTAAAAATCCCAGTCAGGCACGTCTGACGTGCTGCAGCTGTTTCCAAATGACCTCATCCTCACCTCAGCAGTCAATATATAAACCTTGACAAAAATCTAACTCTGGTCCACCCTCCTGGTTCAACGTATCCCCCACTGCAAACTCTGCGTGAAGTGCTCCTTTCACGGCACAGCGAAGCAACAGTCATGATGTGCTGTGATCACTTTGCTTTCTTGCACAGATGACTCTGATCTGTGATGGTCTCCAGCCCAGAAATCCCCACCCAGGAGCTGGATTCACAGAATCCCAGAATGGTTTTGTTTGGAAGAGATTTTAAGGCTGATCCAGTCCCACCCCCTGCCGTGGGCAGGGACACCTCCCTCTAGCCCAGATTGCTCCAAGCCCTGTCCAACCTGGCCTTGGACACTTCCAGGGATCCAGAGGCAGCCACAGCTTCCCTGGGCAACCTGTGCCAGGGCATCCCCACCCTCACAGGGAAGGATTTCTTCCTCCTACACAATGTAACCCTGCCCTTGTCCTGTCACTTCAGGTGAAGTCTGTATGAAATGCCATTTCCCCATCCTCTCCCCATCACAAATTAAGGGGGAAAGGCGTGGTTAGGTTTTTTTCAGAACTACCAGGGTGATTTGGGACATCAGGTCCTGCTGACTTGCTCCAAGACATCCCCTGTCCTCTTGGGAAGGGGAGAATGGGAAGTCTACCAGAGACTTTGGCTTTGCAGACCCAATTTACCTCCTGTTCAGACACTGTTGTGAGGATCATGTGAAAACTTCAGTGAACAGGGGGAATGTAAATCACTCAGCTAGCAGGATAATAGGTGCCATGAAAAAAATCCTGTGATCAATCAGCAGACAAATATATACTTAAATTAGGTGTTAGTGGGACAGATGCAGGAAAGGTGATTATGGGTTGCCTCTGTGTTTCCTTCAGCAGCAGTGATGACACGCCGGGGTGGGTCACCCTACCCTGCCATTAATAGAGCATCAGCATTCATCTGACAGCTTCTTTGTCCTGGGAAGTCAATTCAGAGGAAGATTTGACATTAGCAAGAGGCACAGTGAAATTCAGACGCCTTTGCATTTTCATGACCCTCCAGATGCTTTATCCTGACAGATTACAGGCAAGTTCACTGTCCTCAATTGGGCGGGAGGCAGGAATAAATATTTGCACCTATCCCTTTCAACTGTGGCAATAAACACCACCAGCAGAACCAGTGGAAGAACTGCCCTTTGCTCCCTTCCTGGAAAACCAAACAAAAATCAGGGTTTGCAGGGCAGAGCCATGGGAAGAGTCAGATGGAGCATCCTGGACAAGGAAGATGATGGACAGAAATGTGATTTTTTTACTGTAACATTTGTGATGTAAGTAAAAGATAAGATTTCAAGGGTGATTCGTGCCTCTAAAATAATCCTAAAATGAATGCAGAAATAGAGAGCTCCAGAGAGTAACAGAGAGGGGCTTTAACATGCACAGCACAGTGTCCCCCACTGCCACCCACCACCCAGGGAGCACATGAGCACCACAAAATTCCCAGGGGTGTGTCAGGGACCAAACAGCACAATCTAGACAGGAGTGGAACTCCATTTATTCCTGCAGGGCAGAGCATCTTTCCCTTTCATTCCAAGTGAGAGAACACACACCCTGGTGTAAGTGTCATCATCCTCCCTTGTTCTGCCGGTGGCACCCACACCGGGTCACGCCTGGTTTGGGGATCACCCCGCTGCCAAACCAGTTCCTTCCACAACAAAGGAATGTGCTGGGGAGTGTGGAACAATAAAACAAGCCTTTTTTTCTCCCTTTTTTCCTGGTTTTATCCAAGATGCTACCAGCAGGGTGGACTAATCCTGTATTGCATAAGATTACAAACCTACAATTACACCCCACCAACCTGTGCAAGACCTAAAAATACACACCAATATATAGATGAAGGTTCAGCACTGAGAAGGCAGCTGAGAAACTGCATTAGTGTTCCTACATGTACACATTACACTATTTAGAGAGGTGTTTTAAGGCTTCAGCATGTAGTCATTGATTCTGTGAATTTGGGGCTTGGAGTGTACTGGTGTCCATCTCTTTGAGTGTTCATACCACAGGCTGGTGGAGTCATCAACCCTGTGAAAAATGACACTTTTCCTGGATTGAGGGAAATCCCTTTAGATCAGATAACTCACAAGTACTTTATTTCTTTGTTTAGGTAGGAAAATTCTTCAGACATCATTTCACAGGATGGGGAAACCAGGGCATAGATGGGTTGAAATGGTGTGAAGGGCACTTGCAACCCATGGAACACATTGAGCCTTTCCAGTTAAATAAGGAGCAACTCCTTCATCTCACCCTAGAGCTGATTTACCCTAATGGAACACCCAGCCAGAGAAGGGCAAGGGAAATGCATCTTCTAATAAAGTCCCTTTAACTTTGACATAGATTACTTATAAAAAACCAAACTGCACCAAATACACAAGCTGTGATAAAATATCTCGGTACAAAATCAATTCTGGGGCGATTAACAGCCTTTGAAAAATTGGGGCTTTAAGTCAGTTCATGGCAGGGATCAAATTGAGCTGCTGTCAACTCACTTGGGCATTTTGCTTTGCTCCTGATATCTGACAGTTAAAATCACCTAAAATGGTTCCCATTATTCCTGCATTTTCTCCTTTTTTTTCCCCTGGGGGAGCGCCACGCAGCCAGGCTCCCATCCCAGCCTGCAGCTGGGGGAATTCAGAGGCTGTCAGAGCTTCCTGATCAGTTCTTACACTTTGGGGGAAACTGGAGGTAAGGCTGACCAGCTGTGAGCTGCCCCAAGTCCCTCTGGCTGATTCCCAGCTGCTGCTGGGAGCAGTTTGTGGTCCCAGATGAATAGCACTGGTCATCAGCTGGAATACCAAAAGGAGCTCAGTCCTCTATGAGAAAAGGCTTGAAGCATTAACCAGCCCTTCTGCTAGGTCAGGTGAGACTTATTAATATTAATAACATTTATATTCATAGCTTTTCATGAAAATGGGTAAGTTTTCCCCAAGCCTGGTGGACCAGAGAAGAGGGAGATCTATTCAAATGGTGCCTTGGTGGAGCAAGAAGGATCCAAGGGAAAGCTGATGTTCTTGTCATGGAATCACAGAATGGCCTTGGGTGGAAGGGACTTTAAAGTTCATCCCATTCCACCCCTGCCATGGGCAGGGACACCTCCCACTAGCCCAGGTTGCTCCAAGCCCTGTCCAACCTGGCCTTGGGCACTTCCAGAGATCCAGGGGCAGCCACAGCTTCTCTGGGCAACCTGTGCCAGGGCCTCCCCACCCTCTGAATAAAGGGTGGAGAGAGGGATCACTACGGGTGGTCTCAGAGAAAGCCAGGGCAGATATGTAAGAATGTCCAAAAAAAAATAGGGATGCAAAATGCTAAGCAAATAATAATTTTTAAAAAAATCACAGCTGGATGGATTCCTTAGAAAGATCTAAGGAATGCTGTGAAGCTCCAGGGGATGCAGGAGGTTCTCTGGGTACCAGCACATCCCTCACCCCAAGGTCTTGAGGGCAAGAAGCTGCAGGATTGTTGGCAGAGGGATTTCAAGAAGGTGATAGATATAAAAGCCATCAAAGGCAATTAAAGCAAGCAGGACAACTGCCAAGCTCTCGTGTTTGCTCACTGTCAGTGGGTTTTACGGATACAGAGATATATATCTGCAAAGCTATTCAAGTGCATTTAATTTTTCCAGTACCCACGTACTGCAGCCTGTTAGGAGATAATATGTTTATCCTCCAAAGTTCGTGACTTCATTCTGCAGCACTTGGCTCTAGGGTGGCTTTTGTGTTATTAACTTCCTTCCACTACAGACAGAAAACAAAAACCTCTTCCCACCGAACACCCCAGGATGAAGTTTTGTTGGGTGTTAAGTGCAGCTTGTCGCATTGCTGGAGGCCCAGGGTGGGACAATAAACCTGGAAAAAAAATCTGGGACCTCAAACCTGATGGAGATGTGAGCTGGGGTGTGGGGAATGCAGGGCTGGGGGTGGGAGCTTGCTCTGTCACAAGCCAAGTGGAAAAGAGGAAAATATGTATATATATTAGGATGACATTAGGAAGAAATATGTATATTAAGATAAAAATATATAGTAGGAAGATATTAGGAAGAAATTCTTCCCTGTGAGAGTGGGGAGGCCCTGGCACAGCTTGCCCAGAGAAGCTGTGGCTGCCCCTGGATCCCTGGAAGTGTCCAAGGCCAGGTTGGACAGAACTTGGAGCAACCTGGGCTAGTGGGAGGTGTCCCTGCCCATGGCAGAGGGTGGAAGGAGATGAGTTTTAATGTCCCCTCCCACCCAACCATTCTGTGATAAAACCCATAATATGTTTTTGAACATCCACATTTATGTTTTCAGACTAAATTTTAGGCCAGACCTGCAGTGAGAGGGGGGTGATGCTCCATCTCTCACACCCCTCACTATCTGAAATGCCTGGACAAGCACAAGAAAGGACTGTTTCACTGATTTTTTTTTTGCCTTCTGTTGCCACCCCATTAAAAGTAACGGTTCCTAATCTGCACCAGACCAGCTCCTCTCAAGATAAAGATCTGCCTCGTTTGCAGCTACATAATTAGCAATTACCCTAATTTCACTTACATTAAATTACATTTTTTTAAAAATAAATGTTATCTTTTCTGACACAAAAAAAAAAAAAAAAAAAAAGCAGCCTGGGTCTAAATCAGACTATTTTATATAAAGCAGCAGCACCATTATCCTGCTCTCAGATGTAATGTCTAGACACTTTTAATGAAAATATTCATTATTGCTCATTTGCATCTCTTTCAATTCCAGGACAGAAATCAAATGAAGATGTCAAAACTGTGCTTCCCCTGCCTCAGGCAAAACGGAGCCACGGTGACCCCCATGTCCCTCCAAACGGGAGCTCAGCTTGTGTGAAGGGAAAGCATCTCTGGCATCCTCCTAACTGAGGGCAGCAGGGAGATGAAAGACAAAGCAAGGAAAATCAGAGGCAAAGAACGGTGTCAGGATCCCGATCTGAGATCTGCAGCTTTAAAACAGGGGATTAAGCAGGGAGATCCCAGCCTTAAACTGCAAGATGTGTTGAAATACAGATGTTAATCAGGATGCTGGGAACTCATGTGGGTTTAGTAGAGACATTTCCCGGAGATAAAGCACATTTTAAACCTGCTCCTTAACTTGCTGTTAACAAAACTTTCCATTAGTACAAGGAAATATATAATGTACCTCAAGCACATGCTTCACTGAGCTTGGAGAGTAAAGATAAAATAATCTTTTTATAGCAAATAGGAACGAATACTTAAAAATAATAAAAAGTTGGTGAATATTCATTTGAACTCTTAAGCAAATTTGCCCTTGTCATATTTGCATCTCTCTTGTGTTCTCTCTCTGTGCAATGAAGTTTTATTAGCATGAACATCCACAGAAAGTGAATGTGAAGCCTGAATACCCATGGGAAATGAATTTCAAATTCACTTGCCGTGTGCAGTCACCCAAGAAACTTGATCATAATTGTTTATTGTACTTAAATATTTATATTGTTGGAGCACTTGTTAGATAAAAGGGCCGCGATGCTCCCGTGTCGGGTGCTGTTCAAACACTGTCCCAGGCTGCAGGAATTACCTCCCTCCCCAGCAAACACCCGGGTGTGACAGGTTCCACCAGGATCAAGCAAGAGAGGTGAGATGGCAGGTGGCAAATTCCAAGGTCAAGGACAGGCGCTGAGTGAAAGATCAAAAAGTTTCTCTTGATTTTTCCCCCGGGGAAATCGAGGAAGTTGAGGCGGATCCACCAAATGGCACGACCTCACCTGGGTGTGTTCACACAGCGTGTTTGAAAGAGGGATTTAAAGTTGGTCAGAAACACGGTTTTGAAGGGTTTTTAGCGCCTGCAGTGCTCTGGCACAGGCTGCAGCCTTCGCTCCGAGCTCGGATTTCAGCGGTGCCCTCAGGCTTTACAATGGATTCTTACATTTTCTGTTCCCCTCCCCTGCTCCCCATTTGCATCTGTAAATGCACCCACGGCCACTGCCTCCCCCAGCAGATTCCATGGCTCTGGAGCAGGAATCCCAGCCTGGTTAACACCTTCCCATCCCTGCTGTCCTGGCTGTGCAGGGCATCGCTGCTCCCAGCTCATCCAAAGACACCTCTGGGTGGTTTTGGAGAGAGATGGGCGGCACTTTCTGCAATTGGGGACCCCTGTTTTGCTTGGTCACAAATCTCCTGTGCCCCACAGACCCCACAGCAAGGCCAGGATACCCCTGCCTGATCCAGCACTGACTGAACACACCTCCACACCAATCCTCACTAAATCATTTTTCTCTGTTACCTGCCCCCGTTCAGTCTGGATTTTTTATGGCTAAGAGGAGGAATAACTTCAAGGTCAGACCCCTGCTGGGAGCAGGGCAGGGATCTACACACTGCACCCACGGCCTGGAGCATGAATTACCAACTATTAAGGGCTGCTGAATAAAAAACCTCCTAAAATTGAAGTTCAAGTTGCAGCAAGAAGGATACACAGGAGAGAAAGCTGCATTAGGACATGCACTGTCTGACATGCTCCCTCTAATCTGGATTCAGCAGTGGGAGGAGGGGACTTGGAGTTGCCCCTCAGAGCAGGGTCGGGTCTCCATCAGCTCCTTACACACGACTGTGCCTTTTAATTATCACCCACTGCAGACAGATTAGAGTTGCCTGTGTCAATTTGCATTTGTAACACACGAGTTCCCTGCTCCTCCATGGACAGAGCAGGTGTTGCTGGCAGTGTAATTACACACCATCAACAACCAGCAGCAATTTCAGTTGCCCCAAAGATGCTTCCAAGATTGGATCCTGGATTTCCCAGCATTTCCTTCAAACACAGGCCACCGAGGGGACACTGGTGTGGGAGTGGGAAGATGGAATTGGGGATTTGGGAGAAGGAGAAGAGGAATGTCTTGAGCAAACCAAGAGAGCTGTGGCTGGCACCACTGCAGGAAGAGGCAGTGCTTGGGGCACCCACTCCAGGAAAATTGTTTCTAAGAGCTTGAGCTGCTTGGGAATGACATTTGAAATGCAAAGGGTTGGAAAGGGGAAGAGAAAAAAAATGGGCATTGTGGAAAGGGATGAGTTCTTGCAAGGGGGAGTAACAGGGCTCATCTCTACATGGAGCATCCTCACATTAAAATGGGGACCCCCCTCTGCCCAGAGAGCTCTGAGGTTCAGGGCACACAGGGCACTGCAATATCCACACACACTCCATTTATATGCTCCTATATCAAATATTACAGAAAAAAAGAGATGCCAAATGCAGTGGGCAGGGTCTCCCTGCGTGGCCATGTCCTCCTGGCTTTCCACCCCCATGGCAGAAGATGCCACGTGTCACAGGAGCAAGATGGATGATGATGGAAACAGGATGAAGGACATAAGCTCAATATGTGGTGCAACTCCACACTCACTACTATAAGAAAGTAAAAGCACCAAACAGGCCAAAAGCACCTTTTCCAGGAGAAAAACTTGGTGGCTGCAGAGGAAGCCAAAGTTGGCTTTTACAGCTTGAAGTGGTTAACGATTTGGTTTCTTTAAACCAAAGAATTAATGGCACTGAACTTCACAACAACAACAAAAAAATTAAAGGCACCCCAAAGAATGTTCTCTTAATTGTAGCAGCCCGCTGCATTAAAGCTGCTATAGGAAAATTCATTTACAATTCAGCTATTAAATTGCAAACCATTACCACTGCTTTTATGGCTTTATATCCCTCTCACAAATTTATTGTGTAATTACTCGGAGCAACAGGATCGTTTCTAGCAGGCGAAGTTGAAATAAGGCACCCATTCCAAAATCCTCCCAATTCTGCCTTTTCCAGATAAAATTTACACAAAAGAGGAAAAATGTTACAGCAGAGTTCTCTGCCTGGGCTTCTGGGGCATTTGAGGACAGAGCTGGAGTCTTGGCTATTAGAAAGGTGGGATGGAAGTGCCCTCCCCCAACAGCTGCCATTTCTTGCTGTAGGAAATGGAATTGCTCTGGAGGTGTTGGGACTTGCTCCAATGGATCTCTGCAGCAGCAGAGATGGAGCTTGAGGACCTGGCATTTCCCCACCTGCCAGGGGGCTCAGCCAACCCCCAGCTAAACCACTGCTCGTGACATAAACCATAATAAATTTAAATTTTAAAAAAAAAAAAAAAAATGGTATGGCATTTTCTGCCTCTCATTTTCCCCCTCGGCAAAAGAAATTTGTAAATAAATAAATAAATAAACTCTTGTAAATAAATAAATAAACTAATTTAAAAAAAAAAAACCTGCATAAAGGGGCATTAAGCAGGACAGGCATTTCCTGGGCAGAATGACTGGATTATTGTTGGAAGATGCAAATAAATTCACATCATGTGCCTCTTTTTTTCCTCCTTTTTCTTTTCGTACCACCCTCATCCAAAGGAGGAGATAGCATCGGTATCCAACTCAGGAATCTCTTCAGCAGATTAAAGACCCAATTATGCTGGATTTGGGAACACTGCAGACTGTCCAGCCTGAATCCACGGTGCTTCATAAACCCCAGGATTAAACACTCAGGAGCTCCCAGCCCCCTGTATCGTGCTGATCACCAGCAGTGACCACAAAACCCTCTTTTTGGAAGCGATTCCCTTCTCCCATGGGGTTTTCTCCTATCCTGATCTGCCAGGGGATGTTTCTCACCTCCTTCTCATTACCTGTGATCCTACCTGGGAGCTCACTGCAGGCACATTCCCTCAGGGATGCACTGAAATAGGCACTGCAGTGCTTTGCTGAGATGGGTCCTGGGGATTTAATCCAAACTCAAAAAAAAAAAAAAAAAAAAGGAGGCAAATGAACAAGACTTCATTTTTTCCGTAATTATCATTACCCTTGATAATAATAATATTTCAATCATTACTACACTTGCAGTTTTGATATTTTTGTTTTGGAAAGGAGGGTTTTGGAGGGTCCTAAAGGCTGGTAAATGCGAAGAGAAGGCAAAGCAAATCAAGCAGAACTCCCAACCCATCCCAGCCTGCCGGTTGGAGATGGACACAGTGTCCCTACAGCCTCGTGCATCCTAATGGCACAGAGAACACATTTAGTTATGCAGGAGACATCTCCCCCAGCTGGCACATGGCAGGGGGGCTGGAACTAGATGATCTTTAAGGTCCCTTCCAACCAAAACCTTTCTGTGATCCCATGAATCGCTCCTTGGAAGGGCTGAATGGCCCAAACCTCCCCCTCCCGCGCTCCCAAATCCCGGCGTTGGAGCCGCTCGGCTCCTGCTGCCGGTGCTAAAAGGGCCTGACTTTGTGGGATTATTATTTAATATCTGCTGCAAATGTTTGCTGGTGGCATAATGACACGATCAGCAGGGCCAAAGACACCGTGGTTACACAAGCACAGCGTCCCTCTCTCCCCAGTACTGATGAATCCCTGGGAGGAGTGGGGGGAAAGGAGCTGACAAGCCAGGATAATTTATTCTGCTGAACCCAGTGCCTGCCAACTCGGCTCAGCCTGGCATGGGATAGACTTACAGGAGCAGCCAGGCTGGGATTTGCAGGGAGGAGGAGGAGTCTGAGTGAATCAGATACCCAAATCTCACCGGATTCAGCAGGAACTGTCTTTTCAACCAGCTCGGGATTATTTTCCTTCTCGTGTTCATCTGTTCTCTCAAGTGCCACTAATGAGTGTGGGTGATCAGTGGAGGAGGGGTTGAGTCAAAAAAGAGGCTTTGGGGTAAAGTTAATGAGTAACAAAACAATTAAGAAGAAAGATACAGGGAGAGAAAAAAACCCCAACATCTAAATTTCCAAAAAAAATTGATTTTGCCAGCAGCTGTCGGTCAAGGGAGAGACAAGACCTTCACTCACAGTGACTGACCCAGTGCTCTGCTGTCACGTGTCCCCAGCTCCTCTGTGCATCACCATAAGGAATTCAGCAATTAATAGTGGCCATAGAATTAGTAAGTTTGGAAAAGCCCTCCAAGATCACTGAGCCCAACCATTCCCCCAGCACTGCCACGTTCACCACTAAACCGCGTCCCGTGGTGCCTCATCCACAGGGTTTTGAACACTTCCAGGGATGGTGGAAGAGTGGGCAGATTGTTCAAGTGCCTGACCACCCTTTCAGTGCAGAAATGTCCCCGCCTGACCCAAGACAGCCAAAGGGGAAGGATGGCAGCAGGGTGAGGACAGGGGGTTGGATACACGAAGGTCATAAACGGTGAGAAATCACCTCTCTGCTCCCCACGGGCACCCAAACCTCTGTCACGTCATGAACGGACAGGAGAAGAGGTGCCAAGTGAGTGCATCCCTCAGGCTGGGGGGGTGAGAGCAGGCTGGGAGAGCCCCAGCTGTGATTTGGGTGCTGAGCACCCCCCTCTCCCCTGCTCGAAGGCCCCCGGTCCCCGCGCGTGCCGCGGCAGCCACACGTGCCACGGAGCCAGCAGTTGCCATGGAGACCGAGGATTTTCTTAAAACTCCTGCAGAAAGGAGACAGAAGGCCCAAGAAAGCAGAGGAGCAGCCTCTCCTTGGATGGGGGTTTGGGGCTGTGCACGGACACCAAGCTGTGGTACCACCTCCGGCTGTGCAAGCTGTTCCCTCCAAAGGGAGCCCTGTTTGCCCCACGGTGGTGGTTGCTGTACCTTGCAAACATCGTGTTCTGCCCGTGCTGGCTCCTCTCTGCAAGGTGCCAGTCTCATCCAGTAATCACTTTTATTCTCACAGTCTCCAAGGGTTGTCTAAAGATGCAGCTCCTCCGTCAACAGAGGAACTGGCTTTTAATTGCAGCCCTTCTGGCAGGGGATGGAGCTCCTTCCTTCGCTGATGTATTTTTTAAATACATGGAGAAGTCACAGGACTGGCAGATGGAGGAGAAAAGCCCCCCAGTTATCCAGATTACAGCCCAGCACTGACCCTCCACACCACGGTGCTGCTGGGATGGGGAGCTGGAACTGGGTTAAACCCACAGCCTAAAGCTCACTTCCACGAGTCCCTAAATGCAGCTTTGCCCTTTAATATTTTTGAATGCTGGTTTGTCCCTCCCCAGCCTCCAGGAGTGGAGATAAATCAATAACCCATCAATTCTGCCAGTGGAGCTCTGTGGTACCCAAATGCTGGGGGTGCTACTCCCGAGTGATTCATATGCAGGCAAGCAGAACGTTCCCAGACGGCTTTAAATGAAGTGGCTGGCAAAATCCCCTGGGAATATTTAGTTAGGATAAGAAACATATAGAAACACAGCTTTTTGGAACTATCTCTCAGTAACTTCAGTTTCCATAGTGACTAATGTTTGTGTTTATACCCAGTCCCTGTGTTTCCATCAGATTTTGCTTCATGCAACAGCTGTTCCAAGTCATTTCACCAAGACAGATGATCCTGATAAGGAGCAAAGTTTCCATTCTACACAAATGCACATTTATTTAATAAAATCCAAAGAATTCAGACCCGGAAAAGGTCCAGTGCTTCAAAAGATTGATTATTGATGCAGCCAATGGATGGGAAGAGAATGAGAGTGGCCACAGAGTAGCTGCTGCCTAATGAGAGGGTGAGAAAAAAGCAGAAGAGAAAATAAAGGAAACAATGCTGAAAACACCAGTAACCTTTTTTTAATTTGACCACAAGCTTTTTATCCCTGGGCTTTATGCACAAATATGATGTCTAAAAATCTTGCTGATGGAGATGTCAAACAGTGGCTCAAGGGAGGCTGTTGGACCCCCCCAGTCTCCTGCCATCCCTCTGGATCACCTCATTCCTGTAAAAGCTCCTGGGAGAATCCAGAGGAACCAAACATAGACTAACCTGGGCTTTGGGATCTAATAAATCACTTTTCCTCAAATATTCCATCACTTTAGCATTTATATAATCACCCAATTTCTATCTCAACTTAAATAATGACTATTTTTAATTATTTTAATTTTTTTGTTGTTTTTCTTAAATAGGATGGCTCATGTTTAGCTTCTTGGAACAATCCTTGAGACTTATTTTAGCCTCTTTATTAGATCAAATAGAATATGAGCTCCCTGTTTGGCTCTAGCCTTGGATCAAGGTTTGGATCAAGCCTCCAGACAGTCTCTTTGGGATTATCACCTTTCCCTGGGCTGAGCTTGTACTAATGACAGAAGGTTGGTGGCACAGTCACCTTGGACATCTCATGCCTCTGATTTTTCCCTGGAAAGATCAAAGTGTTGGGGATGTCCAGGTGAGGCCAGGAGGCTTTGGAAGTGTTGGAGATGGCACCTCCTCTCAGCACCTGAGCTGCCATGAGCCAGCTGGCTGCCTCCCCCCCATGCCTGGGTGACACCACAGGCAGAGGTGGGTCCTTAGGTCCAGTGGCACCCCAAATAATTTAACTAAACCTGCTTTTAGACACACAGCTGGAGGTAAGTTCCCTGCTTGTCTTGGTTTCATCTCTGCCACCCACTTCTACCACTGCACATGAGGAATGCAGTGAGGAGATTGGGACCACTCGGAGCAGAGCATCGGGAACAATGAGAGAGAGGTTGGGAAGAATGAAGATGTGCTGTAGGAAAAACAACTCCAGTATTTCCTGCCTCCCTAGGGTCCTATCCCAAACCTGGAGCTGCCCCATGTCACTCTGTGCCCCTGCCCATGGGGAGTAGAAGGTTAGCAGGAGGTCAGACCTGCTTCCACAAGCTGATGTCTTACTCCTATAACCTTTATCTTTAAATAATCTCTTCTTTAGATCTTCTCCCTGCTTGCACAGGCCCTGGCTGAAATCCTGACAGGAACCAACAACTCCTTCATGCTACAGGAGGCACCAAAGCAGCAGAGGACGGAGTCCTGCTCCCCAACACTCATTGCCAGAAATAACTGGAGTGCACAGGCACTGGCAAGGACTGTGGAGCTGCTTATCATTTTAATCACTGCTAAATCACGTTGCAGAACTCCAAACCGAAGGAAACGATTTTCATTGTTAACCTCCTCCTTCTTAATTTGCAAACTTCCTGCGAGTAATTGAAATTCCTGCTCTGCAAAAGCAGGAGCTTTATCTACCACCTTGTTTGGCCAAATTAAGAGAGATGGGACTCGACTCCAGGTTTGCTAAATATTTTTCCCCTGCCTTCTGAAACATTTATTACACTTTGCATCGCACAAACCGCTTCAACCTCCCGCTGGCTGCACGTTGAATTATTTTAATCAGGAACAAGAATCGTGTTAAAAGGAACTGTAACGTGGCACAACAGGAAACCTGGGCTTGCAGACTCCTTTGGAAGAAAATTCCAGCTTTCCTCTTCCCTCTTTGTGGCTATCAATCACACTCTAAAAATAAAGTCAGATATACAAAATTATCCTGCCATCAGGGCCTGAAAATATTTCAGTTAAGCAACTGTCAGTGCTTCCGTGATGGATCTCTGCTTCCCAGGTTCTCTATCTTCCCTTTTCAGATTGCACCAGGCTGAACCTTGGCACGCACCCCAAGGATGATGCTGGAACAGTTTGCTTAACAACAGCTTCTTAATATCACTGGGAGCTGGGCAGCACAGGGAGCCAGCACATCCTCGCTCAGATCCAGGGATGCAAACGCCTGCAGCTCCCATGGATTTCGGCTGATGCTGGGGTTACCTTCAGCACCTCCCAAAAAACAGGCCATGTTCTCTGACAGGTCTGTTGGAGCATCAGTTCTCCCTGGGAATATTAGGGATGCCAAGTCTGCTCTTTGTTAAAGCCAGCAAAACTCTGAATTTACCAGGAGATAACGAAGGGCAAGATGGGGAGGGGGGAATGCCTGAATGCAACCACCCTGTGCCAGGCTGGAGTGCTGGGCTGCCTTTCACACCTCCTCTGCATCCACCCTGAGACCCAGAAAGGCCCTTTGCTCTGCTCCTGCCAGCCATGCACCATTTGCTCTCCTCCCTGCAGGACTCCTGGCTTGGCACCTTTGGAAAAGTCACAGAATCACACAATGCTTTGGGTTGGAAGAGACTTTAAGGACCATCTTGTTCCTCCCCTGCCATGGGCAGGGACACCTTCCACTAGCCCAGGTTGCTCCAAGCCCTGTCCAACCTGGCCTTGGACACTTCCAGGGACCCAGGGGCAGCCACAGCTGCTGTGGGTAACCTGTGCCAGGGCCTCCCCACCCTCACAGGGAAGAATTTCTTCCCAGTATCCCATCTAACCCTACCCTCTGGTAGTGGGAAGCTGTTTCCTCTTGTCTGGTCACTCCAGCCCTTACCCAAAGCCCCTCTCCAGTTCTCCTGGAGCCCCTTTAGACACTGGAAGGGGCTCTAAGGTTTCCCCAGAGTCTTGCCTTTTCCAGGCTGAACAACCTCTTTAACTTCCTTTATTTCCAATTCTGAAGAAACTATTGGATGACAGGAATAGAAATATCCTGCTTTTCCCAAACTCACATCCCACTACATTGGCCAGGAGGCCACCACAGCCACATCCTCTGCCACTGCTGGGGTTCATCTCTTCAGGCCCACACCAGACACTTAATCACAGGCAAAAGGAATCCAAATCCTCCCAGGAGCTGTTGCAGCCCCAGGGGAAAAAAAAAAAGCTTCATTTATTTGCTTCTTCCTCCTTGAGCACAGCAATATTTAACAGCAAATCTAGCAAGGACGAGGCACGAACATGCAGGATCTGGTTATTATGGTCCCATTCTGTACCACCAGGACCAACAGTATCCAGTTGGTATCTACAACACACGAGACTTCTCCTGCTTTGGGAGGCAGTAAGATTCAAGAGTTTTGCTTTGCAGACTATTTGTTTTTTTAATACTGGGAAAAGTGGGAACATATGCAAGGGGGGAAGGGTGGCAGCAGCACTTGTAACGCTTAATTTACTAAAACGACACATTGCACAGATCTCCCATCTCACTTCATTCAGAGAAATTAGCATTTGGGTAAAGCAGCCAGCCTGGATAGACATCCATCACAGGGGTCTTAAATGCACTGTCGGGATGAGGATCCATCTCAAGACATGTCTGAGGCCAAAAGCATCATCATCATCATCATCATCACCCACGGCCTGGGTAACGTTTGTTTGCTTTTTCTCCCCCCATTAAAACACCAGGTTTTGGATGGAGCAGAGCCAGTCACTCCCCACGTGCATGGACCCTACCAGAAAGCAGGGAAGATGCTTGGATTTTAGTGTTATTTCAGAAATGACATTCAAGCTTTCTCTCCCAGTATCAAAACCTACTAAATAAGTGAGACCAAAGCAGGTAGAAAACTACGACAAGAGCAGGATCAGGTTCTGCATTTGAAAACCCCTTAATTTATAGTCTCTCCATATCAGAATTATTAAGAAAGAAAAATACCTATTGCCTCCCAAATGTCACCATATCCACCCGACTTCCGTGAATCTCTGAATGGATTTACCAGTGCCAGGGGCAATCTCATTTTCTAGAAAACCTGTTTTACTGCCTAATATTCCACCCAAGTCTCTGGCTGATCACTTAAACAGGCTTTTACCAGGCAGGGCAGGCTGCACGTCTCATTTCCCTCAGACACCCTGCAGCGGGCTCCGTGGGTGGGTGGGGAAGAGGAGACGTCGCAGGGATCGTTTTCTGTCAAATTAAAATTGTGATTAATTCCAAACCAGTGCCGTTTGACGAGATATTTTTCAAGTTGTTTAGTTTCGGTAACTGCAGCGTGCCCGGGGAGCCGATGGGATGAGAAACACCCCACCCTTGGCAGGGAGGATGCTGAAGGGGTGGAAGCCCCTCGGTCCTGCCAAGGGATAAGATGCTCCCGGCTGGAGCACCCCTGGCAGCCCCAGTGCAGTGCAGAGAGGCTGAAGAACCTGACAGCCTGATAATCCAGAGCTGTCCTGAACATTTCCCTGTCTAATCGATCATTTGCAATGTTTACTGATGAAAGAGCGATAAAACCTCAGCTTTATCCATCCCTGCAGTCCTGCCTTGGCTCCAGCGGCTCCGGAGGAATTGAGTCCATCGATTTATTGTAACACACCTAATCTGGATGTACAAGCACACAGGGGAAGAGGCTGATCCTGCCACGTGTACACAGCACATCGATTCCCTCATTTGCATTTGCCACCCTGTTAACCCACCCAGAGCTGAGGGTTGGAACTCCAGGATCCTGAAGGTCCCTTCCAACCCAAAGTGTTCTGTGATTCCATGAATGTCCCATGCACACACTGCCCCAGCACGGATCTGATGGGAAGGAAGAGAGGATATTTGAGACCTGATCCTGTAAATATTACTCAAGAGTCACCCAGACTTAAATATTTAATTTGCTCTGTTCATGCCAGGAAGACCAAGAAGTGACAGGAATATAAGGACTTTCACAGGAAAAGGGAGATACCATAAACCACTGGGCAGATGCTGAAGCCACACTGGCTATAAAGAGCAAAATGTCACTCCTGGGTGACTCCAAGAGGGACATCCAACCCTGGGCGAATCATATTTTATACCATATGTTGTGTTGAATAAATATAATAAATGTCATATATAAATCTTTTAACAGATATATAATATTCATATGTATAAATATTTAATACAATAAATATATCAATTATAATAAAAATTTCTGGATATCTAAGCAGCAATGAAGCTCATTTACTGTGTAGTGGAAATCATTTTGCTGAGGGATTGACATTCTGGGAGTCAACAGCTTGGCAGGCAGCAAACCCAGGGTGGGTTTGGGTGTTTAGTTTTGCATGGAGCTCCGTGCTCTTGAAAAACATGGAATTTACTGAACATTCACCTTCTAGCTCATCAAAGCTTAGCTATGACATCAAGTAAATCATCTCCTATTACTCAGAAAGTCGTGCTGCACGAAACAAAGAGATGCTGAAAGTCAGCCTGGAAACCGAGAAGAAAGTTGGCAACTGGGAATTATCCTGCACCACCCAAACAGCTCCGAGTCAGAGCACTAATTGTCTGCTGCCTGTGGTGGCATTTGAACAGTTCTGAAAGAGAGTGGGATTTTCATGATACAAACCCTTCCTCATCCACGTGAGCCTCCTGGAAGCAGCATCTTCCCACGTGCTTTTTGTGCCAGTGCAGACCCAGAAACGTGTGCTTGGACAAGTGGTTTACTGGAGTAAATACTCCAGGGGTGAGTTCTAACACACACACACACATTTAGGGACGTTGTTTGGGCTTTATTTTGCCCCACTGGATTGAGTGTGCCGTGGTTCAGAGTCAGTAAGTGCTGGGACAAACAGGTCATGGCACTTACACAGGGTAGGAGGGATTTGTTTGGTTTTTCTAAACAAAGTATCAGGATGAACCGAAGCCCTACAAAGTTTCATTACAAAGTTATTTTTAAACTATAAGGTCAATGAAAAGGAGAGAATTCGACTTGATTTTCACGTCGTTTCCTGGTGAGAAGGGAACAGGCAGGACTTGATTTGACCTCGGGTTAATGCCTTCTACAAGATTGGATGGAATCACAAACCCACACCCAGAGAGCACAGTGTCAGAGGGAAATGATGCTGAGAAACAACTCGCTGCTGCAGGCTGGTTAAAGGCTGCACTTTGATCACAGGATCACACCCTGGGCTAAAGCTGGTGAGCTACTGCACTGATGGACACTCTGGGTATGGGCTAAAGAGTGGTTATCAAAGCCAAACACCTCAAACTTGACTTTGAAAGTTCCTTTCCTCAGCAAAACTCTATTCAATCCCCTTATCAATCCCTTTATTCACCCACTAAGGCAGCAGAAGGAGCAGTGCACTGAGCATGGACTCATCACCCCCTTTCCCTGTTTTTTCTCTCCGTTCCAAGATGAGGGGGCCATAAATGGAAATTCTGAACCGCTCCCAATCCCTCACTTGGCTCACAGGTACCACTGCCTCTATTATAGCAAGGCAGTCCTGGGGTGTATCCTGCAAAACGAAACTCCAGCAGAAGGGAATCATCATCCACACACATCCCACCACTGTGATACCCAGCCATGCCAGTGGAAACTAAACATGACATCTAACAGCAGTCCTCAACTTCCAGCACATTTTCCAAAGTTCAAAATGCACTCCAGCCTGGAGAGATCCCATCAGGGCAAGGAGGGAAAGCTCCACAACTCCCTGTGTTGCTGCTCCCTCCTGTTTCCCGTTTATTAAACCGAGCGTTTGTGTTGACGGAGTCGATAAAGGAAGAGGGCAAACAAAGGATTAGGCAGAACACACTGAGCCTTCAACAGGTGTATTATTAAAAAGCATCTCTACCCACCTCCCCCAAACTGCCTCTGCACTTCCTTCAGCAGCAGATCTCAATTAGGGATGGGGGAGTGGGAGCAGGTGGAGATAAAGGGAACAGAAATTGGCTTTCCGGGTTTCACACCCAGCACCTGCTCTCACTGAGCTCGAGCCACACATCCTCACTCCTGTCCATGGAAAATAAGGAGAAATGGAGGTTTCACCAGTGGGCATCCAAGCCCACAAAGATGAGGTTACCCCAGTGGGACCTCCAGGGCTGAGGAGAAGGGGAGTTGTTCTCTCTTTTCTAGGGGCTGCACTGGAGGGGTGAGGAAGAAAAGCAGGATTTTCAAAGGCAGTTTTTCTGTTATTAACTGTGATTTCCTTGTAACTCACTCCACTTGGTGGACCTACAAGGCTATTTCTATTTCAGACCCTAGACAGTCACTGTTATCCATGAGATTCCATAAAGGTACTGTTCTGTGCACCACAACCCCATGCTTGCTTGACCAGAATATCTCACTTTAATGTTCATCTTCTAAGCAGAGATGTACTAAAAACCTCCCCTCCATTTTCCTATTTTTAATTTCATTCCTCTGCTGGTGTTGTTTATCTGCATTTTGAATCCAGCACAGGAATCTCTCTTGCCTTCTGTGGGTTCCTCCCTCCATGCAGCTTGTCTCAATTACCAGTGATGTATTTTCCTCCTCTCCCCCTTTTCATCACGTGTGTTGCCCCATAAAGGTGAAAAACAGCCAGATCTTTCACAGCTTCCTTCCTCACCTGCTTTAAATTCCATCCACACTTTCAACACAAGGGAAAAAAAAAGTCCATCTTCGGGTTCACGAGTCCCCCAAGTCAAATTTCAGACAAACAAAAGTGACCCATCAGAAGGCTCAACTGCTCCAGAAGGCAGAGCTCAGCTCTGGGGCAGTGGATAATGGCCAATAAGCATCTGACTTAAAAAAACAAGTTGCTCGAGGTTCTCTTGCCTAATAAATCAGGATGTTGAGAGCGGTTTAGGTCAGGGAGGGGTGAAGCAGAGCAGGGTGGTGAGATGCCATGGCTGCTCTCGTGCAGACAGGAGGGCACCTAGAAGGGTGCTTTGTGAGTCATTACGGTGCCACAGCTGCACATCAGAGAACGGGTGCAATCGGCCTGCTCGAAAATCAGGTGTTCAGAGAAGATGGCACTCAGACAGATCCTCCTCCAGTGTGGCCAGGTGGATTTTTCAGGCAGCAGGATACAGGGGAAGTGAGGATGGGCACAGTGCAGACCGTGCTGCTGGTGCAGAGCAGGGAGCATCCCTGGCACCAGGCAGGAAGTCATGGAGTGATGTGATATTTGAATCCCTCCTTCCTTACCACCTCATCACTCCCAAATTACACAGAAGTCATATTATACCCTCACATATTAATCACGTTATTATAGAAGGCACCTCCAAGATCCAACTCCTCCACTCTGTACCAAAGGAGATGACAGACCCAATCCCAAACATCCCTCAGCTCCAGCAGCTCTCTGATTTCAAACAGGTCTCTAATTTCATCCACCAGCTCTGCCATTTTGATGATGTCCAAAAAGCTCAGCCCAAAATTCACCAAAAGGCTTTCTCCTGCCTGGGCACAGCTGGTGGCTGGAGGAGGACACCCTTCTGTGCCATGAACAGATTTATCTGGGTAAATAACAATGTCATGGCAGTGGCTTTATGAAAAACACTAAGGGGGATGAGTCATTCTGAGGATTAGAGTTCCTGAGGAGCACAGGGATATCTCTGCGTGGCAATGACATCCTGCTGGATTTTTTTTCCCAGCTAATTCTATAATCAGCCTTAATCAGTGCACTGGAGAACAGGGCAGCCCATACAGCTTTAGGAACAATTAAACAAAGATCCAAAGCTTTCACTAAGCCCCAGCCACAAACCAGCCCATCCCCACTTCCCGTGGGCTGGATGACACCAGATTTCAAATCAGACCAGCCTCGTGCCTCTACCTCAAGATGATTTACATTAATTTGTTATTTCATAGAAGAACTTTGACCCAGGAAGACAGATTAATAGTCAGAACTTAATTAGGAAGCATTTGAAGAAGAAAGGGCTCCTTTGGCTGCCAGCCATGTAATTTCCTCAAGGAGCTTCTACTTTCAGCATCAGGGACCAAACTTGGGATGAGGTTTATTTCTATCTGTTCACTATTGGCCATCATTGCTCTTCTTCATGCCCTGAACTTGAGTTCAGTGTTTCCAATAAAGGAACTTTTAAGAATTTTAAAGCCTTTCCTTCTTCACCAAGTTACAAGGACTCAGTTGTTGGATCCCTTCCAACTCAGGATATTCTGTGTTTCACCTGTGCGTTCATCCTTCGCCAAAGAGAGCATAAAAAAAAGTGTAAAGCCATTATGATATCCAAATTCAGTTGGAATAATCAGGCTACCCTTCAGAGGGTGACAGAGCTCCACATGGTATCTCTGTTCAAAGCTCACACAGCGCTGAGCCTGATGAAGCCATCAGGATAGAGGGGGTCCCTGTCCCTGAGCTCAGCTGTAATTCCCAGCCAGCACAGCAATAGCTCAGAAAGACACAGATTTCTGATGCTCTCCACGAATATTCCAAATCCGAGTTGGCTGCAGCACAAACAGGATTGAGTGTGGATCTCACCCCTCGCAGAGCAGCTGGTGCCAAACACCCAACCCTCAGAGCAAGAGGAGGGATTCCCTTTGAGGGGGGGTGTTAATCCTGCAGCTCTTATCTACAGCAGGCCAGGATGGTTCGGTGCCTTCAGAGAAAGAGCTCGTTGCTGCAGTGTTTGGGAGGGGAAATAAAGTCTTGTGGAGAAGCTGTTTCTTCCTCACTGCACTCCTACGTGGACTGGTTTGCACTGGGGAGCCCTGAACCTGCATCAGACCGAGCAGATGCCCCAGTGCAGCCCCCCAGGGTGTCTCAGCATGGCTGGAGAGGTGTTTGAGACCTCACCTAAGGGAATTTGAGGCCGTTACATCCCAAAATATCTACGGTCTGGAAAATGCTGCTTTGGGGCCTGCAGAACAGAGGGCAGCACAGGATCCCAGGGAAGGGGAATGGAGGCTTTTCATCTTCCCTGCCTCTCTTCATCGCCCCAAAAAACTCGATGAAATGTGCGATTTTCTCTGTGTTATCTGCACTACAACCAGAATCCCACTTCTGATTAAATCTACCTGCTTGCCAATTCTCAGCAGATCTCTCAGGAATCAATACTCATTACCCAGAGAGACGCAGCCTCTCTAAAATTAGCATTAAAGGAAGTGCAAGTTCCTTCCTGTGCAACCCAACTCGGTAGGTGTTACTGCTGTGAGGAACTTTACAAACCATTAACGGCTCCCAGGAGAGCACTAATCATTTTCTACATGTCCTTATCCGCTTAATCCCATTATAAAGATTTGCAGCGTGAAAGCTGACCACTCCTAATCCCAAACTCAGATGGGAAGCTGGAATGGCAGGAAAAATATATCTGGGAGGAGAAGGAGGTGTGTTCTGCTCACAAAGCCTGGATAGTTGCTACCACCTTTTCAGACAGGACACAAATGAGGGAATAATCCTGAGTATCTTCAGAAATACAGGAAAGAGCAGTTTTAAAGAAGTTCTATAGACAGATGTTATCCAGAAAGTTTATACTCAAGGTTAGCCCACTTCACACAACAAACAGTAAACCTGGAACCATCTTTGGGGTTCTCATGGGGACAGAAATGCTTGTCCTCACTAGTCGTGTCAGCACACCTGATATAATATCTGGATGATTTTGGGGGAAAATTCCAAGCCCCATCTGAGGTGAGGGTGTCCTGGTCCTGCAGACAGACAGGCTGCTCGCCCAGTGACACCACCAGAGGCCAAACTGGAGAGCCCTGACTCCCAGGGCTCCTCTCTAACTATCTGAATTGAGTTAAAAGGTGCTCTGCTAACAGCTTATTCAATGGAAATCTCATTATCCAGAGCTCTGCCAAGAATTTATTCGAACGAGAGCCTTCACAAGGAGCTTTGCCAGTAGTTCATTGAAAGGGAATCTGTTATGGGGTCAGATACTATTTTATTCTGGTGAAAACCTAACAAAGATGGACTTGCCTAATAATAGGGTCAGCCCTGCCATGATTAAATGAGACCTTCTCTAACAGGCTACAGCTAAGAAATGCAGTAAAAGCTGTCTTATTCTGAGAGAAGCACTGGCCCACCGTGCACCTCAGGAAAATACCCTTCATACACCAACAAAGCATCCAGATAATAAATAAAAACCCCTAAATACATCTCCAGAGTCCGAAACAAAAGCTTGCAACCGTTTTCCTGTGGGTGGACCTTCAAAATTTTCATTGTAACCTCCTTATTCACGTCCTAAAGACCCTACAAAAGAAGCTCCAAGGCTTTCAGGGGACTCCAACCACAACCTGAAACCACCCATTGAAGTCTGCAAAGCTCTGGGTGTATTATTTGTTGTGATCCATGATAAACCCCAAAGCCTTTTAGCACACCCTTCTGCCAAGGTCGTTGTTCCCCACTTCTCAGAGCTGATTTTGCCCTGACAAGAGAAAGACTTTGCTCCCCCTGATATTGAATTTCATCCTGTGCAGAGCAGAAATACAACGAGCCAAGGTCAACCTGAGTCATAATCCTGCCCTCCAGAGGGCTTGAAGCAGCTTCCACCCCTATCAGTCGCAGGTTTTGTAACTGTATCATCTCTTATATCATTCAAACCACTAATGAAAATAAACAGTGAATAGAAATGGATCCTGGAGAGACCCATCAAAACCCAGGCTGAGCATGAGTAATAATAACCTGCTTGTATTCGTGGTAATAACGTCTCCTGTGAGTAGAGTGATATCCAGCACGCTGCCAAATAGCCCAGGATCAGAGAAACAGGACTTGGGGCTTTGTTTTATGGAGAGAAATTAAGCTTTTCAGCTGCAGGGAAACTGCAGTCGTTCTGCTTAACACAGCAACTCCAAGATGAAAAGTTAGGGCTGGTCCTTAAAAATGTAAAGATAATTCCAACATACCTTTAAGATGGAGTAAGAGCTGTTTAAATACCAGAGTTGGGTCTGGACCTTCAATAGGTGTTGCCTGGATTACAGCACAGTCCCAAATGTATGCTGGCTCCTCTGCTTTCACAGAAAAGCCTTTTTTACCCATCTCCCAGGGAGCAGTTGCAGCACATTCCCAATAGTTTCCAGCTGAAAAGAGACCTCTCCTGCTGGCTGAGTGGCCTCAGGAAAATTATCCTTAAGGGCTTGGTGTAAATTGCTTAGGTAGCCTGACTACAAGCAATGGATGTGATTCTGTGTTTTACAACCTCAAGAGATGCACCCACAGCTGGAACATCTGGCAGGGCACTGATGCAAATATTTTCCAAGTTGAGGCTCAGGGAGATCTCCCAGTTTGGGGTCCAGACCTGGCTTTTCATGGAGCTCTGATGGCAAGGCAGAGAAAAATACTGCAGCAACAACAGTGAAGCAGTTTTCTCATTTCAGCTCTGACAACCTGTTTTGCTCTGGGATCTTCCAGGAATTGGGTGTCACACTGACTGATATTTTCCCACCAGGAAGCCCTCAGTGTATCTCTTCTTCTCACCCTTGAGGTCTGCCAGAATATTAAGGGCAGTTAGAACACTAATAAAGATAATAAAAATTATAAAAGAATCATCAAGGTTCAAGATCAGCGAGTCCAACCGTCACCCAGCACCACCACAATCACCCCTAAACCACATCCCCAAGTGCCACATCCAGATGCCCCTGGAACTGTTCTCAAGATGGTGACTCCAACACCTCCCTGGGCAGTTTATGCCAACCCCTGACCACTCATGCAGGGAAAAAAAAATTGTAATATATAATCTGAGCCTCTCCTGGCACAGCTTAATGCCGTTTCCTCTCATCATTTCACTTGAGACATGGCAGAAGAGATGACTCCCACCTCACTGCAGCCTCCTTTCAGCTGTAGACAGTGATGATGATGATGACAATGAGAACAATGAAGTCCACCAAGTTAAACCCAGCTGTGTTCCCTGGTGCATGTGACAGGGATGGTCAAGGCTGTCTTAATCCTGGCTTTTCTCTTTGAGGTGGGCTGACCATCTTCATGAGCAGCCCAGTGGAAACCAGAGGAGCAGGTGCACCCTGTCCTTTGCTGTCTCTGTGGTACATCAGCTTCATCTCCAGAAAAAACCTGATGTTCCCCAAAGATTTGCATCACCCTGTGCCAGTGCAGAGGTGTCAGAGGATACAGGGAAGTGCCTCCAGCCCCAGGATCTCCAGCCACACAGCACAGCTCTGTCCTACCCCCTCAGACAACACCGTGCAATAGATCCAGGCACGACGAGAAGCTGAAGAGTAAATTGCTCCATTGAATCTGCAGCAGGAGTTGGGCCACCAGCTGTGAAGTCTTTAAAGAGCTGATTAAAAGGAGCTGTGATGCTGCCAAAATTCCTGACAGACAAATCGACGCCTGTCTCCTCCAAAACGTGGTGCAAAGAGCTGCCTGGTGGGAGTGCAGGAGAGCAGTGGGAGCACTGAGAGCCTCCTGCCTGCAGCTCAGCCAACCTCCTGCACCCCAAGGCCCTTGCAAAGAACTTTCCATTACCAGCTCAACTGCACCTGTGAGAACAAAGGTAAAATAGAGGGTTTTCTCTCTGGATGGATGGGAATGTCATAGAAAGGTTTGGGTTGGAAGGGATCTTAAAGATCATCTCGATCCAACCCAATGCCACGGGCAGGGACACCTTCCACCAGCCCAGGCTGTTCAAAGCTCTGTCCAACCTGGCCTTGGACACTTCCAGGGATCCAGGGGCAGCCACAGCTTCTCTGGGCAACCTGTGCCAGGGCCTGCCCACCCTCCCAGTGTCCTCCTCACATCCAATCTAAACCTGCTTTCTTTCAAATGATGAACAAATTATTTAAATTGCGGAAGCCCAAGACTTACCAGCACTGCCAGAGATACTCTGTGAAGCCCCAATAACTGCAGAGCATCCTGTGATTGTCAGGACACCAGGACTTTCTTACCCCAGCTCTGTTCTGACACCGAAGCGATGACACTGTATTTGATGTAAAATGATGAAAGCAGAAGAAAACCACCATTTTTAGACTACTTAGCATCATAATAGAGCCATACAGCCCCAAAATACCTCATGCTGCAAAGAGGGGAATTAAAAATTCTCATCACAGCTGCCTGTGAAGTGGCTCTCAGTGACTTCTGATGCTACTTGAAGCGGATTAGGGAACACTGTGTGTCCTCTCTGGCCAACACAACTCCACACGTGTAGTACACAGCACACAGCAAGGAGTTAAAAGGGCAGGTACTGCCCAAAAGCAGATTAGCTGTGGCAGCCTCCAGCATCTGGAAGAACTGCAGCTCTCACCATGGTTTTTGATCCAGCCAGGATTATCCATGGCTGTTTCAGCAGTGGAAAGCCAGCCTGTGATCCCTGTGGATGGCTCTCCACATCTCTCCACTTCAAGGGAAAACAAGAGGGACTCGGCAGATCCTGGACCAGCTGCCTCCTCTCTCTGCGGAGAGCTGCCTGTCCAAATGCCTCGCTCAGTTGGCAGGAGGAAACACAGAATTCTGCTGCTTCAGGTTAAAAAAACCCACCAGTTTTAATAGCTACTAACCTGGAGTCTTCCACAGACTCCGAGGAAGCTCTGGAGAGGTGGTTTGATTGCCTGGAAAAGGGCAAAACGCTGAAAGAGAGACTCTTAACAGGGAGCTGGGTACAGAAAAGCAGCCCTGGGCT
The DNA here is from genome assembly GCF_022539395.1 of Myiozetetes cayanensis. Taxonomy (NCBI): domain Eukaryota; kingdom Metazoa; phylum Chordata; class Aves; order Passeriformes; family Tyrannidae; genus Myiozetetes; species Myiozetetes cayanensis. The sequence goes on along the minus strand of NW_026087499.1, from coordinate 5,024,057 downwards.
CGGCTGCCTCACACCATGTCGTGCTTCAAGCTGTGATCAAACACAGCCTGGGCAGCAAACCAAATGCAAATTCTGTTTTGAGGACAAAGCACCAAAATTCGGATACATTCCTGGGACTTATCAGAAAAACAGCTGTTCTTCCAAGCACCGTTTCTCATCCTCCTGCTGCCCTCACGGCACTTTCAGGCGAGGTGGGAGCCCCTCCAGGGTGTCCCCCTCTTAATTCACAGCTCCCAGAAAACCTCTGATCCCAGGAATTAACAGCAAGGGAATTACTGATTGCTGGCTGATCTGCTCCTGGTAGGGGAAGTGCTAGAGGAGCACATACCCAGCTGTAAAACATCGTCTCCCTGATCCTATCTGGAATAAGAGGAATGTGGTTTAAGATGTGTTATCGCACTACCTGTAAATGAACCAGTTAGGCACACTTAAGTAACACACATTTTCAGTTTAATAACACACATTTTCACTTTAAAACAAGCCTTAATGGGAAGCCTAGTATTTACTTTGTTCCACTTGCAGGAATATAAACATCTCCACCTGTGTTGTGTGTGCTGGGATTTAATGTTGGTTTATTCCAATGAAAAATACACCCATTTTCCTAAGGCAGAGGGACTAAAATTGCAGAGGGCACCAACCATGCCACGTGTGTTGAAGCCTTTGGTGAAGGACTGCAGAAGTTCACAGGCCTTATTCACTGGGAGGAGGAGACATTTTTCTTCACAAGTACAAATTCATGGCTGGATGGGATCTGCCTGTGAGCACAACCTGCTGAATAAGAGCATTTTGGGTATTTCGTAACCTTAAACCTGCCAAGTTTTTCTTTTTCTGTGGGTGATTGTTCTCATTCACCTGTATCCACCTCTTGGATGAAGGATGTACCCTGGAACATCCTTGCATGTGCTCACAGCCCCCTGACCTCATGATTGCCTTCTGTAACACAAACCCAGCACTGCTCCTTAGCCAAGGGGTGTGATTTGCTCCTGCTGGTAAAACACAGCAGCAAAAAGCCTTAAATTGAGGTTACTGGGGAAAACAACCAAGGCCATAGAAGGATAAAAAATAGTATGAAAAAAATTAAAATTAATCCCTGGAGTTATGCAACAATAAATAAACATATAATGGTGCAGGGTGTGGGAATTACAGAACATGCTGAGTTGGAAGGGACCCATCAGGATCATCAAGCCCAACTCCTGCCCCTGCAATGGAATGGGAGGTGCAGAAATAATCAAGGTGGGAAGAAGCCCCTGACCCATCAGAAAAAGAAGCAAACAGGGCACAGGGCAAAGTCTGTCCAGGGGTTATAGAGGAGCAGCATCAGACAGTAAATGGAAATTGCACTAGGGGTGAAGACAAATACAAATACCTTTATTTCCCTATTTTTTTTTTTTTACCAGTGTGAAATATGAAAAAAAGATCATTGAAAGAGACTCAAGTAGCCTCTGGAGACATGGAGGGATTGGATTGCTGACAGAGGAAATAGATGTTGCTGAAATATTAAGAATGTGTTGCCTTGGTATTTGCTAAGAGAGAGATGGGCAAGAGAGAGAGGCTGTGACTGTGACCCTGCAGGCAAGGGAAGGAGGAGAGAATGAATTCCACCACAAGGAATAAAATGCACAGTATAATTTAGCATATAAAATCCCTTAATGAAACCGCTGCCCTTGCTACAGCAGACAGAGCAGCGAGTTGTCAAATTATTAAAACATCAAATTATTAGCAAGTAAGAGTTGTTTACTCCAGAATTATTATTATTACTGAGGTAGTTAAACAGTCACATTCCTGCTGTGCAAATCCAGTGTGGAGAAATGCAGGGGGAGCAGAGGGGTGATGGCAGCCCCAAGCCTCGTCCAGCTGTCCAGAGCCACCAGCCTGTCCCAGCACTCCCCAGCAAAGCAACGTTGAAAGAGGTTCCAAAAGAGACATCCAGAGTGGAGAGAGTTATCTGAGACAAGCAGAAATCTCTGCAGCTTTGGAGATTGCACCTGCCACTAGAAATAATTGGAGCTTTCATTTTTTTTCCCCTCTCTTTTTTTTTTATGTCTAACAGCTGTTTCTATAGGTGATGCTGCCAGTACATGTCTGAAATAGCTGCAGGCTACTGATGTGCTCCTCCTGCTTGGCCCTGCACTCTCCAGAGCACCAACAAATGCAATGAGCACCTTTTTTTCCAAAGGGTGAAAGATTCATTTCAAGGGCTCTGAGATCTCAAGAATATTTACACTGCTCAGAGCAAATCTTGCCTGTGTTGACACACCAAGCATATTCACTTTATTTATGATTATTCTCTTTTAAAAATCAAAACGACTGGATTTTATCTGGGCAGACTGAGGGAAGTGCTGGTGTAACAGGAAAAGCAGAAATGAGGGAATGGAAAGAGGATGGACAGGGACAGCGAAAGGAAATGAAGATTAGAAATAAAAAAAAAGGAAAAGAAAAAGCCCTTGTGTAAAGCTCAGGAAATGAGTTGGCTTCTCAGAGATATTAGTACAAGAAAAGAGCGAGGACAGATATGAATGACGAAGGAAATCACAAAACCTATCAAGGAAAATAAGACGGTTTCTGACATTTGAGGCATCGTGAGACATGAAAAGTAACAAAGGGAGAGTGAATCAAGGCAGAAAGGGCAGAGGAGTCAGGCTGGAGTTCACGTGCAGCCTGTGATTGTCTCTTATCTGGATATGAAATATTAAAGTGAGGCAGGGGCCGAGCACTGGGCTGGACCTTCCCCCCTCCCTCCTTCCCTCCCTCCCTCCCAGGCACTGCCGTGGTTCCTGCATCCTGCAGGGCACAGTGGAAAAACTGGGATGGTTTGGGGAAAAGCGATTCACCCACGTGTGGAAGGAGGGCTGCACTGCAGGTTCTGGATGGCAGGACAGGGCAGGATTGCTGGGCAGTCCCAGGGGAGAGTCACTGGTGGGAGCCCAGCACAGAAGCAGCTGAGTGGCTTGTGAAGCGATAGACGTGGGGGAATCACAGCTCCTCCCTCAGGAAAAAAGAAAACACCGTTTTTTTAGCAGTAAAAGCTGTTTGCAAATAACCCAGCCAAGTCCATTGATCTGCTCAAAGGGATGAAACACCTGTTTGGAAACACACACCAAAGAGGCTCTAATTTCCATGGGTTTATCAGAGGCTCACAAGTTTGGGCTTTATCTGCAGTAAAGCCGTTTGTTCCAGAGATCCCAGAGCTTCCCCAGTGGTCACACCAGCCTTACAGGCTGAACAGAAATAGCTGGATATGCCACCACAGGAACACAACTAATTCTTGGTTTAGATGTATTATGGTTTAGGAGTTTTCATAAATCATACTCCTGATCCCTTGGGCATCCTACCAGCTCCCATTATCACCTTCCCATTCTAATAGGCACAATCTCAGTGCAGCAAATCCCCCATTTTCCCCAGCTTTCAATCACAACCAAAGAGTAAAGATGAAAAAAAATCTGCATTTCAAATTATTGTTTGTTGTTATGACAACATCACATGGATTTGGTCCTCGCTGCAGTCTCGGGCTTCAGAGCATTTCCAAAGCTTTTATGCAAAGAGTGTGTTTGTAGCACACATATGCCATGAAACCAAAGGGGTCAGCCTCATGTGATGTCAAATATCAAGAGAAGCCACCTGGAATACAATTCCAGAGAAAAATCGTCTCAGCAGCCAAGCAGAAACCTTTCCTTCTCACAAACTTCCCCATGATATGTCAAACTACAGCCTGGCACAAAAAGATCTAAGAAGGGTCTGTCAAAGGTACAACAGAGAGTGGTGGCCTTTCTGTCCATCAGAGGAAGAGTCCAGTATACAGGATTGTTCAGGAGGTGCATGAATCATCTTTAGCACCATAAAGAACACGGATAGACAGGAAAAAAATAAAAATAAAATAAAATAAACAAATAATTGGAACCTCTGAAGCCAATAAACTGCACTACAGGAATGTACGTGATAGCAGCATCACAGCTTTTAGGGCCCAAATTTATCCCTGTGGGTGCCTGAGACAGGGAACAGGCCACAGATTTCACCTGGCGATTTCTGAGAATCCAGCTCAATATATTTAAAAAAAAAACCACCAAAACCAAAACTTAAAAAAAAAACAAAAAAAAACAAAAAACACCAGCAACTATTTAAATAAAGTCTGGAATGTAAGGTTTTCCTCAGTGTCAATAAGCCACACCAATGGCATCGTGTCCGACCCCAGCCACGGTGACCACGTCCTGCAGTGCCACCCAACAGCTCCAGTGGACAAAACTGGGATATCACTGGGATGTTTGGAACAGACTCTTTTTGACATCGTACTGATAACTTTTTTATGTTTTAGAGATTATTTAGAATGTGAAAGCTGCTGTTAAAGGGAGTCAGAGTAGCATCAAGGGACGTGTTCCTGGGGGAGTAAGCAGGAATTATCTGCTTGGACTAACAGGCACTATTTCAAGCTCCCAACTCCCTGAAGCTGGAAAGGCAGAGACACAGAAGGAACCCACCACCTCCTCCTGTGCTGGTGCAGCTCTCAGAGGTGCTAATCCCACAGGGTTCATCCTTACTGGGGCTGATGCCCCTCAAATGCAACTTAAACTCAGTGGATAAGGGAGGATGATCTGTGCCTGGAAAGTGAAGCTGAAGGACAATGATGCAGGTGAAAAGGTTAGTGAGGAGCAAAGGAGGAGCTCTGTGACAACAAGGGCTCTTCAGGAGGAGGAGGAGGAGAGATCCACCTGTCCTGGGCTGGTGAAGAACGCACTCCCAAAGAAGAGCCCTGCATTCATCCCTGGGCTGAGGAGGGACCAAGCTGCAGGAACATTAAGCATCAGCACCCATCTGAAGTAAAACCAGCGGCAAAGTCCATAATGCTTTTAGTGCATTAAAGAAAAAGCATAGTTGAACCAAACCATTGCCATCTGCCTTCAGCTGAAAGCAGAGCCACACATTGATGGCCATTTATAAATAGATTGGGAGCCTTATTAAAGGTTAGTAAAATTGTCCTGACTCCTTCTCTCTCCTCTCATTGACATGAATAGCTGCCATTCATTCCGGGGAGAAAATTTTCCTTGTACTGAATCAAAAAAAAAAATCTCACCAAATAAAAAAAAAAGGCTCACAATCCTCACTTTTCATCATGTGCTCCCTGCATTAGTGCAGTTATTCAGCCACAGATGTTGATTCCAGCCGAGCCCAGACTGGGACTTCACTCAGCCCGTGGAATGAATAAAAGTCACCCAAGGCACAGAGACGGGGTCATGCAGAGAAAAGCTCTTTCCTTGTGTTTTGTTTCATCCTTCCCTGCCCACGAGGAGCCCGTGGTGATCCCGTGAGCCGAGGTTTGCTGCTTTTGAAGAGCCTCGTGACAGCTTGGTGAGGCCCACGGCAGCGACAACCTGTTAACCACCTAAGTGCCACAAAACCACCCCAATTACGTCTGAGCAATCGCTCGGTGATTGCTGGAAACTGCACTGAGTGGCAGCTCAGGCTCACACAGCAAACATTGCCTCCCGACTCCACCCCAGTGCAGCTGTGCTCCCATTGCCACCCTGCCCTGGCAAAGGGAAATATTTCTGATAGGGCCACCAATATGGCCATTTTCCAGGAGTTGTTTAAACAACCCTTCGTGCCCAGCCTCTCGCAGACCAGCAGGCTGCTGAGTCCCCGTCTGGAGCTGCGGGCACTGCTCTGGAGGGAGGCATTAGCTGTGAGCAGGAGGTTCAGCCTAGTGAGTGCCTGTTCTGCTGCCTACTCCAGATTATCACTCCATCAGATGCACATAATGTCAAGCAACAGCAGCTTAATAAGATTTTACAAGCACCCATCTAATCTATTTCATATGCGAGCGCAGGAAAAGCAGAATAACTCCAATTTCATGGAGAGCTGAATGTATAGATATTTAGAATACACATATTTAGAGGAAAGCACTCACAATGATATTTCAATCAGTCTAGCAACAGGATTATCTTGAAAACAGCCACATGCTGGGTTTTCATTAGCGTGTGGCACGAGCAAGATTTCATCACCTTAATAATTTTTCAAGCTTCCATAATATTCATGATTGCCCATTAGTTCCACCGCCTCAAAGTGACCCCTTATGTTTTCTGTTATTAAGCAAAAAGACAGAAAACAAAATGAGATGCAACCTGGCAAATACCAGCTAATGACATCTGGGGGAGAATAATTGGAAAGAGAGATTCAAGGGGGAAGAGATGCCTTGGAGCCACAGTCAATGTGACTTAATTTAAATGGTGGACAATAAATAAGAGATGAGTTTGCAGCATGAGGTAGGTGCATAAACTGCCTGTAGGTTTTCAAGCTGCATAATAACAGGTCCTTACTGCAGATCAGGGAAGGATATCAGTCTGGTCTTGGATGACCCTGAAATCCTCTCACCTTCACCTCGTGGTGGAGCAGAGCTGCCCAAACAACCTGTTACTGGAACACTCAATTATGGGAAAGGTTAAAAGGGATCCCTGCTCTGTGCAGTGGAGTGAGGTGACACACAGGGCTGAACGAGATGGGAACATGCCAGTGCCAAAGGGGATCTGGAATTTAATGGTTTGAGAAGGATAGAGCTAGAAATAAAGGGATGAAATAAAGTAAAGTGAAATTCAGACTGAGGAAATACAACCCAAAGTGCCACACACATATATATATATATATATATGCAGTTATAGTATAGAAGTGTATGTATCTTTGATTTGGATATAAAATGTTGGATATTTGAATGAAGGACAATCTAAAGCAAGGAGTGCAGTTCCCCTGTTTTGACTTCTCCAGATCCATGGTGCTCAGTAGGATTTCCACACAGTGGCAGTACAAAGGGATCTGCAGGAGATTTTTCTGGATTATGGCGGAGATTATTTGAAATTTCCTTTTCCATAATCTCTTGTTATGAATCCATCAACAGGCCATTCCCAGAGTGAGCCCTCTGATCTCCACCCAATGATGCTAACATCTCAAAAACTCAAGTTTCCCAGCAGGAACATAGGAGAAGATCTAAGGTGATTAACACCACTTGTATGCTGCTTTTTAGTAGATTTTCCAGCCTTTGATGGTGGTTTAAAGAGACAAATCACCCCAACAATGCCAGCCTGATATAAATCTTTTTTTCCTTTTCTTCTTGCAGGAAAAAATCAGCATCAAAAACCCAGTGAGGCGTGAGACACCGAACAAGGTGTTGGATTTTAAACTGAGAGGAGGTTTAGATGAGATATCAGGAAGAAATTCTTAATATTCAGCTGTGGGGGTGGTGGTTGCCCAGAGAAGTTGTGGGTTCCCCATCCTGGAAATATTCCAGGCCAGGTTGGGTGGGGCTTGGAGCAACCTGGTCTAGTGGAAGTTGTCCCTGCCCATGGCAGGGATGAGCTTTATGGTCCCTCCCAACCCAAACCATTCCATGTTTTTATAATTTATTTTAACCAGGGGAGTGTGTTGGGAAAGGAAACAATCTCTGGGGGGACAAAGGAGTTCAGTAGCTGATGTTGCAGGTCTCTGCTGTGCAAACATCCAAAGATCTCATGGAGAGCAGCAATGACCATGACCATGAAATAACACCTGAGTCTACCCCTACTGTGACACCAGAAGAGTCTCTGTTAATTTGGTAAGGTCAGAACTGGGCCACAGTCAAACAAAGACACCAAGAGAGAAGTTCAAATTCTTTCCTTGTTATGTTTCCATATATAAGTGATGCTAATGTAAACTGTTGAGGGCTTTGGAAACTCTGTGTGCATCAGCCACAACTCACTTTCCACTGAATTACAGCCAACTTTTTCCCAGTCTATTTTAAATGGGCTTCTTGCAGAACATGAGGAACCAGTAGGAAACTGGGTTGGAGTAAATAATTCAGGGATTTCCTTTTTACAGCCAGTTAAATAAGGGAAAAGGGAAAGCAGAGGCAAAAACACCATCTCAACTTCTGAAGGCCACCATTACACCTTTGGAGTAGAACAAAATTGCAGCTTGAAATGCAAACAGCCCCAAATTAACAAGTTTTGGTGAACAAAAGCAAGATAATAGGGGTGTTTTTTTTCTGCCACACACACATCTGTTCATTAGCGCTGCCTCCCGGGCCACTACAGCTGCTCACAGTTTAAAAGAACAACAAACACTTCACACAATATTTACAGGAGGAATTAGCAGCAGAATGAAAACAAATAAACTTTGCTTCAAAATATTTTGGCAATAAAATGTATTCAGTAAAGTTTTATGTACCCCTGAAACGGCCAGGTGGTTTGATTGTGGTGGTGTGAGCCTGAACTGGAGGGAAATGGAATATTCTATTCGAAATTTTGCCTAATTTTCTGCCTTCAGTTGGGAGGTGAACAGGTTGTTTTGGGGTGTCTCACATTAGTTTTAGGGTCAGGAAATACAGGGACTCTTTTGGTATCACCCATTTGTTATAACCAGGCACTGAAAAAATTGCCTGATTGTATTAAACTACCTGCTTTGTCCCCTGTTTTCCATGTCACCCTCTGTTTGCATGGGTTATGCATTCATAGGAGAGGTCAGATGAACTTTAAAAACTTAAGATATTTCTATTAAAATATTAGAATAGCTTTGAATTGGATTTTGTGGCATCTAATCACTCCATTACAGCCTTTAAACACATGGGTTTTCCTAATCTTCATTTCCTAGGATGTGGCTTGACCAACACACTCAACCCCCAGGGCCATTTTTGGCTCTTGTCTCTCATGGTTTTAGGATTTAATTTTTTTTTTTTGAGTGAAACTGCTGAACTTGGCAGGTGGGCTTTGAAAAGCAAGGCTTTGAAGAAGAAAAAAGTGCTAAAACATTCCTGTATCCTCTTCCCTGCCCAGAACCCATCTCCTTTGCCTTGGGGCACATGTTCCTCCTCCTTCTCTGCTCTTCTTTCTCTGAAATTCACATAATCCTCCAGCCTCCTCCTTCTCTTTCTTTCTCCTTGCACACTTGGAAACCGTGAAAAAGTCCTTGAGGGAAAGAAAAATTGCCGTGGGAATGCCCAGACTCCTCCAAATCCTGTAGGATTTGTACCTGGGGATTACCCAGATTACCCAGCCCTGGGTTTGATTTGAGCCCTCACAGCTGGGATGCCCCTCAACAAGTGCCTTCTCCCCTTAAATGGCCCCCAAATTTTAATAACATTTCCCTAGAAAAATGAAACCACAATTTGCCAGAGAACATACTATCCCAAATAACAATAATAAAAAAAGAAGGCCTGAAAATCAATACTGTTGGGAAAAAATAAGCCCCTGAAATCCCGAATTTACTTTCGAATTTATCCATTAGAACCATTGCCACGTGATTTAAAGTGCTCAGAAGCAGAAGGATTCAGAAAAAGGAGTCTGAATGTCATTCTGAAAATGAAAACATCCAGAAATGAGGTAAATAAAGAAGTTTATAACTTTTCATGGTTCAGAGACTAAGTGCAACATTAATGCTTGTAGGTAGGAAGACACAGCTTATTAAGCAAATTATTCCTGTGACCTCTTCATATCTCCCCATTTTCCTGCCTCTGCCACCTTCTAATTTGCACTTTCCTACCTGACAGGCACTTTCCTCGGAGAAAATTGTCCAGGGGACCTGTTCCTCACACAAACCCACCAGAAACCACCAGGCAGAGCGTGAGCCCAGGCACGCCAGAGGCATTAAATGCAGATGAAACGCTGTGGGAGGTAAAAAAACCCAAGTCTCCTTCTGTGCTGGCACCATTAGCTATGAAAATAAATGAGGGACAAGACATAAATAACTGCATTAAGCTAAAGAGAAATTAAACACAAGTGAGTCCTCACAAACCATGGGCAAGTGGCAAATGCCAGGGAAGTGCAGAGGAAAGTGCACTTTCTGCTGGAGAGGCTGGAAACATCACCCAAAGCCCTCAGCGTTGGCACAAAGTGTTTGTTAATAAGGAATCTGTTGCTTTTAATGACTTCTAATCACTGATTTTGGACTATATGATGGTAAGAGCAGGGAAACAGAGCCCTGGCACATGTCACTGAGGGTGGAAAGGCTGCCCAGGGATCAAGGCAATGGGAAACCAAAGCAGCACGTGCAGGTCACCCCTGTCATCCTGTAACCCAGCAGGTGAAACGGCTGTTGTGGCACAGCTGGGTGAGGTCATGGCAAAGGCTGCCCCAAACAAACATACTGGAGTGTCTGATGAGAAATAATCATAGAATGGCTTGGGTTGGAAGGGACCTTGAAATTATCTCATTCAAAGGCAGAGCTCAGCGAGTCCTGGAGGAAACCTTGCAGCCCTCCAGCTCATTCCCCCAGTTTTTGGGGTTCAGTTATAGCTGCTTTATTGGGAAATGAAAATTTCCCCTTTCCTTCAGCTGCTGTGGTGTCTGTGATGTTACTCTGAGGAGCAGCCACACATCAGTGCAATGACAAGGTTTTTATGCACCAATTCTCCCCAGGACACCTTCCCTCCTGCCATCCCAGTGTCCCCTTGTCACAGCACAGCCACCGCCCACGGTGTTTTTCCAAGAAGTGTTGTGATGCAGGATGTTGTATTCCCCATTATCTGCAGGAAAGCAGACAAAGACAATGGAGAAGAAAGGCTAATCCCACAGGGCATCCGTGGCTGGCAGGAGATATCTCGAAACAGGCTGGAACTGGAGAGGAGTTGGTAACGTAAGAATGATGAAGTTTGAGGAGGGGAAACAAAAAAACCCAACAAAACAAGCTGCTCTTTTGTCCTCCCATTCCTCTCCTTGGCTTACAGCCCCCGAGATAACAAAGGCTGTTCCTCCCTGCGTGTGTGAAAGTCAGAATTTGTGGAGACTGGGGAATGCTGGGGCAGGGAGAGAGGGAAGAGAAATATTCCCAGCCGTTCCCTGTGGCTCTGGGAGCCCCGAGCTGGCGTTTCTCTGAGGATCAGCCCCGCCTGTCCCCATCCCTCTCTGGGATGGGCGAGTGCAGCCCTGCAATTACACTGCTGTAATTAGAACCGTCTGCCCCGAGCAGCAGCCCTGGCTGTGGACAAAAGGGCAGCGTCCATGTGGGAAACCTTCCTGATTTGGTGTATTTAAAGGGAATTTTCCTCTTTGCAGGGCATGAACACAAGGGAGCCAGCACAGGGGTGGGAGAGCAACAGGCAAAGAGCTGCCCCTTCTCTTCCATCCCTTCTCAGGGGATGTGAGAAATGGCATTGGGTGTGCAGAGAGAGAAGGGAAGGAAATAAAGCATGGGAAAGGCAGCTTAGGTCAAACATTGATCAGTTCTCTCAAACAGCACTGGGGGAGCTGTGGATGCAGCAGCCTCCAGAGCCTTGTGGAATCTTGATGCCAATAGGGATAACTCTGCCAGAGAGCACATTCCAGCTCTGCAGATGTGGGAAATGATCAGCACTTATCCCACCTCCAGCTGGGATGGGATGTGCCTCAGGTGCCACGCTGAGCCCACCCCAGCCTGGCTCCCACTCCCTGCCCCAAACCCCTCAGAGCCCTCTGCCCTGATATCCCCTCCAAGGGGAAAAGGTGCTCAAGAGGAGCATCTCTCCCATCCCACTCCCCTGTCCCTGTCTGCCTTCCCAGTGAGTCCCATCCCACTCCGTGACTGGAGTGAGAAATGCTTGAGTTCATTCAGTTGTTTTGTATTTTCCCTCTGCAAGGCTTCTGCTCCAGGTGCTGATGCAGAGCCCTCACAAACCCATCACCTGTGGAAGGAGCATCACCCTGCAGGGTTGGAGCAGGAGAGCTCTTCCCACATTTGCTACAGACCCCACGACCACAGTCACTCTCCCACTCCATCCCTGCTTCCATAAAGTATCATTTACCTTTTATAACCCAATGTTTTTATCGTTCACCTGTGATAAAACCACTTAGAGCTGGACAGCCTGTCTTTCCCAATCAGATGAAAACACCCAGAAACCCCTACAGCACCCCCATCACTTGCTCTCCTGCAGCGTTACCAAACCCAGACCTCCCAAAACCCTCCATTTTTTTGGCCAAAGGAACCCTTACAACGCCATGGAAAATTCTGGTTTCTTGCCATTTCTCTTCCCCTTCTCTTGCAGCTTCTGTGTTTTCCTGACTGTTAATCCACTGTTTCAGGGGACACAAGCTTTTATTTTTAACTGAGTGACTCAGTTCTGACGTGATCAATTGATGGTTAAAGCTGGGATGTTAAGGAAAAAGAAAACACGCCAAAATACCATGAGACACCCTGATAAAATCACAGACATCGGCGAGACTGGATGAAATAAGACACTTCCCAGAGTTTGCCCTAGATACCAGATGCAAATCAAAGCTAAATGGGCTCTGAAACTTGAAGTGGATGCAGCTCCCCCCTGATTTCATCTGGAGCAGTGGGTGCTCGAAAACCTGACACAAGATATTGAGTTCCTTCAGCAAAACCGAGGGCCTGAGGGTCTCCCATCAGATAAACCCCGTGTGATGAATCCCCCGGCTCTCTCAGCATATGCCCAGCCAAAAGGAGGAAAGCAGCGAGGCAGGAAACCACTTGAAATGTTGGTTTTGAGCAAAATTGGCTGAGCAAGGCAGGAGAGGGGCTGTGCCCCCTCCCAAGGAGCTGCATTGGTCTCTGGGTGGGCAGAGGAGCCCCTCGAGCAGATGGTGCCTGAGCAGGTGCTCACAGTGAGCACTTCTCATCACTCACACAGTTCTGTAGATGAATAACAATGTGGCACGCTGTTTTTGTGCCAAAACAGGGCTTTTTTTGGTCCCTTGTAGGGCTCTCAGTTGCTCCAGTGCAGCAGATACCTGGGTGATCCGTGTGGACAGTGACCAAGGGTGGGTTGAGCAGGGCATTAAATACCAGAAAAAGTGGCTGCCAAACCCTAATCCTGCTATGGGGAACAAGCTTTCTACCAGTTAAAAGCAAACAGTTAATGCATGTACAGAGACCACGCTCAAAACACTCAGTTTTCACTTAAAAGCTGGTATTTGGTTACCTGGAGGCTAAAAAAGTGTTTACTGTGGACATAACTTTGTACAGATCATAGACTAGTTTGGAAAGGACCTTAAAGACCATCTTATTCCATGGGCAGGGACACCTTCCACTAGCCCAGGTTGCTCCAAGCCCTGTCCAATCCTGGCCTTGGACACTTCCAGGGATCCAGGGGTACCCACAGCTTCCCTGGACAACCTGTGCCAGGGTCTCCCCACCCTCCCAGGGGAGAATTTCTTCCCCATGAAGATCATTTCTTCACACACTGCACTCTAATGAGTGCTGGTACCCAAAGGTGCCAAGATGCAAAGACACAGTTTCCTGGGGTGGAAGCTGCTCTAAGCACCCAACATGAATTTGCTTAAATATTTCCCTTTTTTTTCCACTGTTTTTCTATCACCAGGAGAAGCCCATGGTGGGACAGGAATATCCTGGTAGCCTGGCCAAGCAGGAGCACCCAAAAAGCCTCATCCCATGTGGGCTTTGCAATGTGCTGCTCTTTTATTTGGGAACCAAGAGTGAATTTAAGTTGTTTAATCCTTCTACCAGACATACCACGGTGTCCTGCAGGTCCACCAGAGGCACCCACCACCGAGATAACAGCGATGCACCAATTATGCTTCATAATATTCATATTTATAACAGCAAACCATCCATCGTGGGCATTAGCTGTCTTTGACTCTTCAGAGAGACAAAGGAGATAAAAATCAAGCCAGCAGCTTCCTCTATTACCCAGAAAATAACCAGTGAGGAGGAATAATATACTGCAAACCACCGAGGAACTGGAGCTTTCTGCTGCAGATGGACTTGGTCCTGAGGAAAAGGGCTCTGTCTTGCTTTGTGTTCCTTTGTTACTTTAAAAAAAAAAGAAGGTAGCAAAATCCCATGGATAAATTAGACCAGGCAGCTCCTCTCTAAACACTGAATTGCACCACCACCAGCCTTAATTAGATCTCGCAGCCCGACTGTGAAAATTGGGGCCTTTAATTTGTGAGTTGTGGTGACTTGCTGGTGTTTATTAACCTCACACACTCAAATTCTAGGTTTCACAGCACTGTACATCATCAGCCCGTGCCTGCTGGAGAGCTTGGCTAAAGTGCTGGTTTCCAAAAATTCCTGAATCCTCGGGGAGAAATCAGGAACCGCTGATGAACACCCAGGTTGTCAGAGGTGCTCGAGACCACCCAACACACAAACTGCAACAGGGGGTGTCCCAAAGCACTGAGTGCAAATCCTGCCCTAACAACCCATCCCATACCCAGGAAGCTCTGCCCAAGCCATGGGCTTTCCTGGGAAGGACTCTAACACATCTCAAAAATCCACACGTTCGCTGTTTGTGTGGTTTTTTCCCTCTGAACTTGATAATTATCCAAGAGCTTCCTTCACGTGAAGCATGAAGGAACAGTGCAGTAATTGCCTTAAACGCTGAATCTTGAGGGAATTTGGGCTCCTACAAACAGATCATCCTTCCCCTCACTGGTGGCTCTTTCCAGGTGGTGCTTAAAGTGATGTAACAAACCTGGTATGATGCCACTCCCTGTTGTTTGATTAACTCAGGGGCTCATGGATGTGGGAAATACCTCCTTACCTTCAGCTACAACATAAAAATAGGATGTTTAAAGGATCCCAGACCATCTCTAGTCCCGATGTTGCAAATCAGGCTTGAGAAGATGCCGAAGGCATCAATACCCATTGATATCCAGGTTTCATGGAGCAAGGCAGCAGCAACACAGGCCTGGTCAATGGTCCACAGGCATCAAACCCGAAAGTTGTAGCCTGGTTTCATTAGAGCTGCTGATGTATCTGGGAAAAAGGTAGAAAAGCTTTTGGGTTCACAACCCCCTCATCAAAGCTGACAGAGATTACAAGTTATACGTGTGCTTGAGTGCTCTGCTGAATTAGGGCCCTGCATCAGTTCAAGGCCATTGCTCTGCAATTTCTCCCTTAATTTTGTCGCTATTTGCTCCTTTCTCCCGCTGCTGAATGCGCTAAAGGAGGGTGCTGCTGGCTGCAATATGTGGTTATCTGGAAGAGTCTTCACACTTTAAACCATAAAGAAACAATTTCCCCTGAATACAGGCAGTTGATTACTACCACAGGCCTCCAAACACACGGTGAATAGAAAGCTTGGGACCCTCTAAATCAAATGTGCCGCCTCATTTTAGTTTAATAAAATCGTCCGCACGTTCATTTAATGCTTCATCATTAAGTATTGAAGCCCTTTTTAATTCAGGGGTACTTCTAAACCTGCCTGTTGGAGTTCACTTCTGCTTTTCCCTGTGACTATTTCAGACTCAATGCCTGAATATTGAAACGATGGCAGGGCAGATATAAAATGACAGCAGGGCAGATATGAGCACGAACACGTGTAAGGAATACAAAGGGATGGTCAGTTCAACATGCAGAAGAATGCACTCCAAACCCTTGCCCCAGTCTCCAGGGCTTCCTGCTGCTTGTGCCCCCGTTTAGGATGTCTACATGTCTTTTATAACCCTTCTTAGGAGGCAAAAATAATATTAAAAAATAGAGGCAGAGCTCAGGTTTTCTAATTCTAATCCTTCTTGCTGTTTACACTTCAGCGTGGTGCTTTGTCGCCACAAAAGATTTGGAGATACCCCAGTTAAACCTGCTAAATGAACAGATTATTTACTTCCCTGGGATTTTTGTCAAGTGTTGATTGAATTAAGAGATATCACTGGCTTCACATTTACATCTGCCCCTGCCATTTCAATTATTGAACCCTCCTCAATCAACACAAATGTAGCAAACTGTTCCTCCTGTAAGCTGTGCCTGAGACAGTGAGGAAGCAGATTGCATATACATTCCCCATTGGAATATTTCCTGCCTTAATCCTAAATCCAGACTCAGTTTTGCACTTTACACCCACCCCCAATGACTCTGCACTGCTATCAAAGCTAATGAAGGAAAGTTAATACATTTCTCAGCTCTCCATAAAAACTTAGTTTGCCCAATTATCTTGTCTAATTGCATTACACACTGACAGATGAATACACGACCCCCTGACATTTTAGTTTGCCACCTATAAATCCACAGAAGAGATCCCATTCTTGTTTAGTTCGTCTGATTTAGATTTCAAGTTGCTTTGCTGAATGATGCTTTTGAAAATTAACTGTTGGCTTGCTAAATCACATTTATTTTCCCTGTGCCAAGCGAGAAAAAACTCTGTAACTACTCTGGAGGAGAGAGAGACAGGAGTTACTTGAGTAATGAAATGATGGAAGAGAAGGAAATGGGAAATGGATGTTTCACTGGAAGCATGAGCAGAAACCCTCCTTTGATGGGAGCCAGGGCCACTGGCAGAGGCTGTGCATTAAGTGACCCCATTAGTACCAGAGAGGAAAAGGCCACCAAGATCTAGATGAACAACATTCACTGATATTGATGCTTTTAATGTGTGCTTTCCACTCAAAAATTATCCCCTTTTATAACCAGTATCCACTCAAGTAGGAATTCCCCTTTTCTTGCCAGACACCCACACTCACACACCTACCAGCTGCACTTGTCCAAATCTGCAGGTGATTGACAATGATGGTTAACTCTATTTTGTCCGTATTTTTAGCCCAGAAAATTACCCAGCAGTGCTCTTTGCTTTTATGTCCCTTTCTCCAAGGGTTGCTGGACCACCCATTTAAAGGATTTTTAATGTTAATGTTCCCTCTCTGCTCTCCTGGGCAGGTGCATGGCCTGGGAGTGCCACCACCAGCTTCACTCTGGCTTTATGGTCTTCAAACAAACACAGATTTGGGGTTTTGAGGAGTTTGGGGGAGTTTTGTTGGGTTTTTTTCCCCAAAAAATTCCCTCTGGCTTTCTTGCTTAATCTCTTCTTCCTTTTATGCTGGATTTACAAACCCTCTTAGATTTCCAGTAATAAAACCCCCCCTCTCCTTATTTCAGAGATGCTGTTTGGATGGTCATTTCACACCACAATCTCCCTTCTCATCACCCATTAGTTCTCTCAGCATGGAAATAAACCTCCAATTGAGTGATCTGTTGATACATCCTGCTCATGCAAGTAACCTCAGGGAAAATCCTGCCCACTGAGGGGGATAACAGCAGGTTCCACCACCTGCAGTTCATGGGAATTTGGGATATTGAGGTGCACCCAACCTCCCTCTCCATCTTGAAGCCTTTGGGACCAGAAGGGGCAGCCCCTGGGAGCAAAATTCGCTGCCTGCACGGCCTCTTGGATCTGCAAAGACAGATCTGCAGGGAAAACATCACTTTCATTCGGCTGAAGGAGATTAAGTTTGCTGCTTGCTGCATTTTATCCTGTCAAATCGAGCTGTCTACAGTGCTTATCAGGCAAAGCAATAGGGCTGCTAGATAAAAAGCAGATTTTCCAAACCTAACAGGAGTTGTTCAGCACAACTTCCCTCACCTTCCTTCCCCCTCCCCACAACCCCTTCCTTCCCTGCGAGTGATTTTTGGAACTGAAAAAGAGAAAACCTCAGCCAAGAACTCCCTTCCATGTACTGGGAGGGGTCTGGCACAATTGGATGCTCACTGATATTTGGCCAGATGTGTCAAGGTATTTAAGCCATCACCTTCAGCCATTGTGGCTTTAAAACCATGAAAGTGAGATCAGAGCAGCCCTTCCAATCATGAAAGCCCTGTCTCAGTAACCACCCTACTCAACCTGCACGGCCAAGGACAGCAATCTTTGTGATTTGCAGGTGGAAAACAGATGGTGAGGGGAAATGCTCCTTATTAGGGTAAAATCATCTGTTTGATTATACCATTATACCTTTGATTGTGCCATCTCATTGTTGTGATTTAATTATTTAAATTATTATTTAACTTCTCCCATTGCGTTCCCTGTTTGCTCTATCACCACAACAATAACAAGAGGGTCTTGTTATCATTAGTAATATTCCCTCCTCTTGAAAACAAAAGGATTTCCCTTTTTGGTCAACAGTCTGTGGATCATTCAGAGAAGCAATAAAGTGACTTTCAAGGTTTTTCCCAGTTAAACCAGTCTGCCCCACTGCAGATGTGTCCTCTGAGCATCAGGACAGCAGCAGCTCTGATGGGTTTTCCTGCAGAGACTTGAGTAACCTCCAGTCAAAATGGGAAGTTGCATCACAAAACCCACAGTGCCAAGCTTGCAGAAGTCCTTCTGACATCCCACCTCGTGGTGCTTTGCTGCTCCAGCAGGTTTTAAAACACCCCAATTACCCCCAGACTGTGCAGATCTATCTAACAGACAAATGCAGCTTGGAGTTTGCAAGCAGGAACATATTCAGGGAGATGTTGCTTTTAAACAAATGGGATTTGTAGCTCTCCCAGGTCAGGGAAGAGCCAACTGCTGTGATGCAGAGACAGAAGAAGCCACATTAGCCAAGGCACTGCAGGGCTTTCCATATTACAGCAGTAGAACAAAAAATAATGTGCTAGAAAATGCTGTTTTGCAGCAGATTGGACAGCACAGCGATTCCTGGCACGGCGCTGGATCAAAGCCGAATTCTATAGCATTAATTATGCAAACACCCATCAGATACATTTTGCTGGTTAAAGCAAAGAAAAATCATCAGCTCAGTGTCGTTGCAGTGTGAGGCAGCAAAACAGACCCTGTGCAAACCATTAGAGTCATTTGTGCACCCAACCTGCACGGACACTCCTACCAGACCTGGCAGCTCCTGAGCCAGTTTTCTCCAATGTGAGAAAACGTGGTGCTCACACACAACTCCGTGTCAGATGTGGTGACAGCCCTGAAGTGGTGTCTTTTTTTTTTTAATTTCATAGTATATCTGATTAGTGAGTCTCAGCCACGGAGAAAAACTAGCCAGGCACGTTACTCTTGCCACACCTAAGGGATCAGAGCGAAGAAGAGCCATTTTCTTTGACAAGGTTTAGTTAAAAGAGTAGCAAATGGTAAAATTTGGGTAGAAAGGACCCAATAAACACCTTCATGTAGCAATTAAATTTATATAAAGCAAGTTCTTTAAAATAGCCTGGGTGAGCACATACACACCCAGCCTCGCTCTGCAGACCTTCAGGGCACTGCTGGAGTCACCAGCCCTGGAAATGCCCCAAAAAATGGGGATGTGCCAGCTGGGGACAGGTTTTAGTGGTGAGCACTGCAGTGCTGGGGTAACTGTTGGACTCTGATCTTACAGGACTTCTCCAACCTAAATGATTCCATGATTCAAAAGTGGATGTGTTCAAGGGATGGCTTTTCTGCCCCTCTCCTCTCCCAAAGCACAAGCAAAACCAGAGTACCAGGGGATGAAAAGAATAAAAAACCTTCAGGCTTGAGCTAAATCACTTCAGAGA
This sequence comes from Myiozetetes cayanensis, assembly GCF_022539395.1. Lineage (NCBI taxonomy): Eukaryota > Metazoa > Chordata > Aves > Passeriformes > Tyrannidae > Myiozetetes > Myiozetetes cayanensis. The sequence continues at coordinate 5,004,899 of NW_026087499.1, read as the reverse complement.
ACTGGAGAACCTAGAAGGGAAAATCACCAAATCCCAAAGACAGAGGCAAGGGGCAATTCCCTTTTTGTCTGGGTATTTGAGGAGCCAAGCGTGGCTCCAAGGGGTACAACTCTCCCTGAAAGTCACCCAAGTTTCTGCCTCAGGCACTTTTCCACCTCCATGGTATTTTGGATTCACTGTAAAGCTCACTTCTGGAGCCCTGTCCACTGCCATAAGTGCTGTCCAAGACTGCCTTTGCCTCTCGGGTTTTAATTGCTTTGTCAGATGATAATTACAGCTCTTTCACAACTCTCTGGGCTATTCCATCCCAGATCCAGCTTTCTTACCAGAGCCTCTAAAACCCACAAAAATATTTCCAGCCAGTCCCCAGCCTGGGATCTCTCACAAATACCTCCAGCTGTTCCCTTGTTTGGGGGTTTTGTTTAAAAAGGCATTACTCAGATCTCTCATTTTTCTAAAGAGCACAACGCCGAGGTTTCTATCCCAGGATTCACAGTTATCCTCCTTTGCCTGAGGCAGCCAAATGCTGTAACACCACCAGTGCTTCTCAACCAGCCTGTGCCAGAACCCAGCTGCCTCCTGGCTGCCCTTTTTTGTGACACCTATGGAGAAAGCATTGTTTAAAACCTTTGTTCACTGTCCCTGGTGTACCCAGATTTCTTTCTCATGCAGCTTTTTAACCTTCTATTCTTCTCCTCATGGACTTGGCTGTTTAATCCCAGTTACACACGCTGTCAGCAATCACAGAAATCCAAAGAGCTGGAAGAATAGTTTGGATTAGAAGGGATCTGAAATATCATCTTATTCCACCCCCTGCCATAGACAGGGACACCTTCCACCAGCCCAGGTTGCTCCAAGCCCCGTCCAACCTGGCCTTGGACACTTCCAGGGATGGGGCAGCCACAGCTTCTCTGGGCAACCTGTGCCAGGGCCTGCCCACCCTCACAGGGAAGAATTTCTTCCCTATATCTCACCTAAATTTGCTCTTCTTCAGCTTAAGGCCATTCCCCTTGTCCTGTCCTTCCAGGCCCTTGTCCAAAATCTCTCTCCAGCTCTCCTAGAGCTCCTTTAGGCACTGGAAGGTGCTCTAAGGTCTGCCTGGATCCTTCTGTTCTCCAGGCTCAACAGCCCCAACCCTCTCAATCTGTCAGCAGATTTTTATGTGCCCACATTGCTCACCTTTAATAATTTCAGTGATTATATGATGATAACGAACCCACCCAAGAGGCCACTTATTGTGGAGGGTCACCCAAAGCTCCAGAAGTGCCTTCACCCCACAAGTCCTGCTCTCTTCCTTCCAAGCTCATAACCAGACCTGGAACAGCCAGTGGGACCTGGGTTTTTAACACCTGCATGTTTATGTGTAAACACCACTAAAATAAGCATTTCCACAAAAATAACGATACCTACTTATGGCAACCATTTGATCCCACATCTCTTAGACATACTATAAACATTTCAAACCTACTGACTTCAGCTTTGATCCAGACACTCCAGGAAACTGCTATTTCTGTGCTGCAACGACATCTGACCACCAATCCCGCTTTAGTTTTAAGTGACCATCTTTTAAAAATGGCAAGAAACGATCCTATCAATACACTTGCAGCAATTAATGAGCTCTCCAGAGCTTTGCTGTCCTGGATGAAAGGTCTCCTGCTGAAGAGCATCCTTGGCAGAAGCAAAAGGTTTTGTTTTATGCACCAGAAAGCAGCAAAGCTGAGGGGTGAGCACAGCACACAGCCAAGAGCAGGGTCAGGCAGCAGAATCCCCCCCAGGATGTTCAGGACTGACACCTCTCAAAGAGAATCATGGTCCAAACACCTCAAAAACACACCCTGGAAAAATTATTTCCTGCTTTTGCTTCTGTTATTGATCCTGAAGTAACTCTAAATTGTGTCTGAGACGAACTAATCATTGCATGTAGCTCCATGGAGGTCTCTCCTTCCCTAGCCAGGACAGGTTGCTGGTGAATCCTGTGAAATCTGGGCTTCCCACCAGATCCAGGCACGGTGCCCTCCCCGTGCTGGGGCTCCCAGCTCTCTGCCCACAAGGACCATCTGCTTTGCAGCCAGGAAAAGACACACACGGCTCAGATGGAGTGAGAGACCCACCCAGACAAGCAGAAGGATTTCTGTTTTAGCCCTTTCTCCAGGGCTAACCCACAGGTTGGTTCATTTTCCTGTATTTAAGCAGGAATGTATGGCCACAGTTCTATTACTCTGCTCCAAGCCAAACCCTTGATGCCATTTTATTCCTTACATCCCAAAGCAATCCCACACAAAGCCAAGCTATCCCCATCTCCCTGTTCCCCCATCACACAAAAGACCACGTAGGACACGTCACCTTCTCTTTATGGCTCCCACAATGAGCAACCAGAACTGCTCAGCTCCGAAAATTCATTTTTTTTCCCCTTCAGTTTTAACGCTGCCTTATGGGCCCTTTGTTCACTGTGAAACAACCTGCTGTCGAGCTTTACCTCCTTTTATCCTCTGCTTCTGCAATTAGCAAAACTTTGTGGCCAAAGCCCCTGTTTTATACAAAGCACCTGCATTTCCTCTCACTGCAAGCAGCAGCTTCTTAGCTGGAATGTATGCACCTGCCTCTTGAAGCTCAGTAATCCCACTAATTGGCTCCTCCTCTCCATTTTGCCTCTAAATATGCATTTTGTAGGGTGAAAAGAAGTGCTGCCACCTGCTACCACTTTTTTTTTTTGCATCATTCCCAGTGGATTACTTCTACGTATTTATCCAGGGCGGAGAAGCTGTTCCCCCTCCAGGTTTGTTCTCCACAAGTGTCATGTAATGGGTTTCCAGCCTTGCAGGAGGGACATGTGTGGGTCCCAGAGCTGCTTCCCGAGCTGACCTGCAGCTGGTGGCACATTTGGGATTCGCAAAGCCTTTAATTATCCCCCTGTCATTGTATCGGTTGAACGCCGCCTCTGAGCACGTAATGTATTATTTTAGTAGGCTCCCACAAGAGTTCTCTTGGAAATATAATTTAATTCATGAGCTGGAATAGGTGTGTGCTTTTTTATGTTGTAACTTACAGCTTTCATAACATTGGAGTGGCCCCCAGAATTTGGGAGTTGCTCTTTCATTGGCTCTCGGTGAATGTTTGTGTTACTGATGATGCAAACAAAACATAAGAGTATAAGCACATCCTTTAGAAATTTCAAAAAGCTTTTAAATGAAAAGGTGTGGGCTCATGAGATGTGTCCATGGGGCAGGAAGAACAGGGAATAGGAAATAAATCCCAACCACAAAACGTTTAGCTTTAAACAAAATTTCTGAAGGGACTTGGTGGCCCTTCATCATGCTAAGGTCACATATGACATTATCCAAGGGAAATACACAGCTCTCAGCCCTCTTTTTTAATAATAAATGCAAGTGGCAAGAGAGTTATTGATAATTCTGGCACCAAAACACTAATTGATGTTGCCTGCAGGCACTGTCAGTCCTCACTGCTTGAGGCAATCACTTTTGGTTGAATTTAGATATCCTCCCTTCTTTCCAGACAGAACACAGAGAACATTTTAGCTATAGAAATGAGTTTCAAGGCAAAACATGGAACTTGTTAAGAGTCATTAGCATAATTTTGAAGGATTCTTGGGTTTCTGCCTGTTCAGTTTTGCGTTATTTGGGGCTCAGCCATCAGCAAACTGCTGAACAAGGTGTTTACCAATGCCCTCCTCAGTGGGTCTGACACGGGCTGGCCTGACCTGAGCTGGGTGAGGAGCGTGGCAAGGAGACATTGCAGCACCAAAGGACATGGAAAGACACTTTCCTAAACACAAAGGGACTGAGGCACAGATAGAAATCTCAATTATGCTCGAGAGAGACATTTCTCAGAAGTGTCAGTGGCTCAGTCTCCTGAAGCTTCCCCAGAAAACGTGGTTTGGCACTCACAGGCCCCTGTCACTTCTAACTCCTGCATATCTCATCCAAATCTTCCCTCCCTGCCTCCAGGAGAATACCAAATGCTTTCCAATACAGCACCTCTTGCTACTAAAAGCCGTCAGGAAACCATCCCTTCATGAATGCTTAAGAACATCACATCTGTGAATCTGCTGTAGATTCAAACCTCACTTCTTTCAAAAAAAAAAATCCATTTTAAAAACCATCAGCAATTGCCAAAATCTGTTTCCCCTCTGCAATGGGCTCCCTAATAAACTCCAACCACTAAAGACCCTGGGCTAGTTTGTCATCTCTTTTCCATGACCTTCATCCAACTTCAGCTCTCATACACAGAGCGGGAGTGAGTTATTTTGATTAACGATGATTGCCTCTTTGTCAGCTCAGTAAATCAGCTAAAATAAGAAACTCATACCTTGAAAGATGTAGAGGAGTTGCTGCCAAGTATTTTTATAAGGTCTTTATTCACTCTCCATTGTGGCTCTACTCTCTAAAGTGCCACAATAAAATCCCTCGGGCTCCCAACTCCCCTCCCTCCTTCTGCAGACGTTGCATTTCTCCGTGTTTTCCGTGGAGCTGATACATTCCCACAGCTGCAGGGCTGCTTTATTTGCTTGCTAGTGCAGAGTCATCACTGATCACATGCACAATGTAAGCACAGCAGGCAGATTTGGGGTGGCAGTAACTCTGGGTTTGACAGGAAGGGCTCTGTTAAGAGCAGTTGTAGGGTTGCCAAGCTGGGGAAAAGGGCTTGAAAGTTGCCAGGGGAGGAGAACCCTCAATCCATCCCAGGTTGACAGGCAAGGGGGAATGGCTTTAACATGAGAGTGGGTTTAGATATGATGTAAGGAAGAAATTTTTGACTCTGAGGGTGGTGAGGCCCTGGCACAGGTGGCCCAGAGAAGCTGTGGCTGCCCCTGGATTCCTGGAAGTGTCCAAGGCCAGGTTGGATGGGGATTGGAGCAACGTGGGATAGTGAGAGGGCAGGGACATTGGAATGTGATGGTCTTTAAGGTCCCTTCCCACCCCAGCCCCTCTATCTCACCACTCTCACAGGGAAGAAATTCTTCCTTAAATCTGACCTGAACATCCCTCTAAGAGTCCCTTTTCAGTCCCCTGCCAGCAGCTGGAAGCTGTCAAAGAGGGAGGGATGGGACATGTCGATCTTAAATGTTTTTTCCAACCTAAATGATTCCGTGATCCTCTGTCGGGCACGGCTGGCTCTGTGGCAGGGATGGCCCTGCAGCTTTACACGTGCATTAAGGGGGAGATCTCCTGCCACCATCTCAGGAACAAGTCAAAACCGAGACACCTTTGATGCCTCTGCTTCAAGAGATCCAACATGTCACAGGTCACTCCCCAGGACTGCACGAGCAGAGGATCAAACCACCAGCTTATGCTGATGAAGGAGTGGAAAAGCACCTTGTGTCCTCCTGGCCTCCTTGTATTTGGGTGTATGTGGGATCCCAAGGATTCTGCCATGGAAAAAGGGAAGGCAAGGGGCAGAAGGGAAGAAGAGCCTTTTAGAGATGAGTTTCTGTCCACTGCCCCCCATCAGCTCAACCACAAAGGGCACAAGAGGACAAAGTTTTCAGCAAAGCAGCAACGCTGAGACCGGGACCTGCACCTTAAATACGACTCAAATAGAGCTGAGCATTCATTGCTATGGATTTCATGCTGTCTTTCAGCAGGCAGCCAGTAAAAAATGAAGCCCCTGTACTCTGAAAAAAAAGCAATGCCAGACACAAAGAACTGTTTGCATGTAAAATCTTAGTGGCTTGAGCCAATATAAGACAAGCATCAGCCACAGATGTTAGTTAAGGACATCTTAGTGTTGTGTTCACTGTGCATTCTGCAGCCTAATTACACTGCCTTCATTATTAATAACTTACAAACTGAGTAGTGACAGATTAAGACAGATTTCATTATTTTACTGTAGGTCTTTTGCAGTGTAAGTCAAAAGCAAGTGGATTAAAAGAAAAAATAAAAATCCCGAGATGAGCGGAGATTGTTGGGAACACAAAAACGAGAGATAAAGTATTTCAGAAAAACAGACATTCCTCTCACTACCATTATGCCAAAAATAATGGAGACTGACATCATTTGGAAGGGAAGGGGAAACAATCGGGGAATATTAATTGGGGCACACATCATGCAGTGATTTTGAATTCCTCAATGCCAAAAGACAGAGAGGAAAGAAGTTGCTGTATTCTCGCAGCCTCTGGCAGTCTGTGGGCAGAAAGGGAAGGTCGTGCTTGAAAGAGGAGCCAGAGCTCCCCTGGAGTCAGCTGGAGCCCGTTTTCAAAGGGGGCAGCACTCCAGCTTTTGGGGGATGTGCTGTGCATTTGTAGTTTTATCTGTCTTTTTTTCCCTTTAAGCTGAAAAACGAGGATCTCTTGACTTCCCCCAGGCTACTTCCCCCGGCTTCACAACTCACCCCATTTACAAAAGCATTTCCTTCTGCCTGTTAACCTGGCTGCTGGAATATTGTCAAATATATCAGAGTCCTGGAGTAAATGCCTTTTTAAACCACTGCAGAAAAAAAAAAATAAATAAATCGGATGTTGGAAAGGCAATTCAAAAAGAAAATCGTACTTTTCTGGCTTTCACACAGTACAGACATTCTCCTTCCCTATAGCCATTTCTATGGAGATTTCTCATGCATAAATAAGCATAAACCACTAATTTGCAGTGTGAAACAAGGAAGATGGTCAGTGGGCCTGAGTAAATCACAAGCTACTTGTAGGAGCTTATCATTATTTTTTGGATATTAGGAAACAGCAGCAGGAAATCCTGCAAGCTGCTCCACGTGCCAGCCATCCCTTCCCAAACCCAGCTTACCAGGCAGGAAGGCAAGAGCTGCAGTGATGCTAAAACATCAGCACGGAGCAGGTCAGCTCTCACACTGCATCATCCTTGTGAGTCCCTTCCAACTCAGAATATTCTGTGACATACAAATCCTTCTTGTTTTATCTCCCTTGATCTCTCCCTGGTCTTGCTCTATAAAAGCAGCTTTAGGCAACTGGAAGATGTTGGATGTGTCCTCAAGACAAGAGGGATCATTTTTCAGATGGTTTGCACAGATTCCATTTATACAGGATATTTAAGACGTTTGTTATATGGGAGGTGGGGGAAACTGAGAGGAATCAGGCTCCCAAACCCTGAGGTTTTGCTTGTACAAGCACCTTTTGACAACGGGAAGATGTTGGATGAGACCTCAAGCCAAGAGGGATCATTGTCCAGATGGTTTGCACAGATCCCTTTAGTAGGGGATATTTAAATGTTCATGATATTAGGGAGGTGGTATGAAAGGAATTAGGGTCCTAAACCCCTCGGGCTGCTCTTCCCTGGAAGTCGTTGAGCCGGAGTGGAGCGATCCAGCTCTTCTTCAACATCTCCCCCCTGTGGCACCGGGAGTGTTCACAGCGCACGGTTCGCTCCCGGTGATGAGGAAGAGGCTGCCAGGGCTGCTCGTGAGTGGGGAACACTTTGCCGAAAATTCACATTTTACTGGGCACCAACTTCCTCGTGGTTTTAATTCCCGTGGTCCTCTCTCCTGGCTTCATCCCACGTGTCATTCCAAGCTTTGGTGCTTTCTCCTTCCATAGAAATAATGTTGGTATCTTGAAAATATCTTCCTGTGAGCTCTTTGTTTACTCAGGATACATATTCAGAGCCTCCATATCAGGAGTGTGAGTGCTGTGTGAGTTCTTGAAATCTAATATGAGTTGGGTGACCAAGCCTGCAAATTACTGTATTTTCCATAAAAGCCCAGCTCCACATGCTGGAGTGGAGGTTAAGGACAAAGAGCAGGTCAAAAACTATCAGCATTTCAACAAAATAGTTAATTAAATTCATATATCAAAAGAAAAAAAAAATCGTAGTTTCCTGATAATGAGAATTTTCCTGTAACATTTAACTCCCAGAAAGAGTGGTTAATTCCATTTATGTTAATATTAGACCAGCATACTTTTGCTTTTAGCTTAATCACTAAGCAACCAAGTTACCAGAAGAACGCAGGTTATCCAGCAATTATCACACAAACACGTCTGGGGCTGAATTCTGACACTGCACCATTAAAATCCATGGAGATTTTCCCGAGAGTCCCATGACAGGAATGCTAAGGATATAAAAACTGACATATGATTACGTGTTAATTGGTCCCAATCCCATTCGTGGTTCCAGTCCCACTCAAAGCCTTTTAATTCATGGAAGAGTTGGGCAGGAATGATAGCACCAATTATTGCTAAGAGGTACCAAGGTGCATTACTTGCTATTTATTATTAACAGCATCTTTTAAAGCAATTTTCATCCTAAAGATCTCCAAGCTTTTACACATTAATGAGTGAAGAGCCTCACACGATCACTGTGAAGTAGGCAAATGTTATTCCCAGCTCACAGATAAATGGGGAAGATGGGAATTCAATTACACCCTTAAATTTACACAGCAGCTTAAAGACACTTTTTTTCCCCCACCAGGAAGGGCAGATCAGAAGTGGTGACGGGGCCTTGCAAGCAGTGACTCCATCTCCTCCCTGGGAAAAATCTGAGCCCAGAGGAAACCCAGGGTTTGCCAAAGCCCTGTGCAAATGGCATCGAATGGAATGTATTTAACACGCAAGTTCTCCTAGGAAGGGTCTTAGCCCACGGCCTGGAAGGAGTTAAAGCATAAAGGATTACCACATCTGGACAAGATCTGTTGCCAGGGTTAACTCACATGGCTGTTTGGAATATTTCTGCAGGAACAGCAGCCCAGCCTTCTCTTTCAAAAACCAGCTCCTCCATTTGAATTTGCTTTCCTAAACAACGACGACGGCTCTCGCTTACAAAATTAGCTCCCTGCCCAGCATCCGAGGCAGGAATCCACAGGAACAGCTTAATTTTTATCAAGCAAGTGCTTAAAGCAACTGTTGATATGCAGGGAAAGAAGGAAAACACTCGCCCTCGTCTCGCTGAGCCATTAAATATTTATTGGTCTTTCTGAGACAAAAATACAAATGTAACGGCTTGGCTGGCTCCCACCTCCTGCTGGGCTCAGTTTTGGTGACCCCTGAGCTCACAGGTTGGAGGGAAAGTTTGCAGCTCACTGAGGAGAAAAGGTTTGCTTTGTGATGGAGCTCTTGGGCTTCCCAGTGGCTCGGGACAGCAGCAGGTCCCTTTGGGGCTCAGGGAGATGTTTGAGCTTGTTTGTTAACCAGAAATGGAGCAGGAGACTCTCCAGGCAGAAGAAAACACACTGAGGGAATAAAACACGTTTTCCTGAGTCTTCACATCTCGTGCTTCCCAAGTGAGGCTAACTGGGATTTTCTGTCTCATTTGCTGGCTGCACAATTGGGGTTTTCTTCTCTTATTAACTGAAAAATCTGCATTGCTGATAAACTGCTGCGATAGCAGATACATCCTGGTCTCCCCTAATTGCTTCTTCTACATTTATGAAGATACTTATTGTTTCTCTCTTCATGAACTCTAATTAAAGCTTGCAGTGCTCTTCCACACACACCCCCCACTCATGAATATACATCACCTTTTAAGTGAGGCAAAATTGTCACCTTTTCTTTGGTGTTCAACAGGACTCTGCAAATGAAATGTTCCATCCTGGGCCACCTGCTCGGAGCAGTGAGGGTGTTTTGTGAAGGAATCAGAGAAACTGGAATTTTGGAATTACCTGGGTATGAGCTCAATTTGCAATACCCACTGTCTGCAGAATTGCCACACCCCCAGTGGGCAAAGAGCAAATTGAGCCACATCCTGGGGATGGAAGGATCACAGGAGCCTCAGCAGCAGCACGGAGCTGCTCACGGGGAACCAGCGGAATTGAGATTCCCTTCATGATGCAGACAGTCATGTTTTATATGAATGAAGATTTAACACATTCAAGATGCCTTTTTCTTCCCAGTCCCAGGGGAGGGTGGGAGCAGAGGCTGGCCAGGGGACAGCTGGAGCTAAATGGCCACGGTGACCCTCAGATGACAACCCTGCCAAGCCTTAACGCTGAAAAATGTGCAGTGACAACTGCTCGTCCTCGGCACCCCAGCACCAGGCTGAGCACACGGTGGTATCAGACAGAGGGGAACACTGGACAAACCTGCTCCTCCTGCCCCAGCTGAATGGCAGGAGCCCCCTTGGTGCCACTGTGGTGTGGGGTGGAGGATGGAGGGGTCAAGGGTTGGGGTTTCAATGACAGGCTAAAGCAGACCCTGGATCAGCCACGGTCACCTGGCCTAAAATGATCAGTCAGCGTGGAATTGTTGCAAGGCGAATTTTCCAGGTTTAGGTATCTAGAGATTAATTCAATTCAAATAATCAGGGGGAAATTATCTTCAATTATCAGGATTAGCTTTTCCTTCACTGGCAGCAGACTCCCAAGACAGATTGGTTTGAACTATACAGGGATTTTGGCATCTTCGGTCATGCATCAGAGGTTGTGCAAACCCCTTTTTTTCTCCTCAATTTATACACAGTGAGGACATTTTCTCTGTCACTTAATATTCACTAAATGACATCCCACATTTCAGAAAGTCTCTCTCTTAACACTAAAAATGAAGGACAAAATCAGCTGAAACCCTCTTTGAATGAATCAGTCACAGACTCGTGGAATGGTTGGGTTTGGAAAGGACCCTACAAACCATCTAGTCCCAACCTCCCTCCAATATATTTAGCTAACAGGTGGCTAAAACCAGGTGATGAACAGTCAGGGAGCCCAAATTAAACCATCCAGGAGGGTCACAGCTCCTACCAAACCCCTCCATTTGTGGGGTGACTGACGATGCCCAGAGCTGGGCTGGTAAATTCTGCACATTCCAGCTCACCTGTCTTAGGGGTATCTCTGATCTCCCCTCATTATCCAGCACATCACTCTCCAAATAACTTGAACTAACAGAGGCAGCCCACAAATCAGTTTTCCCTCCTCTCCCAGACCGTGAGGAGGGGCAGTGGTTTGTCAGGAACATGTTTAGGGGCAGGCTCCTGTAACCCATGCTAGTGAGCCATTAGACACAACGTGGTCCTTGACAAAGCCTGAGAGGTTCTGCCTGTCAGGCTAGACCTAGAGGGATCCTTCCAAGAGGTGCTGCTGGCTTGGAAGTAGCTAAGAAGGTTCCTTCTGATGGAAATGAGATGGCAAGATTGAGGTGAAAAACCACAACATGCAGAGCAGCAAGTTTGGTTTTCGGGCTTTCCTCTAAACACGTCCTGATTTGAACTGCAGCCGTTTTCCAAGCCAAACCAGCTGATGGAATGTGAACACCGAGATAAGTGAGCACTGAGATAGGTGAGCATCAGTTTACAGCTGCATTTTGATAACATTCCATAACAGAAAATTCACACCACATCCATTTCTGTGTCCTCTGAAACACATCAGTGTGGCCAGGATGCTTTCAGCACTCAGATAATTTCGGTTTATTGAAGCAGAGAGCAAACCTTCCCTTCCCTGCTCTTCCTGTTGATATTAATATGACCCACTCGTGTGAAAATAAAGGTTGTGGGGCTTTGCCCCTGAAGCTGTCTGCTAAAAGTCTGAGGAACAGATGGTGGGAAGTGTTTAAGTAGCAAACAAAGTATTGCAGCAACATGGCTGGTTTTATACAACAGACCTCTGCAGAGAATAAGAACTATTTTTAAAGGTCAGCTGGGGAAATAGCACTACCCTGCTACTCGTTCTGCAGTGATTATCACAGCCACCTCAGTAACAGGCTGCTCAGAAAGACAACAGGGAACACTGCAGAAAAGATTATAATGTAAAAGGATTTTTAAAAATGTGGTTTTTCTGCTTAGAAAATGGAGGTTAATATAAAAAACCCAAAGCTCAAACAGCTGGTGGGATGTTGAATGGCTAAATGTAAGTCATGCCATGTAGGTTTTCCTTATTTCCAAAAATTGAAAGATTCTCACCTTAAATGATTTATTTACAGGGTGGTGGTGACAGCACAAATACTCAAATATTTTCCTAAGTAAACCAGGACAAAATCCTCTACCCAAACTGGTATCAGCTTCCAGCAACATCTACAGACCTGTCTTGGTAGACACCTGCTAAAGGTTTGTCCCACCAGTCAGTGAGTGCTGGAGCCATTTGGTTTGGAGTCAAGTAAAAAAACCAAGAACACCAAAAAAACCACAAACAAACAAAGAAACAAAACAAAAACACAACAAACAAACAAAAACAAAACAAACACCAGAATTTAAAGAAAAAATACCTCTAAATGTAAGTGAAAGGGTTCTTTCCACTATGATTTTTGGGCAATGACCACCTATTTTGTTAACAGTTTAGGTTAGAAGTACCAGCAGGTTGATTTTCTGTCTTTACCTATGAAATAAATTAATCCCTCAGCAGAGAAAAAACTGCATTTCTCTATGCCCTCACACCTAGACAGCAACTGAAATCCAAGTACATTTTAAGCCAGGTGTTCCCAAAACCTGATCTTGTTCTTAAGTCATCATCTGTGATATGATTGCACTCAAAAAGTCCAATCCAAACCCAAAGACCATCTTGATGTCTCTTCCTCCCTCCTGTTACCAACACCTGGTGATAATCACAGCACTGCTGGGAGAGGCACTAAGGAGATGGCACTTCCCCCAAAAGAACTTCAAATCCACTTGAAGTCAATTAAACACTTAATGGAAGGAACTAAATGGAATAAACTTCCTGAAAGCTTGGCTTTTTCAGGGCAAGCATCCAGCAAAATTACACGTGTTCCTTCACATAACAGGGAATATTCTCTGTCTAGGGCTGGTGCTGGTGCCTGGATGCACCTTTTCTGTTCATCAGACAAATTCCTTGGGCAAACAGCTGGATTAGAGCTGAGGCACATGGCTCAGCCCTTGGATGCTGTGTTACCTTCTCCTCCACTCCAGTCCAGCCTCTCACTGCAGCAATTAGGAACAGAAAGTCGAGTAAAACAAAACAAAAAGTAATTTAGGCAAAGCTAAGGGGGGTGATTTAAAGTTTGGAGGTGTAAAGGATTCACTTCACGTGCGTCTCGGAAGCAATAAATCCTGCTTAGGGAAAGGTCTGAGGGGAAAAAAAACACTCCTAGGCTATAAAATTCCACCTCTGAGGATTATAAAACAACAGGCAGGGAGCAAACATCCTTTCTGAGCATAATAGGACTGTCAGGAATGATTGACAGCAGCGACAATGTGTCACAGGCTGCTATCCCTGCATGGCTCAGTCCTGCGCAGGGCTATCTGGCAGGAGGGCAGTTTTTTATTCCCTCCTGCACCACGTGGAGGATGGAACACGTCGTGGAGGATAAATGCACCTTTTCTCTCCATCCTCCTGGATGCATCTGCATTATCTCAGCGCAGTGTTTAGTTCAGGTGGGCTACGGAGATGAGGGCTCGCTGAGCGCTGCTTGTCGGGAACCTGCTGCAAACCTGAAGAAAATACCAGATGGTATTTTCTGGATATATATCTGGATGCAAAGCCCCAACCCTCTTCCAGAGGGAGGGCAGTGCTCCTTTTTCCAGAGCTCTGCCAGCCCAGCAGCCAGAGCAATCCCTGTGCCCGGGTGTTTTCGTTGATGAGGAAATCCTATCCAGGGTGTGGGACGGATGGAAACCACTGGGGTCAAGAGATCCTGCAGGTTGTAATGACTTTCATTAAATCACTGTCTTCCCTGGGCAGAATTTGAGCTGACAGCCTATTGCTGAGGGGCTCCACACAGCTTATTACCCATCCCTGTGTGCAGTTCAGTGCTGCTGATGGGGCTGACAGGTCAGCAGCCTCTCGGCCAGCCCACGCCACAGCCCCCAGCACCATTCCCCCACCTCATCTGCCAGCAAGGACGTTTCTCAAGGCAGGAGAAGTGCAAAATACACAAGGAAATGCCCCATTTTCCATAGAAAACCACAGAATATGGGAGATGATTTCCCCCCCATCCCACAGCTGTTTCTCTATGCTGTGTTTACCGACCACTGACCTCCAGCACAGTAAATTTCCCCTATAAAGCCACAGTCACTGCTACCACAGTTGCTTGTACCTCACTACCACAAAACTAGGGCATGAAAATCAGTGAAAAGCAGAGTAAATTGACAAAACAGATGGGGAAAAGAGGTTCTTCCAAGAAGCCAAGGGAGAAGTAAATACAATCTAATTAATGGACTGGGCTGATGTTCAGCAGCACAGAGTCCACGTTCTGACTACCAGAAAATACAGCTGTGAAATCCCAGACAAACTCCCCAGTGCCTCTGTGCTGTGGATTCCCTTCTCCAAGCCAGTGGAAAACTGTGTTGATTGGTTTCATGATTCATCTTAAGCCAAAGAAATGACTCAAGATCAAAGTCAGATCCGTGGTGGGTCCTTTGCTTCAGCCACATCTCCTGGTGTGTGTCCAGGCAGAGTTCTAAAAATGTCCCCGATTTCCCTCCATGCCAGAAGGGCAGCAGGCACGAGGCATCATCTCCACACCATCCCTGCCTCTGCAAGGTGGATTAATAATGGCAGAGAAGTGAGAAATGCCCATTAACTGTCCCCTCTGAGCAGTCACTCCTGCTGGGTTAGCAGTCCAACCGATTTCTACCCGAAGTTTCACGTTGGATGTTCTTTCCCTCAAATTATCTACCAGTTAAAATCAGGTCCATGCCAAGAGAGGGGAGTGAAAGGGCCACGCTGGATTTCAGCTTATCTTTGTACAGAGCCTCACACAATCAATACCATTCAGAGCTGCAGGGCTCCATCTTCCCATAAAACCACTAGCTGGGAAGCAAAGAGAGCAGGGAAGGGAAGGGAAATAATTGCATTGGTGGTGTTTTTTTCCTCCTGTGTGATTAGAGCCATAGGGCACTCTGCAGTCAGGGTTAGCATGGATTTATATGCACACATTGGAGGGGATATTCCTGTTGATATTCCTGCCAGACTCATGTTTCTTTCATTCCTCAGAGGATTCATTTTATTGGGCTTTGGGGTTTTTTTTTTCCTGGATGTTATCACCTGTTTACTTCCATCCTTTTACTCACTGCCATCACTTCCCACCTTGTCATTCTTTCAACCTGAAAATCCCAGGCAAAAAAAAACACACATCCTGTCCTTTCTGGGAAGGGTTCCAGGAGCATCACGAGGATGCAGGAGCACTTGACATTTCCCCATTGTTATTAGAGAGACTGATTAGGAGATGCTATCACAGGCACCGATTAATATGCATTCAGGACAGCTGATAAGTAGGAAAGCAATTCTCAGGCACTAAAAAAAGAACTCCTGCACAAGGGGATTATCAACAGGTACCTTTTTGCCCCATATTTAATCTGCCACATGCAGATGCCTGTAAGCATCTGCCTTCTCTCATACCTGCCTGTTCCAAATCCCTGGAGATGTTCAAGGCCAGGTTGGATAGGACTTGGAGCAACCTGGTCTGGTGGAAGGTGTCCTTGCCCATGGCAGGGGGTGGAAGGAGATGAGCTTTAAGGTCCCTTCCAACCCAAACCATTCCATGATTATATGATTCTATTCCCACCTGCAGCACTGACTGTGGGGAGCAAATCCAAACACACAACCAAACCCTTCATGTTCTCCATCAGTTTGGGGGAAATGGAGCAAAACTGGCTAAAGAGGCACCAAAAATGAGACCAACACCACCATCACAGACATGAAATCCCAAGCACAGCTGTAATGCTTTGCTCCCTGTGCAGTCCCACAGCCTCCAAAGCCTGGATTGACTCCCTGTCCAAAAATGCCCAACGTTAAAACACATCTCACAAACAGCAGGGATTCCCAGGCACTTCCCACCTGCACCAAGATCCCTGTCAGCCAGAGTAATTAGCACCAAAGGTTTGAGAGAAGATAACCACCAGGCTCCAGTGGGAGAATATGGCAATAAAACAGGCCATCCCCAGTCCTGGAGAGCTCAGGAGAGCTCAGGACAACCTCAGGCCTCCTTTGCCTGATTTCAGGCTTTGCCAGGGAAGGACGAGGAGACCACCCTGTTTCTAAAACAACCCTGTCATACAAGCTGCCATTTTCCATCCAGGCTTTGCAAATAAAGACCAAAAGAGAATATGAAAAGATAAATATAATGAGTGTTTCAAAGGGTGTTCTTTTGCAGGCTGAAGGAAACCCTGCAACGCAGCAGAGCTACAGAGAGAGAGATTTTGTGTCGAAGCAGCAAAGGCACAAAGAAACATCTGCACATCGTTTCATGACTCTTAACTGGCATTTTAGAGCTTGGCTAAACCAACAGCTCAGTTATGAGTCTGGCACTTCTAAAACTGGCATTCAGCACAGATGCTTAGTGGAAAAATGATTTTCTAGTCAGCTAGTGCTGACGCTGGACTCCCATCAATGGGGTTATTGCTGTGTTCCCATCAACGGGCACATTGCTGTATTTTCTCCTGAAATTAAGAGCCATTTTCAGCCCTAAATCTGAGACTCAGCCCCAGCACAAGCTGCACGCTCTGTGCAATGAGGTGTCCTTCCCACAGCTGCAGATTTCAGAAGCCAAAATCGGTTTTAAAGAAGTGTCAGGGACTAATGCTCTCCACTGTTGAAGCCACACAGAAAGATGACGTGTTCCTCCGTACCCCTGCAATGTGCCCTCCTCGTATCCTAACAGATGGCAGCTTATTGATTCCCTCCCTACCTGTGCATCCATCAGGAGGTGCCTCATCAGCATCATGGCGCTTTTCAGAGATTCCTTCTCGCTGGGCAGGAAGGCATCTTCATCCTCATCCAGCGCTTTTGACTTGTTGACAATGAAATGGGAGATCTGGTCGTTCAAGGAGTGCAGCGACTCAACGGCTGTGGAGACAGAGAGGGAAGGCAAAACAGGAGTGAAATCATGCTGGAGGTGAGTGCCATCTGCTTTTGGAAAGTGCAGCTGGCACTGCCTCCCTTGCCCCCTCTCCTGAGAGGACCAGCCAAGGCATCGTGAACACCAGTGGGTGAGGCCCTGAGCAACCTGGTCTGGTGGAAAGTGTCCCTGCTCCTGGCAGGGGGGGTGTTGGACTGAGATGGTCTTTAAGGTCCCTTCCAACCCAAACCATTCTAGGATTCTATGGTGATGTTTCTAAGCTCAAGTAACAGGTCATGGCTGGAGTAAAAATAAGAAAATGATTTTTAAAAGTCAGTCTCTCCACTTTCAGCCCATGTGCAGGGACCCAGAATGTCAGACTGTGTGAAAGGTAGAAGCTGGAAAAATTAGCTTTTTATTAGCTAGGGTAGGAGTGAGCAAGACCAACAACTAAAATATTGCTCATTTTCTTCCTCCACTATTATCAGTATTTGAATCACTGTTAATCTTTTAAATTCCCCTTCATGTGATCAAACCCCAGGTGTTACATGCGAGATTCTGCTCCCAGTCACTGCACATCAGAAATCACCCCATCCACGGCTCACAGAAATGCCCCTGCAACATCACACACTTTATGAAGCTGCAATTTCTATATGAACCCATGGCCAAATTTATTGCTGCCCAACGAAAAGCTTTGGGTTTCTGCAGATTTGAAAAATCTCCCCTGCAATTTGCTTTTCAACTGTCACAGGTTTGGAGGTTTCATTTTTTACTCGTGGCTCATTAAATAAATGAGGCTCAGATAATTCTTGGTCATATTTTCTCTCTGCTGGTGGCTCAGGCAGTGGAAGCCTTTGATAATCTCGTGGCTCAGAGTAACACATCACTGTCACACACTGAACATCCTGCAAATTCTGGCTTGCTCAGGCTGCTTATGAATCAGGCAATGTGTTATTCAGGAGTCTCTGACAAACTGATTTTAAGAACACAAGGCAATTGCAATATACTCGACCCAGTTCTGTCTGAAGCAGATCTTAGAACAAAATTTGAAGTAGTAAAGATTAGCCAGAAACTGCTTGTTGAGGAACAAATCTTCCCCAGACAAAAGAGCCACAACAAGTCACAGGTATGGCTCCAAAATGCAGCAGGGAAAGAGCAGAATCCTCCTTACTGAGAGGGTTTATCTTTTATTTAAAAGAATAAAATAAAATCTGTGCCTTACAATGTCTTGGTGAGGGTTTGGGGGGGACTGGGGTGATTCCCCACACACAGGGTGTTCATGTACCTCCTCACTAATAGAAAAGGTGTTGGAGGCTCACCTTGATGGATGGGTCCATTTTCAACCACATTATAAATCATACAAGATAATCATGGAATGGTTTGGGCTGGAAGGGATCTTAAAGCTCACCCTTGCCACTGACAGGGACACCTTCCACTAGCCCAGGTTGCTCCAACCAGGCCTTGGACACTTCCAGGGATCCAGGGGCAGCCACAGCTTCTCTGGGCAGCCTGTGCCGGTGCCAATCTTGATGGCACAATAATTTGACTGATGAGTGGGACTCTGGCACCTCACACAGTGTTGTACATCACAAGCCAGGCCACCCTCCTGCTTGTGAGCCAAACACCTCCTGCTCATGGGTCAGTGCATGTGAAGCTGAGGGTGTCCCAGGGTGACGCCCTGCACGCGACACGGATTTTGGGGGAGCAGTGTAAGGGTGATGGAAACCACGTGCAGCTGAGCTTCCCCAAGCCACCACTAAAAAATCAGTTTGTAATCATATGCCCTCCCACCAACCAATGTTCCTGAGCCCCAGGGAGCTGCAGGTTTTCCATGCAGGAGAACAGCAGGTACCTGGCAGCACACAGGCGGTGATGGGGTTGATTTTCTTATCACTGCTGGACTGAACCAGCATCTCTATCAGACAAGTCAGCCCTGAAAGCCACCTTCCCAGCACTAATGCACGAGTATTGATTCATCCCATCCTTTCTGACCAACAAAGAATTGAGGACAGATCATTCTTTTCATACTCTGAGATTTTGGCTGCAGCCCTAAGCCCACATCTGCTTCCAGTAATGCAAATGTATAGCAGAGTTCTCCTCCTCGAGCTGATGGCTACCTTCCAGATTTACACTGACTGGTACATGGAGCCTTTCTCCCAGGCTTTCTGATTTTAAAGTAATTCAAAACAAACTAAATTACATTATCCTAAGTTATTCCAACCTCCTTATCTGAGGAAAGAGCTCTGCATTCTCTGATATTTATTTCCTCCCTCACTCTTTGGAGCTGCTCTTACTCTTTGCTCTGTTGGAGAACACATGAAGCTCAGGGGGGCAAATGCTTCTCTCATTTGTCATTTTCTGGGTTTAGACAAGTGCCAGAGAAATCAGAAGAAATATTTCCCAGTAAGCATGTGGGAAAAGCAGATCAGTATTGACTTGAGCTGATTTTTATAGGGATCTGCCTTGGTGCTGTGTTTAAACTCTGCTTAGCAAAACAAATCTTTTCCCATGAACACAGTATTGGAAAATAAAATCCTCTGTGTCTTCCTCATGAAACTAAAAGAAACTTTTCCAAACCTCCAGCCTACACACAAAGTGAAAACAAAGGAAGCCGAAAAGACCAAACCATTCCTGACACTGGTTTCTGGAAGTCCTGTGTCAGTCTGCAGAACTGCTTCCAAAGGGCCCTCCTCATCAGCAGAAGAAATTTGATATTTCTCATTTAAATCAAGAGAAATTTCCTGCCTTTTGCCCTCTAAAAAGCTAAGGGAGATGGATAATGAGGCAAACCCTCCATCCCTCACAACGTTACAGCTCAAACATTTCTACTGAGCAGCACTTTCACTAACCCAGACAAAGAGGTAAGATTCTTTCTTAAAGAAAAGAAAAAAATATGGACCTCAGATATAAACACAGGTATGTTCAGTGGAAATTAAAAGATGTTTCTTGATCCCCTGAAAGGAAAAAAGAAAAGAAAAAAAAATGGAGATGACACTTTTCCCTTATTTTATCATTCTTCTTGGCTCGAGGTTGGTAACACATCAGTAACTCTGCAAGCGAGACAACCAGCTAAATAAAAGTTACAACTATCAAAGTCCTGTCAGCACCCCAGCTTCTCCCACTGCAATTTCACCATTTCCTCACTGCAAGGAACAATTTCAAGAGGTGAAGGAACCGTAACAATCCTCTGTCAGTGCTCTGACGTCACCTACGAGAAGAGAGCAAATAATCTCTCTGGGAGGCTGCGACTCTCCCTGCTGCTCTCAGAGAGGATGTGCTGTGCTGGGGTGGTCAGGTGAGGACCATCTGCCACCCCCAGGAGTGAGAACGGGTCAACAAAGTTGGTTTTTTGCAGGGCAGAATCACCAGAGCCTGAAGGACGTGCAGGGGAGAAAGGAAATTGCTTTCTGCCTGAGACGAGGGAAAAATTACACTTGCGCTCAAAAACTCATTCAAGGAAGAGGCTGAAGCAATAAAGTTGTTCCAGGAGACCCCATTTTATACACTCCAGCTACTGCCCAGATGAGCACAAAATAAAATAAAGCATAGATAATATATCCTGAGATCTACTGACAAAAGCCAGCAGAGTCTAAAATTAAGTCTCGCCAGCAGGAGTGACTAAATGAAAGAGGACGGACACGACATAATTTTATCAAGGGAGGTTGCACAAGGATTCCTGGGCTCATCTCCTGGCTCTGCTGCATAGAAATAGAGAGGACATTTAAGTGGGACTTCTCTGTGAGCAGCCAGCACTCGCCACTGGAGATCTGCTCCCACGGAGAGCAAAGCCAAGAAGCTGCACTGCAGGCACAGATCCTTTGAAAACCCATCCCAAAGGAGCGTGTTCAGAGCTCCAGCCTGCCAGGGAACCTCGCTGGCTAACGAGGCTCTCGGAGCGTCTGCAGAGACCATCGTGTGTGGGGGTTAAAAAGGTGCAATTCATTATGGCTTCGTGTTACCAAAGAGCTTCTCAAATAACATCTACTGGGTTTGCAGGGAGGAGAAATAAAACTGCTCCAAGCACTTCGGGCCTCCCCTGGAGGGGCTCTCCCCGTGTTCTCTGCTCTGCCCCATCAGAGACAGCCACGGGGTTTGGTAACATGTGGGGCTCCTGAAACACCCAAATGCCTTTCAGCATCTCCCACATTATGGAATCATAAAATGGTTTGGATTGGAAGAGATCTTAAAGATCATTCAGTCCCACCCCCTTGCCATGGGCAGGGACACCTTCCACTAGCCCAGGTTGCTCCAAGCCCCGTCCAACCTGCCTTGGACACTTCCAGGGATCCAGGGTCAGCCACAGCTTCTCTGGGCAACCTGTGCCAGGGCCTGCCCACCCTCACAGCCAAGAATTCCTTCCCTATATCCCATCTAACCCTGCCCTCTGGCAGTGGGAAGCAATTCCCCATGTCCTGTCACTCCAGGCCCTTGTCCAAAGTCCCTCTCCATCATATTTGGAGCTAAATTATAAATATAACACTGTCTTATTTTTATTATTGGGGTTGTCTGATGGGTCTCTTGCTGGGTCCAAAAAAAAAAGAGGACATGCAATACACACAACAATTTATTTCTGCCTGATTGATGATTCTGATCAGGAAGCCTTTCCCACTGTAGCATTTGCTAATTGCATTTGGACACATAAATTAATTAATTCACTTAGCAGTCGGAGAAATCTCCCTTTGTAAAAGCCAAGCTCATAGAATTACAGAATCATCTGAGGTTGGAAAAGACCTCCAAGATCATCAAGTTCAAACTTCAACCAAATATCACCATGTCTACTGAACCACATCACACAGTACCATTTCTACTCATTTTCTGAACACTTCCAGGGATGGTTGCTGCACAACTTCCCTGGGGAACCCTTTCCAATGTTGAACCACTCTTCCAGTGAAGAAATTTTTTCCTAATATCCAACCTGTTCCCCTCTCTCGAGGGGTTTAACACCTCTCACTACCAACCAGATGAGAGGCTGATCTGCAAAGCTCAAGGACATCAGGATCACAAGCTCTGAGCCAACTGAGCTGATTTTCCTTTTCCCAGGCTGTCCTACAACTCTCCAGCTGGAAAATCCACCTTGAAACCATCTGCCCCATCCACGTTGCTGTTGACACGACACAACTCCCCCCTCCCCTGCAGAAACACCGGGAAGATCTCAATCTGAACCCCTCCATAAATATTTTCTCCTGTTCCTGTCGAGAAGAGACCCAACAGCCTTTTCTTTCCTTTGTGGTCTTTAACTTGTTTCAGAGGAGGCATTCAATGAGCGCCCCTCGCAGGAATAATTTACCACACCATTAAGTGGAGAAAAAAAAATCTGTGGTGTCTGCATTAGGGGCTCAATCACCTTTCAAGAAACACTGCAAAGAACCCATTACAGTAATTACTAACGAGCTGGCCTCTCTGGGCTCTAAATGCTTTGTGTCTAACTGGCAAAGAGCTGCCTTCAGAGCTTCCCAGATGCAAAAGGAAGCCACCAGACCAATAAATGGCACCGGAGTTTTCCAGAGGAAAAGATGCTCAACAATAAAGCTGGTCATTTTTTCAGCTTGTTAATTTCCCTTTACAAATCTGACCTTTCTGGAAATTAAAACACCATCAAGAAGTGGAGATCTCTTAAATAATCGAAGTTTTTCACTGGCAACTCTTTCATGGTGCAGAAGCTTTTTTCAAAGTTGGCTTTTAAACCATTTCAATTTAAATGTCCATTTTGTATTGTCCTTAAAAACATGAGTATATTTTCAATCCAGCAACACAGAAATAAATTCTGTAATTTCTCTCTACACTCCTGTTCCATTTAAAAGCTCATATTTGAGCAGTAAAGGGATGGGAGTTTCAGAACCATCTACAAGGATGGATGTCCACATTCTCCTTGGAGAAACCACCTGTTGCTCAAAAACTCCAGTTCATGTATCCAAGATATGCCTGAACTGAGAAGGGAAAGAGGAGCTGTTGTATTTTGCTTTGTCTTTCTGAGCTTTTTTTTTTAATCAGCCCTTTGGAAAGGACTTTTCTTCTTTGTCTCAGTTTCTGCAGCTCTAAATCACAGCTGATGTCTCATAGTAGGGAGAGAAGTTCTCTATGTTTTGGCCAAAATTTTAAAAATCAAAAGGCTCAGTGTTTACTTTCCCTAAAATACTCTCAGGGATCATTTAGAAAATATAAATATTGTTCTCTTTGGGTAAAATCTCACTAGAACTACAAGAATGTTATTGAGTGACAAGAATGTCATCAAATGTCAAAGAAGTGATCCCATCCCTGAAAACTTGCCTATTCATCCCAGTTGTATTACTTAGATTAATAAATAATAAAATAAAATAAAATTAAAAACCCATTTAACCTAAAAGAAAAACCCCAAATTAATATAAATCCCTCTGTTATGTTTATGATCATGATAGGCACATGGATTTGGAGCAGAGAATAAAGAGTCCTGCTACTTCCAGCAGTGCTTTGAGCCAAAAGAGCCCACAACTCCTGCAGCAAACTAGACCCCAACCTTCATGGCTGGGCTATTGTTGTTTACAGAAATATTTGAGATGCTTAATTCCCCAGAGAGCTGCAAACTGCCAGGCCAGGAACAGTGTCAAACTTTGAGAAACACAGCAGGCACAGGCACCAAACCAGCAAATCCAACTCCTGCAAGACAAACTCCACTGACTCCTGCCAAGAACCAGAGAACCCTTTCCAAGGATGGACACGGCCTGGTGACACCCACCCGGCTTTGCAGCTGCTGCTCTCTCTCCTTTCTGTTGGGTAATCATTTATTTGTTGCCTCCTTAGCTGATTGTGCAACTATTACACTGCACAAACAATAGCTACTTTATTTAGGCAAAAAAAGGAAGGGAACAAGAGGAATTCCATGTGCCAGCACAGCGACATCATGGGCCAGACATCCTCAGCTGCTGTGAGCTGGCTCCAGAGGAGTGATGCCCATCTGTGCTTGCATTTAGGGTCTTGGATGGGGCATACAGGAGGACTGGTTCCTACTTCACCCAAAACTGCCTCCAGGATCTTGGATGGGTCACCTAAACCCTGAACACTTCAGCTTCCCGTCGGTAAACACAAATTTTGTACCCCATGGAAACATTATAAACCTCAAAGGTGAGATGCCACCACTGGTGAGGGACTTGTTTGGCTTTTCCCTGCTGCTCAACTACAAATTAGGAGCTGCTCTGGTTTAACAAGCAGCTCCTGGTGCAAACAGGATGCTCCATCTCCTCGCTGTCAAAGGTGGAAGAAAACTCTTCCTGAAGGGGATTTCACAAATCACAGGCTTTTCTGGGGTTTGAATGAACTTAAGTTACTACAAGACAGTTGGGCTTGGTTTGACTCCCACCAAACATCTGGAAGAGAACGAAGCTTTATGTGTTGTTGTGAGTGTTGAGAGACCAATTAATACTGTCTTGCTAATCTGCTGGCTTTGCAATAATGGGAGAGGGTCACCAGAAGTCCTGAAAGAGGCTTAAAAAACAAGATGCAAAAATCAAACAAACTAGGTTTGCTCACATCAGCCCTCGAGGTCTTTGTTTCACCCTCAAGACGACACTTCCTTTAACTGGAAACAGTAGAAACTTAAAAAACCAAACCAAACCAAACCAACCAACCAATCCAAACCCAAAACACTGAACAGATTTGTCACAGAAGAAAAATGCCAGTGATTATGAGACTGGCAATAAAGTCCTGAAAACCTGGCAACCTACAAGTCTTTCTCTGCATGTGCCTTTAGTTGTTGTCCGTGGATAAAAGAAGGGATGTAGAGCATTGTTGAAGCAAGTATTTAAATTTTCTTTGGGAGCTGCCTCCTTGAGCAGCTCTGCTGCTTAAAGCCTTAGATGTGACAGTAACAAAACGCTGGGCTTAGCAATCCTATCTTTAAAAAAAAAAACCAAACAACTCTCACTACATTGGCAGAGCATTAGAAAAAGCTGAAATTCAAACAGTGGAAACACGGGTTGATAAAGCTCGGCTGAGTACGGCGGATCAGAGGGTCAAGCTTTATCAAGCACTTGCACAAACCCAGCTGTCTCAGGGAGCCTGGGAGGGGGATTTGGTTCCTGCAGCAGATAAAGGTGATGCTGAGGACCACACCAGATGCTCCATCTGCACTGACACCGCCCCAGGAGCCCCCACGTGCTCGGCTCCTCACGGGTAATTGTTGTACTCCTGCATTTCCCTCTCAGCCCAGGCCCGTTGATCCACGATGTGCAGAAACAGCATTAATTCCTCCTGAAGGCTGAGAAATCCACAGCTCTTTTTATTCATTTAAACTATTCAACTCCTGGGATAATGATATCTGCAGATGTACAACGCCCTGGATATTTTGGATTATTTGTAATTTATGCAATTTCGTGATTCCTGCCCAATTTTGACTTGTACCAATATCCCCAACCCTATTTATGTGGAATAAAAAAATAACCATCTAGAAAATAAACCTAAAATGAGACTATATTCAGCATTTAATAGCCCTGCCACGATTATATCTTTGGAGCAAAACCTTCACATTCAAGACACTTCTTCAGCGTGTCATTTATTTTTATTGGCACAGAACTGAATCAACTCCTCCTAAAATAAAGCAGATTTTTCAGACCAGTATTTAAGCTTGCTATTTCTGTAAACTACATCTATAAAATGTAACAAAAGATTATATTTTGTAAAGAATATTATCCTGTGATCAACTCTATCTGTATCTACAGCTTCAGACTTAATATTCCCTATAAGTAAGAACAAGTAATCCAAGCAGCAGGTTTACAAATTGTACCAGAGGAGGTTTAGATTAGATAGTAGGACAAATTTCTTCACATAAAGGGTGGTCAGGCATTGGAACAGGCTGCCCAGGGAAACAGTGGAATCATCACCCCTGGAAATACCCATAAAACACATGGATGTGGCACCTGGGAAAGTGCCCACACAGGAAACGTGGCAAACTCCTCTGGGTTCCTTTTATTTCACTGGAAAAAAACCACAAGTTTTTAAAGGGAAGTCATTTGGAAGGTTTCATTTAGAAAACGTGCAAGTCCTGATGATGTTTGAGCACATCCTCCTCCGTTTGTCAGGGTGGCATTTGAACAGAACTCTGGGGGTACTTTCCATTTCTTTTCTGTTGTTTTGTTTTCATTCTACCTGAGCACAATCAGATGTCAAAATTATGACATTTCCAGAAAAAAAAAAAGAAAAAGAGCATTCAGTCCTAATTACAGAGTATTCAAATATTTGTCTGAGTTGGAATCTGTATTTTTTTATTTATTAGGTTTTCTAGATGCTCCTGTTAAGGTGCTTTCAGCTGTTACATCCACTGGGATGTGCAGTGGGGAGGCAGCACCTCCTCAATCTTTTTCATGTAATAAAGTCTCATGTGACACTTAACTGCATTTTTCTTGGTGACCAGAGGGAAAAATAATTTGTTTCTAAACCTCTCTCCCTGCAGAAGACAATGTCTTCTTTGATTTGACTTTCTTAGGATTTGTGATTTAGCTTTGAACCTTGACTTCACGACCAACCGATTTTCTATTTAAATTACTCACTCTGCATTTGTAAACGTTGCTGGTGGCATTTATTTCAGCAATTTGAAAGCAGTGAAAAACCCAAATATCCCTGCAGACAGGGATAACATATATTGCATTAACCTCCTTTCCTCACTTTCATCTGCAAGCCTTTGCAGAAAGGATTGTTTGGCAAAGCAGTGAAATTAAACTTTAATAAAGGACAAGAGGAGTAACTGTCACCAGTATGGGACTGGAGACACAGTAGTTTGCAGGCAGTACTTGGAAGGACTGGGATTTTTCCAACACACATGTTCCTGAGCCAAGCCCAAGCAGGGAGCTCAGCCTGCAGCCATGAGATCACTGCAGTGCCCCAGCAAGGCAGGTGAGACCACAACAGCCACAGAGCAGGAGATCCTAAAATGTCCTCCTCTTCTCCATGACATGGAATACTTGGTAAATAGAAAAGGCTTCGATTAAAGTGTTCAAACACACCTGAAGTGACTCAGAGACCCGTTTTGTCTCCAAACACACCCACAGCTCCTGATACAACTGAGGCATTTGGGCATCTAAGTTGGTTTTGAAGATGGAACTGAAATATTTCTGAAGGTGTAGGTCAAGGAAGGCAGCAATGCTGAGTGTCCAGCCCTTGATAGGTGGCAGAGGCCTCAAAATGAGACACATTGACCTGCTGTCACATCACCCTGCCCTGACCATGCTGACAAACCCCCGAGGCTGATCGACACATCCTCGGGTCTCACTCCTCAGATGCTGAGCAGCTTTAGCTCCAGCTGCCTTTCCCTTGGTGACAGTGAGAATGACTGAGAGTTTCTGAGAGCCTTTCATCTTCCTGAGGCTCCTGAACAAGTGTAAACAACAACATTAACATTAAAAGTTAATTCTGCCTGTTAATAACCCGGCCCATGGCTCTGCTCCCCGGCAGCTGCCCAAGGGAACAACCATTCTCTTCAGTGCAAGCACTTTGATGGATGAAGGGAAAGCATTTCATTTTGACACTTGATTGACAGAAAGTGTCCCTCTTAATTATGGCCAGAGACAGAAGAGAGGAAAGTGATACAGCTCCATCAACTAATTTTGGTGTCAGATTGAGGGTGTTCTGAGAAGCCGCAGAGGGCGAGCTGAGACCACACAGATTTATTTACTCTGTTTCTATAAGGTCAGGGTGAAATCAGCACCAAATCTGCTCAATTTCAATACCAATGCAAAATATTGTGGTGTATAAATAAGAAACAACCCCCTGAATAACTCCAGCTGCAGAGAGGCCACCTCTGCTCTCACCACAGTAACTTCAAGGTCTTTGGTGGACTCGATTCTTGCCAATGCCACCATATCAGGATGAGGTGTCTCCTCTCTCAGGAGGCTTCTTCTCAATGTCTCACAATGATTTTGGGCTCAGAGAAGGCCAACCTGACACAGGTTGAGTCAGCAACAGCTGAGTGAAGCACTGGGCTCCAGACACCCATGGGAAACATGAGCATAAGAAAGACCCTTCTAAATAGAAAGGTTTCTAAGTAGAAAGACCTTTCTACTTACAAAGATCTTTCTTAGCAGAAAGGTAATCTTTAGAAACCTCATCTTCATCTCCAGCTTCCAGCATTTTGCCTTCCACCCACATATCAGAAATAATGGAGACTCAGGGGAACTACGTTGCTTGCCCAGCATCAAACCCAGAGCAGGCACTGGATAAATGAGGCCTCATCAAGCCTATGAAGGACTCAGTGAAGGGTTCCTGGGCTCTCCCAGACAAATCTCAGACCAATAGATGGTGGTGGCTCCAGGAAACTCCTTGGTTTCATCCCTGTGGATTTCTGTAGCCCATTAAAAAGAAAAAGACCCCAAACCTGCCACCCTGCCAAGGCACCGTTCCCTCACCTGAATGTTGCTCTCTGCTCCTCATTCCAGGTTTGCCATGGCAACGGGAAAACTGCACGCTACCAGTGTAAAACAGATGGGGTTTGCTTTTAAATTGTCCCTCTGCCTCTTGCCAGGTGACAGTATCTCCCTTCAAGCTACAAGACATGCAACACCAGACCAGGAATGCCACAAAACGCTGCAGCATCGGCGAGTCCCAGACAGTAAATACATAATTACCTACAGGCGAGTGCCAAAGGGGTTCATGACTTCAGAAACCAAGGGCTAAGGTGGGTAGAAAAAAAGGGGAAAATTGGCTTTGTTTTGTCGAGGGCTGAGCCAGGCAAGCTGTGAGAGGAGCACACCCTACTCTGGACAAGCCAGGGAGGAACTCTCCAAGCTGCAAAGGGACATTGCAGAGCCAAGCCAGGGTTTCTTAGCAACAGCATCGAATACAGGGCCATTAACTCCAAATTCCTCCCCCAGTAAATCCCCAGCTACGAAAACCTTCAGACGCTTATTGATAGCTGGAGTTAAAACATGTGTTTTGTTCAGCCTGATAAAGGGGGAAATCAAAGGTAGCCGGTGAAAAGCAAAGGCTATAAAGGACTGCATTTTGGGGAGGTTTCTCTGGATACCCCAGGGTGCTGGACCTGCAGCTGGCTCATAATTAGGCTATGGAGAGCTGCCTTGGGGGGTCTCTACAACAGCCTCAGCTGGAGCCACCGCTCCTGCAGTTCTGCAAGAGGATCAGGTTGGCCAAGAGGGCAACCGAAAAACAGCTCATAAAACACACACAGAGAAAAAAAAATAAACAACACAGAGAGAGAATCACAGGGCGAGCAGTGATTCACACAGCACTGCAGTTTGATTTTCCCTTGCAAAGCGCTTCATATTTGTGGGGCTCAGTTGATTTGTTTCATTGGGTGCTACTGCTGTTTTACTGATGGTAGAGCAGACAAACAGCAGCCAGCCCAGATGAGGTGACCAGGAGGCTCCTCCTCTTCCCTTTTAACCACCATTTGCAATATTTCTGTTCTGATTGTGGCTGACAGCAACTGTGACTTTACTTCACCCCTAAGCAGCTCTTTATTTTCTCGGAGCCCGTCTCTTGGGAATGTTCAACAGCTTGACCAGCTCCGCTTTGGTTTTGGAAAGCTGAGTCTTAACTGCAGCTGAGCTCAGACTGAAAACACCACCGTGAGAATCAAAGGGTGTATTTTAACCACATTGCAAAGACAATTTTAAGGCACTCTCAGGGAAGTGGGAGACGCTGTTTGAATCATCCCAGTGTTGGAATGTGTGGGGCCGGCAGTGCTGTGCTCACACAGGGAACACAATCCCACATGGGGTGTCTCTGTGCAGCGTTTTAAACACTACATTTCCACAGTCTAGTCAGAATACACATATTCTTCATGTTTCTCGTTAAAAGGGCCCTTTTGCTGATGATCACTAAGTTATCATCAGAGGTTATGAAGTTAATGTGAGAAAAAGGTAAGATAAGTACATTTGTAGGCTCTATCAGTGCACTGTTTGCATAAATTCTTAACACTCAACCTTAGCTCTTCCTCCAATACAAGTGGGAAAACTGTCCCAGTTGTAGTTCTCAGCCTGAGTAACACTTTTTTTGGATATTGCTTTTACACTGAGGCAAAGACACCTTATAAATTTACATCTGCTGTGATTTCGATTCATTTCTCCGTATTAAAACCTTTAGAACTAAGCAGCTTAAAATTACACCTCCAAATACTTCCAGCTGGTATTCTGACAAGAAAAAAGGCTAGATTTAAATCTGCAAAATAGCACACAGCAGAGAAGTAGCCTTGGTCAAGAAGTAATTTGCTGGCACAATCGACGGCACCATCTGCCTAAAGCAGATTTAGGTGCCAATTACGGCGCGCGATTCCACTGGATTCACCTAAACACAATTTTTCAGCTCAAATCAAATCCTTCCAATCCCTTTGTGATTTGCATGAGGAGTCAAAATGATAAACTCTTTAATAAAGCCAGCAGATAGCATGGGAGGAACAAGAAGAGAAGAGATACAGGCTGCTTCTCTAATGAAAAGAACATGAGGTTTATCATGTTTTTGCTATTAAACTCTGACGAGATTAGGCTAATGAAAAGCAAAAACAACCTCCCTCTTCTCCCCAGGATTGCTCCTCCACCTTGGAAGTGATTGCTGTGAGAGTATCACACACCTTCTCATGGGTTTTCCTCTTCATGTGACACGCACAGCACTGCCACCACCACTAAAAAATAACATTTAGGGTGTAAGATCTCCACATTTAGGTGTAAGACCTCCATTTTTCGGCTTTCTCCGTAGCCTCCTCGTGTGGCTCTTTCTAATGGCTTTTATTTATGTGTTAAAAATAAATAATTATAATTCAAATATAAATAGATATAAAGGAGAACTGCACACATAAGGCTTTTTTTTTTTGGCCATATCTTAAACCCCCACATCGCTCCCTGTCCTGGGAAGAGGCTTCATTAGTATTTCCCCACCAAGATAAAAGAAGTGTGTGAGGTTTAAGTTTTCCCTAGAAAAGAAGACAATCTCAAGCTGTTAATATCATTATGTTCCTCTTCATTAGCATCCCTGGAAGCTGACAAATATGTTTTTAATGACTTCTTTTCGCCCCCCCCCTTAATGCCTTTTAAAGTGTTTTTCCCTTACTTGCAGTGCTAATAAGGTGTAAAAGTCCTGTCCTGGAACTCTACACGGTACCACAGCTCATGCTCTGCTGCTGCTTTAATGGGAAAATTTTCTCACAAATGCAAATTAAACCAAGTATTTAGTGGCACTCAGAGTCAACATGTTCACACGTTAAAACTTTCCCCAACCTGTTTAGTGGGGATTTAATTTTCAGTGTGTTTTAAATCAAAACCGAGAGGAGAGTTTTAGTAATGATGTAAGAACATTGCTTGGACCCAGGTAGAATTTTTCACTGTCACGACTCAGCTGGTAAAGGCTTTTATATCTATACATTTGTGTGTGATTATATATATATAAATAAAAGCAGCTGTACTGGCTGCAGAGCTATTGGCCATGTGGAGCAGCCTTCAAATTGAGGCAATTCTACTTAATATTTCTTCTGCACTGGGTTGCAAAAGAATCAATTCCATAAATGTGCTTCGAAGGTATCCACCAAATACCGTGATTTCCTCCGTTGTTCTCTTGCAAATCAATGACCTCGAAATTGAAATAAATCTCTTTGTACGTTTTGGACAGTTTTATAATTTCCAGGCAGATTCCAGCAGGAAAGCCTCGCGTCAGTGCAGCAGTTCGGGGAAGATGGATGTTAGCACGGTGTCAAACCCAATCAGGAACGACAGGCTGCTGTTATTTGATTCTGCTTATCAAAATTATTTATCTCCAATTGTTACTTTTCGCAAAATGCTGCAAGGTGGGAACGTTTGTCAGCGCTGCCGGTGAGGGAGAAGCTGATCACACGCATCTTCTCCACCTCCAGACCACTCCAGCAAGCGCTTATTTTAATTCTTCCTAAGTACAGCATTTGAAAGCGCATTTGAAGTGTTTTGCTGAAGTGGGTTCTGGATGGTGATAAATGAATCATTAGGAGGACAAATTACCCAAACTGGGTCATAATCGACCACACTGTGCAAACTCCACAAGCGGAGTGGGGGGAGCTGTGAGTGACTCACCCGGCGATAACAGGGGAAGAGACTGATTAGTGCAAATGAATACTAAGGGCAGAAGGGAAGCTATTCAGAATATAATTTGAAGAGTTCACAGCTCTCCCTGACCTCTCCCAACGGCTGGAGGAAAACCAGGAAAAGCAAAGATTGGTGATCCCCGTTTCGCAAGGTCTGTGTGTGCTTAGCATGAGATGGGCAGTGCAGCTGGGGCACAGCGGGACGTGGGGAACGCACCAGGAACCACCCACAGCTCTTGGCACCTTTGGGAGAAAGGTGCAGGGAGGTTGGAAAGGGGGCATTTGTAACAATAACACTGATTTACAATAAAAGCAAACACCTAGCACGTGAGCTCTCCGCGTCCTGTGCATCTTTAGGGTACTCAGCCCAGGGGAAGCAAAAGGTAAGAACAACCAAACAGCAGTGAGGATGCTCCCTGTGCCACTTATTTCTACAGTCTGAATTACCATAGGGAAAAGGGGAGAACATTCAAATGAGGTTATTAATAATAATAATTAAAAAAAGACAAAACCTTTTATAAAACCTGCAGTACAGACCATGCTGTTGGTCCTCTTAATGCACACGTGGGTTTGGCCATGTGTGATACACAACGAGACACTGCTCTGCTCCTGCACTGGGAACTCCCTGCCTGTTGGCAAAGCTCAATTTTGGCCATTTTTCAGCAAAGGGAACCTACCAAAGCATCCACTCCCTCCCTGCTGAGTACCCGGGAAGAGGTAAAATCCTTCCTCACTTGGGAAGGGAAACAAAGAGGAAAAGCACCATCCTGTCCACACCTCCCAGTTCAGAGCAGTGGGCTTGACATCTGCCCTGGGGGCTGAGGGGCTGCTTCTGGCTCCACACAAAGCCCAGATGTGCCAAAGCCCACGTGTGGCTCTCCCCGAGGGACAGCGAGGTCTGGGAGAGCCAGAGGGAGGAGGATGTTGTCACAACAACCTCACGAAATAAAACAGAGCAGCAGCTCGAGACGCAGACCCTTTCATCCCGCCCTTCCCTAATCACACAGAGAGATGACACAGTTTCAGAGGAATTAATTACTCCTTTAACCAACCTCTTTTAATGTGGCTGTTGCTTTCTGTTGATAAGGAGCAAACAATAAGGTTTCTCCTTTCTTGAGGAAGCCTCCAGCCTTTTTCCTTTGGTTCCTCCTACACACTTTGCTTCTACTCTAGCAGAAGTATCTGATATTTTTTTATTTGATGGGGTAAAATAATAAACACGAGATGAAAAAGAAGGGCACCGTTTTGGCTGGAAATCTGAGAACGTGGCCTCCTTCTGCTTCCAACTTCATCTTCTGAAGTTGCCTCAAATGAGGAGAAAAAGGAAGGCAGGAGGAGTCATGAATTCATAAAAGGCACTACAATGGGCTTATCCAAAATCAGGTTCCTTTTATAATCAATATAACCAATTTCTGTTATTTTCATAGTAGATACATGGATTCTGATATGGTTTTAATTAATTATGGGACTTCCAAGTGGTATTGAAATGGGAGAACACAATAGGTGAAGAAATATTCTCCTCCTGGTTAAACTCAAATAGTGGTTCATGATTTTCCAGGATGCTTAGCAGGATTGCAAGGTGTGGGATATTGTATTATGATTTCAGGTAAATACAGCTCAAACTAACTCCTACACCTTTCAAGGCCAAACAAGCTCAAATAGGCTAAAATAGCCATGTCATTAGTCCATTTTTAGGCATAATAAATTAAAGAGAATTGGAGGTATTTCCATGTTAAACAAAGGGCTGCCAACCTGAAAATGGAAAACAAACAAACAAAAAAGAACAACAAAAAAACCAAACCAAACCAATAAAAAAAAAAAAAGGAAAGAAATTCAAGTTTGCTGTGGGTGAATATGCTGCTTTCCAAATATGAGGGCAGGATTCCTACTAAAATTCAGCCAGGGAAAAGGATGGTGTGGAGGGGTTTATTAATAGTCCCCAGCTCCAGGTGAATTTGGGACTCTAGACAGGTATTAAGACAAACCTGATTCACTACCAAATACATCACCCCGTGTCTAACATTTAGAGGTCATTGATATATCCAGAGGAATATTAAATTACTGCTTGCTCACTGCCCCCACCCCTGTTCTCCTGAACCACAAACCCAATCCCTGCTGTCTGGGGATCACTTCCCTAACCTTCCATCACCCCTCTGGGGTCAACAGGAGTAAATCATCCCACGTTTAAGTACGTGAGCTGTCCCCAGCACAGAGGAAAGGAGCTCAAAGGCACGTGTTTCTCCTTTAAATGATTTCTGCAGCACTTGGTGCCCGTGGAGATATTTATGGCTGAGCCTGAGGTGGATTGAAGTTACTCCCGAGGTCAGAGCCTGCCAGGTTCCCTTTCTGCAGATGATGCTCCATTCTTTGGATTGGGAGCAGTCCCCTCCATCTCCCTGCCACTCACAAGGAATTCATTTACTGGAAGGGAAGTGCTGGCACTCATGGAAATGTCACTTCTTTCTGCATTGTTGGGGTTTGGGTGGGGGTTTTTTCCCCTCCTCTTCCATTTATCACCTTGTAAGCACTTGACCCCTCAGAAATAAATGAAACAAAGCTGTCACATCCTGGAAAATATTCCAGGCGTGGAGATGACACCAGAGCTCAGAGGGAATGGGGAGAGCAGGAATTCAGAGAGATGAGCATCTTCTCCAAGAAACCACCAGCTTCACAAAAATTTAGGGATGGAGACACAGAAAAAAGCAAGGGCAGGGTCCCACCCCAGAACTGACCAGGAGCTCCTATGGGGATCATCCCCCATATTCAGGATGGGTTCAGCTGAAACTCCTCTGTGAATCACCTCAGAATTCAGAGGAATCAGCATGGACTGCTCCAACTGCCCCTTCCCCTGTATCCTGATCTCATGGGGTGTGTTAAAGATCAAAGTAAAGAGGAATAAAATGAAATTTAGAGAACTTTTTCACTGCTACTCTGCACATTCTTGTCTTATTTTTTTGTGAAACTTGTGAATCTGGCCCTGTGTGTGTCTCTAACACCCATTCCCACTCAGAAGGGTGTTTTCCTTGACTGTGTTGCTTGACTTGAGGGGTTTTTCAGTTCCCAAGTGCATTGTTTTGCTGATGATTTCCTTGCCAAACTCAGTGAGTTTGCTCTGAGCTTCACCCCAAGCCGTGCTTTCTGTTAATCCTTCTCACAAACCTTCCTGCTAGCAGCGCCCTTCGGTCTCCCAGTAAATCACATTTATTACAAAGCAGCGAGAAAGGAACCCACTTTAAGTTCCTCAACACCTCCTCTAGCAGTGAGAGCAAGCAGAGGCCCAGAACTTTGTTTCTTTTACTTTTACAAACAACATACCAGAGGCCTGACACCTTTTTACAGCATCAGTGTGACCTCCCAGACTTCCCTCCAGCAGTGACTTCATCCCTGAGCAATGCTGGGGCTGTGGAGACACCAGCACCAGGGTTCAGCAGTGCATTAAAATGCAATATTCCACGGGCTGTGATTTATGGGCTGCCACTTAGGGCAAAGCATCCTGCATCTTAATTGGCTGCTCCTTTCCAGCTACTTGGTTTGGTTGGGAGACGGGAGATTTTTCACCCACCATAAATTTTCATGATAAGACGGATCTCTGAAAGGCAAAGGAGGTAAAAGATGTAAAAAAAAGAAAGCAGGCAGAGCTGCATTTCTTAATGGTCTCCCTGTGCAATGCATGAGAATGTATCACAGGAAATAATTATGCCTTTTTCTTCACCTAATTTACAAGTCTCAGGGATTTCCCTGATGGGATCAGCTCTTTAAGTCCATAGACAAAAAAACCCAAAATGCACCTTTGCAGCAGCCCCAGGGAGCTCAGTGTTAGCAGAAGATCTCCAAGAGCTTCACAGTCTCAGAGATCATCAGCTAATTACAAAAATCCATAATAGACCCACAGAAAAATGAAAGAAAGCTCCAACTTTTGATTCGCCTCATGCCTGACAGGCAACATGTCACTTCAGGTTATAAGATCCTTAAAACCCTTAAATCAGACAGAAATACTGTGTGTGTGAGCAGTGTCCTCCTTGAAGTAACTTTAATCTTCTTCAGCCACATGGATTTTCAGTTAAAAACTATAGATTTGAAATTACAAACACTGTGCAGATCAAAGAAATGCTTGTCCAACGTGAGCAGAAAGGAGTTAATTGTACAGATGATGGTTCCAGGAGTCAATTACAGGGCTGTTAATTACAGATCTGTACCCAAAACCCATTTCTGACCCATCCCGTGGATAAATTACGTGGGTTGTGTGTTCCATGACCTTTCAATCCCCGTCCTTCCCTAGACATTTTATTGTTGCCTTCCGAATTTTTCTGTATCTGCCCAATTCCAGCCTGGTGTCATTAATTTACCGGGTGTGGCCCCACTGAGCCTCACCCGGCCGGGACAGCCTGGTTTTAGGGCAAAACACCAGAAAACAGGGGGTTTGCTGTGCTGGGTTGGACAACCCCCTCACTGA
This sequence comes from Myiozetetes cayanensis, assembly GCF_022539395.1. Taxonomy (NCBI): domain Eukaryota; kingdom Metazoa; phylum Chordata; class Aves; order Passeriformes; family Tyrannidae; genus Myiozetetes; species Myiozetetes cayanensis. Next base: position 4,968,791 of record NW_026087499.1, on the reverse strand, counting down.
CACTTGTCCCACCACCACAGAACCTTCCACTCGTGGCTGAGCCGTGGCTGAGCCGAGGAAGGTGTTTCTAAATGCCTGTCCTTCAGCACATCGATCTCCCCAGAGCTGTATTTCCCTGCCTTGTCCAATGACTCTCCACAACCCAAACATTTCTTTTGTATTGATCCGGTCTCTCTGTTAGACTATTTGATTTTTGTTGTTGTTGTTTGGTTGCTTAATCCTTACGATATTGATATTTTTCAGGCTGGCAGCCAAACAAAACCTTTGGAGACATACGAAGTACATATTAAAGAGTCTCATCACCCAATAAATTCAGGGCACAAATTATACACCCAAATCTGATGAGCTTGTCATTACAGATCCCACATTTTGGCACCGTGGTGCTTTACAAAAGAGACTTCTATTCATCTATTCTTGCGTGGAATTTCAAATTCCAATCAGCAGAACCACGGAGGGGGGTTATGTTACCTTGGACTTGAATTCAATCGTGGGTTTAATTCTATTAAAACTCCAAGCTCGCACAATAAAATGATTGTATGTGTTTGATTAGGATCTTAATGACATGTTTGCCTATTACTGTAGCTGTTTAAAACTTGAATAAGCTTTCTATCCCTTGGAAAATTCTGGGAAGCAAGATGGTATTTATAGTATTGAGCAGAAGTTTAAATACATAAAGCACTAAAGGGAATAGAACAATCCTGACACAAAGACAAGATTTTCTCAGAGTCCTACTGAAAAAAAAAAAAAAAAAGAATTAACTGATACAAACCAACCCCACACACTTGACCTGTGAGATTTGCAGTGGTCAGTTTGATTAGGCCATTAAAAATTAAACGTTAATATCAGTTTGAGCAAGATCCCCGTGTTTGGGAAAGAGCATGGAGAGGTGACAGATCTGTAATGCCACACTTTGTGGCAATAAATAGCTGTTGACCTGGCAGACTGATCCTTAAGTAAGGCTCTGAGGCTGCTCCTACTTGCAGACTATTATTAGCCTTGGACAGTGTCCTGGGGCTCCTTAACTGCAGTCATTGACCCAACAGAATCCTGCTCCGAGCACAGAGAGCAGTCAATGCACATGATACTTCCCTTGCAAACTTAATTGGAAACAAGGGATAAATTAACTTGTTTCTTTCTCCATTTTGTGTCCCCTCGGATGCTGCAAGTTCCAAAGTGCCAAAAAAACCAAACAAACAATAAAGTGGGGTGTCTGCAACCTGAGATATCAGGGGGAAATAATTGATAATTAATAGAAGTAAATGCTCTGAGGTCCAAGATACTGCAAACCTGGTGCGTGGCATCTCAAATTTAAGGCAGGCTCAAGGCTAAAACACGTGGCTGCTAGAGGGTTTATTCTCTCTTATGTCCTTAAAACCCAAAACTTTGGGCAAATCTGAGAGCTGACAAAAGCTGAGGAAACAAGTCCATCACTATTCCAAGTCTTTTTGTCACTGGAAAAAGCCAGCAATGATGCAGGTAATGCCCAGCTCGTTAGTGGTGTGTCTTGTACATTTAGTTTATGTGTAAACATTTAGTTTATGTGTAAACATTTAGTTTTCACATAATCAATTTAAGATCAAATATGGAGCAGTGACTGCTGAAACTCAAGGTGTGGAGTGGTCAGATAAACATCCAAAGCTCAGTCCCCAGTTCTTGCAGATATTTCTTGCTGCATTTCTTATGGAAAATGTAGCCCAAAAGTTAAGTCTTCCTTGTGGAAATGTTTTGTTCACAACAACTCCATCACCTCTGAGGGCTCCTGCTCTTCTCTGACCTTCTCAGGTGGGCCCTAAACTCTTTTTTTTTTTTTCTATTCCCGTTTCAGAGACAGAGAAAGAAAATCTAAATAAATGAACCTCAGGTTTTCAAAGCTTAGCAAAGGTTCAGGGTCACCCTTGGTCTGTGCAGGTACATCAGTCATCGAGCTTTAATAACTCAGATTCTGTGCTAGGCACTATTTAAAGTCAGAGAAACCCAAAAGACATAAATCCTCATCAAGTCAACTGTCCCATTTTCTTTCTGCCACACACAGGTTTTGCCCAAAGGTTTTGTTCACAAAACAGCCTCAGCAAAGGAAATCACTTCCTCCATCCCTCTGTTTCTCTGCTGCATCTCCACGCTCTAATTTTTTAATTTATTCTATCAAATAAGTCATCAGAAACGTAAGGAAAGAGGTCCAAGGGTGGGAAATTCACAGAGCCAGGATCAATTCTTTAGTATCCCAACTCAAAAATGAGCTTAAAACCAGCAAACCCTCCCAACCAGAGGCAGTTTATAACCAACACCACAGCCATACAGAATAATGCAATAAACTGGCCCCAAAAAATCACCCACCTCCCCCACCCACAGAGCAGCAAGAGAAGACCCAAGGACAACCAGGACTTGAACGACAGAACAACCTGGAGCACTCACACCAATTTTAAGAGGATTAAGCAAAGCTCTCTCCTCCAGAGACTTCAACAGAAACTTCCCCAGGTTGGAGGGATACACCGTGAAAAACCAATTTAATTTCTTCCTTGGCATTTATAAGTAATAAAAGCAGCACCGGGCACTTTCCAAAACCAACTGTGAGGGTTTGCAAGGGTATTTCTGGGGTATGTAAGACTGGTACCCTCCTTTATCATTTCTTTCCAAGCAAGGCTCTGCTCTTCTAGCTCAAGTAGTGTGAAAAAAAAAATTAAAAAAAAAAAAAACCAAACTAACAGCAAGAGATTGATCTCTAACACAGAATATTTTTTTTCTTCCAGTACATTTTTAATGCAGAATTCACTACAAATCTGGTCACCATGATTGCTGAGAACACACTCCCATGATGGGAGGATTGTTCCATTAACCCTCCCAGCTCTCACAGGGGTAATGAAAGCAGCAGGATGGACTTAATCTCTTACCACCCAGATGTCTGATGGCTTTAACTGGCCTTAATTACAGTTTAATTCCAGTTACAGTGAGCAATAGTTGAGATGCTCTATGGCTGGCAGATGTGTTTGTTCAGCTATTACTATTAGAATTTAAATCTGTTTCATTTCACAGATTGCTGTGGTGTTAGAAAGAATTAAGTATCCAATTAATAGCACCCATTAATAGGTGGATAACAAGGGTGGCTCCAACTACAAAAACAGGATAAAGAACATAGAAAACTTACAGATGACTAAGGTGAAACTCTGTCATTTGTTTCCCTGGTTCCTGACTGTAGTTTTGTAGTTGTTTTTGGGAACCTGGTTCTCTTTTGCTGTGTAAAATAGAGAAGATGTTCCCCCTTTCAGAGTATTTCTATTCCAAGGAAAAGCCAAGGATGCAGGAGCTGCCAAATGGAATCTGGATGTGAGAGATTATTCTTGATAACAACCAACAGAGTCACCCAGAGAGAATTTGGAGCAGAAATCTGATTTAGCCCCTTGTTCAGGAGGAGCCTGGGGAGATGAGCTCCACCAGAGCAGCCTGAGCATCCAGCTCTGACCACCTGCCTTCTACAAGCCTTGTGAGGAACATGCAAGACACTGAATCCGATTTTTTTCCTCTTTTTTTCAGATTTTGAACTCATACTGCCCCAAGGCTGATAGCACACCTGCATCCTGCCCTGCAGTTCTGGACCACCTGCACATCGATGCTGCCACAGAGCATACACAAAAATTATATCTGGGATATAAAAGACAGGTACCCCCCATTTATAATTTATGACATGCCAACAAAAGCCTGTTGTTGGGGAAAAAAACATTTGCAAGCATCTGGATGCTTAAACAAGCACCAGAGGAAGTTCATTAATATAGAAATTGAAGTTAATTAACTAACTGATGGTCTCCTCTGTTCCATTTGCTTTAAAGCCATCCACATCCTTCCCTTGGTCTACTGACTAGCTTTATTCAGCTCCAGTTACTATATCAAAGTGATATATTCTGCTTACAAATTCAAGGCAAAGCCCATTTATCTATTACAGAAGGAGAATGGATTTACATTTAAATGGGTGTTCTTCATGTATCTAATAACTCAGTTGAGTAATCAAAGAAGTACAATCTAAGCAGGAGCTTCTCTGTGTTTGGCATTAATAAAGCCCCCAACATTCCTCCACACAGTCCTCATTTATTCCTTTCAAGAGAATGGGAAAGCTGTCGTTCCCCAGCTGCAATCAGCCAGCAGGAAGGTTAGTTGGGAATTAAACTGGCTGCTTGCTTAGGCTTATGTGTCAGTTAGAAATCCAACCTCAACAGGAGAGCAAGGAATTGCCCTGGTGCATGCACTTTCATTGCTTTAAAAAGGTGAATAAATAGCTCTTCAAAGGCCTGAAGAGAAGTTTGGCAATGAAACTGTGGCCACTCAGAGCAGCAGGTATTTTGGGTTCACTGCACTCAGGGAAAAATTGCAAAGGATTGAGCTGGGCTGATCCAAGCAAAACAATTTGCAAAGTGAAACACGCTTGGAATGGGAAAAGGCAGATAGGAAATAAAATTCAAAATTATGGTAATCAGCTTTTTAATTCCTTTTCCTTGGGCTACACTTGAATTATCTAAACATATGCAGGGAAATGTGCTCATGCATTAAAAAACAAGTAACTATAGCTGATCCAAAAACGTGAGTCATCTTCCTAATGAATGGCTTGAAAAGCATAAAATTCGCTATTAAATTTTGGGCTATAGTGATTCCAATGGCAACTCAACCCCAAAAACCTATCAAAACCCAAATCAAAGATAAGCAATGAGAAAGAAAGTGCATCTGAATGGAGACACAGAGGATTCCACGCTCCCTCACTCGTTTATCAGACGACTTCTCACTGCAGCAAGAAGTTCCAGGAGCTGAGGAGGTCTAAGAAGGCATTTAAATGAGGAGGGTTGGGAACTCAGCACATTCCTGCTGCTGTTTGACTGCAGGGACTGTGCAGCTTCCCACCATGTAGACAGCAGATGGTCTAAATAAGGCTAATAAAGATACATTAATGTTTCTGTTGCCTTCCTTGTAAATAAGATTTCCCCGTGGGCTACTAATTTATCAGCCGGTTTCTCTGCAGCTGATGACCACAGATCACAGAGCTGGGTGTGAAATGTCGAGGTCTGCTGCTCACATTCACCACCTTGGCCTCCTTGTCTGCCTTTGGGGGAGTGTTGGGCACATGTGCCCACAGCAAGGATTCTGCTCCAGGAATCCCAAATTTTAGGAGAAAGTCTCACTGCTCAAACCTAAGCAATGGGCTTATTTGCTGCTGAGGTCTCGGAAAGTTTAGATTTAGAAACAACTCTTGGATAACCAGTTTAAATTTCTGTGTTCTCCCAAGTGCTGGGTGAATGTGCAAGAACAACACAGAGCAGTCCTGCATCACTTGTGCAAGGATGTTCTTCATCCCCCCTGGCTTCTTCCCCACCTTCTCCTGCCTTAATGCAAAGCAGAGGCACTGGGAGAATCCCAAACCTCCTTCTCCTCCCTCAGCAGGAACGAGGAGGGGAGAGCAGGGCAGTGCCAGCGCTGGAGGAAATGCCTCCAACAAATGAAAACATGATGTGCTAAATAAAACCAGTTCCATTATCAGCTCTGCTTTCCACCTGCAATTACAGCACAGTCCAGCTGAATATTTTCTCCTGGCAACTGAAGCAGTTTCATTACAGCTTAAACATCTGACAAGGAAGCTGACTGCAGGCTTGTGAAAAGCAATTATTTTGGACACTGATTACTTCCCATGCAGGCAGAGTGTGTTGTAACTGCAGAGAGCTGGGAAAGACCACAGCTCTGTGTGATGGACTACAGTGGCTGCAGGAGTTAATTAATGTTGGGGGGGTGAGTAGGAAGAGAGAAACTCTGCAAACACCCAGCTTAACATTCCAGCTAATTGACATGAAATAACTTAGTATGTTTAATTTAAATGCAATTAATTTATTAGGAGAAAAAAAAAAAAGCCAGCCTAGAGACAGATAGCTGATGCATCTGGTGCAACAACCAGAGCAACATCAAGTTCCCATAGCAACATATTTGTTAGAAACAAGGCAAACATGCTTAGGATGGTGTGGGTTTGGTTTTAAACACCCGAGTGACAACTGCACCAACAGGACTCAAAATATTGAGATAGAATTGGCAGACTTGAAGAGCTATGAAAGACTCATTTTCTTCATCTTCTTTAAGCTGAGAGGGCATTGCAGTGAGAGCTGAACTAAGTCTTGGAAATGCAGCTGCTGATGTGGGGAATTGCAAAACCAACTCAGCACTGCATTGCACCAGTGCTGGTGTCTCTGTCGTGGGTCCTGCACAGCTCAGCCACAGCAAATTTTGGCATCCCCCCGCTGTGGACAGAGGTCACTGCATTCATAGCTGCTTCAAGGCAGCCTTGTGTTGAGGTTCAAAGGCCTTTAAAATGACTTCATTAGTTAGGAAGAGCCAAAAAGGCCCCAAACCCCAAAAACCTGTGAGGCACTGTTAAAATTTTGGGTTTTTTAATCAATGAGTCACACCCAGTGCTGTTTCAAAAAGATGAGGAATCCTGGCACACCTGAGCTCACATTTTATTATTATTATTATCATCATTTTTCAAAGAAGGCTGCCTGGAGATTTAGTTCCCTAAACCCTTTAGCAGGCACCATGTTCTCTGTGTGTGTTGGGCACTGAGCCCTCAGGAGGCTTAAACAGTTTGCCCAAGCTGAACAGGAGGTTCACAGAGCTCCAGGAGCTCCATGGACACACCTGAGCCACTGCAGCTCATTCTTCTTCCTGACATGAGCTTTAAAAACGGTTCGAGTCAGAACCAGAACAAAAAAAATCCTTTAAGTGGCCAACTTGTGTTGTCCTCTCAACTGCTCTCAGACAAAGAGAGATAAATTGATGTTCTGACCTTTCTCAGGGGCGTGAGACAGTGATTTCCTTCCCCTTTAAATGCCATTAAGTGGATGTGACATTCAGTCAAGATCTTATTGACAAGTGAATATTCCCCACGCCCGCTCAGCTGCTGGATGGGGGAGCTGCTGCAACACTTCACCGGCATTTAACTAAACCACTTCTTAACTTTTTAAATTCCAGCTGCATCATAAAACCTGGCCCTTTCCTTCCCCCCTCCTTTAAAAAGCACGAGCACTCCCTTAAAAGCAGGTTTGAAAGGAAATGCTCATCCTCGTGCTGCTCTGGCTCATTAATTATTTACCAACACGTCCCAGGCACAGCAGCATTGATTGCAAATTTGTAATTGAGGCTGACTTGTATTTTGCACTTAAAGCAGATGTTTGTATCCTTCCTGTCCCTTCCCTTCATAACACACTGAACCTTCCTTTGAATCTTTTAAGATCTGACCAGAGCATTCAACAATCACTCTGATGTGTGGGTGCTACCACGAGCTCAGCTGCTTCTCCTTTGCCTGATTTCAGGAATGGATCAACACAGACTCCAACATCAGTGTTTTACTGAGCAAAGCACAGTTGATTTTCAGTTGTTTCCCTCTAATGGCTGTGATTATCTGCTGTGCAGAGGCTCCTCTACGCCATCCTTGGCTTCTCTAGAGATGATACCACAGAAAGATAAAAGGCCAGGGGGTAATTATACAGCTTTTCATTTCCACTGATCTCAAAGCATTGGGTAAAACACATCAATGCCTCCTACACACACACACACACGAGACAGCTCTGAAGAGTCACCTGGTAAAGAGAGAAAGGAAAATGCTGGGTTTTCTTTCAAGGATTAGTACTAGAAAACTTTCTTTTATCTCCTGGAATACTTTGATTTTTGCAGCTAACCTGTTAGCTTGGCTGGAGAAGGATCTGACAAACGAAAGAAGTCCCTCTAGGAGTGTGCTCCTGTTCCAGCAGAAGTAGCACAGATAAATTTTGGAAGTAGAACCACAACTGGGATGGCCACTTTTGCACACAGAATCATTTAGGTTGGAAAAGACCTCCCGGGTCATCCATCCAACCATTAACCCAGCACTGGCAGGTCCACCCCTAAACTATCTCTCTGATCACTCCATCTACATGTTCTTTGAACACTTCCAGGCATGGAGAGTCCACCACCTCCCTGGGCAGCCCACTGTAGTGCCTGATCACTTTATCAGTGAAGAAATAGTCCCCAGTATCCAACCTAAACCTCCCCTGCACAATTTGAGGCCATTTCCTCTTGTTTTGTCACCCATCACCTGGGAGAAGAGTCCAAATCCCACCTGGCTGCAACCTCCTTTCAGGGAGTTGGAGAGAGCAAAAAGGTCCCCCTGAGTTTTCTTTTGCTCCAGAATATTCTCCCCACCCTTCAGACAAACTAAAACCCCAGGACTTTAAAATCTGACTTTAAAATCACAGAGAAAGGCCTGAACACTCAAAGCTCCTCGGACAAGGACAGGGGTTGGATTTTTTGCCCCTGTTTTATCCCTCACACCAGTTAAACAAAGTCCAAACTCGCTGCACAACCAGAGCTGTGCCAACAGTAAAAAAAAAAAAAGCACCTTTTGTTGGCAAACTCATCAGATCAGATCTTGGTCAGGGCTTTCCCGCTCTGGAATAAGGAGATACCTTTTTGCCCAGGTTGGTTTGGGATTTACACTCCAAGAGGCCAACACACAGGGCTGCAATTCCCAGGCCAGCTGTCAGAGTGAGGGAGGGGGATGAATTCCCAGCCACAAACACACACACACACAGATCTGTGCCCCACGTTTGAGCACATCAGCCCAGAGCTGTTATTGCCTCTTACACCATAAATGGCCGTAAATGTTTTCAGCCTCAGCCCTGCAGATGTTACTCAGACTTCACACACCTGCTCCTCTGCAGTTCAGTGGCTAAACAGCCCCTGGAATGAAGGGCTCTTAGAGAAGGGAACTAAAAAAAAAAAAAAAAACCCAAAAAACACAAAGAGAATATTGCACCTTCCCAGAGAAATCAATCAGATTTGCAACAAGGAATCGTAACGATCTTGTTTCTTTTTTTATATAATGATTCTGTTACTGGGGTATCTGGAGGGGATAATCAATAGAAGACAGTTGCTCTTTTGTGGTGACATCACCATATGGAGTAGTTTTTCCTGGGCATAAAGAGGATTTCTTCTGGTGAGTTTTGAGCAGAGTAAAGGGCATTTGTGTCTTTGACAAGAGAAAGGACAAACCCAGTTATCTAAACCACTTCATGGCTGGGTTTTATTACCTGGTGTCTCATTTGTTCCCTTCCAAATCCAAGGCATGAGGGCATTTGTAAAGTCTCTCAAGGAGGATGAGAAGCTTGGATTGAGGAGTGTTTATTTTTGATTGGAAAATAAAGCACAGCTTTGCTCCAGACCATTCTCACTCCATTTAAAAACAGTGACTGTTACAAGGTTAGGACTGTCATCAAGCCCAATATGTTTCTATTGATAATACACAGAACTAGCAAAAAAAAACCTAAATAAAAAATCAACATTTGGATCAGATTTTAAAAAAAAAAAAAAAAAAATCCCAAATAAGAAAATTCTCTGTAGCTCATCAGCTGGCAAAATACACATTTGCATTTCTTGCTTGCTTGCAACATTTCCATTTCTTTTTCCTTCTCTAACACTTAAAAATGATGAAAACATGGGGTTGAATTCTCTCTTACATTCAGCAAGACCCTGTGGTGTTACCATACTTTAATTTGATATTAATGAACAGCAGCTTGTAGGTAAAAGGAGGAAAGAAGAGAGTGAGAAACTGAGTAATAACAACCATGAAATAATAATATTTAAAGGAAAAAAATGGAAGGGCTGGCTGATTTAGTAATTTTTCTTGTAGTTTTGTGAAATAACCTAGTGAATTAAAACCCCTCCAAAAAATTGGAAGGCAAAATGTGTGTCTTGGGAGGGACACAACAGCATAAACCCCCCGAGTTCAGCATCACCTCTCCCTCAGCCGGGGAGATGCAGGTGCTACCCCCGGAGTGCCTTTGGCACAGCGAGGCATCTCCAGAAGCACCAGAGAGAGTTGGGAATTCTCAGCACTTCAGAGAATTACACGGGAACCGGATACAACTCCCCGTTTTCAGGAAAGAAAAACATCACCGTCGGTTCTCCCCTGTCTGTTCTTTAAAACATGAGGTTTTGCACCGTTCCGATCCCTCCGTGCCGCACATCATGTACCCAAACGATTACACAAACGCTGACTCGCGGAACATCAGCCCCTCCCTCCCTCCTCCCATCATCCCGGGGCTGACAGACGGATTTAGATTCCACCCCTCCCAGAAAGCCCATTTGAATTTCCAACGGGATGCAGCGCCGAAATTCCCGCAGTTTTACTGTTAGGCATTCGAGCAGCTCTGGTGCTCTGTGTGCCTGAGACGTTTTTGGGAGCGAAAAGTAATGAAATGAAATATTTCGCTGCTGCTCAGAGCTCGATGCTTGAACGGGCTCCAAAATGCCTTGTCTTCAAGTAGCAAAAAGCCTCTTAAATAAACTTTTAAACTACACAGCTTATGTATTCTCCACCCAAAACAGAGGGAAATGAGTTTATAGCGAAACAGCCTCCAAAAGTTACAGGACTCAGATGCCTGGTCGGGAATTTCTGACCACGTATATTCCAGTGCCAGGCTGGGATGCTCGACCATGGAACAAGGATGGGCAGCATCTGCAGGGCTGGATGAGCTGGGTGAAGCAGGATGTGCTGTGCTGGAGTCTCTCCACCCGTGGGTGAGGAGATTTCCCCCCTGCTCTCTGAATATTTATGGCTCAAAGCCCAGCTGTGCTGGAGCCGCCCTGTCTGCACGTTCTCACCCTCAAATCCCTCCAGATTTCACCTCGTGCTTTTTATTCCTTCTTCAAAGAGGAGGAGCCACCCCGAATGCAAGTTGGTTTGTATTAAAGAGCCTGGACAGTGTGAAGTAGGGGTGGTGTAGCACTGACCCTGTACTGAACCTCAGGACCTGAAGGCCCTGATAAGTCACTGAACTGCAGAATCTTTTGGGGGGAGCTGTAAACATGAATTTCCCACGTCTTGAGCAGCTGTGACTGAGTTATTGTAATGGTGCAGGAAAGGATGGAGCTGCACATCCCAAATAACAGCATTCAGATGGTTGCATGGCGATAGCACATGGAAATGAAGTGCATTTGTTACCAGCACAGGTTACATCTCCAAACCCTGCTCTGTTTCCAAGCGTCTCGCATTCAGAGCATCACTGCGAAGGCAGGAGCGGAAATTTCTCTGAGGAGAAGAGCAAAGCCACCTGATTTTACGTGTCATTCAACAAATACCATCTCTGCTGCCTGCCCTGGCACCCCACTGCTGGTGTTCCCATAACAACAGAGGAGATGCTCCACCGACCCTGCTGCTCAGTGCTCTGCACAGCCCGAGCAGCAAAGGGGAACTAGAGCTGCTGAAACACTTCCAGGACCTTCAAGGACCAGATCCTTACCCAATACCTCAAAATACACCTGCAATAATGTTCATCCAACAACCATGTAGTGGTTTTTTACATGAACCATAACATAAACTGATAGAAGCTAAACAAAAAAATTTGGGTGCAAAGCTCAGGAAATAAAATATCCAGGCTGGAAAAAAAAAAAGTACAGCTGTAGCACTTCATTTCCCCTGAATCACACTGAACTTACATCTTTAGTTCCATCAAAAAGTTTTACAACTCTTTGCATAATTTTCTACGTGGAATAATAGAGTAAAACAGTGAAGCTTCAAGCAATTGGATAGAAAGACATAAATCATGCCATACAGGGTGAGACATCAGCAATAAAACAATAAAGAAGATTTGTAAAATAAATACAAACAAAAGGAAATCTGTTTATTAAATTAATTGGAAATTCAGCAAGGAAACAGCTAATATTTGCTCAGATAAACTTGCTCTTCCATAAAGAATTGAGGTTTCTTCCAAGGGCTGATATATATGCCTTGACAAAAGGTCTGCTCAATTTGGTCATATGCCCACAGGCTGTGGAGTTAATTATGGATAAGTTTACTTAATTATTCATCCATTTATTAACCACACAAGCCCTAGAAAATAAGGCAAAAACTCTTCTTCAAACACATTACTCTCCACCAAAATACAACAACCTTGGCAACTCCTTCCTCATCACAGGCTTATTCCAGGTTATTAAAGGAGATAAAGGACCACAAGTGATCCTTGAGAAATATTTTGCTACACACATGAAAACAGACCCTGAAGGGCAGGATCTCACAGTGGACACCCTTCTTTCCATGTGTAAATGCAGGGAGCCATTCCCCAGCCCAACAACCCCCTCAGCATCGGAGAACTCCAGGAGATCACGGGCTTGAGGCAACAAACCTGTGTAACAAGAGGCATTTTCAATAAAACACCAATCCTTCCTCGTTTCTGCTGCAATGTGGGCACCAGGGCAGGTTCATGGGTGTTGTGGTCCCTCCCTACTGCCAGTTCTGATACAGGAAGGTGGTGCTTTATCCCACTGACCTTTGAGTTGCCTGGACCCTGCTTGGCTGTGACATCTGGGTGATGACACTGCAGAGCTCGCAGAACACCATCAGGCCACAAAAATCACCATCCAGGTGATGAATTAGACTGTTAATGGCTCAGAAAATGGCACATGGAGTTTATTTCCTAGCAAGAAATGTCGTGAGTGATTCTCGGGCTGCCAGTGGGGGAAGGTGAGCCCCGGTCTCAGGTGCAACAGAAAAACTCAGCAGGTCAAGGCAGCACCGACTGATCTCAGCTCTGCTTTGCTCTCAGGGCTGATCCCACCATGATCCCACCACTGATGGCTGGAGAGGGATGTTTGACAGGGGCCTGGAGTGACAGCACAAGGGGGATGGATTCACACTGCCAGAGGGCAGGGTTGGATGGATATTGTAAAGAGATTCTTCCCTGAGAGGGTGGGCAGGCCCTGGCACAGGTTGCCTGGAAAAGCTGGGGCTGCCCCATCCCTGGAAGCATCCAAGGTCAGGTTGAACAGGGCTTGGAGCCACCTGATCTAGTGGAAGGTGTCCCTGCCCATGGCAGGGGGTGGAACACCACAAGTCCTGTTTTTTAGGTGTCCAGTGCAGCTCCTCCTTGGCCCAGACCCTGCAGACACCAAGGGCTCCTCTCACACACACAAGGCACATTTTCCCTGTGTCTGCAGAGTGAAACAGGGTCTCTTGTACCTACCAAAAATGAGGAAAAAAACCCTTCATTCCTCAGGTATTCTGTTTTAAAATGGGAACAAACAAATAACTGTTCATCAAGAGCATTGCTTTATTTATTAATCCCTCATGTTAGTTGAGCTAATTAATTATATAAGAGTTACCAAAAGCAATTCCCCAACAGGATTTACCACTGAATTATGAGAGTAATTGTTCACTGGAACTTTATTTAGCTCAAACCTCTTCTCTGGCAAGAAATTCTGTGTGCAGCTTGGCCTAAGCTTCACTCACAGGATTATGTTTTGGGGTGAGTTGTTCTGACCTGGGTGGCTCTGCCTTCCCTTGTGGAGCTGCAAGGAACACCAAGCAGGAATTTCATTTTCCTTGCATTTACTCATGACACAAAGGCTTTTGGTCACACTGTCCTGGCATCCATCCTAAATCCTGCAACAAGCACAGTGTGGGTGCTCCAGGCTGATTTGAGATCATCTCCTCTAATATAAAGCTGAATTAAATCAAATTGATGCAGCCCAGAAGGATTTTCAAGGTTGTCTGGGACATCAAATAGAACTTTTACGCAGGGCACAATGACAGAAAAACTCAGATGAATTTGGACTGATCCCCAGAAACATGAAAGGTCCTTGATGTGACTCTTGTAAGAGTTACCGTTTCCCAAAATACTTTTTACTTCCTTGAAATGCCTTTTTTTACAGGAAAATGGCAGATAACAGCTATTGCTAAGACAATACTCATTTTTCTTTTGGGTTTTAATTGTCACTTTGAGAGGCTTCAACTCATGAAACTAAGGAAATTCTCACAATAGAAAAAGCCACTGATGCAAAAGCTCTGATTTTAAAACTTTTATTTTCCTTTTTTCCCCCCCCCTGCAGGTGAGATGACCAGCACATCATCCTTACCACTGAACATTTCCTGGGCTCAGATTCTCAGGACAAATTTGATTTATATCAAACGTGGCCTATTTGATAAACCAAATGCTGCTGCTTGTAATCATCAAATTACATTAAATCAGCCCAATTACCCTGAAATGAGCCTAAATCTGTACAAATTAGCTAATCTGAAAGAGTTACCATCTCATGGAATGAGATTGCAGCCAGACAGACCCCTTCCAGCTTTGGGATGTCATGAGCTATCAGCAAAGGGCTGAGAGCTCCACGGTTGGTGTGGAGGGATGGATGGAGGATCAATGGATCCATCAGCATTTTTATACCCATAAACTCAGACAAATTCGAGTCAGGCTGGAAGGGAGCTCAGCTTTGCAGTGTACTCTGCCTCCCTCTCCTGGCCTGTTCCCAGGAATTCTACAAATCAGCTGCTTTTGGTGCAAAGTGAACCGAGAGCAGCACGAGCCACATTAGGATATCAGTCCATGAAGATGGGAAAAACCTCCAGATGGAAAGGCTGGAGCCCTGGAAATCCTCCCCAACCCTGTGCTGAGACTGCCAAACCCACACTTGCCACGGCCCAGCAAAAAGAAAGAGAACCAGCCCAGCCAAAACAAACCTTGCAGATCACAGGGGCATCAAAACCCAACAATTCCTACTCGATCTTTCTTGAAAGAAACCATCACAGCCCCTCTCCCTCATTAATCATTTTAAATTTATTACTAAATGCCCTCCCCAAGGGAAGGAGAAGGAGGGGGTGGGGAAAAAAGCATCAGTCTGAGCCCTGATTGCCTAATTCAGTCAAGAAGAATGAAGGCAGCAAACCTCGAGTGGAACATTACCCAGCTGAGGGAGAGTTAAGCAACAACAAAATCCCAACAAAATCCCTCTCTCCACAGGGAAAACACAACATTCCTGGAGTGCACTCAAACAGCACTGGGCATTCCCAGGTAACTGGGACCAGCTGGGTTAGAAAAGCAGGAAGAGAAGGGGGGAAAAAAAAAAAGAGAGAAAAAAAACACCAACCCACAACTAAACCCCTGTTCTACTCACAGGAAAAGCAGCAGCTGCAGCCTGAGTTTGGGGTTTGATTTGGATAAACCTAAATGTGTGATTAATGGCTGGCCATAGCTGGAACACAGTGAAATGCTCAAGATCAACAGCATAATTAGCATTAGATGCAATTAGTTAGATCCTTGAGAGGCTCATTTAAAGTATTTAAACTTTCTTGTGTGTCTTTTGCCATCCAAGCTGGGGATTATGTTGACTTGGGGTTTTTTCCACGTGGTGAACATTAAGGTGTTAAATGGCAGGAAGACACCCCATGGAAATGCTGGCACTGATTTCATCCATCTCTGATTCTCAGGAATATTAAATTTTAAATTAAAATGCAGATCTTTATAGAAAAAAAAAAAATCTGACAACTGAAATGCCTTCTCTAGGGTTCCTAAACATGTATAATAAATCTTCACAGGATTTAATCCCATTTAACCAGCTGTGAATGTTAAATTACCCTTCTAGTTCATTTACAGTTTGCCTTAAAGATAAAAGCTTTTTTTTTTTTTTTAATCTGCAAAAGCAGCATTTAGCTGTTTACAGGAAACAAATCCCACCTTATAAATTTGGGTAGCTGGCATTTGTAACTTGATGTGTTTGCTGTACTTTCCACATTATTTACTAAACCCTTAATTCTTGAGGGGGGTGAACAAGAAAATCTCAGCTTCCAACTAAGAAATCACATCTATTTGTAGAGGACATTCAGAAATCCAAGCCCAAAATGTCTTTTTCCTACTTATTTCTTTTTTAAAGCAACCAACTCAAGCTGGGGCTGCCCATCCCAGTAGCCTGACTCAAATCCATAGGAATTTGGGATGATGGGTCAACTGTTTTTTCAAGTCAGTGTGTTATCAGCATCTTAAACACACAGAAAATTGATAGATAAACTGGGAAAGAACAAACTGCTCTCAGGTCTGCAATGGACCACTGGAAATGTATTCCCCAAGCTGAATATATACTTGAAAAAGGAGAAAAAAAAAAGGGGGGGGGGGAGAAAAGGGAGGAAAGGAAAAAGAGGTTTTATGTTTCTTAGAGAATATTTGTGCTCTGTCTCAGAATACCTGTCAAGAAACAGATTTAATTTTTTTGGGCCAAAACTTCTTTTACTTTAAAGCAGGGACCTGACAGGGAATCAGGATCCAGGCAGGAGCACTGCAGGAGACACCAGCCAGGAGCACTGCAGGAGACACCAACCAGCAGCCACCGGGGGTCAGCACCACAGCACCAAGGACTCTGGTGTTAAAAACACCAGCTTTTCTAGGAAAACAGAATTATTCAGGTCGTGGGTATCAGGCACAGGTTGATGGAGAGCTGTGTCTGACAGAGGGACTGGATTATTTAGGGAGAATTTTAAAAGAGCTGTTTTTTAAGAGTCCTTTGCCATCCTTGCCTGTCCATAGGTGAAAAACAGAGCAAGAAGCTCCAGTCCACTGAAATCATAAAAACAACACATTGATTTAACCTGTTGTTTGACTCACAACTGGAGTCTTCCCAGACTTCCCAGCAGCTGGGAAATATGGATGAATAGGGTAAATAAATGTGCTCAGTGCTGTGTGATGTCACAGTCAGGTCACTCTGAACATTTCCAGTTCATTAAAGGGAACTGAGGAACCTTTGCACCACCTGCCCCTCATTTAAAGCCTCTAGAAATTACCACACACTCCCAGCTCAGCACACAAATGCTGTTGATCATGGAATCACAGAATCCCAGAATGCTTTGGGTTGGAAGGACCTTAAAGCTGATCCTTTCCCACCCCCTGCCGTGGGCAGGGACACCTCCCACCAGCCCAGGTTGCTCCAAGCTCCATCCAACCTGGCCTTGGACACTTCCAGGGATGGGGCAGCCACAGCTTCCCTGGGTAACCTGTGCCAGGACCTCCCCACCCTCCCAGGGAAGGATTTATTCCTAATATCCACTCAGTCCCTGCCCTCTGGCAGTGGGAATCCATTCCCCTTGTCCTGTCACTCCATGTCTTTGCAAAAAAGCCCCTTTCCAGCCTTCCTGCAGCAGTCCAAGTACCATCAGTCAGCATTCCTCAGGGATATTCCTGGCAAACCCGAGGCTGAGCTGGTGAATTCTGCAGCCACTGAAGCAGATTGTACCCTTGTTTTGGTGTCTGCAAAATCCAGCTCATCACAGGCTCCTCTGTAAGAGGAGCTGAGCAGCTCAAACCAGGGACAGACTATTTTTATCCAGGCAGAAAGATGCTGCAGGGAGAATGAAACTTCTTTTTGCTGCAAATCACGGCATCACATGCCTTTTGTTTTGCTGAGCCTTGACAGGCACACTCTGAATTCCCTGGAGTTCAACTTACTTACTTTTTTAACTGTTGGGTTGAGGGGCAGCTCTTCCAGCCTCCCCACAAGAGGAATACAACACACCAGAACTGCCCTGCCCAAGGAACTGGTGAGCAGGGGGAAAAAAAAAAAAGGAATGGTGGAAACACAAATAAATTTAATCACATGGAACTTGCTCTGCACACCAGAGGCAGCACAGCCCAGCTGGCAGAGCAGCACTGAGGTGAACGGGTCGTGCCATTAACCAGAGCGCGGGCAGTTTGCTCCAAGGTCACCAGCTCCTGCTGCTGCTGTGCTGGGAGCCCTTCAAAGGGGGCTTTTTGGATCGAGCCTTACAGGATAATACTGCAAAAATGCAATATTCCTCATTTGCAACCCATCTGCCACAACCCTGGGGACACTGCAGCATCGTCTTTCTCTTCTGCAGGGAACCTGTTCTCTCTTCACGCAGAGGTTTGGTGATGCTACATTTTCATTCCCCAAACTAATGGGATCAAACACATTTTCCCTCTTCAAACACAGGTTTCCCATGTTTAATTTTCATACATTAACAATTTCATTCCAAGCCAAGACAGCATATGGGTATTTTGAGATTGTGTTCTGGCTCTGTTGGAATGTTTAGTTTTGGGAGGGTTCACATCATTGCATTAACCAGGATAATAAAGCACAAAGGCAATAACACCTCAGCCTTGTCCAGCTGATCTCCAGATTAAAATGTTGATGGGCTGGACGTGTTCTTGCAAAATACTTTCATTATTTCACATCAGAACTTAGGAAAAATATCCATTTACACGATTCTCAAAAATCCCCACCTACCATAAAACAGGATAAAGGCAGAGCAAAGGCAAACACTTTGCTTCATGTCTTTCATCCCCTTTTCCTTCCCATTAATGCATGGCCATTAAAATTGCCTCCAAGACCTCCACAGAAAGAATAATAACTAATTCCTGTTTGCAGCTGCAAATCCAATCACACACACATTTTCAGTTCATTATTCTGGTGTCATAAAAACACGAGGGTTGCAATTGCAAGGAATTATTACATCCATATACTTTACTCTTCAGCAGCATTAATTGACAAAACCAAATTTGTCCATCAGGAGGGCAGATGAACACTGCCCATAATTGAATCAGGAGTAAATCAGCTCACAAGTGGTTCATACACAGATGGTGTAATAATCGAGTCTGTTGAGATGACAGGGAACAATTTATATTTAATTTATGCGTGAAAAATATGTTCAATATTTTCTTTCTGTTTTCTGTTGTTGGTTTGGGGTTGTGTTGGTTTTTTTGTCAGCTACTCGATGGTTTATGACAGTCATAACATTTGGGAAAAGCTTCTCCTTGTTGTCTGAAGGATGAACTCCTCCTGCTGTGCATTTATATAAATAGATGTAGGTACAAGTACATAATTTCACAGTTGATGGTACACTCATGGTCACTGCTGCTCCCCCCTTAGGGGCTGGGCTGGTTTTAAGCAGATTAATCACATCTACAGGGGACAAGGGACTCTCCCACGGGGTGAAGGGACAGAGGAATTACAGCCCCACAGCACTGGGCACCTCAGCTCCCAGATGTGCTGCCTGTTTTTGGAAAATACTGTTTTTCTCCCCTCTTCCAAGCAGGTACAACCCATCACCCTCAGGCCACCAGCTACTGTCTGGCCATCAGAACCATCTAATTTATGCTGCAAGAGACCCCTCACCCCCTGTCTCAGCCAGGCACTGCAATTCCAGTTCCATGGGGCTTTTCCAGTCTGAAATGAAGCACAGCAGGAAATCCCCTCACAGATAACGAACCCTCCAGTCTCTCACACCCCACTTTGCCCACTGAAATTGTGTCTTCATTGCTCTCTCCTGCACTTCTCATTTATATTTCTGAGTATTAACAAGTCCTTGCCTGTGGTGCCTCTGCCCCTCAGAGCCCTGGGGTCACCTGCAGCTTCCTGAGCAAACAGCAGTGGCACAATATTTGTGGGATTCAAAGGATAATACTGTAAAGGAATAAAAGGTATAGACAGCAAGGGCACTGTTGTCCTCCTGGGAGCACAGGGCTACCTAATGAAGTGAAGAGAGGGAGATAAATGTCACTTCTTTTAATCCCTAATAACAGCTCGTTCCACTGGGTGGAAGAGAAAAATATTAGTGATCTTCCCATCTCATTTCTGTGGCCCCTGAATCCATTCAGCTCAGGCAGGAGCACATCACCTGTCAAGGAGCATTTTTACTATTTGCTTTTCTGGGAAGAGCTAAATGACATTAATCCAAGTGCTGGAGCTGGAGAGGATCAGATTATCCAGTTCTCACCTAAACCACAAAACTCCAGGGGCTCCTGGAGCAGTTGCGTTCTGATGCATTCCTTGTCATCTCAGAGAAACAGGGATTTGGTTTTGACAAAAATGACGCTTCTTTCTACACCAACACACACCAGGTGGAGGGGGCTTGGAGCAACCTGGGCTTGTGGAAGGTGTCCCTGCCCATGGCAGGGGGTGGGAATTAGATGGGCTTTTTAAGGTCCCTCCCAAACCCAACCATTCCATGACTGAGCATCCCAACTCACTGATGGATATCAGTGGTCCCCCCCACCCAGGAAGACCTTGGGGATCACCAAATCCACCTCACTTCACCCACCTGATACCCACTCCTGCCCCTTGCTTTCCCAAACTAGGAAACCTAACCCCAGGCACAGTAATTAACCCAGGCTGTTGAATCATATTTGAAAACATCTTTTTTATCCACAACCCCCCCCCCCTTCTCCTGGGAGAGCAAATGAAAACAGCTTGTTACCATGAAAGATTTATTACTGACTAATGCACACAGGAAACCTGATGCACTAAGTACCAGGGAACACATTCCCAGCCCTGATTCTGTGTGGTCTCAGACCAACAGATCCAAGCAGATTTTATGCTGGCTGTTTTATCTTGTTGTCCACGGGAGGAAAGGAAAGCTGCCACTGAAGGTTTAATCAGATGCTCTCAGAGCTGGAGCCTGAGCTCACTGATGTCTGCATTTCAGGAAATCCAGGAGCAGCAGGGATCTGATGTGAACCATCCCTGGAAGTGTCCAAGGCCGGATTGGATGGGGCTTAGAGCAACCTGGGCTTCAGTGGAAGGTGTCCCTGCCTGTGGCAGGGGGTGGAACTAGGATGAGATTTAAGGTCTCTTCCAACCCAAACCAGTCTGGGACATCTCCCTCAGCTGCTCAACTCAGCTTGGGAGTCAAACCAACCTCACAACCATCAGAGTGGGATACAGACTGCAAGTGCTGGATGCTGGATATGTAATGGAAAGATAATATGGGAAAGATTCACTGCAAAATCCCAGAGTCTGGATGATTTTCAAATGACTTTCCTGTTCATTCTGGTCACATCTTGAATCGAGCTCCTTATTTCATAACCAATGGAAAATTAACTGGCAAGATATAAAGAAAAAATATTGGGAGCCTAAAAAAAAAAAAAGAATCAGCAGCATCTGCGAGCCAAGGAATTGATGGAAAATGACAATTAATCTAATGGAGCAGTGAGTCAGAGTATACTGCACGATGGTAAATCCAGAAAACTGCATTATAGCAAACAAATTGCTTGGAATCTGCCCATGCATAAAATAAATGGTTTCTCTGCTAAGCCTAATTTTTCCAGAGAGCCCTCAGCTCTCCTCGAGATCAGGTTTCATTTCACATATTCAATATTTCAAGGGAGAGCAGAGGGGAAATACCCTTCAAATCCTCAGTCACCCTCATTTTGAAGTTTGGTTGTACCAGTCATAAATCTTCCAGACTTTTTCTCCTAAAATTAAAAAATTACAGCCTTTCCTTTTGGCACTAGGAAAATTTATAGCATGTACCTAGGCTCTGAATCCAGCCTAGTTCCCAATTCCTGCTTTTGGAAATCACCAGCCTTGTAGTCAGGCTGGACAAGTAAAAACTCCAACCAACAAAACAGAAACCTTGTTCCCTGAGCCATCCCAGGAGGGAAACACAGCCCCTCTTTGGAAATTAAACTCCCTCTAAAGGTGACCATGCCCCCAGGTGACAACGACAGATCTTGCAGGCATCAGCCATATTTAATGCCTTCAACAGCAAGGATTTACTGCCTTGGGAAATTGGAGTTTTGTCCATGAATTCCCAAAGCAGGGAGCGCTGTTCCCTGTGCTCAGGGCAAGTAAACCCCCAGGTAACCACAAGGAACACATCCCAGCACACAAAGTTCTTGAGGTGCAGTAGAATAGGATGGGAAGACAGAAAATTAACTTTCCAAGGAGCATCCCATGTGCTGTGCCAGCAAAGGGTGCTCCAGAGGGTAAATAAAGAGCAAGCACTTGTGCAAAGAGCAAACCAGCTCTGGGCCAGGGCTCCCACAGGAGAACAAACTCATCAGACTAACACTGTGATTATGCAAATCTCCACAAGCTGTGCTCGAATAATCACCCAATTATGCAGAATCAGCCTCACAAAAGAACTCCTCAAGTTTCCACCGGGCGGGGCCGAGGTGCAGTTGGGAGGAGGAAGGTTGATTTTCCAACATTCAGCGCTTGGTTTGCAGAGCAAGTTCCTGAAGAGCAGCACTGGGAGGCAGGGACACGTTTACTCTTCTCCATCGAGAGCAGATCATGCTCCACAACCCCCACAAGGCACATTTTGGCAGCAGAGCCCAGCTCTTCCTACAGGTGATTTGGAGGAGAAGAGCTCTTGTACCAAAGGCAGAAGCTACAAAACACATGAGCTCGTTCCAGGTGGTGCATCAAAGGGTGCTGTCAAGCCTCTGATCTGTCTGGAGCTCAGCAATTCTCCAGGCAGGTAATCTGACATTTAAATAAGGCCAAGACCTTTATCATTCAAGCACATCACAGGGTTATTAAGAAGCCCAAATGTCAGCAGTGACAGTGATGTGGCACTGGGTGTCTGCAGGTGTTTCCTGCGAGATTTGGGTTGTTTGGGTCAGAGCTGACTCCTCACACAGCTCTCAGGGATTGTTGCTGGAGGGAGTCACAGGGAAAAGATCTGGTTTTATGGTTTGTAAAGGCATTTGCACAGCCCTACACAACATGGAGCCCTTTTATGGCTCTACCCCAAGTGTCATTTGTCCAGTGACACAGGGCACAACTAAGTAACCAGAGTTTGATGTCCCAAACCTGAATCCACTCCTGTTTCCTTCCTGCCCACACCTCAAGGGCCTATGACCACAGGCACAGCCACAAATATATCAGCTGAAGTTCTGCTGTCAGGGGTGCTGACTATAAATTAACATTACCTTAAGGATGGAAAATACACATAATCTGCTCAAATCACTTTGGATGTCAGGGGCATCCATCTTTACATTGCATCACACCTTGTACCTGAGAAAACACCCAGAAAATCCAGCTAATATGATCCACCAGAAGGAAGAAAATCTTCTGGCTGAGTTACTGCAGTGGGATTCAAAAGCCCTGGGGTCACAGGTTTCCCCTCTGGCACTTTCCTCTAAGAAAGGGCATGCAAAAGCAAACCAAATTAAAATTACCACCTGTGTTTTTTCCACCTGGTTGGTCTCACTAATTTGGGAAACAAATTGCTCACCCAGGACCGGGGCTTTATCAAACATCTCTTATTTGGGTGACATCCAACACAAAGGATCCACAGCCTCAGGACTGATCCCAGGACAGGGAATAGGAAAGTTTAATACCAAACCCTCCTGAAGATCTGCCTGGCATTACCTTGGAGGCAGCTGAATGAACTCAGGCTTGATTAACTGTTTAGCTGTCAGCTAAGGAGCCATCCAGCTCAACCTGGGAAAATGCTACAAGAGGCACAGCACAAGTTGCACTGAGATCTGCAGGAAACCCTAATAACATGGTATTTTGAATTGCTCCAGAGAAATAGAGACATACAACCCAAACATCCATCACTTGTTGCAGGATTGGTTGGGGAGGAAAGAGAGACGAGAGAAAAAGAAGATGGGATATTTTGGAGGATGTTTGTGCTAAGATATCTTCACCAGTACAAACAGTACTAAAGTACCAGTAGGTCTGCATAAAACAAGCCTAAAAATACAATCCTTAAGCTCTAAAAATTCAGAGCAAGTGTTGTTATGGCATCACTGCAGAAAGCCAGGCTTTCTCCACAGCAAGTAAACAAACACATCCATCCTCAGAGCTACCTGTCAGCAGGGATAGGAAAAAGAGAACAAGTCTTGTGAAATCCCTTATCCAGTGGATTGGACTTGGGAATTCAGGTGTGCAGCAGGGTGAAAGTGCAAAGCTCTGGGGCATTTCATGGACTGGTACTTCAGAGCACCAGGAACAGCTACTGTGAGGAACAATTAAGGAAAACAAGAGGCAAACATGGAAGAATCAGGATTACTCATGTTACACACCACCTACTTAACAGCCAAAAGGCACAGACAAGAGATAACCAGGCCCATCTGTAGAGGCTTGTAAATGTATGAAAACAACTGGGAGAAGGATCAGAGCTTCCAGGTGCTCCAGTAACACAGACAGCCAGGGAAAGCAATGCAAAACAACAAACACTTTGTCCTTCATAGCCCTGACTACCAAAAGCAGAGATCCACACACCTGGAGATGCTCTGTACTGCAGCAATCACCCTCCAAAACAGCAAATCCACCTCCACTTTGCGTGCCATGATTTTGAAATGGAAAAAAAAAATCACCACACGTGTTGTGTTCACCCCAAAACACAACAGTAACTTCTACTATCCAGGAAAGAGCAGCTTGTTCCAGTCCCCATTAACCAAAACCACACAGTCACCCCCAACCCTTGCTCATATTTGCAACTGTTTGGGCACAAATCTTCGGGGGGATCTCAGGGGAAGTTGAGGCAGGTGTGCAAATGCAACAGGGGTCCAGTTTTTGCCTTTGGAAAACATCAGGTTTTAGGGAAGAACTTGGGAGACAGGACAGGGAAAGGACACTAAGGACATTGTAAACCAGGAGGTGGGATGGGATATAAGGTGGTACCTACACATATTCCTCTCTTACCTGCTTCCATGAGCTGGCACTGCTGCCCAAAAACTTGTGAGAAGGTAACAGGCCCTGGTGCAGGGCTGGAGGTCACCGGAGGGGAGTCCATAGTTCTCTCAGAGTCCTTTGTGTTAGTCATGGAGCAGAGCCCAGCAGCTCTGAGAAGCTCCCATGCCCCACAGGTCCTCAGCAGGCAGGAGGAGGCCCCCAGGCTGCTCCTTTCCCTCTTTTCAAGGGGCAGGATCAACACACATGTTTTCAGTTGAGCGTCATCAGCATTTTCATTGAGGAAAATTAAGTGCCTGCGCGTCTCCCAGGAGGTTTTTATTTGTCCTGGGCAGGTCTGGAGGCTTCAGGCACAAATTAGCACCAGGCACTGAGGACTGGCCCCTTCGGGGGTATCTGCCATGGTTTAGAGCAAAGTCACGAGGTTCTTCTCCTGCCGAGGTGTCTAAACCCAGCAGCACCTTGTCGGTGAGCCCGGGCACATCCCCTGTCGGGATCACGGGAGTTTTCCCACGCCGGGATGCCGGAGCCGGGAGCCTCCGTTCTTCCAGCCCTCCCGCTGCGAGAGGGCCCCGGGGATGCTGGAGCACCGCAGAGATCCCTCTCTGCCTCTCTCGGGGGCTTCGAGCCCGAGCTTCTCCTCAGGAGGTCACGGGAGGCTTCCAGGGGATGCAGCCCCCTCTGGGACCGGCGGCCCCGGGGCTGCGCTCGGGGGGCTCCGGCAGCTCCAGCATCACCAAACCCCCCCACCCCGCCGCTTATCCCTTCCCTACAGCCCGCTCCCCCCTTCCCCCAGCCGAACCGGCGAGGGGGAGGAGACTGGAGCCACGTTAAGTAACATCCTCTGCCCTGCTGCAGTGGCTGCCCGTCCCTCCTCCCTCTGCCCGGATGCAGCGGCTGCTCCCGGAGCGCTCCTGGAGGCGCTTGGAAGTGCTAACTCAGGCAGGGAACAGCGAACCGCCTGCCTTAACCCTCTCTGCCTGCCTTAACCCTCTCCGCCTGCCTTAACCCTCTCCCGCCCACCTGCCCGCCGGGATGCTCAAGGGAAACGGGGAACGACGCCAGGGCTGGTACCCAAACCTGCCCGCGGAGCACATGGCTCTGCATCCCGCAGGGATGCCTGGCTGGAATTCCTTCAGTGTAAAAAACCTAAATAAATAAATCCCAGGGTTCTCTGCAGGGAAGAGGGACCAAGAGTTAACTCCCAGCCAAGTCTGACACCGCTGATTCATCCTCACTTTAAAAACTCCCTCTGCCAATGCAAAGGATGCTCGCTCCGGGAGCTCCGCATAAATTTGTCCTCCGTGAGTCATCAGAGCTTTCTTTGGGGAAGTCTGCCGGGAAGGAAGGTTGTTACCTCACGGCCAGGACAACGCACCGTGCCGCAAGGTGGAAATTAGGGACGGTCAGATGACAGCAGCAGGAAGGCCGGGGCAGAGAATGAGAGGCACCCACGGGTACCCCCAGTCCCGGGGGAGGCAGAGCGGTGATCTCAGCCCCCCCCTGCAGCCAGAGGAGGCAGAGAGAGGCTGATTCACTGCCCGGGGACACCTGGAGAATTCTGAGCAGCGGGAACTGGAGTCACGTCTCCTGGGCTGTGCCGCAGCGCAGCTCCTGGGCTGGATCGCTGCACCGAGCCGGGAGCCGGCGCTGCCCAGAAAACCCCGCTTGGCCACGTTATTGCATCTATCTCTTCTCAGGTATTACACAATTTAAGGAAGGACTGTTTTACAAGGAGGATGGGGAGCCTCTGACGCAGTTGCCCAGAGAAGCGATGGCTGCTCCATCCCTGTAAACATCCAAGGTCAGGCTGGACAGGGCTCTGAGCAATCTAATCGAGTTGAAGATGTCCCTGCTCATGGCAGGGGGTTGGACTCGATACCCTTTGAAAGTCCCTTCTAATCCAAACTATTCTATGATTTAAATGGTTTTCAGGTTCAGATTAGCTATGGCAGAGTCCAAACAAACAACCCAGAGGCTACTTTGCACGTTTATTTTTGCTAAAGACACAAGGAACAATTTCTGTCCTCACAAGAACACAGAGATTCAACTTGACCTTCTGGTCCTTCATGTGGAGGAAAGCAAGCATTGGGCCATTTGGTCCACATGTCTTCAATGTTCAAATCTTCATTCCCTGGATGTTTTCTTCCTTCTCAAGTCCCTGCCTGTTCTCTCTCACCATGTCCCAGGAAATCCTCCCAGTGATGTTTAGCAACTTGTCTGCAAGATCCACCACAGAGCTGCATCGAGCTCTGAAATATTAAAGCATAATTAAAAAAAAAAACTATGCCAGAGACTACTTGAAAGTCCCTTTCCCCTTTTTTTCTCAGCAAAACTTCTCCAACTTCAAGACTTCAGTGGTTTTAATGTTGCAGACTAACTCACAGTTCTAATGTGCATTAGGAGAACATGCTGGAGGTTCTTGAAAAGCAAAACAGCTCAATAATCTCATAAAACCTTTACTCTGCAGGTGCTCAGGACCCTATCACTGGAGGGATGGGCACCCTGGGGATAAGAGAACTTCCCAGAGAGGGAATAAAGTGGGGAAATGTTGAAGCCTGTTTGCTGTTTGATTTCCAGAGGAGCAGCAGCGTTGCCACCCCCTCCTGCTGCCCACAGGGTCTGTGCTCTATGTGGGGCAGTGGTTACACAACACAGATCACTTCACACCCCTGTGCACAGCTCAGTCCCTGTCCCTGAAAACCAGAGAGCAAGAAAACAAGCCCTTGTGTTTGGGCTGCTCTGGGGGCTGTACCTGCTCAGCATCCATGGCCTTCTCTCCCAGCGGCACTGGGAGCAGATCAGGAGTGCAGACACACCAAGGCTCTGGACACAGGACAAGGGATGCTCCAGTTCGGCTCAGTATATTTTGCTCCTAAGAAATGACCCTCTGTGAGGTACAGAAATGATATTTTCCACATTCTTCACTGCAGCTCAGCTGGATCTGACTCACAATTGACACCTGTGTTGCTGTGCCCAGGTTTATTTAACATGAGCTCCATCAGCTGCAGCAGCTGACCCTGCACAGAAAGTAACTACTGATAGAACAGATAACCTGCTAATTTTTCCAAATTGCAATTTCCAAAGCTAATTTTTCCAAAATGGAAGAGAAAGGGCTCTGGGCACCCCCAGCCCATGCTGGCAGCAGCACAGGAGCAGTTCACATGGGGACAGAAGAGCCTTGGAAAACACCAGCTCAGTGGAGATCTGCTTCTCTTCCATATCCAATTATCCCACTGAACAGACAACAATATGCCCCAGGAAAATGGCTGAAAGGGAGAGAAGAAACTCGGCTAAACTCATTACATCAACAGAACAGGCCTTTCATTATAGTGGGACTTCACAGCTCCAGAAATACCCTGGGCAAGAAATGGGGTCATTCACAACGAAGTTCTTGGTAGCAAAGGATTCAGGAATGGGGAAGGGCTCAGAGAAGAACACTCAGATATTGTCCCTAATGAGATGTCATCAGCTCCAAATGGTAACGAGGGAGAACTCATTTGTTGTGTGTCACAAGTCAGAGTTTCCCTGGTACAAGGCAGAAACTCTGGAAAAAAAACAAACAGCAGATAGGGATTTTTGTGGTTTTGCTTCCAGCACAGCATTGCCTCAGGGAGGGCTGGATCCGTGGGGATGTATGGATGTGATTATTCCCCAGCAGACATCACCACTGGGATCAGCTCTGGAATGCTCCTGCAGTTCTGCTGCCTGTGCCATGCCAGGCAAATGGAGTTTTGCAGGACTCACTCTGAAGCAATGCACTTAAGGTTTGGCATCACAGGCAGCAATTAAACATATTTCTGCCTTCTTTCAGATTACATCTCCATCAGCTCTTGGCTGAAAGGGAATTTTGTTTGGTTGAGTTTTATTCTTTCCCAAAAATAAAAAACTTTTGAAAGGCACAGAAGAAAATGACCTATGTGGTGCAGAGAGAAAAATTCCTACTCTAAAGGACTTACAGAATAATTTGGGTAGTTTATCAGAAGTAAGGCTGAAGTATGGCTTAATTAATGTATAAATATTCTTGTAGAACAGAAATACCAATTCTGAAAGGACTCTAATCAGTCAGTACTGAGCACAAATAGAAGCTGAACTCAGATACAGACAGGAAATAATCTGGATACTTCACTTCTCAAGGTTAAATGAAGAGCATTCTTGAATCAATGCACCCCAGGTAAGCCTGAATGACTGCACACGATAGAGGAACCCAAGAACGAAGTTCAGGGAGTCTGCCAGTTAAAAACTCCAGCTGCAGGAAAATTCAATATATAAAAGAAACATCTTGTGCAGATGACAGGATGGGAGTTTGATAACAAACACCACATTTTATAGCCCAGATTTGCTGATGTAATGTTGGTCCCCACAGAAGTCTGAAGCCCAGGGCTTCAGCTGGAGGGGTGTAGAGGCTCAGGGCAGTTGACTTTAGGTGAGGAGGAGATGAGCCTGGAGTTAACACCTTCTCACAGCTCCCTGACAGCCACTGACACTGGCACAGCAAGGGCAAAAAAAATTAACAGAAAGGAAACCAAGCTGCTGGAGTCAAGGTGACCCAAAACTCACCTCCGTGCCCGGTTTTCTCTCCCGAGCATAAACAATTCTCTGTGTCTCCTGCGGCCCTGAAAGAGTATTTACGATTAGCACACTGACATCAGAGACTGAAATAGCCCACTGGGTTTCCTAACTGGGATTTTGGGAGGGGATTCTGCCACCAGCAGTCGTGCTGGCTGCACCCTTCTGCCTCCTGGCAGCTGCCAGCAGTGGCACAGAGCTGAACAGCACCAAGGCAGGGGTTTCATCACGAGACAGTGTTCCTCCTCACCTGCTTTTGAACGCAGTCTTGTCCCCAAAAAGCCACAGCTCTGATAAAAAGGAGTAATTAGTGCTGCTTCATGTGGCAGCGCAGACAGATGAATGAAGGCATGGAGCTATTTAAAGAATATTTCAGAGGGTTCTCAGGCAGGGAGGGAGTGACAGTTCAGCACAATCCCATCCCTCAAAACTTAGCTGAAGCTGGATGGCACTGAAGCCAAACAGGCTGTGACACTGCAAGAAGAGCCTGTTAAGCTGCTGCAGGCACTGACGTGTGACAATGACAACAGTGTTCTTTCACTCACAGGTCAGATTTGTAATGCATAAGGAACCTTCAGATTTTCTGGGGCAAAAGAGCCGTTTTTAGCCTATGTGAGATCAATCTTAGCACCTACAATTCAGCTGATCCAAACCTGTTTGTTGTATCTGCTGCTGGTTTTAAGGAACCTGGCTGGATTCGTGCCCTTGTGATGATGGCTGCCCATCACCCTCAGGGATTTCCTTACGGGGTTTTAAACTGAAGAAGGATCCATTTAAAGTAGATTTAAAGAAGTTTTTTACAATGAGGGTGGGGAGGCCCTGGCACAGGTTGCCCAGAGAAGCTGTGGCTGCCCCTGGATCCCTGGAAGTGTCCAAGGCCAGGTTGGATGGGTCTTGGAGCAGCCTGGGCTGGTGGGAGGTGTCCCTGCCCATGGCAGAGGTGGCACTGGGTGAGCTTTAAGGTCCTTCCACCCCAAACCATTCCGGGATTCCATGAGAAGTGACAAATCCCACAGCCCTGGAGAAAGCATAAGATTCCTCAATGTCCTTTTTTAGAACACAATGTTTGAAACAGGGAGGCAAACAACCCTCCCACCTCAAGCCCTGCCCAAACACTCACCTTCCAGTGGATGAGAGCAACCCTTGACACTGGTGGGGTTGTGTTGCTCCCACTGTGTTGCAGCGGCTCCACAAGAGGTTTGGCTTTGAATGGAGGGTCCAAACTACCCAGGACTCGTGTGATGTTGATCCAAGCATGCAGACCTGGAGTGTGGAGCTGCTCAGGAGAGCTCAGGCTGCAGGAATCACTGTTAGCATGGATGGAGCCTGACAGACCACGGTGACATTCCCACCTCCTCCCTCCTCCCCTGCCACCCACCACAAATCCCCCAAACCCACTGTTTCAGGCCAGAACACACTACAGCTCCACTTTTAAGACCTCCTTGGCTGAAACAACAATAAACATTCCCATGATGCAGTTTGCCACCTTAATTTATTGTCGTTCTTTTTCTTTACAGGGCAGACAGAGCTTTCAGTCTTTCAGAGCGAGGCTCAGAACCCAAACACCAACCAGGTCCTGCCACATCTCCTCCCCCAGTTTATTTTCAATAAACTGCTCAGTATTAGCACTGTCATGAGAGCGCTGCAGAGCTGCCAGTGTCGTCCTTGCAAATTCCTACATGCAAAACCTGAGTTTTTACCCCACCCTCTCCTCGAATTTTTTTTCAAGACCTCGTGATTTTAGTCAAGGGCAAAATTTCACATTTCATCAGCAGGCACGGGGGAGGTTAAAAATTTGCTGCAAAACTGTGAAATTCTACCTTGGGAGAAAAAAAAAAAGGCATAATTTCCTGAATTCACTGTGAATGAAATATCCTCATTGGTCCAGAGAAACAACACCATTTTGAACTGATTCTTTTTTGTGTTTTTTTTCTGCAAGAAAAACCAACTCCTCCACCCTCCAAAAAACCCTGTGTTTGTTATTTGAGGAAAAATGATAAAATCTGGTGCAACCCTGGGTTGTTTCTTGGTGGATATTTTTCTGCCACACCTTAGACTGGAATGGACCCTTCAGACAGAGCAGAGCAATATAAATCTGTGTGCTGTGGTCTCTTGGTTGAGTCACACATGTTATAAAACTTTAAAAATGGAGCATTTACAACCAGGGACGTAAAGACGTGCTTTTAAAATTATAAAATACATATTTACAGGCTCGTGTGATAAACCAGAATTTCTCTGGAGGGGGAAAAAAAATTGTTCCTATATCACAACAATGTACACACTTCCCTCCTTGAATCTGTCAGTTATTACAGTCAATACCACTCTAAAAAAAGCAGCAAAAATAAATTGCACAGCAGTAACCTCGTTGGTATGCCCTGAAGGCACTGAACTGGGCAGCATCCATGCCAGAATTCCCTACCTAATTTAACTGCCTGGAAGTTGAGTGGGGTCTGAGCAGAAGGGGTTGTTTAAAGCAGGGTTTGGGCTGCCTGGCATGAAAACTCTTCCTCAGCAGCAATCCTCAAGTGACCAGTGAATATTTATACACTAAGTGTGGTCTTTGATGAGGCTGCACTGGGAAAATCAATCCTAATCAATCAATCAATCAATCAATCCCCAATTACTCTTTAAGTCAGAGTATACTGGAGTTGGGTTTGTGAGCACTGTATATTCATTTTCCAAGTGATCTACATGCTGTGCAGGCACACAGGGAGGGAACTCCTGTTTGAAGGGACAGGGTTTACCACACTAATGGCACATGGTGAGAGAAAAGGTGGAGAGAAAATAAAAAGACAATGAGCAGAACTGAAGTGAGGCAAACTGTGCACACCAGCTGCTGGGAGATACACATAAGGCCAGGAAACTTAAATTTTTGTGCTATTTGACCAAAATTCACCAAGCTGCCCAGCAGATTTGGGTACTCACTTCCGACTGCTCGAAATGAATAACGAGAACCTCATCGTCCCAAGGCTGCTGGGGAAAAATCTCAGCCCCTCCTTTGGAATTACTAAATCATGTTATTTCAAGAGGAACTTTATTGCCAGCAAAAAGCTGTTCCAAAGGGAACAAATCCTGGAGACTCTCCACTCCAGGAATGGGACAGAGCAGCCAGCAGTGGCCTCACAGCCTTGGACTGGAAGTGTCACCTCCAGCGTGGAAGGGGATGCAGCTTTTTATGGCTCAACTCGTTCTCAGCACCTCAGCCTTGCCCCAAACCACAATTGCACTTAGAAAGCCTCCAAGAGGGGTTGGTTCATCCAAAAAATCTGCTGTGAGATAACACAAGGCCCTGAAAGGCCTTTTCTTTCCAACTCAACATGTTTTTACAGTGAACAAACCCAATGTTTCTTCTTTAAAGCTTTTGTATTTGCTTCGAATAATTTGATTTTTGTCAAAACTATACAAAATTAACTGTTCTCAGCAATTTTATAGATATATATTAATATCTGTCATATATGTATATGAAGCTCCATGTAAAAATGAGCCTTTTTTTGACTCTTTCAGGTTGGTGGGAGGGAGAATCAACTGGGCACTTGGTTTTTTTTAACTAACCTGTGCATACACAGATCTGTGCTTATCTGTGTGGAGTGTAAAGACAAGGACAGGAGTAAACTGGCTGAAACAAGAGGGAAATAGGGCAGAAATAGTCCCAAACCTGCATACCACATTTCCAGGGATCCTGGAAAAACCTGTCCAGGCTTGGAAGTGAACTGGGCAGAGACACCCGTGTGAGATGATGCACCTGGGTGTGATTGTCACCATTTGGGGGCAAGAAACAGGTAACAGACTTTCTGCCCTGCATTTTATCACCTGATCCCTCTGTTTCTGGAATTTATCTTTACTGGCTGCCTTCGTGGATTCCCTCTGGACAGGACCACTGGAACTGGACATGCATTTGCAGAGTCACAACAAACAAAAGCCTCCTAATTAAGGACAAGTGTTGTATTTAAGGACAAATGTTGCTGTAGTTAAGGACAAGTGTTTCCTGATAGTGCACAGAAACACCTGTGTTTGTTACTCTCACTAAATAAATAAATAAATCCTGACTGGCAACAAAAGTAATTGCAGCTTTTGGGAAATGGATGCAATAATTCCCTTTATGAAACTGGGCTGTCAGTGCATTCACAGCTAGTCATGTAACAGGTGGTCTTCCCAAAAAACGTGGGTCCTGATGCACTTCAAAGCCAACAGCATCACACCCATTAAAGCCAATGGTACAAAGGGACTGGGGTGTCCTCAGACTTCAAAAGTGGAACCCTCAGCCAAACCCTGCCACTCCCTTCAGTGTTTTTTTTTGTGGGGTGCCCAGTCCTTTACCGGCTGGGATGCAAAGTAGAAACTAAAATGATGTAGCAGTCCTTTCAGGATTTAATTGCATAGTATGTCAAACCCCTCTGTGCCCTCCCAGGAAGAGGAGGCTCACCCAGACCCACCCACCCTCTGAAAACAAGGACTTTGCCTGGAGATCCCCCTCTTCCCAGCACCCACAGTTCACCACTCTCCAGAAAAGGCAGGATCTGCTCTGTGCTCTTTCCTTTGGAAGGATGAAATGACTGGAGTGCTTCCAGCAGAAGAAACCGCTGTCCCTGTTGTCTGTCCCACCTCATCCGAGCAAAGGCAGGGGAGGATAATGCTGGAGGGATTATTTCACCTCTCCTTTTCCGGTCAGAAGTTCCTGAAAATACACAGAGAGTTGCATTTAATCAGAGACAGCTTTAAGATGAGTAGTCACAGTACCTGTCCCATCACGTGGAGCTGAAGCAGGACAAGTCATTCAGCAAGTGCTGAGCAGGGAAGGGATGGCCAGGATTTAATTTTCCCACAGCTGAATGGTCTGTGCCAGTTAGGGGTGTTAACATCTCATTAGCCACCACTCCCATTATTCAGGAGGCAGTAAACTTCACCACTTCACTAACTTTCCCCCCTAAATGTTATTTTTTTTTGGAACACATTTAAGAAAGATTTTGCTGGTACCCATTCTCACCTTCAGCTTTACACGTGTTAGGTACCGTGTTCCTTAGCTCTTACATCAGTATAAAGGAGATTATTATCTGCATGTTAATGGTGGGGAAATGAAGGAGCAGAAACCAGTGCCTTGTTAAAACCAACAGTAAATCGATTCAGCCTCACCAATACACCGGGCCAGGTCATTAATTTGCCCCCGGCCCGCAGAGCTTCATTACAGAGTTTATCTCACAACCCAACTGACGTTTTTGCATGTTATCACAGCACTGCAATTTGCATTGCAATGCTGCTCTTTGAGCTCCTGGCAGGCCACCAAAGCAGGAAAGCACAACACACATGCCAGATATCCTTTTTTTAATTGAGTAGAGTGAATACTCAGCCTGACAGGTCTCAAAGCACTTGACCCACTACTATGACCGGATACAAATTCTGTGATGGGGATAAACCCCGTTCTTACAAACCATCTTCAAGCTCCCCAGGATCCAGAGGAGAAACACCTCAGGCCTTAAAAGATCATAAACAAAAGAAAACTCTCCTTACACTTTCCACGAGGCTAAAAACCCACTTTTAATCCAGAAGCACCCATGACTAGAGAAGAGCTTGTTCCTTGTGACCAGCTGCGAGAGCAAGGACACTGCAGGTGTCACATCTGCAAAGTGCTCTGCCACTCCTTGCCCATAGGAACAGTGGAATGGTTTGGGGACACAGAGAGGTGAGCCCTGAGCATCCTCCCAGCGCTGCTGTGTACCTGGTTTGGTGGGATGTGCCGAGGGCTCTCTATTCCTTGGAGCAGGAGGTGCAGCCGGCTTTCCTGCATTGCCTGGCGCTGGGGTTATGCGAGGAGGAGGAGGGACATCTAGAGGCCACCCGGAGCCTGTAACTGCACAGAGAGGCAGAAAAAAACTCACACAACAGGGATCAGAAACACGCTTTAGGGCCCTACAGAGGCTTTAGTCGGCTGTGAGGAAAGAAAACTACATTCCACCCACACTGGAAGCACCAAGAGCCACTTCTGAAGGCAGGAGGGGATTTTTTTGGGGTTTTTTGCCTAATTCTGAACTTTCTCCATGAGTTTATTTATGCAGGGAACAGACAATGTCAACTGGAAGCAGCTCCAGCCTTCCCCCCACACACATCCCCAGACCCTCCAGCTGGGATGGACAAACCCCCAGTTACGTCAAGAACTAGAAGAGTCTGTTTTCTCAGGATAGTCCATGTCAGGTTTTAAAATACATATTTATGGACAAGCAATTATTTCACACCAGAGTGCCACCACATCTGGTCACTTCTGCCCAGCTCAGGGTCTGCAGAACAATTCTGTCCCCACTGCACTGGTGACAAGGACACTGCAGGTCACTACAGTGCCTTTACTGCAGAGAACTTATTCCACTTCACATTTTAAACTAAACCCCAAGAATCCCCAAAGTGAAAGCGAAACCCAGAGATTTTACCTGCGAAATTTTAATTTTACACCCCCGTCAGCTGTGATTTCAAGGAGAAAAGCCTGACAACGTGACTCAGAGCAAAAGGAAGCTGAAAGGTTTCTACCCTGTTCTAAACACACGATTTCAGTTCAAATGGAAAGCCAAGCTAAACTTCCTCACACTAAAAGATTGATAAAAATCCCCTATTTGTTTTTAAATTCAGCATTTTTTCCTGTCGTGCACATACTTGTCTGCTCCCCCTCACACCTGTGCACCCCCCCAGGTAATTACACACCTTCCTTCTCCAGGCAAATTCTTCCAAATTCCAACCAGACCCCAACTACTTAAGTTCTTCCAAGGGAACATCTCTTGAAATATAATTTTTTTACATGGCAACGTGTCTAAAATAAAGTTAAAAGCCAGGTTTTTCTCAAGGTTATTTTTAGAGGTCTGTATACACCCTTTAAAGGAGATGTCACTTAGTTTGTGCTTACACAGTGTAAGACATAAAGAAGTGCAGAATTTTCCATTACAACAGAAAACCAAAGCCACAGAAATTTTGAAAAGTGAGCAATTCAATTATTTCCCAATTAAAATCGGTGGTTAAAACTCTCTGCCAAAAGTTTTGTTATTGTTCTGGGTAAATCAGCCTCTCCAGCCCTTTGTGAATTCAATCCTAAAGGATTCAGTGTGGAAGAACCAGAAAGTGGTAATGGGGAGGTCAACAAAAGCCAGATTTTTGTTGTCCCATATAAGGACTGTTACCAAGGGAAACAGCAGAATATCCAAAATAAGTTCAGTTTGTTTGGCTCCAGTTCTTTACTATAACTAGAAGGGAGAAATTTTAGTCCCTTTCTGTTTAAAACGTTTCCATGTAAGTAATGCTTTCTGTCAAAATATTAATTATCATTTGTAAAAGATCTTCTATAATCAATAACATCCATATTTTAGTGCAGGCAACGAGGCAGTGCCTGGATCCTGTGAGAAACCTCAAGGAAAAAAAAAATATTTAAAAAGCCTAAAATCCAAAGAGACAAAATTATTGGGGAAAATCCACCCTGAATTTTCAAATGCACATCTCAATCAGATATTAGGAAGGAATTCCTCCCTGTGAGGGTGGGCAGGCCCTGGCACAGGTTGCCCAGAGAAGCTGTGGATGCCCCTGGATCCCTGGAAGTGTCCAAGGCCAGGTTGGATGGGGCTTGGAGCAACCTGGGCTGGTGGGAGGTGTCCCTGCCCATGGCAGGGGGTGGGAATGGATGAACTTTAAGGTTCTTTCCAACCCAAACCATTCTGGGATTCTGTGACCTTTGACCCCTAATTTCATCAAGCTTTAAAGCTAAGAGATCATGCTTTATTCTTGGGAACTTGAGGATTAGAGGAACAAGATAAAAAGGGATTGCTTTTCTAAATAGGAAGTCAAACTGAGTTCTTTATGGAGCTCTTATTGCTGCCTTTCCATTCTGCTCCACCAAAGCCATCAGGAATCAGTGCCCTCCTCTGTACCAACATCCCACTGAAGGGGATTGATAACTCTCATTTGAGGAGGTTGTTTAAAGGAAAGCAGGAATGCCTGGATGAATCCAGACCAACTCTGGGAGCGCAAGGCGAGCTCATCTCCGAGGGGGATGGGGAGCCGAAATCCCCTCCCCTGCGTCAGGGACAGGGATTGAAATGGGTATTTTTAGCACTGTCACTTTGCACCTGCTTTCACCATCTCAGCGCTGGGGTAATTGGAGACAGGCAAAGAGGAGCAATTCGCAGCCACCTTGAGCAGTGAGGGCTCCCCCCGGGAAGGGGCGAGGGTTGCACCCCAACCCATCCCAGCCCTGAGCACAGCCCTGACCAACAGCACAGCACAGGCTACCCCAGCCCTGCCAAAACCACTGCTGGGAACAGCCCTGGCCAAAAAAAAAAAAAAAAAAAAAAGGAATAACATCAGAAAACACACTCTGCTTGCAAAGCAAAAAGGCCCAGAAACCAAATGTTAGGTGGCAGGAAGTTTTCTCTGTGAACTAAGGACTTTTACATCAGGATGAATAGTTTGGTAGATGCACCAGCTACTCCATAAATTAAAGCTAAGCCAGAAGTTAAATGAGGCTATTTTTTCACACATAGACAGGGCCTAAAGCTCTCTCTGAGAGCACACCTTTACTAAAAGAGATAAATCACCAAATTCACTGAGACTTGCTACAATGAAACTACACTAAATCCCAGCTCTTCCAGTCTTCCATCCTCGGATCTGAAAGCGTTTTGCAGTGTGAGTCAGTACCATAATCCCATTTTTCAGTTCCAGAACTGAGTCAGACGGAAAGTGATTTGCCAAGGTCGCCCCGACAATCTGCAGCTCAGAGCAGAGCTGGGAACAAAGGTTTCCCCACCACCTGCTTCCCTGTTACCAGATTAAAGTCTCTCCAGAACACTCAAGTACTTGTCCAAACCAAATTCCTACTCTCATTCCCTTCCCAGGCCCCCGAGCCTTGCCATGAGCAGCACACAGGAACTCCAAGGCCAGCAAAAATGCCAAATCCCGGCACACCCCCTTCCCTCAGACATTCCCGAAATACATTTGGTATTTTTTATGCAAATTACCTTGTCCTGTACCACACTCGTGCCATTAACACTCTGCCAGGTTGCCAGTTTGGTCCTCTAGAAACGCCCAAGAAAAAAACAAGGCATGTTATTTGTGGGAACGAAGAGGGGAGCGAGCTGAGGTGGCCGCTGGTCACACCAAGAAATCCAGGGAATAAAGTCAGGGCTGCATGTGACAAAAATTAGGGCATTCAGGTTCACAGTTCAACCCCAAATGATGTGGGTTTTTTCGTGCACAGCTTATACTTCTACACTCCTAATCTACATCACGGCAGAGACAGATCCTGTCAAGGGTTAAACAGTATCTAAACTGACACAAATCGTTGACTGCCTAGGAAAAAACAAACAAACAAACAACAAAAAAAACACACATAGAAATATGGATGTTTAAGCCTAAATTCTTGGCTTTGCAGAATTAGGCTGAGCGATTTCACAGGTCAGAAGGCAAATGGGA
Source organism: Myiozetetes cayanensis (assembly GCF_022539395.1). Taxonomy (NCBI): domain Eukaryota; kingdom Metazoa; phylum Chordata; class Aves; order Passeriformes; family Tyrannidae; genus Myiozetetes; species Myiozetetes cayanensis. Next base: position 4,930,583 of record NW_026087499.1, on the reverse strand, counting down.
GGGGTTTGAGGTGGAGGGGGAAATGCCATTTCTGGGCTTTCTGCTCTCAGTGAGGTTTAAACCATCGTGCTGCTGCCCTGACTGGCATGTTCTCTCTGGCACTAACATATTGCTTAATGGGAAATTAAATACACAAAACAAGGGCTTGGAAAAACGTTAAAAACATCAACCACCAGCGAACAGATTTTTGTCTTGTTTTAGTGAAACAAAATATTTGGCAAGACAAAAAGGTTTGTGGACAGAATTTCATTGAGGGGGATGGCTCCCTTTTCTATGGGAGAGTCCTGCTCCTGTGTATAAAAACTGGGGACAGCAGAGAGCAAAAAGGATCTTAATGTGCTGTAGTGTGGATGTTTGGAGACTTACTTGTGTTTATTCATGAAAGAGCTGCAGCAAGTCAGGATTTTATCTTTCCATCACGTAGTGCTGAAGGACATAACATGAATATGATGATTTTTATGGTCAGGCCTTTCATGAATCTAAACTGGAAAAACCTGTTACTGAGATCCTTTGCATTCTCAGCTTCCAAGAAGACACCCTAACAGCACCTCCAACCACAGCGCTTCAAAGAGATTCATGCCTTTAAAGCAGCATTGCTCCCCCACAAGAACTCCAAAATTGCTTTGTTTCCTGCATGTGCTCTGAGAGTTCAAGTTTTTTTCGTTGCTGACTTAGTTCCACTCCCAGCAAAATCCTGCTCCAGAGCACCAGGAGCTCTGGGGATGAACACCAAACCAAAAGCAAGGAGGAATCTCACACCATGCCCACAACTCATCCAGGGGACTCTAAAATTGATGTATCAGTACCCATATTACTTAAATATAACTCCATTTTTGAAAGCAACCAGTGATCTAAAGCAGCCACTTGGAAGGAACCCAGCACTGAGGATTCCTCTGTGGAAGAATTCTCCTGAGCTCCTCCAGAAAAATCAGTCTCCTTGAAGGTACTCAAAGAGATTATCAGTCACTTTAAGAAATCCTGGCCTGGGTCTATAAATTTAGATGAACAGTATCATGACAGCAATTTATCTTCCTGCCCTTTTAAAGCAGCACAGGGCATTGTGTGAGCCAAAAGGTGAAGAATGTTGGATTAAAAATAGCAGTACTCAAACCCATCTTCTACCCTGTCAGGGAATCCAATTTGGTAAAAAGTTGGTATGTGCTGAATCACATCCATACCAGAACGAGAGCACTTTCATCACACCCAGGGAACACTCTAGTTGGTTTTATTTAGCTTTAGACAGAAATGGTGACTCCAAAGGAGTTCAAAATGATTGCTGAAGGGCAGCAGCACTAGGATGACCCCTCTGTCCTGCACATCTCATGACATAAAAAAAGAAACCACGGAACAAAATGTGCTTTAGAGTGAGAGCATTTGCCACAACGAATGGAGAAAACAACTCCAAACTCCAGTGACAGCAGAGTTTGAGTGTGAAATTCTCTAAAGCAGCTCAGTGATGGAAGAATTCATTATTTATCATCCTTCTACCTCCTTCCACACCGAAATGTTGAGCAGGGATCTCAGTACCTAAATGAAACACTCCGTAAGTTCCACCATCACACAGCTGGGATGTGAATGAGTGCTGTTCACACACGGTCTGGACACGGGAATGAGCCTTCAGATGCCCTCAGTGGGCAGCACATCCTCTGTGTTCCCAACAAAGTCCCTCCCCTGAAAAAGTCCTTGCATTTAATTCACCACAGGCATTTATCTCTGCTGAGCAGCACTGCCTGAACTGCAGAGGAAATCACAGAGTCATTAAGGCTGGAAATGTCCTCCAAGATCATCGAGTCCCACCTCGTCCCCCAGCCCAGAGCACTGAGTGCCACGAACAGTCCTTCCTTGGACACCTGCAGGGATGGGGACTCCAAACCTCCCTGGGCAGCCCCTGGCACAGCTTCAGGCTGTGTCTTCTCCTCCTGGCCCTGTTCCCTGGGAGCAGAGCCTGATCCCCCAGCTCCCCCCTCCTGTCAGGGAGTTGCAGAGCCAGAAGGTCCCTCCTGAGCCCCCTTTTCTCCAGGCTGAGCCCTCCCAGCTCCCTCAGCTGGAATCAAGGAAGGCTTTGCTGGAATAAGCCCAGATATAAGATTTTTCCTCTTTTTGACTGGCTCAGGGCATTCTGAGCGGTGCAAGTCTCAGTTTTGCTGCTCACCTGCTGTCCCACAGCACCTTGCACCACCCAGGCTGAGAGCTGAGCCTGTGCTTCTGAAACATCACCCACTGAACAATCAAAGCTGTTTCTCACAACCCTTTGGCAGTTTCTGGGAGCACTGTCATCCAAACCATGACTCAGAGACCCTGTTTGGCTTGTGAAAAATAAAAGTCTTCAAAAATTAAAACAGAGTGATACATACACAAACAAAGTGCATGTTGCTGATTGCTACACCGTGTTCCACAAACCACTGGAGCTTTGAACAAATTAGGAAAATCAAGCAGCTACCCATCTCCTAAGAAAAAGCCTCCCTCCAACCTGACGCCTGCTCAAGCTTCCCTTTGAGTTTCAATTTTACTGCTTTGTATCTGGAAAAAAAAAATAATCAAAAAAAGCAAGCAGTGTTTCCATGCTCTTTGTCCAATGCATGCTCTACCAAAAGCATTTTTGGAGACTTGCTAAGAGGATTAAAGGTGCAGGAGCAGCAAAATGAGAAGGGAAAGCGATGAAGTGTGAGTGAGAAGCAGCACTCAGAGGTGACTCAGTGGCAGCAAAGCTCCCTCTGAACTAAGGAACAGGGTTAGGAGTAGGTGGTGGCTGGAGATTGTGGTCCAGAGGCAGCACAGGACTCCAGGACCTCCTGCTCCTCTGTTCTGCCAGAAATCCCGTTAGACACTGGAAACTTTACACCCATTCCCACTCTATCCATCTACTTGCATTTACACCTCTGGGTGTGGATGTGAGTGATGGGCACAAAGCAGCATCAGCTGCTCCAGTCAGTGCTACCTTGGTATTCATTTCACTCGAAAAAACACCTCTAAGACATCACTTAAATTGCAAAGAAAAATCCCAAACAAATCTTTAAGAAATGACAGTAACTCCTTCATGCATATGAGAAAAAGGTCCCTCTTTAATAACATTAATTTTTTGCTCTCGTTTAGTGTGTACAGTGGACCATTAACTGTACACTTAATATATCATGCCTTTCTTAGTGTTTTATTTGCATCTTCCTCTGAAATAAGATTTATTTTCCTACCATCCCACTCTTTCAAAAAATACTGCAAGGTCCTACACATCCCCTCTTCCATCAGAGAGCTGCTGTTCTTCACCTGTTTAATTAAACAGATGTGGAATTTCCCCTCTCTCTCATCATTCACTTACCACAAGAGCTCAGATCCAAACCAGCATGCACTTGTTGCTCAAAATCTATTCTTTAGCTGCTTTTCATCCTGAACAGAAGTGTTCATGTGACTCACACAGATCCCACACTTGGTAAATAAAAGGCAGAATTAGTATGGAAAGTCTCCTGTTTTTAGGGTCATTCACAAGCTGTTTGTCTGACACAGGTTTGCTGCTGCAATTCAGCTCTTTGGCTGAACTTGACTCCAGTGAAATATGGAATTGGATCCTAATTTGGGAAATGAAGTCGCAAACCACAGCAAATGGAGCAAGTGCCATTCCTACTTGCATTTGGAAAGAAAATCGTCAGGAACTGCACCAGGATTTTAAATAACAGTCCTGCAATACAAAATGCTGACAGACCAGAGAACCAGAATCACCCCATCCTAAACCCCCTGGGGCAGGTCGCACAGGGAGGAGCTGGCAGAGCAGGAGGGCTCTGGCTGCATCACCTGCACTGCCCCGAACAGGCAGGACTGAGCCCAGCTCACAGTCCCAGCCACAAGCTGCTTTAACACCTTCTAGCAAACTGGCTAAAGGAAAACAAACAAAAATTAACACAACGTGTCAGATCTCCTGTCTCCACCCCAACTCCAGCATGGCTGTTTTCATCAAACTGACACTCATTTGATCTCTCCCAGCGTGTCAGTTGGTCTCTGTAAACAGGACAAGTTTAATTGTTTTCATTGCCTCTTTGGATGTGTTTCAAGACGTGTCAGCGCTTCGTGGGCAACATCACAGCTTTATTGTTGCTTCAGATCATAAAGAGGCAGCTATAAAAGCCAGGGAAATTCAATTATGCAGATGAGATGCAACAGTAACTATGAAAGCTGGATGTTTGTATCTGCCATGAGTCACCTACTGAGGAATGAAGCTCCCTGAGGATCTGCTCTCATTTTGGAGCTGACATCTCCTCCCTGGTGAACTGGTGGGTGCAAATGAGGGTGAACATCTGGGTGGCACATCCTCGGTACACAACAGGACTTACTATCACAGTAAAGACAGTGGCAACAGCATTTCTGCCACAATATTAAGGAACGAGCTGCTTTATTTATGATCAGCTCACTGCTATTCATGGCCAATAAATCCTTACAAGGTGACCAAAATACTGAGACTGCAAAGACCAAACATCAACTGGCATTTCATTTGTGAGCAACAGAAGATGTGAAACAGCTACTGAAGTTTATCTCCTGCCCTCAGTAATCTCAAAACTACCTGGGGTTTTAAATCTGTGTGTGTGTTCTTAATTCTTACAAAATATCCAGATACAAATATGGGTATGCAAAAGCCTGTTTTCACTTAGGTAAATTGAGTAAAACCTAATAAAGATTAAAAAGGCTTCGCTGTGGCTTCCTACCATCGATGGAACTACTGCTGCAGACTAAAGGTTCAACTCTTCCCTCGTGGTGCAACTCCTGAACCGCAGTGTGGGTGCAAAACCACTCCATGAACAACGCTGGAGCCTCTGCATCACTGCACCACATCTTCCTTCCCAGCAGCTCAAATCCACGGAAAACTTTGTTACAGAGAGAGAACTCACGTTCAAGGAATGACCCAGCACATGAGAAAAACCACCTGGGAGTTCTTACCAGAGAATCCTAAACAGAAGCATTACTTTGAATAGACAGCTACATAAAATACTGCGGGTTAGGAGTGCCCATGGGTAACACTCTCAGCCTCATCCGTGTCACATCATTCCATCCCACCCTCGTGTGGGGCACAGGCACTTCCAGCTCCACTGCAGGAGGCAGAACACTTATCTGGGTGGTGGAACCAAACATTCCAAAATTCTCAGAGCCAAGAAGTCTTTATACGCATTTTTTTTTTATTAAACTATTTCACAAGTTTAAAGCATATAAAAATAGAACACTGTAGTATCAGAAAAACACTATAATATCCCAAGTTGAAATGGTGCGTGCAAGTTTTATTTAAATACTTTCAATTTATTAACTGTGTCCGCAATTAAAAAGCAAAATCCTAAGGCTAAGTCAGAAGTGGCAAATTGGTATAAATTCACTTCAGTGAACTGGGCACAGCCAACTGGAGGATGCAAGAACACTTAATTCCTCCTAGATGTACATGGGTTCATTTTTCCTGCTTTCCACACAAAAGGCAAGTTTCCCACGAGTTCTTAAAAAGTTCACTTATTGGTTATAGAAAATGTGCCATGATGGTTCCATCTAGTTGGTCATTAAGTGCTTGCACCACCACAGACTTGGAACTACAGCTGGAATTTACAGGATGGACGGATGGAGGAGGAAAATCCCTCTGCAGTTGCTTACCTGCATTTACAGCCCCTTCAGCAAGGCTACAGTGTTCAAAAGCAAGGACAACCCCACTTTTATGTCAAATTGTAATTTTAATGTTTTCATTAGAATAGTCTTTATATCACTCTCCAGTAGAAGAAACAATATAGCTAACAGCAAACTTTAATACAGGAACATGCTCCAAGATTAACAACCCAAAATGAAAACAAAATGAAATTAATGTAAAATGCAAATCACATATAGTACAATTGAAGTGTCCAAAACAATTTAAATAATTTTAAATATTTTATTTTTTTTTAAACTTGCTACAAATGCTTTATACAATATTTCAACATAAAGTCCCCATAACAGAAATGTAACAAAATGGGAATGATAGTGAAAGTGAAAGTGGCACAAAGTCACCAAACAAGTATTAAACTACAAATTTTTTTAAGAGGTAGATTACTTTTTAAGTCGAGAACAAAAATATAAGGGGTGGCTGTATAAAGAAACTAAGTCACTTTCCATCCATTCCGTCATTAATCTTGAAAGCTCTGTGAACACGTGACAAACGGCATTGCCATAAAAAGCTGTTAGGAACAACAGACCCATCTGCTGTCTTAAGTTATTAGAGGTGTCACAACCTTTCAGAGGAATTACAGATTGAACTTCCAAAATATGCAGGTCTGCAGCCCTGCTCTGGCCTTCTGATCCATAAAAAGATACACTGCATCCATTAAATATCTGCTCTTTAGAAAGTCACTGTTGCTATATAAAGTTTTATTTGCATGTGTAAATACGAAGTTGGAAAATTCATAAACCATCCAATTCAGGCTTTTTTTTTGTTTGTTTTTTTGTTTTCTTTTTTCCTCCCATTGTATGCTGGACACCTAAAAGAGTCAGGAAGCGAGGAGAAGGTGGGAAGAAAAGGGAATTCTGCCGTGCTGGGTTGGCCTCTACTGATTCATTGAGACAAAAGGCTTTTTAAGAGATTTAATACATGACAAAAATACTTGTGAGTGCAGCAATTGTTGTCCCTGAATCTACACTGAGTTCCGGACACGCTGCAGGAACCTGCTTTGCCGAGCAGCCAAGGAACTCCACGGAGGTTTGCACGAAACCAGGAGCTGAGCAAACAGCAGAGCACAAGCCTTGGTTTAGTTAATCCCACTATTCCTCTGGATGATTTCCTGCGGGGTGTAATTGTTTTTAAGCAGTATTCCTTTCTCTTTAATCTGAATCATCCCGTGCGTGGCAGGCACGAAAGAAGGAAATCTAGGCCTGGCACTGAGCGTTAGGCAAGAAGCCTGAAGGGAATTTTGGGATTGTGAGTCAGTTCCTGCGGGTTTCACAAGCTTGGATTTCCCATCCCTTGGCGTAGTGCTTATCCTAAGAGGAGCAACAGCTCTACCATGGCAGTAAGGGACTTTTGTTTGGTTTGTTTTGTTTGGTTTTTTTACAGGAGGTTCCTAGAAAATAAAAATAAACAAAAAAATAAAAACTGGATATAAATGACAAAACAATTTGTGAACGGAGTATGTTTACACAGAAAAAAAGAAAGGTGGAAAACAAGTATTACATGAAGGAGGTCTTGGAAAAATATTGAGATTTCCTGGGGGAAAAAAACCCCAAAACCCAACAGTGCCTACATAGAGTAGAATCAAAGTTAAACTGTGCTGACATTAGTGTATGAAGGCAAAAAAATTCTTCATATTTGATATAAAAAGTTTAATAGACAATCCAAATTTATGAAAGTTATTTCAGCAACAAAAATAATTTCCTAGTCAAACTACTGACTAATCGGATAAAGACTGTAAAGTAATGGAATTTGAGCCAGCCAAGGAAATCTTACCCCTGGTCAATTGGTATTTCTCCCCCCAATCCTACAGAACAATTCCCATATGCACTGATTTTCAAGTGCTTCGTAATTTTGCCTGAGGTCAAATGATTCATTTGGATGCAAAGATGTGTCATTTTGGCTTCTTACTCTGATCTGTTCTGGCATCATTTAAATGCAGTTTCACACATAACACTGGGAGAAGCAGCTGATGAGAATTAACAGGGAGATGTTTGTGTCCCGAGAGAACAGGCTTGGGAGACATTTCTTGTTCCTAAAAGGCATTTTTTACACCATTAGTCTCCAAGTTCCAATAACATCTTTTTTTCCTTCCACACATCCTAATTTGGGTATGGACTATTTTAAGTCAAATTCCCCTCTAGCCCTTGGGAATAATTCTGCTCTAGGGAACCTTGACTTTGCAAAGCATTTCCTCACCATTTCCACCTCAGAGCCTCCACCGTAAGACACACAAGCTGTGAACAGTTGGGATTTTGACACTCAGCAGATCCTGCTCAGGGAACACTTGTTCTGACACAGGCTGCCAGTTCCTCCCCCTCCTCCACTTAGCCATGACTTCGATAAAAACATCCTCCCCTCAAACCTAAACCTGGTGTTTAATCACGGCCAGCGCTGCAATCACCAAACCCAAATCACCGGTGAGCTTTGGGAAAGTGCCTTGGATAATCAGACACCTGTTTCCAAGGATAACAGGGCAGGAGCAAAGCAACAGAGCTTAGAAACACTGTGTAAAATATACTGTTGATTGGAGAGACTACATGAAGACGTAAGTCGGGACTCAGGCACGTAGATTAAGATTTTATTTATTTATTTATTGAAGTATTACCCTTTCTTGTGATTAAAATGCTTCTTCTCAAAAAAGAAATAGAACTTTAATTATAAAATTTTATAGTGAAACATAAAAGCATGATACTTCTAACAAATTTACACGGTCATGTAAATTTTCTTACACGTCTATTTCCCTTATATTAAGTATTTAATGATCTGATTCAATCCGTATGCACATACATTTCTGAAGTATTTGGTCATGGTTTGTTTCTTTTATATATATACTTGTATATATATGCAGAGAATGCTTTTTATTACAAACCAAAGCAAGTTACTTCAGTGAGTAAAGAATGCAGTCATGATTTTGAGCTCAGTGAATAAATCTAGGATGGTTCTGGGCCACCTCAGATACCAAATACAAGGTCAGTGTCTCCAATAACATTGAGTTTAACAACAAAGTTTATTTGCACTCAGGTATTGACATTTCTATTTTTTTCCCCCAGAGTTTTCAATTCAGTTTATAATTAAAGACATTCTCTATACAAACCGTGTATAAATTTCATGACAACATGACAAAATGCATCAAGTATGTACATCAGACCTCGGCATCGGTGAGCTGCTCAACCACGTTTCAGGAAATGCGACTTTTCTCTTTTCTTTTTTATTCAAGCATGAGAAACTCCAAAAGAAAAAAAAGGAAAAAAAAAATAAAAAAAAAAAAGACCAAGAGAATTGGCAAACCAACAAGCAACGTGTTCCTGGGGTTGTTTCAACTTCAAATGAAATGCTTACCTGAAGTCTTTTAGCTCTTGCTTTGTACTGCTTTCATCTCTTTTGTTTTCTGCTGCCTCTGCGTTCGCTGCCTGCTGCAGGCTCCGTGTGATGGGTCCCCCAATCCTCTCTCTAGACTTTACACTGAACCTGTCTGCCTTTTTCTTACTTGCCACAGCGGATTTACTCGGCAGAACAGCTTTATTATTCCTTTGTATTCTGACGTGCAATTTGCGGGACGCTTTGCTGGGCATTCCGGAGGAGCTGTTCTTAGTGACCACCTTAGTTTTTTTCCCATCCACGTGGGACATTTTAGACACTCTCACAGGGCTAGAGTTCCTCAGGGACGAAGAGGAGTTTGGCTTTTTGGAGCGCATGGAAGGGACAAATTTCACGCTCTGTTTGGACTTGAAGGAGGCCGAGGGGAGCTGGAGCTGGGCCGGCCCCGAGGTCCGTGCTCGGGTCTTGCCCAGGTGGGGCTGAGTGCTCTGCATCTTGATTTCCGCGTCCGCCGTTCGCCTGCGCTGGTTGCCGCCCTTGTCGCTGCTCGCAGGGGAGGAGCTCGCACTCTTTTTGGAAGAATTCTTTTTAGAGGAGGGAGAGATGGGTTTTTTGGGACAGCTGTATGAGGCGTGCTTGTTCAAACTGCCGACGTAGGTGAACTCCCTGCTGCAGTAGGGGCAGATGTGAGGGTCCGACTCGGATGGATTATTTTTCATCTCCGCCTTCTGCTGGGCAGATTTCTTTTTCTGCAGGATAGCTTTCTGGACAAGCTGGTTTTTCTTTTTCAATGCACTTATTTTTAGTTTGTTGGAGGACATTTTGCTAATCTCAACGTTGAAATTGAGTCTTTTAGGCTGACCCATTCGTCTGAAGGCGTTCTTCCCAGGCCCAGCTATAACCACCATGCCATTCTTAGGCTGCACTGTCTGTTTGAGGGGCACTGGATTTTTTTTAGGTGTGTATCTCTTTTTATCACTGGCAGAGGCACAGGCCAGTATGTGTTTGTGTAACTCAGGCATGTTATCCACACTTTTCCCACATTTTGTGCATCGAATGGCAGTAGTAAAAGTCTGAGGAATATTGTGGGTAGTGAAGTTCGTGGCAGTAACTCCGATGCCCATGGGATTGCGGTGGTGATACTGAAAGGGAGGTGGTTTAAAGCTCGGGTAGTGTTGATTGAGGCCCATACGAACATCTGGATCTTTAGATTTCACGCCAGAAGCCATTATTTTTATCGTGGTATAAAGCTCTTCAGAGGAATCATTTAGATCTTCATCTTCCTCCTCTTTAGAAGGTTCCAGGGAATCTTCTGGTAGGCTCTGCATGTGCTCCGCGTTGGCTTTACTGGGATCAGTAAAATTCTGGGGTCTCAAAGTCCCACTTTCAAACTCATGGTGCGTGCACTCTTTGTCTGGATGGAGATCCCGCTGATGCTGCTGCAAATTGCACAAAAAAGCGAATTCCTTTTTACAGACGGAGCAAACAAAGATATTCCCCACTCCGTGGAGCAGAAAGCGATGTTCCGACAAGTCTGTTTTATCCCGGAAAAGCTGGACACAGAATTCACATTTGAAGGGCCATTCTTCAGCATGAACAGACAAATGCTTCGTTAGGTCTTTAATGGAAAGAAAAGGGGATTCGCAGACATTGCACACAAAGCTCTTATTGAAGGTTTCCTGCACCACTCCCGAGTCACTGGAAGTGTGAGGATCTTCTCTTGCTTTCTGCTGCTCGTTTTCAGCTTCTTCCTGTTTTATTATTGGGAGAGAACTTTCAAGATTATCAGCAGAGGAAACAACAGAAGAAACTACTGAAAGAGGAGGCGGAGATGGAGATGATGAAGACGAGGAGGAGGAGAAAGAGGAGGAAGAGGAGGAGGAAGAGGAGGATGAGAGTGTAGGAGGGCCGGGTGAGGCAGCAGAAATAAGAGGTTCAACAGAAGGAACAGGGGATGGAGAAGGAGAAACCGTAGGTGAAAGAACCGGTAGCGGGGACTGGGTAGTAGTGTTGGAGAGCGGTGATGGACAGGAGGAGGTGTTAGTGGCACTGGCAGAGACATCTGGAATGGGTAAGGGCATGGTTGGGAGCAGGGGAGGAGGCGATGTAGCGACTGTTAGCACGGGCGGGCAGGGCGGCGGGGACGGGGGGTTAGTGGGGGTTAACAAGGGGGGCAGCTGGCACACGGGGGGTACAGCGGGTGCCTGTGGCACAGGGGAGGCGGAGGAATTGAGGGGCTGAGCGTCACTGGGAGAGGATGCCGAGAGCCCGGGATCCACGTCGGGCTCTGCCTGAGGCTCCGGGGCTTTGCCGGGGCTGGCACTGCTGTTCACCCCGGCGCGCCGTCCGGGGCCGCCTCCGTCCCGTTGTACTCGTTCAGCAGCACCTTCTGTAGCATGCACGTGGTTGGTTTCTTCTTCTTAACACCACTACACGTTGGCTGAGTGGAATTTTCTTTGCATTCCCGAGCTTCGGCGTCGCTGCAGGGCTTCTTATGCACGCTCAAGTCTAAAACGGACTCCCAGGGGACCTGAGTCTTACTTTTGACGTCAGACCTTTGTTTCACACCGCTGGATAAATCCAGTGGCTGCTGGTTGCACACGTTGCCAAATGTTGGAGCTGCTGTCCAGTCTTTTGATATTTTGTATTCTTCAAAGCAGTGAGGGCTCAGAGTCTCTTTGTCCTCCCTTCCAGTCACGCTCCAAGCAGGTGAGCTGCTGCTGTGGCTTTCTAACTTTGGCATTTTTGAGCTCCGGATATTATCGTTCCACACAGTTTTTCCCTCAGCTGATTTGACAAAGTCTCGAAGCACCGGACTGTGCTGTGGAGAACTGGGAGGAGAGCTGGTCCTTCTTTTAAACCTGCTGGATACTGGAGGCAAAATAGGTGATGATGTAACAGAAGGTCCTAGTTTAGGGATTTCATTTGATGGAGTTATCGTCTTACTGTCCTGGGTCTGAAGAAGCTGCTTTAATTTTGATGACAAATAAACCCCTTTTTCTTTATGAAAAGATAAGCCTTCTGTTGAAATGCTAAGAGGAAGATTTAAAGAACTTGTAGGAGTTATAGGTTCTGGCTCTATTTCAGTTTTTATTTTTGGTACAAGAGGAGGGCTGGCAGTTCTTCTCTTTTTGGATTCGTTGCTCCCACTGCTAGAGGGTTCCTTAGGAGGTTCACTCACATGTGCTTGCGTAACCTTTATATTGGAGGAAATTTCCACCGTGACCGGACTGATGATGCAATTCAACCCATACAGGTCTGCAGAGTTGGACTCCATCTGAATCACATCGCAATTGCTCGTGCTGCTGTTGGACTGGATTTTCCCATCAATGTAATAATTTAAATTCTCAGAGATATTGCTGGAAATATCCATAATATAGACATCATCTACTTCCCCCTCCTCCTCGATCTCAGTGCTGGCTATGTACACACTCTGCACTGCGGGGGCCGGCTCCGTGGGAAGCGGCGGCTCCTCGGTGAAGAATCCTTTTCTCCTCACCCCTTTGGGAATAAGATGCCGCTCGTGAACCCTGCGCTGGTGCCTCCTCATGTTGGTGTGAGTTCCAAACACCTTCTTGCAGTATTTGCACGGGTGCAATTCTTTGGGCTCCTTGTTCTCCTCAGCGAACGTCGAGTTGGAGGTTTCTTGGGAAGCTTTCTCAGAATCCAAGACAACGGAGTCTTGCACGAGGCCGGGAACGTTCGGGTCGTCTTTAAGACCGTCATCCACAATTACCTGGTTATCAGCAACGTTATCCAGGTGTTGTGATGACGTCAGGGTTAGGAAAGGTTTCCGTCTGGGCCCAGCCTCGTGGCGTCGCTCGTGCCTTCGCCGGTTAATCTGGGTGCCGAAGGCCTTCCCGCAGTACCGGCACTTGAAGGCGTGGTTGAGGGTGGATATGTGGATGTGCATGTGGCGCTCGAGCCCTTGCTTTGTTGTGAACTTCCTCTCACAGTGCTGACAGGGAAACATGAACGTTTCCTGAACGTCACCGTTGGATTCACCTCTTGCTTTTGGGATTTTCACCACCAGCTTTTTCTTTGGAGAGTTTTCCGGCGACTCCTCCGACGTGCTCTTTTGTTCTTCCAGAGAGTCCAACTTTTCTTCGCACATCAAAGGCATTTCAGCATTTTCTTTAGGCATATTGGCGTCTTCCATCTCCTCCTCATCTTCCTCTTCTTCATCCTCCTCCTCTTCATCGTCATCTAAATCATCTGACGCACAGTTTATTGCTTCTCCTTGTTTGTCTTCAGTTACCACTTGTGGTTCATTGGTCGGACTGGGGATCATCAACTTTGGAAGCACATCTTGATTTACCATTTCCTGAATCACAGCTGTTTGTTCCAGGGACAGCACAGCAGAAACAGAAGGCGTTTCATCTTCCTCTTTATGACCTGAAACACAAGGAAAGCGTGGGATATTTTTACCAAACTCTCCAGAGTGTGCTGCACCTTGCTTCTCCATCTTCCTAAATCAGAACAGAGGTGCACGTGTTGTGCAAGCAGAAGGGACCACAGAGTGAAGGCATGGAGGAGTTATGGGTTAAAAGAATTAATATGGTGTTTTTTCCCCCTTGACACTGTTAACTAGCAATAAATAATGACTCAGTATTTTAGAATAAAGACTCTGCTCTGCTCTTGTCTCTTCTAAGGAGTTCAGGTTCATGTCCAAATTTTGCAGTACATAAGTTTTTCCTGTGGTCAGATTTGTACTTCTGTGACGTGCTTTTAATACCCCAGCTCCTAACTTATAAAACCATTCAGGCAAACAATATAAACATGTTCACTTGGTTGCACTAACATAACCTGCTAAAGAACTAAACATGACATTTTGATCCAAAATGATATAGAAGCAAAAAAATAAGATACCTAAGAACTCACCCTCTTTAGAATCCTTCATATCTGCAGAAGAAGAATCCAAATCAGTCTTTTTCTGTTTTGTATCTGCTGCCTTCTTTCCCTTGTTTTTACCTTCCTGAGTCTTCTTCTTTCCTGGGGAGGAAAAATCCCAAGACTTATTATTCCCATTCAACAACTCTTAACTTGTCATATTTGAGTTAAAGCCCCAGCTTTGGATGTGACACACTCCTGTAGAGAACCTGCTTTCCTGAGGAATACAAATGACAGATGAGTAGAACAGACAGCACTGAGGCAAAGCAGCCTCAAGAGCCCAGAAGAAATCGTAATCAAAGATAACAATGAGTTTCTAAAAACCTCAGACTCCAAATTACTTTCCTCACTTTCAAAGCAAGAACAAACTAGAGGAGAAATGTCCTGTCCAGGGTTAACCAGCTGACATCATGAAGTTACCCAATACCTTATTATGGCCATTAAATTCATGTATCTCACAGAAATACACAGAAAACAGAAAATTTCTTCATATATTATTACTCCTTAATGTTAATTGGAAGAAACAGAAACCCATCGAAGTCATTGGAGATGTATAAACATTCTGAATAATAAAAGCAACAAAGCAATAACATCTGAGAAGACTCAAAGCACCATGAGCTTGGCCAACAAGGTAAAGGCAGTAAAACCAAATTAGATGGAACTGGGTAACAGCAAAATATGAAGGTATTTTGTTGTGCCCACTGACACGAACAAGTTTGCTAACACTCTGTTAGCAAAATGAAGCAGCCAGTATTAGTGGCAGAGGATAATGAACACAAAAGGGCATTATGCAAAGAGCTGACCAGTGGTGCAAGATGTAAACATGTTGAAAACTTCATTTCCCACTGCACTACAAAGTACTGATGATTTTTTCCACTAATTTTACAGATTTGTCCCTATAATATACGGAAATTATGATTAGGAGAGTGTAATAACAAATAATACTGTCTTGAGGTTGAATTCACTGCTCAGCCCATACTCTCCACACAAAGACATAAAACTCTGTATCTCCTCTGAAATTCCCATTTCTACACACAACTGCTGGGAACGAGACCTTTCCAGAAAGAGCAATCAGAATTCCTCCTGTGCCTCCTCCAACACACAAAATGCTATTTTATAACACACTGCCCCTTCCCTCTGATCCCAAGTGTCCATCACAGCCCTAAACCCATTTCCTATTTAGAAGCACATTCTTCCAAGTCACAATCCTGTCAGCAAGTTCCTCCTTTTTACCCCTCAAATATTTTTCACATCTTGAGCCAAGAAACTGAAATGCCTTTAAAGAAACACGTTCCTCTGTTCAAACAGAGAAGTCCCAAGTACACTCCCCGAGACAGCAGCTCAGAGACAGGAAACACTTGTTTTGATTTGAACATTCTATCTAAATAATTATCTGTATTTCCGCTCAAGGAGCTCAGATTTCACAGGCCACCTTCCAAATTCCAGGGTGTTTCAGTTTTATGTAGGTAATAAACCTTGGTTTATTTTCTTAGTGCAATTTGACAGTTTTTAGTCTCATGAACTGACAACAGTCACTCAGGATGAATTTCTGTCACCTCTGGAACATACACAGGCATCCTCCCTAAGGTGAACTAACAGTTATCCCTGAATATCCTCAAATATTGGAACAATACTCGTGTCTAACCTGCTACAATGAACCAGGATTATATGGACAATGCCATATTTAACTTTGATTTTATATAAAACACCTACAAGTTTCAGAAGATTCAGCACACAGTTGGGTGTTCACACAGGCACAAGGAGTTTAAGTGCATCTTTACCTGACAGGCTAATGAATGTCCCACTTGAACATCATTTTTTATTATCAGCACCTCAAATGTTCATAAATAGAACCATGATCTGAGTATAAAGGATTTCAAATAAGCTTCCACAAATATCTGCCAAGTCACCTGAAATCGCTCTGGGAATGTTCAATAACACAATCAAACAGTCCCACTTCTAGGGAAATGGGTGTAAATGTAACATCACAAAACATTCCTAAGGAATCAAACACGCATCACAACACACCTTCTGAGTGATACAACAAATCCCATTTCATTGCTAGAACCCCAAGAGCTGTCAAATTTTTTGCAGACCACTTATCACCTGAAGACCAACATAAATACCTTGACTTAAATGACAAACTTCTCACTTTGTCTCCACAAGTGAGATAGGAAATAAGGAGGCAAAGATTGGTGCACAGCCCCTCTCATCTGCCAACCCTGGTCACGCTTAGAGACACTATTTTACACGTGGTGCAGCATAAGGTGGTATCACAGATGAAGCCACTGGACAACTCACCTAATTCCACAGCAGCACTGAATCTCAGCATAACAACAGGTTACTGCCCCAAGCCTTCAAACCAAGACCAAATTAATTCTTTCTTTTAACAGCACTGGAAATATCTTTCAAGGGTGAGGTAAAGTGTGTAGAGGGAGCAACAGAAATCCCAAGTGCTAAAGCCTGCACGAGTGTTTCAGAGTGTCATCCATTTATAGAATATACAATTCAGAGTACCCCAAATCCAATTATAATCTGGGAAATCACTACAATAGCAGGATCTGCACCACAAAAACTGAGTTACTTGTGAAGATCATTTTCCTGCCACACTCCTAAAAAGAGATGCAACCTGCTCTGTGACACAGCTGGAGATGGTTCGAGTTCTTCAATCTTTGAAAAGAAGACTCACCAAGCACCAAACGTGCCCTTGCTCTGAACAGTGAGCAGAACTGCTTTGTATGTACAGCATTTCAGATGTGTCACACCAACTCCTGACACACAGCAACCAGAGACACCATCCCATTGCTGGTGTTTTCCTTTAAGGTTTTCAGTTTGTTCTAGGGAGGTGCTTTCTTTCAAGCACAGCAATGACTGTCCCAGATGCATCATTTCCCGGCCCTGAATGTTCAAAAGTAGATGCCCAGGAAGAGAATTTAAGAATAAAGTAAGAGTAAAGTGACAGTTCACTGATATGCTCTCCCAGCTTTGAGTATCTGGAGTTCAGGAACTTCTGAAGAGATTTAGCACCTGTTGAAACTTTCCCCTGTAAGATCTCAAAGTGCTTTTTAACTCATGTAAACCTGAAAGATTTGCATCGTTTCCTTCCTGCAGATCTTCTGCGAAAACCACAACCTACTATTCTGACATAAAGGATATCAGGGAGCAGCCCAACGTCTGTCCCTGAGTTCTGTCACAGTTTCAGAGGTCAGGAAGCAACAGAAACCTTCAGGAGATGAGAAATGCCTCAGAACACAGAACCTGGTGGAAGCCTGAGTATAAGTACACACGTGCACTTACCATCAGGTTCCTGAAGGGTCCTACATGGCTGCTACGGCCAGCTGGATCCTCCACTTGGTCTAAATAAGAAAGATACAGGAATGAAACACAGGGAAAGTGAAATGGAAACAATGACAAAAGAATAAATGAAGGGCAGAACTTAATATATGTGTATGTGCACTAGAGGAATTGTGGAAGAAAGATGTAAAGGAAAATGAACGGAAGAAACAGATGGAAAGTAGGCTCTTGTCTATATAGTGAGGAAGATCAAAAGAGGATTGCACCAACTTGTCTTGCAACTTTAAGTAGGGTTCTTTTTTCTCCCCTTTCCTTCACTCATGTTGTAAGATAGGTCAGCATGAGGATTATCTGCCTTTACACCTTCACAACACCTGTGTAACACTGGCAGTGGAATGAGATCTCCTGTGCCTGTTGCAATGTCCAGATCATCACTACTCCCACTAACCTTGGAGAGTTCAGATGACAACAGAGTTAACAACATAAGAAACAATCTTTAGTTGCCCAAACCTCGTTTTATTGGAAAAACCAAGACACCTCTAAACAACCTACAGTTACCTGTGTTCAGACTTTTCTGTTAAGCCAAGTACTGATGAAACAGTTAAACCACGGAGTTATTTCTGGTGGGATGGGATGAGCACACTCAGATGCCAGGAAAGATGTTAAACACAGTCCTTCCATATCCTTGGAGCTGAACTCTATAATTAAACATTGCCCAATCGCACAAGATGCTATTATCTTTAATAACCTTTAAGTGCAGCACCAAACACGCTCCCAGTTAAGATCATGAAGTAAGAAGGACACACACACCTGAGCTCCAACACTGCTTCCACCTCTTCCAAGGAACACAGGAGGGGACATTTGCCTCTCCAAAAATGTCCCTCCCCAAAGAGTAAGTGATATGAGTTGAAATTCCTGGTGTTTCTTTGAGATCTGTAGCCAACAAATAACTGTACCCAGTCCATACCTGTGCTGTGCCACAGGTACCTGCCCAAATCTCCCATTTCCTGGAAAACAGGGGAGAAGCTCCCTCGGAGACCCTCTGAAAGGTGTTCTTAGAGCACAGATGAGGGGCCACTTTGAGAGGATATGGCTGAAGGGGAGAGATAAACTGCCATGTTATACTCTGACACAGCTTCATGATGAGAATTACAGTGTAATAATATAAATTCACTGCTTAAATCCCTTTGGAACTGGTTCAGATTAAAGTTTGCATCAATCCCATGCAGTAGCTGCTACTATTCTACAAATCAACTATTTCTTTTTTTTTCCTTATATTAAAAAAAAAAAAAAGGCAGTATTTAGGCACTGAAGAGAATGAAATAAAAATCTAAGTGCATAATCAAGATAAAAGAAAACCCTTCAGAAAATTCAGCAGAAAACAACTGCACAATCATTTCCATCCTCTTCTGATTAATGAAGTCTAACGTAATGATGCAACTTGAATTTTAATTTGAGAAACAGCTTGCTGTGCCCCAGAATTCATCTGTTCCTGTATCCAGAATCCTGGTAGGTGTCATGTTTTTTGAAACAGATTCCTTAAGCCTTCAGGCATCGGTAAAAATCTGATGAGCTGTTTGTTCTGCAGACAGGCTCTAACACATGAATGCCTTTCTCACACAGAAAGCTATATCCAAAATAACAGCATAAATTGCTCCAGAAATTAAATCAAAGTTGTGTTGGCTGGAGGAGCATGAAAAAAATGCAGAAACACTTTGCAGTGACTTCTTAGAATCTTGTCCAACTGTGAATGGCACAGCACGTAGATGTTCAAGACCTTTACCTACTTAATAAATGGAATTCACTTAACTAAGCATCAAAAAATGGTATTTCATCCAAAATGTTTATTGTTAAGATGTGAACACTAAGGCTGTTTTTTAAAATATTTTCCTCTGTTTCTATTTCAGTATCTTCATTTCGCTTTTTGTTTGGGTTTGTTGGTTTTTTTTTTAAGTTCTTCCATTGTTTACCAAACCTTTCATTATTGTCGAGCAGCACCTGCTCCCACAGCAAAGTCAAACCCAAAGCACCTGGTTAAAGAAAGGGCAACACACCTGTGTGTGAAGAGTGCCCAGAGCCACTGAGGACAGCCAAGAACTCTTAATTTTTAGGCAGGGCTGGTAGGCACGAGGTGCCTGATCTGTACACACAAATCTATGTATTTGGGGATTATTGGTATAATCAGGGGGATTACAGAAATGTGCTGAAAACATGACCTCCAATCCACAAGGTTAGACAAATATTTTATTTCAAGTTCTAAGCCAACAGCCACATTTTGAAGGATATAGCACAGTGCTCATTATTTTGGCAGAGTGGGCTGCCCTTCAAGCTCCACAACTCCAGTGCCTGCCCCAAAAAACATCCACCAGTCAGGGACTGTGGTAATTGTGGTCTAGGACAGGTGAGGTTCTTCCAGTACATACTTCAAAATGTCACACTAAAAGTTACTGGAGAAAGAGGAATAACTGTGAGGTAAAATTAAAAATAGTAGGGATAAGTCACAAAGATACCAAGTACTAGGCTGGCAATAAAAAGATGACAATCTTGAAAGAAAAAGACCCAACAATTCTGCTTTACTGAAACAAGCATTACCTAAATGTTATGACATCAGCCTCCAATATTTCTTCCATAATATTACTGTTAATACAACAATATATCAAAGTTCCTTTTAAGTGCTTGCATTAAGTGCTGCTTTGAAACCTGATTGAAGCAAACCAGCTGAGGAGCTCTGAAGTAGCTCTGAACAGACACATTGTTATTACCTGGGGAGGGAAAGGCTTTGCAACCCTAAAGTTTCCAACTTAGAATGAAAGAAAACATACAAACACTGCCTACCGAGTGCTTTGAGGGGAAAAAGCTCCTGTATTGCCCAAAAAATTGCTCCAGAACCCAACTGGATGCTTCCCAAGACCCCCAGCTCAGAAATTCCAGTGTTGCCACACACACCACCTTTGGTGATAATTCAGGTTTTTTAACACAAGCCAGAAAAAGCTTTTATTTTTATTTGGTTGTTAGTGTAAGATATGCTGTACTAGGAGCATTTCCCACTTTGACTACAGATCACCCCACTTTTTGGTGACCACATACACGTAAAACCCTTTCTAACACCCTCCTACAAACTCTTCCCAAGGTAGGAAGGTTTCCATCTCTCTGACTCAAAAGTACAGACCAAATCTGACAACATGAACAGCCTTCTCCATTTTCAGGACTGTATCTTTCTAAAACTGCACATTATGGAAAAAAAAATATGTAAAAAGGAGGCGAAATCAGCACATTTTTATTCATATTCCAGCACTTCTAAGGGCAGAATTCAAGCCACAGATCAACTTTTGAAACAAACATCTCATTAAAGGGGATGTCAATTAAACCTGAAAGGCTCCACACACAGTATCATGTAGAGGTTTATTTTAATAATGCTGTCAAGTAGGTAAGAAAACCTGCAGGAAAAGGCAAAATGTAAATGCCTTTTTCATCCTGTTCTGCTCAATCTATCATTATTATAAGTAACTGGTGGGGCATTTTTTTAATGCCACACCATTACGAGGTTATCAGATACAATTGGTTTGTGTAGGCATGATTGCAGGTATTGTTAAGCAAATGAAACACTAAAGTTGACATGAGCTGTTTGACAGTGAACAAAAATCACCCCGACAGAATTTTAACCTCCAGCTCCTGAGAACCAAGAGGATGATTCAGAGCTATAGAAGATCTTATTTCTATTTACAGTCATTCTGCCCAATCCTCATGTATCAAATGATTTTAAAGGTGGAAAGGCAGAAAGCAGATTTTAAAGGTGCAGGTGCTGTATGTTATAGATAAAATGAGGGAAATCTTGTGAATTATCTATAGAATAAGGACAAAAGCAGAGAGCAAAGGTTCTTCTGGCATTTCTTCCAGCAGAACTCGCATCTCCTCTTCCTTAAAAAGACACTTTCAAGCTTACACAGTAGGAGGAGAAAGAGGAAGCCAAACTTCACAGCATTTCTATTAATACCAAGCTGCCTGTTTTATAAGCTCATTGCTCCCCATTAACCAGCACTGCACTCCCAGACAGCAGCATTTTCATCAGGGCATTTGCCAGGCAGATTGAAGGAGCTGCAATAAAGGTATTTCAGGACACCTGGAGACACAGGCACATCCTCCTAAGCGGGTGTGTTTGTACCCAGCACCAAACACCCAGCTCTGCAGGGAAGAGATGCACTGACAGAGACTGAGAACGTGCCATTTGCATAACAGATGAACCTGTTGCCATGGAAAGCGTAAGAAAATTCGGAGCTGGGCTATTTAAAACACGGATTTCTGCAAATGTTTGGCAAAGTCTCCGCTTCAGTGACAGCACTGAAGATCAGGTCACTGCATCTCACCCCAAACTTCTGAAATTATCTCACAGTCAGCACAAGAAATGGTAGGATGGCACCACAGGTGTGCCATGCCAACAGGAAGAAATGATGCAACAGTCTGCAAGAAGCAAAAAGGAATATATTGCCATTATATGGAGCTCTTTGTGAGCCCAGACAAGCTGCAGCTATTCCCAAAATTCAGATAAACAGATGAAAAAAGAAAATTTAGGCTGAAAAATTCTACGAGTGGGAAGCCTGTGTTCAATCCAACGTGTGGCATTCCACCAACCCCTCCAAACTGAGACAGGAGCTGTCTCCAGTCTTCCTCATCCAATTTACGTCTTGTAAATTAAATTACCTGCCATAACTCTCTAGCAGAAGAGAGACAAAAGCATTTATATGAGCTGTCTGCAATGGGATGGCATTCAAATCCCCAGCACATTATGACTCCTGACTAACCTGAGTGTGCAGCTCAGGAAGTTGTAAGTTTACAAGACTTACTCACCCATAATGACTTAAGTAGTCCAGAATGTCACCCAACAGTTACAAAGCACGGCAAACAAGGGTTTAATTCCATGCAATTCGAACCCACACATGAGCTGTGATGAAACAATTAAGTGTAAATAATTAAAGGTAGAGCTTTTATCTCGGCAAGGTTTGAAAATGTTATTTCCGAAACTGTAGAAAGGGGACAAAAATAAGCAATCCAGACTTTCTCAATCCCTTCAGCTCCTTGTGGGTTCCTGCTTCCCACCCTCCCTAATAACAACTCCCCCAGTCACTACAAACTCCTTCCAATTTTCTCCAGAGCTGCCACATGGACACAGCCAGCCCAGCCCAGAAAATGGGATGAACATTCTTCTCTGCACTTCTGTCCCATCAGCTTTTGTTTTGCTAAGTATTAAAACAAAAGCAGCAGAAATGTCAGCTGGCAGAGACATTTTCCAGAAATAACTGCTGCTCTCTATATTTAGCCAGTTTTTATGTACAATTCAGTTAAAAATAGAGCACCCAAATTGTGTATTTAAATACAGAGAATTAGTCTAAATTTAAATCTCCTCTTGAACCAAAAGGAGGTTTTATCTAAGTCCAGAAAGTGTTGCTTCTACATTCTCTAGAGCTCTGCCCAAAAAGTTTATCTGACCCTGAAGTGAAGCTACACACAGAAAACTGAAGTAACAGCTATTTTGACATTATTTACAGAATGATGCAAATGAAAGACTACTTTCATGACTACTTGGACCACACAGTTTAAAATGATCACTCTAGATCTGTTTGCCTTCATCTGTAACAAATAACCCAAACATTTGTCATGGCCCTGTTTGGATCACTGAACGTCTGAAGGGTTAGATCAAAAATACCTGGTTTTTTGTTAAATGTTTTAAATATTTAAAATTCTATATTTAAAAAATTAATTTAGATATTTAAAATATTTAAAATATTTAAAAACCACGACACCTGCTCTGCAGGGCAGTTTTGCTTCCCCTGTCAAACAGAACTCAGAGGGTCAGTGAAAAGCTGCCACTGCCTGGAAAACCAAGCCCGAACAGTTTGTGCAGCCACGGGCTGGGGCTCTGCTGGGACAACACAGCTGGACAAGGGCTACAATTCCCAGGAAACAGCCCTGCCTTTGTGTCAACTGGAGCCCTGGGATTACTGCAACACGAGTCCCCGAGGCTGGAAAGGAGAGCAAAGCCTCTCACAGATGCACACTCAGATTTCGCACTCAAATATTCTATTTACCTTCACTCAGATTTGCCCTCTGTTATTCACTTTTACCCAAACTAATCCTTTTGTTCACCGTATCTAAAACATGCCATTTGTCACAAATTTTGCTCCAACAAAACAAAGTATTCCCAGTAAAATCACCCACTTCTCTTCTGCAGTGAATTTCATCCTCCTCCTTGACAACCACTTCCAGATTTATTTCCTTTAACGTCATTATTTTTCTACAGTACAGCCAACTACCCACTAAGTAAGTACAGAGTGTTTTTCCATCAGTCCCCATTAAAAATATTACAGCATCTTCTCAACTGGGTCTCCAACCTACCAAGGAACATTAATTGTTAATAAGCAGCTCCTGTCACAACATATTTGCAACACGAAAACTTTGTTTCTCTCTATCTGTTAAATTTGGGACGACTCATCTGCAGCTTCAGAGTGACAACCCAAGGTCACAAGGCAGAATATCACTGCAGGTCCTTTCTAATTTATAAGAGTAGATAAAGGAAGAGGGGGAGAGGATAAATATTAGGCAAAGTCATTATTTTAATGTACAGGCCAGTCACCAAATCATTTCTATCTGCTGAGAAATTGTGCAAGGTTTGCTTCGCTTCCTCTGGACACAAAGTGCTTCATTCACTTCAGCTGCAGCCCATTGATATTTTCTCAGAGAAACGCTTGTCAGCCTTCTCTGATAACACAAGATACACTGAATTCTATTTCCAAAGGAACTGTAATCCCCCAGTTGCCCAATCAGTGCATTTCTCAGAATGCAGCAGACTGTGCTGCAGGACAACAGCAACAGTTGGTGCTCATGTGAACAGAACCAACAAGAGAAGTTCTAAATTTACAGTATGTACCAAACCAGACAAGAGCAAACTGCATCTGCTTCATCTGTGACACCAGCAAAGGTCAACAGGCTCACAAAGTCACTACAGGGAAGGGTAAATTCCTCCATTTTTCAGAGTGAAAATAAATCCCAGTCAGAGCACAAATCTATTTATTTGTCTTCTGCTCAATTAACAGTCAAGATTAACCTGTTTAGATCAAAATAGACTTTAAAGTTCTTTGCACATGCCTGTTTAGAGCATAAAAAGTCAACTAAAACAGAATACAGAAAGAAAATGTCACTGTAAAGTATCTTGGACATTTTAATTTGCAGGTAAGGAACCAGAATAAAGTCCAGCTCTGGTGCAGGACTGGAGGGACCAGAGGGTGACACGTAACACGTCAGGATTTGGTAGCTGTGGCCAAGTTTCAGCACAAAGTCCACTTTGCTTTTGCAATCCCTGACAAGAGTCCGTAAGATTGGAGGAGTTGGACTTTCTGCTCTTTACTTGCGATGTGAAAGGGAACACTTTGCAGCCAAGTCAATTTTTCACTCAACTCACTGAAACTTGGTATGACCCATTCCTTGGGAAAAGCCCAAGGCAAGTCTAAGGCTTGGCTGAGGGTCTGACTGTGGGAAATGGGGGTGTTCTGACACTCTGATCCCAACCCACTGCTCAAGACAGGTCAGCTCTCCCTGCACTGAGCTGCTTTACACCACGGGCTGACCATCTACACACTAAGTTTGCAATTTACTGCCAGCAAGGTATGGAAGTCTGCACTGGTCTTGGCCCTGAACACTGGTGATGCCTGAGAAAATTCACCCAAATTTCTGTGAATCAAGTCACTTCCACAAGCACCAGGCCTTTCCCATTCAACAGGCACGTTGTTTCTGATGGGCTGCCAAATAAAACGAGATCCATATCTGACAGACTGCAGGGAGGCAACTGGCTCTCAACACAGCTCAGAATAATGGAGAGCTGACTCCTCATTTCCATGGCATTTTGCAGCAATAATAATCAAGATGATGGATTTCCAGCTATTATAATACTCTCAACTAGAGTAACTTTATGTCAATCAGCACATTAATAACAGTGCCTCTCTGAAGTTCTACAGCATTAATCACAGTCAATCAAATGCTCTTGCAGAATTCTGACAACAAAACGTGACAACAAAATTAACTCCTAACAGCGACTCTGGCGAGCTCTTAAGCTCTTCTGAAAGTTTCATCCAAAATAACTCTCAGGCACTGGTGAGCCACATAAATATTGTGATTTCTTAGTCCAAGGGAAAAGTGTATAAAAGGTAAGTAAACACTTCCTAGAGAATGGTCAGACATTATCCAATTTTCTTAGCTACAAATGCTGAAATACCACTGAGTGTTGTTTCAATAACTGATAGTCTGCTGTAACATTTTCTTGAGGAACTTGATGCAGCAAGTGTAGGCCGGTGAGAATTCCTCAGAACAAAGTCATTCCTGTCAATCTGTGCAAGGCTCTTGGCAGGAATAAGAGAATAAACTGGAAGGTTTGACAGACTGAAAAAGATACAGACGCTCCGGTCTGACAACTGGTTTTCTTTTTTGCTCATTTGAAAAATGCACTAAATAGTTAATAAGTGAAATATGAAATGTCTTTGATATTTTGTATTGCAGCGACATGAGAATCTTTAGAGTCTTGACAAACACAAATTACCTGACAAAGGAGATCTCAATTAAAGAAAAGAGCTCTCAGCCCCTCCACTCCAGTGGAGTTTGCATCTCTTCCAGGAATAAACCAGCTATCAAACCTTTGTGTGCACACACAGGTCAGATGGGCTTGTCCACCACTGCATAATAAAGCACATGGGGCATCTGCAGAGATGCCCTCAGTGTAAGACATTCCCTGTGAACAATTCAAGTAAAATAAGCAGTCAGTGCAAAACTATGGCAAATTGCAATAAAAAGAGCACTAAAAAAAGTTTAGCACCCTTAATGATACGATATTATTCCTATTAATTCTGTTCAAATGGCTTTGAAAAGATGAAGTATAACAAAGAAAACATCCAGGGAAAGGAAGTAAAAATGATTAAGGGGTACAGAAGATTCTCATTACAAGAACTTGGAGCCTTCCCTAAATTAAGAGAGGTTAAAGCAGGAGGCAAATAAAATAAGAATACACTGAAAGGCAGTAACTGACTGTACCTTGTATCCACCATAAAACCCAGTCTCCAATTAGAAAATAAACACTGCAGTGGGAGATTGCACAGGAGGGTCAGGAAACCACAGAAGGAGCAACAGTGTCTGCTAAAGCCTTGAC
The DNA here is from genome assembly GCF_022539395.1 of Myiozetetes cayanensis. NCBI lineage: Eukaryota > Metazoa > Chordata > Aves > Passeriformes > Tyrannidae > Myiozetetes > Myiozetetes cayanensis. Next base: position 4,904,238 of record NW_026087499.1, on the reverse strand, counting down.
TTAAAGTGAGATAATGCAAAGGAATTAAAAAAGGATTACTCATGGGAACTCAAGTCACCCAGACTTAAGTGAGGTGTAAGACAGCCAGTAGCTCACTGAGTTGGTTCTCTTGTATTCCACAAGTGACAGTTCTAAATCACAAAATACTTAAAAGGAATAAAAAATAAAAGCACTTTTTCTCTCTGGAAAACAGTCTCTATTCTCTCACTCTGCAGGAACTCATCCCCTTCCTATTTTGGAACAAATCCTCCAAATCTATCTCAAAGCTCTTCCCTAAAACAGCAATCACCAAATTTTCTTCACATCTTCTACAAAGCAGTGTTTAAACAATTGTGTGATTTCTTAGAAGAGAACAGTGTAATAAAGTTTTGGAAAATCCTACTACAATCAAATACTTCTATAATATTTCAACAGAAACTTAACAACACTGAACTTATTTGCAGGAAAATTAAAACAGCGTTTTCCTAAGGAAAGAATAATAATTTCCAAACACACTGGATTAATTAAAAAAAAAAAATAAGCAGTGGAATACCAAGCTGCTTTTCTTCCAGGTCACTCCTTGTTTCACAGCTAACTCTGATCAACAGGAAAAAATTGATTAATACTAGAAAGCTGCCTGGTGCCTCATTTCACTTGGCACTGTGGGTTATGTAACCAAAGACAGCATTAGCAAATTTGCTGGGAAATGCCACAACTGTGGTCTAGATGTACTTGAGAAAAACAGTCTCAAGAAGTGTGGCTAAAAAAGCAAAAGGACGAAGAAAAACACGGCAGGCTTTAGGCTTGGCATTATGCAACAACCCAAGAATTTTTATTCTGCTGGATAACTACAGACATCTGCTCTAAGGACTGAGCAGCTGAAACACCCCAACTTGTTACCACCCTGAAGGGCAGACTGTTATTTTAAGTTAAAGACACAAACCCCCCCGAGATGAAGTAACAGAGTGTGCAAAGTGCTTGGAGTCCTTGTTTTAATAAGGATCTGATAACAGCCCTGAGCACTAAATCCAACTCAATCTTCTCCTTAGGGTTTCTGCTTTCCTGGTGCCATCACCAGGCAGTGACTTACAGACAAACTGGGGGTCCCAGAGCACAGATTTGGGGATGCCTGACCCTGTTTCCAAAAGTTTATACTTAGAAACACAGAGTTTAAGGGGTCAAGACATGAAATTTAGTGCCAAATATTTAAGTTTTCTTTTAAATATAGATAATTTATTCCTGAAACGAAGGTTTATCTTCTCCCATTCTTAAACCCACGAGCAGGAGTAAGGCTGGAATGAATCACAGCAACTTCCCTGTGCTGTTCTGAAATCTCAGAGCAGCTGTCCTGGAACTGGGGGCACTGCTGGAGAGAAGGGAAGATGGGAATGTAAAGTAACACCAGTTTCCTATTCAAAGGGTCCCAGATATGAGGGATAAGAGAAAAACTTCCACTGCTTAGCAGACCTCAAACATATTAGATACTCTCCAGACAGAATCTGCCATGAGATCCAGTTCCCTTGACATCCCAAATGCAGCTTCTGAACAAGAGTTGTACAAACCTGCTTGTAAATCAATGTGATTTAGGGAAATCAAAGTAAATTTTTTTTTAAAGTAAATTTTTAAGACTTTGTTCCAGATGATCTTGTTTGAGCTCCTCCTTCCTCGCTTGTCTTTCCCCAGTCATTGGTTAGAAAATTTGGAAGCCTTGAGTTCCCACTGAAGTTTTTCATTAAATTTATTGGAAGTAGAGCTTAGATAAGAATACAGTTTCACAGTATCCTTGCTACAAATGTACAACTTACACATCCTTCTATAAGTTACATTCCAATTCACACACACTTATTTCTCTCACAAGCTCTTTTCTGTTTAGAAACAAACTTTTAAACTTATTCCAAGTACAAGCCTAATAAATTTGTGTAACTTAAAAAAACCCAGACAATCAGGGCATCATTTGGCCACGATTTCCATTTGTGATGACATCCAGATGGCAATCCAAGGCCTACCTTTTGTAAACAGGATGCATATTTATGGCACTCTCAAGTACAGCTAATTATTTGGAACTACAGGAGAATGCCTAAGAAAGTATCAACAAAAAAAAACTGCACTATCTCTACTAGCACAGAATGGAACCTCATGATTTCATCCTTACATTTCCCCTTCCTCCAGCAGCAACCTGACACTGTTTCAGCAACAGTTACACTTTGAGACAGAAGAAAAAGCAGTGTAACTTTTAGGATGGCAGCTTTTATTTAGAATCTGAGGAGCAGAAGCCTGAAGTTGCACTTGGCATTCAGACTGATATAAACCAAGGCACAATAACTCTTTGTAACAGATAATAATTGATTTCATAATTCACCCACCCTCATCTCACACTGTCTCTGGTCACTAAGAGTTTCCCTACAGTTCATGTTCTCCCTCAAACCTTTTAAGAACCACGGGGCCACCAAAACTGCAGTAGAACCATTTAAGGTAACAAAGTGTTACAAGATTTATTAGCAATGCTTTGAGACTTCCAAACTGGGCTACAATAAATAATCCCCACGGCACAGGTGACCCTGCTGCAGGTGCTTTGCCTGCACCACAATGGAGAAGTATTTTAAGGGTTGACACAACTGTGACCCGAGAGGTCATTTGGTTTCGTGACAACCCACTGCAGTTACGTTGTGCAGCAAGTGCTTTTGGAAAAATGGAATTACAGAGGGTTTTTTCCCTCCCCTCTCTTGACAGGCTGACTGTGCCCAGAGAGCAGCACACCCAGCCCTCAGTGCAGACACAGCACAGCCTGTGCCACGGGCTGGGGGAGAAGTGGAACACAGGGAACAGCCCAGCGTGAGGCTCTGCCACGGGGATAAATCAGCACGGCACAAGGAAAGCACTGCCCTCATCTCCCCCCCCCAAAAAAAGGCTTTTTTAGAGGTATTATTCAGGGCAAGATTTTATCCTGGGTAACATCAGTAACTTTATTCTTCCAGAACCAGACTTTTGATCTGCCACATAAGCCATGACAGAAATGAGATTTTAGCCCTGTTTGATGGCACTCTGGAGTTGCAGGCAGCACCCTGAAGCAGGTTAGAGCCTGATAAAACCACAGGATATCTTTAGGTATGATCATCTTTGGTTTGGGGTTCTTTTATGACCATCCTTTTCTTTAAAAAAACAAACAAACAAACAAACAAACTTAAGTTAGTGAAAAGTTACTTGCCAGAGACTCCAAGTCTTCCTTCTAGAAGGAAACATTAATCTTTGATATTACTGCTCACTGCTACAAATTATTACTGTCATATGCAGAGGAAGAAATGCCCTGATGAGACAAAAAAATATCTCCACTCCTCCTCTAAAGGACACATGAATTCAACTGTAAAGTAAAAACCAAGCTGTTCTTTTTTTTTTTCCCTTAGAGGAGAATTAATGAAAGACCTTGTGTTAATGCATTTGATTGAACAAATTTCCCTACGAGCTTGGCAGGCAGAATAAAGCACATTAACTACGACCTGGGAGAAGCAGATGAGAAATGCTTAACTAGAAAATGCAATTCCAGGAAATGCAAAAGCAACAAAATAAAAAATAAAATCAGGTAATTTTTCAGCTGGTTGTTGGTCATGCACCAGCAGCTGGGAGCTCTTTACCATTAGTTATGATGGCAAAAGTACCAGCTTGGCTCTGATAAAAATCTGTGATATTCCCCAAGTTCCTCAAGTTGTTTTCATTTTTTCTATCCTCCTCAATAGCTGTTTATCCTACTAAATTTCTTTCTGAAGCTCAGATGCACTCATCACCTCAGGAACAACATGCAATGTTCCAATAGGTAAAAATGTATTTGTAAGAGCTGCCTCTTCCCTCCAGGATGCTGAGCTGCTGTGCCTGGTGGAAGGAAGATGGAAAGGATTTATTCCAGCTCAGAAAACCCATGGCCAAGCCAGGCAGGAGTCATCCAACACCTGGAGGGGTGTGAAGGAGTTTGAATTCAAAACCTAAAATCAAAACTGTGCAAGGGAGAGGTGGCACCTGGAGGAAAGGCCAAGTGCCATCCTAAATGTGCTCTAAAGGAGATTATGGACCTGGTGTCAGGGATCACCTGCAAACAGGTCATGTAAAGGTCGAGGAGAACAGTTCAGGCTGGATTTTGGGTCTGCCCCAGACCTGGTCAGCTGCTGGTTCTTAAATGCCACCTCCACTTCCCAAATTTAGTCCAGCCTACCTCTTATGGGAAGTACATCCCCTACAGCACAGGGGATTTATTCAGAAATAAAGAGAATTCTTACTGCAATTTTACAGTTTTACAGCAATCAAAGCCTTGATCAATTGGGCAAAACCAGCCCATTTTTAATAGCTGGGAAATGGTCACCTTTTCTGAGCAGGGCTCATTAAACCAATGGCAGGAACAAGATTATTTGCCAATTGGTAAATGCCTTACCTGTCCAAGGACAAGGCCCAAGATGCATTAAAAATCCAAAAGGATGTTTGTTTTACTGAATACAGAATAATTATGGGCTTTACTTAATAACTCCATGTTCTGAACTACTCAGTTGTAACACACCTCTCAAATAATGTCCTTTCTAGTCATTCCTAAGGTATTAAACTGTCACTTGACTTCTCTGGAAAACGTGTTCCTAAAGGACACACTCGTTCACAGAACTTGGCAGTTCTTACTTCTATTTTCTGCTCAATGTGTAAGACAACAATGTGCAACACAGGCCAAAATAAAGTTTACTAAGAAAGAATTTATTCATCTGTGTAGGTCACTAATAAATCAAAATTCCACAACCCTCTGGAGGAGCTCCTCTCTAGAATGCTTCTTAAACTGCTATTTAATCTCAAATATTACCTTGTACTGACTCCTAATTTTCCACACGCACAAAGTTAACCATGATATCCTTCTCCTGCCACCACCCTTGTCATCATATAATTAAGAATTATTGATTTTTAAATTAATCACTTTTGAATGCTGCTCCTTTATTTAATCCTTTCCTTTATTTTCCAAAAAACCCTCAAGTTAAGAAACTTCCATATCCAAGGATACAGCTGAACCTACAAAAACAGGGATATCAGTAGAAACCATTCTGGAATCCTCACTGCATCTCCTGCTATCAATCTGCAAAGGAAAAACGTATTTCTTACAAGAAAATTGCTGTGAATTGCAGATATTAGCAGATGTTACTACAAACACTAAAATAACTGAGAATAAACGGAGAGAAAAGAGTTCCAGTGAAACCTGTGAAAACCAGAACTACAAAATTTCAGTTGTTTCATCATTTTACAACTGAAATGTTAATCATAACTCAGATCAACTAATTGCTAAGAATTTGGTCTTTCTGCTTCATGATACACGAGTATAATTCCATAAATAAATTGCTCTTGGTTGTTCTCAAATGCTTCATCAATATTGTGCTTGGAGTTGTTTTTTGCTGGGTTGCTTTTCATTTAATACTTGTGAGACCTTAGCCTGTGTTTATAAAATGGGGAAAAAGATTTATTGTTCCTAATTATGAAATCTGTAAAGCCCATAACAGTTAAAACTTGAAACCTACAAACCAGCACAAAATCAAAACCCAGGAACCAAATTAGTTTACTGATATTTTTACCTATAACTTCGTGAATGCAAATCAAACTTGAGTGCCATGAAAAAATTACCTTAGAAATTATTCTGTCTGGCTTTTCTGATTTATCATATAATCAAATTCTTGCAGGCTGTTTTTCTAGCCTTTCAGGTAAATCACAGGCACACAAACTCCATGTGCTAAGATAAAGTAGATTTAGGAAAAAACATAATACAGCCTGTAATTTACTGAGCCTTGCTCATATATTTGCTGAATATTCTTTTCATTTCAGGCAGGTAAATAAAAATCAGTGCTCGAATTTCAGCTTGTATTTGCTTAACCTACAAATTACTGTTCAAAATAACTAATTGTGCTGCACCACAGCCCCCTCTTCAATCTCTAATATAAAACAACTTACATAATAACTGTTCTCCTCAATATCTGAGCTTGTTCCAACCGTGAGTTCCACAACCTGTAAGATCAGGCCCTAAATTATAAGTTAAAAACTACAGTGATGCCACTTAAAATATTACCTTTCCTTTGGTTCGTTTGTAACATTCAGAGAATTCCAAAATGTACACATTTCCCTGCGAGAGGAATCGGCATCCTTGTGCTACAGCTGTGAATGTTTCCTTTCTGTATTTACTCCCTGTAACCAAAGGCTTTATGGCGATTTTGGCCTAAAACGTTGGTGAAAATGTCAGTTATATAAGGCCACGCGTGGAGGCCACACGCACTCCGAAAAATATTGCTGCCCGAATTAGTCACGGAAAAAATCGGGGATGTCTGCTCTGACATACATATTTACATGGAATAACGTGTTTATAACCCTCTCCCCGAAACGCCTCTCCCATCCTCCCTCCTCGGCCGAAGCCGGGCAGGAGCAGCCATTCGAGATTCCAGAGCCACCAGATCAGCCTAAAACCAACAAGGAATTAAAAACCGCAGGGAGTAACGAGGCCGGGGTTTTTCATCTGGCTCCACTGACGCACCCCCGGCCCCGGGCCCAGGTCCCCCCTTCCCAAAGCGGGATCGCGGCGGGCCCGGGATCAGCTCCCTCTTCCCAAGGAGGGACCGCGGTGGCCCAGGGCTCATCCTCCCCTTTCCAAAGCGGGATCGCGGCTCCCCGGGATCAGCCTCCTTCTTCTCAAGGAGGCATCGCGGCGGCCCCACGATGAGCCTCCCCCTTCCCAAGGAGGCATCGTGCGGACCCCGGGCTCAGTTCCCCCTTTCCAAGAAGGAATCACGGCGGCCTCGGGCTGTTCCACCTTCCCAAGGAGGGATCGCGGCTCCCCGGGCTCGGTTCCCTTCCCAAGGAGGGATCGCGGCTCCCCGGGCTGCTCCCCTTCCCAAGGAGGGATCGCGGCTCCCCGGGCTCACCCCCCGCCCCACGCGGGATCGCTGCCGCTGCCCCTCGTCCCGCGGCCATCCCCCTTCCCCGCGCCGCCTCTCCCAACTTTTCCAGCCGCCACAACTTCCACGTTCCTCCCGCGGCGGCGCCGGCCGGGCCGGGCCGGGCCCTCCCGTCCCCTCCCGCCCCGCTCCCCGGGGAAGGTCACGGCGGGCGCGGGCCCGGCGGGGGCGGCGGCGCGGCGGGCGCGGTCCGTACCTCTGCGGGCCTTCGGGGAGTGCCGGCGGCTGCGGGCGCTCGCTCGCTCCTCCTCGATCGCGGCCGCTATGGCCGGGTCGTCCTCGCCATTGTACCACACCAACAGCTCCTCGCCCGCCGCGATTGGCTGCGGGGACACAACACACGGCGCGGGGCCAGTGAGCGGGCGCGTTGTTGGCGGGGCGGGGAGCGGGCACGGGCAGCGGGGAGGAGGCGGCGGGGCGGGAGCGGCAGCGGCCCCGGCGCGGCCCCCGCGGCGCCGCCGCCAACGGGCGCCCCCTGCCGGCCCGGAGGCCGCGCGGCTGAGGGGACACCAAACCCGCTCCCCCCCCCGGGAGTAATTAATGGGTTAATTACAGACAGCAACCCGCCCCCCGGCCCGGGAGATAGTTAATTAATCAATTAGAGACACCTCGAACCCTGCCCCCGGAGATAATTAATGAATTAATCAATCAGAGACACCCCCCCAAACCCCGCCCCTGGGAATTAATTAATTAATTAGACACTCCAAACCCCGCCCCCAGGAAGTAATTAATGAATTAATCAATCAGAGACATCCCCCAAACCCCGCCCCGGGAATTAATTAATGAATCAATCAATTAGAGACACCCCAAACCCCGCCCCGGGAATTAATTAATGAATCAATTACACACAACACCTCAAACCCTGCCCCCGGGAATTAATTAATGGATCAATTACAGACACCCCAAACTTCCCCCCACCACCACCCCCAGAGTTAATTAATGGATCAATCACAGACAACACCCCAAACCCTGCCCCCAGGAATTAATTAATAATCAATCATAGAACATCCCAAACCCTGCCCCCTGGGAATTAACTAATGGATCAATTACAGACAACAACCCAAACCCCAACCCTGGGAATTAATTAATAAATTAATCAATTATAGACAGCCCAAACCCCACCCCTAGGAATTAATTAATTAATCAATTACAGACAACAAGCCAAACCCCACCCCCCATAATTAACGAATTAATCAATCACAGACACCCCAAACCCTGCTCCTGGGAATGAATGAAATCACAGAAAAAGACACACACAAAAAAGTTACCCCCTCCCAAAACACATCACCAAATAAAAAAAAAATATTAAAAAAAAAAAAAAAAAATAATAAAAAAAAAAAAAGGAAAACACAAAAAATCCCAGAAATCAATTTGTACCCATTACTCCTTGTCCTAACACTACAGGTCCTGACAATATATAACACAGTTATAGTTACTATTAATACAGTTAAATAGTTAATTATTAATACAGTTCCTGCATTATTATTATTATTATTATATTATTATTGACATGAAACTTCCAGCTCCAACATCCCAAACTGTGGTTTGCCTTAACTAGTGGCAATGATTTAAATGCCTGCAGACAGTGACATCCCTGAGCTCACTTCTGTGGATATTCACAGTTAATTCTTCCCAGGGAGCAACCAGCCAAACACAACTACCTTACACAAAGCATTAAATAACGTTAATTAAATCTAATATAATAATAAGTAACACTGCTCAGGCAGCCACTACAGCTGGGATTTGGAACAAGGTCTACAGATCCAGGAAAAGACTGTCGCAGTGGGTTAATGGCAATATAGATAATTACAGCATGTTTAACAAATCCACTTCATCACTGTAATGACAGGTTTGATTGCCATTCCAAATTGATTATTTCTAGGTTGTTGTTTTGTTTTTTTTAAATCACAGGAAAGACCAATGCCAAACAGGCATCACTGCAAATGCTACTCATATCATATTCCAGGCACTGCCAATAAAAGAAACTGGTCTTGATCGATTTATTTCATATGTTTCTTAAAATATTATCAGACTCAAATTACCAAGTCCCCAAATTTGCAGACTAAAGATGTATTTGTATTTATTTTTAAAATCTTCCTCATTCTTTCTCCATTTCCTGAAGCATTCTCCCCAAAACCAAGAAAAATTTAAACACCTTAACTACAATCCCCCTCTTTCAGGGCTTGATGAACATGGGGCTGGTGGAGATCAGATCCTATTTTCAGTCATTCCAATAGAGCAAAGGGTGTCCTTACACTTAGTTCCACTCTGAAGCCAAAGGGCATTTTTGTATCAAGAACAACAGTCATATTTCTTTTATTTCTTTCCTCTACAGCACTTTTTTTTTAGTGAGTCCCACAGCACTCGATAAAGGTGAGAGTTACCTCATCCCCAGACACCAGAACAACAAGAGATGCAAGATCCCAGCTGGGGAAAATATTTAAATTATAACACAAGCAAAGCCTAAAGGTTTTGCTTTTTTAAGACTTCCCCTATTCCCAGAGGCCTGAGAGGAGAAATTGTGGTAAAGCTCTTTGCATGGTCCCACTTCGCAGCTGTCAAGCAGCAACGAATGCAGAAGAGTTGTCTGATGATGCAAAAAAACTTCATCAACTCAAAAATACACAAGCTCAGAGAAAAGAGCAGGCTGAGGTTTCAGGCAATGCAAACACAGGATGATGAGGAGCACAGAATTTGTTGGGCTGCATGGCTGGATTATTCAACTTGATGAATTTACTTTCGTTGTGACTAAATTAAGCCCTTCTAACTTTGTGTGTGCTTCTAAAATGAGCTGGAGCAGCAGCTTCAGAACCAGACAATTCAAAACTGCTGCCTCACTGAAAACTGGAGGGAGAAAAGGGCCACACTGAGCAAGTGCCACTTCCACCACTACTCTTCCTGATAACAACTCCAAACCCAACCTCCTCCAAGCCATTCCCTACAGATCCTCAGTGTAGCAGTGTCAGGTGGGGACAGTTTGGTTCAACAGGGTATGAATGTGGGAGAGGCTCCTCAGGTTAATGCTTTTTTGAGCTTTGTGTTTTAACTACAACGTTTAACAGTCCTTTAATCTGAGGTTTAAGGTAATTCCACAATCTGTTATTTCTGAGAGTAGCACCCTAATAAGTTATATCCTGAGAAGCTGTACCCCAGATTGTCTAAAATCCAGTTCCTTGTACAAGCACTGCAATGTGTTCTTTACAGACCTTATTTCTCACACAGACTCTGTATTTTCTGTGATATTTTGCTTCTGCACCTGGATGTGGCCTCCACAAAAAGCAATCAAATTGATATTTACTTGGGTGAAGCTTTCACAAGGTATAACCCAAGGTTACATTGTGTTCTCCCGTGTAACAGGGAGGATCTGGAGTTATTATAAACCCGTCTGACAAAACCTTCTTCCGTAAACAAATGAATTTCACTTTAATCAAGGCCAGTTTCACAGCCAGGCTTCTTTAGAAGACTTTTTGAACCTGTGTCTTTTCACTGCAATTTTACTTCTTCTGTATTTTTCCTTCTGTCCTGCATGCAGAACAACACTGAGCAACGAGCTCCTTTCATCAGCAGAGTCAGGAGGAGTTTCTGAAACCCCATAATGAGTTTAAGCTGTTTCACTGAAATATCACAGCTCTCATATTCATCCTGGGGAAAGCAGATGCAAAGCAGCCCACAAATAACCTCAGCCCTTCGGTGAAGATGAAGGGAAGGTGGAGAGAAATATTTGCTTGTGCTCACTTAAAAATTCTGTTCTATAACTATTCATTCGCAGCAGAGAACAGGGAAGTTAAAGCTCTGTGCAGGTTTGATGTTCTTCTACACCAAGCAAATTTGGACTTTGCTTATCTTAGCAATGAGGCTTGGAAAGTTTGGAAATCAGCCTGCTTAATTTACAGATGAGAAACCCACAAAAAGCTGAAGAAAACCCTGGGAAAAAAAACCAGCCACGACAATATTATAAATGCTTCCAGGTAAAGCAGAACAAAATTACACACAAGCCACTTGAATTCTCCTTTGGGGGTAAATAAAACCTGTGCTGTTTATTTATCAGCAAGTGGAATTCCCCTAAATTCATGAATTATGATAAAGATCAGGAAGAACTGTGTGTTCATAGCTGGGCTGGTAAATTTACAGCAGGTTTGAAATTAGACCATAACACATTATACACAGAGAAAGAAGGCCATTTAAGATGTTATTTATGACATGCCTTCTTTTGTCTCAGTTAACAGTAAGGTGTGACTGGAATAAAATTCATCAAGTTGCAAGAGACAACAGCCAAAGGAACAAAAGGATATTTCAGTGCTGAGACAAGATATTTGTTATTCTTTAAGCAGTGCTCAGCCTCTTTCAGCAGCACAGTTATTTTCCAAAGTGCAATCTTATCCATCAAAAAACACAATTTGGAATATGTGAATGCTTGAATTATCAGGACTAAAACCTCTGCAGAAAAGATTCAATGAGAGAGAAATACAAAATGTCAGAGTGACTCCAAAAATACACTTTAGGTTAATGACTTAGTGGGACTATGGGCAAAGGCAGAGGAAATCCAAGATAAAGTGTCTAAAGCAAGCAAGAGTGGTTACAAATTCACATTGGGAGCCTGTCCTCAGGGAAGAAACACTGAAGAGAAGGCAGCAGTCTGGCTGGAAATAGTGGAGCCATCAGAAAGATCAGAAAGTGTTTAGAAGTTTGGTTTTTTACAATATAGTTTGAGTGCCCTAAAATGGAACAGTGTCACACACTGCTGCACTGCAAGGTATCAACTCACTCCTTCACTAAGCAAAGACCAGTTCTTTGCAGATGTTTTTGGCCTCACAAGGAAATGGAAGGAACAGCAAGAGTGCAAAAACAAGGCTGCACATGCCCCCAACCCCCAAAAGCATCTTAAATAAGAGCCAAGTCAAGCTGCACACACTCACTGCTCCTCAGGCACAGTCAGTACTTTCTAGGCACAATATTCTAACCCCAATGTGCTCCACCACGATGGTTAAAACCACTTTTTTTTCTTGGTTTGGGAGATAAAATGCTTCAGGAATTACACCCTTTTCCCTGCCTCCCCCTCACTCCCTGAACAGAACTGAAATGGGATAAACCCATGAAAAATGGGTTCATGGAGGTACCTATAAAAGTGTCTTGACAGCCAATCTTTGTCATACGATGCACAGACCACAAAAATAACTGATGGCTGCAAAAAAAACCTTCAGTAGAAACTATCTTGGTATCCCAAAAAATAGAAGAACAATTTATTTTATATAATCTGCTACAGTTTCTCATTCTAATTGGTATCAAATTCGATGCTACTGCAAATCATTGACCAACAAGACAGACTTAGTGTCAAAACATATCCTAGAGTTTAACATTAGATCTTAATGTCAACTGTACTGGCAGAGAAGAATTTACACCAATTAAATGTAGCATTTGCAATACTTCAAATATATTTTCTTTCATGTTTAAAGAATATAAAGAAAAAGTAAACATAAATTTCACTAAATGTTTAATGCAGATACTGGAAAAAAGCGTTTTAATAAAGGGAAATAAAAGGTATAATAATAAAATCTAATAAAGCAGGAACTGATTCTCAGACAGGGATACCTTCAGGCTCTTGTAGTATATGGTCCTGTTGATCTCCAGAGGAAAGAGATTCTGCTCCTTGCCAGAACGTGCCCAGTTGATGTATCGGAGCCAGTTGCCCTTCTCTGGGTCCGTTGCATCCACACACATCCAGCCCAGGTTGGGGTAATACACCTGAGGGGGAAATGGCATTTAACAAACGGCCACGTGCACCAAAACAAACATCTGAGAGCTCCACAAAGTCATGGAACCCTCCAAGGGCAGAGACAGCACAGAGGAAAGGAGCAGAGGCAGGGGCTGTGCTGGGACAGAGTGTTGTTGCCCTTCTGCAGTTTAATTGATTGGATACAACTGGAAAAAAACCCCAAACTTTTGGAACTGCAATCCCTTCTCTGAAGATTTTGGGCTCAACAGCCAAGATCCTTAAAACATTTCACATTTTCAGTTTGGCAAGCTTGAAATGCTACTCTTACATTTTGCCTTTAGTAAAACGACTGATTGAAGATATAAAGGCACAGAGATTTATTTTTACTATCTGGTGAATTGGAAAAATAACTATATGGAAATTAGAAGCATTTGCTTTGTTTGGAAAGATATGGGAAAGCATAATTTATATTTAATATTTTTTCAGGTTATAAAAGAACATCTTGAACCTTTCAGAAATCTTGTGATTCACCTTAAAAAACTGACCCTGTCCATAAACTTCTGCATGTTCTGAGATGTAAATTCTTTGGTTTCTATTCTTGAAGAAAAGTTTAACACCTACTCCTGGTTTACATTTGCAGACAGGCTGCAATGAAGCAAGAAGGGGACTGACATCTGCAGTATTTTCTGCTGACAGGCTTCTCTTCCAAGAGCTGTTATGCATCTCCCACTCGTCTTATACTCCAAGTTAGATGCCTCTACAAAGAGCTACCAGTGGGTATTTTTTCCTTTCTTCTTTTTCTAAAAAGCTAAAAATCTACAACGTTGTAGCTTTTTACTGGTTCTGATACTTTACAACTAATTCTAAGGCTTTTGAAAACCATTTTCCATTTTCAGTTAAACTTCTACAAGAGCTTAGAAAAACCGTTATTTAATAAATTTGATTTCTTCTATGCTGATATACTGTTGATTTAATAAGATAGAATTTCATGAATGAAAGTAAAGTTTTAATAAATTCATCACAATCATCTTGATTTTTTTCCAAGCAAACAGAAAATATCTCCCTTTCTTAAACTATTCCAGCATGGATTTCATCAGCTGACTTTTGAAAGAATGTTCCCCAGCACACCCAGCCCTTGCAACATGAAAGCATAAACAGCATCACAGATGAGACTGCAAAAGCAATTCTTTTGGTTAAAATGGAAGAAAAGAGCCAAAAAATGCTGTGGAAGAATTAAACAGATATGGAATATGTGTCAAAATGTAATTATTAATTACTTGTTTTATATATAATACTTTAATATGTTAAATATTATTACTTAAATTATTACTTAAATTATATACATACTTTTTTTTAATTGCACAAGGATCCTCTACTGTCACAGTTCAGCATCATTAAAATCCACTGGAAGTGCCAGTTTTAGAAGCCTTATTTTTTATTCAGATTAATCTGACTGAAGAAGAGAAATATGGGATGCTTGTGGAAAAGGTTGTTCCCCTAGTTGGGGTCCAACTGAACTGCTCCCACACACCACCATCCTTCTACAAACCATATTTTCTAACAGTTCAGATTCTGGACTGGTTTCTGGTATCAGCATATGGGAATAACTGCTGTGGTCTCATTTTAGCTGCTGTTTTTCTGACTCCAAAATCAGTATTAAAGCGACACACAATTACTCTGCAGTCTACCACGGGTTCCCATTATCACTTGCACTGCAAACAAGGAAACTCTGTAACAGCTTGGTTGCAACTATCATTTCTCCACACTAATTGAAGAGACATCCACAAGGAACATTCAAAACCCAGCACTGAGAGAAACACAATTGCAAGGTCAATAATTTACTTGGCTGATTCAATCTCACCAAATGTTCTTGTACCAGATCAAAACTGGAGATACCTTTTGCAGTGGAGTTTGAGGCGGCATTAGCTCAGGGAAATGAACATTCTACTTGAATACCTGATTACTTTTCTAAATAGGAACTTGCATTTAGGGGAAATTGTGCTTATCAAAACCTCTGATAGAGGTCAGCACTAAGTGTTGCATGTGTATCCAGTTTTTTACACAGTTCAGTGATCGCAGACCAGGGGCCAGAAGGACAGATAACTGTTACCAGTATCTTTAGCCTAAAAATACATAAAGGAGCAAACTGTGCTCCAGAACATGCTCTGCCACAGCTCCTGCATCCCTCCCCTCCTGGACTATTCACTTTGCTGTTCTTGTCCTCAGAATGACTGAAGGAGTCTTTTATGAACTGCCTTAAAGACACTGTGGATAGGATTCAACTCCAGACTAAGCCACCTACATTTTGAAGAGCACATAATTTCCCAAATCTCATCACTATCAGTGGAGCTACTCAGCTGTCCAGACAGCACTTGCTCCAAGGCAAGCCCAAACACAAGCAGCACAAAAATACTGCAAGAGTTGAGGACTCATAAAAAACTCCAGAAGGAAAACCCATTCCCATAACAAAGCTGGCTTTCAAAGAGCTGACTGAGGAGGAGTGCTGTGGCTTCCTTAAGAGATTCCACATCCTCCTCATTTCCCTGGTTTCATGAGCAGTTGACAGCCCTCAGCTGCAGAGGGAGAGCACTCAGGGTTCAAGCCAACAAAGCAAAGCTCTACCAGCAAGGGACTCTTCAGGGGAGGTGTGATCCACACACAGCAATTTCCAGCAGTGCCAAGAGTTGAAAACTTTGTAACTCAGAGTCCAAGAACTATTAGTAATAGATACCAATAACCTCACATCAAGTCTGTTTGTAAAATCTGTGGAAAGAGTAAATACAAAATATTGACCTAGTGACAGACAACTCTTCCCATTTACAGGCCATTTCTTACCTCCCACATGTACACGTTGCTCTTGACTTGAGATCTTTTTTTCTTGTCACCAACAAATGGTCCAAACTTCTTGCCTTTTAAAATTGATTTTGTTGCCCAGACACCTGAGGAGACACACATCAGGAGTTAAAACTAATCTAAGTTATTTCATGCAAATCTTCTACTCACAGTTCACATTTCTTAAGATCAGTCCACGTGTCTGTCTCCTAATGGGGAGCTGTCCACTCTTCCCAAACGAAATTACTTCAGATAAATGCACCAAACATCATCTATACCCAGCAGAGGATGGCACCACATTTTGCCAGCAACTCTAATTTGTGGGAGCTCAGTGTAAACACCCTCATTGTCCTTTCAAAGCTGGAGCACTCACCCAGCCGTGTCTTGTCCACAGCAGATGGGAAGAGCCTCACATCCTCAGGAAGGCCCCTAAGCACGTGCTCAGGTACATCATCCAAGGTCTCCACAGTGACAGGAGACTCAGTTGTGTTCTGCAAGTCAAAAAACCGACAAGCGTTAACAGATAAAAACAACTGATGATCAAACCCACACGAGCTACAAAACCTCCTGACTTGAAATGAAAGTAAAATTTCCCAACTCACCACACTGAGGATAATTTCGCATATGTTAGTAATCATTTATTTCCCTTTTTCAAAGCATGGCTTCCAGGCATACTCAATCCAGTCAGTCTCCAAAAAATAATCTAAAATAGCTTCTGATCTTGTCTTATGTGAAAACATATCACTTGTGAGAAAGACTAAACAGCAACTTCAGGAGAAAACCAAGTTCAGAGTTCCAAGAAACACATCCAGTTCACAAAAGTGAGAAGTTAATTTTTTTACCTATTGAAAGAAGGGTGTTGCAGTAAATTAACTGCTCCAGTGTAGATACCAGAACTTGCACTTGGGATGCCCCAGCTGCTCTGCCGAGGTGCAGCAGGAGGCTCTGCCTGGAATGGGGGTAAAACCACTGGAACAATGCCCTATTTGCAAAGCTATCAGTGGGGAATGGGGAAGGGGCCCATGCTGGGCTTGGTTTGAATTAAGCTGAAACCAGCAGGACTCCAATCCCAAAGTTAAACATCCGGACAGGGAGGGGGAGATGTGGCAGAGCTGATGAAGGACCCGATAAAGGGACAAACCAGTGATGCCACTGGATAGCTTATCTGAAGCTGCTGAGCTGACACAGCTGGGCTGGGGACAATTCATTGACAGTCCTTCACCTGAGCCTAGAAAAGCCCAGTCCCACTTTTTAACAGGGTGTTCTGACATTCCCTTCTCAGGATGTGTGTGGAGATTCCTCCCTGGAGTGGAGGACTCCAAAGCCCACCCAGTGCCACCCCCTGCCATGGGCAGGGACTCCTTCCACCAGCCCAGGCTGCTCCAAGCCCCGTCCAACCTGGCCTTGGACACTTCCAGGGATGGGGCAGCCACGGAATAACCTGTGCCAGGGCCAAGAATTCCTTCCCAATATCCCATCTAACCCTGCCCTTGGGCAGTTTGCAGCCACTCCCCCTTGTCCTGGCACTGCAGCTCCTGATGATTCAAGTTCTGCACAAGTTTATTGTCCTGCAACAAACAGAACAAGCTGAAAGCAGCTTATAGAGAGAAAAAAGGGGTTTAAATAGTCATATGAGTTATTGTTTCAGTACCCTAAATGTTAATCATAATTACTAAATCAATAAACAGCTCAGAAGCCTTAGCCAGCAGGTTATAATTAATACAAAAAGTTTTAAGGTATTTTTATATTAAAGTTGTAAAGGCAATAGAAAGCTAATAAATGATTTACAAATGTTTAGCAAGTGATTAGTTCCACTTTAAGGAGCCTACAAGGCTCAACAGGCTGCTTATAACATTATTCATACTATTATTTGTATAACACACCAGTAAATGCTACTCACACTCGTCATTAAACACCCAGCTCCTTATTACCTAATTATAATTAACAAAACGCTATTTCTTATAAAAACGACCAGAATTCTAAAGTTACAAGAATAAAAAGTTTCCATAAAATGTGTCCACATTCTGAAAGGACTGTGCTTGGTGAGAATTAGGCATGGGTTGAACCACATGCCCTAAAAAAAAACCCCCTGCCCTCTGACAACAAACTTTAATCATTCTGGTTAGAAACCAATACTGGTGGTGATGGCAGGAACGATTCTGATGTTAAGGGTGTTATATTTGAGCTCTGAACCAATCTTTAGGAGGTGTTTAACTGAGAAATTTGTCTCAGTAAACCCTGACTTTTTGGAAATGATTCTTGCTTTTACCTATAACCATAAGGCAGAGATACAATACTAGTTTTTCCAGTGAGCACTTATGAAATATATTGAAAGGCTACTGGAAATAGATTTTAAAAATCCATCTTGGTGTGCTACCAAATTTCATGGTTTTTATCTCTAAAGCAAAACAGATAAATCTTCTCAGCCTTTGCTCCTCTGCACCCACTCATTGGGAGGGTGCTGCTGTGCCAATGATTCACTACATTTTTTTAAAAAAAAATGAAGTTACGAAGAACAAATCTTCTGCCAGTTTGAACTGCAAGGACAAGAAAAATGATCAAACTGCAGTCAGAGCAAGGTTATTCTGGTGCTGCCTTGGTAAGCCCTAACAGCTGCACAGAGAGCTCCCAGAGAGCTATTTGAGGGGAGAAAGACCCCAAATTGGAAACCATGGAAGGAAGGGAATGCCAGAAATCCCTTCCCATCCATGAGAGAGAAGAAACCAGGGAGGGGGAGAAATACTTATTCCTTAGTTCTAAAAGCTGCAGTCTATTCACAGCAGAGCAAGGCTTTATTTTGCTCTTCCAACAACCCAAAAGGAAAAATACCAAGGAAAGGAGCCTGATTTCCAGACATCTGTTAGCCTTGAACTGATATGCAAGAAGCCACGGCTGAGATGAAAAAGAAACGCGTTCTTCTCAGCATATCAAAGAAAGCCAAACAGCTCTCCCAGCATTTCACAGGGGAGAACCGAGGCTACTTTTTCCAGTAACCCAATAACAAATTATACCCAGGCACAGATGAGGGTGTGACAGCTCTCTGAATGAGAAACTTCCAGTTTTAAGCTAAAAGTGGGGTGGTTTTTTTTTTGGTTGGGTTTCACTTTAGGGTTTGGTTTCTTTTAGGGGTTTTGTTTTCAGGTTGGGTTTTTTTATGAACAGTTAAAAATCTCAAGCCAAGAAATAAACTTTGACCTACCAAAACTTAAACCAGACTCAACTGATTCAGACAGAAGTGTAGAGCACTGTGTTGTATCTCTGATTTTCCTGCCATATTCCTTAATAATCATGACTCTTTTTAGCCAGAAATATCCCCAAACTGTCCCACCATTTAAGAAGTCTATTTGTATGGAGTCAAATACAATGAGAACTTTACTGTGCATCTACCTCCATAAATCAAAGAACAGCAGGACATTCAGAGAATACAATACCAGCCCCATCCAACAATTGTCAGATTAATGGATTTCACAAGTGCCACAAAACTGGATATGGCCTTGGACACAACCATAGACTTCACACCTCAAAGGAATGGTAACAAGCAACCAAATTCAAAACAGTAAAAGAAACAATTTAGTTCAGTCAAATCTGTGCAATCTATTTTTATTTGCAATTTAGATGTAGCTACTTGAAACATTTTCCAGATCACAACTTGTCCCCAAGGAACGTCTGTCTACCAAAAGAAATACTGTATTTCAAACACTTCTCCACCAACACTTAACAGTCACATTTAAATTTATTTTTCTGCTTAAAAAGTTCACTTCTTGATAAGGGTAATGCATTGTGCATGTCCTACAGCCAACTTTTGCATTCAAGTGAAAGCCTTAATACAGTGATTTTCACTCCCTGCGAGACTGAAATTTTGAATACAAACCCACCTGAAGCTCATTTCACTTTTAAGCTTCTTACTCTGGAGTTCATAAAGAAATTACATTTCTAGCATTCAAATTATCCAGTTTGAAGTGACTTTAGAGCAATGCCAAGGAGTTATCTGAGGGTTGAAGGGGAGCCTCTTAACTGAAACCATCTTTTCCTGATTGCATCCAATCCAGAGTCCGATCGCTCTGACAGCATCTTTCAACACATTAAACAACTTCTCACACGGCTTTCAAAAAAACTGTCCCTCTGGAGCAACCACAAATTAGTCTATAATGTCACAAACAGTATTAAAGCAGAGTAGAAAAGGCACCTGCAACAAGATGTTTACAGGTGATCAGAAATTAGGGCAAAAAAAAGGAAGAAATCATCCTGAAGAGTGCACTGACTGACAGCACTCAGTTAGTGCCAGGTTTGGAGGAAACAGCATTAGGGTGAGTGAGGAGATAAAGGACAGGATGCCATGGAGAGAGGGAGGTGGCAGAGGAGTTAAAAGGGGTAGCTGAGAAAAGGGAGTTGTGCCAGGGAGCACAGGGAAGGGAAAGCAGGAAGGTCTCTCCTTGTCCAAGCCCCCTGCCTGGCTACCCCTCTTTGTCACCATTTCCCTTTGTGTGCTTGGAAATTAAAGATGTATCAGAAATATTGGAAATAATCATTGAAAGACTCAGTAGGAATGGGGGGAGGAGGGAGTTTCAGTACAAGTGCAGGTGTAATTTGTTACCATGTGCCTCAGCACTTCTTAAATACCTGCCCATGCTGTTTTCCAGGGAGACCCCAAATTCCTGCTGCTCTGTCTCACTGCAGTCTGAGGGGCAGGAAATGCTCCCAGTCCAACCCCATGTTTGCTTGGGTTTTTTAAATAAACTGAGTGTATTCTGATGAACTAGTTTACATATTAAAGGCAGATCTCCTTCTAAAACAGAGGATGCACACTGCCTATCCCGAGACAGCAATCCTCCAAGACACCCAAAAATATTAATTCCAACAGCTGCTCTTTTAATTTTAATCCTTCGTCTCCTTACAACATATCACAGCAGTTATGAAAAGGTTTTCCTTCACTACTTTTCTACAAGATAAACCACAAACCCAGCAGTTGTTCCACAAAATTAACACCAGCCCAATTAGTTTCAGGGTCACTGAAGTCACAGCAAAAGCAGAGACAAAGCAGAAGGAAAGAAGTATGAGAACAGAACGCTTGAAAGGTGTTTGGCATCAGGCAAAAACATTTCTTATACAGACCTGGCACTACAACTTGTCAACAGTGAATGAAATGACAAAGGCACTGCAAGAAAAAAACACCACAGGGTTGATGCTAAATCCACACTTAATAGGAATGGTAATAGAACAACAAAAAGCCACGTGAGCTCTGGAAACCCAATGTGAAAGCCACAAACACCAAGGAGGAACCCTGAGCTATTAAAGTGTTCCCACAGGCAGGGTGATCTCACTACTGAATTGTAAGATGTCACATCACAGTGCTGCAGAAATAACATCAGTCCCCACAAGAAAGATGAGAAGTTTTCTTCTGATACAGCACAGAAATCTTATTTAATTCTAGAAACAGAGGGGACACAACAACAGACAGGACATGAGGGGACATGGACACACAAATGGCAAGGAAACAGTCAATGGTAACAATCACAGGTGAGGACCTTCAGCTTTCAGAGTTTCAGCAGAATCCAAAGCTTGTCAGAAGGACTGACAGAGCAGGACAGAGCAATGGGCTCCCTCTGTGCCACTGAGTGCATCAAAACAAACCCTACAGGTGAAAGCATTTCAAGTCTCAAGAGAAATTGTGAAGCAAAAGTTAAACTTGCTACCCTAAAATAGACCACTAATGCCTTAAAGTTTGATCATGCAAACCTCATTTCTATTACATGTGTAATTTATATTTGTCTACAGATATAATACAAATATGTATTTTTAGAATACATATTTCAAGGCTCTGTTATTTTGCTTTTCACCTTTTTAGTATGCACACATATCTCAAAGACCTTTCAGTTTAAATCAGAGGAAAAAAGCAACAGGAAACATCCCACCAACCCATTTCCTAGTGTGATTACTTATGAATCTACTTCTACAACTTCAGAGAAAACACACCTCAGGAAAGTGCAAACTACTCAGGGCTGCTGCTGATCAAATGAGGGCATAAAGGGCAATAAAAGCACACATTAGCTACAGGCATCAATAAAAAGGATATAAAGCTTCTTACATGGCTGCAGGTTTCTGACTCATAAAGCTCCTGTTCATGGCTGACTTTTTCAGCCAAGTAAAAATGACATTCCTGCAGTCACATTCCCACGGTAAAGGGGCTTGGGAAGATTCAGCCAGAGAGAGAAAGACTTAGCAGGAAAATCTGAGGCAAAATGTACTTCTTCTGTATCTTTAAGTAACACAATTGTGTGTGATAGACAAACTGAGGTACAATTCCTACTTGGATAAAAAAACAACGCAGAATAAAATGCTCTACACTTGGCACTGATTAAAACAACACCCTCCAGTCAGGATATCTGTGAATTCAGAGACCAAAGCAACTGTGCTTTCCCAGTTTTTCCACCTGATTCCAGGAGAAACACTTCAGATTTTAGACAAGTGTGAAAATTCCCAATCAATCAGTTCCTGGGGCAGATTGTTTCCTGCACATTCGAAATGGGAAAGTGATTTCAAAACAGATTTAAAAAAAAATGGAAACCTTCAATTTTCAAGCCACTTTTTTATAAGGGGTTGAATTATTACCTACAGCTTGAGGAGGAAATGGATTTTTCTGGAGAGGTGTTCTTGTAAGAGGTGCCAGGAGTAATAACTTACACACTGCAAAACACTTGAATCCCTAAAATACTCCCAAGAACACATATTGTAGGAAGGATGATTAGGAAATTTAATAAGACTGAAGATTTTTAAAGCCCATTTCTTTTGTAGTGGATGATTTACTTTTTTTATTAATAATTAACTGTTCTAAGGATTTTGATCAAGTCTTACATTCATACTCACCTGATTCATTTTGAATTCCTGTTGTGCTCTGAAAAGATACTCACAACAAAGAAACTCCTGTGATTACATGAGCCCTGAAAAGGAAAACAGACAATTGTAACATGCACTTACCTACAAATTTACACTGAATTGGAAGTACACAAAGACCTGCAGTTTCTTTTCCTAAATCATCTGTCAAAAAGGAGTATATTTCTTTAGAAAAAAATCTGCTCTGAGCTACGGTTTTGTTATTAGAGCTCAAATGTGTCTGAATAACCTCAAGACGGATTAATCTTCCTCCCATTTTAAATGATGATGTAGCAGAAATGTGCCCAGGCAGGATTGTTCCATTTGCTTTTTAAAGTGAGCTGGTTTGTTCAAGACTGATATAAAATTCTAAAGAGATCTGACTCCTAAAAGCTTTTCAAATTAAGAAAATGCATGTACTGAGCCTCTACTCTCCCATGTCAGAAACAGGAAAATATTCCTCAAAAATAGAGCATTTAATTAAGGTATTTTATTACACTAAAGCATTTTACCTTCTTGTTCAGCAGAAGCCTGAGATTTCACGAGGTTTCTGACAAAAATTCCTAGATAAGTAAGCCTTGAATTTGGAAACCCACGAACTTGAGGCAAAATTAATCAGAACGATGCCATAGCCAAGGCTCTTGTACATCAACTCACTTCCTTTCTGGTTTTTTAATTCACACAAAAAAAGCTTTATTGCAAATTAGGCTGGAATCACTTTCCTTCCTGCTGTCAGACAGAATTTTCAATAAATTAACACCCCCCTTCTTTGGAAATTAACTGATCCCTCTTCACTTAGAGCACTTTATTCAAGTACTGCTATTTCTTCCCTGTCTTTAGTTTTTTTATTTTAACAATGATTAACTGATATATATTTTTACTAAGTACTCTGCATAAGTACTAACATTTAATTTAAAATACATTCTAGCAAAATACACTCCAAATAAATTTCACACAATCCTTCACATCTTTGCACTGAAAAATATGAATGCTGGGGAATATGTCAATTTATAAAGTAAATATTTTGGGGAGCTGAGCTTTATTTACCCCAGCTGTTAAATAAATAAGTCAAAAATTTAAAAAACAGAACAAAACCTTTGAACTCTGTTTCATTTGAGCAGTAAAAAAATTACACATTTCTTGTATTTCACAGTGAACTCAAAATTATTTTGCTAAGAATTAATAGCTTAGAAAGTATTTTCAAACCAAAAAAGACAAGCCTGGTATTTATAAGTTTTAAGAATATTAGTATTATGAATTAGTATTATGAATATTTTATTCAGCTTTTATACAGCTGGTTGTTTCCAAACCTCTCAGTGATGTTTCTTAGAAGATGACAAAACACAGTAATGTAGTTAAACATCCAGGTAACAGTTCAGGTAGATCCCTTACAAACAGCACTTCTCTATTCTTACAAGAGGATCCACCTCACCATAAATCACAATTAGGTGAGAAATTAAGCTGCACTAAACCCAAAGCTTCAACAGGTATTTTTAAAGCTATTAATGTAAAAATTTTAGACCTGCAGTTGTGCATTTTTCAGCGCTTTTTCCTCCCTCCACACTCCTTCTTGTGGTGACACTGAACTCAACTATGTGGAAAGCAAGATTAATTGCACTGGGAAATCAATCAAATTAAGACTATATACAACTTGTGTGCAGCCACCAGGGGTTTTTTTCTACCTAAATGAAACGTGACCCAACAACAGAAGTGTCTGCAACAGTAATTCGGGGGTTAAATTTTGGTACACAAATTCAATAAACCCAAGGAAATCTGAAACAAATTGTACAACTGCTGCACAAAGATTCATTCCCAGCACGATCACTGAGTACCAGCAAGGTATTTACTCTTATCACTGCGAGCAGGAACAAGCTCTCACTGCTCACTCTGATGATTTCCTTGGAACACGCGGTCGGGTCCCAGGCAAGAGTTCCCAGGAAAGCCCCAGTGAAAGTGCCACTGATCTGCTGTGTCACCAGGGGAACTGGTGATGAGATGAAGGACACGGTGATGAGCACATTCAGGCTGTTCTGAAGTCAGAAATATCTGCAAGTGCAGCAGTTGCAAAGGGTCGCTCGGCAGCTCCACCAAATAACAACTGTTTTCATTCAACATGTTCTCACTCATTGAGTTTCCTCCGAACTCACCAGCAACACAAACCTGCAGCTACCAAAGACCTGGATATTGTTCATAACATCCACCACAGTGAGCTCTGACCACTCACTGAAATCCCTCAAAACAAGAATGATTAATGCCAAAAGTGAAGCAGAGCCACCAGCAACCCTGAGTTTTAACCATGAATTCACAGAAAACACTGCCAAGTCCCACTGATTTCAAACCATCACCTACTGCTGTGTCCTCTGAGTGCAGAAATACCACACACTGACTGCAGGTATCAGAGCACCTGGAAACACAGGAGAGAGGAGATCTCCTGCACCACCTCACCCTAGAGGTTCAGAAAAGTGTACTTTGAAAAGTTCCAGGCAACAAATTATATTTATTCAGATAAGAATATACAAGGCTTTTGTATTTAAGGAAACACTGGGGTCACTCTAAAACAAGATGCTTGAAACAAAAAGTATTTTGACCTTATTTCTGAATCCACACTCAAGAGTTTTAAATATTCCCTTAGAAAAAAATATAACTTTCTGGGAATAGAGTTTGTAAATGAAAGCAAGTCATTTTACACAAAGCATTGCAGATCATCTCTTTCAAACTAAATCAGTACTTCCAGATTTCATAGCCTATCTTCTGACTTTATAAGCCATTATTTATCATTTCTCTGTGTGGGCTTTGTTTTTTTTTTAAAATCCCAGAATCAAAAAGCATTTTGAAAGAGGTTGTTGCTTCCAATTTTCAGAGGAAGGGAAAACCAGGCATGAGAGCATCAACCCTATTTTGGAAGCTGAAAATGGGACATGCATTACGTCACTGCTCCAGTAAAAACATGTTCATTAGAGAACCAGGAACAACTTGCAAGTCTCCCCAGCCTGTTTTCCTAATGACCAGGGTCCAGGCTGGGATTCTGCACAGCTCTTGGCTTTGCTTTAGTTTTCAGTTGCAGCCCATGATCCTTTTCTAAACATCAGGACATTTCCATTTATTCAGGGCAACACTTAATCACTCTAATCCACGAATCTTCTATTAGTAGGTGAAACAAAGGTTGTCAGTTAAAAAAAATTAAGTTCATATTAAGATTAAAATATGTATTTGATAGTGTATCTTATTTCTACCTACAGGCACTTCACTGCAAAGACATTTTCAGTCACTCGAGGCTGCCTGAATAAGAACAGAGAAAAAAATGGGCAGTGATTTTCTGAGCACTGAAATCTATTGCCTATTGTCCACTAAGAAAAAAGCCTTTGCTTGCTGCCACATAACCAAAGAAACTGTTATAACTTAGAGAGGTTTATGCAGGTAACCAGGAAAACAAGCCAAGAAATCACCAACACAACAGAAACCCAGAGTTTATTAATTAAACAGCAACTAGTCAAGAGAAGTCAACAGACAATAACAGGTCTCTAACAACTGCAAATATACAGAAACACCATTCCAATCTTCAGAGATAAGTGCACTTTCATTCTACTTGCAACTAAAGTAAAACTCAATGAAAATTTTCTCACACAAGTACCTTGCTGATTGACCACTATGTGGAAAAGCCCATTTCAGTCATTTCTTTTTACCACACAGGGCTCAGCCTCCCAGTTCTGTCTACAGGCATGTTTTACACAGAGGAGATATTTTCCAGCTAAGAATACAACTGGAGAAAAAAACACATTGAAAAAAGCAATTATTTCATTGAGGGGGAGTCATTAATTCTCAGGCTCATCTCTGTCCTTTCCACGCTAACAAGTAGAAATACATTGCACTGCTTTAAATTACAGGTTTGCCAAGGCAGGAATACATCACTGGTCATCTCTAAATCTCTCTGAACTTCTGTTTTCAACTGACAGACACCCAGTAAGAAGTATTATTCAGATCTCCTTTTTTTTACACTATTACTACTTGTTTACCCCCAAGGATCAAGGATTTTATGTATAACAGTGAAATGGGGACATCACTGCACTGCAGGATGGACTTCCAGAGCCATTTCAGCTTTTACAGAAAAGGACTTCCTGCTTTACTTCCCTTCCATTCTCAAGCAAATATGCAAAAGGAAAAAAAAAAAAAAAGGATGGGTTATACAAGTGTAGAGAAGCACTTCAACATCCTTCCCCACCTCCCAGGCTGCTCCAGAAGGAAGGTTGAAACTGCACTGAACAGGCACCAGCTCAGGAAATCTCCAAATATCACACCTACCATGGTATTTCGACCTAAGATATTTTATCCAAAGTGATGATTTGCCTTTCATTTACATAGCTGGGGGTTCACTGTAAGTGAAATTCATTTTTATGATCTATGCCATGGGCGGCTGAGGCACTTCAGCCCTGGCAAATCCTGGGAGCTCCATGCTGGAAAACCAACAGGTGCTTCTCCATGGTTCTCACTGCTGTGCCTGCAAGTCCAAGAGTTCTTTTGTTTCCTAAAAGTCACTCCCCCATCCATCAGTGATGCTGGTCTCTACCTGAAAAGTGCCAGTGCCATCACTGATTCACCAGTGGAGATCCCTCTGTCTACACCAAGGAAAGCAGCCCTGAATTCTTAACATGCCCATCATATTTATTGAAACCTGGCAAGTGCCAGCAGAGAACAATATAACAATTAAATACCATGCTGCTGTCCATCTTCAGTTCCCTTAATCCACTCAGCATGTTTTGAATAAGCTGAAAAACACTTTGCATCCAAATAACACACCCAAAGTGCAGAGCAAAGACTGGACACAGCAGACTAGAGCAGCATCACAAGCTCAAGCAGCCCCTGCTGTTCCAAGAGCTGTCCACTGCTGCTCAAATGTAAAATGAGAAAAATACTTCTCTTGCCACTGAATGATTTAGCAGGTGCAGCCACACCACCTTCCCTTCCTCCTTCAACAGCTGAAAACAATTTAAAAGTTTCCTCTACTACCTCAAAGTGGAAATTTTGCAGCTTCGTATGAATTTGAAACCACTGGAAACTTCCCTGAAGCCTCCAGGTAGCTGCCATGAGATGGTTATCAGCGATCTCCACACGCTGCTCTGGCTCCAGATTAAAAATGGACCTGAAGGTACATCCCTAGAGCTGCCCTACATGTCTCACACCAACACCTCTGCTCTCACCCCAAACGTTTTTCCCCCTGCACCATCGTGAACTGCGATATATATGAGCATCTCCAATTCAGGAGAATTAACGGGAGGGCACTTCCAGCGAGGAAAGCGACTCTGGAGTTCATTTCTCCAAGCTCTGCTCGCTCGGTTTGGCAGAACTCGGCCCTGCGGGAGCCTCGGGGCCCGCGAAGCGCCGGAACTTTTGGAGACGGTGCGTTAGGAAGTGTTTGGAAGAGCACCGCTCCCTCAGCACCGGGCTGAGGAGCGACACCTCCGAGCCAGCCTTTGCAGCGCCAAAAAAAACACCGAAAAAGCCGCCCAGGGGACGGAGCATCTTCACCCAAGCGGCCTCTCCCGCCATCCCCCGCCCTGCCCCAGGGCGCTCCCTGCGGGCACAGCTCTTCCCGCACCGCTCCCCGCACCTGCCGCGCTGCCTCGCCCCGGCCGCCTCCTCCCTGCGGACCCCCGGGGCGGGCGGCTCCGCCGGGGCCGCTCCGGGCCGCGCCCGCCGCTCTGCCTCTGCCTTTGCCCCCGCCCGGCCCGGCCCGGCCCGGCGTGTCCCGTCCCACCCCCGCCCCTGCGGGTGCCGCCGCCCCCGCTCCCCGCTCACCTGCGGCCCCGCCGGGAGCGGCCTCAGCGCCGGCACCGTCCGGGCGCCATTTTGTCTCCAGCCTCGGAAGTGACGTTGGGGGGAGGCCGCGGGCAGGTCCCGCCGCGGGACCCCCCCGAAACCCCCCTCGTGTGCTTCATCCCCCTCATCCTCTTCAGCTCCTTCACTCTCGGCATCCCCTTCATCCCCGAAACCCCCCTCATGTGCTTCATCCCCTCCATCCTCTTCAGCTCCTTCACCCTCAGCATCCCCTTCATCCCCGACATGGGCTTCATCCCCTTCATCCTCTTCAGCTCCTTCATCCTCAGCATCCCCTTCACTCTCGGCATCCCCTTCATCCCCGACACCTCCTTCATCCCCAACAGCCCCTTCCTCCTCTTCATCCTCAGCATTTCCCTCATCTCCGACACCCCCTTCATCTTCTTCATCCCCTTCATTCCCGACACCCCCTTCATCCTCTTCAACCTCTTCACCCCAACACTCGCTTCATCCCCTTCAGCCTCAGCATCCCTTTCATTCCCAACACCCCCTTCATCACCTTCACCTCCTTCCATTCCCTTCACCCACAGTACCCCTTTCATCCCCAACGCTCCCTTCATCGCCCTCATCCCCAACAACCCCATCATCCCCAACACCCCCTTCATTGCCTTCACCCCCTTCCATTCCCTTCACACCCAGTACCCCTCCATCACTTCCATCCCCAACACCCCCCTCACTGCCTTCACCCCTTTCCATCCCCTTAGCCCCCAGCACGCCCTGCATCCCCTTCACCTCCTCCATCCATAACACCCCCTTCACCTCCCTCATCCTCTTCATCCCATCCACCTCCTTTATCCCTTTCACCCCCTTCATCCTCTCACCCTCAGCATCCCCCACTTCACCCTTCCTGCCCCAGACAATGAGGAGAGCAGCTTCGCTTTCCCTGTTGCTTTTATTTCTACTTTTTTTTTTTGTCTTTTTGCTTTTTGACTTCTCATAATAAAGCAGCTCAGTGGTTTTCTTGCGTGTGACTGAAAACAAAACAAAACAAAAACAACAAAGTGGTTGAGGGGAAATTATCTGAGTCACTGAAGTGATGTGGGGACTGAGCCTCACACCCCTAAGGGGCCTGGGCTGGGACCCTTTTATACTCCACTTATATCATCCTGTCCCATCTAAACCAAATTTCCCTCACTAATTTCTAAGCAAGTACTTTAGAGGTAAAAAAAATTATCCATAATCACCTCCTGGGAGATGTCTGTATTTGTATTGCAGTGTCTCTCCCCTTAATTTCTATCTCACCTGAATATTCTATTCATAATGCAATCAGAGATGTAATCCTCATGGGGCAGGGCTATATTTTACCTGGAATTGTTAAGAATTTGCCATTTTCCCAGAGGAAAACACACTGACTTAAACCTGTAGAAAATAGAAGACATTAATACAGTGAATTTGAACACCTCTGTAGTGATGCTTAACTTTGGCAAACAACAGCAGACTGAGAAATAACAGGACACGCTGATGTTCCCACCTGGAATACTCGGGATGCATTTATATTATAAAGCGTTGTTTTAGTTACACCATAATCAATTTTGAAACCCATAATTTTAGTAGTAAGAAAATCTCAAATATGTTCAAACTACTTTAACTTATTAGCTTAAATGAATTCTAATTTAATTGTATTAACATTGAAGTTTATAATTAAGCTAAAATAGTTACACCTCTGTAAGTTTTGGGGTTGTTTAAAAAAAAAAAAAAATCAAGTCTCCCATTTTAGATATTAGAACCCTATACCTGTACAACAGGAAATTGAAAACATAGAACAAACTACCTACCCTGTTAGCTAGAGTATGAACCTTTCTACCTTCAAGATAATATATAAAGTTTCCCAAAAGTATCACAAATAACAGAAATTATAACTTTTCACTACTTGTGTGTAGAGGTCATCTTTTTTCCCCTGCATTTACACTGAGAATATCTACCATCTGGTGGTGTTCTAGAGGATTTGCACTTTCAATTTACACTTTGTACTGGTCAGAGAAGCCTACAAATCTTTAGCTGATTAAAGTTCTGAACCGTTAAGTTTTTGTATTCTGAAAATATCAATATTGCTGCAATTGTGCTCTGTAAAATGATGAATTAGCTCTTCAGGTTACCTGGGTGTGTGTAAGCACACAGGGCCACAGAAGAAACAAATACTAGCAGCAGCTCTTTTGTAAATCTTGGATGTCTGACTGAATATATATTAGAGAGTTTAAAAAAAAGGAACTTCTTGTGTGTGAAAATCTTAGTGAGCCATGGCAGGAAAAAATATTTCTAGGGAAGATTTTTCTTATCAGAGGCTCTGACAGCAGCATTGAAACTGGACTCCAGTGATACCAGCATGGCCAGTTCTTCTCTTGTTAACTGGGACAAGGTCTCTTTTATCATAACTCTCTGTGCTGTTCTGGTTGTCCCTATAAACACAGCATGTTATGGCTCTCACTAATAATGTCCCTGAAACACTGATACAGTTGAACTGCTTGGGTTACTGGTTATTAATAGCTCTGAGTTTAGGTAATAATATCATCTTTTTCTGTAAGTCTTTTTGGTAGATGAATTGACTGAACTGCTCAGATATTCAGTTATTAAGTATTTCTGTTCCTTTGCTGCTGGTTTAGGTGAGCCTTTCTAACCTCTGGGTCCACCACAGCCCTTATTTTTATTTCTGCTTCCTACAACCTGGCTCATTTTTGCACCAGTAGCAGGTTTCATTATAAAAATCTGATTTTTTTCAAAGAATAAAGCCATGTCCTAGCTTTTACACTACTCAAATGTCTCATGGTTTGCTTGTCACTGTAGTCTGTGTTGTGACAAGCTGGCTCAGAGGATGAAACAGCACTGAGAGTGGAGACAGCAAATCACTGTCTGTATTCCTGCCTCTTCCAGCTGCTGGATCAATCAGAACCACTGAGGTGCTGTGTGGATGGTGCAGGCATGCTGTGGGTAACCAATATATGGAATTTTGTTTCTGCTGGAAGCATTTTGAACATAAAACCAGGCTTGATGGCTACGAGACAACGTGCCAATAATCTGAAGCTTTTCTCTGTTCTGAACACGTTCCTTTCTCCTGTAAAAATGCCATCAGTCATTCCCACCACTAGCTGGGGCTCGGGTACAGCTTACTGAGAGAGCAGTCACTGTGCATCTGCATCAGCCTGCAGCGAGGAGTCTTTAATTTTAATAGTCTGCTTGTACATTCTTTATACATTCCTTCCTGTCAGGTGTATGAAATCTCAAGCCATTCTTGTGGCCCTTGCTCAGTTTTCTGCATGAAATGCAGACGTGCTTCACCTTCTCAGACCCTTCTATTGCTGCTTCCCACTCAATCAAGCATGTTTATTGTGTTAGTGAGCTAATTATTAATCATGACAAAACGAGGTAGAAGAACTCATCAGGAAAACTGTTTTCAAGGAGTAACGTCATAATTAGGAGTTAAACATTTCTCAGCTTCGGCGCTTCCAGGTTTAAATGAGCAGATGGCAGAGTTTGCCTCCCTGTGAGAGGTGATTAATAGTAATCTATGCTTTCATAATCTCATTAATATTTTGTCTCTTGCAAAGAGACAGATCTTAGTGCCAGGAGTAGTTTGCTCAGGGTAATTCCAGGTCTGGATCACAGAGGAAACTTTATGCAGCAACTTACACCAAGTCAATTCTTTCACTACTTTTTGACAGGCAGCCTTTGCTGCACTTTTTTTATATACAACTTGCCTTTAAGGGCTGGCTTTTAGGTCAAAATCTCTTGTACTTTCTAAAGCTCTGTGTGAGTTGTGAATTCAAGTGGACTTTCCTCAGTTCTCAGTTCTCTTTCTCTAACCAGTTTTTAGGAGTGTAGGCAGGGAAACGCTGACAGTTGTGGCTGTCCCTTATTTCTCAGCAAAATGCCTCAGTGCCTGGTACAGGAGAGGACATTCCTTCAGGGAGGAAGCTGCTATTTCCTCCACTATGCTCAGTTATCGCTGCTTTTTTGACTCCTCTGGGGTTTCTTCCTCCACTAGATAGGAAATGAGGAAGAGCTGCCATTCCTCTCTCCTTTCCCCTGAGCACACCTGCTGAACCTACTCATTCCTTCCCCGTTTCCTGCATAGGATGAATCAAATGTCATGAGGCAGAATATCCACAGGACTCAAAGGAATGTGTTATTTGAGGATTAACATGGTTCATAAAAGCAGGAAATGGAGTTGCTTCCCAGCTCAAGTGAGACATACAGTACTAATTTCCTGAGACAAACACCAGTACATTTAAAATTGCCTGGTTAGAAAATGTTTAGTCATTCTGGAGGGAAGCAATTATTATTAAATAACTCAGTTGTTGGTCATTTTTGCTGGTCAGTATTGCCTTGAAGTTATTACCAGATGGCCATCAGGAAAAATTAGTTAAAGGGCTTTGTTAGTAGAGAAAAATCCATGTTCTTAAAGCATCAGTAGCTTCATGTTCTGCACAGGAGGAAGAAGTAAGAGGAGTTCTCCAAAGAATAGAACTAATCCTTCCTACTTTTTTCCCCCTCAAAAAACAGAGGGAGCTTCTATTTTTCCCTGGCCTCTACTGGAATTGTTGCTGTGGTGTATCAGTATCACTCTTATGTGTCACTTTTACTGCCTTTTCTACTGGAAGATAAGGTTGTAACATTTGTAAGAATTTCTTCACCAACTTTATCTGACTACTAATGTTGGTGTAACATCTGAAGTAGCCCCACAGGTTGGCAAATCCATTGCTCAATTTTAGCTCAATCTGAAAATGTGAATGATATTAAATGTCAGTGAAGACAATGTGTTGCAGTTCTCTATTTTTCCTTCTTCCATTTCCTTTTTTTTTCCCTTTTTTTTTTTTTTCTGGATGGCCCTGTTTGATTCTGAACTCTCTGGAATCAATCATCCCTGCCAACTTTCTTTCTGGAAACAGAACACAACTTTGGATATGCGTGGAATGTGCAGCACTCCTTGCCTGCTGAGACATTTGCCAGTTTAACATTTACCAGAGTCTGAAAAATCTGACTTCTGCAGCCTGGAGCTGAACAAACTCCATGATTGAATGGGGATCTTTGTGCTGGGAGTTCAACTGTTTGTTGCAGAGCAGGGGGACCTGTGGGTTTGGTCTGAAGCCTAAATCCACAAGTCCTGGACAAAGACACAAGGCCAGTGAGATGCTCAGTTTATTTATCCAGAAATGCCTCCCCTCTGCAGCTGTAAAAAAATGGACAAAGCACTAATTCAACCTTCTCCTTTTGGCACCTGGTGTCAAGTTGCAGATCCCCTGTTACCTTCTGCATCCATCAGAAGTTGTCAAGCCAAACAAAATGCTGGGAATCTCAGAGGGGTGCATCTTTTAGCTTAAAAAGCTGCCTGCAAAAGGATGGGTATGGATATTCTGGTACTTCATCTGGTGAAGTAGGTGAGTATAAATAGGTATAACAATGTCTTCAGACGTGCTGCAGGCCAGTTATGATTTAAGTTTCAAATTGCAGTGCTTCAGTAGCATCTACACTGCAAAACTTAGGCTAGTGGAGCAGAAATTATTTTTAGCTGGAAAGGTTCTTCATCAAAAGCAACCCAAGAACACTTGTGACCTGAGGGGCCTTCTACATTCAATGAGTTGCTTTTTTGCTCTGTGTCCTTTGTTCCTATCCTACACTAAATAACATTAGGGATGATCTCACCATAAAACTTGCTGAACATCACTTCATTTGAACTAATAAGAAGCTGTGACAGGATTAGTGTTTTAATGTTTAAAGATTCCTGGGCTGGTGGCTTTTCCCTTACTTGTGTTATAACCCTCTGCAAGTCACTTAATCTGTGTACCGAGGCAGAACTTGCCATTCTCATGTGAATGATACTTCAGCACACTTGAGCCTGAAACCTTGACAGAGGTGTTAATGGGCAGGTTGTACTTATTTTTGAATGAAGTAAGACGTGATTAAGATTATTTGCAGTGGTATTCTGCAGTGCTCCTGCATGTTGGTGTTTAACTATAAATGAACACTTCTTAAATTTATAGGAGTAAGTTGATCTCCATAATTCTTCATGGTGCAAACTTAATTATTATTGGTTTTATTGAATTCATTCTTCTGACATTTTCTGTTCTTACAGGGAAAACATGCCTTAAATGAACTCATGGAGGAATTGCTGTGTCGATGTCCAGAGCTGTTACAAACATCGATGCATCAGCTTGCTCTCCTGGCCACAACTGCTGTGTGTCTTCCCCACAGACACAAATGCAAGGGGACAGCTCTGTTTATGATGTTTTTTAGTGACATCTGGCACTCTCACAGGAAGCCTGGTGCCTGCTTGTCTGTTTGGGAGAGCCACATTCATGACTCAAGGCCAAGCTGCAAAAGGGAACGTTATTGTTGGTGACTGTAAAGGAATGAGTGTGATCAGGAGGGAGGGCTGTGAGTTAAAAGCAAGTGTTGATTTATTGAGTGTTGTTCCCTGTGAATAAAAGTCAAACTTGGCCAGCTGGTGAAAGTCTGGAGCTGCTGTTTCCTCGTGTGTTCTCATGCATAGGAAGTCTCCTGACCTCGGGCCTCGATTCCACCACTGATCATTCATTTGAGCTCACAGAAGGGTTTGCCCTGGGACAATGTGCTGTCTGACTCCTCACAAAGCAGAAAAGATCCCACCTTCCACAGAAATTCTACCAAAAACTACATAGGTTGTGTTCAATCTATGTTTGAAATCC
This sequence comes from Myiozetetes cayanensis, assembly GCF_022539395.1. Classification (NCBI taxonomy): domain Eukaryota; kingdom Metazoa; phylum Chordata; class Aves; order Passeriformes; family Tyrannidae; genus Myiozetetes; species Myiozetetes cayanensis. Next base: position 4,869,400 of record NW_026087499.1, on the reverse strand, counting down.
TAAACAAGCTGGATTTTAAGGCAAGGACAGCTCAGTCACAGAACACTGCAGGAGTTTCACATGAAATCCAGAGCTCTGTGTGGATTTTCAGTCTGCATTTCCTGGGCATTTGTATCATGGAATTACAGATTAATTAAATTAAGGATTCAGTAACAGATAGATACAAAACAAATAGGGACAAGATTTTAAGGAACAAGCCATTGTTTCTTGAGGTTTGCTTGAAGCTGACTGGAGCGTTCTACGCTTGAGATTTCCAGGCAGCAAGGTGTATGAATCATCAGAATATTAAATGTACCATTGTAGCAGCAGTTGCTGTTTCTTCAAGTTTTCAGAATAACAGATGTCTTCTGATTTTTCAGAACCCTTGCTTCCTCTACTCTACACTGAGTGTCCTGTACTCCAGCTGATAATCAGAAGGAAATTTCCTTCACGTTTTTGCAGGTTCAGATTTAGAACAGCACAACATTTAATACTCAGTCTCCACAACTGATGTTTCAGAGGAGCATGGGCTGTTTGGTTAGGGGTTGATTTTTACCTAAGATGAATAAAACTTCCCTTAAACTAGAGAGTGGACTATTAAAGGCACAGTTAAGACCAGAACATTTAGGTAGTTGGTGTATGAAGTTAAACTGGCTTTGAGTGAGAGATTCTGGTGTAGGAGCAAAGCAAAGTGTCCTTGAGTAGAGTTTCGACTGGTGTTCTGTCTATGATCCAGGAAAAGTCAGAACTGCCCACAAAGGTTGTCTGCTCCAGTGCCACACATTTCTCAAATTTCTCTTGTTACTTCAGGCTCAACCAAAATTCAGAGCTGGCATAAGAATATCTTTCTGATTTTGTGGTATTTGCAAGTTAGCAGTGACTGCAGAAGAAACTGGTGACATCTGTGCTATTCCCTCCAATGGGTGAATAATTCATAATTCCATATGCCAAGCATTTGGGAAGGCATTAATGCATCTTCTGGGGCAGTTTCCAGTACAGACAAGAAATTGTTAAATCTACACTAACAGAAATTACTGTTCTTTTGCCACAAGGAGAAGCTTTAATCTTCCTGTTTCCATATGACTTTACATGAAGATAAAGCTTATTACTCATGGTCACAGATAGTCTGTCAACTCAAAAACTAACTAAACACTCCTGAATTACTTTTTCTCATATGTTTAGCTTAGAATTATAGTTTCATTTATCAGTGTCAAATGAATTGGTTGTAGGCATTGCACTGACAAGACAAGTAGCGAAATAAGTCAGGAAAATTGAAGGAAGTTTAAAATATTTTAATTTCTTCAAAGAAAACAAAGAACAATTACTGTAAAGTAAGACAATTTATATTATGATTTTTATTTCCAAAGCTTGGATTGATAGGATAGTTCATGGCACACGACAGAAACAGAAAAGCAAATACAGAGAAGTTGACACGTTCAGCAATTATCAGCCTTGTGGATTAGCAGGATTTTTACACCAAACACTGAAGGGCTGTAAAATTCTGAAAATCTGATGCACTTGCAACCACTTGCCACGCAAAGCCTTTGCTCTGAGCTCTGTGCATTCAGGTCCTGCTGCACTAAAAATGCCACGGCGAAGCTGCATTGTACCTCAGTGCCACGCTCTGACCTGGGCTTGCACGTGTTGTCAAACAAATCAACTGCACCCTTAGAAAACCAGACACTCCCAAATTAAAAAATTTGTGTTTGCTAAGTCAAAAGCTTCTCTAAAGCTGCTGAGTAACTGGTTAAAGTGACCCATCAAAAGTGGGTATTTTCCAAGCACCCCTTAATTCAGGGTGTGTATTTCAATCCCTGCACGTCTCTGCGACAAGAGAAGGCAGGAAATTCCTGATGCAACAGTCAGAAGAGCAAGCGTTCAGGTGGTAGGTCAGATCCAGCCAGGCCTACCCTGTTTTGCCACAGAATAACATAACTATCACCAGCAGAAAATCTGTATCAAAGTGGAAAGATTTCAGCTTCCAACATCCAGTATTTTCTTACTTTGTAAATAACTAGTTCTCTCTGAAGCTAACTCCTCCTTTTGGATACATCATGTGGTAGATGAACATGCCACAAGCACTTAACCAGCCAAAAACACTTAAAAGATTCTGAATATGTTCTGGATAGGTTTGTTTGTTGTTGTTTTTTTTTAAAGAAATGCATAAAATGTAATGTGAAATAATCTTTGGTTGCACTCAAAACCCAAGCATGTATTACCTGTAAATCCCATTTCAGGTGTACATCTGTTTGCTGCAGGGTTTTTTTCTTACTGCAAAATCTTTTTCTTCTGGTAAAATCCTGGATAGTAGAAATCCTTTAAAGTGTCCCATACTCTGGAATCAGGGGGAGTGTGGGGGTGGTCCTTAGAGCTGTGTGGGATCCCCATAGACCTGAAATGCTTTGACCATATTTTCCATGGATCATCTTCTCACACAAATACAGGAATAGTCTTTAGTTCTTATAAAATAAGAAGCACTTGTATTTTCTGGCATAGAATGGCATGGCTGCTTGTTTCAACTTTTTTCAGGGCCTGGAAAACAACAAGCAGATATTTATTGCCCATCCCTACCCAATGATCTTTTTTCCTCCCTCTCTATCTTTCCTATCACCACTTTATTTCTCCTCCCAGTTGTTCAGCTGCTTTCCAGTACTTGCAGAGCTTGGTCCTGTCATAATTCTCGTAGATAATTTTACCTCTGTGCAGGACAGTAATTCCAAACCCCATGCACTTGATATTATAACAATATCTGGCAATTTTTTTCTGATTTCTGGTGGCTTTAGATTCCCCCACATTGTGATGCAGCTCTTGCTGAGTCTAATGCAACGTGTAACCCAAAAATAGATTGTTTAGTCAAAACAGGCACACCAGACATTTCCCAGGTGATTCCTGGGACCTACTCAGAGGATGGTGCTTGTTGGAAAAGCCTGATCAGCAATTTACTTACGAGTACCTGCCTGACATCTTCCTTACGACAGCAATCACAATTCCTGCCAGGATTCCAACTGCAACTACGATTCCAATGATTATTCCAACCAGTGCAATCGTTTCCAGACCACCTGAAAGAAGAAGTTGGGAATGTGAGCACGTTTCTCATGGAGACCACTGGTAAGAGGCTACTGATATGAGAACTGATGCTGTCCTGCTGCATCCCACTCCTTGGGGAAATTCCTTTCTGTCTTGGGAGTTCTGAAGTAGGTTTGGGAAGTTCAGCAGCCTGAAGATGTGCCTTTGGGCTGGAGGTTTGGGAAGTTCAGCAGCCTGAAGATGTGCCTTTGGGCTGGAGGGCTCCACATGGATGTGGACATGGGGCAGGTGAACCAGGGGAGGCAGTTCAGGGATAGAAGGGGCACAAGCAGTGGCTGCTGGAAGGGGATCCCCTGGCAATTATGTTCCCCCTTGTCTTTTGAAGCAAAGCTTCTCTTTAATACCTTTTTCAGTTTTCTCTGGTTCCCCACTCGGTTCACCTGTAAAGCCAGAAAGAGAACAGTTACTCACTCTGCTTTGTACAGAGTTTTCCAGTCCAATTTGTAATGCTACATGCAAGGAAAACTTTTATCAACTATATCACAACAGTTTGAGGTTGTCCTTTTGATAGGAAGAGAACAAATTAAAAGCTTGGGAGAACGAACACAAAAAATTCCTAAGTAATAGAAAGAAATTAAAACCTGAGGGACTGACTGATCTGATATTTAGTAGTGAAAGGTGTGATCACATTAAGACCAATAAGGCATTTATATCTGGTATAAAATAATTATGATTAAGACAGAAATCAGATTTTAATTGTCTAAGGCTGACGTGTGCTGATAAAATTTCACCTTGCTCTGAGCGTATTTGCTGGAATATTCAGTCCTATCTATAAAGAGAACACCTTAAACTCAGTATCTGAATTTGCCAGATACTATTTACTAGATGGCAGTAGAACTTTGACATGGAAAAAAAATAGAAATGCAAAGGTGTTTTACCATCAATGCTCTCTGTGTTCACTCCATAACCGGTAGCGTTGTCACTGTCTCCATCCGGGACAAAAGCACTTTCTGTGGTCATCAGGTGTCCAAACTGCAAGAGATTCGTTACACTGTGTAGTCTGCTGGGCAACTACAAGAATTGGGGGGGGGGAAAAGAGGGACAAGGAAACCTCAGTACACTCAGTCCACGTGCATGAAGGTCACATTTAAATGCCTTGGTCATTCTCATCTTGTGGATGCTTTTTCAGCTGTCACCCATCACCTTTGACTTGTGCACAGTGACCAAAACAAACCAAACAAGCTGGGTTATTTTCCCAGCTGGAGGCTTTTCCACGTGAGATGATCTCTCAGCAGAACTGCCAAAGGAGACTGCAGAATATTGCAGCCCTGCCTTTTTTTAGTGGTTTGGGGTTTTTTTTCCACACTGGTTTGTCAGTTTGGTTCCACTGAAGCTGAGGGAGAGACACTGGATTGGAAGAGGCAGCGAGGGGCAGTGAACAGGCAGGTAACACAAAGGAACCTTTATTTGGCATTTTATACTCACCAGGGTCGGCAGAGCTTCGAATTCCGTGTCGTTTCTGTCTCTGAAATCAATCGTTGTGCTTTCTTCTCCTTCTAGAACTGAGCTTGCTGAATCAAATTTGAGAAAATGAGTCAGGATTTTACTTTTTAGTCACCTGTTCTGGCTACTTTGACACGAAAACTTTGTTAAACACGAGCTCTGTGCACTGTTCTGTGTCCCTGCCCCACTTTGGTTTGTGAAATTATTTGGAATAAATCTGAATTCTGCTTTACTCTTGCCCAAAGCAGTAGGACAAAGAGCTTAAATACCATCACTTAAAACATCTTGGTTACTAACATTTTGTCTAAGAAAAGATTTTCTCCTTTTTTAAGGAAAGGTTCCCTCCCCTCCCAGAGAGGATGTGATGTCACCAGATTTCCAGCTTATCCATTGGGATAAATGACTTCCAACATCTTCCATTTTCTAAAACAGTAAGAGCTTTCTCCTATCTTTCAGCTCAGTCTCAGCTGCAACCTTTATTTTTAGAACTGTCAGCAATGTTCATGGGGGCAGCTATAGTTTGAAAATACCCCTACAGAAATCTGTCCTGAGGTTTTTCTAACATTGCTAACGCTTAGCTGCCATAATTTGATTTTTTTGTTTGTTTTAGGCAACAATGTAAGGTCTTCCTTTTTTATTCTAGACCTCTGTGTCATCTGGGCTTTTTGGTATAATGGACATTTACATTTTGGCCCGCACAATGCTGTTTATTTACAAACACAGCCAGACTTCATTCAGAGGCAAAACAAGCTGGAACAAGGTAGGACATGAAAAATACAGCCCTGTGAAGACAACTGGAATTATCAGGAACATGCAGAGGAGGATGTGAATGCGGTGTGAGATGCCTTGGGAGATTGTGCTTACAAAGCCAGGTGAGGCTGCCTGTCCTGCTGCAGCCTGGGAATAAAGGTCCTGCTAATTCCAGATGCCAGGGCTGAAATTTAAACAATAATAATACCTTCAGGGAAAAAAATGCTTGGGACTTCTGAAAAAATCCTTCCCCAGATTCAAACTTTGCATGGAACCGCTGTTTATCTCAGCAATCAGATCAAGAGAGGGACAACAATTCACAGGAGTTCCTTTAAAAACTGACAATTACTGTCCCACTGGAATGTTTTATGGCAGAGAAATGTTCACACCCTGTTTGGCTTTGTTAAATTGACTCTGTTTCTACGAATTTCACTTTGTATGTAGTCACCTAAAAATGTTCTCATCGCCTCTGCATGTGAATTTAGAGTGTATGTGAATTGTTTGACTAGGCCCAAATACTTTTTGTGGAAGACTTTATTACCTAAATGCACAAAACCTGTGTTGTATGTGATACAGAGGCAAGAAATCAGCTTTTGTTCTGTGACTGAAATGAGTAAGAATGGGTATTTTGCTTGATATCAGTCAAAATTGAAAAAAAAAAGTATAGAAGCACTTTGGATCAGCTGTGCAGATACCCCTGGTAAATGAGTGTTCTTTAATTGTGAGTTCCATTTAACTTTTGTTCATTTGTAACTGCCCCTTCTAAAATACAAGTGTTATTTCAAATACAAAAGCCAGTCTTTCATTTAGAAAAAAGGCACTGGCAGTTTAAAGGATGAATGAGTTAGGACAGAGAAAAAAATCTGATTTTGCTCAAAACTCTCATTGGAATTCTACTGGAAACTTGCAAATATTTTTCCTTTGCTCCTAAAACTGTTTTCTGAATCAAACTGGAAATTTTTTATCCATCTCCACCAATGTAAGACTGAGAGCTTTGTCCCACTGCCAAGAGACCAAACACTGAACTAAACTTAGATTTCTAATTCCATGTTTACTCAGGTAAACAGAATTTTGTATTTTTGTACCTTTACAAGCCTGAGCACAGATACACTTTCTATTTCAGAGCCAAAAGGCTGTGCAGGTAGTGCTTTGGGCAGCAGCAGATGAAGAAAGTACATTCATGTGATGCCAACATGAGGCCTAATATAGAGGCTAATTAAACCAGTCAGTGTCCCAAAAATCACCAAAAATCCACAGAAAGATTAGGAGAGGCCAGGGTAAATCACAGCTCCAAGTTAAAAGCCAAAAATAGTGTTTTGGTCATTTTTAATTGAAATACTCCAGATATTGTTGAGGAAGCACAAAGTGGGCTTGACTTTTAGTTGTATATTTAGACACTTCCTAAACATCAGTGGAATTTAAGATATAGCACTACTTATAATACTTATTTTTTGCTTATAAAGTAATCACTTCAGAGTGTAATAGTGGATGTGAAATATTGGCCGTGTAAATGTTGAGTTTAAGGAAAAAAATAGCAGTAGAACTCAACAATGTGAATCGTGTATGGATCAGTTTACCTTGTAATCCCAGTCAGAGCTGAAAAAAAACATCCTTTATTCACTAGTTGAAAAATAAGCACAGATGGAGAAAACCAATTACCAGGGGAAAATCCCCCAGCAGAAAAGTGAAATAAATTTTGTATGTTAACAACAAGCAGCTTATCGGGAGGAGCTGCTTATGCTCCTGGCGTGGCTCTCAGCCCTGAAAAACTGCCTGGTGGTGAAGGCAGCAAAGCAAACAGTGTCACACAGCAAAGGTGCAGAGAAACAGTGGCTGGCACAAAGAAACATAAAATAATTAGTCTTTGTGTGGCACTCCTGGAGATTCTTGGCCGTGAGTGACGTGTAGAAAATCTATTTTCAGTGCCTTTGCCCTCTCAGCGACTGACAAAAGGAGGTGGCCCAGATTAATCTTGCCTAAATTTAGATAATCTTAATAAAGGCACCTAAATAAAAGGTCTGCTTGCCCTTATCTTCCTTCATGGTCTGTGGGGAAAGATAAATACTTGGAGAAGGTAACTCAGCTCACCTGAGATTTGGGTCACCCTTGGTAGTGCTTAACTGGAGTGTGGTTCCCATGAACTGCCCCAGCTCAGATTGAATTGATTTCTGCCTTCTGAAGGTCTTGACCCAGTCCCATCCCATCTGTATAACACTGTTTTCAAGCTGAGGTCCTGCATTTGCTGGAGAATAATCCCTGGAGTCTTTCCAGGTACATTTTGGGTGGACAGTGGAGGTGGCTGGGTGGTGGTTAAACAGACACTACTGAATTATTACCCAAAGAAAGGCTGGGAGGCAATTTGTCATCAGAATAGCGGGAAGGAAAACTGGAAATTAGACAGCTTTGGCACAAAGAAGTTAAATATTTAAATGAAACTGAGAGAAACTGTTGGACTTGAAGCTTCTTTGCCTGTCCCCAGCACGAGCCCTGCACCACTGACATCAAAGGCAATGTAAATGGGGTGGCAGGGGTGTGAGCTCCTGTCATTTCTGGGTTTCATCTGATGTGGGCCAACTGTAGCAAGAGTCAGGGTTGAGTTGTGCTTCTGCATGTGTTCTTAGTATTATCTCAGAGGAGGCTGTAAATAAAAATATTGCCTCACAGTGCCGGGGTTGTCTCCAAGGAGCGCCAGGGCCTCCTCTGTTTGCAGCTCTGCGTTGCTGTGCATGTGAATTAATCACTGCACCCCTTCCTGCCACAGTTCCAGCTGGGAGCCTTTCAGTTCAAAGCCCCCAGCTGCTCTCAGGCTGCACACACCAGGAGAAAAATTTGCTGTCTTTAAAAGTTTAATACTGCTTTGAAAACCCTCCCGTGCTTAAGCATCCCATGACCCACTTAGGGGGAAGATGAGCTCACTACTTACACGCCTGGAGTGACAGTTTACTCCAGAAACCTCTCAGGGCTGCTCTCAAAGCACAAGTGGTTGTGTTGGAAAGGAGAGGCAGTTGTAAAACTGTTGTTCATTAGCATTTCTTTCAGGTATCTCCAAAAGCAACAAAGATATTTCTGAAGATGAAAAAAACGTCGCAGGATCTTGTTTCTCTCCTGGCAAAAAGCTGAATAAACTGGTGGGTAAAGGCAGTTGTAAACCTGTAGTTTAAGCTTAGTCCTTGAAATAGGAAGCCCTCCAAATAGACTGAGTTTCCATCTCTGATAAGAGACCAGGAGATAAAAATGGCAAACCTGAAAGGATTCCCTCTAGCAAGAACTAAAATAATCTTTTGCTCTGCTTCTATCAAAAAAATAAAAAGGAAACCATCCTCAGTTATTTGTAACAGCTAAAGAAGGGAACCAGCAGGTTAACTGTCAAACAAAAGCTTTGATCTTAGAATTCAAGTTTATTTTTATCTGTGTCTTATCAGCATCACGTTTTATCCCATCCAGCTGTGCTAAAGAGCTACTTTGGAGGATGCTGCTCTAGAAAAGCAGGGGAAAGAATTTAACAGGATGGGTCTCTTGGGAGGTATCACCCTCCTGCTGCAGATGAACTGAGCAAACATCTGGAGCTGACTGATGGCTTTCAGGATCTGCTTCCGGAACTGCTGCAGCCCAAGTGGTGTTGTTTGAAGGGCTGTGTGTGGATTTTTGTGTTCTCCATCCTGTTTTGGCTGTGTTTTACTCAGCATTTATGTCCTGAGGAAGCATTCCTCACCCAGAGACCTTCATTGGATCGTGAGCAAAGGGAGTCTTAGTCTGTATCTCATCACTGGAATTAGTTCAGTTGTAGTTCATTGAAAACTTTTATTCCTCATGGTGGAGACTTAACAAAAATATGATTTGTGAGGAATCTGCCTTTTAAATACAGCAGCTCTGTGATTTTCAAATAGAATGGTCAGGGTGGATATTTTTTTGTTATTTGGCTTCATCCTCAATTTGAGTGTATTCCAGAATCCAAAATCTACATCATCAGCTGAATTTTGTCTGAAAATAGTTTTCCATTATTTTTCTATTTTTGGATATTTTGGGGAAAAAAAGCATATAGGTGTCTCTTTTGTTGTGAAATGCTTCAACATCACCAAATCCAGGCTACAGAATTTTTCTGGCTTTGAAAACATGAGGATTTGAAGAATATAACATAGTAGATTCCGGGATTTGTCTTTTAAAGTTTGAGCCTTTGGCCAGCTAAAATTTTCAGACTTTAGAAAGGCAGGGAAGTTTGTTAATGAGCACTGAAATTCTCATTTGTACCTCATCTGTATCCTGCAAAATCATATCTGGATTATCCTGAGAGCTTTGTGCCCTTGGCCTGTATGGGGTATTTTCTTTCTCTGTTGATTTTTCTGGAAGTTGGAGTAATGTCTCATCCCATCAGAAATCCCCTGGGGTGTATTTAAGCGTCTAGACTCTTGTTGTTCAGGAGAAAGTCTGCACTGCCTAAATCCTGCAGTGCCTTCTGCACTTTCCTTATGCCAAGACCGACAGTTTGCTTTATGTAACAAAGGAAGCTGGATGACAAAACACCAGGAATTTCGGAAAGCTGCAAACTGATCATGAAGCACGAGGCAGGATTTAGCTCAGCCTGATTTGGAGTGTGACTGAGTTTGCTCAGGTATTCCCTGTAGCTCGTGATGACAAGGCTTTGCTGAAGGGTCAGAAATTTGGTCACCATTTCCTTTGGTCACCACACCCTGCTGCAGATGGGTTTCATTGCTGGGGCTGCCTCGGCCAAAGGAGCAAAGCCAGGGTTTAAACACACGGTGCCAAGTGGCAAAGAACCACTGGGCTGCTCCTCGAGTCCATCACCTGGCTCCTGGAGGTTATAGCATTCCACTGACAGAAAAGCAAAGCAAAATAGACTTAAACTTTTCAAGCAGCTGCTCTTCAAGGGTTTGCTGTGTGTAATGACCCCCAAGCAAAGGTGGGAAACATCCCACCAGGGGAAAACCTGGAACCTTGGTAAGCCTTGGAGGGCACTGGGAAGGGACTAACTCCATTATGGGACATTCCTTTAAAATATTCCTTGCAGAACTAGAGGTGAATATTCCAAATTTATGCTTTTAAGAATTTTGCTGGGTCAACCTCTGCTTTCTTGTCTGCTCAGTACACTGAGCTCAGACTTGCTATCCCATGAGGGTGGGATAAAACCACTTTGTTATTGATGCCTGCTGCCCTGTCCTCCTGGTTCCCTGCTGGCAATTTTACTCACAGTTTAATTGTTTTCTCTGAGGGTTTCCTTGGGACAACGAGGTTGGAGTTGTGGTCAAGGTGTGAGTGAGCTTTGCACCTTCCTGTCAGTGGCAGGATGACAGAGCTGCCCCTGCAGGGCTGACAGGGAAGGAGGGAAGGACCAAACTTCGTGTCAGGGAGCAGCAGATTTTCCACATGTGCAGCAGAAAAGCAAACATCTGTGGCTGCAAGTACTGGGATATGTAAATGCAGATGAGGGGAATTAAGAAATGAGCTCTAATACAGTAATAAACTAATCTTTTCCCTGAATCACTTCCTCCCCAGAACTCTGAGGCTACAACGATTCACAGCTGCCTTGTTGAAGGTTACTAACCCCTTGTATCTGCCAGCAGGACCCTTTGCATGTTCCTCAGCTCATTTGTTTGAAATACTCCCACCAAACACTGAACTAGAGACTCTTGGGTGTTAATTCTGTTCACAGAGTGATTTTTGGATACCTCCTTTTATTGCCATGTAGCAAGCAAGACCCATTCAAATATGTTTAGTCTGACTTTTATCCTGCATTAATAATATGCTAGCTAATATTTGGATGGGATTCATAGTCATAAAACCATTTTAATGTCCATTTGGAGTTAAGTGTGTTCCCTTTACAGATTTAGCAGCATCTCCTACACTACTCAAGAGAGCACATGTTTGCCTGAAAGTGGTGTAACAGCTGAATTATGCCCTCACAAAGGATTATTCTGATCCAATTTGTGCTGGATGTTGTGGTGTTTGTAATCAACAAGGATGGAATAAACACGAGGAAGTCATAAAGCAACATGAGGATGTGCTCAGCATCAGCTTCTCTGTCCTTGGAGAGCCTCTGGCCAAGCTTCTGAGACAGGGAGCTGGGAATCAACAGTGCTTGTGTCTCTCATTTTTCCTCCTTTGTTTCTCTGTAGAACATCCCAGCACACCTGCACTCCCAAACCCCCCAGCCCAAATGCTGGGCAGCACTTTGTGCTTCGCTGGGGGATTCATCCCCACTCAGGGGGCACACAGAGCAGAGGGGCCCTTTGAGAAGCCACAGCAGAGAGACCTGGGGGTGCAGGGAGTGGCAGCATTTGGGTTCCATCCTGTGCTCCCTGACCACATCCAGACAAAAAGCAAACAAACCACCAAAACAAACGTGCCACTGAGACAGCCCATCTGCCCCAGCCGGGCCAGCAGCAGGAATGAGGCATTTCTGTGGCTCACCTCAAGTGACACATGGAGAAACACTGCCTTCCTTCACTGCCTTTTATTATCTAGTAAAATGCTCTCTAGGTTTTTAACTGCCTTTTTTCTTTATTATTTTTTCACCCAGATGATTTACAGTCCTAGATCTGGGGTAAATGGACGGGTTCAGTGGGAACTGCTGAATGACAGGAGTGGAGAATCTGGCCTCTCTGTTCCCAGGTTTTACTGTGCAGCCTGAGTTAATGAAAGGTCCACTTGTAAGCCAATAAATGTGACTGTTTTCCTTGTTTGTGAAGTTACAGATTCAAAAATTAACTGTTGGGGTAGAGATGGGCAAAGCTCTGCTTGCCCAGCAGAGAGGAGAAAGCAAATTTTATCTGCTCTCTGCTGGTTTTCCACAAAGACACTGCAAAATACAGACCCTCTAATTTGCAGACCTACAAATAGTGATTCAGCAAGATGATTTTCTCCCTTTTTGGGATAATTGTTTTGGGTATTGGACATGCAGAGTTAGATTTATATTATCAAGAGGCATATATGGGACACATGTAAGAGCACTCCTCATTCATGGTGCAGGGTGAAAGGTTTTGTGGTGCTTATTTAGTAGAAAACTGGCTCCCTTTTGAGTCAAATGTGACTGTCCCTCTTGGTTGTACATCTTATTTATAGTCAGCAGTTACAGAATTTGATTTTCAGGAGAGTTTAGAGTTGCCTGACTTTATTATAGTTCTGCCACTGAAACAGCAACAGTTTGGGTAAATCAAAACTCTTCCAAAAGAACTTTTCTGGTGATTTTATCAATTTTTATCAATTCTGGTTTTTTATGATTTTGAAAACATAGAAAACTTTTTAGTCTTTCATGGCTGACTGTAAACTTCAATTTCCTTTCTTATCACATAAACACTTGTTATCTGAATTATCCTGTCAGTGTGCTTACTTTCAGTCCAAACCAAATTGTAACATGACCTGGGATAAACCTGACTTGCATAAGGAGATATAATCTAGTGTTTGCCTCTAGGTAACATCAGGCACGTGGACAGCTGATACAGCTCAAGCGACATGCGGTGTCTTGTTAACAATCATGTTCAGTTTTGTTCATGTTATGTGACAGCCACTGGAGTAATCTCCATCTCTGCAATGATATTTTCACCACAGGAAAGGGTTTGGGGTGAAGAAATGCCTCTGAGAAGCACTGGTTTGGATGCTGGTGAAGGCCAACTTCCATCTCAACTCGTTTGGTCTGATCCAATAACTTGCCTGAGTTTTTATATGATGATCACAGAAGGGCAAAAAAAGGTATGTGCTAATCATTCAATGATAATAATAATCCTTTTGGAAACTGGAAATTGGAAATTCACTCCCTGATCGAAACAAAGCTGCTTTTCTTGAGTCAGTCTCAGTCCATAACCTGGAGTGCCCAGTTGTAAGAAAAGGGAAGCTGCAGATTTATTTATGGCCTCATTGGGTTAAGAAGTATCAGAATCTGATTGGGAGATTTTTTTTTTCCCCCTGAAACCCTCAGGCCACACTGTCCCCCCAGAGTTTCAGATATCTGGATATATCCATGCACCAGGGATTGTTCAAGTCAGGCATTCTCCCTTTCCCTGTCAGCCAGGCACAGATTGTGAAGGTGGCACTGCCACCTCAATTCTCTTCTAACACATAATTGCTGATGCTTGTCAGTAAACAACAGTAATACATATTAACTACTCAAGATTTGCTTATTTTACACCTGGAGCCCATTTTCCAGGTGTATCCTTTGGAAGTTGTCCTAAATGACTGGCTCCACGTGAAGAAAAAAGTCATAAAACCCAAACACACCAAAAGTCTTAAACAGCTGTAAACCATGTTCTAGATCCAGCTGTGGAGTTCAGAGCTGGTTATAAAGCAGAGGTAGGATCTTGCAAGCAGCAAATACTCTATTTTTTTTATTCTTTTCTTTTTGTCTGACCAGTAGGATTTCAGCTGGACTCCTTCTCTCAGAGCTGAGAGAAGATATGCTTAAAAATTCCCCAAAAGCCTGGAGATGAAACACCTTTTTTACCTGTAATTCTGGTATCTTAGAAACTGCTTAAGGCAATTCTATAAAATAGTGGTGGCTTTGCCTCATCTCTAATGGCTTTAAACTTTGGTACATTTAATATTGATGCTTTTTAAGGCTCAGGTAGCTGTCCTTAAACAATTCCTAGAATATCCCACCATTTCCTAGAAAAAAACTTGGTGTGATTTTAGATTTTCTGTGAAATTCTGAAGCACAGCTCCAAACTTTCAGCCTCCTATTCTGACACACAGAACACCATTAGAAGTCTCAAGTCAACACCCAGACAGGCTGTATATTGATATAGCCCCATCCTCTCCAGCAGAATGACAGTGATTATTATCAGGCCAAAATCAGGTCAAGTTTTTTGTTTTCAGTTTGGGTCCCCAAATCCAAGTCTGATGGGTATATTTATGCTTTGGAAGACTAATGGGCTGAGTTCCACATTGTTGTATTTAGAGCACTGGTACTGGGAATGTGTTCCATGGCAATACTACACAGAAAGACTGAATTTCAAAATGATATTCCTGGCATCAAGTAATGGTCAGGGTAATTCTGATTCACTGTTAATAAATCAGACTCTTCCCCTAAAGCAGTAAAAAAAAAAGTCTCTTTTACCTAAAAGCATTTCTTTTTTTTATAAAATTCAAAAGAAATAGTTTGCCAGATTAATCTTTTCTAAGATTAGGTACATAACACTTTTGAAATACATCTCAGGTGCTAATTCTCCCTGGTTTAGTTTGTACATACAGCTCATGGCTAAGCCAGGCTTAGCAAAGCCCCGTGGAAGGCTCAAATTCTTGTAGACACACAAAGAAAACCCTTCCCTAGCAGAGCCTAACTCAGCCCCTGCCAGATCACAGCTGAGAGCTTAAGAATTCCACGGGAAGTTTTCCAAGCAGGACAGAGCAGCTCCACAACCCGAGAGCGAGCGCAGGCACTGCCGGAGCGCAGGAAACGGCTGGAAATGATTGGAACCAAAGTCTGTCCTTACCTTCCTCGGAGAGTGCTGCGAGGGGCACGCTCCCTAGGACGAGGATGAAGAATGGAACTTTCAGAAACATCTTGGATCTGCTTGGAGAGCCGCTTTTCCTAATCCTGGGACCAGATGGATCCACACTGGGATTAATTTTTTTTTAGAGGTAGCAGAGAATTGAGATCCCAGAAAGAAATCACTGCAAAGAAAAGACTTTGGTATTCCAAATATTCCTTTTGCTGCTGTACTTGCAGAGGGGGAAGGCTTTCCCAGCTGATAACTGTACAGTTAGAGAAAACTGAGTGGAGCTGGAGTTATTTTCTTTAGCCAAGGGGTGGGAGCAGCCCAAGGTGGTCCTCGACGAGCAGCCAGGCCCGCCCTCCGCACGCTGTTTGGTCAGCACCAAAATTATGATCTCAGCCCAGGTTTAAAGTTACAGGAGCTGTTGTGGCTTTCACAAGACTTTTATTTAGCAAAGGAGGGGGGAAAGGGAATTTAGGCAGAGCGAGGTGCTCCCTCCCTTCTGCAAAGTGCCTTTAAAAAATACTTAAGGAACAACACTAAGGACATTTTTCTTGTTATTTCCAGCGGAGAACTGATGGTTTTTTCATTTCAAAGCGAGCCCCCGTGTTTGTCTAAGCAAATGTGGTACTGAATGTGCATTTAGGGATACTGAAATAGTTTTAGGACAGGCTATTTAATTCTGCAGTAAATAGTGTCTGAATTTTCCTGTGTGTCTGAGGCTCTGAGCTCGTGTCCTCAGGTGACACCCTGGCTGTGCTCGACCATTTCTCTCTGCTCACAGGCTTGCTGGTCTCAGAGTGCTGATACCACTCTTCAGAGAGAGGATTTTTCCTTTTAATATGTATTATTATTAGCAGTATAGCCCTTCAATGAGCCTGTGCAAGACTCATTGGGTTTTTCCTTGCCCATGTTTCTGGGAATCAGCCTTGCAGGGCGGGTGTGCAAGGCTGGATGGCACCAACATCTGTCAGACAGGTCTTTGCTCACCAACAACGGCTGTCAGGCAGGAACTGGGGCTGAGCTTGGAGAGAAACTATTTATATTAACCCTATTCTGAATCTTCCCTCATCTTGGGCAAGTAATAATCTCCTGATTTACATCTATTTATATGTATCTGGAGCACGTCCAGAAAAGAGCAATGAGGCTGGGGAAGGGACTGGAGCACAAGTGCTGTGAGGAGAGGCTGAGGGAGCTGGGGGACCTTAGCCTGGAGAAGAGGAGGCTCAGGGGAGACCTCATTGTCTCTACAGCTCCCTGACAGGAGGGGGTAGCCAGGTGGGGGTCGGGCTCTTCTCACAGACAACCAGCAGCAGGACAAGAGGGCACGGTCTTAAGCTGTGCCAGGGGAGGCTTAGTTGGACATTAAGAAGAAATTCTTTAAAGAGAGAGTGCTCAGACACTGGAATGGGCTGCCCAGGGAGGTGGTGGAGTCACCATCCCTGGAGGTGTTTCAGGTAAGACTGGATGTGGCATCAGTGCCATGGGCTGGGAACCACGGCGGGGTTGGATCAAGGGTTGGACTGGAGGATCTCGGAGGTCTTTTCCAACCCAGTTGATTCTGTGATTCTGAGATTGTTTAGGAGTGTGGTGAGTTTTAATCAGTGCTCATGTATGAGCTGACTGCACCAGGGTGTCATAGAGTGAGTGAGGAAGGGTAGGACCTTCTCCCTAAGCTTCTGCATCTCCAAGTCAGCAGCAGCAGCAGTGTGGATTTATCTCCTTCCTGCTGACAGCTGTGGAGGAGGGAACCTCTGCTAGAGGAGACTTGTGTCAGGGGTTTTATCATTTCTTAAATACACACACACAAAAAAACCCCACCCAACCAACCAAACAAACAAAAAAGAGCCCCCTAAACCATGGCTGGGTTGTTTTGCTCAGGGAATGAGTCAGAGCTGTCATTAAGACCCCACAACACTTGGTGCTATGAAGGACCAAAACAAGGCTGAACGTAAGACATGATGGAAAAGGGGCTGCAGATGGGAAATGCTGCACCTTCCACTGGGATTTTCTCTCCCTCTCAAAGTGATGGGTGCCAAAGGAATCCTTTAACTATAAATTATGGGGATGTAATTTTGTTCTTTGAGATGAAGGGGAGGGTAGGACAACAACAGTTGATGCCAATGCCAAGAATCAACAGGCAATATTGGCTTATTGTCTCCAGAAAAACAGTAAAATAAATATTGCCTTGTACTATCTGACAGCATTTGAAAAGCTGGGATTAATTATTCTCAATAAGGCAGTTCCAGATTTATTTAGGAGAATGTTTATTTATTGGGGAAATGCCCCTCATATGAAACTAAATCTTGCTAGGGGAGTATGTCAGTTTTAATGGAATTTATCTTGAAAGAAATATTTTTTCTACCTTATCAGAATGGAATGTTTGGAATTCTGTACATATTTTTAGAATAAAAAAAAAAAATGAATGTAGTACACCATGAAAGACAAACTGGTGCAAACAGTGACTTTTTAATGTCAACAAATTTTCAACAGGAGCAAAAAGAAGGTATTTTTAGGATTTCATTCAGTTTTCTTCAAAAGCACTCTGGAGACCTTTTATGATTATTCATATAAACAAACTTATCTCAGGTTTAGGAGTAAGCCTTTCTAAAGGAAGAGTTATTTGCTGACTTAAATAAATTCTTCTTTTAAGCTGTACTGTCTTCTGGGTATAGGGCTAGAGTTCTTGAGCTTTCAGGAGTTGGAGATGTCCAAATTCCAGTGGCTATTCCAACACTTTTTTTTCTTATTACTCTTCCCAGTAAGGAATTGTTCCTCCTATGCCAGCCTGTTCCTCAAAGGAAAACTCCTCAGCTAAATTTACTGAACTGTGAAGAATTTGATAACATCAGCTTCTATCACGGCATCAAAGTGCACCAAAGGGCAGAAGAAATGTGCCTACAGATGCAAAACCAGCTGGTGAAAAAGCTTCTTCCTCTCTGTCACCTTGGGATGGGATTGCTCCTGAAGGACAACTGTGACAGGAACTTGCCTTCCAGTGGGGACAGTTGCTGTGTAAGGAGATGAAGGCTGGGAGACACTGCTGAGCCCTCTGATTTAAAACAGCAACAAAGTTCTTTCAGGAGAGAGGACGGAGCCAGGGGGCTGAGGGAGCAGTTTTCCTCTGAACTCTTCCAATTTCCCAAATTAAGGGCGTTTAATGAAACTACAGTTCAGTCTCCTGTCATTCCCTTAAACCAAGAGGTTTTGTGGCAACAAAGGAGTTTATTCAGAGGTGCTGATTTAACAATTCATCTGCAGTTAAAGCAGCCCTGAATTGTGTGTCTGTGAGAGAGCAGAAGGTGAGCACTGGCAGTGGATGTGCACACGTGCCCCGGTGCTGTCACGAGATGAGTGTTAGCCACGTAATTTGGTCTGGGTGTGTTATGACAATTCCCACAAATTGCCAGGATATGAGTGCATGGGTGACTCTTTTTTTTTTTTTTTTCCCTGCCAGGCAGGTCTGTGTTTTCAGTCCCAGTGGCTGAGGGGAGGAGGTGGGAAGGGGCTCGAGTCCACGCAGCCCTCGGGTTTGCATTTCATAATCGGTTCCTTCCGTCTCATCATATCAGCGGTTTGCAGAGTCCTGGGAGAGGTTTGGGCTGTGTCTGGTTCAGTGAGAGCGAGGAATGAACCAGAGCTGGGGGAGTAGAGAAGTGGTGACTGTATCCTGCCAACTGTTCCGCCTCAGGGGCGAAGCCGTGTGGGACGATGTTTTCCCCTGGATCAATCATGAACCCAGGGGCACTGAAGTCAATCCAAGGTTCTCCCTGATCACAAACGGGCTTTGACTTCATGTAAATAACCTGTAAAATGGGAGCATAACCATCCCCACTGTTTAAAGTCCACCACAGAGACCAGAGCAGTGCATGTACACATGGGGGTGACTCTCTATACTCACATCTAAAAAGACCACACAAATATCTCACAGAGGAATATTTAAGTTGCCCCCCTGCAGTCCCACAAGCTGTCAAGAGGTTATAGCATGGGCACACTTCTTAATATTCTGACTTAGCCTGACTTATTGCAGCATTTTTCATGAAAGTACAGCTCCAATGCTCTAAAATTTGTCTTTCCACAGAACCACCTCATCCATTATCTCCAATACAAGGGAAATCTTAGCTTACAACATCTCCAGCCCATACAAAGCAAACCCATATTTCCCCTTTCTACCCTTTCACTAAAAACACTCAAAAAGTGTAAATTAGGCATTCCATTTGATGACATCCTCTGCAAATCTCCCCCGTAGCTCAAACGACACTGTCTCTTTCTGTTGCCAAATTTCCTGTTTCTGGGCCCTGGGGGCAGCTGTGGGCCCTGTAATATTTGGTCAGAAGCACAAAAGCCGTTTTCTGCAAGCTTTATTAATTTTCAAGCCATTTCCTGTTTTCCCTTTGCAGCCAAACCCACCCTTTTTGGCAGGTAGTGAAATATAAAAACACTGATCCAGCCTGAGGAAAAGTTCAGTTGCTTGACAGAGGAGGAGACCCCAAATGATAACTCTGAATTTTCTTATCTGCTTTCCACAGGGCAACTTTCCTTTATTGTCAGGTAACATTCCAGCAGATTATGTGTGGAATTGCAGAAGGCCTTTGCAGAACTACAGATCCTTGCCCTCAGGAGTGGCTTTTACCTTCCCTTATTCCCAGATTGTTGAAGTTCAAGTCCATCATATCTTATCATTGGTTTGCACAAATAGGTGTCACTTTATCGTAGCTTTTGGGTTTGAGTCACTGAGGTTTTAGTTTCCCGTAGTAAGAGATTCGGTCTCAGTATTGACAAACTCAAATATTCACATTATGCAGCTTTTTTTTAAGATAAGCAGCTATAAATCAAATCCTGTTCCTTGACCATCTGTGCTCCTGGCAGTGTAATATATGCAGAGAGCTGTGAGCAGCCCAAGCTGTCAGATGTGGATTATGAATGAGCAAATTGCAGCAATGCTTGAAGTTGGAGTTCTTGAGCTACAAAAGTAACTCCCCGTTTCACCAAAATCAATAAGACTCTCAAAATAAACGTATTTAAGGGGAAAGAAGAAAGCATCTACACTTCAGATAGTTTCCTCTGAGATTTATGGGCAGTTGCTCCTTGTACAGGTCACTTTTCTCCCCGATGCCATTTGAATCAGGGATGAAAAGTTGATTAAGATGTGCTGGGAGAGGGAAAGGGCACAGAGGGCTGCACAGGAGTTTTACATAGAGTGAGGTGACCTGTGTGAATGTCAAGACTTCTCTATGATATTTCAGAGTCCCTCATTTGATGTTGAAGTTCCAAAGTTGAAACTGATATTGTTCATGTTTTAAGGTTCTTCATTAGAAGCAGATGGATTTGGGTCGTTCAACACAAAAGCCATATTCTTATATTCTTATATTCTTTCCCCAAGAGTAACACCACTGCCTCCCAGGAACAAAACACTGCTGTGAAGGCAGTAGGAGACATTTGGTAGCTGGTCTGCAGTGCCTTTCTTGAGAGGATATGAGTGTTCTAAAGACCCTGGAGCAGAACTTCTCAGCTGCTTCCTCAATAAGGCTCCCCCCAGAGACAGCGAAATCCTCCAGGGACTCAGTCCTAAAAATTTCATGGAATGCAACAGGTTACATGGGGCTTAAGAACTGATTGTAGGGAGAGTGCACGATCCTGAGGACACCCTGGAGCTGGGATTTCTGTCAGGGGGTGCTTCATCCACAGAAACTCTTCCCAGCTCTGCAGTTGTCTCGACGTAACACACAATGGAGTGACTCAGAGTTAAATATGGAATGCCCACTCTTTCCTACTTTTAAACCTGTGACTGACCACCATGTGTTTAACAAAAAATTATAAGGTTGACGTAGGTTTTCTTAGGTCAGGAGTGTTTTTTAACCAGAACAGTTATATAAAGAAAGCAACACAGCAATGGAGCCAGAGGGGGGGGAAAAACACACCTACTGTGTACTCAGTCTCATTTACTGCTGAATGGTTCTGGGAGTTTTTCTTAATACTTTCAAAGGCTTTCACTGCTTTGAGTGTGAGTTTATACAGATAAAGCAAAATGCCTGTCAGTAAGAATTTACATGTCCTAAATTTTTTTAAAGACACTTTGTCTCGATGTGCTGGAAATTCAACAAGAAATGTTGTAACCCTGACTGAGATCACACCTGCTTGGAATTTGAGCAGAACCCAGGACTGTTTGAGGCCATGCTGTGTCCTAAGAGCAGCCAGGAGCTGTCTGGGCACCTTCAAGGTGGGGCAGGACTTGCCTGGGTTTACAGGGAGAGGGACTAAGGAACACACAGGGCATAGGGGCACAGCCAGTTCTTTGAAGATGACTGATTGTCTCTGGGAATAAACTTGTGTGCCTTTGAGACTGAAATGCACATGGATGAACAAATGAGAAGTACTACCCCCACGAAGTTCCAGGGGGAAAGTCCCGTTTCAACTCTGATTTTAGGGAGGAATCACATATAAAATAATGTGGTTTCTTTCCCTTTCTGTACACTGTGCTCCTAAAAATAGGCAGCTGCGTGGAGGAAATGCACAGATGAACAAAAGCTGGTGGAATGAGTAGTTGTTTCAAACGGGAGAGGGCAGGGAGGGACAGAAAAGCAGACTGATGTGGGGATGGACACTTGGGAACGTGTGCAGAGTGGAGCTCTCCGTGGCCTTTCCTGACTGTAAATGGGATTTACCTGCACATAACGTCAGTGAATAACCAAAAAGAGCCCATCTCCACAGTACCCTGTGGCCACGAGAGGGAGCGAGACGTTCACAGGTCCTGCTTGGTTTGAAACACGCTCAGAGCAGGGCTGGATCCCACCACTTCCCCAGTCCCAGGGAGCAATCTGAGCCAAGGAACGTGTTCCACACAGGGAAGGGTTTGAGCTGCGATTTCTCTGCCACAGTTTCAAGCAGCAGCATGTTTTTCCAGCCCGGCTCCAGGTCCAAATGGGGATGAAAATGCAAGGTTTTGGTGAGAGAAAAAGGGCAGGGTGATCTCTGAGCAGCACAAACCATGGCTTGTCTGGCTGTGGTGACCCCAGCTCACCTCCTGACTGCCAACCACATCCACGGGCAGCAGCAATCCGAGGAATTTTACTAAGGAGCAAAGCACACCTCAAAGCAAAACGAATCCAAGCATTGAAATCGGGGCAGAGATCGGGGATGTTTCAGTTATTTGGCAAAATCTGGATCCGTTCTCATGTTATTCCACTGACGTGTGGCTGAATCACGTCCTGCAATCTCTTCAGATGAAACACTACACCAGGGACTTTAATAAAGGGTCTCAGCTGCCACTGCTGTTGCTGTGCCTAGGAGAAATACTAGACTAAGACTTTACAAATATTTCTGCTGAATGTTTATCATTTGGATCGTTTTCCTGAAAAATAAAGTGAATAAGTATCGTAGCAAGGGGAGCCAGAGCAACAGAGGACACCAAGAAGTCAAACAAATCAAATGAATCAGAGTTAAGACAATGATTAGATTAAGGATTTAATTGTTCTCTGGACTGCACTATAAATCATTTATGACTGGTTAAAATGAAATGATGGCCTGAGAGGGTGTGGAGGGCTGGAGTGGCAATCTGAGGGTAGAAGGTGGGCTGAGAGGAATGGGATTAAGTGGAGTTCCCAAAGACAGATCTTATCTCAAAGCACTGCATGGGATCACTTTGGTGATAGCAGCCTGTCAGGAGTAACTCCAGGAGGACAAGGCAGTTCAAATGCAGGATTTTCCTATCTATGGGGTAAGTTAATTCATGCTTTAAATTCGGGAATGAATGTTTCATGCTTTGTTCTGTATTTGCAAGACCTGTCTTGCATAAACTAATCCTGGGGCACAAAGAAGGAGGGAGCTGCTCTCCTGGAGGCCTCCTCAGCACTTTAATAGCCCCAAGCCATCTACGTGTGCCTTCGGATCAAGGCACTATTGTGTTGTTAAAAAATAAATATTTAAAAGCCTCTGCCTTTTAACATGGAAATGCTGAAAGCTTTTGCAGTGAATATCATTTTGCTTTAAAGCTCCAGCCTGCTGGTGCTTCTGGTTGTTTCCATATGAAATGGGGGAGAAACTGAGGTGCTGAGCACTCTGCTCACACAGATCAGGAGGGGAAATAAGTATTGGAGCCTCCCTCTGCAGTGCCAGCACTGTCTCTATCATATAAATCAATTCATGAAACATAAGCAGTGAATTAAGAGGATTTTTCTTTATTGCAATGTTAATAATATCTTGGTTTCACTGCAGGAAAACTGAATTAGAGGATCGTGATTCATGGATTTGTAGGCGTAGGCAGCTGTCCACCAAGTACAAAGAATATTAACAATTTTAATTGCCTGCAAGCACTACTGAGAATTCAGCATCTTTCATAGCAAAGCAGATTACTCCTAAAATAAGTGATTTAGATCTAGATATCTTCTCCTATAGCCCACGAGTCTTACAG